>NC_140592.1:1180262871-1182662871 GCF_964204655.1 Triturus cristatus | reverse complement strand
GGTGACTAGTGAGAGGTACTAAGGGGGGCGGGGTCCATGGGGGAGCCAGATGTAACTCTGGGAATGAGGGTGTCCAGGGAGTCTGCGTCTAACAAAGGGAATTTTTCTAGAGAGCACTGTAATTCAGGGTGTAGACTGCTGGTGCTAAGTAAAGTGGGCTTCGGCTGGTGGGGAAGGAAAGGCTGGCATATCAGCTGGATTTTTGGGTGGAAATATTCTGCCAGGTTATTGCACCGATCTGGGGCTTCCTCTATATTGGGAGGTTTATGCGGCAGAGTGGAGAGGGATTTAGCGATGCGAAAGATTTCCTTAGGAGAGTTATCAGCTGCATTAATTCTCTCCTCATAGAAGTTGAATTGGGCCATTTTGATCTCTGCCTTGTATCTCCTAATTGCCTCTCTATACTCCTGTTTGCTTTCCTCTGCAAAGTTTTGTCTCTATCTCCTTTTGAATTTCCTACAGGTCCGCTTAAGCTCCCTTAATTTGGTGGAGAACCAAGGTGAAGATTTTTGCTTTAATTTCTTATGAGAGGGTTTTTTGGGGAGTATGGTGTCCAATGAATTTTGGATCCATAAGTTGAAATTAGTGTTTGCTATCTCAGGGTTAGGGTCACTGTGGGGTCTGTTGGCATCCAGGACAGCAATCCATTGGCTGACGGAGAGATTTGACCATTTCCTATCGAGTGTCGACGTAGTGGTCTGATGAGGCGAGGGGGCGAAAGTTTCCCAGACCATGGGAATTAGCGAGTGATCGGTCCACGGGAGGGGGACTGGGATGCCGACAAGGAGATTCTGATCATTACTGAACTCTGGGTCAAGGAGATGGCCCTTGTTTTGTGAGGGGGCAAAACCTTTCTGCTTGATTTGAAGTGCCGAGAGGCTGGATGATAATTAATTGGCCAGATGGTTGGAGTGGTCGTCCATGTAGATGTTGAGATCCCCTAGTACGGTGAAATTGGCTGGGGTTAGGGCTAAGTTGGCAACAAGTGTGGGGAGAGCATTAAGGAATTGCCCTTTGGGTCCTGGGGGTCGATAGAGCAGTAAGCCGGAGAAGGTACTGGTAGGAGAGAGCACTAGGGAGAAGTTCATGTATTCGCAGTCTGGTGGCCCGTCCGTGGAGGACCGGCAACTGAGGTGGTCTTTAAATATTATAGCTAGTCCCCCACCCCTTTCAGTCTTACGGTCAGCTCTGTGTATTGAATAGCCAGGTGGTAGGGTTTGAATAACGACTGGGTCGGCATCATCCTGTAGCCAGGTTTCCGTCAAGAATAGGGCGTCTGGTTTGAGGTATTCTAGTAGTAGTGTTAGTTCAGTTGAGTGCCTAGGAAGGGAGCGGCAGTTCAAGAGGAAGAATTTGAGGGGGGAGGGGGGGCAAATGGCAGTGCTTCCTTGCTGTGGGGTTGAAGTTTGAAATTGCAATGGGAGCAGCACGAAAGATTGTTAGCAATGTTCATTGAGTGTAAGCCTTTGGTACCAGTGACCCCTCTCAGAGCAGTCAGTGACTGGGCACTATAGCTGAAAGTGATTTGGGAAATGCCAGGTGTCATGGCCCCTGGTCCCGGCTGGGCGCGGACAGGCGCAGACGGGCTTGCCTTTGGCGCGCCTTAGGCGCGCCGCCGGCACGCCTGCTGCGCACGAGATTGGCCATCCGGTTTAAGTAGTAGTACAGCGCGAGACTAGAGCGCTGACTACAGCCGGAAGTGCCCCGCCCTGGAAGTGCCTCCCGTGACCGCCCTCCGCTCAATGGCACTTGGCGAGTCGGACCGGGGCGTGGGGGCACTCCGCTGTGGGTAGGAGGATGAGGAATGAAGGATTGTGCAAGTAAAATCAGGTAGGCATACAAGGTGACAAGTATTTACACAATGAAAACGTGGAACAGGCTAAAAACATTTTTTAAAACAGTGAAGAGCAATGGATAGCAACTGCGCAGCTAGCAGCACTACCTCTTCATCAGGCTCTGCCGCCTCCGCTGTGTGAGACGCCCTTGTCGGTGTGGACTCTCTCCGAGGGGTCTCTGAGACTCCAGGGCATAAATTCTGGGTCCCTCCTCAACGAGGGGAGAAGGAGTGCTTTGGAAATGGGCCCACTCATGGTGGCCATTATTAGAAAATTGTAGTCCGTGCAAAATTCACCTATGTCGATAACACCTCAATTTCAAAGCGCACCTGTCCTCATGCACGCAGTTATGCCAGCGTAGCGTTATCGGTTTTATTTCCTTGATCAATGAGGCTCTCCCTCAGCCATATGTGGGTTATTACTTGTGGCCTACCCAGTGGGTCTCGGCCCTGATGCAGAGGCCGCCTCCTCTCCACTGATTTACACTCACGTCATAATGTCCTCAGCAATCAGGGCCTCAACGCACCATGGGTTATGGGCTCTATTCCTGATGTTTACTCCCCTTAATCCTTGTGAATTCCGCTCAGTCATGCCGGCTGCCGCACACCCAGCTCGCATCCCAGTCTCGTCACTCACTGTTACCGGTGCTTACAGGCCGCAGCAGCGCATTGTCTAGGTGCTCGTGGTAGCCACTCCGTCTCTTGCAGCGGTTCTCTCCGCTCTTGTGCTGCTTTTCTTTTTGGGCGTTCGCAGCAGTGATTTCGAATCTCCGTCTGGCGTCCCCCCAACTCTGCCCCAGCTATAATCGCGGCCTCACTCGTAGCTCAGCAACCATTTCTGATACGTGTGTGGCTGGAGGGCCACACACGGGCTTGCAGTTGTGTAAGGAGGTGCCTGGACGGCGCCATTTTGAGGTCAGGCATTGTGGGCCGGGGACTCAGCGGTACACTCTGCAGCCTCAGGGCCCCCCTGGATGTCCAGAAACAGCATTCCGCTAATGGTGTCCCCCGAGCTCCGCTTCTTTGCTCGGCGATCCCCAGCTCCTCACCTGGAGGTCAATGCGGCCGCCCTGTGCCGCTGCACACGAACCCAAAGGCAGCGGGGCGCACTCAGATAATGGCAAGCCCGGATCTTGAGGCATCTCTTCAGGTGGATCTTTGCGTCCCCGGTCGCCAGCAGTCTATGGGCCTCTGTCACTCTCCAGGGCCCCGGCTTTTTCAGGGATTTTCACCATAAGGCGATCCCTAGCCTGGGAGCTCCCGGCAGGAACTCCTTGCCCATCGGTCATCTTGCCCATCATGCATTACTGAGAGGTGGCAGATGTTGGGCATCCTGGACTCTTGGAGACATCTAAAGAGCAATCGTTGGAGCACCACCTCTGAAGGTTAATCTTAACCAGGCAAGGGCATGTTTTTCCTTGCAGACAATGCTACCCCTCATTTAAAAGAGATGCTTTACGCTCACGTTTAATAAGGATACCCCTGCAGTGCTCATATTACATATACAGTTTAGGCATATTAAAAGAGTCTGTAGATAAATCTGTAATGGCTAAGGAATGTACTGCAGTCATATAACCATTTTTAGGAGGTAAAGATAAATATTTGTTAAAGCACAAACCACACCTGGCACCAGTAAAGCTCAAGTTAGGTTTTTAATATTAAAAGAAATACCTTGCTATCTCAAACTGTTCATGACTGAAAGATAATAATTATTGTAATGTGCAACAACACAGATGAATAGCCCTAATTGTAGGCTCCAAGCTGTTTTACAGTCACACGTGTTTAATAATTGTCTGACTCAGAAATGCTATAGCTTCACCCAAGTAAAATTACCTATAATCAAGGCTTTGTTCTAAAATAATTGAGTGAAGGAAATAACCTACGTGTGGTTGTGAGTCATCACTGTGTAGGACTGGTTCTCATTGTATGCTCTGCTTGATGTCACATTCCATCAATGTAAGCAATAAGCTAAATAGGCAGATCAAATATCTGCAAAACACAAAGAATACTTTATTTCACCTACAGTGTTAACATGAACTGAAATTAACATTGTAAATTTAATCTGTACAGAAACTGAAAGGTTTCTACTGTTACTTTGTTTTCATTATTCCATTTACCCACTAAGGGTCCGCTTCACAAAGGTAAACTTACACATTTGTGTCTTTAGTACTCACAAAACTGCATTTAATATTACGTTTACAAGTGCAGAGACTCCCCACATAAAAAGATAGGCCTATCCTATCTTTTTATTTGCGAAGCTCTCCGCCCCATATGTAGTCTCTCTACACTTGTAAACTTACTATTAAAATGCAGTTTTGTGAATACTGAAAAAGCGTAAATTTACACAAACATGTAAGCTGGCCTTTGTGAATCAAGTTCTCAGTTAGGTGAAAATACTGCCCATATTTCTGGTCAGACTGATTTGCATATGGCCATGCCTGAACTGGGGTGGCAGAGTGGGCTAAAGAACGGTGATGGATCAAACCCAGATCTGTTGACTGGGTGTGAGTGTTTGATTGGTTCTGATGCTCCGTCCATCACCACCCCCTTTTGTACCGCTTTGTTCGCCATAAGTTGGCAGGGTATGCTCAGACGTGAGTCCCTTGCTCACTTTGCCACTGGATTCAAGCAAGCCTGGCTGAAGACGGCTGAAATGCCAGAAACCGGTCCTAGGAAGCTTGTTTCCGGTCCAGGGAAGGCATGGCTTGGCAGTTCGGGCTGGACTGTTCCCATGAGGCACAGGGTCAGACTGATTTGCATATGGCCATGTCTGAACTGGGGTGGCAGAGTGGGCTAAAGAACGGTGATGGATCAAACCCAGATCTGTTGACTGGGTGTGAGTGTTTGATTGGTTCTGATGCTCCGTCCATCACCACCCCCTTTTGTACCGCTTTGTTTGCCATAAGTTGGCAGGGTATGCTCAGACGTGAGTCCCTTGCTCACTTTGCCACTGCATTCAAGCAAGCCTGGCTGAAGACGGCTGAAATGCCAGAAACCGGTCCTAGGAAGCTTGTTTCCGGTCCAGGGAAGGCATGGCTTGGCAGTTCGGGCTGGACTGTTCCCATGAGGCACAGGGTCAGACTGATTTGCATATGGCCATGTCTGAACTGGGGTGGCAGAGTGGGCTAAAGAACGGTGATGGATCAAACCCAGATCTGTTGACTGGGTGTGAGTGTTTGATTGGTTCTGATGCTCCGTCCATCACCACCCCCTTTTGTACCGCTTTGTTTGCCATAAGTTGGCAGGGTATGCTCAGACGTGAGTCCCTTGCTCACTTTGCCACTGGATTCAAGCAAGCCTGGCTGAAGACGGCTGAAATGCCAGAAACCGGTCCTAGGAAGCTTGTTTCCGGTCCAGGGAAGGCATGGCTTGGCAGTTCGGGCTGGACTGTTCCCATGAGGCACAGGGTCAGACTGATTTGCATATGGTCATGTCTGAACTGGGGTGGCAGAGTGGGCTAAAGAACGGTGATGGATCAAACCCAGATCTGTTGACTGGGTGTGAGTGTTTGATTGGTTCTGATGCTCCGTCCATCACCACCCCCTTTTGTACCGCTTTGTTCGCCATAAGTTGGCAGGGTATGCTCAGACGTGAGTCCCTTGCTCACTTTGCCACTGGATTCAAGCAAGCCTGGCTGAAGACGGCTGAAATGCCAGAAACCGGTCCTAGGAAGCTTGTTTCCGGTCCAGGGAAGGCATGGCTTGGCAGTTCGGGTTGGACTGTTCCCATGAGGCACAGGGTCAGACTGATTTGCATATGGCCATGTCTGAACTGGGTTGGCAGAGTGGGCTAAAGAACGGTGATGGATCAAACCCAGATCTGTTGACTGGGTGTGAGTGTTTGATTGGTTCTGATGCTCCGTCCATCACCACCCCCTTTTGTACCGCCATATTTCTGTTTAGCTATTTACGTTCAAGGTAATGGTTATGATCATTAATTTTTTACTATATCATCCATTTGCTCTTCTTACATAATTATACATGGTGCATATATATCATATAACATTTCTAATTGACACATTGTATATGCTATTTGGTGTTTTAGTTAGTGGTTTCTGTTTTTGTTCTTTGTAATGTCCTAAACATTGTGCAGAGCAGTGGTTCTTGACCTGTGGTATGCGGAGCTCCGGTGGTCTGCAACACCTACTCAGGGGTCCGCAAAATGTAATATTAGCAAATTAATAAAAAGCACATAAGGAAACAAACTGTAAAATTTTAAATTTAAAAACATTCTGGAAATGTGAAGCAATTTTAAATTGGACATTCAAAATTAAGTGCCAGATTTACGAAGCTTTGATGCAAAGCCATGCCGACAGACACCTTGCTGTGCTGCGTCAGATGAAGAGAGCAGGAATGGGCTCTATCTACTAAGATATGGGGAATTTCTGCTCTCTGTGTGAAATGTTGTACTGAGTGCTGCCTTGTACCATGGTGCAAGTGTGCCTGCACCGCAGACAGGATTGTTTATGTGCAAGAACGGATGCCTTCCTACATAAACACAATCCTCAGAGACAATTTCCTCTTTCTACATGTGCTTCAGAGTGCAGCACACATAGAAAGAAGAAATAGCAAGGAGAAATAAACATATTTCCCCTTGTTAGGCTTCACCGAGGTGGGCTTATCATTTTGAGGTATTCAGAGGTTTACTAGTCTTGGTAAATCTGGAAATGTACTAAAATCCATGGGTGGATGCTTGGGAACGCCTACACTCCACGCTTGGAATGCCTTCCCAATGCAGAGTAACACAAGACTACGATTTGCACTGCCTTGCATTACTCTGAATTTACAAAGACATGCAGGGTCATGCAATGTGACTTTGCGTGGCTTGGTAAATCTAACTTTAGCCATTACGTTGCCTTGCGCCGCCATACATGACACAAGGGCAACACAAGGGCTTAGTAAATCTGGCCTCAGTTGGTATCCGTAGCTTGATTCGTTGGAACAACATAAGTAAAGCCAACACAGTATAGTATGGAGGATGGGCGCTGTTATGTTTCATATAGGTACCCCAATATAGGCTAAGGTAGCAACCTAACCTTTCACCTATATTCTCCTCTACCATTACACTACATAATGGTTCTTGGGGCTGCCCTTTTACCTAGTTACGGTACTGCTTACAGGACGTGAGGTTTTCCCTGAATACTAGCCTCATCCATTATGCATGAGGATTCTTGGAAACTCAAAAGACACACAATTGATGGATGGAATGCAGAACAAACCAAAACATTCACCCCCAGTCAAGCGATCTGGGTTAAATCCATCATTCTTTTGCTCACCATGCCACCCCAGTTTAGACCTGGCCATATGCAAATCAGTCTTGACCCTGTGCCTCATGGGAACAGTCCAGCCCGAACTGCCAAGCCAGGTCCTCCCTGGACCGGAAACAAGCATCCTAGGACCGGTTTCGGGGTTTCACCCCTCTTCATGCCAGGATAGCTTAATTCCAGTGGCACAGTGAGCCCAGGACCCACGTCTGAGCATACCTGGCGCACTGAATCAAGCTATCCTGGCTGATATATATTGTGCTGTTCACATAGTAGTTCTATCCTTTAAGGCATAGATCATGGGCCAATGGCTAATTCCACTTTAACCACTGCTCAGTTATTCACCCATACACATTTTGCTTCCACCCACAAAAGGGCTAGATTATCCGTCCCCTTGATGAGAGCATGTACGATTGTATGACGAGGAGTCGTAGACTTAATATTGCGATTTTACAATTCACATCACATATTATTACAAGAAGCACACCAAGATATGGCTGGTTTGCTACACTAGTAATTTTCATATACTGATTGTAATACATTTCATAGTTGGACACCTTATCTCAGCGATATAGACACATACTTTAATTATTAGACGGATCTGACTGTATGATGGCCGTTGAATGGGAATAATTGATTTTTTACTTACTGGTTCTAGCAATTGGAGAATTATATACTGAACTTTTTATTACAAACTTTGATCTTACCTCATACCCTTATCCGGTTAATACTCTAGAATACTGGGATATTTAAGGTGAGAAATCTTGTGTCATCTCATGCCGTCATTTGGATGGCCTTGGAAGTACATTTAGAATAACTATATTTCCATGATTATCCACAGCCATGATATAGAGCTGATCTATTTGCTATAATTACCAAATTTGATTCTATTGGATTTACTAGATATCCTTAACACAATGACCATGCTTGTATACTTTGTGAATGAGGTTAGTTACAGCTCCCCCATATCCGTGGTGACAATTGCTTTACACTACTCACCTATTGCTATTCATGCAGTCACATTCTGGTCACCACTCTAATTATACTCACAAATTACATGGCATTTAGCATGTATGTTTGTCACTTCCTATCTAATTGCATGAAACGCACACTGTATTGAGTGCATCACGAATAGCACTTTCCTTACTTTACTGACATCGTCTTTTCAAATTACCCCGTGGTCTGATTCTCTGGACTTAACACGGCACGAGTTGGGTGCCGTTTGGGTCAAAAATCCTGGTGATTGGACTCTCTAAATCGCTCGAGTTTCCTCTGTTTTTAATATGTCTGTATTTATATTATAGCCCTGAGGAAGTCCGCTGTCACAATAAACAGCTTAGATGAAACACGTGATGGCAATCGGGTAAGTGGAAAGTCTGAATGTGAGGACTAGAACTGGATACTGCAATAAAAGAACAGTTGATACCACAACCTCGATATATGATCTGTTATTGAGTGCTCAGAGATCCATTTGAACTGAATCATGCAGGTGTTTCCGAAGGCTCATCATGCTAGTTACCCGAAGAGGAGCTTTAAAAGTATAGCGGAGCAGTGGAAAGGAGCATGCGTCTGTCATCTCAGCAAAAGTTCCTTTGCATTATGGTATGTGCAATTCATGAAACTTTGATTAACTAACATGTAAGGATGCATACACCACCCATTGGGGCAGCTAGTGCCAATATTTCTATGCATTCCTGGATATGTGTTACTGGGTGACTGCCCTTTTACAGCAGAAAGTATCACGTCTCTTTAGGGGTGCTTGAAATGCTGCATATATTTCATCAGGTGAGTAACACTCCTAAGCGCAGCGGTGCATCCTAAGGCTTGTGAGTCTAATCACTCCAGGAGGAGCTTTAATAGTGCTGTAGGCATACTGCTGGCATCTCAACAAAAGTTCCCAATTGCATTCTGCTAAATTCAATTGATGATAAGTTCAATACTTCACAACTAAAGAAGTGTTCACCATCAGTCGGTGCTGCCAGTACTGGTTTCTCTGTGTTCCCTCATGGACAGTTGTTTCAAGGTGATTGTCATTCTGCAGCAGAAAATAGTAGGTCATTATAAGAGTGGTATTTTTGGGATTTATTCAGAATACGGCTGAGCTGGGGGTCCCCTAAATAGTCAATGTACCAATCCTTCCCAGAGAACCGGGTGAACTATTACCTCACAAACCTTCTGCACACCAAAAATTGTTGTTGTAGTAGATTTTAAATCCTCTTTCACCATGAATAGACACACTGAAGAATACACACTAATATATATATTTATAATTTTTTTTCAAATGTCAAAAGCTCAAAGTCCTATCTGAGGGCCTGATAACGAGTTTGGCGGACCGATCACCCAAAGACCGCGGACGCGTCATCTAGAAGACTGTAGTGCTGCCGAAGTATGAGTGAACTGCGGTGTGGCTCCAGCAGTCACTCTTGCAGTGATGGTGACTAGTTTTTCATAGATACGTTGAATGCACACATATGCCTGATACATGAGTAAAAAATATCTCCTACCCTTTGCCGGAGTCCAACCCATATGTTAGCAGTCCAGGCAATGGGTATGTGGTACAATGAGCACTTCTCTGTGCATCACCACAGACAGGGTCGTATTACTCGGGGTGAAGATGCTGATGTGAAGGGGGGACCTGGAGAAACAGATCCACATCAAACTCTGATGAGAAGAACAGGAAAGGGATGAGTATGCATCCCAAATGCTTCATTTCTGCCATCCCACCATGGTTGCTCATCGGAATTTCAACTTGTAGTACGGACGGCAGTGGGACTCCTCTGTACCGCCCTATGGCAGCTGAATTTCCCCAAGCACAGCCGCAGCGGTCTGCAGATGGCTGGTGGTGTCGGCAGTTCGACCGTGGTCTTTGCAAAAGGAATCTGACAATGTCGTAATATGGTGGTTCCACCACCGAGCTTGTAGTAGACGTATCACAGCCACGGTGGTTCACAGACCGCCAAACTCGTAATATGGTCCTTAGTATATAAAATATGCATAGTAGTAACTATAAGAGCAAACAAAATAGCGGCAATAACAATGACTAACAGGTTAATAAAAGGAAAATTTGCAACATCAAAGCGTTTAATTAGCATGTTGCTGTATTTCTTCTCTAACCTCTCCCTTCCTCTCTCTAGCTAAGCTGTTTTAAGGAGCAAGTAAGAATTATCAGCTGGCCTCATTTCTTACCCTCAGACCTTAATAGAACAATGAAGATACTATTTAGCACAAAGGGAGTTACTGTCTTTCCCACAGCACCCAGCAGTTATGGCGCTCCAGCTCAAGTCAATATAAGATCGTCTTGCTTTCTCGAGGCAACAGTCTGTGCCCTTGTCTTTGCAGAAAAATATGTTTGCAGCTTCTGGGCGAAGCCTTGATATCCCAGCACCTGGAAGTTCCTCTATCTGTATCTTTCTTTTACATCAGGTTTATATAACTTTTGGGGCTTTTCTATTGAATGTTGTTAAGAATAACAACCAACATGTTACCTTTTATTTAATTTTACAGAAAGCAACAATCAATATGACCGTTCATCTAATTAATGGCACTGCCAAATGTAAACAGTGGACCAAATTAACCTTAAACAATATAGAACAATTGGTGAACACTTCAGTTGCCCAAGAAAAGTAATTGCTGAACTATCACATCATAATGCAGCAAACACAAAATGACATATTTTTATAAACCACAAAACGAAGTTAAATGCAGCATTTGTTAAATATGCAATAAAATACACTAAAATATCAAATGCAATGGGTATGTTTTCAGGCAGAAAAAGCAAAGATTACATCAGGGGTGCTTTAAATACTGCTTGTATGTCATTGGGTCAGTACCGCTCCAACGCTTGCAGGTGCATCCCAATGTTCATCAGCCTATTCACACCAGAAGAATCTTTAACTGTGAGGAGTGCAGTCTGAGCACACTGATAGCATCTCAGCAAAATATCTCCACTGCATTTTGATGAATGCAGTCCATCATATTTTAAGTAACTCACAAGTATTGGAGAGTTCATTCCTGGGCACGCATTTCTGTGTGATTGTCCTTCTTCAGTAGGAGGTTTCATGTCTCCTTAGGTGTACTTGAAATGCTACTTGTACTTCAGGAGGTCAGTAGCACTTAAAAGCGTGCAGGCACATTTGAAGGCTCGTCAGCCTAATCACCCCTGGAGGAGCTTTAACAGTGCAGCAGATATGTGATTAGGCTGACATAGGCCTGAATACAAATGTGGCATCAAATCTAGATCTCTGAGCAAACTCCTAGTTATGCAGGGATGTGAGTTCCAAGTGCTACGGAATTTTCTGCCAGAGGAATTATAAATATCTCATGCCTGCAATTTCCCCAAGGGCGATATCTTTAGGTCAAACCTGCCAAAGATAACAGGGAGTAGTGTAGAGTGGAGTGGTGAATATAGGAGTGTCCTAGGGCCTCATATGATGTTGATGGAAAGTGACGGATACTGCTATATTACAATTCTGTTATATCTTACGGAACCTGTAAGACAGCAAATGGAATATCAGTCATGTTTGTGATGGAGTCCCATCTGCCAAGATCGTAATCAGGCCCTAGACTTGGGTTGCGAAAAATGGAGTGGGTTAGAGTAGAATAGTATAGAGTAGAGTGGTATACAGTGGAAAAGCATTGAGTTGAGTGACATGCAGTGGAATAGATTAGGGTGGAGTAGCATAGAGTGTAGTGGCATAGAGGTAAATGTGTAGACTGGAATTCGTACAATAGAGTGGAGTAGAGTGGATAGTTTACAGTGGAGTGGCGTAGAGTGGAGTGGCCTACAGTAGAGTGGCAGAGAGTGAAGTGGCGTATTCTGGAGTGGTGTAGAGTGGAAGAGCATTGAGTGGAGTGGTGTACAGTGTAGCGGTGTGCAGTGTAATAGTGAAGAGTGGAGGGGCATAGAGTGTAGTGGCATACAGGGTAATATCGCAGATTGGAGTGTCGCACACTGGAGTAGTGTAGTGTGGAATAGTGCATAGTGGAGTGGTGTACAGTGGAGTGGTATAGACTGTACTGATGTACAGTGGAGGGGAGTTGAGTAGGATAGCATAAAGTGGAGTTTAGTACAGTCGAAAAGCAGAGAGTGGATTGACCAAGAGTGGTGTAGTGTACACTGAAGTGGCATAAAGTGGAGTGGCGTACGGTGGAGTGGGATACATTGGAACAGCATAGAGTGGATTGGTGTAGAGTGGAGTAGCATATAGTTAAGTGGGGTAGAGCAGAGTAGCATACAGTAGAGTAGCATACAGTGATCCTAGGCTGGCGAAGCACACATACTCACTTAATGTTTCTCCAACCCGGCTGTGTTACACAGCAGGGTTGGAGAAAAGGCACAGGCTCCAATGCACCATCTGAGCGGTAAACAAGGCCACTCAGACCAATCCTTGTGCTGCTCTCATGTGAGAGCAGCATCTGGATTGGGTGTGGAACCTGTGCCCTGAGGGCTCATCCCCTTCCGGCCCTATGGCAACGAGAAGAGCAGCGAGACGACCATCAGCAGAGCAGAGATGCAGGTAAGCCTTTTATTTTTCTATCATTCACCCGCCTCCCCAAACTCCTGCCCTCCTCCCGATAGGCGGGCGGCAACTGCTCTGCAGGTTTTGATTTACATCATGTGAGTCAGTCTCACCCATCCTCAGCCAGTGGCCAATTACAATAAGTTTGACAACCAGATTCTTGAATGCTCAGAGAGCAGCTCCGTAGGCTCCCTGTTGGAGATTGTGTACATCGGCCTGCTCAGCATGTTCTGCTACATGGGAAAAGACTACAGAGGCAAATGCATAACCTCCAGGCTACTGATCCATTTCGTTGCTTTGGGATGGCATTCTCCACAACCTACTTAATCTACAGGGATAAGACGGCTGTCAACTGTGGGGAATGGTTTTGAGTGTGTCCCCCCCTTCTCTTATTGTATTTGGATAAACACGAGGAGATCTCAGGGGCATATCATCAAGGACCGGCGATAGTTATCGCTAAGCGCACTTAGCGCTATGATAATTATCGCCGGCTAACGTGGATTTTTATCACTGAGATAGCGGGCTATTAGCAACGCTTATCTCAAAAGCGATAAAAAACCTAGCTCTAACTGCCAAACGTGAGATTATCGCTGGAAACCCAGCGATAATCTCACGAAGTTTGACGTTAGCTTGATGATAGGGCAAGGCATACTTAGCCATGATATCCACCTTCCATAGGATATCATGGCTAAGTCAGTCGTGAAGCAGGCGTAAGGAAAGTAGCGATAACACGGGTTATCGCTACTTTTTTGCCGCTATGCTTCATGGCGTGGGGCTTGATGATAGGAGAAATGTCGCTTAGCGACATTTCTCCAGTCATGTCAGGGCATGAACGCTCACTTTGCATCTCATTAGAGATGCAAAGCCGGGCGTTCAGAATTCAGGCGCTAATCCAAGGTTTCACGCAATAGCGTGACCTTGCTGATTAGGTGATAAAATTATCGCCGCTTTTCGCCCGAAAACGGACGCAAAAGCGGCGATAATTTTTTTATCGCCTCGTTGCTGATATGCCCCTCAGTTCCTTGCTGAAGAGCAAGTCATTATTGTAATTTTTTGTGCTCGTTTTGTGAATGCTTAGTGGAGTTCAGTACAATGATAACATCCTTGTTTGTCAGAATATCCTTGACAGCGTGTTACTAGAGCTGCACCAGCCTTGCCCTCCTGTGCAGTCTGTGTGGCATCCTGAGTGAGTGGTTGAGTAAATTAACATGAATAGTGCCGCAGTGCTAATGAGAAATGGCGCGCGGTATCTGCACTATAATTAGTGAAATGTTTGGGAGCATAAAAAAGTTCAGTGCATTTGTCTCCTTTCTAAAGCGAGTGGACTGACTATTATGAACCAGTAATGCGGTGGGAGACATGCCCGTCAGAGGGACTTGTTGCAAGTACAGATGTAGGATAGAAATGTAGGGGCAGATTTATGTTAGACTTGCGCCACTTTTACACCGCCGTTGCGTCACTTTTGTGACGCAGCGGCGGCGTAAACCCTGCGCCACGTTGCGCCCCATTTACATCGTGACGCATCTATGGAGATGCGTCACGTTGTAAAGCCCGGCGCCACATTAAACCTGCGTCAGGTTTAATGTATGCAGGGTGGGCGTTCCAGCGGAAAAAGCCTCGGAAAAGTGACGCAGTGAAATCTACAAGATTTCACTCAGTCACTTTTCCGACGCTGCTGCGTCAAAACCTTGCGCCTGCTTGAAGCAGGCGTAAGGCATGACGCAGCATGTTAGGTATGGGCAGCCCCTAAACATTGCTGGGGTTGCATCGTGCTTGCGACACGACTCCAGCAATGCGCCGCCCTTACGCCATCAGATGCGTCACGCATCTGTGTATCCTTGCGCCACGGTGCGCTGCATTGTAAATGCGGCGCATCTGTGGTGGCGCAAGGGTAAACTTGCGTGACGCATCTTTCCTGGCGCATCCCTGCTGATTTGCAGGGATCTGCCCCGTACTTTTTTAGGCTAGGCTGATTCATCTTGTTTTTATAATAGAACCTGGAGCATCAAGAACCCAGGCAGGATGCGCAGTCATTTCATGGCATGAGAAGAGAGACTGACTTCTCTTGTCATTCATTTTTAGTGTCAGTAGGAAAATATTTTAAGGTACAATCCTTGTACAGGAAAGATTAAACAAAAAAGTGAAATGCTACAACAAATATCAATAGAATTCAGCTGCCAAAATCTGATCATAACAAAATGTGCTGATGAAAACCAAAGCAATAAAAAGTGCTTCGAAACACCTGATCAAGTTTTCTAAATGTGAACAGATGACATGCATTTTCTTGCTGGTATTAGTAACTGAGTCGCATCACTTTTGAGCCTTGGAGCTGAGGCTGAGGGCACTGAGGGGCATATTATCAAGCACGGTGTTAAAACTATCGCCGCCTTAGCGGCAGAAAACTGCCGCTAAAGCGGCGATAATGGGCTTGATAATATGCCGCAGAGAATTCCAATAGAAGCCCATGTTGACACCAGAACATGGCCTTCTATGGGAATTCTCTGAGACATAATAATAAGCCCATTATCGCCGCTCTAGCGGCAGTTTTCTGCCGCTAAAGCGGCGATCATTTTAACGTTGCTTAATAATATGCCCCTGTGCCTGTCAGTGAGTAAAAAAGGTGTCCTGAAATCTTGATGGCCATCCAATCCTGGGCCTCTCTGCAGAGCACACAGGGCAGTGCTCACGTGTTTCAGTTGTAATTGTGATTCTGTGCATATGGGTTGATGGGGGTACACTCTTTGCAAAATAATGACATGGCAAAAGTAAAAAAACAATTTGTGCTCGCTCACTACTTATAAGTCATCCCCGATTTTTACGCCCACCAATCTCAAATTTCACCAGCCACCACTGTGATTGTGTTCTTCTCTGTTGGATTGGTTTCTGTTGTTTTTGTTTTGTTAATGTTGTATTATGATGTGCTGTTTTATTGAATTGTTAGGTTCTGATTTTAATGTGTTAAAGTGTTGTGCTGCTGACATTTTGTTGTGACACTAAGAAGCAGATCCAAACACAGTTCCAGTACAAAACATTTACCATTGGAAATGAAGCTGAAATATGAATGTCACAGCTCTACATCTGTACATGATCTGAACCAACCTAAAACCGTTTCACAGACCATGACCTAAAGTAGCTTTTTCCAAGTTACGCAAGATCTCTTTGATTTTCATTAGACCTGGGTGGAGACAGTGCCCCCTCAGGCCGGATGTCCACTTTTCTGTTTTTCTTTGCTGCAGGCTGGTAGTGGTAGAAAGCTATGGCAGTGGCAGACCTCAGCATGGTGGTGCAATCAGCTTCATGCTGATGATCCCTTCCAGCTTTGCATCCCTGTAGGGCCATCAGGCTAGCTCATTCTTCCAGAGCTCCCTGGACAGGGAAAATACTCAGGCATTCTCCAGACTCTGGGGCTCTCAAGTACCTTGGTATTCCACAGGATCACCGTTTCTGAGGAGTGAAAGTGCACGCTGCCAAATGCGGAATCCATGGGATTTCTTTTTGGTATGACATACATTGATCCAATATATTGGAAATCTGTGTCCTTACCCAGAGTTCTTAGAATCTCTGTGAGTCCCTTGGCCCGCTGCGCATTTAGGGGCATATTTACAAGGGCTTTATCTCCGCTTTTTTGGCTTATAAAGCCAAACAAGCAGAGATAAAACTATCGCCCTATTTACAAGAGGGTGCAAACATGCATAATCGCATGTTAGCACCCTTTTTCCCAGCGCCTCCCTTTGCATCTCTAATGAGATGCAAAGTGGGCGTCACTGGGTGTACCCCGGATGGACTACCTTGCAAATATCGCTGATGTTCACATCGCAATATTTACAAGGCAGCCCACAGGATTTTAGCAGACGCTAGATTTTGGCGAAAACGGACGTTTTCGCCAAAATCTAACGTCTGCTAAAATCCTGACTTACCTATGTTTGACATAGGGGGTGGATTATGCTGATGCGACCACAGGGTCGTATCAGCAAGGTTGTCGCCATTTTGCAGGGAACATCGTTGGAAAACCAGCAATGTTCCCTGCAAAACGGCGATAACCTCGCTATCTCTGGAATGTTTATCGCCCTGGAGTAATGCGTTGTTAATAACGCGCTACCAGGGCGAAAAATTCCAGAGATAGCCTGCGATAAGAAATTTATCGCTAAGCACGGCTAGCGATAATTATTGCTGACCGTTGAGAATATGCCCCTCTGGGTGGGACAGGTTGGGACTACCGTGAACTCAGCCCTTTCACGGCCCACCTCCACCCCATCGCTATGTAAAAGGCAGGGCCGTCTTAACTGTAGCAGGTCAGCAGTTCTGCTGCTGCTGTTCTACACGAGATGTACAAGCACGTCATCCGCGGGCCAAGCTTGGCAATTGGGGCGTTAATAAATGGGAGTGAACTGCTCGGGGTTCAGCTCCGCTACAGTCAAAAAGGTTGCAAGCGCCTTTATTGTACCCCGCTGCGCATCTCCTGCACAACTACCCCAGTAGGACCAAGAAGGTCACCACATTAACAGCATTATAGGACCCCAGGCAAAGCAATGCACTGGGCCCTGCCTACACAACCACTCACAGGAATAAAAATGTAAATTATCAATAAAATAAACGTATATTCTGGTCCGTGCATAGATTAGCATGGCCAGATGCCCCCAGGCTCGTGCTGCCTCCGGGCTGCTGACCAGCATGCCCATGCGTTAAAACGGCACTGCTAATTGGACGCTGTGTAAGAATTGGTCTCTATTGGCTACCACTGATTCTTACATAGCATGGACTGAGGGGGCTGTTGGTTGTGGCGTAGGTGGAGATACTGCCGTCTGATTGGCTGATCGCCGCCACAAACCTTTAATTATGAATTGGTTGGCAAGCTGTGTTATAATGGAAGAGGTGCCTTTATGGGATGATTTCAATAAAAATATTAGAAAATGCAAATATTACTCTTATCAGGAAAATAATTAAAACTCCAACACGTGTCATTTATCATCTCCTAGTTCTGGAGACAGACTTTAAAGTTGTTTAGTTCATCAGCAATGGGTTCAGAGCGTTTTAATCTGGCTGACTCCCTTTCCAAAGAGATTTGTAACCTGCACAATTGTTGTCGATTAAGCAGTGAATACCAGCAACTCCTACAGACTCATTGTCAGCACTCGGCATTCACAATCATAGAATGCAAGGCTCAGCTATATTTAGCAACGTTGAATAACCATGAAGCAGAAGCAAGGCTCAATTGAGGAACTGCAGTATTTATTCCGGAGCAGGGTGAATTATGATGAAAGCTACTCTAAACCAGAAATTCTTTATATTATACTAAATGCTTTTATAAATGGTATTAAGAGAAAAAGTGGAACCATTTCTAAGTATTTTGCATTCAGACATTGACATAACACACCATTACACATCACACACTAACTTTGCTATACAAGAGGCCAGGCGAGAGAGTCAGGTCATATTTTTTATTTTTTTATTTTTAATTGAACAGCAAACTTAGAAGAATGTGTTACATCGTAGAAATGTATTAGCAATATCAATATAGGTATACATCATAATTCAAATTAAAAAGCATTTATGACTTTGGAATAATATTGCCTATTCTTTCTTAGACATAATAAAGTGCTAAGTGCTGGAAGTAGCTCTTAAGAGAGCTCATACTGACAATAAAAAAAAACGATATTGTTTGAAGATTCGAGGACAAGAACATCCAATCACTCTAAATTACATCGGTTCACGATCTACTCCTTCCAAATATGTCCAAACCCGCACAAACCTTCTAGCTGCTCCAACACTTTTTGCGTAAGATTCTTCTAATTTCCTTGTGCGAGTCATTTTATTATACCATTGTTTGTATGTAGGAACTCGGGCATTCCTTCAATTCTGTAGAATCAGGAAACGGGCCACTAAAGAGTCTATTGCAATAACTCCTCCCCTTTTTTTGCTTTTAATACATTTTGGACCAGATGTACGACTGTTTTTTGCAGTCACAAAGGAGTTTTAGGCCCGTTTGTGACCGCAAAAAACATGTGGCCAATGTACCAACCCTATTTTGCGAGTTGCTAATCAATTAGCGACTCGCAAAATAGGGTTAGCGGCTCGCTATTAAGAAGGGGCATGCCAATGGCATCTCTTCCTAATAGCGAGTCCAGAAGCCATGTATAAATGTTTTGCGACCGCAATTGCGGTCACAAAACACTTGCAGTTTACCACCCTTCTCAGGAGGGTGGTAAGGCACTTGCAAACGGAAAGGGGTCCCCAGGAGACCCCTTCCCCTTTGGGAACACATGCACAAATATTTTTTAAGAGCAGACAGTGGTCCCAGGAACATTTTTATTTTTTAAATGCATCCTGTGTTCCTTTAAGGAACACGGGCTACATTTAAAAAAAATAAAAATGCTTTATTGACAAAGCAGTCCCAGACATGGTGGTCTGCGGACCCCAGCAGGCCACCATCCCTGGGAGTGCCAGCCATTCCCAATGGGGTTGCAAATTGCGACAGTGTCATTAATGCTCATGAGGCATGCAATTTGCGATCCCATTGGGAATCGCAAAGTGTCTCAGACACTGTTGTACATAGTATTTTGCGACTCGTAAATCGCGACTTGCAATTTGTTGCAATTTGCGTGTCGCAAAATGCTATGGTCGTACATCTGGCCCTTTGACTCTGTTTCGAGATGCCAAAGAGAGCCACAGCAGCCTCAGGCTCGAGCTGAATCTGCAGACCATTATCTAAGAGCTCCAAATATTGCATCCCAAACCTGGGTCAACATAGGGCGGGCAAAAATGTATGGAGTCAGTTGCCTGCTCCCAAATGCTGGCTGCTAAAACATTTGTCCTCCGAGTCAAGGAACATTTTATGAAGAGCTTTTGGGGTATAATAAGCCATCCAGCGTGACAATAAGAACATTCGCTTAAAGTTTGCCGCCCTTAAAGACTTGTTGCCGAGTTGTGAAATCGTCTGCCACTCAGCCTCAGTAAAGAAACAATTTGATGTCTCGCAGATATTAACCAAAATGTTTTCTATTAAGTTACTTTCCCCCTTATTCCACAGAAGTCTATACCAATTACCTACCCCACTTAACTTTGTTTTAAAGAGAGAGTCGTAAGGAGAGATGAGCCTGCACTAGCCACAAGACAACATTCCTCACTATGGGCCATATGTAGGAAGCCCAATACCGGTCGGTAACGGCCGATTTTCGGTAAATATCCCGTTACCGACCGGTATTCAGGCTTTTGGTATGTAGGGGGCACATTTCAGGATTCGGTAATTTACCGAATCGGTAAAATTACCGAATCGGTAATTTTACCGATTCGGTAAATACCGAATCCTGAAATGATATGTAGGGGGAGTGTGTGGTTGTTGTGGGGTTTAGTTATTTACCACCAACTAAATGTTGGTGGTAAATGACGAATAGCTGGAAAAAAGCATTTCTTTGCACTTTGAAGTGTGCAATGTGGCAGACATACATGCCCTTAGGGCATGTATGTGTGCCACATGTGCACACATGCAGGAATCAGGGGTGCAACAGGGTGTCACTGTGACACCCTGCCACCCTTGATTGTGCTCCCCCCATTACCGAATCGGTATTTACCGATTCGGTAATGGTAACTGGCTTCCCATTGATTCCTATGGGCCTCCTGGCCCATAGGAATCAATGGGAAGCCAGTTACCATTACCGAATCGGTAAATACCGATTCTAAATTACCGACCCATTCCGATTCGGTAAATATTACCGATGGATTACCTACATAGCATTTACCACTTCATAAATACCGAATCGGTAAAATTCGGTATTTATGAAGTGGTAAATGTTAGGCTACCTACATATGGCCCTATATGCGTTAATCACAAGTATCCAAAAGAAAAAAGCATACAGCTATGACCGCACCTAGCGTGGAATTCCTGCCAGGTAATGCATCTCCCTCCCATCAGAAAGTGATCCAATTAAAACTGTAAATGACTAGACTGCATGTGCAGCCGCACAAGTTTACATTCCCTGAGCTGCAGGTATTCATATCTAGCAGACATAATATTCATGGAGCATAAAGACTGAAGTTGCATGCGTAATTCTTGTAGTGACTTGTACCTAGCTTTTTTTGGAGTTTCGCTATCTTGATAAAGGCCTGGAGCTGGGACCCTGCTTCCTTTACCATTTTCTCCAGAAATAAACAATCTAAGGATCCCTGGAGATCAATTATATGAACAAGCATATCTACAAGAGAGGCTTCATAAACGTCTAGGTCTGAGGCAGAGCGAGTCCCCCTGATTGATTTCCAGTTGAAGTACTGAACATTTAACCCTGAGTCCCCTTTTATTCCAAATAAATTGACAAAATAATACTTCCAGTTCTTAAAAATATGCAAAATTTACTTTTTTCGGGAAGTTAGTTAAAAGAAAAATTAATTGGGATACAACAGACATTTTGATAAGAGAAACCCGACCAATTAAGGTGAGAGGCAGGAGTGTCCAACTGTCTAAAAACCCTCTTCATCATGGGGACATTAAAACCTCCTTTTTCTTGTGATTAATTGTATAACCTTCAATTGATTGATATTGGGCAAACTCTGCGAACATCTTCCTTAGATTTTGCTCTAGCGGCTTTAGGTATAGAATTATGGTGTCCACTGAGAGCTTTAATTTAGTAATTCCCTCTATAGGGGCTTCTATACCTAAATTTGCCCTAATCCTGACTGCCAATGGTTGGAAGGAAAAAGTTAATGAAGGGACAGCCCTGAGGAGTTCCACGATTTATACCTATAATTCCTTCAAAGTTGGAATTCACGAGAACCTGACCCTGGGCGCCATGATATATATTGCACAGCATGTTAATAATTACATTAGGAAATCCCACCTTAATAAGACCGTAGAAAAGGGTCTTTGACAAGGTCGAAAGCTTTCTCAGCATCTAATATCATTATAAAAGCTGATATCTGATAGACGCTGAAAAAATTCAGTGAATGAATTAAGAAAGCAGTATTAGATGACATTTATTGACCTGCCAAGAACCCAGTCTGGTCTTTATGAATAACCTTCTGGGCAACGGGTGTAATTCGATTGGCCCAGATTTTTCATTAAACGTTTGTAGTCAGAGTTTAGCAAACTGATAGGTCAGTAAGAATTTACATCTCTAGTATTCTTCCCCTACTTAACGGAGCTGACTATAGTGGATTCCTTAAAGATTTCTGGGACCTCACCACCTGCCTTTATAAAATTGAAAAGCTCTACAAGAAAAGGTATTAACTCTTTTGGAACTCTTCATAGAATTCAGTTGGAAGGCTATCCTTTCCACAGGTCTTGCCAGATGGCGTTAAAGTTAAAGCTTGTCGAATTTCTGATGCAGTAATATCATCCACTAATTCCTTCGCCTGGGAACTTGACATCTGTGGTAAATTGCTTTCTGAGAAATACTGAACTTTTGTTTCCCTTGATGCCGTATATTTAGTCACATAGAGGTTATTATTGTGCTCAAAGAAATTTTTCGCAACTCTTTCCTTTTCGGAGACCAGAACCCCATTATTGGGTCCTCCATTGCTATAATTAAAGCAGCCTCCTGCTTCACCCGCGTTGACTAGGCCAAAAGTTTACCCATCAACTGTTTTTCTTTGTACATCCGCTGATGAAACATCCACCAGTCATTCAATTCTTCAATTATAAAAAAATCCCTTAGCACTTGTTGAGCTACAGCCAACTGCCGGCCAATCCCCATATGATCTCCAAAGGAACTAGTCCTTGTCTGCAAGGCGGTGTCGACTGCTAATTCAAGTTCGGATATACGTGCTACCCATATTTTAGATTGTGCTGCCATAAAGGCAATGATCTGGCTACAAATTGATGTTTTAAAGGCCCCCAAACTGAAAAAGGTGTTGCAATGCCCTTTTTGACCTGAAAAAACTCTTTAAACACTCTTGATTAGAGAGAAAGAGACGGTCCATCTGTCACCTGGATCGGTCCCTTTGCCTGGCTTCTATTTCTACCTTTAAACTAATCAGTGAATAATCTGAAAAGGAATTAGCACAAAATTGAGAGTCAAAGCACCTAAGGGAACGAGACCCAAGAAAAAAATCTATACAAGAGGCAGACAGGAATTGTCGAGAAAAAAAGGTATTTTGCGGCATGGCCGGGTGAGCTCTACGCCATGGGCCAATCAAGTGATGATATTGTATCAAGACATCTAGTGCTTGTTTTGTAGTTTTTCTGTTTTATTCGAAATTTCACGTACTAGACCCTGAATGTAGTTGAAATCCCCCCTGAGAATGATGGGACCGGCAGCTCCCCAGGCCAGATCCATGATCTTTATAATAGACCTCGGGTCACCCACCACCGTGGCATAATAGTTGACAAGGTTGAATAGATTGCCGTCTACCTTAACTGTATTCCAAATCCATCTACCCTGCGGGTTCCTCTGGACTCGTATTACCTCCCATTCAATCCCCTGTCCCAGATAGATGGCGACACCTCTTAGTGCCGATCTGGCAAAAGCAAAGTATGCCTTCAAAAAATATTGAGGAATAAAGAGCTTAGGGGTATTTGTCTTTAAGTGGGTTTGTTGAAGAAAGAGAATTTGAGGTGAAAAAGGTTACCCATCTCATTAGACCACCGTACTTCTGCTTATTGGATACACCAGGGGCATATTTATTATAGGTTTTGCATCGCCATGCCCCAAGCAAGGCAACATAGGGCAACGCAAAACCCACATTATCAAGCCAGGCAAGGCCACCCTGCGTGGACCTGCATGGCTTGGTAAATCTAGTGTAACGCAAGGTAGTGCAAGTCGCTGTCTTGCCTTACACTACATGATGCAGGCCTTACATGGGTGGAACGTGGGTGGAGCGTGGGTGTTCCCATGCATCCACCAATGTATTCCGACCAATTCTCATATTTATCAAGAGTGGTAGACCTGGGAATGTGTCAGAATTGTATGCCTCCGAACCAGAGGTGCAAAAAAGAGAAATATCTTTATTTCTTTACGTTGATTCCACTTTCTAAAGAGGAAAATGCCAATTAGGATTGTTGTTCTGCAGAAAGGTGTCCCTTCCTCCACAAATGGTGCAAGGGTGCCTGCATTGGCGCTAGGCAGCAGATTGTGCGCCAGCGCAGGGAAAAGACAGAAATGCACTGTATAATGTTAAATTATGTGCATTCCGGCCCTTTCACTATCGCGCAGTGCAACAATGTGACTTGCTGCGCTGCATGATATGTTAACCCCTTCGCTGCGGCGGGAATTCCGCCGCAGCGCTGGGGGGGGTTTGGAGGCAGCGCGGTGGCGCTGTGCTCATGACGGAGCCACTCCGTCATGAGCCACGGTTGAGCTGTGCTCATGACGGAGTGGTTCCGTCATGACTCCGCCCACTGCGCTAATCGCCCGCACAGGCGGGGAATCAGCGCAGCGTGGGAGGAGCGGCAGCCAACGGCCGCAGCATGACGGAACCACTCCGTCATGAGCACACGGCACCCGTGGCTCATGACGGAGTGGCTCGGTCATGAGCGCTGAAGGGATTAATAAATATGCCCCATAATATATATGTCCCTGAGATATGAAAGGTCTAATGTCGAAAGTGATAACAGATAATGGTCATTTTACTGTCCACAAAGCAGCTGTGTGACCTATACAGAGGCCTGCAGGAGGCGCCTGTCCCACAGGGGAAATGCTTCCGGCTCAGCAAACAAAGGTTTGACAATAACTCCACAAAATGTTGAAGAGCGGGCTGCCCTGATCTTGAGAGGGGGCTACACCACTCATAGACGTTTTAAGGCATGGGGAAAGTGTGCTCTGGCCCAGGGCCCCACGCTTTCCAGGGGCCTCTGATAGGGCCGACTCTGTTCTGCAGAGAGTCTTTCCCTTATGACCTTTAATAATTCTTAAACAGATTTCCCTTAACTTGTTTTTAATTGGGTGATGTGTGAGTCTATTATAGACATTTTGTAGAGAAAGGTTGTGTTTCATACAACATCCATAAGTACATTTATTTTAAATCAATTCAGGACCTTACGTATGAGAAATGGGAGGGTGTCACAGATTATTTGCAGTAATATTGGTGAGCTGCTGTGTTACAATATTGAAAACACATGCCATTATCCCTGAATATTAGATGTAAACACATTTTGAATTTGGATGAGTGTGGCTGTGCTCTGTCAGTGACCTGAAAGAGCTGAATTTGGATCATAAATTTAAAGATGTTCCGAACAGGGGACCCCAAAATACATTGGGCCCTGGGCCCTCAAAATCCTTAGGATGTTCCTGGCACCACTATGTCCTTGCAGAGGTATCTGAGTGAAAAAATGCCTCTAAAATAGTGATAGTACATTCATAGTGCCCAAATAGTCTGCAGGAAGGTTTTCCAGCAGAGACTTGCCTTGCCAGATTTTCGTCCAAAGTTCACTAGTATTGTCAGTTTTCCATCCAACGTTTTCTCTGCCAACGGAGACCTTTTCCTGAGACAGGCGGTTTGACCTACCCCTACCATGTGAGAGCTGTCTGTGTGGAAGAAATAAATGAAAATCTTACAAAGTTCCTAAAGTTTATTTGGAGTGATCAAGCTTATACCCAATCCACTGTATTCTCGGATGTAAGGAGGAATCAGCCATTTATCCCACATTTGTGCACCTACTGCTTCTACTGCACCTTATGATGTCCATGTTGTGATCAATGTTTGTCGGGTGTTGCTGTGGTTGTATTAGCCAAGGATGTCCAAAATGGGTATTCTGTCACCAAATAACAGACAATGGATTCAAGAAGTGCATTGTATTTAAACACTCAATACCTCAAAAGGTAATGCTTCATGGCCCGACCATGATCCTTGTGCTAATATACTATTAGAGGCTGAGCATCACAAGCATTTTCAGACAGGCGATAATTGGTCACCGAACATCCTCTGAAGTATTCCATATTGTATCTACAGCCCTCGCCTGCAACAGCTCCGGGTTAGATTGTATCTTAAATGGTAGAAGGAGCATGTAACAGAGCCTTAAGGGTGGGTAGTCATCATCCAAGGGGAGCATCTTTGTTTCTTAGCAACGGCCCATTTTCCTTAAGAAACACAACTTCTTAGCAGTCTTGTTGCACATGGGATCAACATTTGCCTCGTTCGTTGAGTACTTTGGGGCAGATTTACAAGCCCCTTGCGCTGCCAATACGTCACTTTTCATGACGCACTGGCAGCGCATTGCTCTGCCCCGTATTTACAAGGTCAGGCAAAGCCACCCTGCGTGTCTTTTTCCTGTCCTTGTAAATATGGCCCCTTTACACACAGCACTTTGCATGAAAGGGGCGTTCAATGGGTGTTGCTGTGGGTGTTCCCAACAACACCCATGGAACCCAATACATTAACAGATTTACGAGTAATCGTAAATCTGGAAATGCGTCAGTTTGCTACGCCACCATAGAGGAGGCATAGCCAGGCGCAACGAGGAGAAATGTTTTCATTTCTCCTAATTTTTTCCTCTTTCAATGCGTGCTGCATTCTACAGCATGCATTGAAAGAGGAAAATGCCTGTAGTGATTGTTTTAGTGCAGGGAGGTACCCCTTCCTGCACAAAAACAATCTACCCATGGTGCAGGCATCCTTGCACCATGGTACAAGGGTGCCTGCGCCGGCACATGGCAGCTGTTTGTGCGCCAGCGCAGGGGAGAGCACAGAAATGCGACATATTATTGTAAATATGTCGCATTCCTGTGCTCTGAAAGTGCCGCATCGTGGCGCAGCCAAAGGGCTTTTGGGGCCCCGCTGTGGCACTTTCTTGTAGATCTGCCCCTTTGTGTTTCAAATGATGAAATTAAAGAAATAGCGTGTGTTATTGAATAATAAAAGGGCTCCTTCACATATGAAGTGGTTCCAGACTCAGGACTTTTAGGACTACATTTCTCTATTCTCCATTCAACAAATTCAATAAAATAGTAAACAATGTTAAGAAAATTCAAAACGCTTCATATTCTCCCTGTGCAGATAGATAGGAATTTATCAATAATTAGCTCTAAATGAGTCAAAAAAAGGAGGACCTCAAACTCATTTAGGCCGCGTGGAGGCCTTTGGTCCTTCAGAGGAGCCGCCATTATGGCACTATGGCAGCTCCTTTGAAGGCAGCAAGGGGCATATTTGCAAGCCCCCTGCACCGCTGGTGCATCACTTTTAGTGATGCACCGGTGGCGCAGTGTGGTGCTCCATACTTACAAGGACACATAAAACCACCCTGTGTGGCTTTTCGTGTCCTTGTAAATACGGCCCCTTTTTACGCAGCACTTTGCATGAAATGGGTTTTCCATGGGCGTTGCTGTGGTGGACTACCTTGTTGGCTAAACTGTAAATCAGGCCTTCAGTTTTTACCTAATCTCAACATGGGTAAAAAAGATCAAAGTTCAGACTATCAGTGTGAAAATATCTCAGCAGTGGAAGGGTTAAGGCCCTCATTACAAATGGTGGAATATCACTTGGAGCAGTAACTCTAAACAAAAGTCTGTCAAATGCAATTGCAGACCTCTCCAGGCCTGAAATGATTGGCTTTGCAAGCTCTGGACCCAATCATTTCTGTCCCGGAGTAGACTCCGGGTCTGTCCTTAATGCTACAAGGGCAGGAGCTGAAAGCAGTGTCTAAGCCTGGCTCCCGCCCGTCCCCTGTAGCACTGGGGGAGAGCAGACAATGCTCCATTGGAACAGGCACAAGAAGGTGTTAGACCCCCCTCCCAACCTCACCTCCCACCCTACACCGTCCATACAGATGAAACTTACCTCTGCAGGTGGGAAATGCCAGCGATTTTCTCCCCGGAATGGAGAAACTGGACATATGAAAAAGACCTGTCTTTTCACCATCATTAAGGTATTTACCATCATAGGGTGAAAACTAGTGATTTTCATAAATTTGCATCCACAAGTTGGCCCGAAATTTGTCTGTAAAAACACATATTTCTCAAAAAATGTGTTTCTCTGAAATTACAGTAGTCTTTACGCAGAATCCTTCACGTTAAGTATGCTTGTTCATCCATGTACATCACAGAATACTTCAAAAAAGCATTGGAAGTTACAATTGTTTTGTCTTTTATTCAGTGAAAAGGTTTTTTGTAAGTTTCAGAAGGATGCACAGAACATTCAACACACAGGCATCAATAGTTCTGTTCTCTCACACAGAGACAAGAAAGAGACTGAGAGCAACATCCCCCCCACACTCACAGCACTGCGCAGGTGGCTGGAGGGAAAGCACCCCATAAGTGCAGCTTGTGCAGGAACAATGTAAGCTTCCCTCACAGATAGGAGCAGTTTAAGCTTCCAAAGCCCGGAGCAACAAAACTTACATGAATAGTAAAAATATCCCAGACACACAGCACCGCAGAGCTTCTCTTACATGCATCAAACTGTAACAACACACGCAGTAGCAGTGCAAGCTGAGGCACAGTGGTGTAGCTAGATCTATGCTGCCTGAGCCAGTCAGTCCCTGTGTTTGCTGCCCGGCGGCAGCCGAAGTGAAGGGGCGGGGAGTGGGGAGCTGGTGTATCCTCAGATTGGCACCCCCTCGATGGACGCACTGAGGAGCGGGGGGGGGGACCGCCACCCCCAACAACTCGTGCTGCTCGGACTGCCCAACCCCACCCTGGCTTAGCCACTGCTAACGCCATACACACAAGCCGCTGGGGTGCAACATCAACTAGGGTGACCAACCGTCCGTAAATTTCATGGACTGTCCGTAATTTGGACCTCACGTCCGTTGTCCGTGAGGAGCCCTTTTACGGATGCCTTTTGTCCATAATTATGGCCATTACAGAGAGCAGCACTGCCCCCCTGCGAGAAGCCTCAGCTCCCTGATGGGGCCGCCTGCACTCCTCCTAGAGAACAAGAGCAGCCCCACCCCACCTCATTGTCATTCTGAATGTCAGCTAATTGCTACATACAGAATGACAATGGGGCAGTCTGGGCTGGAAAAGCATGTGGTGGCCTCCTCCAGCCTGGTCTAGGGCATAGTGCCAATATCGGCAACTGTAGTCACATAACACACATAAAAATTCAATAAACCACACGACACTTTTGTAAGTGGAGAAATATTGCTGCAGGTTTATTAGCATAACCAATATGCAAACATGGTGGGTTATCTTACGGGCGATCCCAGGGCAGGCCAACCCTTATGCCGCCTGCCCGCCTGATAAGCCTAAATTACACCGTGGCAGTCGCCAATTGGTGCATACCAAATCTTGGGAGGGGCCACCCCTCCCATCCGTGGACCTCCAGTCCACTTGCTTACTCAAGCCCACCCTGAAAGAGGTGGGCGGAGCGTATTATGGCAGCCCCCGGTTGCTCAGACCCACAACCGCCCGTAGGACTAACGGGGCGCCATAGTTCTTCCAGGGGACAACGCTAAGACATCCCTGGGTATCCTGGCTTAGCACCATGCTGTGCTGCTGCATGAGGTACCCCTTGGTATCTGCAGACTCTGGATCGCCCTGTAACTCCTCCTGCAACACAAAATAACATGTTAGAAAGCCTAACCCCCCTCACACCTTGTACCTCCGGCTGCCGGGTAAGCGGAGGGGCGGGCAAGGCGAGACGTCGAGGGACAAGAGGGCGAAGGATGGGCGGGGACAGCCTAAATACCCCTGTCCCCTCCCCCTTCCCCGGAAGTGTGTCGGCCTGACGTCTTCCCTGGCCGTGGCCCAGGGACTAGACCGGCGACTCCAGTGCCTTCCTGTGGCACTAAGGCGGCAGCCTTGCATAGTGCCAATATCGGCAACTGTAGTCACATAATACACATAAAAATTCAATAAACCACACGACACTTTTGTAAGTGGAGAAATATTGCTGCAGGTTTATTAGCATAACCAATATGCAAACATGGTGGGTTATCTTACGGGCGATCCCAGGGCAGGCCTGCCCGTCTGATAAGCCTAAATTACACCGTGGCAGTCGCCAATTGGTGCATACCAAATCTTGGGAGGGGCCACCCCTCCCATCCGTGGACCACCAGTCCACTTGCTTACTCACGCCCACCCCGAAAGAGGTGGGCGGAGCGTATTATGGCAGCCCCCAGTTGCTCATACCCACAACCGCCCGTACGACTAACGGGGCGCCATAGTTCTTCCAGGGGACAACGCTAAGACATCCCTGGGTATCCTGGCTTAGCACCACACTGTGCTGCTGCATGAAGTACCCCTTGGTATCTGCAGACTCTGGATCGCCCTGTAACTCCTCCACAGCCTTGGGAGTGGCCACCGTCACTACCAGGGCCCCCCACCAAGGTAGGCCTTATTACTTACAACACGCTGATTACCGGGCTTCTCCCAGGTCCAGCCCAGACAAATCTTAGCCCATATAGGACCGGAGGCCAGCCTGCCCCTTCGGGACAGGTGCCCCCATCCTTTCTAAACTCCCCGTGGATTTATGACTGATATGACCTGAAACCTATAAATAGGCGTTGGTCCAATGATACCTTTGCATGGCTGAAGAACAATACCTTTGACAAGCCACTCCTGCCAGGAAGTGCCAATGGGGTAGAGGTAAGAGTTGACAAGCCCGCCTTACTTCCTCTTTCACTCCGTTGTCTGAGTCTCGCACTAGACGGAGTATTTCCATCGCATTCCGTCAGTCACCACCCACTGTGAAGCCTTGCCCTCCCCAACTTCTGCTAGTCTACCAGGGAGCAGACAGGACCGAGTGACCCAGAGGGGAACCAAAGTAGAAATTACATCATTTTTTTTTTTTTTTTTATACTGGGAATGCCAACTGTTCTCCTGATACTTTGTAGCCCAATTGTGTTCCCCAGGGGTTTCCCCCCAATCATATGAGCCAAATCGCCCCATTGGAAGGCAACTTCCACACCTGCACAGCTGCCAGCCAGTGCTGGGGGGCGGGAGAAATTACCCGTTACCTTTACTCAAATCATTGGTACCTGTTTCATCGAACTCAAGGACGGGATACTAAGTGAACCTACCAGTATCTGCACCTGCAACCAGAGGTCGGACCCAAGCCCCTCTAAGGTCTGCCGCTCCACCTGCCTGTGAACATGAATCCCAGGGCAGACCTCAGGCATCTAACCCATGCGTGGCCATGCCTGCCTAAACACTTCTGAAAAAGGCATGACAACCGGCAAAACACCAATGTTGCATTCCAAGTGTTCACTGACGACTCCCACGGTAACTTGGCCTCACTGAAGCAACTGGTAACATGCCAACAATAAATTAATATAACCTTCACTAAGGCTGCCACATGTGCTCTGGAATTGTCCGTATGGTGCTCCGTTCCCTCCAACTCAGCACTAACAAGGCAACTCGCACTCTCTTGGGAATGGCACCCACCCGCACCTGCTGACAGAAAGTGCCTATTCGTGTGTCGCCCACGGCCTCCCATTAATCACTGACGGTACACCTGGAATATGTTGAGACTAGCTGGTTCTACAGTTTAGTGCCCGAGTCCTGTCCCAGGTACGCCTTGTCCTCGTCAGTTTCTTGCTGCAAAGCATTGTGACATTGCCAGCTCCCATCCCGGCGAAATGAAAAAAGCTTTGCTGCTACCCCTGTGAGCCGCTGCTGGTGCTAATGAGGTACCAGTAGCACCGCTAAAGTAGACCGGGAGTGTTCCTGAGCATAGAAAGGTATGACCACCACCATACTCCGCATGTGAGTTACCTGCCAACTGCAGTAGTGCAGCCATAATTCGCCGGCATCTAATCTGAGCAGTATCCTGTTCTGTGCAGTCTCCCACATGCTTCCACTGGGCATCTTTGCCTGATGTAAGTGACTTAGGTACAATGTCTCCCTGCCTGGCGGCCTGCCAGTGACAATTACATCACATACCCCATAAGTACCCTACCTGCCTTTGCGATTTTGCTAAATTCTTGCCTGACCTTCCTTCCTTCCCCGATGTACCCAGCAGAATTGCTGTATTCGTCCTGACCAAACATCCAAACCCACCAGTTCGGGCCACATAACTTGCCCCCAAACTCTGCTGCCACGACCAATAACAAGGATATGACATAAGGGAAGGGGCTCCCTGGTGTACTTTAACATTTCCTACTGCCCAACCAGAAGTGCCCCTCGGAGGCTACCACAATCGCTTTGGATTTGAGCATCACTCAGCATAACCCTTTCCTCCTGGACCTACTTCCAACATGACGTGTAATTGAGCGCGCTGAAACCTTAGGGGTCTGCTGGCTCTGGCAGAGCAGTGGCAGGATGAGGCCTGCTACCCTGCCCCCAAACTCCCAGAACCCCCATGTGTGCGAGCTAAACACCAATGTTCTGCCAAAGTTTGCCTACCCATATGTTTACTTCCCCTAGAACGAGAAGGGGCAGTCCTGTCCAAAGGCGCATGTATTGACCCATATACATCCTGTAAATACCTATGAATTGAGTAAAACTGAATAATTCATAGTACCTGGGGTTATTAGTAACTAATAGCAGGCCTGACAGCCACAACAGGCATCCTCAGCTTACCTCAGGAATGTTGGATTAAAGGGATCCAAGGACAGGAAAATTATGACAGCATCCCACCTAACCAATAGTGGTAGGAACAACTCCTGTCTAATCTAGTACACATCGTCCATGTTAACCTGGCACTGCCTGATGTGTGACCTATGTACATGGTCCCCTTGCATGACGGCCTGCAAGTGAGACAAACCTCCAATACACGATGAGTACCACTACCTGCCTTCGCTACAATCCTGCCTGGCATCCCTACGTGCCCAGCTATCCCAAGCGATACTGGCTCTCTTCAGTCAATTGACCAGACCACCGGGCTTGTTGACACCCCCCCGCATTAAACGAAGTGTGACAAACAGGCGGATTCCAGATAGGCTACACCCCATTTTGCGTAGAACGACCCCCCAAACGGCCGTGCCCAAATAACAACCATCCCGCATCAACCGACACGATGGAAAGACAACAGGAATCTCACACTCTACACCCGGGGTAAACACCGCAAGTAACTAAACGTTTACGATCGAATAAATAACAACGGACATCCTTTCAGCATGTGCTACGCGAGGAGCACTACATACACCAAGCCCATGTATTGTATAATCAGTGCTTTTAAATCCTATAGTGAACTAATTCCCCATTATAGCTCAGTTGCATGGCCAACCGAGGGCTATTCTACCTCATGTCAGACTGGCGGCGAATACGAAAGCTGGGCTGGCATCCCCACACCAGCAAACAGCCAATTCTACACAACACCCGGAGGAGCCCTTAATAAAAGGCGAGGAAGAAGGAAATGCACAGGCTATACAGTGACCTCCTCCGTAGGAAGGCCCCCCCAGCTCTTCCCTTTCCGTTAGAGGCAAACCGTCAGCACCGCCGAATCCTCACTCTCAACGCCAATAACGATATAATTCCATAATCATCGTAACCTGTTGGGCTTTTACCTTAACCTCCTACTCTTAACAACATAATGCCCATGTGTGGCAAGTTGCGGCCCCTGTCACTGCTTTTTTTTTTTTTTTTGGGGAGATAGTTGCCTCAGTAACTTAAGCAACAACTGTAGCTCCGTTGTACATGTAATGGTTCTGGAATGATGAGGCTGTGTAAATCCTAATCAGTCACTTTGAAGTTACATCCCCATTACAACTGTCTACCAAACTACACTTTATCACTGCATTGCTCCAATGCGCGCCCAAGCGCGAGCCACCGTAAACACACCTAGCTGGCAGCCCTAATGTGACAAAGCACACAACGATATGAGAGACACTTTTTTGTGAGCATAATGAGTAAAGGAGATGAAAGCATGTAGCGATCAGCGATTGTGAGAACCGGTGCATGAAAGGCAGTCCTTAACTTGCACATACACTCCAACTTTCGAAATCTGCAACTGACTGGAAATGAAGGTTTTACAACCAACACTAAAGCTAATGTAGCTGCTCCCAATATTGTGCCACATTGAAGCAACACCATCAACTTGGACTTGGGCAAGCCTCTCTACACAGTAGCACTGCTTGTCTATTTTCTAATTGAAAGCCCAAAATGTGATGTCAGCCGCTCTGTCTCTGCGCAAATAATGGCAATCTCATGCAGATAACGCACCGGGAGATTGTTTGATTTGCCCCGCATCGCAGGCTGCAAGCCAATCCCAGGCTCGAAATGGCTCCCCGGTTACAAGGCCTCCCGAAGGGACAAGAATGCCCCACACATTCCGAACGGGGCTTTGTGCACCCACCCCCTGTTGTCCTACGATTCCCTCGCTAATCTGCCATATACACCCGTGCAGCAGGTCACGTGGGGATGCAGGTCAAATGGGGGTAAGCTGTCGTGCAGCAAGCACCAATCCCATGGCCTAGGGAGGGGGAAAGGCTGGAATCCAAATTGTGTCGCGGGAACGCTCGTGGGCGGAGCCGTTCCCCAGGGTGGGCAGAAAATTCCTCTCCATGGTACCGGGAGGGCTCGCACACGCCCCGGTGTGCACATTGCCTGCCTTGCATTGGCGGGCCAACAACTGCACCGCCGCACTCCGCATGCGATCCCCCAGGTGCCCCCACATCTTGCCGGCATCTTAGGGTGGGGTGGCAGTGTGCGCACGCCCCCCCCCCGGCGTCCAGGACAACTCCGCCAGGTCCCAGCAGGCGGGCGGGGGCTAACTCTCAGCGCGCTCAACTCGAAGGATAGACGCGTTTACATGGCACCGTATATACGTTACACATTCAGGCACAGGGGGCTTACGATATGAGCCCGGGATCACCGAATAAGGACGCGACCTCAAGGCTCGAACCCTGGTATCTAGTACCAAAGTCGGCAGGTTATCTTTTGAGCTGCCGAGACTCATACACCCGCCAAAACAACGCTCGACTACTGCCCCTTCGGTACCAGGAATCCTCCCATTAGACTCATATTTAGGAAGGAGGAGTAATGGAGATAAGAGAAGGGCTGAGTGTGCTTAATTAATCTTAAACTGCTCTGAGGCAACATGTTAAAACTCAATGCCCCCACCCCTTACAACGTGCTACAGCAGAGAGGAAATCAACTGGACAGGGCAACAGGGCAAGTATTCGGAGCAAACCGAAGCTTCCGATGACACTGCACGCAGGGGGGGTGACAGGCAAAGACACTTCTGGCCTTCTCATGGGGTACTGGGGCCGACAGGCTTCGGACACTAACCTGTGTGTAATGGAGTTATAATAGTATGGTGCTTAGTACCCTGACACGACGTAGAAGCGCATAGCGGCGAGCCGAACACCAACTACTCCTTCGACCGCCGAAGCTCCTGCCCACTGAGATCACTCGCACCTCACACCACGCGGTGACACACTACCTTGACCCCCACCGCTCAGAAGGCCACGAGCCTGGGGGGACCTAACCCGCAAGGGCGGGGGGGGGGGGCCACGCGGCCATCCGGGACACAGACCCGGACTAGCCCAGGGCAGAGGCCTTGGCAACGCTGCTGAAATCCGATCCTCATGTGAGCAGCAACATAGTAAAGTCTTTCTCCCCGGATTAGTTAGTTATAAACATGTGCTATTGGCAAGTGCGTCCCAAGCCAACAAGCTCTTCACACTGCCCATGCAATCCTTGCCCTCTCTGTTACAGCGACACCGAGCGCGAAGTTGAAATACCTAATGGTTGGAGAACTGTGCTTAGCTGCCCAGTTGCCACGTGGTAGGCAACGCGACATGCTGCTCCCCCCCCCCTCGCGTCACTAGCACCCAAGCTACGCTCTGCCTTGAACTCTCCCCCCAGGCGCTGTTGCCGGGGGCTCGACTGCACACAATGCGGGGGGGGCAGACGACTCACCACCCCCCTCCCCAACGCGCTTGGGGTGCCTGGCTCCGCTCCAGAGTCCCCAACCCTCGGCGCTAATGCCGCGGGTCGGCTGCCAAACACTATTGCGCAGCCACGGGGGCTCGCCACCGAGCAGAAGCAGAGGCACGGAGGGAAGCTGGGCCCGCCCCAGACCCCAGGTAGCCCAGGCCACAGGGGGAGCAGCGGGGCCCCGCTGCCCTCCCCACAACTCAGACTGGCAATAGCAAAGGCGGTCGCGGAGACCGCACTTCGTCCCGACCGCAGGAGAAACCTCGCTGAGACCAGGCAAAGCCAAGCTCCTGGACTGTTGTGTCGCTTTTCACCAGTTTTTAATTTGTAAATGAATGTGTGCCTGTGCACGAAGCGCTGCTCAGAAACCCGCGACCAGCGCTAGCACGTTTCCACAACCAAGGCTGCTTAGTCTTGATTAAAATTAACCATAAACTGGTGCACGCATCCATATATGGATGAAATGCGCTCATAGCGAGAACAGGCACCTAGACTGCAAGGCACGCGGACAGGAGGGGTGCCCAAGCCAGGCAAAGGTCCCACCCCTCAACCGGAAAAAAAACAACTGAAGATGCCGGGGGTTGAACCCGGGGCCGGCCTTGGTGTTGGTGGCGCCCTGTGCAACAATGTTTGTTGGTGCCCCCCCAATGCCACCTCCACCACGGATTCTCTCACTAGCCCCCTTTAACAGTGACCAAGTCTCCATAACCACACTCTCAGATGCATTGAATTAGTATATAGTGCCACTCCTACCAGTGTAGGGTGTCCGAACACTTTGCATCGCACACAAGTTACGCAGAGCCAATCAATCATATGCGTGTGAATCAGTGTATCGGAAATGTTACCTAAGCCAAAGGACTCAAAGTGTAGGAGTCTCATGTCATCCCTACTGGTAGGCAGTATAGTTTAAGGTTGCTTGGTGTGGAGAATCACAAGCTCAGAGTCGATGTCTAGCCAAATTAACCCTTTTTGCAACATTAATCAATGTTCTAATAATGTATGCTTTGCGGTGTGTATGCAGTTCTAGGATGAACGTTTTTAGCTCACTGTTGAATATTAGGACTTTAAGTTTAAGTTATAAATTGCAAGTAACAAAAGCATGTCTCTTTTGAAAACAGTAACCTGCTGACCTATTTACCTCATACGCACTCTGTAATCTACTTGGCACACGTTCTTTGCAGCAGGCATATTAACCCTCTGCACGAACTTCACCGAAGTCGAAACCTCAACTATACAAAATCCTGCTCGCTCTCCAGGAAGATAATGAATCACACGAGTTATCTTGACATTTATGTGAGGCCTGGTAATTGCCGCGGAAAGAAACGCAGCATCCGGTGCTTCAAAAAGCATAATAAACTTCCAAACCCGGCGCCCCCAAGAAGCCAGCACTCGGTGCGATGGCCCCGGTCGCACCGCCCTAAGTCCGGCCCTGCCGGGGCCTCCCACACGCAATCCATGAGCTCTACCACTGAGCTACACTCCCTGGCATAATGACGACCGAGCTCCCTACCACGTATGCCTTGATGAACATCACCGCACAGGGCCCTCCCGGCCACGCAACCACACCAAGCGCATCACCCCGCCGCTCCACAAAGACTCTCGCTCTTAACAACCACCAACACTCACCGGGATAACCGGGATCACAAAACAACCCGCCGCAAGTCCCGGAGGAGCAAACGGCGTCAAGGCGAGACGTCGAGGGACAAGAGGGCGAAGGATGGGCAGGGACAGCCTAAATATCCCTGTCCCCTCCCCCCTCCCCGGAAGTGGGCCGGCCTGACGTCTTCCCTGGCCGTGGCCCAGGGACTAGACCGGCGACTCCAGTGCCTATCTGTGGCACTGAGGCGGCCGCCCTTTTAAGGGGGGCTGCTGCGCAACCACCCCGGGCAGCCTTGCAGAGCATTGGGTTAGATGGATAACAGGTAAAACGCCCATGCTGCAACATGAAAATACAGTTTAAATAGAGAAGCCTGTGAAACAAGTTCAAAAGAACGGGTTATAATTCTTTCACCGTTTCATCATTTTAGAACTGATGCATTTTCAATATTATATTCAACAAAGTCATGGTTGCTGCTTTTATAGGTCTCGGCTCGAAGGCTGCGCTTGCGCAGTCTCGCTCCGAGATTTAACGTTTTGGAGTGGGGCTTTAACCCGCCCCTTTTTTACCTCTTCTCCATTGGCTGGCCTCTAAAATACTGGTCAGCCATTGGAGAAGAGCATTGTCTCTCCAAACAAGCCCCGTCTTTTTCGGATACGGGGGCGTGTTTTTTCGATTCTTTCTCTCCTCTGGAATGTAAACATTCCAGCCAATGGCAAGAGGAGAGAAAGAAAAACACGCCCCCGAATCCGAAAACGCCACTGCGTTTCTCCGAGACATTTCTGCTTGACCTCGGAGAAAGGCGGTGGTGTTAATGGCATCCTCTCCCCCTGCTGTCGGCTCCCATGTTCGGCTGCTGCTCTGGTCTCCTCCCCCTGTCCTCTCAGGCTGGCCCAGCGTGGGGCTCCCGGGGGCCTTTTGTGCGCGGTAATTGGTTAAAGATATATGGCAGCTTCGATTACTGTAATTACCGTCAGAAGCCCCTTATGTTGTTCGTTCCTTGGAGGATTCAACTCCTGGTTTCCTGATCTTCGGCCCCGTTCAAAGGGCATTGAGGCGTAAAGAACAAGGGCACTGAGGCGTTAGAAGAGCTTGTAAACCGCAATGGCTTTGTGACGCCAGAGGGTTATACACACAGTCAGGGCATTGTGACGTCACAGGAGCGTGAGAACCAACAGAACAGGCTTTGTGATGACAAGTGGTTATGTAAATAATCAGGGCACTGTGACATCAGAGGAGCGTGTAAACCATAAGGACGCCAACTGGCTATTAAACAACCAGGGCATTGTGACGTCACAGGAGCGTGAAAACCAACAGAGCAGGCTTTGCGACGACAAGTGGTTATGTAAACAACCAGGGCATTGTGACGTCAGAGAAGCGTGTAAACCACAGGGCATTGTGACGCCAAAGAGGTATGTAAACAGCCAGGGCATTGTGGCATCAGACGAGCGTTTAAACCACCAGGGCACTGTGATGCCTGCGGGTTATTAAATAACCAGGGCATTGTGAGGTCAGAGGAGCGTGTAAATCACCAGAGCATACGTCAGGATTTACGGCGTGTTCGCTCTGATATCAGAAATGTACTGATATGGGTGTAATTCAGTTGTAAAAATATCACAAAACATGAGCGTGTCTGACACAAGAGAATGAAAGCGCGTCCCCGCACAAGAAAGGATGCGGGCAGATGACCCGAGGCATGGTGAGAGGGTGGGGGCGGGGTTAAGGCATATAATAAGTACTCCCCGTGGTTCTGAATTTGAACATCTACCCTTCTTCCGTCAATGCCTTAAATCCGAGTTGAAGCCCTCGATTTAAAGATGACATTTAGAGGGCGACAGCTCGACAGAATGGGCATTCCCCACACCAGCCCTCCGTGTTTTCGTCTCTTCAGATGAGCTTGGCTGTTCACTCCTCGCTTCGAGAGTTGTTTTGTCGACAAGCTCTCATGTGATTTGTCAGCCAGATGTGTTTCCCCTTCACCGCAGGGACGGGGACGGAAAATGTTAATGCGATTTGCATTGTTTTATCAGTCGCTTTGATTCCGGCAACAAACGGAGGCGCGAGGCCCCTGCGACGGATTGATGGATGATCTAAGAGAAGCCGTGTTGTCTGATCCGCCTGTCACGAGCCATTTCTCTCCCTCGTTAAAAACGCGCTTATTGACAGAGCATCCGCCGCCGGCGGTGGCTCCGGCGGAGCCCGCAGCCGGATATATACCGCATCGCCCCCAATAACGCCACCTTGTTACTTAAAGGGGCAATTCTCGTTCCCCGGATCTGCAATTCCAACAAGCACTACCGACAGGCATTCTAGAATGTTTCTTCGATGACGTTGGCTTGGGTGCAAGACCTACTGTGGCCGTGACGTCATTCATCGAATGGCCCCTATACTATAGATTGTGCACTAGCAGGCTGCGTACTGACGACTACTCGAGTGAACAGACCTCGTTTTTGTTTCTTTTTTGCAGTTTTGTACAGAGCAACTTCAACCCAAAGGTATTGGAGTCCTTTACTTGAGCACCAGTTGTACTATTACATAAGGACACATTCATTTTTAGGTCTCGGCTCGAAGGCTGCGTGTGGCTCTATGGGTGGCTCTATTTGTGTGTGGGTTGCTCTATGTGAGTGGCTTTGTGTGGGTGGCTCTGTGTGTTTGGGTGGCTTTGGGTGTGTGGCTCTGTGTGTGGGTGCAAATGCAATAGGTCTCGCATTTGAGACTGATTAAGCTATTGACACTGTAAATAACAATGCCGTTTCTTTAACCCCTTCGCTGCGGCGCGAATTCCGCCGCAGCACTGGGGGGGTTTGGGGTTAGCGCGGCGCCGCCATGCTCATGACGGAACCACGCCGTCATGAGTCACGGGCGAGCTGTGCTCATGACGGCATGGTTCCGTCATGACTCCACCCACTTGCGCTGATCGCCCGCACAGGCGGGGAAACAGCGCCGCATGGGCGGAGCGGCCACCAACGGCCGCAGCATGACGGAACCACTCCGTCATGAGCACACGGCGCCCATGGCTCATGACGGAGTGGTTCCGTCAGAAGCATGCAAGGGGTTAAAGGTTTTAAAAACAAAAACATAAACAAAAATAATGTCATGAACAATGCCAATAGCTTTAACTTTAACAATGCCGAGACCATTGCATAGTAAATGCTTGTTATTTTAAGTAACTAACAACCATTGACAAAGCCAATAGTCCTGGCTTATTGTTGGTGTAATGATACTTGCTGTATTATATATCTGGATGCAATGACAGAAACAACATAATACCAGTCGGGCGGAACACTATGCTAAGCACAGATTTTTAGCCTAGGTGTTTGAAGCCAGGCCCTTAATTACATCGAACACCCATCTTTGAAGAGACCCCCAGTGTTTTTACCCCACTTAAGGCCCTGGAAACAACACCATGTGAATGTCACCTCACGTCCTGGCTCTGCTCATCATGCATTACTCATGACTTCTATGTTTTCAGATTGCCTAGGTGCAGGGGCATAGTGAACCCTATACCCCACCCCACCCCATCCCTTGCTTTAGGAACTACAGCGAGGTGAAGTTCTTGATGGGCCTCTTCTGTCTGCAACTTTGCAGACAAAGGTTCAGCTCATAATGTGAAAAAGTGGGTGAGTAAATAAGTGAAGGAATGTGTGAATGGCTGGATGGATTAGATGAATGGATGAATAAAAGGGTGAATGGATAGATAATGAAAGAAAGGATGGATGAGTGAGTGAGTGGAAGGATGGATGAGAGAAAAGGTAAATAGATGTATGTATGGGTGGAAAGGTAGATGGATGGGTAAAAGGGTGGATGGGTGAGTGAAAGGATGGATGGATGAGTGAAAGGGTAGATGATGGGTGAGTAAATTGGTGGATGGATGAGTGAAAGGGTAGATGGTGGGCGAGGAATTGGTGGATGGATGAGTGAAAGAATGGATGAATTGATAAGTGAAAGGGTGAATGGATGGGTGAGTGAAAGGGTGGATGCAAGGATTGATGAGTGAGTGAAAGGGGGTAGATGGACAAAAGAATGGATAGATGAGTGAAGAAGTGAAAGGGTGGATGTATGAGCGAACGGATGGATGGATGAGTGAAAGGATGGCTGAGTAATAGGGTAAATGGATGGATTTATGAATGAATTAGTAGACGGGTGGAAGGATGGATAGATAAGTAAAAGGGGGATGGAGTGAGAAAGGGAGGATGAATGACTGAAAGGGTGAATGGGTGGAAGGATAAGTGACTGGGTGGATGGATGAGTAAGTGAAAGGATGGTTGGATTGGTGAAAGGGTAAATGGCTGAATGGATGAGCGAATAGATGGATGGGCGGAAGAGTGGATGGATGAGTGTACGGATGGATGGGGTGAAAGGGTGGATGGACGAATAATGGATGGATGAGTGAAAGGGTGGATGGAGGGATGGATGAGGGAAATGATGGATGGAAGGATACATGGAGGATAAGTTTGCAAATGGTTGAATAAGTTTGGATATAGATGGGCACACAGATTGAAGGACAGAATGAATGGTGAAAGACTGAATGATAGATAAAAGAAAGATTACACCTTGTAGAACCCATTATCTTAAGTAACATTTCCTATACATTGACTTTCACGTTTATATGAGTAATTGTCTCTATATGACGTCTGTATGATGTAACGCACTCCGACACCCTGCCCTACATACTTGGAATGAGTAGCCCTATAAAAGAAATTAAATACACATGAGAGACGGTCTATGTGAAGATGAGAGGCACCATTTGAGGGTGGTAACAAGGCCGGATTGGGCATCGTGTGTTTCCCTGTGAGGCTGGAAAGGGGGAGGGGGGGTTTGTGACTGGGGCTGGCACTGCAAAGTTCCTTGTTTATCCAGTAGTTTTCAATCAACAAAAAAAGCGGCCCCACTTGTATTCAGGTGTGGTTCACCATTGTCTGGTGACTAATACCTGCTGGAGCAAGATGAGAGTTTTGAATCGTCTAAGGTAGAAAGCTGCGGGCATACTGAAAAAACGTGAAGTGCACGATTGTTTCAGCCTAATATAAACTTATTTTGACTTGTACTTAAGTGGTTGTTTATTTACTTACTTTTATACTATTGTGCAACCTCTTTTGACGTGTCTGTAAAACTTACCTTTTGTCCAGAAGTTTTGTCCTGAATTTTGACCTCCTGTCCTGAATTTCTGTCCTTAATTTTGACCCTTTGTCCTGAATTTTTACACTCACCGTCCTGAATTTGCACCCATGCCAGTTGGTCACCCTAACATCAACCCCTCAAAACATGCACACGACAGGTAGCATATGAGAGAGTCATTCTTTGTGCATAGGGAGCTCACTCCAAAATCTATCCGAGTTTGGTTGAGTTATTACAGCATGAACACTCACCTGTGGCTGCCATCATGCCCTATGGACTCCCAGAAAAGCAGTGCTTAGACGCCAGATCTCTGTGTACAGTCCATCAGGGAGGGCACATTCACTCTTGGTCTCCAGTGTACTTTTGCCAGAGCAAGCCTGGCAAATTTAGCATTTTTAGGGTAAAAGTGGTGCCAGCGCATGGAGAAGTGAGCTTGTGCCTGAGAACAGGGACATGTTGCAAAGTTTTATATATGCTAAATATTTTACATTTACATGAGAGAAATTATGTTTTCCATGTTTAGATTTTATTATAACTAATGTAGGTCTGAATTTTAAAATTAGTTCATGTTGGTTGTCATCTCGTTTGTGGCACGTGGCCATTTTATTTCTAGGCAAACTGGATGTTCCCATGCTAAGAAAGATGTTCTTTTCTTCATAGTTATCTATGAATGTTGTTTAAATGACTAGCATGTTCAAAAGACACCTGCAGTGTGCAGGCTAGTCCATGTATTTTATCTTATTACAATTGTGTACGTTTGGAGGATGCAAAGAGAAGCTTGTTTTATGAGAAAACCTTGGGAACCTATCCAGCATGCAATTGTAGCATTTTGCTTTAACCCGATCGGACATTCTTTTGAGAACTGTGTAAACTGTGTACATTTTTTTAACATTTACTTGCCTTTAGAACAGAACAGGAGATTTTAGAATATTCTCAGAGAGAGAGAGGACTGACTTTTCTCTTCTCCTTCACTTTGATGCTGGTTTGTCCTCTGCTTCATAAGAGTTGATTTAAGTGATTTACATATTAATTGAAGTATCTGCATTCTGATTATAATTTTCTGCTAACCTGATTTTGCATTCTGCAAACCATTAAGTTTTAACAAACCTTCATAGGGAAATATCTACAAGGCGGCGATAAAAAATTATCGCCGCTTTTGTGGCCATTTTCTGCCGAAAAGCGGCGATAATTTCATCGCCTTATTAGCCAAGACACGCTATTGCATGTTTTGCTGATTTAGCGCCCTTTACAACAACGCCCAGCTTAAGTGGGCGTTCCGTGCCAAAATAAGTGGAGAAATGTCGCTAAGCGACATTTCTCCAATTATCAAGCTGCATGCAAACAAGCAGAGCGATAAGAAAAGTAGCGCTAACCACAGTTATCACTACTTTCCTTACGCCTGCATGTTAACTGACTTAGCCATGTAATCCAATGGGAGGTGGATTAAATGGCTAAAACCACCCTGCCCTATCAGCAAGGTATCGCTGGTCACAGTGCGATTATCGCTGGATTTCCAGCGATAATCACACTGTTTTCCAGCTAACGCATGGATTCCTATCGCTTGGGAGATAAACGTTGCTGATAGCACGCTATCTCCGCGATAGAATCCCGCATTAGCCTGCGATAATTATCCTCGCGCTAAAAGCGCTGAGCGATAATTATCGCGGGCCCTTGCTGATATGCCCAATAGTTTGATACTAAAATATTCTCTGTGCTTTCTGTCGAGTCTTTCATGCTTCACATATTAGTGAATGTATTGATTCGTTGACCAGGCTTAGGTGTGGAGCACTAAAATCCGTAGGGGCTACCAGCTCTCCCAGTCCATCCAGGGGTTCATGGCTCTTAAATTCGTCACTCAAAAAAAATGCTGACCCGTGGAAAGGGAAAGAGGAAAATACCCAGGAACATTCATAGACAGGTGGAAGAGTGGGGATTGATGACAAACACTATAGATGCAAGGGACAGAGCAGGGACAGTGGGCTAGGAGTTGGCAATAAGAACAAACACATTTGGCAAGAAGAGCAGCATGCACGTTGCTCTAAAGATACAAGCTGCAATAATAACAAACTAGCTGGATTACAAGTGTAACTGCTCTGATCACCTTCTTCAGCATAGCTGCTTCCCTTCTTCTGTTGATGCTGAATTTGCAAACAAAGGGATTAGTCTGCCTGTTTACAGTAACAGATAAGGATATCTGCTATAATGTAAAACAGTTTTTTTATCAGTCTACTTGCTACTTCCTGTGACAGGAATATTTCTTGAAAGATAAACTGCTATAGTGACCATTTTAAGTGGATTACTTCGCCCATTACTTGTGTCTCTACTCTGAAGCCCATTCAGATTGGATCTGGCCTAGCAGCTCAATCTGGACTGTTCCCATTGGAGGAGGACCAAGAATGATTTGCATATGCCTGGTCTCTGCCTGAGTTTGCATGGTGGGCTAAAGCATTATGGACTTGATCACAGCCCAGAGTAATTTGCAATGCTTGAGATTAATTTACATCTGTCACACAGTGTGGCGCCCTAAGTGTAAAGGTTGTAACCAGACATGGGGCCCTTGCTCACTGAGCAACAGAACTCAAACTGCATCCTACTAATGAGGGTCAAATAGGCTGATGCTGGTTTGGGGTTGCTTTTGTTTCCATTTATAGAAAACAGGAGTCCGTAGTTTGGGATAGACTGTTGCTAATGGAGGAGGACGAAGGCTTACTTGCATATTGCTAGTTCTTTTCTGAGGTGGCATAGTGAGCAACTGAAAGATGGACTGGACTGCGGCCCAAAGTAATTACAAGTGACTGAGATCAAATCAAGCAGTCCATCCAATAATTTTTTGGTTTCTTCAATTAAAAAATACCAATATTACTTGGAGACTCGACTCTTTCATCAATACTTATGGATTTGGATGAGTAGAAGTTCTCTGTTTGGGGTAACTCCATTGCACCTAAATGTTCTACCAGGGCTTTGAAATGTTTGTCTGTTGGCACTAATAGTGTATGAAAACCAAACAATAAAAGTAGGTAGGCTTCTCTTTCTTAGGGCCTCATTGCAAGGCCGCAGCTATAAGGCCTGTTCAGCTATGACCTTGTAGTAAGGGATAACGGATGTACCAGTAACTCTAAGGCCCTGATTTCGATGTCGGACGGACCGGAGCCCGTCCGACATCGGTTTGGAACTGTAACTCAGCGACCTCCTGTTGTCGGTTACAACCCAGGAACTAGGATGCGACCGAACCCTGTTCAGTTGCATGCGTATTCTTTACAATGGGAGCATGCATTCTGAACGGAAGGCATTCTCTCATTGTAAAGAGCAGAGGTGCAGTTCATCCCTGCACCCCATAGTAGGCACCTCAAGGTGCCTGCCACCGGGTGCAGGGATCAACGGTGGGCATGCCTATTCTTTACGATGGGAGCATGCATTCCAAACTGGATGCATGCTCTCACTGTAAAGAGCAGAGGTGCAGTTCATCCCTGCACCCGGTGGCAGGCAAATTGAGGTGCCTGCCACCGGGTGCAGGGATCAACGAGGGCACCATTTGCCTTTGTGTCAGAAAGGCCGGCACAGAAAGGCAGTGGGAAGCTGCCATCGTAAACCCTTGGCCTGAAAGAAGTGGCCAAGGGATTACTGAAGGCCTTCCGAATGGCGGACGGGCTCTTCGACCCCATTGTAAGCCATTTGGAACTCCTGTTTGTAATAATTTCCAACCAACTCCATCAAAATGGGCCGGATGGAAATTATTACAAACATGAGATTAAGATTCGGTAACAATGGCTCAGATGGTCGGAGCCATTTCTTACCGCATCATAATCGGGCCCTAAGAGTAGAACTACAGGGTTACAAGTGGGATCCAGAGAACAGCCTTACAAATAAATAATTATTATGGGAATCAGTAATTCTGGCTTTTGATTCCCCTGGTAATTGCTAATTTACCCTGGAGTGTAGCGCATATGCAAGATGAAGTACTTTTCATGACTTCTTCATCACTGGTTATTTTTTAAGTATTAAAACACCTACAAAATCAGTACCGCTTCTGTTGATTCCAGAACTTATTTCACATTTCTAACTCTTTTCAGATATATACAATAACTTAGGGATAAGCCATTCGACCTAATTAATGAGGTTGTTTCAACAATGCAATAATTGTTAATTGCTTTCTTATAATACAGAAGCAAATATCATCATCCTTGTTTTGACAGTTTTTGTTTCAAAGCATTGAACAACTGGGAAGCTATTCACAGATGTGGGCTCAGTGGCAACCCTCAAAACATTTCAGAAAACGTTTACCGCGTGGTCTGCCTCTTGATCTGTTGGTATTCTGACAAAATATCAAGTTAAATATATCGAGGCTCAGAAATATTGAGATTTTAATATCGTGATACACAAATATCATGATGCAGTAATATCGTTGACAAAAATATCGAGTTTTAAGGTGAGAAATGTTGATGTCAAAAATATCATAGGGCCCGATTCACAATAGTAATCTGAGCCAAAATCCTAACTTTACGACTTTAGGTATTCACAGAAGGCATTTAGGAGTACTAAAGTTAGGATTTTGTCTCTGTTAAACTTAAGTTTTGGTGTTAAATTAAACTTACGACAAACTTAAGTTTAACTGAGACAAAATACTAGTCATAAAGTTAGGATTTTGTCACAGTTAAACTTAAGTTTGTCCGATCGGAGTGGGAATAGTGAATTGTATCCTCCTGAGTCTACCGCTTTCCCTACTTTTGCACAGACTGGAGTGGAAATAGGTAATTGTACCCCGCATGAGTCCAACGCTTTCCCTACTGTTGCACAGACTGGAGTGGGAATAGAAAATTGTACCCCTCCTGAGTCCAACACTTTCCCTACTGTTGCACACACTGGAGTGAGAATAGTATATTTTACCCCTCCTGAGGTTAACGCTTTCCCCACTGTTGCAGAGACTGAAGTGGGAATAGTATATTTTACCCCTCCTGAGTCCAACGCTTTCCCCACTGTTGCACAGACTGTAGAGGGACTAATAAATGTTACTCCTCCTGAGACTTTCCCTACAGTTGCTCAAACTGGAGTTGTAATAGTAAATTTCCATTTCCTTTACCGTCATTGCTCCCAGCCTCATCTCAAGGACCCTCTCTACCCCCCTTAATCCACCATTGATACCACTGGGATCACACGGTGTCAAGCTCCTGGAAACAAAAAGGAAAAAACCTATACACCCAGCTCTATATCACATACCACTGAACACTAATACTTCAACAACTCAAAACGTCTACCTTTCAGTACCATCTAACACTGCCCAGGACAACCAAAGACTAAAACCTAACCCCAATAATAACCCCAAGTCATACCTTTTAAAGAATCCAAAAAGGTCAGATAGAACTTCTACCAGACTCTCTCACACGGATGACGAACGGTCTAGCATTCCTACCTCCCGGCACTCTGCTCCAACCATCCCCTTCGTCCCTAGTAGAACTAGAAACACTCAGAACCCAAACGGATAGGATTTATCTGAAGTTGCAAAATGCCATTTCAGAAATTAAGAATCTTTTACTTCTCTTAGAAAATTATCTCGTTAAAATAGACCATTTTCAAAAATCAACTCTCTCAGCCCACAACAAGCAAAATACTATTCCCCTGCCCCTGTCCAATCGACAACTCCTAACCTGCAAACACCATCGATACCTGACAGACTTGGAAACACAGTACCTGTTACTATCTCATGAATCATCTCCCAACCCCCCCCCCCATGGTGGATGAACATACAATTCGGTCAGTCCCAATCAATGCAAACAGAACAACTCAACCAAAAACAGAAAGGTTAACCCTAACAACCTAAAAAAAGTTACATTAACGCCCAAAATACATCAAACTAACCGGGGTAACTCATCAAAACCAATTTCCTGCCTTCTACTCAACTGCCGCTCAGCAATGAAACACGCCGCTGACATGGCTAAACTCATTTTGAGCCGAGAAGTTGATTTAACCATCCTGACGGAATCCTCTTTCCCTTGCTTAGACCTTCATGTGCCTCCCGACTACAACATTGTTAGGCTAGACAGGCCACCCAAAATGTGTGGAGGCATTGCTGTATCCATCGAGCTCACATCTCTATTACTATACTTCACTCCAACCCCCTCGAATCTTGTGAATACCTTGGGATCTCCTTAAAATCCACAGATAACCTACTCTGCAAACTACGCGTATTTTACCAACCCCCGGAAAAAATACCCTGTCATTGGCCAACTAATAGAAATCATTACAACAAACTCTGCCACTCATTCCAATGATATATTCCTAGGGGACTTCAATCTTCATTGGGGAGACCCCTATGATCCTCAAGTCAATACTAGGGGAGTGGGGGAGAATGTTTGCATTGTCAGCATTCCGTCCATCATTTGTTTGCTGGAACACTTTTCACCCTAAGTGGGATGGGTATGCCCAGACGTGGGTCCCTTGCTCACTGTGCCACTGGATTCAAGCTAGCCTGGCTGAAGAAGGGTGACATACCCTGAAGCCGGTCCCAGGATGCTTGTTTCCGGTCCAGTGAGGACCTGGCCTGGCAGTTTGGTCTGGACTGTTCCCATGGGGCACAGGCTGAAGACTGATTTCCATATGGCTGGGTCCAAACTGGGGTGGCGTAGTGGGCAAAAGAACAATGGATTTAAACCATGTCTTTTGACTGGGGGAGAATGTTTGCATTGTCAGCATTCTGTCCATCATTTGTTTGCTGTAACACTTTTCGCCCTAAGTGGGATGAGTATGCCCAGACGTGGGTCCCTTGCTCACTCTGCCATTGGATTCAAGCTAGCCTGGCTGAAGAAGGGTGACACATCCTGAAACCGGTCCCAGGATGCTTGTTTCCGGTCCAGGGAGGACCTGGTCTGGCAGTTCGGTCTGGACTGTTCCCATGGGGCACAGGGTCAAGACTGATTTGCATATGGCTCGGTCCAAACTGGGGTGGCGTAGTGGGCAAAAGAACAATGGATTTAACTCATATCTTTTGACTGGTGGAGAATGTTTGCATTGTCAGCATTCCATCCATCATTTGTTTGCTGTAACACTTTTCGCCCTAAGTGTGATGGGTATGCCCAGACGTGGGTCTCTTGCTCACTGTGCCACTGGATTCAAGCCAGCCTGGCTGAAGAAGGGTGACATACCCTGGAACCGGTCCCAGGATGCTTGTTTCTGGTCCAGGGAGGACCTGGCCTGGCAGTTCGGTCTGAGCTGTTCCCATGGGGCACAGGGTCAAGACTGATTTGCATATGTCTGGGTCCAAACTGGGGTGGCGTAGTGAGCAAAAGAACGATGGATTTAACCCAGATCTTTTGACTGGGGGAGAATGTTTGCATTGTCAGCATTCCATCCATCATTTGTTTGCTGTAACCCTCAAGTCAATACTGTCAAAGATTCCCTAGCAGATCAGTCCCTAGTTCAAGACTGTACCCTTCCCACCCACAATAAAGTTGTGACACTAGACTGGATCATTGCCAAAGAAAAAATGGTTAAAACAATCCAAATCGACCCCTGCAATTGGTCAGACCATCATGTTATCACTTTCCAAATAGCCCCTACAAGAAAGAAACCAACCTCACAATCTACCAAACCCAGACAATTGGTTTGTGACACAAAAAAACTAAAGTTGGAGATACTAACAACACAATGCAAGAAAGAACTTCTCCTTCCTATTATTATGGAGAACATCAACGAGCTTACGGGACACTACAACTCCACAATGACAACAATTATTGACGTCCTAGCTCCGCCAAAACTCAAAAGGATACCGGATAAAGACAAAAACCCTTGGTTCAATGGTTCTCTCAATAAAGAAAGACGCAAACTGAGACTAACTGAATGGCAATGAAGACAATATCCTTCATCCCCTCACTTAAGACTGCTAAGAAAGCCCAGAAACTCCTACTACAAAAGTATCCTAAAATCTAAAAAAGACTTCTTTAGGTCAGAACTTGATAATGCCAAAAACAGACTGAGAAATCTATTGGACATAATAAAACAGTAATCCAACAAAATGGCCAAATCCACACCCTTGACACGTAAATCACATTTAAGCAGCAAAGAATTCTCTTCCTTCTTTACTGCTTAAGGCACTTCCCTGGAGAAGGAACTCAAGACTGCCGCTGACAACCCTCTCCCGTAAAAATTCTCCAACCAATCATTTAACCCAACTTACTCTGTCAGGACCTAAATATAAAGCCCATTTGTCCTTCTTCAAACTTTATGACCAAAGAGACATCAACAAAATCTTATTGTATATAAAACCAAACAACCACTACAACGACACCCTCCCGCCGAGTTGCCTGTCATCTATCAACCATACTATCATCCCCATTTGGACCAAGATAATCAATGCATCGCTCTCTCAAGGATCCACCTCGCTTTGCCTAAAAACCAGCCAAGTCATCCCCATCCTACAAAATACAACAGAAAACCCTTCAGACCCAAACAATTTCAGACCGATAACCAACATTCCCATGTTAGCCAAAGAAATAGAAACATTTGCTCAAAAACAGCTTAACCAACACATTATGGAATTCAAGCTTCCTGACACCTGCCAATTAGGTTTCGGACCCGGGCACAGCACCGAAACATCAATTCTACATATTGTAGATGACGCCCTACTAGCATTATACCGTAATGAACCGTGTCTGCTTGTGCTACTTGACCTCTCATCTTTTTTTGACACTGTTAACCATGGCAAAATTCTCAAGAGACTTAGGAACAGGATGAGTTTATCGGGAACGGTCCTAATATGGTTTGAATCCTTCTTAGACAACAGAATGCAAAGATTCCACACCATCCCCTAACCTACTAGGAGTACCACAAGGCTCAACTCTATCCCCATCACTATTTAATCTGTATATCGAACTCTTAACCATAATACTACAGCAGGCTAACATCTCCTTCCACATGTATGCGGACAACACTCAGCTTTATATTAGGATCACTTCCCTGGAAGAATTAAGACGATGAACCAAGCATTAAAAAAGACCGTCCATTGGCTAACAAACAATCACCTTAAGTTAAACTCTCAAAAAAACGAATTCCTTCTAATCTCCCCCCCCAAAAATACTCTACGGTTAGGAAAGATTGGACTAAGCTAATCATTGCACTAAACTGCACTCCGATCCTGGTGGACTCCACTAATTCACCAGGAATCACACTAGACAAGAACCTTAATATGCAATCACACATCAACTTGATGGCTAAAAAATGCCCATTTTCACCTCAGCTACCTTAGAAAAATGAAACCTTACAACAAACCACTGGACCTCAAAACTTCTGTTCAGTCTTTAGACTTGAATACAGATGTACTACTCTATCAGGACTACCCAAAGTCTCAACAGCCCGCTTAAAGCCTGTCTTAATGCAGCCGCAAGACTCTTAACAGGATCAAAAAAATTGGACCACATCACCCCACATCTGAAAGCTCTCAACTGGCTGCCTCGTGAAGCAAGAATCTAACTAAAGATGGCCTTCATAAATCATAAGGCAATCTGTCAAAAACCCCACAGTACCTAGAACAGAAAACTTCAATTCCTGGAGGAAGCAGACTCTAACGGAGCGCCAGTACTCTTCTTCTAAAACCTCCACTCTTCCATAAGAAAAAACATACGACAGAGCCTTCTCTGGAGCTGCACCAAGAATATGGAACTCGCATAAGGAAAATCTCATCTACTTCTACATTAAAAAAAGAAGCTAAGTCGTTCCTAATGCGCAAATTCCTCCCTTAATCCGCAGCAGCCCATTCACTCCATGTTCTAGAGGCCCCATTCAGACAATCACCCTACCCACCCAAGCCTGCGGAGTATCGCTCTCTGTTAGCTTATCCGTTACCAGACTCTAGATGGAGCTCCTCACTCTTTTACTAGACACATCCCACTGGTCCTTACTCGCACAGAGACCTTTGCTTGAAGACTGCTACCCCTACTGTCACCACTGAGAATGCCCAAAACAAGCCCAAAAGTATTATAAGCTATAACCTAGGCTATTTCTAATTGTATTAGTGATTGTTCAAATGTTTTTCTTTTTTTTTTCTCCTCGCCTCACATTTTTATTAAGACAACTACAACCATTTATCGCTTTCTATTGCACTGTTTAATACTACTATGCTATATATATATATATTATACGCTCTGGTACTGTTTAAAGCTACAATGCTATATATATGTGAAGCGCTCTGATACCCATTTCTGGGTCTTATTCGTGCTATATAAAACACTAAATAAATAAATAAATAATAAATTAGACCTCTCCAGAGTCTAACATTTTCCCTACTGTTGCATAGACAGGAGTGTTCATAGTAAATTGTACTTTTCCTGAATCCAGCACTTTCCCTCCTGTTGGACATACTGGAGTCGGAATAGTACATTTTAGCCCTCCGGAGTTCAATGCTTTACCTACTCTTACACAGACTAGTGTGGGTATAGTAAATTTTACCATCCTGAGTCCAACGCTCTCCCTACAGTTGTATGTATTGGAGTGGGAATAGTTTATTTAATATTCCTGGAGTTTAATAGTTTTGTTAAAATTGTTTAAATATATATTATTATTATATGCTTTTGTACTTCATTTGATATTTTTGATATCTATAAATGTAGGTGATTTTTAAGATTGTTTTGGTAAAATCTATTTCTGATTATTGTTTACTTTTTATGTATAATTCAATTGACAATATTTTAAATGTTTTGGCAGATAATTTGTTAGTTTTGTGTGTGTGTGTGTGTGCATATATATATATATGAAAAGAAGAAGTTACTCAAACAGATAGATTCACAAAAGAACAAAAATATATTTCAACTACAACGTTTCAGCTTCCGCCTTCCTCAGGTAGTACAAGATGGTTTGCTCTCTGGCTGCACAGATGACAGCTGAATTTTCAAAAAGCATCATGAGTGAAGAGATATTTTCTTTCTTTGTGACTCGTATTCTTTGGGATCCAGATTTTTGCCCAGGCTGGCTGTTGTTTTCTTGTGATCCTAAGTATATATATATATATGTATATATTACCTACTGGCGGTCGCCAGTAGGTAATTATAGTAAGGACGTTGTTTCTATTCAAAAAGCATTTCTTCTTTTCCCAATAACTTTGCCGCCGGTTGACGAATCTTTGCGAAATTTTCAAAACATTCGTCTCGCTCCGGTCAGCTCCTATCCTAAAAGGTTCGGGGTGATTCGCCAAGTGGGGGCCCAGAAAAAAGGGGGGTCCCAAAACGCGTTTTCTCTATGGTATTTCCCGTAGGAAACTTTAGACACGACTACAGCCCGAACGGAATTACACCAAATTTTGCAAAAAGGTAGCCCTTGGTTCAGAAAGAGACCTTTTTTTTAAATGATGTGAATCCGTTCAGTAGTTGCTGAGAAATTAAAAAAATAAGAGTCAAAAAATCTATTTCCCATAGGAAACTTTATGCAAGGATACAGCCGAAACTGCTGAACGAATTTACCCCAAATTTGGCAAAAAGGTACTGCTTGGCTCAGAAAGCGCCCTTTTTAAAAATGGTGTAAATCCGTTCAATATTTGCTGAGAAAATAAAAGTTTCGATATTTAGAGACACGGAGGATCCGCGCACCCTCCCGATCATGAGCTGCAGATTAATTGGCTGTCAACACTTCTAACCAGGAAGTGTTGGAAGCCATCTTGTGCCTCAGTAAAACAAACACAAAAAAAAGAAAAGGGGGCAGGGTAGAAACACCCTGACCCCCTAGCCATGCTTAGGGGGCCTCACAAGGACCCCCATGGCCAAAAAAAGCATTTAAAAAAAAATAATAATTGCGGGATGCGCGGAGGATCCGTGGATCCGGCTATTAATTAGCCCCCGGGTGAGCCAAGTCCCGGGGGCATCTTAAAAATATATGTGCGGGGGCCCAGGGGGACCCCTGCATCCTTGGGGACCACCACCCCATGGGGCTTTCTAAATATATTTGTGGGGCAGCACACAGCCCCCTGCAGCCCCGGGGACCGCCACCCCCCGGAGCTTGTTTTTTTAAATGGGTGGGGGCCCTCCAAGGCCCCCGCAGCCCCGGGTCCGCGGGGCTTGTTTTTTGTTTGTTTTAATTAACCCCCGGGCTACTTGGACCCCAGGGACCCTCAGGATTCGAGGGGACTTAATCCCCCAACTTATAACGTGCCACGGGGCGCGTTTGCACAGTGGTGAAGGGAGGAGGTGGGGCCTAAGGTGACATGTGTGCAAACACGCCCTGTGGCGCGTTTTAATTTGGGGAATTAATTCCTATTCAATCCTGAGGGTCCCAGGGGTCAACTAGCCCACCAGGTACCTCCAGTAAGTGTCACAGAGCTGCGTTTCAGAGTGGTGTAAAAAGGGGCGTGGCCTCTGAACACCTCTCTGCAACTCAGCTCCCTGGCGCATACTGGAGGTACCTGGTGGGCTAGTTGGCCCCCATGGACCCTCAGGATTGAAGAGGAATTAATTCCCCAACTTAAAACGCAACACATGGCTTGTTTGCAGACATGTCACCTCAGACCCCGCCCCCTTCCTTCGCCACTGTGCAAACGCGCCCCCTGGCGAGTTGTAAGTTGGGGAGTTAATTCGCCTTGAATACTGGGGGTCCCTGGGGGCCAACTAGCTCGCCAGTCACCTCCAGTATGCGCCAGGGAGCTGCGTTGCAGAGAGGTGTTCAGAGGCCATGCCCCTTTTTACACCTTTCTGCAATGCAGCTCTGTGGCGCTTACTGGAGGTACCTCGTGGGATAGTTGGACTCCAGAGACTCTCAGGATTCAAGGGGACTTTATCCCCCAACTCAAAACGCGCCACGGGGTGCGTTTGAACAGTGGTGAAGGGAGGGGGCAGGCCTGAGGTGCGAACACACCCTGTGGCACGTTTTAATTTGGGGAATTAATTCCCCTTCAATCCTGAGGGACCCTGGGGCCCAACTAGACCACCAGGTGCTTCCAGTAAGCGCCACTGCGCTGCGTTGCAGTGAGGTGATCCAGGCCATGCCCCTTTTTACACCTCTCTGCAAAGCAGCTCTGTGGCGCTTACTGGAGGTACCTGGAGGGCAAGTTGGAGCCCAGGGACCCTCAGGATTCAAGGGGACTTTATCCTACAACTTAAAACAGCCACAGGGCGTGTTTGCACACATGTAACCTCAGGCCCCCCCTCCCTTCACCAGTGTGCAAACACGCTCAGTGGCGCATTTTAAGAGGTAGTTTTAATCCCCCTGCCCTATTATGTACTAGGGATTTACAGAGGAGGTCATACTAATCACAGGGTACCCCAACGCATAGTGTTCCCTAGTGTATGTAGGTGTTTTCACTGTATTCTAAGTGTCTTTTAGCATAGCACGGGCTCTAGGCCTGGTTAGTCAGAGTCAGTTATCACCAATACCCGTCTGTAAAAGTTGTGGGCACAGGAGGACTTTATGCTCCTCTGTTGGTTCTTTCTGCACATCTCTTCTTCTTCCTGCACTTTTCTTCATCTTTGTGGACTTCTGTTGTTTCTTTGTGCATTTCCTTTTTTTTCTTTCTGTGCGTTGTTTCTTCTTTCATCACATGTCCTACCTCTGTAGGCATAGTTAGAAACTAGCATTTAAAAAAACCTTTGAAATTCACTGAAAAAACCATAGGTTTCAGGCATGTTATAGTTAGAAATTAGCATTTAAAAAACCTTAGAAATTCACTGAAAAAAACCATAGGTTTTAGGGAAGGTTATAGTTAGAAATTAGCATTTAAAAAACCTTAGAAATTCACTGAAAAAACCATAGGTTTTAGGGAAAGTTATAGTCAGTTGGACATTTCACTCGTACAAAACCAGAGAAATTCCCGCATTATAGTTAGTTCAACTAACTATAACTCGCGCCCCAGCAATGCACTGCTGATGATGTCACATATTACACCACTCATGACATGGTCAGTGACATCTCTGATGACATCACTGATGACATCTCAAATGACATCACTGATGACATCATCCATGTGATAATTTCATGCATCTTCTCACACCCTAATATAACCTTTGATACACCCACTCTAAATTACAGACTGCCATTCTCAAAACCATAGACACTCCAACATCAATAACTACATACCCACTCACTGATTCTTAGGTCTACACATACATCCACTCACTCACCTGTACAGTCACTCATACTTACGGTCACTCAGTACAGGACTATCATATACACTCATATATCTATAGAGACACTCACACACCGCCACTCATCCATAGAAGTACTCACACACCTAGTCAGTCATGCAAATAATTAATCACGCTCCCATTTACTCACCTATACAGTTATACACACACCAGCTCACTTACTCATACAAATGCTAGCACATTCTTATGCTCTTATACAATCACTGATACAAGCACACACTCATCCATACAGCTACTCTCATAATCACACACTCTCACGTATAGCCATTTATATACTCTAACACACATATATACTGCCTTTCACATATGTAGTTACTCACACATGTACCACTTAGATATACATTCACTCACTAACACACCCATACACACACTCACCCACCCATACAGTCCATCACAGATGCACTCTTGAAACCATGCACCCAGTGAGTCACCCACTCACACATCTATGCACAGAGTCACACACACAAACACTCAGGCACCCATACAGATACTCAGACAACCAATCAATAACTCATATAGACACTCATGTAGCTATTCACAAACCCATGCAGCCGCTTACACACCAACTGACAGACAGATACAGACATTCACACAGTTTAGTCAATAACCAATGCATTCAGTAAGATACGTTTAATCACTCACTTATAGAGTTAGTCACGCACCTACTAAATCATCCATTCAGACACTTATACACCCACTCATTCTTCCATACGCCTTTCCCTATATATATATTAAAAATTATTTAAACTTTACAGAAAGACACAGTCACTGGATGATGTCGTCAGTCATGTCATGAGTGATGTAACATGTGATGTCATCAGCAGTGCATTGCGGGGGTGATAATCAGCTGAACTAACTATAACGGGGGAATTTCTCTGGTTTTGTACGAGTGAAATGTCCAACTAACTATAACTTTCCCTAAAACCTATGTTTTTTGTAGTGAATATATATATAGATATTTCCTCCAATCCTTGGTTCAGGGTCGTCAGGCTTTGCGGCTCTTGTTGATGGTGCGGGGGCCCGCGGTTGAACCAAACCGCTGAAATATTCAACACAATTCTTCATGACAGAAAAATAAACGGCTCACACTCCCGTGGGCTTTTGCAATTTTTCTTTTCTTTTTCCATATTCATTGTTAGGGCAAATGCGATGGACCTACGCGTTTCGATCTTAACATAAGACCTTGTTCACGATCCTAAACAGCGCTTGGATAAAAGCCAGTAAAGTACTTTTAAATTTCATTACGTCATTTCCTGTTTGGTATCAACAAGCACCCCTAAGTATTATGGGAGATGTAGTGTCCCATGAATTCTCTTCATTATTTTTTCATTACAATGGTGAAAGTGCTCTTTTGGACATACATTTTTTTCAAATAAACATTTTTTTTAAGACATTATATATTGAAGTGCAAATTAATTTTGTGATTTTAAAGTCGAATAGGCTCTCAAGTTCATTTGATAATTTTACATTTATTATGTTTGCAGTTCATGTGTTCCAACCCGCCAGTGGGTCAAACGCATTTTTTCTTCCAAATGTTTGTACATTTTCAAACCCTCTGGTGGGTTGTGATTCCATGAGTTAATGGAGCCCAAAAAGATTTAAAAAATACTTTATACAGTTGTCCATTTTGTATATGTTCTCAGTGAAAGTTTAGTGTATTTCTTCATCTCATTCCACCAGGGAAGTTCAGTTTATAAATTATAAGTGAATGTAGAGTTCTTCTGATGTAGAGGAGGACGGTGGCAGTGTCTTCCTAGCCCGCTTGGCGTCAGGCTTCATTGCACATAGCTGAATATGTGGAGAGAGCTGTAGATCCTCTTAAAAATTGTTTGCGACCCTAAAAATCGTTGTTTTAAAAATCTTTGCACTTTTGGCATTTTTGCACGATAAGTCACTGTCTATTTTTAAAATACATTTTAATATTGTAATTGTATGTTGTTTAACTTAGTATTTTATAGGCTTTCACTTACTCGCCATTGAATTGGTCTTCTCAGATCTGCGGGGGCACTGGGGGCTAAATCGCGGTCTGTGCTCGGTATTCAAGCCTGCCCGCCCGGGTCCGACTCGGTATTCTTTACCGTTGAGCGGAGGGCGGGGCAGGTGAGAGCCAGACATGCCCACCAACACAGAGGCAGTCGAGCGGTTAGCGCACTAGCAGCACTGACAAAGGACTATTTAGCCAGTCGTCGGCCCTAGCGCGCAGCGGTTGCGCGCAAAGGGGCGCCTTCGACGGCGCCAGAGACTAGCCTAAGACCAGCCCGTCTGCGCCCGTCCGCGACAGGACGGGGCAAGGGGCAATGGGACCTAACATGATCAACTCACTAACGTCCCCTAAAACAAGGATAATCTACTTAGGTCCGGCACTACGAGAACTGTATGGGAATCTAACGCGAAGATGTGGATTGGGAGGTAATGTTGAATTAGAAGGTCCGTTTTCCTGCCGCTATTGTCGAGCCCAGTTCACTACATTTAGTCATGTGGCTTATACTCATGAGGGTATAACTGTTCATACACCCGCCGCTAATATTAGTAAGAATACTATTAAAATTCCTACAGGAAGGAAAAACATACTGTGCAATATAAGGTCGCTACCTAAACACACTTCAGAGGTATGGGACCTAATTTCCTCTAGCAACCCGGATTTATGTTTCCTTACGGAAACGTGGCTTAAACCTCACTCAACTCCAGCCATTGCACTAGCAATTCCCACCAGTTTTAAAATAATTCGACTAGACCGTCCCTCGAAAACAGGAGGGGGGATTGCTATTATCTACAAACAAGAAATTAATTGTACCATGGTAACTGAGCTAACTACACCGGATATTGAATTATTAGTTTTTAAAACCTCTTCTTCCTTAAAGAATATACAGATGGGTGCCCTAGTATATCGCCCCCCGGGTCCATGCACGAACTTCTCTAACATTTTACTTGACACCCTTGCCCCATTTATCAGCAATGATAGAGATTTTCTTTTACTAGGAGATTTTAATATACACAGTGAACTAAAAGATTGCAAAGAAGCACAGTCTGTACTACATGACCTTTCCCTACTTGGGTTAACACAATTTAATTTAGGGCCAACACACCAGGCAGGACATACCTTAGACTTGATATTAGCTAACTTTCCTACAGTCTCATGTTTACCCCCTATTCAAATCAGCTGGACTGATCATTTTATCATTGAATTTTACACCTCCCAGTACAAACATATTGGCCATGGGCCTATTTCCCTTCCCTGCAAACGGCGTCCTTGGCATAAAGTCAATGAAGTGAGTTTTAAAGACAACTTTATTGAACCTCCTTATATTGCTTCAGAGAATATTGATTGTGCCCTAAGGAAATACGAACTAGCAACTAGGCTGACTATAGACACTATAGCTCCTTTGAAACAATTTAAACCTCGGCCTGTCAACAAACAAGAAATTTGGTTTTCTGATGATCTTAGGGCATTAAAACAGGCCGCTAGGAAGTTGGAGAAAAAATGGAGAACCTCCCATCAGGAGAATGATAGGAAGCAATATTGGGATTCTCTGTCTAACTAACATAAAGCCATTCGTGGGGCACGAAAAACCCATATAGCATCTCAAATTGCTGCTGCAGAGAACTCCCCGAGGGTCCTCTATCAGGTACTACAGTCTTTTGTTAAACCAGCTGCCTGTGAAAGCTCTGAGTTGGCGTCCCAACAGCTTTGTGACCAAATATCTTCTTTTTTTTCAAATAAAATAGACACGATTTATGAGAAAATAGTCGATTCTAATAATGCTAATACTACTGACTCTACCCATGTCTTTCAAGATACGGAACATGTGTACAATATACACTGTTTAGACACTTTCCCTCCCATTACTTCTAAGGACCTACTAGCATTAATTACACAGATTAAAAGCGGTAGTCCAGATGACATTATACCTGCCAGACTTATGCCTATTCTTTCTGAACAACTATGTCCTATGATTGGGAAACTTGTTAATCTGTCTCTTTATTCGGGTTCCGTCCCCAGAGAATGGAAGCGTGCGCTGGTAAGGCCCATCAGGAAAAATACCACCATTCCATGGACTGAACTAGCCAATTTAAGGCCCATTTCACTGCTACCTTTTCTGGGGAAATTGACAGAAAAATATGTCAATAGACTCTTATCCGGCTACATTGAATTTGTGGGCGGCCTAGACTATTCTCAATCGGGGTTTAGGCCGAAACATAGCACTGAGTCTACCCTTTTGTCTGTGGTAGACGACCTACACATGTTCCAAGACAAAGGCTATTCGGTAATCTTAGTATTACTTGAATTGTCAGCAGCGTTCGACACCGTGTCACATAACATTCTTATTAACCGGTTGTCGAACGTAGGAGTTAAGAACAAAGCCCTTGCCTGGTTGAGGAGCTTTCTTACTGATCGTACCCAGACTGTCACCATGGGCACGTACCGTTCTAGGGAGGTAGAAATTACGAAAGGGGTGCCACAGGGTTCTTGTCTGAGCCCTACGCTCTTTAACATCTATGTGGCACCCCTGGCAAGAGTGATGCGCAAATTCGGTTTCATTCCCGTGTCATATGCTGATGACACGCAGCTCCTCTTTCCTTTCAAAACCCTTACTACGGAAATAAAGAACTCCTTCTCTGCAGGCATGAAGGCTGTAGGACAATGGATGTCCACCAACTACCTACAATGCAACGTCAGTAAAACTGAGATTATGCTGTTCGGGGAAGCCAAGATACTGTGGTCCCCTGACTGGTGGCCTTCTGATCTTGGCACGGTCCCAGAACCTAAACAGGTCATCAAAAATCTAGGGATCCGCCTCGATCAGGATCTAGTGTTAAAACAGCACACTCACTATGTTGCAGGCGTATGTTTTCATACCATTAGCCTGCTACATAAGGTTTTCCCTTTGTTGCCGGACTCTTTTAGAAAAACCTTAGTGCAGGCTCTTGTTCTGAGTCGGCTCGACTACTGTAATGGCCTGCTCCTCTCAGCCAATGAGGGAGTGTTGGCCAAATTACAGGTAATTCAAAACACAGCAGCTCGACTGGTCCTTAATGCCCCGCCAAGAACAGCATCAAAGCCACTTCTAGAAAAATTGCATTGGCTGTCAATCCGTCAACGGACAAAATTTAAAACATGCTGTTTGATTCACAAAAGCATAAATGGGCAAGGCCCCCTCTATCTGGAAAAGAAATTCATTCCTTACACCCCTACTAGGACCCTTAGATTTAGCAATAGTCATCTGTTGGCAGTGCCACGTGCCAAGATGGCCAGACATGGTGGTAAAGCCTTATCAGTGGTGGGACCAACATTGTGGAACAGTCTCCCGCTAACTTTACGACTATGTCCCGAACATCTGAAATTTAGGAAACAACTTAAAACTTTGTTGTTCAAAAATGAGATCTAGTTCAGCCCTCCCTTGCTCTGTAATGAACAGTCGAATAACCTGGCCCAAAGCGCAGAGATACTCCATTAGGAGTCGATTCTAGCGCTATACAAACCCACAAATAAATAAAATAAATAAATTGGTTATGGCCGTAAGGTGTTAATGTTCTCATTTTAAGGATGTGGCGTGATTCTTTTCGGGTAAGAATTTTCTCTCTGTTACCACCACACTCATTTTGTGGCACTGTTTCTATTCCATAGAATTTAAGTAGCTTCCAGTCGCTATTGTGGCGTTGTTCGACAGACGACATCTGCACCCTCCTTGACCAAGGCCACTCAGCAGCCCTCATCGTCCTCGACCTGTCCGTAGCTTTCGATGCTGTCTCATACCGCACTCTAGTCGCCAGACTACACGAAGCTGGCATACAAGGGACCACCCTGGACTGGATCCGATCGTCCCTCACTGGAAGAAGCCAAAGGATCAGACTACCACCCTTCCTCTCCTCCCCCACGGAGATCACCTGCAGTGTCCCCCAGGGGTCATCGCTGAGCCCGACCCTCTTCAACATCTACATGGCCACCATCGCAGCCATCGTCCGACAACACGGCCGCAACATTGTATCCAACGCCGACGACACTCAGCTCATCCTTTCCCTCACCAGAGACCCCACCACCGCAAAACTAAACTTCCAAAAAGGAAATGCAAGACGTCACAGTCTGGATGACCAACAGCTGCCTAAAACTCAACGCCGAGAAGACAGAAGTCCTCATCCTTGGAACCACCCCCTCAGTATGGGACAACACCTGGTGGCCTACTGCCCTCGGGAGCCCACCTACCCCCTCAGACCACACCAAAAACCTCAGCATCATACTCGACTAATCGCTCAGCATGAACAGACAAGTCAACGCCATCACCTCCAGATGCTTCAACCCCCTCCACATCCTGCGAAAGACCTTCAAATGGATCCCCCCAAAATCAAGAAAGACAGTCACCCACTCGCTCATCACCAGCAGACTGGACTATGGAAACGCACTCTACGCTGGCATCAACAAGTCCCTTCTCCACAAACTTCAGACCATACAGGACACCACATCCAGAATAGTCCTCAACATCCCCTGTAACGAACACATCAGCCAACATCTGCAGAGACTCCACTGGCTCCCCGTGTAGAAAAGAATCACCTTCAAGATCCTCACCCACGTCAACAAATGCCTACACAACAATGGACCCAAATACCTCAATGACAGAATAAACTTCCATGTACCCAAAAGAAACCTCCGGTCTGCCAACCTCGCACTGGCTGAAACCCCTCTGTTAGAACTGGCACCATTGGCGTGGGTCTCCCTTCCATTTTTTGCTGTTGCCTCATGTGTTTTTGCTGGTTTTAGATGCTTTGGGCACTGTGCCACTGCTGTTCAGTGCCACAGTGCAAGTGCTCCCTATGGTAAATTGATGTATGAATTAGTGACTCCATGATTGGCTTTATTTGTTTACTTGTCAGACCCTAGTACAGTGCACTGCGTGTGCCCAGGGCGTGTAATCAATGCTGCTGGTGGGCTTGCAGCACTGATTGTGCCACCCACCGGAGCGGCTTGTAAAATGTGTCTCAGGTCTGCCATAGAAGAGCCTGTGTGCAGTCTGGTACTGCCATGTTGACTGGGCAAGTGCACCCACTTGCCAGTCCCTAAACCTTCCCTTTTATACATATTAGTCACCCCTATGGTAGGCCCAAGGGCAGGGTGCATTGTAGGTAAAAGGTAGGACATGCCCTGATGTGTGTGGCATGTCCTGATAGAGAATTACAGCCATTTTCGTTTTTCACTATTGCAAGGCTACCTATTCCCCATAGGCCAGAATGGGCAGTTTGATTATTACATTTTTATAATCCTAACTGACTCAGGGAACATGGTAGAAATTTAAGTTTAGTATGCCTGAACTCAGAATGATAAAATACATCTTTTAGTGAAGTTGGTTTTAACATTCTGTGTTTGAAAATACCACTTTTAGAAAGTAGGTATTTTCTTGTCTAACCATCCAAACCTGCCTCTACTAGGCTGTGTATTCCTTGTCTGGAGTTTGAGAGAGAGGCGCTGGGGGATTCCAGGAGACAGGGTGAGTCAGCACAAGGCTGAATAGAGAGATCTGCATCTAGATGGGTGGGAGGAGTTGCACCTGGGACTTGAATAGGGCTGGGCCTTCCCTCCACAATACTGGCTCCACCTCCTGTGGTTTTTCTGATGTCCCTGCCCTGCACTGTGAAAGGAAAGCAGGAGACATGTCAACAAAGTGCTCCAGGACTGACCAGAACTGGTTTGGACTAGGCAAAGGCCTCTCTACCTTCAGAGAACAAATAGAAAAGTAGTATAAATATTGGGACCCAGACCCAAGAACTTTAGATCACTTCTGGGAATCAAGACAAACCTTTGCTGAGGAGAAGAACCAGGAAGCTGAAGGAGGAGACTACCCCTGTGCTGTGTGTTTGGGGGTTGGCTTGCAGTGGTTGCTGCATTACCAAAGAGAGGAGAAAAGGACTGAAGAATAATCCCTTTTGTTTTCTTTGCGTTACGCATCTAAGGTACATTGAGAGTAAAGTGTTGCAATTACAACTTGAGAGAACGGAGCTATTTTATAACATTTGAGAGACTATTTTTAGTACAATATAGTGTATTTTTGTTGTTTGGTCTTGTGTTAAGTCTACATAAAAATACTTATTTTTATAATACAACCTGTGTGGTGTCCATTTGTAGTGGTGTCACTGTATTACTGTATGTGTTCACAAATGCTTTACACACTGCCTCTGAGATAAGCCTGCCTGCTCGTGCCAAGCTACCAAGGGGGTGAGCAGGGGTTATTTTAGGAGTGTAGCCCCTTACCCTGACTAGACGCAAGGGTCCCTATTTGTCACAGGTACCTACCTATGCCAACTAGAGACCCCCAAATCTAACACCCTCGCATCCACAGAGCCAGTGCAGACGGAAGATCGTTCTCCCACATTGCAGCCAGAACCTGGAACGAGCTACCAGCAAATATCCAACTCGCCCCAACCTGAACACCTTCAGGAAGACCCTCAAGACCTGGCTCTTCGGCTGAACGGATCTGCACACCCCCTCCCCCGCAGCACCTTGAGACCCTCACGGGTGAGTAGCGCGATTACAATTCCCTGATTGATTGATTGATTGTTCCATATGTTTTGCCACCGCATTTGATCTAGCCTTGTTGAAGGTGGCTCAAACGTGTTCCAGTATTCTCTTTTTAGCTCACAAATTCTGCTGCCTACATATTTGAGTGAGCACGGACATTCAATCACATATACTGTGAATTGACTCTTGCAGGTAATTAGTTCTCTGATTTACCACATTGTATTGTTGCCTATTTTGACTTCTTTTGTTGGTTTAGCAATCTGACACACCTTGCAGTTGTGACATTTGACAAACCCCTTCGTTTTCAGCCATGATCCGTTCTTCTTTCTTTTATAATGGCTGTGGACCAAACGATCCTTTAGATTTCTTGTTCTGCGATTTGTTATGGTTGGGTGTTTGCATCACAATTGGGAGTGAAATTACACTCCTTCTTCCGGAAGCACAGCTTGAGTCAATACAAACGATTCCACAAAGTTGTCCACGTTCAATAAAGTTTTATTCCTTCTGTTCCACAATTTCCTTTGTACTCATTTCATTAGGTCACATGGGAGACGCAATATATTTTTACTTCTAATGCAGCAGATATGCCAATCCAGGCCTTTTTCTGAAGCAAGAACAATACAGTTATCATCCTCTGTAGTAAGTGTCATTCCCAATGCATTTCGGACTCATTTTAGTCCTTCGTCAGGGGTTCACTACAATTTAAACAACACCAACATTAGATTCATTATTCAGCTCTTAGTGCATTCAATTCTATCAATAGTACATCTCACAGTTCATGCCTTGTTGTAACGGCCCCCCCAATCAACGTTTTCCGTCTAATAGCGTGCCTACGCGTTATCAACAAAGTGCCCAAACAAGCTTCTGCCCCACTACATAACTCTTCCCTAATTTACCTTCACCTTTCTAACCTCGCCCAATGAGTAGAACCTTGTGTCTTTCATTATTTGTGTCACTAACCCTCTGTCTGTTCGTTTAACCTTCCAAAACCATTCCTTCAGCTGCACTTTTAAACACAATGCTTACAAGAGCATTTCAACTGTTTCAAGTATTTCGCCTCAACTTAGAGCTCCATAAGCTCGTGAAAATATAATGCAGTGCTAGCCCATCCCCATAAATCAAACCTTCGTCAAAGTTCCTTCATACCTTAAGCCTCTGTCGGCATAATCTCTTTCACACTCGGCTCCTTCCTTGCAAGGAAACGGTAATTTGCTCCCTTCCAGCTGTTCCCTTTTCAACTTTCAAAACGAAAATACCTCCCCTTCCCATCTACCAATTACATGAATCTGCGCTCTCCTTCTGCCTACAATTCCCATAACCCACTTCTTCAAACACCGTGTGCACTGTGAATGTGTCTTTTTTACTAACCTTCATTTATCCCACTTGTTCCTTCGCTATGAATGAAACCTCCACAGGCACCTCTCTCATTTTCCCCGCCCACCCGTAGATGCTATCTGTAACATCAATTTCTAAAATGAACCGCTTAACTAATTTAAAGCGTCAGACATTTATTAAACAAAACTGTTGTTAGACACTGCGATAAACTGTCCCTGATATATGTTGCAAATACAATAATGCATATTCTGAACCCAAATCATCCGTAATGTTGTTTTTCCGGAGCAGTTCCCAAGCTCATATTCTTGAGGTGACGTGGTCTCTCATGTGACAGTCCATTTTAATTGATTGCTGGCTATAGTCATGGGTGCAACTTTTCCTTAGGGCAGGCAAGTAATACGTTACAAAATAGGGATATCCAAGTGCACACCTTCCTCTAAAGATTTCACTGAGAAGTTGTCCATTTAAACTTTTATGCGTGCAGCCCGTGTAGTGGTCTGCCCAACAACCACTTGTAAATAAATACATCACAATTGGGAGTGAAATTACACTCCTTCTTCCGGACGCACAGCTTGAGTCAATACAATGGTTGGGTGTTTGCCCATTAACTTGCCCACAGTGTTGTCCAGCTGCAATATTTTCCAATTTTTGTTGAGGATTCTTTAGATTCTTTCTTTTGATTTTTCAAGACATCTTTTGATTATGTTTTTGTTATATTTTCTTTGTTTGAATCTTTCCGCAATTGCTATGCTGTGTTTCTCCCATTCTTCCTCTTCACTGCAAATTCTTCTAATTCTGAGGAATTCCCCATATGGAATGCTTGAAATTAGTGATGGCTGGTGGAAACTTGTGGCCTGTAAAGTGGCATTAGTTGCTGTTGTTTTTCGATGGAGAGTCATTTGGATTTGAGTATCTTTAATATAGATTTCAGCATCCAGGAAAATCACCCACTCCTCACTGATTTCATAGGTGAACTTCAAATTTGATGCGCTGGTGTTCAATATTTCAAAATACTCCCGGAACTTCAACTCCGTACCATCCCAGATGATCAAAAGATTATCTATAAATCGTGTCCAACTGATGATCTTGTTCACGAATTTATCATTTGGTAGGTTCCATGCAACTTCTTTTTTCCACCATCCCATCGCTAGACAGGCATAGCTGGGACTAAAAGAAAATCCCATTGCGGTCCCCTTATTTTGGCGATATATCTCCTCACCAAATAAAAAGATGTTTTTGGTTAGGCAGATTGATATCATCTATTCCAACATTTTATTGCTTTGAGTCCCAAGTCATTCTCTATGTTCGTATAAAGAGATATACCAACAATGGGGATGAATTTATATGTCTCCTGCCAGGGTGTATATTGTAGGTTTTTTAAAATATCACTCGTATCTTTTATATATGAGCTGAGTCTGGCTACAAAAGGCCATAGGAAGTAATCTATGTAGTTGGCAATCAGCTCCAATAAAGAGCCTTTAGCAGACAGAATAAGCCGACCTGGTGGGTTTGTTGAGTCCTTATGTAGTTTCGGTAGAAAATAAATAGTGGCCGTTATTGGATACTCTACAGTTAGGTATTTTCATTCCTCCTCATCAATCAGATTTTGTGATGCCCATTCCACAATTTTTTCATCTAGATCTCTCTTTATTTCCATTATTGAATTTATTTTCAATTTTTCATAGTACTCAACATCTCTTAATTGGCGGTGTGCCTCTGTGATATAAGCTGCCCGATCCTAAATCACCACGTTTCCGCGCTTGACGGCAATTTTAATTTCAATTTGATTGTCTTTTGTAAGGCTTTCCAAAGCATCCCTTTCTGATTTTGTCAGGTTGTCCATGTACTTGGATCTTTTTAGTTTGCATAAATCCTGAATAACTGCCTCCTGGAACAGGTCTATTTTGTTCCCTGGTGTCTTTTGAGGATAGAACTTGGAATTTGGTTTTTTGCCACTTAGGCCTGCTCCTAATTTGTTGACATGCTGTTTGTAGGGAAATACCCTCACCCTCTTGTGCATTGAGGTTCAGTAAAGTTAAGAGATCTTCAGAGTCTTTGGCCAACAAAGTTGATTCTGATTGTTCAGTTGTTCTTGTTCGTTTTTGTCTATTCTGATTTTCCATGTAAAATTTCGCAAGTTTGATTTTTCGAATATGCTTGTACAGATCAATCCTTGATGCGCCAGATCCATTGATTGTGTGAGACAAACATTTATGCCACGTTTAAGTAGCGATGTTTCTGCTTCTAATATTTTCCATTTTGACAATGACAATGAATATGGAAAAATAAAAGAAAAATTGCAAAAACCCACGGGAGTGCGAGCCGTTTATTGTTCCGTTCTGCAGAATTTAAGAAAAATATATAATATAAATTAATAGGAATATTTTTAAATTAGTTTTACATGTCATTTATGTATATAATTTACACACATACATATATATGTGTGAGTGCTCGTTTAAATTAGTATATTTTTATATATTTTGAAATATTACTTAAACATTTAGTTTACATTATATTAATGTTATGTGTTAAAATATTTAAGCTAATATATATATATTTATATATATGTGTGTGTTAAAAACCAATATTTTTGTCTATATGTTTTTGATATTAATATAAAACGATATTTAGAAAAAATATTTGTGACTTACTTGCAGTCGCAGCTGGTGCAGATAAGAGCCGTGGGGCGGGTGCAGGCAGAAGGGGAAGTTGACAGACAAAAGAATAGGGAAAATAAATAAATAAAACAACTTGCCTTGCGCTCACTGCAACGCCGACTCGGCGATGCAGTGAGCGCCAGGTAAGTGGTTTAATTAATTTATTTAATTTATTTTCCCTATTCTGTCGTCAGTTGACTTCCCCTCCGCCCCGCCCTGCCCCCGCCCCACTCCACTGCCACACCTCTCGTACCAGCACCACCTGTGACTGCTTACCTGAATATGTATAAGAAAATAATATTTTCATGCTTGATATATTTTACACAATTTCTATAGCACAATATTTCTCATTTCGATATTATGTCAGTGAACGAATATGACATCTTGGCTTGTTTGAACAACTATGTGTGTTCATTTCTTTTCCCTTCTGTACAAGAGGAACAGTTTGCATCCTTCATGACCCTTTTGTAGATGTTTAGCTTTCACGGCAGACCTAAGTAATGCACATTTATTTAGCAAGTATAACGCTAGGTCGTTCGTTTATGCCTGTGCTTCATAATATGTTTTTCTTTGGTAAAAGCCAGATGAACCCAAATTGTACACTGAGCGCTGGCAGAAGGAGCAGTGCAGATGATGTGGGTGCTCAGGGATGTGAGAATCTGGGACTCTGGAGCTCAGGAAGTTTTGAGGTGGTGTCTCTCCCGCTACGGGTTAATTTGTGAAGCCCTGGGGCTCTTCAGCCTAAGAGCTCAGTACTTGACTGGCCATTCTGCCACTCTGGCACTTTCCTTGTGAGATACAGGTCACAATAGACTGCCATTACCCAACCATGTCACTTTTGCCTCACTTTAGTAGTGGCCTCTGACAGCAAGAGGCTTGTTGAACCTTTTTACCAGGCTCAGTGGCTCTACAGTAGATCTTGTGTTCTGCAGCTGTGGGGCATCTGGATGGGTCCGCCACTCTAGCAACGTTTTGGGGGTTCTGGTGTTATGTCTATAAGGGGCTTAGGATCTCATGGGGTCCAGAACAGTGAGGGCTCCAGTGCTGTGCTGCTCTAGAGGCTTGGTGCTCTGAAGGTGTAGGTGTTGGAAATGGCTCTTTTTTGCAGGGTTATCCCCAAACGTTTTGCTTCTTCCTCCTTTGTTTTTCTTGACCTGTGGTTGCTGGCTATAGAACTCTGGGCATGTTTACCACTGCTGATCAGTCCTAAACTGCATATGCTCTCTGTGTAAATTGTTATTGTGATTGGTTATCCATGATTGGCATAATTGTCTTACCAGTAGGTCCCTAGTAAAGTGCACTAAGTGTGCCAGGGCTGGTAACTCAAATGCTTCTAGTGGGCTTGCAGCACTGATTGTGCCACCCACATATGTAGCCCTGAAAAGATGTCTCAGGCCTGCCACCGCAGGGCCTGTGCGCAGTTTGTTGACTTGGCTAGTGCACCCACTTGCCAGACCCACTAGGAGCAAGGGTCCCTATTTGGACAACGGTACCTACCTCTGCCAACTAGAGACCCACACTTCTAACAGTAGGACTCTCAAGTTTGGATCTCTGGGGGCCCAGGACCAGTTACTGGTGTTCTCTGGACTGCTGAGGCTTTAAGGTTTTGGATCATGATGACTCAGAAGCAGACCTGCCGGCTCACATGGTGCAGTCATGTATCATCCCAGAGGCAAACAGTGAAGAGATTTTATTGAAGGAGGAACAGTCCTTACACTAAGAACCTTCCTAGCTGCAATGTGGAAGCTATGCACCACCGTGATCCCAAGGACCTGGGAAGTGGCCCCAGATGTGTTTGGTTTTGCTGTAGAGAAACCCTGGGATACCCTTGGATAATATGTGAAATCTGTAATTGAATCTCTTGCTACCAAAGTTCTAAACACAGTTCTGGTACTGATACCAAATTCCATCTTTCTTACCCATAATAACTTCAGGATTTTCACAGCTTGCAGAATGTTTAAGTTTCATTAAAACGTAACTTTTAGTTTTGTTTTGAACGTCAAAATACAAAATGTTGTAAAACTACAAAAATATGCTTGAGGAAGTGGAATTCAGTCACTTGAAGATGTCTAGCATGTTATTGGGCCCTATGTCTACCATTGAGTGTCCTGCTGATGATTCAGTAGTAATGAGTTTTCCCTAAAGTAATGCAGTGTTTTCTGCAGATACCTTTAGAAGTTGCTCCCGAGAATAATCATTGGGCAGAACCCTTACTCCTGCTTTTGGGACTCAAATGCTGGCACGGCATAATCTGTTCAGACCTTTAGTTGAATTCTGACTCGGACCAGAGTTGTGAAAATGTCATTCCTCGGATGAATATTGATGTGCAATCCGCCAAGACTGCCACCCTGTTCCAGGGGCCACAGACAAGAGGGAGGGAAAGGAGCCAAAATGGACAAATGAGGGGAGTGAGGATGTCTTGGTTTGGAATAATCTGGTTGCATGAGTCACAGGCGGTATGTTTGCCTGCCATAGGAGGGAGTAACCCGTTGCTTCAACTCTTTCCTAGAAAAAGGTGTTGCCCTACCACCCAATAATGCAGGATCTGTTTATCGAACAATGGATCTATCATGCTGCTGAGAACTGGCAACATGAAGCACTTTTTATGGATTCAAGAAATTGTGATGCATACATCTGCCTTATGCTGAGAGCTCCATCTGTAGAGTCACTCACATACATTCCACTGGCGGGAAGTCCCACCTCGCCAAAAGTTAAATATCAAATGCAGTTCACAGGGAAAAACATATTTTTGTGTTTTTTGGTGGTGTACCGCATACAGGTTCTTAAGTATCTACAATGGATGCTTTTTACCTCTAGTACACGTTTGCTTTGAGCAAAATGAATCATTGCTAAGGCAAGGATTAGCCTATAACAGAGGCATGTGAGAGGATTTAAAAACCTAAGGCCCCTTTATACGTGGCTGGTCAATCCTGATACAACTGGTAACAATAATTACCAGCCAGATTAAGATCACAGGGTTTAGCAAGAATCCCACATTTTCTTTCTACCCGGACATTTCACCAGCAGAAAAAAAACAGTAGGAATTGCTGAAGCAGCAGCAATTCCACTGTCAATTTCACCTTTTCGAGCAAAAAACGTGGAATACAGTGTAATTCAGCACATTAGCACTCCCCACAGTATTCGTAATTACAGATGCTGAAATACCCCGGGGTCACTCGTCATGAGAGCCTTAAAAGCTGTTCATAGTCATTCTGCCAGTATACTTTTGTCCAACTATGAAGTGAGCATTCTCTTTTTCCCTCATTACATTTTGGATATTTTCTGTTAACTTTTCTGTGTTTTTCATTTCTATATAGCGTTTATAGCGCGAACGTGGGCCGAGAGTATTAGAGCAATTTACAACAGAACCAGTTACTAATACGCAATTTGGGGCATATTAACAACGGCCAGCATAATTATCGCTGGCTGTGCTTTGCGATAAATATATTATCGCAGGCTATCTCTGGAATTTATAGCCCAGGTAGCTCGTTATTAACAACGCGTTACTCCAGGGCGATACAAATTCCAGAGATAGCGAGGTTATCGCCCTTTTGCAGGGAACATCGCTGGTTTTCCAGCGATGTTGCCTGCAAAACGACGATAACCTTGCTGATGCGACCCACAGGGTCGTATCAGCATAATCCACCCCAATGTTGGGGATAGGTAAGTCTGCATTTTAGCAGACGTTAGTTTTTGGAGAAAACAGCTGTTTTCTCCAAAAACTAACGTGTGCTAAAATGCTGGGGCAGCCTTGTAAATATCGCAATGTGAACATTAGCGATATTTACAGGGTTGTCCATCTGGGGTACGCCCAGCGACGCCCACTTTGCATCTCATTAGAGATGCAAAGGGAAGCGTTGGGTAAAAGGGTGCTAACATGCAATTATGCGTGTTAGCACCCTCTTGTAAATAGGGTGATAGTTTTATCTCCGCTTTTTTGGCTTTTTAAGCCAAAAAAGCAGAGATAAAGCCCTTGTAAATATGCCCCTTTGGTTTTTAGACACAGAGCAAAGTGAGACCGGAATGCAAGTCTAGTTGCCCAGTTGCAAGGTCAAGCATGGTTCAGCGACCCAAGGTCAGCAGCTCTGGGCACTAACAGGTACATGCATCAACCATTTTTGCGAGCGCAAACGGTGCGATTCGCAAAAATCGGATGCTTGTGCCCGCAAAAAGAGCTTCTGCGATGCATCAACCTGTCAGCCTCTCGCAATTTAAGAAATTGCAAATTATTGAGATTTCTTAAATTGCGATTGCATTTAAGAAATTGCAAATTGCGATTCATTAAATGCAATGCATGATGGAATCGCAAATTACGATTTTGCTAATAAGGGGCGCAAATTACCATCAATTTGTACTTGATGTTCATTTGCAAAAACTTTTAAAACTGCAGTAAAGTGCATTTTTGAAAGTTGTAGGTACACACACACGTGTGTGCACAACATGTGTGCACAGATCAATTTCAGGGGTGCAACAGGGTGTCCTTTTGACACCCTTGAAATTTAATGCGCAATTTGCGAGTACTTATTGGCACTCGCAATTGCACGTGCAATCTCCAATTCATTCCTATGGGCCTATAAGCCCACAGGAATGAATGGGAAGGCATTCCTTAATTGCGACCCGCAATTTGCGAGTCGCAATTAAGGAATGTTTGGGAATCGCTAATTTTATAGCGATTTCTACATGCATAGGCTTTTGCAATTCCTTAATTGCGATTCCTTAATAATCGCAATTAAGAAATCGCAAAAGCCTACTTTGATGCATGTACCTGTAAGGCACCTGGGTCCAGATGTACGATGGCCAAAATAGCGCCTTGCAAATTGCGAGTCTTTTGCGACTCGCAATTTGCGAGGCGCTATTTCCAATGTACAACAGTGTGTAGCACACTGTTAGCGATTCCCAATGGGGTCGCAAATAGAGAGGCTCATGAATATTAATGAGCCTCTCGCAATTTGCGACCCCATTGGGAATGGCTGTCCTCCCAGGTATTGTGGCCTGCTGGGCTCAGCAGACCACCATGTCTGGGACTGCTTTTAAATAAAGCTGTTTTTTTTTAAATGCAGTCCGTTTTCCTTAAATGAAAACGAGATGCATTTTTTAAAAAAAATGAAACGTTTTTGTTTAGTTTTTTAAGGGCATGCAGTGGTCCCTTGGACCACTGCCTGCCCATAAAATAAATTTTGCTCTGAGTTTGCAAAGGGCAAGGGGTACCCTGGGGTCCCCTTCCCTTTTGCGGCCCCATTACCACCCTCTTGAAGAGGGTGGTAATTTGCGAATGTTTTGCGCCCGCAATTGTGGACACAAAACATTCTTACATAGGGTTGCGCTCGCTATTAGGAAGGGAACACCCCTTCCTAAAAGCGAGTCGCAAAACCCTATTTTGCAATTCGCAAAAAATTGCGAATCGCAAAATAGGGTTTGTACATTCCCCATGCTGTTTTTGCATGCGCAAATGGGTTCGCAAACCTGTTGGCGCATGCAAAAATGGTCGCACATCTGGCCCCTAGAGGCGTATTTACAAGGAAATGTGGAAGCACGAATCTGTGTCAAATTTGACAGCTAGAAATAGTCATCTAGCCAACAGCATGAAATGCCGGGCAAGGTATGTTACATGACACAATTGTGGAGAAAAAAGTGCACTTTGCCAGAGTCTGCAAAAATGCATCTCCTAAGAATGTGCATACTATTGACTTGATTAATACTTAGGACAAGAAATTAATTTTTCAGTTATCTAATTACCACAATGACCCTACTGCTCCTAAATGTGAAATCTTATTAGATCATATACGGGTCACTGTGATGAAAACTGATGTTTCCCTTTTTCCTTTATAGATTGTACTGAGTTTAACAAAAGATTTTCAGAAAACAAGAATGTAGTGGAAACTTCTAACATAAATCCTGGGGGGTATAATGGGGATTCCATACAGCTATAAGGCATGGTAAGAATGAGGTAAACAACCTTTACAACACACTCATTACAACGTACTACCTTTACAACGCACTTATTACATCGCAACATCCTTTACATCACATGCCATTACAACACAGCCATTACAACGCATGTCACTACAACGCATGCCATTACAATGCATACCATTACAACGCATAGTTTTTACCCCTACACTATCCAACACTTACCCTACTGTTGCACCCTCTGGAGTGGGAATAGTAATTTTTACCCCTACACTATCCAACACTACCCTACTGTTGCACCCTCTGGAGTGAGAATAGTAATTTGTACCCCTACACTATCCAACACTTACCCTACTGTTGCACTCACTGGAGTGGGAATAGTAATTTTTACCCGTACACTATTCAACACTTACCCTACTGTTACCCCCAAAAATTATGCTATGTAATGGTATGCGTTGTAATGGCATGCGCAGTAAAAACATACATTGTAATGGATGTTGCGCTGTAAAAACTGTGTTGTAAAGGCATGCATTGTAAATGTTTGCTTTGTAATGTCATACATTTGAAGAATGAACATCAACTTGAAAGGCAGATCTACTGAAGGGAAAATCTACAAAAAAAGGCACCAATTTACAGGGGTGGAGTCACCAGAAAGAATTGAGCATCAAACTTGACCCTTCCAGCAAAGACCCAGTTCTACTAGTAGACCCATCACTTATTGGACAAGAAATGTGTAGTGAATTCCCAGAAGTCTTTACAGACAACCTGAGCCTTTAAAAAAATTACCAACATTACATCAAGGTAAAGAACAACTGAAAGCGAGTTGTCCACAGAGTTAGTCCAATTCCACACCTCATGCAGGTCCCCCTTGGAGAAAGATTTGGACATATTACTAGATAAAAGGATCACCGAACTCATTGAACATTCGGAATGGCTTGCACCGGTGGTCATATTAACCAAGTCAAAGGGAAAAGATATCAGATTATGTGTTGAGCTACATGATCTGAATGCTAACATTTGAGTCAACAGGCACCCCCTTACCTGTATCGATGAAATTTACCCTTGATCAGAAATGCTTCAATATTCAGTGTACTTGACTTATCCTCGGCCTATCATCAGGTTGAATTGCATCCATCTTTATGTCATTCAACCTCATTTGATACTCCCCTGAGTACCTACAGGTTTGCCAAAATGCTGTTTGGATTAGGAGCTGCAGAATTCAAGCATATCATGCAGCACATACTCAAAGATTAAAATGATGTGCTGTGTTTTCAGGGAGATATAGTAGTATTCAGCAAGAATAAAGTCATTCATAGCCAAACTTTGAAAACGTTTTAGAGAGATTAAAACAGTCTAGGTTCACTATAAAGAGAGAAAAGTGTCACATAGAGATTACATCGGAGTGGCTCGACCTTTTCGTTTATCAATGCCACCACCTAGAACTCACTCCCTTCGTATGATAAGGGACAAAATCACCCTTAAACGGCATTTGAAGACTCAGCTATTTGAAAGTGCATTTTAGTAACCTGTTTGGGCACAGATAGCCTGCAAGCCTAATTAGTGCCAGAACACTCATTGAGTAGCTGTGCGCTCTATAAGATGGATGACTGAATGATTGATTGATCTATTAGAAATGCCCCTTCCCTTGGCAAATATCATCTCAACTAAAATACATTTCTCACAACAGAGGAAGGTAGTGTTGGACTTGGTGCTACTCTCATTCAATGGGGCGACGGCTGTCAACACATTACAGCATTTGCTTCAGACTTACTTAAAGGTCCAGAACAACACTATTCTGTTGCTGAGCATGTTTAGGATGTTTTTGGGGAAGTAAAGCACTTCAAATTTTTCTTACGGGGCATACCGTTTCTGTTTTTTTAGGAGGAGGGTACCCCAGAAATACTCATCACTGAAAATGGGGTACAGTACACTTCAGAACTCATGCAAGATTTTCTAAGGAAATCTGCCATTTGCCATTTCAAGACAGCTTTGTATTGTCCATGTGCTATTGGGTTAGTAGAAAGAATCAACAGGATGGTCAAAGAATGTCTTCAGAGGGCAGAAGTCACGAAACCACATGCCAAGGAAGCTCTACAAGAAGCAATATGGACCTACCGCACAACTCCTAATTCTGTTACTGGAATGTCCCCTTTTTTGTCCCCAAAGGGAAAACTGCCCAAAAAATCCATCACACTTTCATGGATCAGAAAGGAGAGTGATGTAAACATAGATAGAAAAATTATCCAGAAAAGAATCCAGTCATACCAAGAGGGGTAGAAGCAACAATATGATCAGTTGAGCAGTGTAAACATTTATCCCTCTCTAACTTTAGGGAATTGGGTGAAAACAAAGTTACCTAAGACCCGCATAGAAGAACGTAATAAATTGTAATGTCCCTGTAAAATTGTTCAGATGCGCTGCAATGTGGTTAAACTGACTAATGGGCAGTCTTGGAGTGTTGACGGAGTATTTAAATACAATCAACGAGGTAGCCTTTGCACTTCAGGTCGAACCAAAAAGGAATCCTTAAGGAGTGAGAGTGCATTTCCCATTTGGCACAAACATGTTATCTTAGTTTCCTCTATTTCTTTTCTTGCACATTTTCTGTAATGCATATGTATTTCCTGGTGATTCATCCTTAGGTTTTGTATACCTTATTCTTGCTCTTATATTGGGTAGTTTTCTTTTTACATATTATATTATGTACATTGTGGCACTAATTGTTCACTGTTTGGTGTCCATAAGGGAAAACGATGTGATGTAATCTGTTCTTTATTATTCACATTATTTATGGTTTCTTTTAATCTGTAAGCAATAATTCACCCATTATCTCCCAACGCAGGACTGTACTATTTCCCATAGCAGCATTCCATTTTCCCTTTCTTCCTCCTTGCCTCCCCTAGCCTTATAGGATTATTGGAATGTTCCAAGCTGTCGCCTGAGAATGTTGTATGGCAAGTCGCTGACTGTAATTGGTGATGCTCATTAAACTTACTTTGTTCTGACTACTTGATGAAGTTCTCTTGATTATAGCAACTATGGTCACAGCTTGTTAAAGATAGGACACAATGACTGAGAATGTGAGTTTGAGATGATTTTGCAGAAGTGCCGCCAGAGTGACCGACCCAGGAAGGTGAGACCACTGATGACGCTGATGTTGGAGAGATAGTAGCTCCTAAGATGAGAGTGGATTTTGGTAAAGTCAGATACACCAGGAGTGGTGAAGTTCCAGCAATTCCTGCTGTTGGCGATAGTGGTCATCAGCATCCTCTCTCTCATTTGCAGGCTCACTCCAGTATTGTATACTGCTGCCAAGATGATATTGTATCCTAAAATGCGATAGTTTTTTGGTTCGTCTGTTTGATTTGGTAGGAATGTTGGATATATGCCTGTATGTCTTTAGTATGTTTGGGCGATTGTTGTTTCCTGCCCTCCTCCATTGCTTATGCAGAGAAGGTTTAGCTGGCCTAGAGAGTACGTCAGGGTTATATTAAGGGTTGCTGTTAATAAAGAAATTAGTAACCTATTTAGTATACTATTTCTATTCTCCAGCACATAAGGCCCTGCTATGCCTCACGATGCAACAACCCTGTGATTGTTCCACCTTCTTAGAATGTGAATGACATCTTGCAAATCACTGACCCAACATTGTTTTCATGGTAAGATTTCATTCTGATGCACTCTCCAGTAAATTGATGATGGTAAAGAACCAACGGTGCAGCTGAACATATGACAAATTCACACCTAAATCCACTTGTCAGAGAGAGGATATGGGAGAAAAGCTTCATTCATGATCTTTGGGGCATATTATCAAGGAACGGTGTTAAAAATATCGCCAAAGCGGCGATAATGGGCTTGATAATATGCCGCAGAGAATTCCAATAGAAGCCCAGCTTCTGGTGTGAACCTGGGCTTCTATTGGAATTCTCAATGGCATATTATCAAGCCCAGTATCGCCGCTTTAGCGGCAGTTTTCTGCCGCTAAAGCGGCGATAATTTTAACACCGTGCTTAATATTATGCCCCTACGTTCTTTAGGATAGGGCTGCTGCTACTTCAAACTAAACTTATTTTTAAAGACAAATTACTATATGTGATCTCTGTGATGCTATTGTCAACGTTATGAGACTTTCCCTCACAAATCTGTGTGCGTCATGTTTGTGCGAGCTTGCTAATAATAGCATACAGCACACACAGCGACATATCTAAAAATATAAAATATAGAGGCATGCTGTTATGTACGCATTCTGCAGTTAAGAATAAGAAACCTAGTTTTTTTCTTTTACAAGATAAATCAGTAGCCTATTTACTGAATCATAGATTGCAGAGAGGATCAATATTTTATATAAATGCTGCAAGTTGATTGCAATGTTAGCCTGGTCAACTGTACTGAGAAGGCACATAAGCTTATGAATGCACAAGGAGTGAACAAGAAATTTCTTACAGAGGGGTGCCTCATAAACACATCATTTCTATTTGTATCTTCGTCCCACGCTCTTTATTGATATACAGGCCACCAGGCCCTGATCCCAAGCTCGCGCATAGTCTGACAGAGTCAGTAACAGCACTTTCCGCTCCATAAATAAATGTGATAGTTCTAGAGAATTCAATATTTCTGCTGAGTGCTCTCCACTCATAACATCTAGTCACTTATTTGACAACTTCAAGAGACTACATTTGTTACATATCATGTTCAGACCTAAGTACAAAAAAGGGCACAGCATTAATGCAGTATTTCTCACAAGAAAATAATAGCAAACAAAATAATCTCAATTGACTCACAAACTGCTAGGCTTCAGACTGTAAGAAATTGGATTATTATTTGGGGTGGGTGACTACCCGCCTCAAGAAGCAATCAAAAGCCTTATCAGGGTGAACTGTCAATGTTTCAAAATTAACCTGAGCTCAACCCCCCAGTTAGCTATGGCAGAAAGCAGACAGGCTTAGTTTACAGCAATCTGTAAAGTATTTATCACACAACAGAAATTAAGTTGAAATGCAAAATAGTAGGAAACCCAAACCAAATTAGAAAAATAGAGTAAAATTGAATAAAAAAAAATATTAAAAAATGACAAACATTCGATTAGAGGGACCAGAATTTTTAAACCTGAAAGAAGGAATAGCACCAAGTAGCATAAAGTGCCAGTAATAGTAAATGGTTTCGGTACTATGGGAGATAGGCACAAATTGAGGCTGACCACAATGGAGCGTGAGTCTGATAAACCAACCTGATTTGCCCTAGTCAAAGGTTTTAAATGTTGGGAACACCTTTGCAGCAGTGTCAGTGTTCCCTCCTCACCAACATAGTGGTCTGCCCACCCTGTATCATGTTGGGTGGACCATTATTTTGGCCACAGCAGAGACTACTCTGTCTCTGCTGTGGCTAATTTTCTCCAAATGCCCTGGGGAGCATGGGCTGTCAGAGAAATGGCTATATGTCCGCCTCCCCAGTTTAGATGGGGGATATGTAGCCATTATTTATATGTTTCTCACCGTCAGGTAAAACCTGGTAGTGAGGGACAGTAAAATTGTATTAATGCTCTTGCTGCCATAGGAAACTCTCTACGGGGAGTGGAGCATTATTTGTTTTTCATTACAAAGGAAATCCCATTTCGGGGTTTTCTTTTTGTAAAGAAAATAGAAATATGCTCTGCTACAGGGCTGTGTCCTGCTGACGCAGCTCCGTAGCTCAGAGTAAAATGCATGTGATGGTGGTTCTTGGTAATGCTTTATAAATGACCGCCTGCTTGGCGGTCATTTATAAATTTGTCTGGTGGCCTCTCCACCATGTTGATGAAGTAATTTACTATGTCCCCATGGTGGAACGGTGGGCAGTTCCCCCAGATATAAATCTTGGCCTTAGTTTTTTAAGTCCCAATCCATCACAGGAGTACACTTGTAAAGACCCCCAAAACCACAGTGAGGCAGACTCACAGGGTGTCAGACAGAGACCAACAATGGGGTCTAGTTGCCACTGGTCAGCTGGGTAGTTGTAGGGAAAGACCTCTTGAAACTTGTTATGTCCCTGCAGCTTAAACAGGAGGTCAGCTTTATGACCCATAGAGTTCATTTCTCTGTCCTGGATACAAGAGGGAGCAGGTCCAGTCCTTCAGGGACAGGTAGCAGGGTCTGTCCTCTTCTGTTTTTTCTCATGGCCAGGATTGTTCTGAAGAGTTCTTGGAGGAGCCACATTTATCCCTTGCATGGACTAGTGAGTGAGAATGACTCCTGGGCACACCTTAACTAACGGGGTAAAAGTTCCAAGCGCCAACCCTATCCACTTTTGGGCATTTTCAAAATTTGGAGGCTTAGGCCATCCATAATTTGACCTCTGAGGGCAGGTTGTGTGTGCGGAGAGTGTACTATGTTAATCCTGGTGCCCTCTCACATCTAACACTAAAATCCAGCTTGGTGGAGTCTCTGTAACGACAATAAACCAAAAGACAGAAGTCTGGTTATAAAAATTGAGTTTTTGAGCAACAAGGCAGTAATTACACAAGAACTGCTTTGGCATCCTGTTTCTCTTCCTTTCAAGTGCACCCCCTGTTTATATATAAAACCCAGAGACAGAAATCTGGTGGAACAAAGCGGTTCCATCAGCAACCAGACAGTGGATAGACATAAATTATCTTGGAATGTGGTTCTCTGTCTTTCAAGTGTGTCCCAAAGTGTTGTATGTAAACTCAGGAGACCTATCAAGGAGGCTTTGACACACAAGCAGGATTTGACACTGTAATGTAAAAAAAAAAAAACAGAGCCCCCACCCTGGGAGGTTCAGAGGAGTCATCTCTGCCAATTCAGGTCAGACTATTGTTTGCTCCTGGGAATCATTTAACACCTTTTGCACCCCTATTCAAATGCTAATTACTGGTTGACAAAAGTGGTAGGGGAAATGCAAATTTGGCCACCAGGAACTTCAGGCAGGGAAAAGGTAGCTTTCTACAAATTACTTTTCCCTAATATGTATTAAAAAAACAAGTTCACTACGAATCTGGATTTGAATAAATATTAAAAATTGTTGTTTAATTATTTTCCAAGCTAATCGCATTCCAGAGACATCGTATAAGGATTTTTAATCTGTAGTCTGGTTTTCTAGTTAGGACAGCTTGGCTTGCCACAGTGAAAAATAGCTTTTGGGTGCAAGTCATTGTAAGCACATGTTAACAGTAAATGTCTACATGTTCTGTTTTTAACTACCATGCACCCTGCCTTGTTTTTTAAAAGGCCGAGCTCAGGGTGACTTATCAATATTTAAATGGGAGATATTGATTTGTCAAAAGGGTTTATTTTGGCAGGTTAAATTGCAGTGTTTAAACTACCACAGTCATGCTACCATGGTAGGCGTAAAGCCATGTTTTACACCATCACTGCAGTGATAGCACAATAGGTGGTGTAGTCTACTAATGGCATCTAACTTACAGGCCCTGGGTTTATTTTGCACCATATATGAGGGACCTACAGGTAAGTTAAATATAACTATTAGGATTACTTCAATTTAACCATGTTTAAAGTGGAGAACAGGCACTTTACCACTGGTTAGCAAAGTTAAAGTGTACAGATGTCTAATGTCAGTGAAAATATAGGCTCCCACAAAAGGCAACATATACCACACAGAAAAGGCAGATTTCCTACAAATACCAATCATCAGGCGAACCAGTTAGATCTACTTCTTAATAATTCATTGTGCCTCATTCCTGTAGATAATAGTCAGGCAAAAAATGTAAAGATTTATCTTCTTTTTGAAAAAGTTTCTTTCCACTCATCTGTCAGTAAAGCATGAACATGGTGAAAAACCTTTCAAGTGTCAAGCCATCATTTGATATCACAAACTTTGGATTTCCTATTTATGGCAAAGTAACTAAGAAATGAGCACTTATGGCAAATTAACTAAGAAATAACCAACATCAAAGTTGTCCTCTTCCTTGGATTATTACATCTGTAAAATAAGGTAAAGCTATGAATTGAGAATTCAAGCTCAAGTGGCGAGCCACAGTTACATTGAGATATTCAGAGATTAGCTATTGAATGAGCAGCAGTAACACTTTCTTTTCAACAAAGAAAATCATAAAGTTCATACGTGTATAAATAGCTATTAGCTCATCCCGCGTATGAAGTGCTAATACACAGATGTATTAATGCCTTTTAGAAGTGGGAGAATTAAAGAGGGCAGTAGATACACGCCTCCTCTAGAATTGGATCTTTAATTACTCAAGGCCAGGTAAATAGGTCTTTATTTCTAGGAGCTGATAATTAAATTCAGGTACATCTTGAAAATAACCATCATCGCAACTTTTTCATGTTGGGTTTAGGACAGAGAGAGGAATATAATCATTTCAGATATGTCTCTGCAGGACGGACCAGAGCACTTTACAAAGAGCAAGGATTCATCTTGATCCATACTAGTTACTGACTTTCGGTGGCACTTGCCAATTGAATAGTGAAGGCTTAAACCAAGAATTTATTTAAGAGCACAGTCTTACATGAAATGAGAGGGAGACATACATTTGTACATAAATTGTACCAGCATTGTGCTGAGATATACATGGAACATTAGCTTAGAACATGGGCTAGTAAATGGAGAGGAAGCTTAGATGTATTATGAGTGGAAGTTAGCTTGGATAGTGAAATGAGTACCAAGGAGGAGCTAGGTGAATGGAAGAGTTTTTGGAATAACCTTGGAGGGTTGCAGATGAGACGCTCACCACGCAACACTGCTTAGTACACTGGTGTACACTGAACAAAGCGTTTGAGCCACACATGTACAGAGCCCATGTAAAGAAAGTATGGTCCCTGCACCTGTCGTTGTCAAAGTGGTTTTCTTTCTAAATATCAGTCAGATAATGGCTAAAATCATTAACCTACTGCAGTTGTCCCTACTGCACACAAAGCATCAGAAAGCTGCCCAACTCTATGGACTGGTTAAACAAAACAAAAAGATATATCATTGGGGAACAGGTGGAAATTGGCATGAAATAATGATCAGTGGATCCCCATTGTCTCATTGTCTCATTTTTAGGTCTCACTTAGACAGCCGATGCGCTGTCTCTTCGAGACATGTTATTTACAGTTAGTGGGCTAAAGCCCACCCATAGGCTTACCATTGATTAGCTTCAGCATGGATTGCATTTGCTTCTTTTCTATTTGGAATGGCATGCGTCATATCATCTGTTGAGTTTGTCCCTCCCCTGGAGCATGGACTAAGTACTTGTGTCCTTCCGCTGGTCCCATTTTTTAAGCTACTTTTTTCTTTGTTTTCAAGCACACCACACGAGTGCTTGTGTTTTCAGGCACTCCCATATCCATGCTCATGTTGCTTCTTTTCACTCCTAACCCCCTTCCCCCATCATTACTTCTCTCACCTCACCTCACCCCGTCCCTTTTTCAACTTTTGCTCTGACTCACCCCATCCAATCTTTCTCCACCTGCCCTCGTATCCGTTTGTTTTCCCCCATCCGCTCATTGTTTTTTTTTTTTCCTGAGTAGGTGTGTGGGTCAGGTGACAGACTGACTGATGTGAAAGCTATGTTTATTTGAGCAGCGAGGATGACTAGTTTACTTTGCCTGGGGGCTTGATGAAAGCAGCAGCAGCTGTTGGTGAGTGTCTGCTGAGACGAGCGGAGGAACGACAGCCAAGGAGCTCCATGGGATTAAATGACCGAATGAATGGATGCCTAACCATTTATTTTCATGAAGTGTTGCTCATGTAATGGTTTTGTAATTGTCATACATTTTGCTGCAAGAGTGTAAGAAGGGTTGCATTTTGTACAGAGCCCTCTATTCTGACGCTTCCCCACCCCATGCATCTCCGGCAGGGAGCCGCCACTAGCCGCTTTCATTGCTTAACCACTTGCAGAAGCAGGTTCACAGAATGGAGGGCTGCCACCCAGGCTGCACCCACCAAAAGGAATTTTTCCGGGGGGGTTCTAATTGTGCAGACTGGGAATAAACGTGCAGTTTAGCTAAAAGTAAATCCCCTGAAATGATGAACGGTATTTGGTAGCACATCTTCCATGTTTGTTTGCAGTATTATTTCTTCATCCTATTTTCTTCTTTCATAAATTTTAGGTATCGCATGTGCTGTCTCTTTGAGATATTTTGTTTACAACCTAGCTAAAAGACATTGGCAAAAGTAAATTTGAGAGCTATTGGATTTGTCGATGATTGTCCTTAAAAACAAAAGATGGAAAGCACTAGAGAAAATGCCTTACTGTCCCGTACAAAAGTCCCTGTGCCAGGGGCATGCCTGACAGCTGCAGCTGCACAGAGCTGCCTGTGTAAGTCCTGGTACAGCTGCGCTGCTGTACACCATCCGCCTTTTCTGTGTGTGGGGCTGTCTGACAGTTTAATTTGTCCTATGGGAGTTCACAAGTGCAGCTCAGATTGATAGATTATACGTAAGAAGAACCTGTCATGCCACACCCCTCCATCCGTGGCAGAACTGCTAACATTATTATTGTAAGATGGTCTCAAATGGGTTGTGATATAGTCTTCAGGCGCCTATGGGAGATAACACGAAGCAAGCACGGTCCTACCAGTCCTTGCATGGCGATTGAGCTCTAAAAAAGGATGCGCTCCTGGTGTAAGTGTTGTGGCATCACTGCAGTCTTCCTGTCGGGGTTTCATCTGAGGTCACCCTTAAAGAAACAAGTACTTCCGGAGGATCACTCGCCCAGCAGTGGCAAGCGGGTCAGGTGAGAGCAGGACCCAAGGCACTTTAGAGTAGAAAAGGGGACAGGTTATTTTAACTCGCCGTGAAATGAAATGAATCACAGACACAGGTGTGGAGTGTTTCCAGGTGTAACAAAATGGAGTGAGTACGAGCACACAGACACCCCTTGCCCTCCTACATACTTATTTTACTTGACAACACAAAATCATGGGACTGAGTCACAGTGCTGGTGACATTAGTAATTGTCTGTTACTCCTGTATCAGATACGAATTTCTCTTGAGTTCCCAGCCCTCATCAAAATATGTTTTGCTTTGAGTTATCATTTCTTACTTGATATTTAGGTGTGAATTGCTTCCTCCTGAGACTAATTCCCAAAAGCTTTCTTTTTAGGTTCTTCGCTTGCCTCAGGGTTGGTTCCTAGAGGCTGGAAACAGGCAGCAGCCATTCCTTTGCTGGAAAAACCTACAGCTAATCCAACCAAATTGGATTTTTTTTTTACCTATTTCTGTACTACCGGCAGCAGCTAAGGGGATGAAGAAACTGGTTAATCATCAACTCAATTCTTACTTGGCAACAAATAATTTACTCCATCCATCACAGTTGGGTTTCCGCTCTAATCATAGAATGGAAACAACTTTATTGGAAATATCTTAAAACATTAAATCCCACCTCGATATGGGTCAGATAGTCGCCCTTATCCTGTTAGATCTGTCAGCAGTGGTTGACACTGTTTCTCACCAGATATTACTACCTAGACTAGCTGACCTGGGAATTGACAGTACTGCACCCTTCAGTGGCTTCAATCATTCTTACCAGATTTAGAACACTCAGTATTTCTGAAGCCAATCCATTCAGCAACTATAGAAGTGAAACATTGCATCCCCCAGGGTTCCTCTTTGAGCACTTCACTGTTCAACATATATATGATACCTTTAGCACACATTGTGGAAAAATTTGGCATCAAATGAATTTCATATCCCGATGACACCCAGCCAGGGCTGGACTAGGAACCAAAACCGGCCCTGGCAAACTGCTCAGCTGCCCCCCCCCCTCCACGGGGGGTAACAGGGAGGTTCTGCCGAGCAGTTTGCTAGGGCTGGTTTCAGCCAATTGTGTTACAGGGGGCCAATATTGCTGGCCCTGGTAACAAAAACAGTCCTCCAGGGGCCCAAAACCGGCCTCCACCCTGGCGGCCCACCGGGGAAACGCCCGGTGCCCACTATGGCCAGTCCGGCCCTGCACCCGGCTTATCTTCTCAAGTGGGAAGCAGACGCTGAGTGAGCTAGCTCAGCCTAAGCCATGCCTTCTGGAGGTAGTTAACTGGATGAGCAGAAACTGTTATAGTGCAATGCTTCCAAAACAGAGAATTACTATTTGGTTTCCTCTGCTTATGCATGATCCAATGATTGGTGGGCAGAAGCGCTGGACCCCCTCCAGCCCCCACGGAAACGGTGAGAAATTTAGGAGTAAAATTTGATAATGCCCTTTCCTTCACTTAGCAGATCTCATCGGTGGCAAGATCTTGCTTTGCCATCTTAAGGGCACTGAAGAAGACACTGAAATATGTCCCCATAAAAGTGCAGAAACATAGTATGCATGCAGCCCTTACTTCGAGATAGGTTATGCTAATGCACTCTACCTGGGCCTTCCTGCATACCTGCTTAAGAGGCTTCAAATTATGCAAAATGCAGAATCAAGACTTATTTTAGATTTACCTAGAGCTCAACCCATTTGTTCATGGCTGAAAGTGCTCCACTGGCTTCCTATTACTAAACAAATTACATTTAAAGCTCTTCTGATCGCAATTCGGACTTTCCACCGAATGGCTCCTAATTATGGAAATATTTCCCTGGCCATGCTTTTACTTTTAAAATGCCCTCACTTTCTTTTGAAAACCAGAGGTGGATGTGTTTTCACTGTATTAGCTTCTATGGCCTGGAATGAGCTACCTGTGACACAGAGGCGCCTGGAGAATGAAAACGTTTTCAGGTCACATCTGAACACTTGGGTTTTAGATAAGAACTAATTTCGTTTATGTTTCTGGCTCCAGTTTTGTGCTTTGGCAATAGGACGCCTGTTGACAGCTGTGCAGTCTATAAATGTTCTTTGATTGATTGAGTGATATAGGTCGAGCCTTTCTGAAAGCACAAGCTGTCTTGTTGCAGAAGACCTGTGGACTTACTAAAATCTCACAGAGAACTACACCTTGTCCATTTCTTACCATTTATTGGCTTTGTGGTCACTCTCACTCGCTTGCTTCTCAATCAATGGATTTCTTCTTCCAAGCCTGTCCATCTTGTGCTGGTCCCTATGATGAATCACAGCTTCTTCATCTCTCTGATTGGCTGGTTTCTATCCTTGTACCAATCACTTTAGGGAACTACTTTTTTCTTTTTGCTTGAGCACTGCATGAGAGTGCATGTGTTTTTTAGCTCTCGCCCTTGTGTGCTTCTCACCACCTTATATTCCTGCTTCCAGCGCTGTGACTCACTTGTGCTTCAAGCTCAATCTTGTGTGTTTCTTCCCCCAGCAAACGTCCTGTGTTGCTTTCTTGCTTGTGTACATCTCCACCTACATGTGTTGCTCTCCCTCATGTGCAGCTGTTCACTTTACCTGCCGACTCCTTGTTGATTTCCCTACCCATTCCTCCATTGCCCCTCAAGCCCACTGTATTTTTTTTTCTTTAAAAAAATGTATTCGCTTTTTTGGGTGGGGATGACAAGGCAGCAACTTGCTGCTGGCATCTCTGCCATGAAAACAAAAAAATGTTTTCACACTACTTTATTTATTGCTATGTCTACCGATTGATCTTGGGACCAGTAAACAAAACAAATTGCCCCCACCTCATTTTGTAGGCGAGCAGGCGTAATAACTCATACATACGCATACGTATTCACGCCGCGTCATTGCACTTTTTCTTTAACCTTAGTCCTTGCTGCATGGAATTCCCAAGAGGAACTGGCAACGCCAATGGACCCAAAGGGCGAGAGCCATTGGCTTTGCAAATGCTTGATATAAATTTGCTGGATGCTCTTTTTTGGAAAAGAGAGCATTTTCTGGGAGTTTGTCCCCACTGTGAGAGAAGAGGGCTTGGAATACATTCAGCTAACACAACCTTGCTCAAACACCCTGTTAATTAGCACTCATTTAGCTGATCAGTTAGGACTGCTATCCTAGCTTGTTTACAAAACAAGAAAGATAATGAGAATAAATAGTGTAAGCAGGAAGATGTCCAGGGGGAAAGAGGGTTTAAAATTTAAAGTATAGATTGCAGAGCTTCGCTCTTAAGAAGATTATGTCTAAATGCGTTAATTCTGAGTAAGAATAATTTGTACTGCTTAGCACTAATCTGTGACCTGCCTTGAACTAGAAAACCCAATTAAAGCAGTATTGTTTAAATCACCCAATGAAATGGTAAATCGCTGTAATTAAGAGGGTCGAGGATAATCCACTGCACGCGGTTTGGGAATATAGGGGCCATTTTGTGTCTGTTCGGGTGACAGGATTGTGGCGTATAGCTGCGGCCATTTTCTGCAATTCAACAGTTTTCCCTAGTGTCTCTAGAGAGTAACACTCTAGGGCATATGTACAAGCCCCTATAGCCACGGAACGTCACTTTTTGTGACGTTCCCGTGGCAATAGGGGCCTTGCCTAATGTACAATGCAGCGTCACGCCACTTAACACTGTACATAAAGCACCCTTTCACGCTATGGTTAGTGTGAAAGGGGTGTGCAGTGGGTGTTGTGGTGGGCGTTCCACCACAACACCCATTGTATTTGACGCTCCCCCTGTGTACAAGGGTGGCATACATAGAAGGCAGCACCAAAATTAAGGCCAGGAAAACCCTGGTCTTAAGTTGGCGAAATGAGGAGAAATGCATTATTTCTCCTCGTTTTTGCTTTTTCCATGTGTGCTGCTTTGTGCAGCACACATGGAAAAAGCAAAATGCCATGGTTTGTTTATGTCCAGGAAGGTGTCCATTCCTGTGCATAAACAAACCTTTAAAAAAAATGCAATTCTGTCACTTTCAAGTATGCTGCATAAAGCAGCACACATGAAAGTGACGGAATTGCATTTTAGGATTGTTTATGTGCAGGAAGAGACACAATCTTCCCCTGCATGCAGACTCCTTTGCACTCTGCTGTAAGGGTGCTTACGTTGGTGCTAAGTTGTTAAACTTAGCGCCATCGCAGGAGGAAACGCAAGGCTTCACCACATTCTTGTGAATAAAGGGCAGCTTGCGTTTCTGAAGTGGCGGTGTGTCGTTAAGCCAAGGAGGATAATGACACGCTCTGCCACTTCATTGTACATATCCCCTTCTGTATTAAAGGTCAGACACAGGACGTAGAAACCAATTTAATGCCCTACTAGCACCAGCTGCTTTGTGACTTTATGTCATACTTGACTGTTGGTGGGAGGAGACAGTAACGGCAGACATTCATAGGCACGAGACATTATGCGCTTACGTAAAATACACCTGACCATACTGCCTTGTACACCAATCAAAAACACAAATGACGTCATTATTCTAACATCACCGCCATCAGTTTAAAACCTAGTGGTATTTATTTACGCTTTTTATATATTAAGAACTTGGAAGAGAGCATTAGAGCGCTTTCCAGAAGTAGCTGTACACACATAAATCATGAGAGAGTGAGGAATCTCATACATGATGGAGACACAGCTGAGGCTCCGTCATTTCTTACTAGGAGTAAACAAAGCTGCACAAGACACTGGGTGAGGTGAAAGAGATCCAAGCACAACGGAATCAATGTTATCTATACAAAAATTTAATATTTACAAGAAGAACGTAGGTTTATCATCTTCCCCCTTAAGTCTTGCAGAACCCCTCGCACCTGTCCTGCTTGTGCCCTCTGTTTGTATATCCAGATGCACAAGTCCTCCAGAACATATCAATCCTTCTACCTCTAGACAACATTCCCCTGCCCTAACTGATCTGTCTGCTCTGAGATGGGTAATGCACTTCCTTCACCTCAGAGTACATGTGCACGACAACAATAAAGTCTCCTGAACTCAACAATCCCAAAAATGCTTCCTGGAGAATTTTCTTGCATCACCTCAATTGCCCATCAATAAAGATCATACGCCACAAAATATTATTTATATTACAAATACCTTTTTGCAAATTGTACTAATACCCTACAATAAAAAACGAAATCCTTCTATGTTACCCCTACTCTTCCCAGTAATCCTTCAACAACTTCCATAGATATACAAGGTTATAAGCACCTTCTAAAAGACAAAAATGTATCGCATGATCTATGTCCCTGCCCTGCCACTCCCCTTGCGCTGCTGCTCCCCTTGTCCCTGTACTGCCTGCTGTCCATGTCCTCGACCTGCCAGTCCCAGGTCCTTGCCTGGTGCCCAGGACCACTACGACAACACACCAGGACCACTAATGGAGGCCACCACATGGCCACGCAGCGGACATGTGCAGCGGGCAGGCGACTAACGCACTGCCTGTTGGACAATGCCCAGTGGCAGGATCCCTAGCACTCCCACCACCCAATAGTACACCGCCAAGGAACTCCTGGACCTGCACCCCAGCTGCATCTCCTCCTCTCCATGATCCACCAAAGGACCCTTTACCTGCCAACACTGACACTTCTCCTGCGACACAACCTATGAAAGATCCCGCACCACAAGACCAAGAACACTCTGCATCCTATCCACTGTATCCTGCTCAATGTCTGTTCCCTCTGCAAACATGCCACGGAAATCTGGAACACCATCACCAACCTGTCCACAGATGTTGCCTTCATTGCCAAAATGTGGCTTAGGCCCTCTTCGAATCCTGACATCACCACTGCCACTTCTGAGGGCTACAAAAAGATACACAGAGACCCCACCAACAAACAAGGCTGAGGCATCACCATCATCTTAAAGGAAACCATGAGATGCATCATCATCAACAACAACCCCACTCCTCTCATAGAACACCTCAACTTCCTACCACAAATTGACCTGAAGACCACCCTCACCTACAGACCCCAGGGACCACGAGCACAATTCTATGGCGCTGTCCCCAACCTCATCACCCCACCAGCAATCAACTCTCACCACTACGTTTTACTCGGCGACCTCAAGTTCCACATCGACAACCCCAACAATGCCAACTCCATCGTCCTCCTGGAGAACCAGAACAAGATTGGCTTTACCCAACTAGTCACTGAACCCACACACAAGAACCGACATACACCCAACCCCATTTTCACCTCCACCAACAGAATCAAATTCGGCCACACAAGAAAACTCACCTGGTCTGACCACACTATTGTACACTTCATCATCCCGCTGCGCAGCACACCATCCCCAGACGTGAGATCTCCCCCCACTGCAGCTGGACCAAGGTCACCAGAACTCAGTGGTCACAGGCTCTCACCACATTCCAAGCTCAGGCCTTAACAGATCTCGGCCAGGTCATCCAGAACATCACCGCCTGGATCACCGACAGCGCCGACAGAGTTGCCCCACTGAAACCTACAAAATCCAACAAGACCACCAAACATGCTAGCTGGTACACTTCAGAACTCAGGGCCACTAAGCACAACTGCTACCAACTGGAGAAACTATGGCGCACCACTAAGAATCCCACCAACAGAGCAGCTCACAAGGCAACCCTCAGCCAATATCACCGGCACATCAAGGAAGACAAGAAAGCAGCCATCGCCACCTGCGTCATCTCAGTGGCCAACCACACAAAGGTACTCATCAAAATAGTCAAAGAATTCTCCAATCCAACAGCCAAAGAGAACACCATCCCCCTCGCATAAGAACTCTGTGATACCCTCTCAGACTACTTCCACAGCAAGATCACCAACATCTACAACAATTTCAACTTTCAACCGGCCACCCTCAACCCCAACCAACGAGCAGCAAACATCAACCAAACCATTACCACCTAGTCTCCAGTAACAGTCGCCACCAGACCACCTTCGCCATCATGTCTTCCATTCACTTCGGGACACCTACCAACCCCTACCCCAACCACCTACACAACCTCACAACAAACCCAATGAAGACGCAACTCACCGATTTGAAATTTGAAATTGAAATTTATTGATATAACCTCATCCGAAATCCACAATATGCTAAAATAATATATACAGATTTCCTTTCCCATAGTATTAACATGTATCATGAAATTCTTTAGAAGCAAAAAAGATTATTATTCTTTATCTTATACATCTGTAAAATAGCGGGACTAACACTTTAAAAAAGTAAAAAACTTTGTAACATAAAAATTCATCAGGTGGGGTTCTTATAATTTCAATCAGATCCATAGTTCTAAAAATAATATATTTTGTTCAAATCGGTTTTAAAAATCGAGAGTGTGCATCACCCAAGCTGCTCTTTGGACAGACAAATAGGACATGTACCAAATCTTGGATTCCTCCATTACACAAATCACATTGGCCGGTTTTGTCATAGTTTCCGCCCCACTTTTTTGTTATATCTTTTAACGGTAGTGTCCTCAGTCTTAGCAGCAGGATGCAACGCCTAACCTTATGGTCCAATGTAAAACTCAAATAATTTGGGAGCTCTTTATACACGACCTTAGCTAGCATGAGCTTGTATTGCAACACTCAACTGATCCTCATTGAGGACCCCTCCAATGCCAAAACTAACTTCTGCAATGCCGTGAACAATGTAGCCATATTGATGTGAGATAACTTCCTCAAACTCAACTCTGACAAAATTGAAGCACTGATCTTCGAGAAGAACACCTCCACATGGGACCACAACTGGAGACCTGCAGAACTTGGACCTCCACCCACACCGACAGACCATGCACGCAACCTACACTTCATCCTCAACAGCCAGCTGACCATGAAGTTGAAGTTGTGTTTATTGTACAGTTAATTAAAACCTTTACAATCATGCATTAAGTTCCTTTTTTGGCATTTTTAGCGACTTAAAATAGATCATTGTTAAAACACAATAAACATTCTATAAAATGTGACCTAGAAGTAGTATTAAACAGCAAAAAACAGAAGTATCGTGCAGGCTAGAAATGTAGAGTAAAGTGCAGGGTGCAAGGCAGCAGTTGTTACTTCTGCAGGATTCTTGTTAAAGGTCATAAATGTTCTGCTTGTCTTACGACAAAAAGAGATGCTGTTTGCAGAGCGTCTGCTTGCTGCGGTTTTGATATGAAATAAGGCGATGTACGCATAGCTGTGGAGTACTAGAGGGAGCTAAAAGCTAGGTAGCTGTGGCTATAACTTACTATACTGTAATAATTTGGAGCAGTGCGTACCCTGAGAGGTACCATAAGGTGCCCAGCAGTGTTGGTCTAGTGCCTAGCAGCAGTTTGAATAGAGGGGCAGAGCTGGAAAGAATGCTTCCTGCAGATAAAGGGTGCCAACTGACCATGAAACGACAAGTCAACGCAGTTGCCTCCTCCTGCTTCCGCACACTTCTCATGCTCTGCAGAATCTACCGAAGAATCCCAACCAACATCAGAAGATCGTCACCAGCCACCTCGACTATGGCAACACCCTCTATGCCGGCATCTCCACCCAGCTACTCAGAAGACTCCAGACGATAAAGAAGGCTGCAGCCAGACTCATCCTGGACCTCCCTAAATGAACTCAAATCGCTCCCACCTAACCGACCTCCACTGGCTCTCCATCCAGAAGAGATACCAGCTCAAGATTCTCACACTGGCCCACAAAAGCCTCTACAACCTAGAACTTGCCTACATCAACCATTGACTAAACTTCCACCAACCCTCTAGACATCTGCGCTCCTCTTCTCTCGCACACACATACACCACCCGCATCCGTTGCAGCCACAGTAGTGGCTGCTCCTACATCACTTTCAAGACCTGGAATGACCTTCCCCTCCAGCTTCATATAGTCCCCTCGCTGGCAGACTTCAGAAAGAGACTCAAAATCTGGCCCTTCGATGAAAGCGCAGCAACCAGATATTCCTAGGGGTGTCAGGGTTGCGCTTTACAAATGCTATTTGATTGATTGAAGAAGACAGCATACTGTCATTTCTCTTTTCAACTTCCTCCTTACCTTCAAATACCTGTGTTCAAAGGAGTATTCTAAGTTATGTTCAAGATGATGAAGGTTTTCAGCCTGAGCCAGAGAATGTTGGTGTGTATCTAGGACACTTTGTATCTAAGAATCAAAAATGCATCGAACCTCTTGAAAACACCTGGGGAGGATTGACTACTTTCTCTGATCAATTAGAAAGGAATGCCTGATCATTGGTACTATTGAAATTAGCAAGACATTTTCTGTCACTTTAAAATTTAAACCACGAGTTGTGCATTCTAGCAAAACTGGTAGTTCGTTTGTGTGTTCCAAACCTCTGGGTGAATGACTGGGGGATTAATTTACTACATTGTTTCTTAAACATCATCATGTGGCAACTCATGCCAATGTCGAGAGACTTTTTGAGCATCTAACATCAGTGTGTCTTCAAAACGAATTAAGATGTTTTGTTTCCCATCTTTGAAGGGTATGAAGGCTTGCACCACAGATTAGAATTATTATGAGTTGTTGCCAGAACTTCTCAACTCTGTTTGCTTCCTCAGTGATGCACATATCAAGATAATTATGTGCAACTGAGGGAATGCTTTTAGTGTCATGCACCAAGCCAGTATTACACATTTGTAATTGTCATTAGGTCTCACCTACGCAGCGCGCATGCACTACTTAGGAAAAGACCTTTAGAAATCGATTCCGTTTTGCTGCCAAAAACGTGCACGCATTGCATTGCTTTGAATGGCAACGCGTGCACGTTGGGTGATTCCCTTACGGGAGCGAACTTTCAAACCATCTGTTTGCAATTAACAGATGGTTCCTGCTCGCTTCCGCAAGGGAAACAGGCCCCCTCCTCTCTCCCCTCCTCCTCAAACTTGTTTTTTATACTTTCAGAGCGAGGCGCCCACGCTTGTTTTATGCATGTTAATGACATTTAAATAAAATACTTTTATGGGAATACACATTTAAGGGTTTAGTTAAATCCGCTCTTTACTTGATTTGTGTTTTTTTGGTGCTGGGCTTGTTTTAGGCTTCTTTAGGCAAGCATTGAGTTTGCTTTATGACTCTTCCCACAGAGGAATGTACTTGTTTTTTAATTCAAATCTAGCAACACTTATGTTGCTCTTGTAGACCTCATCACTGTTGCCTGTCAACATAGTGAAAAACCTAATGCCACTTTGAGGCTAACAAAAAAACGAAATTACAATTTAAGAAACTAATGAAAATATATTCTTGCTGTCTGTGAAGCAGATCTGTGTATTTCCTCTCATTATGTCGGCAGCAGCAGCTATGGTGACTGGGCGGCTAGGTCGGCTGCTCAGTGTGTGTAAGGCCTGGTGGTCAGATGGAGTGTTTGAGGGGTGCATGTTAACAACTAGCAGTCCGAAGCTTGGCCGTTCCGGAGTCTGCAGGTCAGCAGGGCAGGTCCGGTCGCAAACCGGCCTATTTTTAGCTACAGTGCAAACATGAAGGAATCAGACCCGGGGCTGCACATGTGTAAGACTCCAACTCATGAAAGGAGTTTTTCGCAGTCCCTGGGCCCGACCCTTGGAGACACCCTGAAAATGCAGGGATGGGAAGAACTAAGGAGTGCCACCATCAGATCAATATATTCATAAACTTTGATGTACCTTGGTGGCTGTTCACCTTGCCCTAAGTCAATAATACACTTTCAATATGTTTGAACTTAATGGCAATAAATGTGGCATAAATTGTCACATCGCAACTTTAAAAGCTTCCACAAAACATGAATAAGCAGTCTTCTGCAAATCAACACCGGAACAACAATTTTACAAGCTTCTTTGAGGGATACCTTCAAATTTGTATTCTGATTTTGTTATGGGCATTTATATTATTCACAATCTAACACTAGTATGGTTTTGTAGAACTGGCAGCAATCTAGGGAGTGCCTTTGCGCATGGTTTTAAGGTTTCATTTGCAGAGTAGAGTCTGAGTCGGCTTTTGATGTCACGCTTAGAAAATTGTGTTCTCATTATTCATTGCACTCTTATTGCTTAATTCTGGTGTCGGAGCACTATGGCCAGAGAACTTTACTTGTTGCTTAGACATATGTTTCACCATGAGAGCCATCAGAATTATTGGACACCAAAAAGACCCAGTCTTCCCAGCTCCCAACATAAATTAACTCAACACATTTCCATTACACAGCACATAATTCAACAATAAACCACATAATACAAATCAACAACACAATTACATAACACACAACATACATACAATCCACACCATATAATTTCACATCACATCACAACATTAAACAGCACACCACATAATCAAACTCCACTAAATAATATTTCACAACGCAAAATACCATGCCACATAGTTACTCTCTATAATCAACAATCCCACTCCACATAATTCCTAGACACTAAATTCCACATAATTTCAAACCACATATCTCCACTGCACAACATACCATGTAATTCCACTACACACCACATAAATCCACTCCACTCCAAAACACATAAGTAAAAAACATTTTTATTTACAATGCCAATAGCATGACACTCTACTTCAATTTACAAACCTTCCCTCATGACCCCTTTAGGGATCACTGACATAATATCGACTACCAAAATATAGACCTACAAAAATATCGATGCCAAAATATCGACTGCAAAAATATCGAATTCCTATCTACAAACAGGTAAGTACAAAAATATTGAGTCAAAAATATAGTTGTAAAAAATATAGTCAGTCAAAATATCGAATTTTTTTAAATGTATTAAAAGTAATGTAAAAGTAATTAAATAATAAATATAATTTACTAAAACATATTTAAAAATACTTAAATAACCTTAACCAGAGTTCTTTTCCTTCTCTGCCCGTTTCGCCCATCCCCAAAGGCCGAGCCTTAACCATCAGCCTTGCCCCTTGGCAAATTCCACCGTGGGGAAGGCATGTTTAAGAAAGTAGGGGAAAGGACTCAAGCAGTGACTTACGACAGAGCACATATCGCGAGGGGGGGTCGCGCGGGGGTGGGGGGCCGAGGGAGAATAAAATTAAAGACAAAAACTTACCTGACCGCCTCTGCCCGCGTTGGCAACAGCACTGGAGTGGCAACCCCTCAGACAATTGGCTGAGGGCACAGCTTACTCTTCGCCGCCGCCTGCCCATTAGGAGACCGAGGGGCTCCTAATGGGCATGCGCAAGTCAGTGAAAACACAAGTGCGCATGAGTGGGCACGGGCGAAAAATTCGAGCACTGTCCCCACTCATGCGCACTTGTGCTGCAGTCCTGCCTGTCCCTGCCTGGTCTGACAATACATGTCAGTCAACATGACACCGGACCGCCCACGGTCCGACGTCCTGCTGACTGACATGCATTGTCAGTTCTCCCTCGGCATCTCTGAACTTAAGTAAACTAAGTTCAGAGACGCCGAGGGAACTGCGGGCGTGGGCGGGGGGCAACGCCCCAATGCCCCAATGGACGCACCACGCCAGGCGTTGAGGTGTGTGCAAGATACCTCCGCGAACAAACCACGTGCTGTTGAAGTGTGTTTGCGTGTGTGTAAGCCTGCAATCATATAGTGCCATGTTTCAATGTTGATGGGGGCAACCTAATCATTCATTGCTCCAAAGAAGAAAAAATGAATCCCAAGTATTTAGGTTAATAATATCTCCTGTTACTTATAGTAGAGCAAAACTGTATTATCAAACGCCCATATAAAAGAATGGTACACACATATCTTGAGGGCGAGAAGGATATCTTCACATTCAAAGCAGACACCTCACCTTTTTATTTAAAATGAATGGACCCGTCGCTGAAGGGGGCAGGGGTCTGGAAAGAGATCTCTTTTGATGCAAGATCCAGTTTACCAATAAAGATAGAGCAGCACCGATGGTCATGTTGCTCAGTCAGGAGATTGCCCCCCAAGTCCCAGTATCTGCCATGTGTCGTTTGATACACATCTCAATTGACGCCATTTAGTAGTCACAAGAGATATCAGCAGGGCTGGATTGGGTACCCAAAGGAGGCCTGGCAAATTTGGTCAGATTAGCCCCTGTATATAGCGAGCCTGGCCACTACAATGGGAGTTGGGGGAAGGACCGAGGGTTTGAGTTCGCCCCCAAAGAAAATGTGGGAAAAAAATGATGCATTCTACAACATGTTTTTAATTATACATTAAATTGTATTAGCTTTTAAAGCATAGTAAATGGTGACATTACGCTGCACCAGGATTCAACAATCTTTATTGGGGCCTTTCAATGATTCCCTCACTATCACCCTCAAAGAATGCCCCTCATCTAGCCATAGCCCCTCTCTCACATGTATTTAATTTCTTTTATAGTGCTCTCATACCAGTGGAGGGTGTCGGAGCACTTTACATCACACACACATAGAGACAATGACTAATATGTAAGTCGGTGTATAGGAAACAGCAGCGTGACAATAGCTCCCTCAGCTCCCACGGTGCTAGGGGCCCGAGCTGCAGGGGACCCACTCTGGCACTGTGCATGGGCAGCTAGCCCCAGAGCTCCTGCCTGGGTGGGAGCATAAGGGCCCCCCTCCATGAACTTTGCAGGGGGGCCCCTTCAAGTTTCATTACGCCACTGCTTATGGGGTAAGATAAGTATTTCCACAAAATTCCCATTCCAAATATTCTCTTTAGCTGCCATGAGATGTGACTCAGGTGCATAATGATCAACAAATCAGGGTCTGTGAAGCACAGCTACACACCCATGAGGGTCTCAAGGCACTGGGGGGATGGGGGATTGCTTATCAGTGTGAGGACTGGGGTTCAGTCAAAGAGCCAGGTCTTGAGATACTTCCTGAATGGTTTCTCCCTCGCCCCCTCACTCACCAGGATCTTGTTTTTTGCGCTTTCACCTGTTGACATCAAGGTCGGACTAGCCTTTAGGGGAATCAGGCAGTGCCCGAGGGACTGGTCTGATAGGTCAGTGTTTGGGCTGGTGTTCTAGAGCCTTGTAGGCCTGTTTAATGAAGTAGTAGGCTGTTTTTTTTTTTTATTAACTTTATTTATTCAGTTTCAGACATTAACTGAGCAGTTGTGTACAGCCATCAGCATTTCTCCATCGAGTTGTTACCATTTAGTGGCAGAATCCAATGTCACATCAATTGTGCATGTTTATCTTTAACATTAAGAAGGATTACCATTATACAAATATACCATGTCACACATCTCAACTTTACATTTCGCAGCTACTACCCGAGGTATCATTCTGACCGTTTCCATTTCCCATTGGGTTTAAAAATACCCTGCACAATTCTCTCAAGAGTGCAATGTCCTCAGCCAGTTTTTTGTCCTTTCTACGGGCTTTTGTGTGAAATTCTTTTGCAAGAGACCGTTCAACTACATTACTTATCCAACTCTCCAATATTGGGGCTGGTGCGCTCATCCAACATATAGCTACCATCCGTTTGGCCAGTACCAAGGTTAACTGTAGCAAATTATCGGCCATTTTCCATTTCTCGGGCTTCGGGATCAGCCCCAGGAGGCAGTATTCTGGTTTAGCCTCCACTTGAATACCCACGCCCTATCGCACTCTTGCTACCACACTTTTCCAATACTTCTGAACCACTGGGCACTCCCAAGCCAGGTGGACAAACCATGACTTGGTCCTGTTGCATCTGGGGCATTTATGGAGGTGGGTCGAGGCTATGCGATGGAGCCTCACGGGGGTCATATACTACCCCTGCAGAAAGTTATAATGCAACAGTTTAAGGCACGCTTTGCAGGATATTTTGCATGGTAATGTGCATGCCCTGACCCAGCTTTTGTCCGACAGCGGGGACTGTAAGTCCTCGCTCCATGCGTTCCATGCCTTAGTGGCTAGGGATCCTGAATCTGCACTCATAGCTTTGTATAGCAGTGATACCAGCCTGCGCCCACTACCACATGTAAGCAACACGTCCAGTAGCTCAGTCATCTGAGGCATGTTTGGATACATGGGCCACGTAACCCTGACCAGTTCTACCAGCCCCGCGTATTCAAGATACTGCCCCTGTCCCAGATCAAACCTTTCCCACACCTGTTCACATGTGATGAAGGTGTCACTTATGAATAAATCAGCCAGGACCACACATCTGGCCTCCCTCCAAGCCTGAAAGGACATATTCTTTACCATTGTTTGCACTGGGGCCAGTTGGCAAATGTTCAGCTCACGGTGAAAAGGTGCATGCCTGAGTGCCCGTTTCATGAATTTTTGCCATATAAATGCTGTTTGTTTGACAACCTATGGTAGATCTGCACGTGCACCTGCCCCCTCCATCAATATGATAGGCGTGTTCTCTGGCTGCACTTGACTTCTGAGTAGGCGCTTCTCCCAATTATCGCCCTCATCTAACCACCTCACCGCGTTTTGAAGGTGTGCTCTGTAATAGTAGAGGTCCAACCTGGGTGCCACCAGCCCTCCCTCTTCGTAGCGCTTAGAGAGGACCTGTAATGCTTCTCTGCTACGTTTTCCCACCCAAAAAAGGGATATCAATTGCCTAAATCCTGTCATGGGGACATTACACAATGAATTCTGCAGGGCGTACAGACATCGAGGAAGCACCACCATTTTTGCCATGACAATTCTGCCCATTAAGGACAGTGGCAGCATGTTCCAGAATGCTCCTGACTGCTTCAGGGACTCGAGTACCTTAGTGATGTTCAGATGGAGCGCTTGTGCATCCCCATGTGCTAACTGTATTCCCAGGTACCGGAAATGGTCTGTCTCCCATCTCAACCCTAGTCTGGGCAATACCTCCATGCTATGAACCTTCAGCCCTGCTAGCGGTAACATCAAAGGCTTTTGCCTGCTAAGATGTAAGCCTGAATATATTGAAAAGTGATCCAACAATTGATGGAGTTTCAGAGTCGCCTTATGAGGGGATGCAACATAAAACAGTGCATCATCCGCATATAGTGAGGTGAGGTGAGTACTATTCCCAAGTCGTATTCCCCAACGGTCAAGATCTCATCTGGCCCACACCGCCATGGGCTCTATGGCCAGAGCAAAAAGCAACGGGGACAGGGGGCATTCCTGCCGCATGCCTCGCCCCAGTAACCACTGCACAGCTCTAGACTGACCCAGTCGGACCCTGACACTTGGTTCCGCATACAGTATTCTAATCCACTTACAGTAGTGTGGTCAAAACCCCGATATTCTTAGTACTTCCAGCAGGTATTCCCAGTCCACCATATAGAATGCTTTTTCGAGGTCGACGGAAACCAGCGCCATCTCCTCAGTGGCTGCCTGTGTCTCGTACATTACATGTGCTAAGCGCCGAATGTTCATGGATGTGCTATGGTCTGGGATGAATCCGCACTGATCCTCGTGAACGAAATACCCCATATATGGGCTCAGCCTTTTGCCCAGCACCGTGCATAAAATTTTCACACCAGAGTTTATCATCATGAGTGGCCGGAACGCTGCAGGGTCCTGACTGTCTCCACCCAGTTTGGGGAGCATACAAATTTCACCTTCAAGCATTGTTGGGGGCAGAATCTCATTCTCAAAGGCTTCAGCAAATATCTGTAGTAGTGGTTTGACTAGCTTGTCGAGTATGCTTGATAATATTCGATTGGTAGCCCATCTCCCCACAGTGCCTTAGCTTTAGGTATATCCGCTATCGCCTCCACTATCTCTTGTTCAGTTATCCGCGCTTCGAGCTCTAACCGGACTTCTTCAGGAAGTCTCCTCAATTGGAGGCCCTCCAGGAATGGAACGTAGGACTCAGCCCTGACTGACAGGTCAACTGTATACACCTGTTGCAGGTGTCACTGAAATTGTTTCAATATACCTATTCTCCCAACTGGTTCCGTATACATGTTATTAGGGGGGGTGCCTGCTCCCTACTCAGTATCCATGCTAGTAGCCGGCCGGACTTGTCTCCCTCTGCATGCAGTCTTTCTCGATATGTGGAAAGTGTGTATTTTTCCAGCCTATCCCATGTGTCTGCAACCTGTTCACGCAGGGTACTCTCCCTCTCCTGAGTATCTCCCTGACCCTGCTTACCCGACTGGGGTTCTGCTAATGGGTCCTCCCTGTCCTGCAGCTCACATTGCAATTGCCTCCGTACACCATAGGTTAGTCCCATTGTAGCCCCACCAACCCCCGCCTTCATTGTGTCTGACTCATTAGCACTATTGTCTGTGGTGTTCCAGTTTATTTTTTTTGACAGTTTTGTATAGCGCGAACAAGACCCTTGCGGATATCAGAGCGCTTTACAGGGCAAATATAGGTGGATGACATATACAAATAAATACAAAGAATTATGTGACTACAGTACTGGTAACTATTAGAGGTTAGCATATATCTACAGGAGTGTATAAGAAAAAGTTCAAGTGAATTTAGACATTAGAATCGATTTCACTTCTTTTTTTAAAAAGCAGCGGACAGATTAAGTCTCGTTTCTGGGGGTAAGGCGTTCCAAATCCTGGGAGCCATTCCTGAAAAGGTACGATTATATGTTTTCTTCTTGGAGAAACGTTGTGGTTTAAGTAGAAGTTTATCAGAACTCCTGGTAGATCTGATACCACCCGATAGCACTAGTTTCTCCGCTACGTACCTCGGGGTTTTGTGATGCAGTGCCTTATGTGTCATACAGGCGATTTTTAAATGATTTCTGGCCTCAAAAGGTAACCAGTTGAGGGCCTGCAGGTCAGGGGAAATGTGGCAGTTTCTTTTGTTGCCAGTGATGAGTCTAGCGGCTGTATTGATTGAGGCTCTTAGCTGGGCGGCCGTTGATTTAGGAAGGCCACAAAGAGCGACACTCCCATAATCAACTCTGGGAATTACTAGAGTTTGGACTGTCTGTTTAAAGTCATTTGCGGGTATGAAGGGTTTCAATTTTCTCAGGGTGTTTATTTGAAAACGTGCTCCTTTAGTTGCAGCGCTGATGTGCTTCTGCATATTTAGTTTATTATCCAGGGTTATTCCTAGGGATTTAGCGGAATCGATGATGAGAGGTTGACCGTCGAGTGCAGTTAGGTGCTTCATCCACTCGCGGATGATGGCTGTTTGGTTGGGGGGTGTGAGGGACATATAGTCTGTCAATGCTGTCAAGAGTTACTCTCTACCGACCTGATCTTCCAAGCGATCCGATGGTAGCCGCCAATAACGAGGTCCCTTCTCCCCAATAGCCCATTGTACCGTGCAGCTCACTGGTGCATGATCCGACAAAAATCGTGCTAAATGAGTTATCTCTGCTGCTAGAAGGGCAGGAGTTTCCATTGCTGAGATCCTATCTAACCTACTGTGCGAATTATGTGTGGCTGTCAAACACATGTACAACTTCAGTGCCGGGCGTTGGGTTCACCAGATATCCCTTAAACCCAGATCATACATCACCTTCTATAGCTGTTTAGTCATTCGCTGTTTGGTACCCTGGGGGATGTCGATCCAGATCAGAATCCAAGACACAATTGAAGTCCTCCAACCATGTAAGTGGAGTGTCTGGATCCGCAGTGATCAGATCCTGCAGTGTTATAAAAAATGCCGGCTCATCGGTATTTGGAGCGTAAGTATTCAGTATATCTATATCTTTGCTGTCAAGCTCCCCCCTTAAAAAGTAGTGTGCTGGTTTTTACTGTTGATTTCCCTGATGCCGCCTGTGGCAAGCACAAAGGCATGTGTACCTTTCAGAATACCTGTGCAACATGTGTTTACAAATTCAAACCTGCCCTATTTGCAAATGTGGGCATTTTTTAGCTATCTCAACCACTAAGGGAGGCACATTTATTTTGGTGCCAAGGCCTATTTCCTGTCACAGTCCAACCCTGGCTGACAGCTAACCAGGTTCACTGTCAACCTCCTACTTGCTCTCCCCATGCATTTTTAATCTCCATTTCCAATTATTTTGGTACTTCCCTCATGCTAAATTTGTTCCCACACCTATGTTCTCTCCCCTCCTACTGGACCACCCCCATATAGGCTCACCAACCTTGATATCCACATCAACCCTCCATCCTTATGTCTGTTCCTTGCACCCTCTCCCTTTGTTCCCTTCCCAACTTCTCCAACAAATATCTTTTTTGTCACCTATCATACGCCTTCCTATGGCTACAAGGTCTGGGTGCCTACTCCTGCCCCTCACCCAGCAATCACATGTAATTCTGTGATGTGTACTTACAGGTTTTTAGGGGCAACTGTTTCCTCACAGAAAGCTTGTAAATAATGGTCAAAGTCCCATGTCGTGCTTTTTGCCGCACAGACTTCAGGTTTGTGACTTGTTAATGCACTGGCCATAATAGGAGAGTGTTCAGCCTGAACCCTTCAGGTAGCGTTTCCCCACACATTTTCTTTTTCCTTACGGGTTTTGCTGATTCTCTTGTGCTGGCCATAGAGAATGGGGTACTTCCCCACTGTAGATGCAGTAGGAAAGTATGCATGCGCCCTTCCTACATCCATTGGGAAATGGTGCTTATCTGGTGTTTGTATTTATACCGATTAACCATGGGTGTAGTGGGCGTAGTGGGGCTACGCGGAGCATCACAAAGTGGGGGCAAATCCACGCACACCCCGCACACTCCGCATAGCCCCACTACGCGCCACCCACCTCCCTCCCGCCCTCTTTTAAATGCAGTGATAACGTTCAAAACTTTTAAAAGCAAGTGCAAAGTAATCAAAATACCTTACCTGAGCTGCGGCGTCCCGGGGCTCCCTCTTCCTTCTCTATCGCCGACTTCTTCCTCACAAATGCGTCACGACACGTCACGACAAACGTGCATGCGCGGGCACCCCCGCATGCGCATTTTTTTAGGAAGAAGTCGGCGATAGAAAAGGAAGAGGGAACCCCAGGACGCCGCAGCTCAGGTAAGTTATTTTAATTACTTTGCGCTTGATTTTAAAAGTTTTGAACAGTATCACTGCATTTAAAAGAGGGTGGGAGGGAGGCGGGTGGAAGGCAACTCAGCTCCGCTTTGGCGTGTGCGTAGCCTGCCTGCCCTATGCCTACTTCACGGACCGCGAAGTAGGCAAAACTACACACACTCCGCGGGCGGAGCGGAGCACTATGCCTAGGGTTAATACCGATAGTGGTTTCTACATGCATGGCCAGCCTGCCCTTGCAGACTGGTGTGTATGTTGCCCCACTTGTGTTTCTGAACACATATCCAGCCTACCATTGCAGGTTGGGGTGCACCTTGCATCACTGATGCCACTGCATACGTGATCAGCCTGCCATTGCAGACTGGTGCACATATTGCACCGCTGGTATTTCCAAATACATGTCTAGCCTCCCATTGCAGACTGGGGTGTGTGTTGCACCAATGGTATTTCCAAATTGGTGTCCAGTCTGCCATTGCAGACTAGGGTGCATGTTACACGGCTGGCATTTCTAAATATCTGGCCAGCCACCAGTGCAGACTGGTGTGCGTGTTGCCTAGATGGTGTGCCTAAACCTGTATCCAGCTTGCAATTGCAGGCTGGTGGGCGCACTGGCACCGATGGTGTCTCTGAATACGTGCCCATCCTGCCATTGCAGACTTATACATTGGGCTGCAACAATGGATCATGGTGGCACAGATGTATCATGTTTCCTATCATTAGATTCGTAATGATAACCCCTTTCTAGTGGTAAAGGTGGCTTTGTCATGATTCACATAGAAATGCCACTACTAGAATGTGAAAAAGAAACACTTGATGGACAGAATGCTGAACAATGCAAACTTCCCCCCCAGTCACAAAAATCTGGGTTTAGTCCATTATTCTTTTTCTCAGCACGCCACCCCAGTTTGGACCCAGCCATATGCAAATCAGTCTAGACCCTGTTCCTCACGGGAACAGTCCATCCCAAACTGTCAAGGCAGGTTCTCTCTGGACAGAAACAAGCATCCTGGGACTGGTTTCGGGGCATCACCGCTCATCAGCCAGGCTAGCTTAATATCCAGTAGCGCAGTGAGCACAGGATCCAAGTCTGGGCATACCCTTCCCACTTAGGGTGACAAATGCAAAAGAAACAATTTAGGGCCGTAATGCTGAACAGTGCAAACATTCACCCCCCATTCCCAAGGATCTGGCTTTAATCCATCATTCTGCCAAGCCAGGTCCTCCCTGGACAGGAAACAAGCATCCTGGGACCAGATTCAGGGCATCACTACTGCAACGTGGGCATTTCTCTGCTCTAACACTCTGATGTGGGCCTTTGTGCCTGGCTTCAGTCTACACTGGAGGTTGGGGTCGCACATCTGGGCATTCCCCAGCGACAGCTCTAAAACACTGGGCATGTACCTGCAAAGACAGACCTCTGCCGTTTGCAGGCTGACATGGAGAGATTAAAGGAGGAGGTTTTGACACTGGGCCTCTGGAGCCAGATCATGGCCCCACTAAAGATTAGGATCTGCATTCCACAGCCTCATGGCAGACAGAACTTTAGTTTGGGAGAGACATCTGTGGTTCAAAGGGTGACCCTTTGAACCAACCCGACTTTAAAGGTGTACTGTAGTATAACTACTGGTGCAACACTTCAGCAAAGAGTGAGATATGCTTGTGGGGACGTAGGACCGGAGAACCTGGACTACATGGTGCATATTGCCAGAGGACTCTGTTGTGCATAAGGAGGATTACTGCCATTGGAAGGGACAGCATGACCTTCCTGAACAGTGGCTAGCCTGAGCTGACTACCTGCTGCTGTTTGGCACCCAAAGGCCTGTTGTGATTGGCCCCTGTTCTCTCAGAGATCTCAGGTACATCAAAGATCTCCCTCTCAGGTGCCCACATTGTGTGTTAGATTCCAAATGGTAGTGCGGTGTGATCTTGGAACTAAGTATAGTGCCTGGAGAAGAGTTTGTCTGGTGCAGAGCCCATAAGTCTTTCCTGCATATTATACGTGAGGCTCCCTCATCGTTGGGACCTTTTCATGCATAAGCATCTTCTTGATGGTAAGTGGATTCACCGGTTGAGGTACCCATGTGGCCTGCTTGGTTGATCGTGACGCAACTCTCTTGTGCGACATGCTAACTGCATGCTGTTTGCGTGTAGTGTCTGATTCGCAGGTTGCGACCCTCGAAAGTAGAGGCGTAACCGTAGCAGTGCTTCATTCTACCTCATGAGACATTGCTGAACTTGCACCTGTGTGTGTGACCAGAGCTGTCTGGTGTGACCAATATCAGCAAAATCCGGACCTGTGCCCCATTAGAGCTGAATTTGCAAGTCTTCATTGTGTGTATGACCAGACCAGCCTGGTGCAACTCGTATCACTGTGCACCAGACGTTGTGCATCCTCTCCAGGGAGGTGCTGATTTTGCAACTCATCGTTTGTGACCTAGATAGTCTGTTGCGACCTCTATCATTGTGCACCAGATGTTGTGCCTGGATTGCCTGGTCGCAACTCTGATCAACGTGTACCTGGCGGGGTTCCTCTTCATTGCGAATAGCCCCCCTTCCCTGCTTCACTCTTCATTCCTCAATTGTTTTCTTTCTGGCCCTCATTGCGGCAGAGAAACTGCCCTCTCCTAACCCAACCTTCCCTGTCGACATTGTGGTGTCAGGTAGTATTGCCCGGATAGGGCCTTAGTTGTGAGAATGAATGTCTGGGCTGGAGGAATGCTCCTGAGAACAATCAAAAGCGGGACAAGAGACTGAGTGACCCCCACTGTATTTTGGGGAACTGGGCTGGTGCCGGAAGGCCCTTGTGGATCCCTTTGTATGACCAACTATTGCCATCAGCCCGTTCATGCTCCGCATCTCAAACTCCTTTTGCAGACTGCCTCCTAAATGACCTTGCTGTCTACCTCCCACCTGCTTCCCTAGGACTCTGACTAAGAGTGACTTAGGTCGCGTGCAGCCTAGTGCCTGGGGGGAGGTCAGGGTGTCTCCAATCAGGGGGGTTTAGGATTGCGGGTAAGTTGGAGGCTAGAGGAAGGCTTGGGGCCACGGGGTCTGCAGTATGTTACCAATTGACCCACTGTTAGAATCCGGGATCTCTGGTTGGCACAGGTAGGTACTCGTGACAAGCAGGGAACCTTTCCTCTCGACAGGGTAAGGGGTTACACTACTAAAACAACCCCTGCTCACCCTCTAGGCAGCTTGGCGCGAGCAGACAAGGCTTATCTCAGAGCGTTATAGGTTAAGCATTTGTGAACACATACAGTAACCAAGTGACAACACTACAAATGGACACCACACAGGTTTTTATATTAAAAATAAGGATTCTTTATATAGAGTTACCACAAGACCATTAAACGACAAAAATACACAATACGGTTACTTTAGTTGGTAGAAGTTTGCTTAGTTCTCTTAAGTTCTTAAATGCAACACTTTAAGTCAATGTACCTTAGATGCGACACGCAGGGCAACGAAAGTGTTGCAACCATGCTGATGCGATGAAGTTCTTGGTGCAAAAGAAATAAAGACGGGATCTTCCAGATGCGTTACGCTTCTCCGATGTTGCGAGAAGACTCGACTCGATGCGTCAGCTACAGCGGCGTCACCCTTGACGAGATGCGACGACAGTGGCCTTGGCAGCGGCACTCTTCTCCGATGTTTGCGAGACGCTTCCGCTCGATGCGATGCTGCAGCGGCGACACCCCTTTCCGTGATGCGACGACAGCAGCTCCGATGGCGGCACGCTTCTCCGTGGATGCGAGGCGCTTTTCTTGATGCGGTACAATGCGACAACTACGCAACACTTTAAGTCAATGTACCTTAGATGCGACACGCAGGGCAACGAAAGTGTTGCAACGATGCTGATGCGATGAAGTTCTTGGTGCAAAAGAAATAAAGACGGGATCTTCCAGATGCGTTACGCTTCTCCGATGTTGCGAGAAGACTCGACTCGATGCGTCAGCTACAGCGGCGTCACCCTTGACGAGATGCGACGACAGTGGCCTTGGCAGCGGCACTCTTCTCCGATGTTTGCGAGACGCTTCCGCTCGATGCGATGCTGCAGCGGCGACACCCCTTTCCGTGATGCGACGACAGCAGCTCCGATGGCGGCACGCTTCTCCGTGGATGCGAGGCGCTTTTCTTGATGCGGTACAATGCGACAACTACGATGGCTGCGATGGCGACCCGCTTCTTCCTCGATGCGAGACTCTTCTCTTGATACGGTGCAATGCGTCAGCTACGATGGCTGCGATGGCGACACGCTTCTTCGGCGTTGCGGGACACTTCCGGATTGATGCGAGACGCTTCCGCTCGATGAGATGCTGCATCGGCGACACTCTCTGCGAGATGCGACGGCAACAGCTCTGACGGTGGCACGCATCTCCTCCTTGCGTCGCGCTCCCAGCTCCTTGCAACACGCAGTCCCTCAGAAGGCCCAACAACAGCAGCAGGCACTTCCAAAAGACTCTGGGGAGCTGGGGGTGAAGTCCACTGGTCCTGGGACTTCGTTCAGGGGGCAAGCTCAGCACAAGCCCTTGGAGATCTTTTAAGCACAAGTTGAAATAAAGTCTTTGTTGTCTTTCTCCTCTCCTTCCAGCAGCAAGGCAACCACTGCAGGCCAATCCCCCAGGTCAGGGACAGTACTCCTCCTTACAGCTTTCCCAGTTCCTTCTCCTCAGGCAGAGGTTCTTCTTGTCAAGCAGGATCTAATTTCTTGGGAGCAGGGTCCCAATACTTATACCCCTAATTCCTTTGTTCCTCTGGGGTAGAAGGGCCTTTTCCTAGTCCAAACCAGTTCTTGAGCACTCTGTTGACATGACTCTGCCTTTCTATTCAGGGTGCAGGGCAGAGACATCAGCCACACCACAGGAGGTGGAGCCAGCTTTGTGGTGGCAGAGCACAGCCCTATTCAGAGTCCAGGTGTACTCCTCCCACCCATCTGGCTGTCAATCTCCCTATTCACCACCAGGCTACCTAGCCCTGCCCCTCTGGGTTTCCCCAGCCCTGTCACTCACACAAACCAGACAGGCAGATACACATCATAGCAGAGGCGGGCTGAAATGGTCAGGCAAGCAAATACCAACTTTCTAAAAGTGGTATTTGCAAACACAGAATATTAAAATAAACTTTACTAAAAAGATGTATTTTATTATTCTGAGTTCAGGCATACTAAACTCAAATTTCTACCATGTTCCCTGGGTCTGTTAGGATCATAGGATGTAAAAATTCTAACAGCCCATTCTGGCCTATGGAGAACAGGTAGCCTTACAATAGTGAAAAAACGAAAATGGCTGTAATTCACTATTAGGACATGCCACACACATCAGGGCTTGTCCTACCTTATGCTTACAATGCACCCTGCCCTTGGGCCTACCATAGGGGTGACTAATATGAAGTTAAGGGAAGGTTTAGGGACTGGGAAGTGGGTGCACTTGCCCAGTCAGCATGACAGTACCAGACTGCACGCAGGTTCTGCAATGGCAGAACTTAGACACATTTTACTAGGCCGCTTCTGTGGGTGGCACAACCAGTGCTGCTAGCCCACCAGCAGCATTTGTATTTACAAGCCCTGGGCACTCCTGGTGCACTTTACTGGGGTCTGACAGTAAACCAAATAAGCCAATCATGGAATCCAAAGAACATCAACATTTTACCATAGGGAGAGCATATGCACCTTAGCACTGATCAGCAGTGGTAAGGTGCCCAGAGTCATAAAACAGCCAACAACAGGTCAGAAAAAATGCAGGAGGAAGGCAAAACGTTTAGGGATGACCCTGCAAAAAGGGCCAAGTCCAACACTACCCCCTTCCAGCTAAAACGCAGGGCAGACCAATCACCACCGTGATGGTCTTGCCTGCTTGGGGCGATAGAACAAGGACCTGGCCCGCAACTGCAGGGGCAGACTCCAGTTCTACGCCAATCTGAACCTATTGGAATCCCTCTGTCCATACTCTCAGGGCCCACCAAGCCAATCCATGGGGAACCCTTCTGCTCACCTGTGGACACCACCTGTGCAGCACCTAACCTTAATTGGCGCACAGGGGTGTCCCAACAGACAGACAGCAAAATGCTACAGTGGCCACTGACAGTAGTCAGGGATGAGACCCAGGCCTTTTGCCTCTCAGGGCTCTCAAACCTCTGTGGCGCCAGGGAGCGGGGGGCAGTAGCCCCAGGTGCTTGGCAACCTTGGTCCATTCTCCCTCCTGTCAGGTCAGGTAAGACATCCTGGCACTGACCCACCAGCCCCAGGCCTGTACCCGGCGGCTGGACCAAAGACTGGGGTGGCCTCTCCCACACCCGGTCCTCCTCCTTGGGGCTCTGTACCCTCCCACTTGGAGTGGTACCCCTTTCTAGAATTGCCAGGGCACCTGTGGCAGGTGTCCTGCGCAATTCACCCACCAGTTCAGGGGTTCTATCCTGCAACTGGGCGTCCAGGTCAGGGGGGACACCCTGAACCTGGCCCTACAACCTAGGGTCTAAACCCTTCAGTTGAGCCGGGGTCAGAGGCGAGGACTCCCTCCCTCTGCACCCCCTTCCAGATGGCTGTACTCTCCCACCTGGAGTGGTACACCAGGAAGACAGACTGGTAGGGACACTAATTACAGATGTCCCTCCCTCCAGGTCAGATAACACCTGAACCTGGCCTCCCAACCCTGGGACCAACCCATGAGGTTGAACGCTCGCCTGGTGCACCAGGACTTCCCTGGGAGCACGCATGCCCCCCCGGAGGGTGACACATAACTCCTGTCTCATGTGACAGTCTGCCTGGCACAGATCTCCCAACCCCTGTCCACCTGACAGTGCGCGAAGATCCCCCAGGACAGAAGTGGTGTCACCATGGTCATTCACTGGGGACGCAGCCCTTCTGGCTGGCCCCTGACCCACTGGTTCTTCCACTGGGGACTCTTTCCCCCTCTCACCCCTCACTCTGGACTTCTGCACCCTCCCAACTGGAGCGGTACTGCCAGACACCAGAACTGATGGAGGCCTGCTTACAGACACTCCCCATTCGCCAGACACTAGGGGGTCCCGCACAACGGGCAGCCCCTCAGGACAGACTAGGCTCGCCACCTGGTGTTCCCTTAAAGAACCATCCAGGCTCTGAGACTGAGGTTGGGCACTACCGGGACATAACCCATTCTCACTCCTCCCCCTTAAAGACAGGACGTGAGGCCCTACACCCCTCTCACTACTACAGGACCTAGTTGGGCTACTCTGAGCCACTTCCACCACACTGGGTTGGAAGATACCTGAACCACTCCTCTTGGGATCACTCCCCAATGCCTTTCCAGACCCTCTGGACTCCACCAAAAGGTCTGCCTCCAATGTGAGCTCCCGCGGTCAAAGAACTCACTCTCCCACAGGTGTTGGCATAGCTCTGGAAAACAGGGACCTACAATATGCTCTCCCACAATTGGATCACACAGCCCCCTAGCAGGGCTAACCAAACTATCCTTCACCTCCCCATCCAGTGCCTCACACACGTACTCCACACCACTCTCCAGAGATTGGCGAGACAGTATCTGACTGTCTTTGTCACTCAACCCACACTCTTCTGGGCGGTCTTCACACTCACACACCAGGACCTCAACTATGGGAGAATCCCTCCCACCACTAGGACTATGAACCCCTGTGCCAGTTTCCCAATTCACCTCAAGAACACTGCGCACCACTGGAGCTACCTCATATCCTTGAACCTCCTGGTGTATGTTAAACCCCTCCTTCAAGTCAGGTGCCACATCTCTGGGTGTGTGTACTACTCTCTCAGCACTAGAAAATTCAATATTGCTGCCACCTTCTGAGCTGGATTCCTCCTCCCACTCAGCAAAGCTCAATCTCTGAGCTACACACATTTCTTGTTGCTTGGCTGAGACACTCATGGTCTCAAGCCTCTCGAGCTCTAAGTCAAGCTTCCTCATTATCAACTCATGCTCCATTTCCATTTTCTTTTCCTCTAGGGCTAACTTTCTAATTTGCCATTCCAATTCTAACTGCCCTTTTAACTTGAGCTTGGTCAGCTCCATTTCGTGCATCCTACACTCTCTTCTATCTGCCAACTCCTCTGGAGATAGACTTTTACCAGAAACACTGCTACCGGCAGGGGAAGGGGTTCTCCTTCCTCTTGGACCCACTGGTCCATCCAGCTGCTCCTCTGCATTATCAATATCAGTGGCATTCCTTGCTTCTACCCAGGCCCTCAGCGCCTTGTAGAACTCTGCCTTGTTTTTACATCCAGTTGTGCAGACTTTAAATTTCCTGCAGAAGAACTTTAGCTGTTTCATCGGGTAGCTGTCCAGTTTCTCTTCTTCCCATTCCCATTCAGTATTAACAGAGACTATGGATGCTGCTTTCTCCACCATGGTTTAGCTTGGCAGTACTCAAAAATAGAAAGTCCCAAGAAGAAATATACAAACAAGTATTGGCTGCGTTAAGGTCTGCACTCACTAAGTAGTGTTCACCAATCACTGTACATGAGTCACAAATGCAAGTCCAGAATCCCACCGCTGCCACCAATGTTAGAATCCGGGTTCTCTGATTGGCACAGGTAGGTACTTGTGACAAGCAGGGAACCTTTCCTCTAGTCAGGGTAAGGGGTTACACTACTAAAACAACCCCTGCCCACCCTCTAGGTAGCTTGGCGGGAGCAGACAAGGCTTATCACATACAGTAACCAAGTGACAACACTACAAATGGACACCACACAGGTTTTTATATTAAAAATAAGGATTCTTTATATAGAGTTACCACAAGACCATTAAATAACAAAAATACACAATACGGTTACTTTAGTTGGTAGAAGTTTGCTTAGTTCTCTTAAGTTCTTAAATGCGACACTTTAAGTCAATGTACCTTAGATGCGACACGCAGGGCAACGAAAGTGTTGCAACGATGCTGATGCGATGAAGTTCTTGGTGCAAAAGAAATAAAGACGGGATCTTCCAGATGTGTTACGCTTCTCCGATGTTGCGAGAAGACTTGACTCGATGCGTCAGCTACAGCGGCGTCACCCTTGACGAGATGCGACAACAGTGGCCTTGGCAGCGGCACTCTTCTCTGACGTTTGCGAGGCGCTTCCGCTCGATGCGATGCTGCAGCGGCGACACCCCTTTGCGTGATGCGACGACAGCAGCTCCGACGGTGGTACGCTTCTCCGTGGATGCGAGGCGCTTTTCTTGATGTTTTGCAATGCGACAACTACGATGGCTGCGATGGCGACAAGCTTCTTCCTCGATGCGAGACTCTTCTCTTGATGCGGTGCAATGCATCAGCTACGATGGCTGCGATGGCGACACGCTTCTTCGGCGTTGCGGGACACTTCCGGATTGATGCGAGACGCTTCCGCTCGATGCGATGCTGCAGCGGCGACACTCTCTGCGAGATGCGACGGCAACAGCTCCGACGGTGGCACGCTTCTCCTCCTTGCGTCGCGCTCCCAGCTCCTTGCGACACGCAGTCCCTCAGAAGGCCCAACAACAGCAGCAGGCACGAGCTGGGGCTGAAGTCCACTGGTCCTGGGACTTCGTTCAGGGGGCAAGCTCAGCACAAGCCCTTGGAGATCTTTTAAGCACAAGTTGAAATAAAGTCTTTGTAGTCTTTCTCCTATCATTCCAGCAGCAAGGCAACCACTGCAGGCCAATCCCCCAGGTCAGGGACAGTACTCCTCCTTACAGCTTTCCCAGTTCCTTCTCCTCAGGCAGAGTTCTTCTTGTCAAGCAGGATCTAATTTCTTGGGAGCACGGTCCCAATACTTATACCCCTAATTCCTTTGTTCCTCTGGGGTAGAGGGGCCTTTTCCCAGTCCAAACCAGTTCTTGAGCACTTTGTTAACATGACTCTGCCTTTCTATTCAGGGTGCAGGGCAGAGACATCAGCCGCTCCACGGGAGGTGGAGCCACCATTGTGGTGGCAGAGCACAGCCCTATTCAGAGTCCAGGTGTACTCCTCCCACCCATCTGGCTGTCAATCTCCCTATTCACCACCAGGCTACCTAGCCCTGCCCCTCTGGGTTTCCCCAGCCCTGTCACTCACACAAAGCAGACAGGCAGATACACTTCATAGCAGAGGCGGGCTGAAATGGTCAGGCAAGCAAATACCACCTTTCTAAAAGTGGTATTTGCAAACACAGAATATTAAAATAAACTTTACTAAAATATGTATTTTATTATTCTGAGTTCAGGCATACTAAACTCGAATTTCTACCATGTTCCCTGGCTCTGTTAGGATCATAGGATGTAACAATTCTAACAGCCCATTCTGGCCTATGGAGAACAGGTAGCCTTACAATAGTGAAAAAACGAAAATGGCTGTAATTCACTATTAGGACATGCCACACACATCAGGGCTTGTCCTACCTTATGCTTACAATGCACCCTGCCCTTGGGCCTACCATAGGGGTGACTAATATCAAGTTAAGGGAAGGTTTAGGGACTGGGAAGTGGGTGCACTTGCCCAGTCAGCATGACAGTACCAGACTGCACGCAGGTTCTGCAATGGCAGACCTTAGACACATTTTACTAGGCCGCTTCTGCTGCTAGCCCACCAGCAGCATTTGTATTTACAAGCCCTGGGCACTCCTGGTGCACTTTACTGGGGTCTGACAGTAAACCAAATAAGCCAATCATGGAATCCAATGAACATCAACATTTTACCATAGGGAGAGCATATGCACCTTAGCACTGATCAGCAGTGGTAAGGTGCCCAGAGTCATAAAACAGCCAACAACAGGTCAGAAAAAATGCAGGAGGAAGGCAAAAGGTTTAGGGATGAACCTGCACAAAGGGCCAAGTCCAACACCCACTGAGAATCAGTGGCAACACATTAGGGTGCTGTGTGTGCGAGGGTGTGCCATACAGACCTATTTGATATCTGTTGTGTGTGTGGAAGTAAAAGTAGGTGAATTGCCCATGATTCATAACACTGGCCGGTGGTTTGCCGAGTACGTTGATTTCGTGCCTGGAAAGCATTACGTTTGACATTAGTTTTACCAGCGCCACCTCGGTCCTCGGTGCTGGTAAAAAGTGGTATAACTCGGTATATGTACATATTTCTGATATCGTTGTGACCCGGGGTGCACCATCAACCTGTGTGGTGTTGACTTATATTAATTGTGGTGTGGGCCTGGTGTGACAATGTATTGCGCTAGATAAGGGGGTTGGGGTGTGTAGGATCAACTCTTTCCCAAGTGTGCACATTGCTGATGTCACTCAAACCCGGCTGGGCCTAGTACTGCTAGAAAAATATTTCCCAACGTGACTTATGTCCAGAAATACACAATGTTCAAGTTATGTTGGTTATTATATCTGTGTTGAATAAAAACATTATCTACATACATCACATGTGACGCTCAAGGTTTTATCGTGAGTGGGTGCTGTGCCAATGCTTTACACATTGCCTTTGTGGTAAGCCTGACTTCTCATTGTCAAGCTAAACAAGAGTGAGCGCAGGTTATACCGTGAGCACAATCACCCACACCTGATGGGAGTGGTAGGTTCTGCCTGGCTAGGGGATTGCCTCTGCCAACCATAAAGAACCTGTTTCATGATTTGGTGGCATCAGTGCGACAGGATTTGCATTTGCACAGCATCGCATGGTAACAAGTTGCACGCCATGGCTTCACGTAGGCAAAGTGTTCTTTTGTTTCCTGAGGTGTCTCTAAAAAGGACAGGGGGCTGGGGACTGCTGAATAATTTGTGTTCCTCATTGATCTCTATTTCTAATCCCACTAGTTTACTACATGTCTGGGGGCCTACCAGAGGTAGAGTTTGAGCTGGCTGACCTGGCAACCTATACGGTGGCACAGCTAAAGGAGTTATGCCAGGCAAAGGGGGTGGATGGCAAGGGAAGAACCAAAAAGGCGGCATTGCAGGGAGCCTAAAGGGCCTGGGCAAAGGCCCACCCCAAGGGGGAAGTGACTAGTGAGGGAGAAGCGGAGGGTGTCGAAGGGTCCAAGCAGGGTCAGAGGAGCTCGGAGGGACCATCTGCAGAGGGGGAGGACCCTCTTCTCCCAGACCTGGAGGGGACTCTAGAACCGGTAGCAGTGCATCCAAGGAGCTGGAGAACAGGAGGGAAAAAGGTAGTTTTCAATTCTCAATTCAATATTAATTAAAGATTTGGATCTCCAATGAGGTCCACATAAAATATACATACGATTATTACATAATAAATATAATAAAATATAAGCTCAGTTCATTTCTCAGTCCATTGTAAAAATATTGAAACCCTTCATAGCCAGTCTAATTTTTTTCCCTTACATAACATAGATGAATATAATAAATTACCCCAATGAGCGAGTTGTAAATAAAGGTTATCAGCATTAACACAAATAAGCAGCTACAATGCCCTAATAAATCCTCTACCAGAACAAATGGCACAAGTTTAGATACGCATTAAACAACAGCAGCTTCATGAAAGATTCAATTTTGAGTAATGTACATCACGACAGCTTCTTGATAAAAACAGGAAAGTATTCTAAAACACCCAACATATTTGAATATACAATACACTTTCCTTCAACAATAAAACCTAAAAGCTAAATATATTCTAATTTTGTGCAAAAACGCTTTAAATAGCAGCAACGACGTGCACATTTCTAGAATATTATTCAGCATTGGATAGTAACAACTTCTTAAGAAAATCATATTTTAGGATAGCAGCAGAAGTGTGGGAGTACAATATATCCCAATTATGCAAAGAACAGTTGAATAGCAGCCATAACATGCAAAATACAATCTAAAACAAAATAGAACTAAGACTGCTTTAACTGTAAAGATACCAAGGCCCAAAGATTAACAGCATAATTGGAAGGAGAGCCATGTATCTAAAAGGAGAACCTATTTAAATAAGTTATACTAAAGGTTAAAATATGTTCATAAACTCCTTGAAAAAGTTGAATAATGTTACACAAACTGCTTCATTCTTCAGACAAAAGAGAAGTTCATGGGCTGATGTTACATTTTTGATACAGTTTTGTAAAAACATCGGACGTAGCCAACGACGATGACACAGAACCAGTGCTGGGAAGACCAACAAGACATGATCCAGGTTCTGAATGCCCAAATCACATAAATTACAGTTTTTTCCATTTTTCGGTCATTTAGAGGTAAAAGAGTCATGCGACATAGGGTAAGCCATAGTCGAAAACCATGTTCTAAGTTCCAGGATAAGTATTTCTGAGAGATTCTTGGTGTATTCAACCTGGCTATTTTCTTTAACCTTTCCTTTGTACTGCAAAATGTAAAATCTCTATTATCGCTAATCATACAACTCGTGGTTTTTAAAAAGGATTTGAATTCTAGAAGTGGGAGGGAAATCACTGACTCTTCCTGTGCACAGAAAACCTTCAGTACCAGAGAGAAGTCAAGAGAAAGAGAATATTTACCTACGGTACCTCCAAAATTTCTTGACACATAAAACCTCTTAGTGTGTATGACTCACTATTTTTTAACTGATATTCCCAATGTAATATCCTAGCTAAACCTTGAATAAAGGAGCTTATGGAGCCAAATTCCAATCTAATAGCAGCTATTGGGACTAGTGTGTTAAAATTACATAGTTAGAGTAAAATCTGGCCTTCAATCTAATCTAAGAATCTCCAGTCCTTTACTGGAATTGATTCAATAGCATTTAGTAAAGTCGGAGGGATTTTTGCTTTAAAAACAGTAAGCAGGTGTATAAAATGTTTTCGGCCCATTGCACTATAAAAACTATGCAGGCTATTTGCATGAGATACCGCTTTAAAAGAGCTGTGTTCAATATGGGGTTTATTCTTTGTATTGACTGTTATTACTTCCCCTAAATAGAGGAAAGAATCTACCACCTCCAACTATTCATGACCAATTTTCCACTTAAGATTACATAATTTTCTGCTTCTATTACATTTCATCATCAAAACTTTACTTTTAGAGACATTGGTCTTCAAGAATTGTGCCATCGTGCATTTCTGTAATGATATCAGCTTTTTATTCAGCCCATTGGGAGTTAACTCCATCACTGCTATATCATCTGCATGCAAGAGGCTTGCAAAAGGACGTCCGCCTGTCTTTGGTGCATCTCCCTCTAAATGAGAAAAGCATTCAGGTAGATCTGCTACATACAAGGAAAAAAGCAATGGTGCTAATAGACAGCCTTGTTTCAGGCCATTTTCTGTGGGTATTACAGATGAGAAGCCTTGTTGTCCTCCAATTCATACCTGCCACCATGTTTTGAGAGTGTAGGGCAATAATTAAAGATAAGAGAGGAGAAGGCACTCCCATTTTGTGTAAGTTTTTCCACAGTAAGGGCCAGTCTACCTTATCAAAGGCCATTGAAAAATCTATAAAGGATGTATATACATTTGACCTACGAAAAATCGGGTATTTCTCCTCAATTAGTTTCAACATGGAGATGTTATCCAGAGTGGAGTGATTTTTCCTAAAACCTGCTTGTTCTATGAGAAGGACCTTTTTCTCCACCACCCATTCAGTGAGATGATCAAGAATACTACAAACAAATGTTTTCCCCAACGCATCTAATGGAGTTATTTGCCGGTAGTTACCCGGATGATGTCTATGGCCCTTTTTGTACAGAGGGATTAGAATACTTACGGACCAAGATGAAGGCGTCTTCCCCTGCGAATAGCAGAAATCAAACAGTGGAGTTAGTTATGTACCCCACAACAGAGGTTCCTTTTTAATTACTGACATGGGAATTTTATCAGGACCCATTGCTCCTGAGGCTCTCATTTTTAATAAATCCTACCACTTCACTTGTTGAGGACGCATAGCTGAATTCAGGCATTTTGAAGGAAAGGGGTAAAGCGGGGGCAAAACCAGAAGGATTAGGATTCACAGAGTAAAGTTCTACCAGATGTGATTTCTATTCCTCTTCTTTAATAGGAATGGGGGGGAGATTTTACTCTTGTACCGCAACAGTCAGCGATTATTTCCCAATATCTTTTAGAGTTATGTTTTTTAAGGTGCCTCTTTTAACTGTACCAATTCGTGATCTTCCTTTATTTGCTTTAAGGAACGTTTTTTCCTCTGTCTTTTCCTCTTTAGTAAATGTGTTAATTTGCTTCGTTCAAGAGAAAAGGTCAGGTACTGAGCACTCACTAATTTATTTATTTCCCTATTTATAGAACGCATTGGGTTAAAATGTGATCTCCGTTTAGCTGGAACGTGCGAGAATTTACATAAAGTAGCCAAAGTACTTGTATTATGACAAAAGGCATCAAATAAATTGGTTTGAGGGAAGTAGCACTCAGCCATTACTAAGTGCTGCTGATCTCCTATCAGAACTGTTAAATTCTCTTTTAGTTTAGAGGTAGCTAGAGCATTCCAATGGATTCTACCATTTGTTGTATTAAAAACCTACTCAGCAGTCTTTAAAATTCCAAGAGCCTACCTTAGCACAAGTAGATACAAATTTAGTGCAGATCATCATGTGATCGCTAATATCGTTTCCCAAAACTTCCATAATTATGAGCTTAAAAAATAAATCTGCTGATACAATTAAATAATCAATAATAGTTCTACCAGTAGGTGCCTTGTGGGTATAATTTGCTGGTATATCATTTTCCAACCTCCCATTAACAATTATAAAATCCAAACTTCTCAGACACTCAAGCAAAACTGCTCCTCTTTTATCAGTCCGACTATTATTCGGGAACTGAGCAGGGGGGATGTTTGAGGCTTTGTTTTTTAGGGCATTAGCGAATAACCTTATGCTATGGGAAGAAACTTTAGGTAGTTAGAGTTTGCCAGGACTGCCAAGGAGCAGTCCCTAGCCCTTACTAAATTAGAAAAATAGCAGACCCTTGCCAGATTGTACAAAGAGCAAACTCTGGCTGAAAAGAGACTAGCCATGGAAGAGAGAAAAGATGTGCATGAGATTAGCCTCAGAGAGTTGGACCTTAGAGTCCTACAACTAGGGTCTAACAAAAGTAATAGTGGCAGCAGCCCTGCAGTGCCCAGCAGGGAGAATAGAGGTTGAATCCAAAAGTATGGTGCAGGATTACCAGGTGGGGGCCGACATCAATAAATGGTTGGCAGCCTATGAGGTGACCATAAAGGTACATCGGGTCCCAGAAGAGAACTGGGGAGGTAGTTTATGGCAGTATATGCCCCAAGTGGGAAGGGATACCCTCCTTACACTGGACATGGCGGACCAGACTAACTACCCTGTTAAGAAAACCGTGTTGGTCAACAAGTTTGGACTGACTCCAGAGAAGTACCGCCAGAGGTTTAGGGCTAACTGCAAGCTGACCACCCAAAACTGAGTGGACGTCCTGGTCTACAGAGGTAAGCACGAAAGGGTTGGGTGTTGAGTAGTAAGATCAAGGATTATGAAGGATTGTACAACTTGGTCCTGAAGGAGCACCCCCTCAAGACTTGCTTCACTGACCTGTACCAATACCTGGTAAACAGCAAGATGGTGGATTGCTGGAAGCTGGTAGAAGAAGCCGAGCTCTGGCCCAGCACCAGAGTGTCCAAAAAGGCAACTGGACGGGACAACCAAAAGAAAGGCCAGTGTCCCCACCAATGAAGGAGAGGGGGTGACAAAAAGAAGGAATCTTCTGTCAGCCCCCAGAAACAGTCCAAGGGAAAAGGGTCTGGTCCGACTCCCCAATCCCGTACCCTGAAGAAAAGTTGCCAAATACGTTGATTTTGTGTTAGGAAAGCATTACGTTTTACATTGGTTTTACCCGTGCAGCCTCAGTACGTGGTGCTGCTAAAAAGTGGTATAATTTGGTCCATGTACATATTTCTGATATCGTTGTGACCCGGGGTGCACCGTCTATGTGTTTGTTGAATACAAGCTTTATTTACATACATTACGTGTGAAGCCTTTTTTGTGACGCTCAAGGTATTTATCATGAGTGAGTGCTGTGCCAAAGCTTTACACATTGCCCCAGTGGTAGGCCTGACTGCTCAGTGCAAAGCTACCCAAAGGTGAGCGCACGTTCCACAGTGTGTGTAATCGCCTTCCTCTGACCGGAGTGTGAGGTTATGTCTGGCTGGGGGATTGACATTGCCAGGTAGGTCGCTCCCCCACCACACAGCTCCGCCTGTGCTGCCCTGCTGCTGCTGGTTAGTGCTCTTGCCTCTGTCCCCCACTGCCTCCTCGTTGCTGTGCCCGTTTTTCCTGTTGTTGCCCTTTTGCCCTCTGCCTTCTGTTCCCCTTGTGTGCCTGATTCCGTGCCCACTTTGCCTTCTGTTTCCCCTTGTGTGCCCCCTGTCCCTGCGCCCGATTGATTTGCCCTCTGTTTCCCCTTGTGTGCCCCTGATTCTGTGCCTGGTTCTGTGTCCCTCGCCACTCCTGTTTCCCGCCGCTGCGCTCCCTGCGGCCCCGCCGCCTTGACTGACCATTCGCTGCCTCTGCCTCCCGCCTCCCAGCTGCTCCTCCCTCCCACCTCCCCATATATGGCGGCCGCTGCGCGGTGAGGAGAGCGACACTTGACCTTGCCAGGTAGGTCGCTCCCCACCACCAAGCTCCACCTGTGCTGCCCTGCTGATGCTGGTTAGTGCTCTTGCCTCTGTCCCCCACTGCCTCCTCGTTGCTGTGCCCGTTTTTCCTGTTGTTGCCCTTTTGCCCTCTGCCTTCTGTTCTCCTCATGTGCCTGATTCCATGCCCACTGTGCCTTCTGTTTCCCCTTGTGTGCTCCTGCCCTGCGCCCGATTGATTTGGCTTCTGTTGCCCCTTGTGTGCCCCTGATTCTGTGCCCGGTTCTGTGTCCCTTGCTGGTCCCGTTTTTCGCCGCTGCGTCCCCTGCGACCCCGCCCCCCTGACTGACCATTCGCTGCCACTGCCTCCCACCTCCCAGCTGCTCCTCCCTCCCACCTCCCCATATATGGCGGCTGCTGTGCGGTTGGGCCGCTGGCGCGCCAAAGGCACACCTATGGCAAGCCCGACAGCACCCGTCCGCGCCTGGACCGCGCCCAGCGCCACAACCCCTGGTCCTCGCACCCCCCCCCACCCACCAGGACGATTGCCACTGCTACGATGCCTGCACACTCCACGCTCTCAACCCAGGACGGACCCACACCTGCTGAAAGGCCGCCCCGGAACGCACTCTTGGCCCCTTCACCTGCCGGAACTGCAGCTACACCAGCCTCAGAGCCGTTGAAGCGCCCGCCAAGAAGGCCCCAACCACCTCCGTTGCATCCTACTGAACACCCACTCCGCAAGCAAACACGCCATCGAGCTCTGGGACCTGCTTGACACATCATCCTCGGACGTCGCCTTCCTGACAGAGACCTGGATGAACGACTCCTCGGCTCCCGACATCGCCATAGCCATCCCAGACGGCTATAAGATCACATGCAGAGGCCGCACCAACGGAGTAGGAGGAGGAATCACCATCGTCCACAAGAATACCATCAGGGTCTTTACCAGCACCAACGACACTCTCAGCACAGCCAAACACATGCACTTCCAGATCCACATGGACCCCAACACCACCCGAAGAGGCACCCTCATCTACAGACCCCCCGGACCCCGACCTCAGTTCAGCGACTCCATCGCTGACTTCATCAGCCCACACGCCCTAACCTCCACTGACTACATCCTCCTCGGAGACCTGAACTTTCACCTGGAGAACAACAACGACAGCAACTCGACCACCCTGATCAACAATCTAGCCAACCTCGGACTGAGACAGCTTGTCACAACGCCGACCCATTCTTCCGCCGGCCACACGCTCGACCCCGTCTTCTCCTCAAGCTCCCACGTCTCCTTCAGTCACACCACCTAACTCCCCTGGGCCCGACGACCGCTGCATCCACTTCACCTTCCAGAAACACACCACACACCACCGCACCCAACAGATCCCACGCCGCTGCTGGAGCAAAGTCAGCGAAGACCAACTACAGGCAAACCTCGCTCTCAGCCCACCCACCGGCCTCTCCAACACCGACGACGCTGCCCGCTACCTCAGAAGATGGATTGACGACTGTGCCAACACCCTCGCCCCGCTGAACAAGACCCACCTACAGAGACACCAGCAAGAGAGCCAGCTGGTTCAACCCAGAACTCCTAGCATCCAAGCGTACCTGCCAGAAACTAGAGATGAAATGGCACAGTGAAAAGACACCGGACAGCCACACAGCCCACAAAGACGCCATCTGCAAACACCATCGCCTCATCGGGGCCACCAAGAAGATCTCCTTCAAAGACCGCCTCGACAACAAAGCACACAACAGCAAGGAGCTCTTCAACATCGTGAAGGAACTCTCCAACCCCTGCTCCAACACCAACGACATCCCGCTGTCGCAAGCCCTGTGCGACTCCTTCGCCACCTTCTTCCACCACAAGATCACCGACATCCACGACAGCTTCAACACCCAGACAGCCCCAACAGACACCGACACACCAGACTCGCCACACATCATCGACCACGACCCCTTGCCAGCCTGGGCCAACGTGAACATCGAGGACACCATCAAGACCATGAGCACAATCCACTCCGGCTCCCCGTCAGACCCTTTTCCGCACCACATCTTCAAGAAAGCCAGCAGTTCCATCACACCCCACCTGCGCAACGTCATCAACCTCTCCTTCGAGACCGCGACCATCCCAGAGTGCTGGAAACACGCCGAGATCAACACCCTGCTCAAAAAACCCAAGGCGGACCCGAGAGACCTCAAGAACTTCTGGCCCATCTCCCTTTCCTAGCCAAGGTCATCGAGAAGATCGTCAACAGACAGCTATCCCGATACCTCAAAGAAAACAGCATCCTGGACCCATCCCAGTCAGGGTTCCGCAGCAACCACAGCCCCGGGACTGCCCTCATCGCCGCCACCGACGACATCATGACCCTGCTGGACAGCGGTGAAACCGCAGCCCTCATCCTGCTGGACCTCTCCGCCGCCTCCGACACTGTCTGCCACTGCACTCTACGTGCACACCTCCACAACGCAGGGATCCGAGACAAGGCCCTGGAATGGACCACCTCCTTCCTCTCCGGCAGAACCCAGAGCGTCCGCCTCCCCCCGTTCCGATACGAAGCCTCCGAGATCATCTGCGGCGTACCCCAGGGATCATCCCTCAGCCCTACACTGTTTAACATCTACATGGCCCACTCGCACACATCGCCCGACAGCACGACCTCAACGTAATCTCCTACGCCGACGACACTCAACTGATCCTCTCCCTCACCAAGGACACCCTCACCGCCAAATACAACCTCCATGATGGAATGAAGGCCGTCGCCGATTGGATGAAGAGCAGCCGACTAAAGCTGAACACGGACAAGACGGAGGTCCTCATCCTCGGCTCCAACCCTTCAGCCTGGGACGACTCCTGGTGGCCTACGACACTGTGGGCAGCCCGACACCCACCGACCACGCACGCAACCTGGGAGTCATCCTCGACTCAACGCTCTCCATAGCCAAGCACGTCAACGCAGTCTCCTCCTCCTGCTTCAACACCCTCTGCATGCTCCGCAAGATCTACAGGTGGATCCCGACAGATACAAGAAGAACAGTCACCCAGGCCCTCGTCAGTAGCAGACTCGACTGTGGAACCGCCCTATACGCGGGAGCCCCTGCCAAGCTCATCAAACGACTGCAATGCATTCAAAACACCTCGGCACGCCTGATCCTCGACGTAACACGCCACAGCCACATCACCCCCCACCTGAGAAACCTGCACTGGCTCCCCGTCGACAGGAGAATCTCCTTTAAACTCCTCCGACCTCTCCCTCGCCACCGTCCCCCGCATCCGAAGAACCACCGCAGGCGGCAGATGCTTCTCCCACCTCGCCACCAAGACCTGGACCACCCTTCCACTCAGCCTACGACAGACCCAAGACCTGCTGACCTTCAGGAGGCAAACACAAAGAGCTGGATGTTCGACCAGTAGCGGCACCCCCCCCCCCCTCTTCCCTTTTTTCTTCCCCAGCGCCTTGAGACCCTCGCGGGTAAGTAGTGCGCTCTACAAATTCCGTGATTGATTGATTGTCACAACCAACCAAAAAGTGCCAGTTTCAACAGAGAGCTATTCATTTTTATAAATTCATAGAGTCATAGAGGTCTGGTTAGCCTTTTGAGATAACCTTTGAGCTCACAAATGGGTTGATGGTGCATGCTATGGTCCTAGTGAGTGCTCACTGCTCAGTAAGAAACAGCACAAACTTCTTGTCCTTTCTTGTCTTTCTGGTCTACAACATATTCCTTCGGGTTGCAGAGCTGCTTAGAAATGTCTGGATGTGAATGCAGGATGACTGCCAACAGGTAAATAGGTGCTTGGATCTCTTGGCTGAGAGGGTGACACTGCAAGTCAGCTTTCCTCCACACCAGGAAAGCCAAGCGGGAACAGAGGCCTGGTGTGGTTTAAAGCTTGCTGCACCCAAGTTGGTCTAAAGGTACCGGACTCTTCTCGTAGGGAGAATGCGAGAAGGCCTTTAGAAGAAGATGCGATTCACGAGCAAAAGGCTGACTCTGGTACTTTCTTCAATCCTCCCTTCACTGTGCCAACGTCAGAACGAGGCTACACTTATTAGAACTGTTTAGCTAACATGTGCAATGTACAACACAGGATCAAAACATGGAAGCTCATTTGAAATGCGAGTAAGTGTGCAGTAATGCTATAGGATTTAGTCGGCTTAAAGGTACAAAAATTAAGTTAAAATGATTAATAAAATATATCATCACATATTAAGGCATATATGTGGAGTTTATTCTCATAATATATAAGCAATCCTCAAGACATATATGTATATAAATTCACCCTGAGTGTTGAATTCCAAGAGATTACTGCTACTCGGTTGGAGTGATCATTTGCATTACATTTCCCTTCAATTTGAATTGACAGCATCCTAATTTATGGCAATCTTTGTATGTGGCTAATGCATATATGCATTGCTTACATTACTCACACACATACAGGCAGGCATATATTTCTCTTATGCTCATCTTCTTCTACACATGAGCAGAGTACCATGCTGACGGTATGAAATTGTCTAAAGATAATTGAAACGTGCCAAGAAGGAGCCCTGGGAATCCGTTCCTTTGTGTTCTTGTTATTCTAAAACTGTAAAACCCCTTGTAGCTCCTGTCAATCATGAGTGAAAGCATTAGCAACATTTTACCGGAGTAAAGCTGCCCATAATGTAATCTGTGACAGCCTGGAGAAGTACTGGACAAAATCTGAAACCACATGCAAGGTTGAGCTTAGTTGAGGATCAGCAAAGTTGACAACTTGGAGATTATTTACAGAATGTAATTTTGTCAAACGAGATAATGTACCTTGAAGAGGGTTTGGTGCTGTTCTGATCAGAGACAAGGCTTCGGCAAAGTGGGCTCTGCACCAGGGCCCCAGCCTTTTAGGGAGCCCCCACTCCCCCATAGAGCCAGCTCGGTTCTGCAGAGAATGGCGCCCTGATGGTCTTGAATAATTCTTAAACACATTGTTTTAAGTACCATTTTCCTCTAATTTATTTTTAATGTGGGTCATGTGTGAGAGTCTATTAGTTACAGATATTTTGCAGAGACATTTTGAGTTTATGTTTCATGCAACATCTGTTAAAATAGTTTCCTTTAGATCAAAAAAGGACCCTACATATGAGAAATGGGTGGGTGTCACAGAGATTACTTGGATTCATATTAGTGAGCTGCTGCTGTGCCATATTGAAAATACACATGACTATCCCTGAATATTAGATGTAAACAGTTTTCGAATTTAGACAAGTGTACCCATGCACTGTCAGTGACCTGGCCAAAGAGGGCATGAAAGGGCTGAAACTGGATCATAAATTCCAAGCTGTCCTGAACAGGGGCCCCGAAATACGTTTTTCCCGGAGCCCCCAAAATCCTTAAAATGTCCCTGATTCTGTTGTCAAAGTGAATGTGGCAGGCAGTGAAGTGTTCTAACATGTCCATTTGCCCCAGGATGCTGAACCAATGGACAAGTGTAGTTAAAATATGTGACATTCATAGTTGGTAAGGGAGGCTAAAACCTCACAAACTGCTTACGACCATGGACAAAGTACACACTAATCTATCCCCCATGCCCCAAAATAGTATCGCTATTTATGTCTTTTTCTGAATTTTGTCATGAGTCTCCTCTTACCCCATAAGAGTTTAAATCCATTTCTTGAACAACCCTTTAGAAATCGTAAGAAATCCATCTCAGCGTGGCCCAGGGCCGCGCTTGTAAGCATGTTTCTTTTATCTTCTGTCAATGGCGGTAGGAGGCAGTTTACCGTCATATCGAAAAGGCCATTCCTCTCGGCAGGAGCGGACGGGATTCAGCTCGATGCAAGAGAAACCATGTAATTGACAGATTAAGCGGGACACCTACCCACACATCAGTAAACCCAAGTCCGAAACCTCTCTTCCTCTGCGCAGATTAAAAATACATTAGGCCGTCCCCAGAACATTACCTCGAGGACAGATTCCAGCCGAGCCGCGGCGCCGGGCCAGGCCTCTCTCTTAAGAGGCGCGCGCCGCTAAAGGTCTTTCTGACATTTGGAGCGCGCGCGGCCTCTCGCGCAGTGAGTGCTTGTCCCGCAGGCTGCTCCCCTGGAGAATGTCAGCGCACAGTCGAGTCACAGTGAATACTTTTCGCGCCAAACTCGCAATTCTCTCAAGCCAGACGAACTGAAGTTTAAAGTGCCCATTTGAGGCACGTTGTTTTTTTGTTTTTTTCATAAATAAAACAAACTGGTACATACTTGCCCTTCTGTTTGAAATAGGTATTTTTGTTTAATCTTCAAGTAGAAAAAAACAACATGGATACAGTTAGTGGCAGAAGGTTAAATTATGGAGAGGGATTGCGCGGAGGGCCCCTTTAGCGGCCCATATTTCACAGCACCTACAGGTGTTAAGCGTGAATAGGGTCACCATATGGGTGGTGGCCCCCCACCATCCAGTGGCGGCTCCTCCACTAATTTTGAGCCGCGTTACCCCACTGCGTAAAAAGGGAAAATACATTTACAATAATGCATTGTTATTGTCATTAAATTGTTCCTACTGCATGCCGTCAGTGGCCTGTGTGCAGTGTGGGGCGGGGCTGGCCAGAGCAGGGGAGGAGTGGTTTACACTCCCAAAGTGCGCGTGAACTGTTGAACCCGCCCTCTTGGTCCGGCCAAACAGCTCATGTGTACTTTGCATGTTAACACCAGGCTGCATGCAACAACATGAGCTACAAGAGCACTCCACTCGACCTATGTCTAGTCCACTGGTGGCTTAGACAAGCTCAATGGGCTCCCCTTTACTGTATTGTCACAGTAATTACAACAAACTTTTTATTTCAAATTCTTTCACATTTATTATATAAATTTTATCAAAAGTTTAAAACAATTTTTTTACAAAAAACATTCCTTTTTTCTTATTTTCTATCCTTTGTTGCTATATTTCTGCATGGAGTTCATTTCAACATTTCAACATGATATGCATTGTGTACACTATTTACATAGAAATCGCATGCTGTGATCCACCTTACACCACAACTCCCTCACATCTCATCATAACCTAAACTAGCATACTCATACATACACACTTCACACACATATTTCAACATTTTACAATTCTTTTTTTATAAATCACGGGTAAGAGTCCCTCATAGGTTATTCATGATTCTGTTGCCAGCTGGATGTCTGTAATGTCGACGCACGTTTCGGTGGGTTGATAAATTCAAAACAACCTTCTTCAGGACCACTCCTTATCGATTAATTTTTAGCAGAGGGTGATGGGGAATCCAGAATATGATGTATGTAATCACAGTCTTCTCTTGTAATCAGGTGCGGGGTTGAGAAACCCTCCCTCACCTATGGATGTTCTGATTTCTCTTCAATGATATTTTGGCCCGTATCTTCTTTAAAATTTTTTTTTTTTACATATAGGTTGTATTGGTCCAGCCTTGACACGCGGAAGATGTATACCGTTTCGGTCTACTTTTCCTCACTCTGCTTCATAGGAATGGGGGCGAAGTTGATGATGACTTTCTATATTATAGTATTAGCTTCTTCTACAATTGAAATCTGCTTTTGGTACGCGTGAAGGCTGCATTACACAGTCTGTTGAGGAACATGCACAGGCTTCCCGTTCCCGTCTGAGAGCCGATACACAGAGCTCAGACCAATCAAAACGCTGCATTGCAGCATTGTGATTGGCTCAGGGGAGCCTGTGTGCTGGGTGCTTCCTGCTGCCAGCCGGATTGGAGAAAGATAGAAGGAAGAGGACGAAAGGGAGGTGGCGGCCAGCCATTTCAAGGTAAATATTTTTGATAATTAACACCCGTTCTCCCCGTCTCACCACACCTGTCTGGTAGCAGCTGCTACTGCCACCATCACCCAGGGATTGCAGTGCATGCTTTACGCCCCTGAGTATATTGTAGCAAGGTGCAGTGGCAACACCCAAGGGTGTGAGAGACCTACCACACTTGGATTAGGGCTTCTGACACCCTTGCTGTTCTGCAGAATAAAGTGCATGCTCCTACGACTGTCCATGCAGCACCGCTCAAACAGAATTCAACGTAGCAATTTCAAAAGAGTGCATCTCAATGGACAAAGTGGAACTAATCACCCTTTATGGCAGGGGATCCAGCATAGGTCCAGGCGGCCTGGATTCATGATCAGTTTGTCGCAAAGCTGTCAGAAGGTTCCTCTTTTTGTACAGCACCCCTTTTTTGTGGAGTTGTGCTGATGTTTTTTTTCAACTCAGCACACTGGGCAACTGCTGTCTGGTCTGCTAAGTATGTTCTCTCACCCCTAAAAACCATGACAGAACTGCCACGCTCTAATTAGGATATTTACTTTTACAGTAAGGCCACAGTACATGGTGCAAAAGAATACACTGATGCAATGGAAAGTTAAATGTCTCCTATGGGCTGCCTCTCATGCGGTCCCATCTAACTCATGTTGTGCCATCAAGTAGGCTAACAAGAAAAACACGGTTTCAGGCTTATATGTCTAGCTTGGCTGCTGCAGCATTTGAACTAGCATGCAAACTAGTAAAATAACCCTTTTTAACAGGAATAAACCTTACTTTTAAATATTCATTTTTGTCCCTCCAAAGTCGGTGTGGGACTTGGCCTTTTCTGCAGGGTCATCCCCAGACTTTTTGTCTTCACCTTCCTGCTTTCTGAGCCTGTTTTGTTGGCTTTAAGGACTCTGTGCACTTTACCACTGTTAACCAGTGCTAAAGTGCTTGAGCTCTCTCCTTAAAACATGGTAAAGTTGGCCGACTCCCGACAGACCTATTTAATTTACTTGTAAGTCCCTAGTAAAGTGGCACTACCTGTGCCCATGGCCTGTAAATTAACTGCTACCAGCAAGCCTATAGCACTGATTTAAGTAGCCCTTTAACCATTTCTCAGGCTTGCCACTGCAGCCTGTTGCGTTGTTTTAAACTCCAATTTAGACCTAGAAAAAGAAACCTTTTGCCAGGCCCAAACCTTTGTTTTTAAGACATATATGTCACCCTAGGGTATGCCACAAACAGCCTATAGTTTCAATTCTATTGTTATTGCAGTTAATTAAAACCATTGCAAAGATTACCACATTTAGAGACATAATCAAACAGACAAATTCGATATTAAAAAGCACAACATCTCAATTTACCATATCAACAGCAACAAATGCAATTAAGATAAAATATGAGCCCAATTAAATAGGCAAAATGCAAATGAAACCTTAAAGTGCATACTAAACAGATCTGCAATGCTTGACTGCCCTCTAGAAACATAGATTCCTTAAAATATGGGAAACCCCGCTGGAGTAACGAAGGACTCATAGTAAAGTGCATTTTCCCAGAAAACAAAGAAAATGCACATAAGACTCTTCCCCGTTGACTTTGTCCAATTGGAAGCATGTGAGATCACGTGATTAAGTTTTGCTGTCTAACGGTTAAAAATGTATATGTTAAAGCAAATAAAGTGCATGCAAAAGCTAATCTGCCCCCTGCTCCAATTCATTTTTTGACTAAATGTACAACGCCCCAGTGGGTTATGGCGGAGGGGTGGGCTTGGCCTCAATGAGATACAGCTTCCCAGGCGAGGAGGTAAATGGCTAAGGCAGATCTAGCCCAAGGTCTTTAACAAGCACTCTTGGTATTTGGGCTTTTTCCCTCTCTACTAGATCTCATTGGTTTATGCAAGACCAAGGGAGTTTGGGAAAAGTAAGACTTAGACACTAAGTAATTTGACAAGGATGTCCAAAGCCACAAGTGAGATCAAGAATGGGGATGCACATAGACTCAATAAGATACAGCTTCTCAAGCAAGCAAATAAAGTGTTAAAGGAGATCTAGCCCAGGGTCTTTGCAAGCACTCTTTGCATTCAAGCTCTTCCCTCTCTTCTAAAGTCTCGCTGGTTTCAGCAAAGCCACAGGGGTGTATGAGAGGCAAAACCCAAGCAGAAAAGTACTATAAATTATCCATATGCTGACAGTCCGAGAAATATAAATCATGACCAAGGATAACATTAGCTGCAAGTATAATCAGTTCTTTATCCTTCTGATACAACCCTCAATATTAGCAGTGCCAATGGGTGGATTAGCGGAAAGTGGTCTGTCCTATGCTACTATTCTCCATTCTGCCTTTTTTTGGAACTGCACTAGACAGCAGTCCAACTGTGGGTCTCTTGGGGCGAAGCAAGCCAGCACAGCCCATAGGGCAGGGTGCAATGTACTTAAAAAGTTGGACATGTACTTTTAAGTTTTACATGTACTGGTAGTGAAAAACTCAAATTCATTTTTCACAAGTGCAAGGCCTATCTCTCCCATAGGATAACATTGGAGTTATCTTATTAAATTTAATAAGCTTTAGCTTCCAATTTTTTGGTATCTTTGGAATCGTAAAGACAAATACTCTCAATATGGTGAAGTCGATTTTAAATTACAATTTTTAAAATGACACTTTTAGAAAGTTGCACCAAGGGACAGGGTTTGGGCCAATAATACATCAGCAAGTCTTGCCCACTGGAAACTAACAAAATACAAATGCCAATACTGACGATCCTTTCACAAAATCATTGATTAACTTCATGGTCACGAGAGTGAATTATTGAGATCACTGTTTATTTTCATCTTAGTCATTAATTTTTCTGCAAACAAGCATAGACAGTGGACCTACAAACCTAAACACTACATCAACTTTTTCTGATTATGATCAGCCACATGGCATTTAACAAAGCATATCACTATCACAAGTGGTTCCCAAAAAATACAAACAACTTATATGTCAACAACAGCGACAGGTGGGCTCCAGTTCTGAAATTGAATGTCCAATGGGAGCTCACATAACTTTGCTAATACTCCTAGCTCCTGCCTATTGGGCCATAACCAGACGGTAGAAACCCAATTTACATGAAAACTGGCTAATGAATTGTACAACAGTGCCAACTTAACCTAAGCCCTCAGAACACATTTGGCCTGCGGACAGACAGACGAGGACTGGACCTATTGTTTTAGACATTTGAGGAGACTGGAAAGGCTGGACTTGCCCCCACATGTATACAGGACATAGAGGTGGACTCAGAAGACCACTTGGCTGACATCCTGTGTGGATACCGAGACACAACAAGCTGCAAAAGCCCTTTTCTTGGAGAAACCATCTGGCTAGTTGTATTGGACTTGAAGTGGACTGTGCTGGTGGCCTCTGTTGGAGCAAATTCTGGCTTTAAAGTGCTGTCTTTAATGGCCTTAGAGCCTTAGAAGCGACCAAGTAGAGCTACTCAAAGAAGCTGTTAAGAGTTGGGGCTTAGAACAAATTTTATAATTGTCAACATCCAAATGGGTACACCAAGGCAACGGTGTGAATTACTATTCCCACTCCAAACAGCACAACAGTCGGGAAAGTGTTGGACTGTGGAGAGGTAAAATTAACTATTCCCACTCCAGTCTGTGCAACCGTAGGGAAAGTGATGGTCTTTGAATGGGCAAAATTTACAATTCTCATTCCCGTCTCTAAAACAGAAGGTAAAGTTTTGGATTTCGGAGGGGTAAAATGTACTATTACCACTCCAAACAGTGCAACAGTAGGGAAAGTTTTGGACTTTGGAGTGGCAGAATTTACTAATACTGTCTCCAGTCAGGTGAACAGTAGGGTAAAAATGTGGATTTTGGAGGGGTGAGAGTTACTATTTCCACTCCAAACAGCACAACAGTAGGTCAAGTGTTGAATTGCAAAGAGGGTACATTTGCTATTCCTACTGCAGTCTAAAGAGGAGGGAAAGTGTTTTACTTCAAACACATTATGTTTATAAATAACACTAAGAATGTAGAAAAAATATTAAACTCCTGATATAAAAATTATTAATTAACATAAAAAATATATATATGTAATTAAAAAATCCCCAAAGAATCAATCAATTTAAGCAATTACTGTTCAATAAAATAATTCATTATCAATTGATGAATAATCATTATTTGATTATTAATTAATTAACTTTCCACCCTGTACCCCTACAAACCCTAGCAGCTCACACAGAAAATATAACCGAAAGATAAGTATTCCATAATTTACATATTTAAAATGAATTAATAATTAATTACAACTAATAGTTAATTGTTTATTATTTCTTGATTAATGTCCCAGCCTAGAGTCCTACAAACCTAGCAGCCCACAAATAAAATATAAGTAAAACAAAGAAATATTCCATAATTTAAATATTTAGCATTCAATTAAATAATTACTTTACAAAATAAAATATCAGTAAAAATAAATCACCATATTTTACCTAACTAGAAAATAAATTAAATAATTAAACATTAGTATTAAGTTATCAATTATTACTTACTTAACTTACCACCCTATATTCCTACAAACCTAGCAGCCTGCTAGTAGTAAAATAGTAAAATAAATAAGTATCCCATAAATTATATAATTACATTCAATAATACATTAAATTAGCAATTAATAATTAGTTGTTAATTATTTCCTAATTAACTTCCCACCTTTTACTGCTACAAAACTAACAGCCTGCAAATGAAACATAACATAATTTACATAACAAATACCAATCATATAACTAAACAAAATGTATTAAATCAATCATATTTATTATTAAGTAATTAACTTCCCACCCTATCCCCTATAAACCCAAGAACGCATTACAACACAGTAAATGTATTCAATCATATTTATTATTAAGTAATTAACTTCCCACCCTATCCCCTATAAACCCAAGAACGCATTACAACACTGTAAATTACAATAAACAATTAAATAAAGAAATCCAAATTGCTTAAAATTGCAAGCAACATTTTCAAAAAATAGCCTTTATATGAACAATATTAACAGAGAGAATTGATATTACTTACCTCAGAAAATGTTATTTTTGTCACCGATAAGTGTGCATCATGATATTTGTGTATCACAATATTTATTTTCCAATATTTCGCCTCCTGATATTTTTCAAGCAATATTTTGTGCAAACAATACTCTTGGAGCTTTTTGCTCAAAAACATTAAACAATTCACATCTCTGTTTCCCCTGAAGTGGTTTTAATAATTTTGAGGTAATTATTTCCTCATTAATTTTTTCAGAAGTTTTTAAAATTGCTTTATTGTGTTGTGTTTTGACATTTAAATGTCTGGTACTTCCCAGGTTTAAGTTATTGAAACTGTGTGTTTAACCTGACAGGCCTTCGGGCATACTAACTGGGAAGGAGTCACATTGTCATGTCTTCAAATATTAGCTAATTTTCTTACAATAGTCACATAAAATAAAAGTGCATAAATTGGATCTATCATGATATCATTTTCACACAATTTTTTTTAATTCTCCATTTGCAGCGCTCAGCTACATTTCCAGTAGGTTTGCATTCTTCAAATTCAACGTTCAATAGTGGGTATCCTTAACACGTAGCATGGATCAGGCTCACTTGGTCCTACACCGATCATCCTAAAGCTACTAAAGTCGTACCATTTTATTATTATTTAAACAACTTAGCAAGGCAGAGAAGTGTGGGCCCAGGGCTATGTAAAACAATCATATTTCTGAAGAAAAAAAATGTTGATGTCATGAATGCAGTTTTACAACATGGTTGTTGATTCTGTAGCTCTGAAAGTTGGACTAGCTTATGTGTCAGCAGTACCTCTTTACAACATGTATGTAGTTGGGATTAATATGGTGGGTTGATTATGAAACTGAAGGAGGATGCTTACATTCAACTCCCACAGTAAAGTGATCAAAGGTTCCTGGATCAAGGCACTGCAGCTACTTTCTATTTGCACTCAGAAATCTTATAAACTCTTCTGAAAACCTGATATTTGTTTTAGTAGTTCCACCAGAGACTTAAGAATTGAAGATATTTAGCTTCTTAAATGTCAGGGACATTTGTTGCTGTCCAGCCAGCCTGTTGGCAAAAATCCCAGTGCGAGGGGGCTTGACCCACACAAGCAGAGCTTTGTAGCCTAGGATGTCGTTTTTCCCCACACCCCGTATCAATACCAGAAGGTGTGAGATATGCTTACCTTTGTGTGCCAGTACAGCGCCAAGAGGTGCTACACCAAATCACTTTAAGATAATGTCTTCAGGAGCAGAAAAGAATGGTGGCATGAGTATGGGCACCGCCTGAAAGAGAGGCTTTGCGTCTCCACTGGACATGCTGTGCTAAACACATGAGCAAAGATAATGCTTAGAGTGTAAGGGTCGGATATACTAACACTGAATTCACAAAAAGTGGTTGCAAATTGCTCACCTACTTCGCGTGAATTTAATGAGAATTTTTTCATCAAAATATGTACTGTCTGATTTGTTGACAAAATCACTATTCGGAGTGGGTCGTAATCTGACGTACCTCATAAATATTAATGAGGTAGGTCGCAAATTGTGACTTACTCTGATTGGAAGCTATTACTGGGATGGTGGCCTGCTTTGGTCAGTAAACCACAATGTCTGTGAAGGCATTTAAATAAATTAATCTCACAAGGAGGGACAGGGGTTTGGGAGGTCCAGCATACAGGCCCCATGGAATTATGGTAAAACAAGAGAGTACGCTGTTCCGATTAGGGAAAGGAAGAAGGAAATGGGAGGGGGAGGACAAGAAGAAAACCTGGGTGGCATGCAGGGAATGTTATGTTAGTTATGAACAGGTGCTGGAAATAGCTCCAATAAGGAGAAAGGACCGTCACACACCCGAAGGGTGTCATGCTTCTTCATAGGGCAGCTCCTCATTGGGCCGGCGCTGCAATGAAAGAGTTAGTTGATGAGGTTCTTGTTGATAGGGTGTGTTGCCGTAGTCCAGTCTGCTGCTGATGAAGGCGTGGGTGACGGTTTTCCTGTGTTCGAGCGGAATCCAGTTGAAAATGTTTAGACGGAGGGTGTGGAAACAGTAGGAAGTGACAGCATTGATTTGGCGGTTCATTTTGAGTTCGGATCTGGGATGATTTCGAGGTTGAGTGTGTGGTCAGTGGGTGAGGGTGGGCCCCCGTGAGCGGGGGGGTCACCAGGTGTCGTTCCAGGCATCAGGGTGTGGGCCCATGATGAGTACTTCGGTTTTGTCCATGTTTAGTTGTAGGCGGCTGTTCTTCATCCACCTGGCGACTGCTTTCATTCCTTCTTGAAAGTTGTGTTTGGAGATGTTTGGTTTGTTAGATAGGGAGAGAATGAGTTGGGTGTCATCTGCGTACAATACATTGTTGACTCTGTAGGATCTGATGATGGGTGCGAGCTGGGCCATATAGACAGAGAACAGGGTGGGGCTGATGGAGGATCCTTGGTGAACTCCGCAGATGGTCAGTGTGGGATCCGAGAGGAAGGGTGGGAGTCCGACCTGCTGCTTTCTGCCGGAGAGGAATGAGCGGATCCACTCAAGGGCCTTCTTCTGGATCCCTGCATTCTGGAGTTTGTGGGCTAAGGTACAGTGTGAGACTGTGTCAAAGGCTGCAGAGAGGTCCAGGAGGATCAGGGCCACAGTCTCTCCTCTGTCGAGGAGGGAGCGGATGTCATCTGTCGCGGCAAGAAGGGCAGTTTTGGTGCTGTGGTTTTTCCTGAAGCCTGATTGGGAAGAGTCAAGGATGTTGTTTTCTTCTATGAAGGAGGCAAGCTGACTGTTGATGGCTTTTTCAATGCCTTTCACTGGGTATGGGAGTAAGTAGATCGGTTTGAAGTTCTTGAGGTTGGTGGAGTCTACTGAGGGTTTTTCAGGAGAGGGTTGATTCCAGTCATCCGGGAAGGAGTCGTTCTCAAAGGAGCAGTTGATGAATCATCGACGCTCAGGGACGATGATGTTTGCGGCTCTGTGGTAGATGTGGTGGGGGCAGGGGTCCATAGTGGCTCCGGAGTGGGTTGACTTCATAGTCTTCAGGGTGTCTTCAATGATGAGGGCCGTCCAGCCGTCAAGTGTTGGCTGCGTGGTGTGGGGAACTGTGAGTGTCGGTTCCGCATGTAGATTGTCATCATCGAAGTTGTCATAGATGGTCTTGATTTTGTGATGGAAGGAGGCTGTGAATCTGTCGCAGAGGTCCTGAGAGGGTGGGATGTTGGTAGTCTCACTGTTGGGTCAGGCGTACTCTTTGATAATGCCAAAGAGTTCCTTGCTGTTGTGTGTGGGCAGAGATTCTGTCCTGGAATGCTTTCTTCATAGAGGATCTGATGAGCTTGTGGTGGGCGGTGGTGGCTGCTTTGAAGTTGTCGAGATCTGCTGTGGTTTTGGAGTCCCTACATAACTTTTCGAAGCGTCTGCAGGTTCATCTAGAATCTCGGAGTTCGTGGAGAACCAGCTGGCTCTCTTAGCGTGTGGTTTAGAAGTTTTCTTAAGGGGGGCGATGGTGTTGGAGCAGTCGGTGAGCCAGTTATGTAGGGTACGGGCTGCGGTGGTTGGGTTGTCGTCTGTGGCGTTGGGAGCAAAGCTGCTGAGGGGGGCGGTGAGCTAGTTGTCGGAGATCTTGATCCAAATTTCGCTCGAGCTGGTGTGGACGTTTGTGGGTGATATTTGTTTTGAAGGTGAAGTGGAGGCATCAATGGTCCGTCCATGGGAGTTCGGAGGTGTGGCTGAAGTTGATGGAGTTTCCTGCTGTGAAGATGGGGTCGAGGGTGTGTCCTGCTGAGTGCATGGATTCTGGAACGATCTGTTCGAGTCTGATGTTAAGGAAGTTGTCCCGGAGGGAGGTGAAATTGGGGTCTTGGAGGTTGTCGAGGTGGAAGTTGAGGTCTCCCAGTAAGGTGTAGTCGGTGGAGGCGATGGGTTGCAGGGTGATGTTGTCGGAGAAAGGTGCCTGGGGTCTGGGTGGTCTGTAGATGAGGGTGCTTTGGAGGGTGGTGGTGGGGTTGGTCTATATCTTGAAGTGGAGGTGTTCCATCAGGTCTGTGGGCCCATCAGTGTAGGTGCACAGTCGGAGGTTGGGCTTGTGAGCAATGCCTCCTCCGGGGTGGTTGGGGCAGTCCTTCCAGGTGATCTTGTAGCCTTCGGGGATGGTGATCTCGATGTCAGGTCCTGAGGCGGCATTTGTCCAGGTTTCTGTAAGGAAGGCGATGTTGGGGCGGTGCTGTCTAGGAGGTCCCAGATGTCTGTGGAGGGAGAGGATGTTGAGGAGGATGCATTGCAGGTTTTGGGGTGTGGTGGAGTTGTTGCTGGAGGGTGGAGGTGAGTCCTGGGTCTCGGCAAAGGAGAAGAAGTGGCGGCAGTGTCAGCACGTGAAGGGTTCGTGGGTGTCAATAGGTGAAAAAAGCTTGCAGTTGTTATTCTTGCTGGCGCTGAGTGCGTAGAGAGCAGAGGAGCTGTAGCACTGACGGGTTGGAGGACCAGGGTCCCTGAGCTGGTCATGGTCAGGTCATGGACTGGGCCTTTGGCGCACCAGTGGCATGCCCGCTGCGCACAGTACTCATCTGATCAATATTGTTGAGGACCTTCCATTCAACAATGATACTGACCTGATGGCTGGCCTCGACATCGAATCGCTGTATACCAATATCCCCCAGATTGAGGCCCTGGGGGTTATTGAACATCTTTTGAATACACAATTATGACCTATGCATATCCCCACCGAGTTTATAATTCAATTACTCAATATTGCATTGACCAATAACTATTTTCTCTACAAAGAAACATACTACCTCCAGATCAAAGGAGTCTCCATGGGAGCTTGTTTTGCTCTGAATTTTGCGGTTTTGTATGTCCATCATTTAGAGTCCATACTTATTCTATCAACCCAAAATCCCTTTCTGAGTAAGATTACCTTATGGCATCGGTATATAGATGACATCCTACTTCTTATGGCGAGGACAATTAGAAGATCTTTTGTCTTTTGTCGTCTGGCTTAATAACAATCAACCACATCTTAAATTCACCTCTGACATCAGAAAGAACGACCTTCCTTTTCTTGATCTTACATTACACACTGAAGATGGTAATATAGGGACGTCTCTTTACCTAAAACCTACTGAACGAAATACCTTACTTCTCTATTCTAGCTATCACCCCCTTGGCCTCCGTGATGGGTTGCCATACGGTCAATTTCTGCGCATACGGCGCAATTGAAAATAATTTTAACGATTATTTCCGTGAGGCAGCCATTTTATCAGAAAAATTGACTAGTAGGGGCTACCCAAAAAACCTAGTCAAAAGGGCTCTTAAACGGGCCTGGTATAGCCATAGGGAAATAATTTTGGCACCATCTACCAAACGTCAAAATACACGTATTCCTTGAGTTTCAATTTATAGCCCCTGCAGCAATAAGGTTGGCAGAATAATCAAGAAAAACTGGACATTGCTCCGTACTTTCACACATTTTTCAGAACCTCCTTTATTATCCTACAAAAGAGGAAATAATGTCTCAGACAAATTGGTCCATGCAATTACATGGCCATCTAGAGAGAAGAATGATCAGTCAGTTACATCACTATGGGGTCTTCCACCAATTGTAGGTCACTTTAAGTGCCAGAATTGTAATGTTTGTGACCTTACCAATAACACAAAGGTCTTTGTTACCAAAGAACATACTTACCAACTTAAGTACTTTTCCAACTGTCGAACCAAAAATTTTATCTATGCGATTCAGTGCCCGTGTAAATTATTTTACATAGGCCAAACGACACAAATGGTGAAAGATCGCATCTCCCAACATAAGAGCCGCATTAGATGCAATGGTACTACAGCACCATTGGTAACACATTACACAGACAACAATCCCTCAGAAACAGATATGATCTGGCAGGTTATTGATCAACCACAATTACCCATTTGTGGTGGTAATCTCCAACTCCTGTTGAACAAATAAATATGAGTGTAGATGGATCACACGCTGCAACTCTGTAGCCCAAGGCCTAAATTCCCTTGATGAGTGGAATACTGTTATCTCTATAACATAAAATTACCTACACCTACTTCTTTAAGCTGTGTTCCGGTTTCTACCTTGGACGGACATTATTTTTGATTGTCATTATGCCCTTGAGCTTCAGATTACTACAGTTCATTGTATATACTTCTTGCTTGAACCTTAAATTACTGTAATTTATGGTATATATTTCTTCAAAAATGCCTGTTCTTTAACTTATGGAATGATAAATTTTAATTCTCTGATCCATATCTGTTTGATTTTGGTAATTGATATGCCTCAATTTATATAACCTGTTCTAACCAAATGTGTTTCCTTATTTAAGACGATATTTGATTGCCTATCTCTTATATTCTGTGTGTGATTGTAATTTGCAATTATTTAATATATTTTAACCCCTGCATCAGGTTCTACAATTGTTAATTTATATCAAGATTTTTACTTATTGTGTTACTCCTAATTTGTTTTTCTTATCTGTTTTGCAATACATGTGTCTGGTTCACTCATATTCGGTGGGTTAGAAATGGCCTTTTCTTTCCCCTTTCCAATCCCTTCCGCCCCTGCCTTACAACTCTCCCAATTCCCCCTGGGGCACCTCACAATGGCTCCCACTTTCTAGTGGTCTCTGGAGTTCACGTACGAACAGCGTCGTCACGTGACCTCGCTGATGTTTATTTCCGGGTACGATCCTGCTTGGTACTCGGTAGACGCTTTATTCGTCACTGACTGTGCTTGGATTAATTCCGGCTCCTATTTATTTGAGACCTTGTGCATATATTCATCGGACTAAACCCGCCACCACTGCCTAATTCATTGGTAAGAAACCTGCCTTCCCTTCTTTCTCTAACGATCTTTGATATCTTGATTGTTTCCCTTCCCTGAATTGTTTTTTTTTTTCTTTCAGAGCGCTGCTCTTTAATTTACGTGCCGACAACCTACTTGGATTCATTGTGTCCCCTTTGCCTCTCGTTGAGAGCATATACCCATTGGAATTAACCCGTTGCTACCCCACCTTACTCGCCGGTATGCGAATCATCTACCCTCTTGCTTTCACGATCTCTATACTTTGATCGTGAGGTTTTTCCTTGACGGGATTGCTTTTCCTTTTAGATTGTTGCCCTTCATTGCACTCGCCTGCTGTTCCTCCCTCCACGCACTTTTCATTCCCGGTAAGTCCCCGCATCTGTTCTTCTGATTATTGCACTCATGTAATTGCTTTACCTAACCTTTCCCTCTCCTTATACAGACTTTTCCGCGGCCCGGATTGCTGCTTCACGTTTCTTTGCCCCTGACTGCCAGACGTATAGGATTTACTTTTCCTTCAGCCCCTTCATTGAAAACTTACAGGTACCCATGTCCTCTATATTTTTTCCTCCGGTATTTTTCATTTCTGCCCGGCTTTTATTCCACAAATATTTCCTCTTTTTCTTCTTATTCTATAGAGCACTTTTACTTAAATTATGTAACCATCGTCCTGATGATGACCTTAAGTTAGAAAGGTCGAAACGCCGTCGACTCTACAACCCATTTGCGGCTTTTCCATAGGTCTCCACAAACAATGGAATTATGTTTTTGTGATTTAAAATAATTTGTCTGACCTTCATTGATTACTTTATTATTTCTTTGCGCCGCCTTACGTTGTTTTTCTTAATCACTTGTGTCACTGCGCCATTTATTCACCACAACAATTTCAGAGCACAATTGATTGTTATGGTTACTGCAATTTAGCTATAATTCTGTGCTTCTATTTGCAAATAACAATCTTTTCAGCTCCCTTGTTTTCTTCCCTGTGCTATGTGATTGATACATTGTCCAATCAGTCCCCCCGCTTGGTTTACCTCTTGAGATATTGTTTCATTGTTTTAATAAATTACCCGGTCTCAACTGGGTTAACGGGTTTACTTCTGTACCTTTTTGCTTAGGATCTGAATGATGGCTGAACCCTCTAATTGCATTTACGTTTACTAAGGTACAGTGGTTACATGGGATAATGTTGATCTGCTATGATCTAATGTTTTTCAGTGTAGTTATGTTATGTTATAAATACTTATAGAGCGCAACATATCCCCGTGAGTGTCAAGGCCACAAGCTCATGGTGAACTAATATGGTGCCTTGATGGATTCCTGAATTTGCAAATAGACAGGTTTTAAGAGCCTTCCTGAACAAAAGCAGATTAGACATAGTTCTGATTTGGAGAGGAAGAAGGTTCATCTCAGGTCTATACCATTTAAAGGAGTTCTGCAGAAAAAAATGGACTGAAATCATGCAGGGTCTTAAGGGCCAGGCATAGTGCCTTAAATTTCACATTTTGCCTAATTGCCAACCAGTGAATTTTGATGATAGCCTGCGAGATGGAAGAATCTTTAGGTGTTCAGGTCAATATTTTGGCTGCAGCATTCTGTACTACCTGAAGCCTGTTTAGATTCTGATGCTGCGTATTCAGGAAGCGGGCATTTCAATAAACCAGTTTGGCAAGCACCAGAGCTGACATTACAGTTTTCTGAGAGTTTAAGGGGATGAAAGGAAAGATCTTTTTGATCATTCTAAGTATAAAGAAGGCAGAGGAAGTGACTGTGTTTACCTGTAGTCTGAAGGTGAGAATATTGTCCATTACTACTCCTGGATTTTCCTCAGAGGACCAGGATGGAGACCATAAGAATGGGTTATTCCCAAACAGAATCACTTCAGTTTTTCTGGAATTAAGTTGCAGACAGTTTTGGTCCATCCATTTCCCAGTTTCTCTCATGCAGTCATGGAAATTACCACCCCCACAAGTTATTGGGAGAGGACATAGCTATCAATATCTGTGTATCGTATGCTTAGGAGGTGAGGTCCAAAGCAAACAGCCTATCAGTGCTGCCATAGACACTAAATAATGTAGGACTGAGAGCAGATCCTTGTGGAACACCATAAGGCAGAGTAAACGGTGCAGAGGTGTATGAGCCAAAGGCCACCGTTTGGCTCCTGTCCGATAGAAAGGTTCTTAGCAATTGGACCCTGACATCCCTGAGACGGTCGACCAATATGTTATAGTCGACCCTATCAAAGGCTGCGGACAGGTCAACAAGCACTAATGCAGCACTGCCGCCAACATCCAGGATAGCTCTGATTTTCTCAGTTGTTTTTAGGAGAGCTGTTTCAGTGCTATGACTGCTGCGAAATCCAAACTGGGTTACTTCTAGGACCTGAGGTTCCTGCAGGAACCATCAAGGTTCCATCAGATGGGGTGGTTTCTAAGGAGGTCTTTACTATTATATTGTTTTAGTTGCTATCAGATGTGAAATGTCTCTGTGGCTCTGGGGACAGTCAGTTTATCTATTAGTCACCTTCAGTATGACTGACATCAGTGTGAGATTGGAGTTGGTTGGTTGTCTGTGATGTCTAGTAAAACCATATGCTTCCCCAATGCTCTTTAGGTGGGAGCATATTGACATGGTTAGCCTTGTGCCTGCAAAGTTCATGCATAGGCATACTTCACAGCATTGGATGGGTTCCATGCCACCAAAATAGGCCCACACAGGAGTCCTGATGTTGTGATCCAGGTTCCGGTGCTGAAGTACATTATGGTCTTTACTCCTGAGATCATGTTAGAGTTTGATTGTTATGCATGCCTTGTGTTATCTCCAGGCTGTCACCTAGCCTTGTCTCTAATGAGCCTCACAGGAAAAAGTGCAGATAATGGTGTGTAAGTGACATATGATTATAAGTAATAACAGTATGAGATTACTAGCAGAGTTCTGTACTTTTAATAGGGGGCTGTTGTAAGGAAACTTGAGACAAGAGGGTATATTTGTGATTTAAATCTATTGGACAAAGACATTAACAAGCCTTAAAATTGAATAATCTGTCCCTGAAACTCCTAGGCAGACACAAGGAAGACACTCTAGAGCAATGGTCTTAAAACCTTTTCATGCTGTCCCCGTTAATGAAATTATTTTATTGGGGCCTGCCATTTTTCTCAGAATGATAACATAAAATTATAAATACTCATAGCAAATGGAAGGATTTCAGGGTGCTAGAAGGCACACCCTTAACAAATTTAGACAAAATTGATATGCATGAGTGCTTTTCAATTTATCACAATAAATACATACATTATAAAACCTAGTGCCAGCCTTTATGTGGGGGGACTCTCTGTTCAACTCCCACATCAGGTTCTGGAAAATTCTTTCCCTTCCCCTATCAATGCTCCAACCTGTCTGGGAATGAGAAACGCAGGGCAGGCCTGGTGTCAGATTCCCGTGTGGGTGCAGGAGGGAACCCCCCTTGAAGTGTAAGTGAGGCAGGGTACAGCTCCTCCCCAGTCCTTTTGCCAGGATGGCCCATCTCCTCATACCTAATCCCCATTTGTGTTACTGTCTGGAAGCAATACACAAACCCCAGCAGCAGAGCCATTCACAGTCATGTGAACAATGCCACTATCAGAAGACACAAATGGTTATGACAAGTAAATGCCAACTTTCTAAATGTGGCATTTGCAGAATTGTGACTTAAAATCTGACTTTACCATTAAAGGTGATTTTAAATTATAATTCATTTGAGTGTCCACGGGCCATATTTATCATAGTGTAGCGCTGCCCTTGCATAAAGTCAGATTTACCAAGCAATGCAAGGCCACCTTCCGTGGCCCTGTGTTACTTGGTAAATCTGGAGTAACACAAGGCAACTCAAGTCACTGCCTTGCGTTACTGTGCCCAGGAAAGACTTCCTATGGGTGGGGCATGGGTGTTCCCAGACATCCACCCATGGATTTTGACACATTCCCAGATTTACGAAGACTTATAAATCTGGGAATACTTCAAAATGCTATGATGGGTGCAACGAGGATAAATATCTTTATTTCTCCTCATTGTGTCCTCTTCCTAAGTGAAGAGCAAAACACCCCAAAAGTCCCTTCCTGCACAAAAACAATCCTGTCTGCAATGCAGGCACCTTTTCACCATGACGCTAGGGTGTCTGCTTTGGTGCTAGACAGCAGATTGTGCGCCAGCTCATGCAGAGAGAAGGACTGCACCCTATAATGGCAAATATGTTGCATTCCTGCCCTCTCCCGTTCAGGCAGCACAGTGTGTTGTCCTGCTGCATTGCATTGCGTGAAAGATTGATGACTCTGGGCCCATATGTCTAGCTAAGGTTATCACTTATTATATGTAATAAAGTAACCCAGGGTTAGTCAATAGGAGAGATAGGCCTTGCAACAGTGAAAAACAACTTTGGCAGGTTTTCACTGTCAGTACATGTAAAACTGAAACACACATGTCCTGCTTTTTAAACAGAATGCAGTATGCGCTATGAGCCTTTGGGCCTACCATAGGGATGACTTATAAGTATTAAAAATGGAAGGTTTAGGCCTGGTAAAAGGTTTATTGTGCAAGGTAGTTTCAAACTGCTGTAAAGGCTGCAGTGGCAGGCCTGAGTCACTTGGAAGTGCTACGTTAGGGGGCGGCACAATGAGTGCTGCAGGCCCCCTATTAGCATTTAATTTACAGGTCCTCCATACAGGAAGTACCATTTACTAGAGACTTACAAGTAAATTAAATGTGCCAATTACAATGTTTGAAGGAGAGAGTACAAGCACTTTAGCAGTGGTTAGCAGTCTTGAAGTACACAGAGTCCTAAAGCCAGCAAAAAAGAATTCAGCAAAACAAGAGGAAAGGCAAAACTTTAGGGGGGAATACCACCACAGGAATGTCAGGTCTAACACCCAGGAAATAAATGTGTGTGGAACTTTAGAAGGCGGGTAACTAACTTTGACAAATATCAATGTGTTATGTTTTCACACTATCATAATAAGCTGTTCATTGGTGCTTGTCACTTTAAAACATTTAGCCAGTTCTGCCTTTTTAGCCAAAAGAACTTTGAAGGCTAATATTTTTGAGCTCTTTCGGTTAAACATGAAATTACAAGTCACAAAATGAAATGTGTCATTGGCTGAGCTTGCAGGTCTGGCTGACATGATGAGCAAGAGATGGGGTCACTTGGCAGCTGTGCACATTATCATTTGAGCATTGCAGTTATGTTCAGTTATCCCTTTTAAAAGCTTGCTCAGATCCCTGATTCCGCCTTGCTATTGACAGGTAATTTACCTAAAATATCCTCTGCCTAATGCTTTGTCAGATTTGAGTGTGGCGAGCCTTTAGGGATGATTTTGAGGCTCTCCTGTCACACCTGCTGCCAAGCAGCGCACATTGTATGAAAGACTGTACAGAGTGTTTTTATTTTACTAAATCGTATCACTTATTCTAGCATCTCTATCTGCGTTCATTTGGGGCAGGCTAAGTGCTGCTTTTTGCATCCTCCCCATGACATCTATTTACGCCCTCTTAAAGGGGCCCCATCCCAGTTTCAGGACCAGTGCTGTAGACGTTGCTGATGAACAGTCAATCAAAGCATCTCCCCAGTGCCCTCTTTCATAAAGGAAGGCAACTGGTCATCAAGTCTAACTTTTATATACCAGATGACAGCTATCACATGAACCCACTCCCTGTGGCATCACAATATCACGAGTCATACTTCTCTGTTTCCTCATTCTCCTTTGCTCTTGAAGACATCCTTTCTAAAAGTCTCTTTTTTCGGATACTGTCAGATTAGTTACACCATAAATCTAGCAAAACCAATATCCTAGCATTTCCGTCTCCTAGCCTATTCACTAATCCCCTTCTAATTGTTAGTTTTCCAATTCCACGCAATCCCCTCCCCCCCAACCCGGCCTTTGTAAACCTAATGCTATCTCGTGGTAATCTTTTACCCCTCTTTTTTCCTCTAAGCCTGTTTTATCCCCCACGATGCACCAGTCTGCTCTCCTTTTAGCACCCGCTATGACCCACCCAATTCCATGTCAAAACGACGAACTTTTAAAACAAAAGAGAGGTAAGCTGGTGGGTGCATTTCAAAGGAATGTTTTCAACAAGACAAACACATTTTCTGCATTTAGCGTTTTAAAGCTAGGGAGCTAATGGTCTAATAAGTGAGAGATGGCCTGCAACAGCAGCGTTATGTGTTTCCTCGACCCTCCCACCCACCTTCTCGGTAAGCTGGTGGCTCCATCTAACACCTTTCCTTTTCCGCATTCCGAAAGCAGGAGCCTTAGAGTAAATAGAGAACTCAAGCATGCCCAGCCAGTAAACAACATGAAAGAGCCTGGCCTGGAGTAATGAAGAGATGCAGCCCTTTGCCGACAGATGACCACCCAGAGGCTTTGTTGCAGCGGCCAGCCGAGCAGGCTCCTTATCAGTGGTCCAGCTAGTCATTAAGATGTGAGGTCGGACAAATGTATTTCCAGATCCATACCTCCCAGGCATCCTTTGCATCAGGGAGGGCACCATAGAGGGGACTAGTTTCCCTAGTTCAGGGATACTGAAATACAGCCCGGGGGCCACTTGCGGCCCTCCTGCCCTTCACATACGGCCCCCGCTGCTGTTTACTTCGGAGAGCACTAACATTCAGAAAGATGTTAAATAAATGAGGAAGCTTTTATTTACAAGCTAATTGAAGTAAAGGAAAATAATCCAATAAAGTATCCTGTAAAATTTAATCACCCTCAAAGCCCCTCTCCCATCCTTCTAGTATTAATTCGGTCCTCGGGTTCACCACAGACCATACTTTGCAGCCTCTCAGAAAATGTTTGTGAGTATCTATGTGTTATATTTAAAATAGGCTCCCACAGAATTAAGTTGAAGAAGATGAATTTATTCTTCATAGAAAGATCCTATCCAACAGTCAACCAGATCAGCTCCAACTGCTAATCAGAACCCCTGCAAACACCAAGATTCTACAGAACTCCAGTATGTCATACATGGCAACAACACCAGCATGTCATACACGGTGACCACAATAGAAATAGAAGATACCACACTATGTGCTAGATCAGGTTGAGAGAAAGACTGACATAAAATGAGCTCCACGTTGTAGCTTAGAAAGGCAAGGCTGAAAACTGTGGCCTAGGAGAGCGTGTCCTCAAAGGCAGGAATATTTCGTTTATTTTCTCCACAAAGTGCCGTGGCTCTAGATTGACCTGACCTTAAATAGTAGAATAAATCAATCACTTATTGCAGAGTTAGGTTCATTTACATACTTGGGTAATGGATGGTGGGTGGTGATTGGGCAAACAAATTGCAAACTGATGAGTATTGGACATGACATGATGAGGAAAGAGCTTTTAGATCTATCAATAGACAAAAGACCCCAGAGAATCTAAATGTGCAACAGACAGAATAGGGAAAAAAGATTATTCAGCTGATCTCTCTATCTTTGAAAAAAAATACTTCCTCTAGTGTCAAAAATAGCACTTGACATAGTTTAAACCATAGGAAGCACAGATGCAACAATCATCTTGGCTTGTAATACTCCTGAAAAAGGCTCACATGGGTGGGTGAAACAACATTTTCTAGACCGAAACTGTAAAAATTGCTTCCTTTTCATCATTGAAAACTGAGTGATTCAAATGTGTTCCGATAACGGGCCTCGTGTCTACATTATTATACTACCTTTGTAACACTTGAAACTATGGTGTAATAAAATGTCATAGCCAGATTATTGGCTAACAAAATATTGTGAAGGTAAGCCTACATAAGTAAGTATGAGTTTACTATACATAAGTAAAACTAAAGGTACCTTGATGATACATGTCTTCAAAGAATGTAGATATCCAGTTAAGAATAATAGGTAACTGCTTACATAGACATAGTTACATTTCTGGTATTTTGGTAGCCTATAGTCTAGCTATGATATTTTGCTGGTGCTATATTTTGGTGCTGAATATTCTGACATAGGATCCTAACTTGGTTGTCTTCAAATCCTGTGATTCCTGACAAATTGCTTTTTCTCTTTATGCATTAAATTGTTAATAAATGACAAGAACAAACATATGTTAAAAAAACAGCTTTTTGTGCCGAGTACTACACAAATTACAAGTTTCAAGTTAATTTTTTTATTTGCAGAGTTACTTAAAACCATTGCAATAAATATCAGCAACAATAAAACAATGAAAAACGTACATAGTCCTGTATTACATTTTTTGTAAGGGAAAATATTTCTCATGTATTACGATAATACCTTTATTATTTAATGGGTCCTATAAGAATTACTTAAAAAGAGTTTTGAAGTTATTGCACTAAAATAAAATGGAAATAGCAGTGTTATGGAAAGGAAAGTGCTGTGTGCAAAGGCCAAGACTGAAAGACTGAAAGACAGAGGTGATCTGGTTTAGAGCAGTGGAGGCTGCTTCAGAATAGGGGTGGTGGGCAGGCGGTGGAATGGGAAAAAAATGATAAACTTACCTTCGCCGCTGCATGCCTCTGCTCCATCCTCACTCTTCTGGCCGTGTCAGAAGCAGCCTGGCTGCCAGACTCTCTGAGCCAATCACGACGCTGCATCATCAGGTCATTGGTCTGAGCGTCTTGTTTGGCCGCTCAGGAAGTGCCTGTGAGCCTGGACATGTTCTTCACCAGGCTGTGCAACACAGCCAGGTGGAGAACATGCTAAGTGTGCATAAATGTTTGGCCTGCCTAAGAGGGCCGGCCAAACATTCATGTGCACTTAGGGAGTGCAAACCACTTCTCACTCTGCTCAGCCCAACCCTGCTCTGGCAGCAGTCCAGCACAGAAAAAAAAATGATATCTTTTTATTGTTATTTTTTGGACTGCTCAAATAATAGTTGGGCGCCGCACCTCTGTCTTAACGGAGGACCTGACACTGGCGGTGGGAGACGCTGCAACCTTATTTTGCACCAGGTTATACCACTAATAACCGGACGAGCTGATACATAGTACATTCTATAGTCATGGTGGTCCATATTTAAACCAAGTTTTTCTTCCTCAGATTTGCATGATCATTTTATACACCGGAGCGGTAACACGTATTTCTTTCATTTCCTCAGTGAGTATGCTATATGTGAGTCAGTCTATAAATTGTTTATAAGGTGGTGTTTGACAGTCACTTGATACGATTTAGATTGCACCAAATGCGCACGGATTAAGTCGCATGTTGAGATCACGGCCAGTCTGTTATTGAGGATAGACATATTTCAAAATTATCATATATTACGATCATTTTAGGTTTCATTTTCCCACAACCTTTCCTATTTTCTTTTCTTATCCTTTTCACCCTCATGCAAGTGTAATGCACATGGAGAAGTGTTTTAGTGTAAAGATGTAGAAAGGTGCACCCTGCTCATTGTTGTATCTGTTAGAGATTGACAATTGGCCCCTGACGAAGGGACACCAGTCCCGAAATGCATTGGGATTGCCTATGGAAGGATGCTAATATCATTTTCAAAGATTGAAATTTTGTATTCTGTGATTTGAACAGATCATTGGAACATATTTAAAACAGATTATGTGGGTATAACGAGAATGCATACAGTATTTTGAATTTATGTGCAGAATAATTTTCATTCAAACTTAAAGAAATCAATGAATAAGACAAAATTGTGTGCATCTGCTGTGTTTTGCTACAGTGCACATTGGAGCAAGTACATGTATTTGTGTGTTTGTATCGGTCTTAGGTTAGGCATGCTGGACATCATGCCCTCCAATGTAGCACGCTAAGGGTTAGAAGGTTTAAAATTATTTCTAAAGTTGAACTAAAAAACAAGTGCTCCACTGATTCATGTATCAAGTCAGTGTGGAATTGTCATAAAACAAGCCAAAAGTCGGGAATGTAGGAAGGTCAGGCATTTGTACCAATACAAATTACATTTTCTGTTTTCAGTGACCCCACGTGACAACATGAATCACCTTCAAGCACTTCTAAATTGAAATCGAACCACAGGAACGGGGGATGAAACTAAGGCCTCCTGTTCTGAGGTAATTAACTATGCTGCTAAACACTACAAAGAATCACAATGACATACGGGAGTCTTTAACAATATTTGCACCAGTGGAAAACATTTAGGACATTCCAAGAATGATAGCTCGAAAGAGTGAGTCTGGTCTTTTTTATAAGCATTGAACATATATAAAAAATCAAATCTAAAACACGAAATTTCCAGAAACGTCAAATTGTAATACTGCCCCAAAAACATCTTTGTATTTCAGTAGCAAATGTTGGCCCCATATAACCTTGCCCACTGTGTACCTGGTAAGTAAGCATCCCTTGAAATTTGAATATTATGTATTAGCTGAATCACAAACAGGTGAGAGAGAGACCTTAATTGCTTAAGAACTCAGGGCTTTATTTAGAATTCGGTGGGCAGGATATCCTGTCTGCCTTATGCCCAGTGCATTGTAGCTTATGGCACTCAGACTATGGTGAACGGGACACCTGCCAAGTTTATGACAGAGTTTATCGTCTGCGAGCTCTTAATAAGGCCCTTAGTTTTATTTTACTTGCATTTATTGAAGCACAACACGCTCAGCTCGATTGGGAAGGCTGTTTCTTAGAATGCGTAATATTATGTTATCTTACAAAGGGCTATTGCTCATTTGAAGTCAGTTTATAACATTTTCAAATTCTCAAAACCTCAATCAGGTACACATGAACAGTAAGGGCCTGATTACGAGTTTGAGGGTGCGACACCCCCATGAGAACCGTCAGCCGCGTTATGACCTTTTGAGTCACTTGCGAGCTTTGTTTTGGACATTCCCATGGTGGTGCCTGTAAAATAGGCACTGCAACGGGAACTCCAAAAACAGTTCCTGCACTGCATGGACTGAAAAGTCCATGGCATGCAGGAACTTCTGTGCATGCACACAGGGGGGCACATGCTGTGCCCCTGTGTGCATACACAGGGTGTGAAGCACAAGGGGGCTCAGTAGGCCCCCTTTGTTTCCTCCTTGTTTTTTATGGTGGTGGAACTGCCATGAATACCCTGATGGAGAGGAAACTCGTAATATGCTTGGCGGGACCACGGTGGTCCCGCCAAGCATATTGCGGCTTCTGGACCGCCATGCCATGGCCTGGGAACAATGGTTCCCTGGCAGAATTGGCGGTCCCAGGGCGGCACGACCACTAGGTCGGAAGACCCCCAACGCTGCCCCTACACGAGTCTGGCAGTCCACGGACTGCGAGACTCGTAATTAGGGCCTAAGAGTAGTACTTACACACATGTAATATCACAACACATCATGACAATATTATCCGCAAATAAATTTACAACCATGGTGCAAATGTGGGAGTCTCCAAGGGGAATATCTACTACAAAACAGGTGACAATTCACCAGTGGCACTGGGAGAGCAATGCCAATCGAAAGACATACTCACAAAAGTGTTAGACAACCTAAAGAAAGCTGTGTTGAAAAATGGAAACATTCAACATAATCAGGACGGACTTCAAGCCAAACAGGCTCAAAGTCCTATCAATGTATCACAGCTCTTGAGATTCACAATAAAATCTATTTAACTCATTTAGGGGTATATTAACAAGGTCTTTATCTCCGCTTTTTTGGCTTTAAAAGCCAAAGAAGCAGAGATAAAAATATCGCCCTATCAACAACAGGGTGCTAACATGCAAAATCGCTTGTTAGCACCCTTTTTCACTACGCTTCCCTTTGCATCTCTAATGAGATGCAAAGTGGGCGTTCCAGAGCAAAATAATAGGAGAAATGTCGCTAAGCAATATTTCTCCTATTATCAAGCTTCACTCTAACCCTGGTAGAGACAAAAAAAGCAGCGCTAATCATGGTTAACGCTGCTTTTTTATGTCTGCTAATTTTCAGATTTAGCCATGTAATCCAATGGGAGGTGGATTACATGGCTAAGTCCATAATGGGCTATCAACAAGGATATCCCTATCCTTGTAGTTTTATTGCTGCATTACCAGCGATAACCTCCCAAAATGCTGCTATCGCTGGATTTTTTATCGCCTAGGCGGTTAGCGTTGTTAATAACGCGATAACCAGGCGATATTATCCAGCGATAGCGGGTGTTAAAAATATTACCGCTAAGCGCCCTTAGCGTTAATTTTCCCTGTTCCTTGTTAATATGCCCCACAATTCCTTACATGATATCAGAAGTGGTCATTTATGGAGAGATAAGTCCACTTTGTGGTCAGGAACCCACGCCACGCTGATTCCACTTGGCCAAGTTGCTCATCTTCCCGGGCACGCCGTGACTCGACCCTGTACCAATTCAATTCGATTTTTATTTATTATGTAATGGAACTCAAAAGAGATCCACATAAAGAATAAAACAATTCTTCCTTATCTTCAATACAACAACAATAAAAGCATTTACAAGAAAAACATTTAAAAGAAAATACATATCACTACCATAATAAAATGAATTATTTCATCCATTCAAAATTGACATACAAAAATCTATTGGCATAACCATCAAAAGTCCTAAGTCTGTGTAAGTGACAAATCTAGTGTCAAATCTAATACAAAAGTCCATCACAGAGAATAGAAAAACCTTAGTAAGTACAAATACACAATATCAGTACTAAATATAGTACTTTATTATAAAGTATCAATTTCTGAAATAGTGTAAATATACAAGTATTAGAAATTCGGTGCTATATGCACCCCTCTACTTTCTCAAAAAAAAGAAATAGTGCCACTTGTCTATCTCTTCACAGCTTGACACAGTGAGGGCGGTATTTTTGTTTTATACACCTAGAGGATACGTGCGACATGCCTTGGCTCACAACACTTATACAATCTGTGAATAGCAGAGGCCTGGAATAGTGCCTTACTTTTTCAGTGATTTATGTGATCTTTGTTTAGGCAGTTACTTGGAAGATGCTACCAAGGTAAGAATAGAACTGCACCCCTTTCAACTTGGCATTCCCTAGGGACCAGTTAAAATTCTGTCTAATTCTAAACCCCTTTGGTCTAAAAATCATAATTTACTCCTTTTTGTTCTTCCACATATTTCTCCAGCACGCAAAGACACCTATGTAGGCCTATTGGGGTTAGATCCAACAAAATAACATTGTCTGCGTAAAGAAGACAAGCAACATTCATTAAGCCTAATTTAGGCTGACCCCCACCCCCCTTTATCTGACCCACTCTATGAGGCAAAAGTGAAAAAAGAAGAGGCACAAGCAGGCACCCCTGTTTTTAGTCATTGTGCGTTACCGCCCTACTAGACAAACTTTGGTTCCCTCCCATCAAGAACAGAGTCCAAGTAGAGGAGTGCAAGGCAACTATTAGCTTTATAAGATGAGCAGGAATCATCGGTTTTTGTCAAACCATAAAAGTCACAGATAAAAAACACAATATAACATGTACCTTCGACACATACATTTAAGAAAAAAGCAGCTTAGCATACTTAAGGTTCATTAGGACATATGAGGAACATCCAGATCAAATCCTTTCAAATTCATTATCATTATTCAGACACAATAAAACAATGCTCATTCAATTATATTTAAATATATAACATTTTTGTTAAATGTTTCGGGCATGACACAGAAGAACCCTGAGAGTAAACATTTTGTGTTTTAAAGTGCCAAGTGTCTTTACCCAGCGCCAGAAGAATTTCGGACCCCCCATGCAGCCTTAGAGACAAACATTTCTTAAAGTGCATAGTGTCTTTTTAAAGTGCCAGAAGAGAATTAAACATTCTGAAAGAGAGAAACATAATTTACCAACTAGCCTCCTTAAACGAATTGTGGCAGTGATAAATCTATCTATCATTTTACAGGTACATTCTGTTTGAAGCAGCCGAAAGTGTAATAGAGCTGGCCTGCATTTTCTAATATTCAACACCCTCAAATGTGGTAAAATGAATTCCCTGCGTGGAATGTCATATAACTGACAAAAAAAAGAAAATACATTGTATTCTGACATGAGTTACAGTCACAGGGGCAAGGGACCAAATGGGCATGAGCAGGAATCCCTGGAGCAGATAATTTCCCCCAGGGTGTCCCTCAGGCAACCCCGTCGAATGCTGTGGAGAAATTGATAAAAGTACATGGGCATGCCCCTAGCCAAAGGATACTTTTCAATTATGGTTTGAAGGGCCATAATATTATCAAGGGTGCCACAGTTCTTATGCCAAATTCCTAATCCTGAAGATGAAGTAATAAATGTATGGCAAATAATCTGCATGATGCGTCCAGGAGGGCAATTTGTCTGTAACTGGCAGGGGAGGCCTTCTGTCCTTTTTTATATAAGGGTAACATGATGCTTCCCTTCCAGGAAGATGGAATAATAGGAGATGGATAGCAATACTGGAACAGTGGACATTAAAAGATACCCCATAAGGAAACATCCTGTTTAATAAGTGCTATCAGGAGTTCATAAGGGCCAATGGCACCTGAAATTCTTGCACCCTTAATGAATCCTTCAATCTCTTTGCAGGATGGCAGGCCATATAATTCCAACAAATCTACTTCAACACTAGGCACCACTTGGCCACTGCTGCTTAAATTACAGGCATATAATTGCAAGATGTACTGTGTCCACTCATCGTCCCATATTGGAAAAGCCTCAGATGTATCTCTAGAATCACAGTATTGGGCTATTAAACCTCAATATTTATGAGAATTCAATGAAGTAGCGGCTTCCCTCAAATTAATCAATTTCCTGTCCTCCTCCTTTCTTCGCTCAGCCACTTTCGATCTCGGTCTTTTATGCTTAAGGCGATTCATTTCTCTCTGTCTCATAATCAAAGAAATATTTAAATTGTTTTCTAACAAGGGAGTTGATTTCACAATTAATCTTTTTTATGGCCCAGGAGATCTTAATTATTGATTTGGCTCTTTTACTTCTATCTGTGTTCCCAAAAGTTTGGAAAATGTCAACTGCTTTTCAAACCAGGAGATAGGGTTATCTAACAATGAGTCAGGAAGGCCCAGGCTTGCTATTTTAATACTGTGGCCCAAATTCTTTATGTTATCACATGACCAAAAAGTGCACCTATTAGATTTATTATGGACTATGTAATCTTTCCCAGAATTCCAGGAATCAAGGGCTTTAAACTCTAAATCAATGGATACTGAAAGAATACCATGGTCTGTCCCCCAAATTTCCAATTGTGTACAAACTCTGAACATTTGATGAGACACTACCATATAGTCAATTAAAGACTTCCCATGAGGGGAATTAAAAAAATAAGAATCAGAAGAGTCTTCAGGAAATCTGTCATTTCAGAAATTAAATTCAGACAATCTCAGGTTTTCCAGAAAACATAAGCTCCACCTATCTGATCTAGATTTTCCCGGTAAAACAGGCTCAGGAATACACCACACCTTATCCATTTAAGTATTACCAAAGGTCATACAAGCAGAATTTGATGCTTTAGCATTGAAGTCCCCTACAATAATAACCAAAGGGCATTCCTCCTTAAGACTAAGGCTATAAACAAATGAAAGCATGGAATCGACTTGGATATCCTGAGACTTATCGCAGGGATATATACATTTACAAGCAAAAAGGGTGACATCCCTACATTCTGATTAAGTAATGCTAGCTTTAAGCACAGGCAAAGATTTGAGGGGTGAACAAATATCTTAGATTTCCAAATTATACCATTGCTAGGTAAAATAGCTATTCCTCTACTGGCAGGGCCTTTCAATGAACGCTTTGCTACACAAGAGAAAACAAAATAATTCTCATACTTAAAATCCGGAAAACCCAAGTATCCTGCAAGCAGATAATTAATGGCTTAATATGCTACAAAATTCAACTGCAGATTAGATTGTCCTGGGCTTACCCTGTTCCAGTATAATAGTTTACTTAAAGGGTTACCTCTGCCACATCGAGAGCTTTACAGCATGTTTTGCCCCATTCAGTGTGCCAGCTACCCAACTCCAATTAGATAACTTGTTTCCCTTCATAGGTTCCCATGCACACGGATCCTCATTTTCAACAACACCTATAACTCTCCTCCCCATGCCGCTACCTACAGATATCGTAATGTTCTTCAAATTGGCAGATCCCCTGCTGCAATTCAGGTCCTTTGTAATACCCTGTGTATGAAGCATTGAACTATCACAATTATACGTTTTACTCAGCTCAGCCAGAAGGACATTAATTCCTCTTTCTGAAAGTAATCCACATTCTCTAAGATCAGCATTATGACAATCTTAGAGCTAAATGTTATCCTTGAACTCGGAAGAGAGCCAGAGAGGTCTATAGAAACATTATCAATGTCTTTGCTTGACACTAAACTCAGGGCTTCAATTTCCAATAATAGATGTAAAATGAAGTCTATTCAACCGACCCAATTCACAATCAAACAAAGCGACGAAATTCTATGCATTTAAAATAAAACCAATTTCTGGGCCCCTGTATAATTATCAGATTTTGACCCTGTTTCTAAATATGGATTGTGGCGGAGAGAAAGAGCCTCCCCATTAGGTGGTCTAACAGACCTTAGTTTATGTTGACTAGGCTTTTCCCTAGAGGGGGAGACTAATGATGGCTTCTCTATATTCAACCCCACCACTTAGGATCCTCTATGCCCAGCTTCAGCCCTTAACCCCTTTGCTGCTAGGCCTTTACCCTCCCTGTACTAAGCCTTTTTTTTTCTATTTTGGGTAGTTTGCGCTTAGGCCCCTTTAACTTTTTGACCACATAAGGTATCCACGCCAAAGTTGCATCCTTTTCTTCCAACATCATGGGGATTCTAAAGGTACCCAGGGTTTGTGGATACCTCTGGAGGGGACCCAGAAATTAGCCAAAATACAGCTAAATTTAGGTTTGTTTTGGAAAAATTGGAAAAAAAGGCTACAGATGAAAGCGTCTGGTTTTTTCCACGCAAATGGTATCAAAAAAGGGGTTGTGGTGCTGATGCTGGAGCAGAGTTTTCTGTTGAAAATCTATTGGTTTTTTTTAAGCTCTGGTTTGTCTATATGTCAAAATTAAAAATATTAATTTGTAATTATTAATTATTTGTTTTGTGTAAATGTTCTAATTAACCAATACGAACTAACAAGAGAAAACTATACGTGGGGACGCATTCATGTTGCTTAGTAATAATGTGCATGTTTATTAAATAAATGTTGCTGAGTGCTGTTTGTTTTAAAGCACAAAACGCTTTGAAATAATGTGTACTAATGCTTAAATATGTTGCAGATGGCTAGTTAATTACGTACACACAAGGGTATTAGTGGGAATTAACACTGTTTAATCATTGCGATGATGTAGGAACGTTATTTGTATTTCTTTCGATTAAGATGGTTCATTTTGGCCTAAGACAAGATGGCTGCCGTTTAAAGCCTACATTCGAGTGCTGAGATTTTGATGAGAAGGCCTTGCTGAACATGGTCGAGAGTCACCTGACCATAGTCTTCGCCTGGTTTAAAAGTTTTCCGTGAGGACAGCAGTTCTGGGCGTTAGTCCAAAGTCCTTGGGCAAGGATAAAGTACAATGAACATTGTCAAGCTTGTGGTGACTCTGCTAGAGATATCAAGGAAGAGCGGCTTTCGAAAGAAACATTTATAAATTTGAGTTCCTTCTTCCATGTTTTTATTTTTGTGATTTTTCTGAGCGGAGATTTTCCAAATGTAGCGATGCTACATCCTTTCCTGCTCGCTTTGCTCAGCGGCTCAACGGAAATCAAGAACATTTTATGTTGCTATTTTTTTTAAATTTTGATTATAAATATACTAGACTAGAGAGGGTTTGTTGTTCGTTGCATTTGGATGTTTGAGGCCACTTCTTCCCAAACTTGCGTTGGTGAGGATCGATGCTGTGAGGACGGCGACTTGGGAGACTTCTACTAAGAGACCTGTCCTGACTTACTTATGACATTTAGCTAGAATAGGTAACTATGAGAATAATGATTTATTTTGATTGCATTTCTAATTGAACTAATTTTAGATAAAGAATCATAATTTTAAATACAGTGTTGGTGATTATTCCTTGTCAATTATTGAGTACTCTATTGTGATTATTGTTGTTTAAATCATGACTCAAGACAGTGTCAATTAGGTCTTATCGACCTGGTTGTAGATGCAGGGTGTTTAAGAGTTTCCTCTCTCATGGTTGGTACTTATAGAGTAATCTGAGTGTATGTTAGTGAAATGGGCCCAAGAGTATGGTGAGTGTATGTGCGTGTATCTGTGAAATTACTCTATCCGTGGAAGTAGGGAGAATTTATATACCCTGATCTGCACCAATTTCCTGGTAGCAGAATTTGATGGTTATTGATGATTGTCTTGATCTGATTAGATTGCTTGTATATTGGCTTTTTGATTTATTGATTATTGATTGATGTTGGTATATGTACTAATACTATATGTTGGAGTCGTCATGTTGAGTTTTATGGAGTGCTTCTGGAATTTGGGAGCTGGTAGCAGTTCTGTAGTAGGGCAGAGGGAAGTATATGCTGCTCTCGGGAAAGACGGGATTGTTGGAATTACCTGTACGTATGCAGGAAAAACGTGTGACAATTGAAGTTGCGCGTCACATTGTCTGGGTTCGGAATCAGTGACATCGTCGTGTGTTACTATTAGGGATATATTTCTAGTATAAAAGGAGTGTGAATGATAGCGAAGGTTATCTGTGAAACTCTAGTCTTAAGTCCCAGGGATCCGTAAGGTTTGCCGTTAAAGCTTATTGCGGGAGAAGTAATAGGTATTCTCTGAGCTTGTTTGAAGGACTGGGCAGAGGTAAATGCTGCTTGGTTAATGTGTGATATAATTCTGTAGTGGGACAGACTGTTCGCTGTTCTCGGGAAAAGCAGAATTCTGTGTGTATGTACAACATTTTCTGGTGTAAAAGTGCGTGAATGCTCATATATTTAGTTGATTGTAAAACTCTTTGGAGCAGTCCTAGAGGAAGCAGTTAATGGATGCATGTTAGAAGGGCAGAGTAGAAGAATGTGCTACTGTGTCAACGAGAGTATTAATTCCGTAGTGGAGCAGAAGTGAGTGCTGTTTCAGGGAAGAGACGGGATTCTTGTGAAAAAGATTTTCTTTACTATTCTATGGTTAGCGAAGCAGACAATGGAGATGTTTATATGTTGTAACTAATAGATATTGTAAAAATTTGACACAAAGTCTACTGAGATTTTTGTAAAGGAGGGGTAGACGAGTGACAGGAGACAGGAACGACTGCAGCGACTGCTGAAGTAAAACAGACCGCGCTCTGATTGGATATTGAATCAGAATAGTGCTCGTGCTGGGATTGGTGCGTTGGTGTGAGCCGCGCAAGGATTGGAAAGAGTCAACTTATACTCTTGTGACGTAGACGCTCCAGGATTGGTGCGTTGGTGTGAGTCGCGCTGTTATTGGATTAAATATCATACTGTACAGTTGTATTACAGAAGGGATTAGAAAGTTTTGGTAAACGCAGAAATGTATTACCAAGAAGAGAAAAAGAAGAAATCCTTGTTCGGAAAAATAAAGAAATAGTTTGACAAGGATAAAGATGTTAAAACAAGAGAAGGTGAATTGTTACCTCCAACGAAAACGCCTGCATCCTTTATGGTTGCGAGATATGGGTATCATACCTGTATATGGTTGGAGAATTGGGTTAGATATACTAAGGAAGATGGTGTCTTAGCTTTCCCAGAACATGGTTCATTTAATCTGGCCGTGTTGAGAAATTTGCGAGAGAAAATGATGAGCCTACAGCCTAGACCAAGGCCGACACAGTTTGAGGCTTTAGTGGAATGGGAAGAGGAAGTACATGAGCGAGAAAAGCAGAGGTCTGGAGGAAATTATAGGTACATGTTTGGGAGGAAACATGATCGTGAAACTCATCATGATCGAATGAGGAGATGGCGAGATGCTAGTATGTCAGAGGGATTATATCCTATGAGAACAGTTGATGAAAAGGAAGAAAGGAAGGGTACGGAGAGAGTTCCTGAGGCAGAAGTGAGAAGATATGGAGTTAGCGATTATGAGGATGAGGTCTTGAATGACATGATTTACAAGAGACCACCTCCATATAGACCAGAACCAGAAGAGAGCACACCAGATGTTTCTCCGATAAGAGATACATTGCGTATCATTGAGACAGAAGTTGTGACACCTGAATTAAGAAGTAGTAACCCTTTTAGAGAAAAAGAGGGAGAGAAAAGATGTGGTGATGAGAATACGAGAGAATTAGCCAGAACTACATCAGAACTGACTGAAAAGATTAGGGAACTAACGAAGAATCTGGAAGCTGTTACGGTGCCTGTAACCATAGGTCCGGTTATGCCTGTTTTTGATAAACAGAGGATGGGTGAAAATGGTCTGGTGGTTCCATATGTTGGGAATAAGATAACAAATTTGGCTGGTCCCTCAGGAGATTCAGGAAAAAGGATGGAAAGTAGTGATCTGAGACAATCCAGACATGATACATGTAGTGAAGGATTAGAGGTACAATCTAATTCGAGATTGGATGCTAGTGAAGCTAGTTGTTCAGGGATGCCGATTTTAGAACCGCAGAAGAAATTGGTTCCAGTGAAAAGAACTACTGAAATAACAGCTGAAGATTTGAATGATTGGATGAGAGTCCTTCAAAAGAGGGAAAAAGATTCACAGGCAATTGATGTGGCCAAGTTACGCATAGAATTAGAGGAGCTTGTTGTAGGGACAGTTCCTACAGACATTCTAAAAAATCATCATGATGGAGAATTGTTATTCATGTGTAAAAACATTACCTGGAGAGCTAAAAATACGCATGATAGGTTAAGAGCAATAGCGAATGAGCAAGGAGTTGACATTGATAAGGTGAAAGCATTGCAGAGGTCTTACAGGATGGATTTTACAGACAAGGATATTGAAAATTTGAATAGTAATGGTAGAACAGGACAGATTAAAGAGATGATCGCCTTGTTGCGAAAGTGGGGTGATGTAGAAAAATGGAAGGATAGGTGGTATAAGATAAGGGAAGAATCAGTGGACAGGACTTATTCAGCATTTCCTGTGAGAGAAAAAGAGAAAACAGTGGATGCTTATCCTATGAGAGAAATACCTGGAGGAGGATATGTACATGTTCCATGGACCAGACAGGATATTTTATCATTTACGAATGATTTCCCTCGACTGAGAGAAAAGCCTGTCGACTGGTATAGGCAGGTAGATAGGTTTGTGAAATTGTCAAAAGTGCTGTGGATTGACCTGAATAGTCTGTTTGATATAATTGTTCCAGCAGATTTGTGGACTGAGTGTAAAATAGTTGTAAGTTGGCCTACTGAGGAATATCCAAGAGATCCGAGAACAGGAGCACCAGATCCAGAGGTAATGAGGAAGTATGATCAGGTGATTGTATACCTGAAAAGTAAAGTACCTCCAAAAGAGACAGACTGGGTTAAGATAGATCGAACACATCAGGAAGCAAAATAATCAGTTCATGCTTTTTATGAGAGGCTGATACTGGCTTTTAAACAATTCAGTGGGGATGAGCACCTGGGTGACAAAGATTTGAGTCATTTTGTATACAGATTTGTATATGGCCTGAGACCTGAGATTAGTGAGAGAATTCGTGAGCATACAGTGGATTGGCAGAGTAAGAAAATAGATGAGATTCTGAGACATGCAAAATACTTCAGTGATGAAATTGAAGCAAAACAGAGAAAGCTGAAAGAGAAAGCAATGTGGGCACAAGTGAAGGTTGCGGAGAGACAAGAAGCACAGTTGGTGGAACAGACAAATAATTCAGGGAATAGGCCCAGATATGCAGGAAAAGGAAAGGGGAATCTTGAGGAAGCGAAGAAAAAGTTCCCTTGTCACAACTGTGGCCAACTGGGACATTGGAGATCTGAATGTACAAATCCACCATTAGCGAATAACGAGAGTAAACCCTTAAATCAACAGGTGCAGAACGAGGGGAATAATCAACAGCAGCAACAACAGAAGGTTGTGAGACAGCAGAGTCAAGAGCCAAAACCGCCCTTGCCGCAGAATAGAGGGTCACAAAAGTACAATCAGGATTCGGGATTCTACAATGAGGAGCAGGTAAACAAACCAAGGCGTTCTAACCAGGTACAACAGTATTTGTTAAAGAATGAAGGGAGTGAGTCTGAAGGTGATTATTGACGGTGCCGAGGAGAGGAGGAAGAGTGCATACTTGGTGCAACTCTAGAAATAGACCAGGCAGGACCATTTGTAGATGGGAAAATAAATTAAGAAAGTTTTACTTTTTTAGTAGACACAGGTGCGACGAGATCAACTGTCAGGTCAGCAGATATTAGAAATCTTCCTCTCTCGGATGAAACAATCCAAGTAGTTGGTGTAGCAAATACACAAATCAAGACACGACTTACTGAACCAGTAAGAGTACAAATAGGGAAATTTTCAGACATGCACAGATTTATTGTCTGTGACACTAGTCCAGTGAACCTGTTAGGCAGGGATCTGCTATGTAAGATGAACTGTACAATTTTTTGTACGCCAGATGGAATAGCTTTTGAAACACCAGATGAGGATGTTTTGTACCGAATGACTCTAGATAATAGAGAGAGTGAAATGGTCGGTGCATATGCTGTGTTTAATCCAGAGGATTTGCCTCAAGAGCTGAGAGACACAGTGAAAAAGACAGTTTGGGATTTTACTGGAGAGGATGTGGGATTGATGAATAATGTAGATCCTGTGAAAATTTCAGTGAAAGAGGGAATTACTTATCCTAACATTCCTCAGTACAAAATGACACCAGAAATAATTGAAGGAATAACTCCTATAATTGAGAAAATGATTCAGCAGGGAGTTTTGAGAGAACTACTGAGTAGCCCATGTAATTCACCGATAATGGGGCTAAAGAAACCTAATGGGAAGTTCAGGATTGTACAAGATTTGAGAAAAGTTAACCAAATTGTGGTGGCATGTTGTCCTATTGTGCCAAATCCGTCAGTGATTTTGTATCAGATTCCACATGATGCTGAGTGGTACACAGTGATTGATTTGTGTCATGCTTTCTTTTCGATTCCATTGCATCATGACAGCCAGCCGATTTTTGCATTTAGGTTTGGCCAGCGTATTTTAGCATGGTGTCGAATCCCACAGGGGTACACAGAGAGTCCATCGATATTCAATCAGTTATTGAAAAAGTCATTGGAGAGTTTGATCATGCCTGAAAGCTCAGTACTAGTGCAGTATATTGATGACCTACTTGTGGCATCAAAGACACGTGAAGCTTGTGAAGTAGATACCATAGCTTTATTGAATCATCTGGCAGATGGAGGGTTAAAGGTATCTCCAGCCAAATTGCAATTTTGCAAGAAAGAGGTGCATTATCTTGGACACAATATTGAAAAGGGTCTGAGAAAAGTGACTGATGACAGGATCAGAATTATCAGAGAAATGAAAGCCCCAAAGACTCAGAGAGAAGTAAGGATGTTTCTGGGGATGGTGGGATATTGTCGTCAGTGGATAATTAATTTTTCGCTGATTGCAAAGCCACTGATTAAGCTGACAAAAAGTGAGATGAAAGACCCATTGGAACTAGATGGAGAACAAATGGCAGCATTTGAGGAGTTGAAGAGCAGAATGTGTGAAGCCCCTGCTTTAGGTATGCCAGACTATGAAAAAGAGTTTGAGTTGTACTGTAGTGAGAGAAATGGATGTGCACTTTCAGTGTTAATTCAGAAACATGGATTACTGAGAAGGCCTATTGCGTACTTCTCATCGACACTTGACCCTGTAGCTGTGGGTTTACCAGGTTGTCTGAAATCTGTAACTGCAACATGTAAAAGTCTGGAACAGAGTGAGGGAATCATAATGGGATATCCTGTAAGGGTATTTGTACCTCATAATGTGGCAATTCTTTTGACAAGAAGCAGAACTCAGTATATGTCACATAGTCGGCTGACTAAATATGAGAAAGTCATTCTGGGAGCATCAAATGTGACTCTTGAGAGATGTGTGAATGTGAATCCAGCAACATTATTGCCAGATAATGAAGGTGTGGGAATAAAGACAGAAGATGATCACAATTGTTTGGATGTGCTGGATTACTGTACAAAACCGAGACCAGACATAAGGGATCTTCCGTTGCCTGAGAGTGATCATGTGTTGTTTGTGGATGGATCATGTCTGAGGAATGATGATGGTGTGCTGAGTGCAGCATATGCAGTGTGCAAAGTTTCAGAAGTTATGGAAGCATCACCATTGAAAGGAGTGAAATCTGCACAAGTTGCTGAATTGGTGGCATTGACGAAAGCTTGTGAAATAGGGAAAGATCTGAGAGTGACTGTGATGACTGATAGTCAGTATGGATTTGGAGTTGTGCATGACTTTGGCCAATTATGGCTACAGAGAGGTTTCTTGACGTCGAGTGGAACTCCAATAAAGAATGCTGAGGTGATTGGGAGATTGCTTGAGGCGATACAGCTGCCTAAGGAATTAGCGGTTGTAAAATGTGCTGCTCATGGACAAGGAGATGATTTTGTGACAATTGGAAACAGATTTGCAAATGACATTGCACAATATTGTGCGAAGAATAATCATTCAATTAATAGGGAACGAGAAGGGGAAATGTCTTTTTGTTCTGTGATGTTTACTAATGTCCTAGAAACGTGGGATGAGGTGAAACAGTTGCAGGATGAGGCAGGAAAAGAAGAAAAGAAAGACTGGATCAAGGCAGGTTGTGCCCCAAGAGAAACAGATCATGTCTGGATCTATAGAGATGGTAGACCAGTCATGCCAAATTCTATGTTGTCAGCAATGGCAAGGATGTATCATGGCCAGGGACATTTGGGAAGGGATGCGATGATCAGGTCTTTTAAACAGACTTGGTACAATGCAAAGTTCAGGACGATTGCAGAGAGCATTTGTCAAAGATGTTTGATTTGTCAGCAATTTAACACTGGGAAAAAGACAGTGGTGAGTCTAGGAACAATAGGCAGAGAAGGTGGTCCTTTTACCAGAATGCAGATTGATTTCATTGAAATGCCACAAGTGAACAGATTGAGGTATGTTCTAGTAGTAGTCTGTTTGTTTTCAAGATGGGTGGAGGCCTATCCGACTAGGAGAAATGATGGAATAACAGTTGCAAAGTTACTGTTAAGAGAGTTGATTTCTAGGTACGGATTTCCAGTAACAATTGAGTCTGATAGAGGTGGACACTTCTATAATGAGCTCATGAGTTTGATTTGTGAAGCATTGGGCATACAGCAGAAGCTACATTGTGCTTACAGACCAGAGGCTTCTGGTGTTGTTGAGCAGATAAATGGCACAATCAAGAACAGGATTGGTAAGATGTGTTTAGCCACTGGAATGAAATGGCCTGATGTCTTTCCTCTAGTGCTAATGACCATTAGGTCTACTCCGGATAGAACTACTGGTTTGAGTCCGCATGAAATTCTAATGGGACGTGCAATGCGTCATGCATTTGTACCTGTAAATAAGTTGATGACAATAACTGATGACATGATTCTGGATTACTGTAAAGGCCTGGCTGACGCAGTTCATTCTGTGTTTCACCAGGTTGGAGAAGACGCTACTACACTTGAGAAGAAGCAAGCTGATGATCTGAGTCCAGGGGACTGGGTGAGGATTAAAGTGCACAGAAGAAGAAATTGCTTGGTTCCAAGGTGGGGAAGACCAAGACAAGTCATTCTGACTACGACAACTGCAGTGAAGTGTGCTGGTGTGAAAAACTGGGTGCATGCAAGTCATACTCTGAGAGTTCCAAACCCAAAAGACGGGAAGGGTAAAGAGTATTTTGAAGAGTCAGATTCCAGTGATGATGAAGAAACCGAACCAGTAAGGAAAAATCAAAATTCTGGAAGAGCTGAAGGAGAAAGAGAGTCAAGTGATTCTTTCTTTCTTTCCAGGAGAAGCTTCAAAAGAAACATTGAGAGTTTCAAAAGGGAGATCAGATTCTGTGAGAGAGCCTGAGGTTCGAACAAGCAGTGGAAAAGAAAGAAGAGAAAAGAGCAGTTCCACAGAGACTACTCCTGAATCAGATGAGGAGGTTGAAAATCCACTTGAGATTACACTTAAAGAAGTAGGGTCAGAAGAAGATAGAGAGGGACAGATTGCGGAAGACCCCCGAGGAGGTGTAGGGAATATTTCTGATGAGCTAGGTGAAGGGACAAGTAGACAGCAAGAAGATTGCGTGTTGGAGACCCGAGGAGGGAAAGAAATAGGGAAGTCTCAAACAGTGGTGATAAAGAGTGTGGAGCGGAAGAAAATTGCTGAAGAACAAGAGGCATTTGAAACAGAATCGGATGAGAGTGAAAATGAAAAATCAGAAGGTCGAGTTCTGAGAAAGAGAACTTGGATTGGAGAAAGAAACAATAAAGAAGTGAGACCGAAAAAGGTTGTAAGAGGAGATTTTTGGCCGAACAACAGAGTAAAGAAGCTGAGATACAGACTGATAAGAGCAAATACATCGAAAGCTGAACAAGTGAATGAGATATCGAGTCAAAACGAAGTGAAGAGAAAGGAGTAAAAAGGAGTCAAAAGAACCGGAGGAGATAAAGAGAATTAGAAGACCCAACCAAAAGTACAGATCACCGGAATGGTCTTATGTGGCACTGTCTGAAGGAGGAGAAGAAGAAGAAACAGTGAATCGAGACAATCCGGAGGGGATCTTGAGAAAAGTGGTTGAGGAAAAAGAAAAGTCTGTTGGAATCTTAAAAGTTATCCTGACTGACATTGGAGAAGAGTCGGATGCACAGGATGTTGTTGATGATCTGATACAATTTGATATTGCTGAAGAAGGAGTGAAGAGTGATGAATATCCAAACTGAGTGAACTGAAGAAATCACTTGGAGAAAAGTGAAAAGGAGAAAGTCTGAAATTAAGCTGTCTGAAGTAATCCAGAAATAAAGAATTGCAGTAGTGGAGTAGTAGAGGCTAAGTCAAAAGACACGGTCAAAGTAGTAAAATGGCTAACATAGAGAATAATCAAAGTAGATGTGCCTTTTTGAAAAAATGGTGTAGAATGTGCTGTTGCTGTACTGGATTATTAATGCTACTATGGGGTGTTTTAGCTTTATTAGTTACATTTAGAGTTACAATAGGTACATTTGAGATACATACTGAGAATGAGACTAATGTAGAGAAGAATTCACAAAAAGTAGTCCCAACTAGAATTAGTAATACTTACATGCATAAAGATAGGTCAATTAATGATTTTTCTAGTAATGTTTTTTCAAAATTGTTGTATGAATATGTGAAGACAATGGAAGTAAGGGATTGCTACGTATGTATGCAGTTACCTGCATCCGTTTCAGAAGGTGTTACTTATCACCATTTACCAGCTACGTATGGAATTTCATGTAGTGTGTTGAGTAGTGTTTTCTATTTGTTGGGGAAAATAGATTATGTGATGTCTAACAAAGATAATATTTTTGGGCAATTGTCTATGAACAAAAGGCTGAATCCAGCTAAAGAAGCTAACATTTTTGGTGAGATTTTTATTGAGAAAGAAGAATTAACATTAGATTACATTTTTAAGAATAATTTGACTTGTAGTTTGAAAGAAGAGGAGAAGGCTTTCCTAAACATGGTAGAGGAAAGGAGAATGAGCATGCATGAAAAGGCAGGGAAATACAAAGTGAGTGAGACAATTTGGGACATTGAGATGGGGAAAGAGTTGAGAAATGGGGCTAGTCCAACGTTAGCTCTAGATGCACCACAGAAGGGTAAACTATGCATTACAAGGAAGAAATCCCAATATGATACATATTTTGTTGGGACTAGTGAGTGTCATGATACATACTTCATTGCGACAGGATGGGGTTTTAAGGGAGGAGAGGATCCAGTTTTCCCAGGAGTGTATTATGTTTGTGGGAACAAGGCTTATTACAGGTTGCCTGACCATTGGTATGGCACGTGTTATGTGGGCCTGGTCTTTCCAAAGATTTTTCATATAGATAGAATAGAAGATGTAGAACATATTAATTTACTAACACGTTTTAAGAGAGAAACTTGGTCAGAGATAGTGGGTGATATTTTTGGTGCTTTAATTCCAGCAGTGGGAATTTCTTTAAATGCATATGGAATTCGGAAATTGTCAACAGTGGTGGATCTCTTATCGACAAGTACCGCTGGAGGGTTTCTTTTGGTAAATACAGAAATGGTTGCCTTACGTGCCATGTCTATGCAAAATCGACTTGCCCTTGATATTTTATTGGCCAAGGAGGGTGGGGTTTGTGGAATGCTGAAAGTTCAACATTGTTGTACTTACATTCCAGATGAAAGCAAGGACCTGAAGGTCTATATCAAAAATATTACTGATTTGCATGAAGAATTAGTACCACTGGAAGCTGAAAGTATCTGGACCAAAATAGCTAATAAAATAGTTGCTGTTAAGAGTTTTATTGCAAAAATAGGTAGTACTATTATAGGTAAGATATTGTTTCCTTTGACTTGTGTAATTGTTGCTGTATTGATACTAAGATTGGGGTGTTTGTGTTGTAAAAACAGGGGAGGGAAAAAGAAATTAATTAAAAGAAATATTGAAAAGAGAAATAAGAGTTCAAAAAGAGATCCGCAAGAAATAGAATTAGAAGACTTGAGGGAGAGTGTTTACTTGGAGACAAAGAGGGATGATGAAAGGGAGTCTGGTGTGTAGTGTTGTGAAAAAGAAAAAGACATTTCCAATTTCTCCTAAAATGGGACTAAATTTGACCAAAAACTTTTTGGGGGTTGTTTATTTGGTGATAATATCACCAAATGGGGGATTGCTGGAGCAGAGTTTTCTGTTGAAAATCTATTGGGTTTTTTTAAGCTCTGGTTTGTCTATATGTCAAAATTAAAAATATTAATTTGTAATTATTAATTATTTGTTTTGTGTAAATGTTCTAATGTTCTAATTAACCAATACGAACTAACAAGAGAAAACTATACGTGGGGACGCATTCATGTTGCTTAGTAATAATGTGCATGTTTATTAAATAAATGTTGCTGAGTGCTGTTTGTTTTAAAGCACAAAACGCTTTGAAATAATGTGTACTAATGCTTAAATATGTTGCAGATGGCTAGTTAATTACGTACACATAAGGGTATTAGTGGGAATTAACACTGTTTAATCATTGCGATGATGTAGTAACGTTATTTGTATTTCTTTCGATTAAGATGGTTCATTTTGGCCTAAGACAAGATGGCTGCCGTTTAAAGCCTACATTCGAGTGCTGAGATTTTGATGAGAAGGCCTTGCTGAACATGGTCGAGAGTCACCTGACCACAGTCTTCGCCTGGTTTAAAAGTTTTCCGTGAGGACAGCAGTTCTGGGCGTTAGTCCAAAGTCCTTGGGCAAGGATAAAGTACAATGAACATTGTCAAGCTTGTGGTGACTCTGCTAGAGATATCAAGGAAGAGCGGCTTTCGAAAGAAACTTTCATAAATTTGAGTTCCTTCTTCCGTGTTTTTATTTTTGTGATTTTTCTGAGCGGAGATTTTCCAAATGTAGCGATGCTACATCCTTTCCTGCTCGCTCTGCTCAGCGGCTCAACGGAAATCAAGAACATTTTATGTTGCTATTATTTTGTAATTTTGATTATAAATATACTAGACTAGAGAGGGTTTGTTGTTCGTTGCATTTGGATTTTTGAGGCCACTTCTTCCCAAACTTGCGTTGGTGAGGATCGATGCTGTGAGGACGGCGACTTGGGAGACTTCTACTAAGAGACCTGTCCTGACTTACTTATGACATTTAGCTAGAATAGGTAACTATGAGAATAATGATTTATTTTGATTGCATTTCTAATTGAACTAATTTTAGATAAAGAATCATAATTTTAAATACAGTGTTGGTGATTATTCCTTGTCAATTATTGAGTACTCTATTGTGATTATTGTTGTTTAAATCATGACTCAAGACAGTGTCAATTAGGTCTTATCGACCTGGTTGTAGATGCAGGGTGTTTAAGAGTTTCCTCTCTCATGGTTGGTACTTATAGAGTAATCTGAGTGTATGTTAGTGAAATGGGCCAAAGAGTATGGTGAGTGTATGTGCGTGTATCTGTGAAATTACTCTATCCGTGGAAGTAGGGAGAATTTATATACCCTGATCTGCACCACTGAAATCACCATTATTTGAAAAAAACATTTTCACCTGTAATTTCTTCTAATTATGACAGCTGTTTGAAAGCAATATACCGTTACATCCCCTGGACCTTTCTGGTTGTGGAGATATATAGGACTTGTAGATTCACTAAGAACCCGACGAACCCAAAGTCAATAACTGAGCAGCATCTTGCAATGGTTTTTTATTATGTACTGGGTATATAGCAATTAATTTGGGAAAATATATACATGGAAAAATCGGTATGAGAGACACCTATGTATTTTTGAAATTGGATTCAAATATAGTTTAGAAACAGTAGATATTTGCACATTTACGAAATTGTGAGTACCCATACTAGCATAAGAATTCTAGGTCATATTTCAAAATAACTTCTTTTTTACACATTGTCTTTTATTTGGAAGGCAGAAATGCATTGAAAGTCAATAGGTAATAACAGTTGCTCTTGGATATTGGATATTGGATAGGTATTTATAGAGCGCAAACGTTCGCTCCGAAGGGAGCATCTTGGCGCTGTAAAACCTGGGACCAGATCACTGGAAAGGTGGTGGGGGGCTAAATGGCTGCTTTAGTCCAGTCATCAGAGATACTAAAAGTCCACGTTTTGAGGAGCTTCCTAAACGGCTTCTCATGCGTCTGAAGTCTAAGATGCCTTGGCATACTGTTCCAGGCTCTAATAGCCAGGGTACTGAGTGTTTTTCCGCCTTTGGACTTCAGGTTGAATTTAGAGGGGGTCATGAGGTTTTCTTGAGAGGATCTGAGAGTGCGACCCGGGGTGTAGTGAGGGAAGCGTCTCGACAGGTAGACTGGGCCGGATTTGTTGAAGGCTCGAAAGGCTACAACGAGAATTTTAAAGAGTATTCTCTTGTGCAAGGGGAGCCAATGAAGGAATCTGAGGGCAGTGGAGATAGAAGATTTGCGTGGGAGTTTTAAGACGAGACGCGCGGCAGTGTGCAGGACACTTTGCAGTTTCAGTCGGGTGGACTTTTTGGTCCCTGCCAGGAGGCCGTTACAATAGTCCACTCGAGAGAGTATGAGGGCTACCGCAATGGTCTTTCTGGAATCGAGCGGGAGGAAGTCAAAGAACTTTCGCATGGATTTTATAATGCCGAAGCATTTACCTGCTACAGTTGCGACGTGGGAATCGAAAGAAAGATCGGAATCGAAAATAACTCCGAGGTTTCTGGCCGATGAAACTGTCTGAGGTGGGGCAGCAGAGTTATCAGGCCACCACAGGGCGGGACTGAAAGATGCATTCTTTCCAATGGGCAAGATCTCGGTTTTATTCGAGTTGCAGCGGAGATGGTTGGCGTCCATCCATTGAAAGACCGCTGTGAGGCAGCGCTTGAGATTAAGTTCGGCCGAGTTGGAATTGTCGTCGAGAGGGATGACAAGCTGAGTATCGTCAGCATAAGACGTGACAGTTATGCCAAACGATTCTATAAGTGAAAGTAGGGGGATGAGATATATATTGAATAGGAGGGGACTAAGAATGGAGCCCTGGGGAACTCCACAGGAGATCTTTTTCTCTTTCGATTGGAAAGGACCCAGTGAGACGGTTTGAGATCTGTCACTGAGGAAGGAACTGATCCAGGCAAGGGCCGAGTTTGTGACGCCGATGTCCATAAGTCTGTTGAGCAGAATGGAGTGGAATACAATTCTGTGTTACCCTAAGTCTCCTGATAAAAATGGTACCTCACTTGTGTGGGTAGGCCTAGTGCCCGTGACAGGAAAAGGCTCAAAACGCAACGTGGACACACTTTATTTTTACAGTGAAAACTTACCCTTTGTTTGCAAAGTGCCTCGCTGTAGATTTTGTAGCTCTGCTGGCACCCAGGGAAACCTAGCAAGCCTATACATTTTTGAAAACTAGACACCCAGGGGAATACAGGATGGGGTGACTTGACTGGCTCTCACCAGGTTCTATTACCCAGAATCCCTTGCAGACCTACAAATTTGTAAAAAAAAAAAAAAACACACATTTTTCTCACATTTTCTCTGGTGGAAAGTTCTGGAATCTGTGTGGATTCAAAAAATTCCACCCACCCTGCGTTCCCCAAAGTCTTCCAAGAAAAATGATACCTCACTTGTGTGGGTAGGCCTAGTGCCTGCGACAGGAAGCTACCCAAAACGCAACGTGAACTGACCACATTTTCACAGTGAAAACGGACCCTTTTTTTGCAAAGTGCCTAGCTGTAGATTTTGAACCTTAGCTCTGCCGGCACCTAGGGAAACCTATACATTTTACGAAAACTAGACACCCTGGGGAATCCAGGATGGGGTGACTTGACTGACTCTCACCAGGTTCTATTACCCAGAATCCCTTGCAGACCAAACAATTTGTCCAAAAAAACACATTTTCCTCACATTTCTGTGGTGGAAAGTTCTGGAATCTGCGTGGATCCACGAAATTCCACCCACCCCACGTCCCCCAAAGTCTTGCAAGAAAAATAGTACCTCACTTGTGTGGGTAGGACTAGTGCCCTCAGCAGGAAACGGCCCAAAACACAACGTAGACACACCATATTTTCACAGTGAAAATGGACCCTTTTTTAGCAAAGTGCCTAGCTGTAGATTTTGAACCCTAACTCTGCCAGCACCTAGGGAAACCTAGCAAACCCATACATTATTTAAAACTAGACACCCTGGGGAATCCAGGATGGGGTGACTTGACTGGCTCTCACCAGGATCTGTTACCCGGAATACCTTGCAAACCTAAAAATGTTTCCAAAAACATAAATTTTCCTCATATTTCTGTGGTGGAAAGTTCTGAAATGTGCGTGGATCCACAAAATTCCACCCACCCCGCGTTTCCTAAAGTCTTCCGAGAAAAATGGTACCTCACTTGTGTGGGTAGGCCTAGTGCCTGCGACGGGCAAGGGCCCAAAACCTATTGAGGCGGCATCAAAATTACCTATCACAAAACAACCTGGTTTTTCAAGGGGGTCCCATGGGTTTATGGCCCTGGGCTCGGCGGCCATCTAGGGAAACCTACCAAACCCACACATTTCTGAAAACTAGACACCCAGGGGAGTCCAGCATGATATGGCTTGCGTGGGTCCCCCAACATTTCCCTACCCAGAATCCCCTGCAAACCTCAAATTTAGCTGAAATAAATCACTTTTTTCTCAAATTTCTGTGTAGGAAAGTTCTGGAATCTGTGTGGATCTACAAATTTTCTACCACCCAGCATTCCGCTAGGTCTCCCGATAAAAATGGTACCTCACTCGCGTGGGTGGGACAAGTACCCGCGACAGGCAAGGGCCCAAAACCTATTGAGGCGACATCAAAATTACCTATCACAAAACAACCTAGTTTCGCAAGGGGGTCCCATGAGTTTTTGGCCCCGGGCTCGGCGGCCATCATGGGAAACCTACCAAACCCACACATTTCTGAAAACTAGACTCCTGGGGGATTCCAGCAAGGTATGGCTTGTGTGGGTCCCCCAAAATTTCCCTACTCAGAAACCCCTGCAAATCTCAAATTTTGTTGAAAAAATCAATTTCTTCTCACATTTCTGTGTGGGAAAGTGGTAGGATCACCGGACTAAAACAAATTTCCTACCACCCAGCGTTCCTCCAGGTCTCCCGATAAAAATGGTAACTCACTTGTGTGGGTAGGCATAGTGGCTGCAACAGGAAAAGGCCCAAATCGTACTGTGGAGACTTAAAAATTACCTATAACAAAACTACCTGGTTTTGGGGGGGGGCACCTAGTTTTTGGGCCCCGGGCTCGCCGCCATCTAGGGAAACCTACCAAAACCGCACATTTCTGAAAACTAGACTCCTGGGGAGTTCAATGAGGTATGGCTTGCATGGATCCCCCAACATTTCCCTACCCAGAATCCCCGGCAAACCTCAAATTTACCTGAAAAAAATACATTTTCCACATATTTTTGTGTGGAATCACCGTGCCGGCACAAATGTCCTACCCCACAGCGTTCTTCTTAGTGTCCCGAGTAAAACGATACCTCACATGTGTGGGTGTCCAATGCAGAATTGGCTAAAAACATATTTTTAAAAAAATGTAACGCTTAGAATTTGTGCTACACCCTTAATCACTATGTTTTGGGCTCTTCCCAGTCACAGGCCCTTGCCCCACCAACACAAGTGAGGTATCATTTTACTCGGGAGACTGAGGGGAACACTCTGGGGGCAAGACTGCCCCCATCTGCCCCCGGGGGGGGGAAAAAAGGCTGCCTGGGGAAATTAAATGGGGGGAGCAAATCCCCTTGCCCAAGGAGCTGTTCCCCTCTCCCTGGTGGCTGGTGGGTGGATCCCTACTTGAGCATCGCTCTCCTGGGACAGTCCTCAAGCAGGGATCCACTAGGGATTGGTACCATTGGAAAGGGGAGATCTTCCCCTTTCCAACGATACCTCTCCCAAGTCTTTTGGTGCTCGGGGGGCTGAGATAGCCCAACGAGCACTGAAACATTCAAACTGAAACTAAGTTTCAGTTTCGTTTTCAGTCTAATGACGACAGCGAGCCATGCGCGCAATTGTCATTAGACTGAAAACGTGTGAAGGGCCTCGGGAGGTTGGGGTAGCTCTTCCCCACCTCCCGAGGCCCCCCAAAAAATGGAAATCCCTCTGCTGTTTGCAGCAGAGGGATTTTTTGCCCCTGTCCTCATGACGGAATGGTTCCTTCATGAGCACAGGAGCACTGGTGCTCATAACGGAACAATTCCGTCATGAGCACCGAAGGGGTTAAAGGGCTGAGGTTCTCCGCCCCACTCCCACAAACCCCCTTAGACAAATCTCATTTGTGCCATTTGTGCCATCATAGATCACATACGTAGTTAGCCCATTTTCCTGTAGGAAACAGGCGGCTGAGACGAAGCTCGGGACGCGACTGACACGCGAACTACCATAATGCAAAAGGTTTTTTGAAATACAGGATTACTGAAAAGATGACAGTGCCTGTGTGACGTGGTGTCGAGCTGGTATCAGTAACCTTGGCTGACATCGGTCACAGATAGTTTGTCACAAGTGTGCTGATAAGGTGGACGAAGTCCTGGTGCCCTGAAGAAATTGCCATAAGAGTGAGGCAATGAAACATGTCGGCTTAACGGCATTTGGTCTGTCAAGATACAGTACTTTTTATTTTTTGAACTGACCCATGAGCTAAGAATAAAATTATGGGGGCCATGGTTCTTTATCAATTTTAACTTGGGACTACTGTGTGTGATGTTCACATATGTTCACCTTTGTTGACTAATTTTTCTGGTACATGTGTCCAGTTTTTGCCCAAGGTAGTAACCTATGATGAGAAACGTGGCAGTACTGGTGATAATTTAACAAGTGTCAGCCCGCTGTGGTGTTGCCCACGTGAGGTTCTACCTCGTTTTACACACATTTTTTCACTGATACTCACGGCGTGGGTTGTTCACCTCTGTGATCACACGTGGTTTTTTTCACAAATTGGTTTCTTGAACACAGTGACAGCTACATTTGGATCAAGTTCTTGCAGATTTTAAATTAGTACAGAATCTTGTGAATTAGGGACCCCTCTTACAAATCCAGATGGTGGGGAGTGGGCCAGAAGAAGTTAAGCTTACACTTCTCAGTCCTTTTTCACACAGTGTTGAAAGATTTCACGTACCAAGTAGATTGGGTCTCTTTGTTGGAATAATGGAAATAGTTGAACCTGGTACCCCTGATATATTAATGGGAGGGCATGGAATAGAAATTTCTACACAATCAGGCACCAAATCTGGGTGTAAGGGAACATTATTCAACATTTCAGTATTTGTTGGCGGATCAAGAGATACGAACTCCACCAGGACCCTTGCACACCTTAATTATTTTGACCTGCATTTCGTAATACAAGTTGCTTTTTCTTTTTCTCCTTGAGGCGTTTTGCCATGGAACACCCTGAGGTAGCCCCTACCCCTTGGGGATCCACATTAGAGGGTGCCTTGGGTACAGCAGAAGATCAAACACAAGGAGGAGAAGCACCACCAGAAGATGTTACCCTTTATTATAAATCAGAAAAACGGGTAGGAATCTCCTGTTTGGCTCTAGTTTTTCTATTTATTACCCCAAAGGGAGAAGGAGAAACCTCAAGTTCGCAAGGTTTACCCACCTGAATGTCAATTTCTTGTAATTCACTGTTCACACCAAATTAGCTTGGATGACCTGTGATGATACCTTTTTTACCTTTTGTCCCTACATTTGACATATGCCGGAGGAGGGATGGTGTCGGACCCCCAAAAGAATAGAAGACAACACTTCCAACACATGATCAAAATTAGAGACTGATCTTTCTAAAAAAGATAAAATGAAAGATACAACTTTCTCAATACAAAACATAAGCTCCGATGAGGTATTTACCACACCTTCCACTCCCCCTTCCAGATTAAATGGCTCAACAATCCCTGGTGCTCCTGAGGATACACATGATTCAAAATTCATTGGATTCACTGAATTCAACTAACAGAGCCTCAAAGAAGGTGTACCATTATAAAAAGCAGGTAAAGAAGGGTGACTAAGCAGCACTGTGAGACCTGGCCCAAGTCAGCCCCCTCTGAAACTGAGGACGATTTCAAGTAGCTCACCCTCAGTCAAGTCTTGTAGTTAAAAACACCTATGTCTGGAAGTGTAAAGTCCTCCAACACACCGGGGTTCCCTCTGTGCACATAACCATAGGTTTGGAAAAGCTCTCCATTTGAGACATCGCGTCCATGATAAGAGTCGAAATGTTCTACCTTCACCTGACTTAGAACCAGTCCGAGTACCAGGCGAGCCACTTGCGAAGTTTGATTCAATATGACTATTTGGTATTGAATACAATTTTAGCGTCCACTGGACCCAACTCAAGGTCACTACAAGGTATATTTACGAAAAGTGGCTCCTACGTTAGAGCAGAGGAGCATCGCCTGCCAACTACAATGCCCCCAATAGTCCCAGAGATGAAAAATAAAATGGTACTCAAGTTAATTTATTACCATTTTATTTTTCAACCACCCGTCCTGAACCAAACGCCAGGCCGAAGCGGGGCTTGCCGAACGGCTGCAGCAGGGAGGAGAGAGGGCTGCCTGTGCACTTCGGGTCAAAGTGAGCATGTCCCTTTGGCAGGCCATCTTGTGATGGCCAGACATATGCACTTTGAAACCTCTTTTACCCAGCTGTCTTAAGACTGCTGAGTTAGACCAAGCACAGGCCTTCAGTGCGCTCGGGAGAGCAGAGAGAGGCCGCTCCCTCCAATCCTGGTGCTGCTTTCAGCATGAGAGCAGCACCAGGATTGGTTAAGTGAGTTGGATGGGCCCACGCTGAACACTGGACTGCAGCAGGAGGAGGACGTGCAGCGAGGAGGAGGATGACTCATGCGTGTAAGGCCAGTTATTTTTATCACTTTGCTTGTGGTGTGTGGCGCAGTAGTGCATGTAACTATCCACCACCCATTTGCCTACCTCACCACTCCCCATAGATGCCAGCCGCTACTGATAATTTTCCCTAGATGTAGCCCCTACTTCTACTACTTCAGCTACTTGTTCTACACAAGGAGATCTGCAGAGCTGACTTAACTTTGAAGAAAGTAGTGAAGTTTGGCCAATTTGGGATTCCTGATGTGAAGAAGCCTTGTGTGATGATGAAGAGTCTCAGGGCACATCAGCTACTTGATCCCTATCAAGGGCCATCTCCTTTTTTAAGTCAAGCCTAGAGTCAGTGCACAAGTGCTGCTCTACAAGTCATGCAGTATTCAGTATGAGTAGTTTGGCCACACCCACCACTTTTAATTGGTTGCTCCCTGTGCTTTACCAAATGCTTATCTTTTGTTTGGTAAATGGTGCCATTAGTCTCTCCTTTGGATCTGTTTGTCATGCCCATTGATGAATACAGGCCCCAGCTAGGCCCTCAAGTACAAAGGGTTCGCCCTTCTGTGTACAAAGTACTAGGAGGAAATTGGCATGGAAACTGCAAATACAAAGACAAAGTTTATTAACCTTCAAAGGTGGTCCTACAACCTACGCAACACTCTACAGTATTGCACAGAGTAGCACAAAGAACTTGTGCGCGTGGTCCCCTTTTATACACAATAGGGGGGGGTCATGAGTAGGCGGATACAACATGAAGTTAGATTTGTGACCTTATATGGACATGTTCAATGCATGATCAATACATGGGTGGAGTTAACAGTTCCTAAGTCCCGCGAAAACACATTCGAGCAAAGCCTAATTAGTGACAGATGTGGTCAGTCTTGAACATGCACCAAACGTACAAAGGAGCTATTTATAGACTGTTGCTAGGCATATCTCGGGAGTGACCAATGAAGAGGTAAGACTCTTCTCGTGCAGAGCACGCGGTTTCATGGCCATACAAGATGGCGGACGGCTAAGCAAAAATGGAGTCTGAACATTAGTCAATATAAAGCAGAAAACGTAATCCAGAGACGAAGAGCACATGTCTTCAGTGAATGCTTAATCATATCGCTGTTTCATTTACAACAGACGACCCTTTCAGCATTTGCTGAAGACATTCGGCTTGCTAGGATAATCAAGATAATCATCATTTATATCGATTCTCATCATCTCAGTTATTTCTTTGTTTATGCTCTTTTGATAGGTGGCATCGGCAACAGCTTTCTTATTGGGGATACAGAATGAAACACATAGAGAACATATCATAGGACCACATTGAATACAAATACAACATGTGAACAAAATTGCTACAATAACACATAAACCAGTAAGGACTTTCCATCCCCATGTAGTAATTAAGGTCCAAAACCATCCAGAAAAGGTCCAAGTGCCATTTTCTGTATGGATGTCAGCAGCAATTTTATGCAATTTATTAATAGCTTGATAAACTGATGGTGTGTGATCAGGGATGAACATACAACAACTACTTCCTATAATTCTACATGCTCCACCTCTATCTGCTAACATAACATCAAATACCATACGATTCTGTAATGTAACAATTCTAGTGATCTGCAAATCTTCCGTAATGTTCCCAAGAGCAGCAGCAGTTTGATTTGTCACAGCATCTACGACCCTAGTTAATCGTCGAACTTTCCTACTATTCAGGGCAGCTCCAACAAAGAAAAACAGTCCTAGATTAAAATCAATATACTGTTGGAAACTGGTATCCGTCTGGTCAACATCATCAACAGATAGGGTGCGTTTATACCTGTTTACGGTTACATTGTCCAATAACTTCAAGTCTTTATGATAAGATGCAGGTGCTAAGAATACAGGGGGTAATAAAAAGGCCACATAGCATACCCCAGGCCATCCGGCAGGCAAACGGTAGTAACCTTTATTACCACACACAAAATAGGTATTGTGGGAGGCCAGAAAGGTACTGTTATTTAATCCATCTATGTTTAGTACAACAATGCAATCACTGACACCAACAGGAATATGACCAACGCTTTGGATACACATGTTCGCTTGGGCTTGTGCCACTGAAATTACAAATTTCTCGTTTCCATTAGTGTCTCTAGTATTCGTAAAGATGTAGGGGATTGATTCATTGTCTGGTCGATATTCTTCCCATTCCCATATTGTTCCATTGGCTTGTGGATAGCCTTCTTTATCCTGATGACACTCTTTGTTAAGTCTGAAGAGTAATCGTCCCACTGTAGGTTTTCGTGTGGCAAAAAGCAGAGTGTACCATGCTCTACAAGAGCCATTATGTGAGAAAGGGAGAGGTATAAATGGTGTTCCCCATTTCTTCTGATGCGCTGGCATCATACCACATATCCAACAATTTGTAGCATTTGTAGCGACGTGGGTATGATGCAGCATCTGGATGAAAGTATTATTCAGATAGGATTGGCGATGCTTCAATTCTTGATATGGAAGGGTGTAGAAGTAGTGCTCCTCTGGCACTGGAGTAGACACAACAAGCAACTCACGGGCAGGAATTACATCCTCAACAAACCACGTGGTTATGGCAGCAATCGCCATAGCAACAATGAACCCTATTGCACCAAAATTTTCTTCTTCTCCATTTTCAAACAAGTGTCCATATCTTCCTGAAACTAAAAGGTTGTCAGAACTCTTCCCCCTAGGCAGCGGTTGATTTCTTCACCATTGGGCCAAGACGGGTGTCACTACACTAATGCAGGGCTGATCTCCCCCCCCCCCCTTGCCTCATTGGCTCTCCGTTTCACTAACCCAGGGGCTGCTCTGACAACGTATTTTAATACTCAAAAATTCACTTCCTCGGTCTGAGGTGATATCTTCTTACTCCAGGGATCGCTTGGTCCGGGAAGAGCTCCTCAGTGTCGTCCGGGTACACAGCACGGCCTTTCTTCGCAGTCAGGATTTCTCGATGGTCGGTCAATACAGCAGGCTCCACCAATCCGGGTGGCACTCTACGACAATGTATGGAGTGGATCCAATTTTTGCAGTTGGAGACCCGGACAGCCGTTCTCGTTGCAAGCAAGACCTGCTCAGGACCGCACCACCTCGGCTCTAGACTGCTCGTCCTCTCAAACGATTTCACCAGCACAAAATCTCCAGGCCGGAGATCATGGCCTTCACCTGTGGACCGGTCAGGGAGCGCTTCTCGAACTTGTTGATGAATAGAGACCAACTTATCAGTTAACTGTGCCAGATAATCACTCATCATTACACAAGGTACATCATACACTTACTTTGGTTTCGGTGGGCCCCAAATATTCATCGGACGTCCAAACACGATCTCATATGGCGTGAGACCGGTTCGAGAATGCGGTACTGATCTGATTGACAATAATGCCAAAGGTAAAGCATCCGGCCAAGTCAGAGAAGTGGAAGCTTGTATTTTCGCTATCTTAAGCTTCAGAGTGCCGTTGTACTTCTCAACCAGTCCCGCAGACTGAGGGTGAAACACTGCGTGGAACTTCTGGGTGATTCCCAATCCTTTCAGGACATACTTGATAACGTCTGCTATAAAATGAGGTCCGTTATCGCTCCACGACAATCTACAAACACCATATCGAGGAAAGAACTCCTTCAATAACACCTTGGCTGTAGTAATTGCAGTATTGTCTTTCGTAGGGTATGCCTCAATCCATTTGCTGAAGGCGCAAACCACTACTAGGACATACTTCAGATTATTACAGCGTTCAAGCTGAATATAATCCATTTGCAAAACTTCAAAAGGTGCAGTGGGTGTTGCAAATCCTCCTGCTGGAGTTCGTGTCCCTTTTCCTGGATTGTACTTCAGGCAAATCATACAAGTCTGCACCACTCTCTTTGCCGTGCTAGCAATCTCTGGATGCTCCCAAACTTGTGTGAGCAATTTTACAATTGCGGAAGCTCCAACATGAGCTAGCCCATGTGCCATCTGAACCATAGGTTGTACAAAAGCTATGGGTAACTTCCATTTATCCATCTGCCTATATCTCCAACAACCTTCATCATCCAGTTCTCCGTCAATAGACCACTGCTCCCGTTCTTTATCGGAAGCTGTCCTCTGTATCTCTAACACTTCTCTCCTAGCATCGTGCCATCTTTCTGCCTGCGACTTCACAACATACATTGCAGTGGAGTCAGGCTGCATTGCAGTGCCTCGTGCTACTCGATCTGCCAGAGCATTCCCTTCTCCCACCTTATCTATCACCTTTTTATGTGCATTGCATTTAACTATAGCAATCTTCTTTGGATATGTCAATGCGGTCAAGAGGTTGTGAACTAACTCTCCGTTCATTATCTGTGCTCCATGTGACGTTAGAAACCCTCTCTCCTTCCAGAGTAAGCCAAAGTCGTGTGCTACCCCGAAGGCATAGCGGCTATCTGTATAAACATTCACACGCAATCCTGAACTAAGCTCACATGCTCGTGTTAATGCTATCAGTTCCGCTGCCTGAGCTGATTTCTGTGGTATGCGTGCTGTCTCTACTACTGTTCGCAACGTGGTGATTGCATACACCGCTGAAGTCGTACCATCTGGTAGCTTCAGGCACGACCCATCCACCCACAGTTCTCCATCTACATCTGTAAAGGGCGTATCCTGGAGATCAATACGACCCTTTGTCTGTTCCTCAGTTACAAAAATGCAATCATGTGTTTCTTGTGCCTCCGGCTGAGTCTCCGGAAATGGCAACAATGTGGCTGGGTTTAGCGTTGCGCATCTCTTCAATATGATATGAGGAGCCAACAACGTCAGCTCATATCCTGTTAGACGAGCACTAGTTAAGTGCTGCGTCTTTGTCTGATTCAACAGGGCGTCAACAGCATGGGGACCAACACCAATAGCTTATGAGATAACACAATTCCTTCGCTTTGGCTTATTGACACAGCTGTCGCCGCAACCGAGCGAAAACAACCAGGCAATGCTCGGGCAACAGGATCAAGTACTGCCGAGAAATATGCACAAGGGCGCTGCTTATCGCCGTGCGTCTGTACTAAAACTGATAACGCACAACCATATCTTTCATGTACATACAATGTAAAGGGCTTCGTATAATCAGGGGTGCCTAACACTGGTGCTGAACAAAGGGCTTGTCGTAATTGTTGAAAAGCATTTCCACACTCGTCTGACCAGGGAAGGGGAGTTGGAGTGTCTTTCGTCAAAAGTGCCAACAGCGGTGTAACTCTGTGTGAAAACCCAATATCCATTGCCTACAAAAAGAAGTGAGGCCCAAAAATGCACGCACGTCCTTCTGTGTGGAAGGTACTGGCGTATCCAAAATTGCTTGAATGCGATCTAATGTGAGTGCACGCCCCTCCTTAGACAAAAGGTGACCTAGGTAGGTCACCTTTGGTCTACAGAATTGTAATTTTTTCTTCGATACTTTGTGATTGTGCGATGCCAAAAAGGAAAGCAAAGATAACGTACACTTCTCACATTGCTCAGGAGTATCGTCCGCCAACAAGATGTCATCGACATATTGTATGAGGGCCACCCCTTCAGGTAAAACAAAGGAATCCAACTGTCGTTTCAATGCTTGACTGTAAATGCTGGGACTTTCTGTGTAGCCTTGAGGAACTCTACAAAATCAATATGAACGATTATTCAAAGTGAAGCCGAAAAGGTATCGGCTATCAGGATGAATAGGAATCGAAAAGAAAGCATTCTTCAAATCAATAACAGAAAACGTGGTTGCCGTTGGTGGAACCAAAGTAAGCAGTGTTGTGATGTCAGAAACCACTGGGTATTGAGGTATCACTATCTTATTCACTTCCCTCAAATCAAAAATAAAACGATAAATCCTAGTATCAGTGTCTTTCTTCAAAATCGGAAGGATAGGACTATTGTATGGAACTTCGTCCACTACCCCCACCGTAATGAGATCCTGCACTATCTGCGTGAGTGCCTCCTCCCCCTCCTGCAAAATGCGATATTGAGGTAGGCGTGGCAACACAGCTCCCTCCTTTACCCTAATGTGTACCGGGGGGATAACCATCTGTCCCACATCAGTATCCAAGGTGGCCCACAGAGTGCGGGGTAGAGAAGCCAATGAGGTATCCTCTGCAACCACACACATCCTTCCTGTCATTGGATAGTTATCGTTCAAAATCACACGCACTCCTTCAGGGGAGCAACGGATTGTGGCTCTGAAATGTTTGAGCATATCCAGACCCACAATGTTATCAGGCGTGTTCGGGGAAAGCAAAAACGGACAAGGTGTAGAAAACTTATTAACATGAAATGCAAGGGGTTGTGATAATGGGCTAAGTGAAGGTGTGCCATCGAACCCTATCGATGTAACCGTTAAGCCAGACAGGGGAGCCCTCGGAACCAATTGTTTGGACAAAGCGCTACGAGTAGCCCCTGTATCAACCAGAAACCGATCAGTAGAACCCAGAACATGTGCTGTAACATAAGGAGCCCTCTGATCTACTGGCACTTCAACTGATTCCTCCCCCCATCCTACGCAATCCTATGCATGTTGTGAATCGTGATACCCAGGGCGCTCATAATCGGACATTTGATACTGGTTTCGGCGATCAAACATATTAGGCCCCTCACGAGGTCGCATATTAGAATCAGATCGGGCACGGTCAGGTAAATGTCCTCTAGGGCCCGAGAAACCTCCTCTACCTCTCATTGGCCCCTGGCCACGCCCCTGGCGCTGTGCCTGTAACACCGGACAATCCCTGGTCCAATGACCCAACTGTTTACAATACGCACATTGACCCTTAGTTACATCTGGGCGACCAAAAGGGGGACCATAAAATCCTCTTCCACCTCTCTCAGCACCCCGGCGAGGCGGTCCATACACTTGCGCTAACATCACCTTTGTTTTTAAGTCTTTCGACTTCTTCTCTTCGTTACCCTTCGCTTCTTGTTCCTGACGCTCATAATACTGAGCCATCATCAGGAGGGATGCCGGAGACGATGTTGTCCAAGAGCTTTCACTCACTTTTAATCGAGCTGCTACTCCTGGTAATAAATTCAACACATATTTATCAACAAAAAGATGTCGACCCGTATCATCCGTAAGTGACTGACCGCTAAAATCATGAAATGTTTCCTCGAATCGCGTAAAGAAGTCAGAAACGGATTCATCAACCTTCTGTTTGCATGAAGCTAACATGTTCCAATCAATCTTTTTAGGGGGGATAATCGTTTTCAACTTAGTCAAAATAGCAGCGGGGAGGTCTAAAATAAGCTGAGGCGGCTTTTGCGCGGGTTTTCTCTCTCTATCCTCATCTTCTATATCAGACCATTTCGCCTTAAAGGCTGCTTGATCATCTACTTTCCGTACGGATCTCCACATATCCGGTGGTAAAATAAGCCCAAAGAACAAATCTATATCCGCTAGGGTCATAGTACAAGAATTTAAGGCCCCCTCAACTTCCTCATAAAAGGCGGCAGGATTCTTTCGGGGATCGGGTAGCGCTTTCTTTAATGCCATAACATCAGCCCTATGCCAAGGAGTATAAACCCAATTGTACACAAAATATGCTCTAGCATCGGGGGAAGACATATCCGAACTAGTACCCGTTCCCTTAGGAGGAACGTACAAAGGCGCAGCCTCTCGCATCGGCTTAGCATGCACTAATTCAATCTTATCTGAATGAATGATAGACGACTGCTTTCCGCCTGCATTTGAATTTGATTGCTCCTCCTCCTCTTTCTTCTGGCGCGCTTTCTCTTTGAGTTCAAACATCGCGTCCCGTAACGCAAACAGCCGTCGAACCGTATCGGGTACCTTAGAGGGAGAAAGGACACCATTACGTAATGCCTTAGAATCTAATACTATATCATCAGACTCAAGAACATCGGAATATTTCCGAAAAGCAGTAACCACTTCATCAGAAAAAGTTTCAGCAAAGTATAACTTTTCCCTATCCTGCCATCCTTCCAAAGACGACAATAATTCAGCGAGAGATAGTTTATCTTTAAGCGCACGAAAAGAAACTTTCCGAAGCTCACCCATGCGCTCAGTTGATAACATGGACCGCGTGTCTACCTTCTCCTTGAGCAATCCAGGATCCGTAACTCCCGGAGCAGACGGGTTAATATAAGGTGGCGGAGAACGATCTAATAGAGAAAAATAATCCTCAAAATTAGTAAGGACAGGATAAAGAGGCTGCCGAATAGCATATTGACCCGATATTTGCAACCTGTGCTCTTTCTCCTGTTTTGCCGCCCGTTTTTTTCCTCACGCTGCTTCGCTTCCTGTGCTTTCACATGGTCCTTTTTCCGTTGTTCTTTGTCACTCAGCGCTTTTTCATGTTTCTCGCGCTCACGCACTTCTTTCACCCACAATCGTATACATCCAAACATATCTTGTCTCGCACGCCGCTTACATATACACTGCTCCACATACTCAATCTTACGCATATCAAACGATCCATACAAAGGCCATCGCAACTCAGGATCCTTCTTGGTATATTTCCTCCACAATGTGCTGTACATTATTGGGGAAAGACCGTGCTTCACATACATATCCCTATTAGGAGTCCCCTCTGGGGGGGCTGGTTCAGATTCCTCAAGACTTAACCGGTTTCCAAAACAGCAGCACCACTTACGGAGTGCGCTCAAAGCAGGCATGTTCAAGAATAGTGCAAAATATGCAATATTATCAAAAAAAGTGGCACTTAAACGTTGCGCCGTTCAAATTCAAACAACCCCGGAGAAATATCTCCACATTTCCTGCCTATATGTGTTGCAACGCATATATTTTCACATTATTTATTTCAAAATATGACCGGTCATCACAAATCAAATCAAATAGCCACGACAAGCGTATCCTAAAACTGCCTTGCCAACCCAGGCTTCAAAAGCTCGCAGCAAGTACCGTACAACGGTTCTTACCAATCAAGAGCGGCCAGGTTCCAACTGCCATGTTCCAAATTCGCCCAAACGGCTATTGCACGGCAAAACCGACAGAAGGGGTCTCAGTCAAGGACCGGCACCACCCAGATGGTCAGCTCGGAAGGGAAGGAAGAAAGCCTCGGGATGCCAGGACTAAAGACGCCGCTGGCAGTGATCACGTCCCCGGCAAGGTTCCACTCCTTCGTCACGACCAGTCCTTCGAGTATCCGAGTCGCCGATGAGCCCCACGTGACGGGCGCCAATTGATGAATACAGGCCCCAGCTAGGCCCTCAAGTACAAAGGGTTCGCCCTTCTGTGTACAAAGTACTAGGAGGAAATTGACACGGAAACTGCAAATACAAAGACAAAGTTTATTAACCTTCAAAGGTGGTCCTACAACCTACGCAACACTCTACAGTATTGCACAGAGTAGCACAAAGAACTTGTGAGGGCGGTCCCCTTTTATACACAATAGGGGGGGGGGCTCATGAGTAGGCGGATACAACATGAAGTAAGATTTGTGGCCTTATATGGACATGTTCAATGCATGATCAATACATGGGTGGAGTTAACAGTTCCTAAGACCAGCGAAAACACATTCGAGCAAAGCCTAATTAGTGACAGATGTGGTCAGTCTTGAACATGCACCAAACGTACAAAGGAGCTATTTATAGACTGTTGCTAGGCAGATCTCGTGAGTGACCAATGAAGAGGTAAGACTCTTCTCGTGCAGAGCACGCGGTTTCATGGCCATACAAGATGGCGGACGGCTAAGCAAAAATGGAGTCTGAACATTAGTCAATATAAAGCAGAAAACGTAATCCAGAGACGAAGAGCACATGTCTTCAGTGAATGCTTAATCATATCGCTGTTTTATTTACAACACCATGGCGACTGCCCCCCTTACTTGGGTCATTTTGCTTTAGGCCATTTGATACTCCCTGCGCAATCTTTTTTTAGCAAGTGTTTAGAGACGCTGTGTACTTGTTTAGGCATAGAGTTCTTGAAGACATTGGTGCAGTTTTTCTCATTCACGCCATACCTTGTGTTTTACTAACACACCATCCTTCCCTGTTGGCTTATTTTGCCGATACTTCTCTGTCTGATTCTTAAAAAAATGATTTTTCACATCCTTCAATTCTGAAGTCTGTGCACCATGGCGGTAATGAATGGAGCGAAGAGCCTGCAGGAAAACACTTTCCAGCAAAACTGCAGGCAACCAAGTACAAGCTCTTCAGTAGTTCCGGCCTTCAGAAACATGGATGTTTTTGTATTTTTTTTTAGTCACTGTTTTTTAACATTACATTGTCGCTGTAGGGCACTGTTAGAACAGAAATGCCGGACAGCGGGGTTGAATTCATTTTGCAGTATGCCGATTGTTGGTAATTGTAGATAATGCATTCTGTGGTTCCCCTTGTATGTCTACTCCCCTCTCCCTGTGCTCACTCTCCCTTTCTTTTAGCCCGTACCTTCATGCTCAGGGGCCTCTACACCACACCTCCCCCTTTTTATCTCTCCTCCCCCTGCGTGCTGTGCGTTTATTCAGCAGCAGATAGGGGCATATTTACAAGCAGGCGATAAAAAATTATCGCCGCTTTTGCGGCCGTATTCGGACGAAAAGCTGCGATAATTTTATCACCTAATTAGCAGGGCCACGCTAACGTGTGAAATCTTGCTTTAGCGTCAGGATTCCTAACGCCCAGCTTTGCATCTCTAATGAGATGCAAAGAGGGCGTTCCCAACCTAACATGACAGGAGAAATGTCGCTAAGCGACATTTCTCCTATCATCAAACCCCACGCTATGAAGCATAGGATCAGGAAAAGTAGCGATAACCCGTGTTATCGCAACTTTCCTTACGCCTGCTTTAGGACTGACTTAGCCATGATATCCTATGGAGGGTGGATATCATGGCTAATTTTGTGAGTCCATATCAGCAAGCTAACACCACATTGCGTGAGATTATCGCTGGGTTTCCAGCGATAATCTCACATTAGGCAGTTAGCGTGAGGATTTTTATCGCTGAGGAGATAAGCATTGCTAATAGCACTCTATCTCAGCGATAAAAATCCACGTTACCCGGCGATAATTGTCCTCACGCTAACAGCGCTGAGCGATAATTATCGCCGGGTGTTGCTGATATGTCCCAAATTCGGTGCTTGCTTAGCGCTGGGGGCCCAAAGGGGCTGCACATTTAAAGTCACACTCTCAAACTGCATCTAAAAACATAACAACTGATTACATCGCTGGCCTAACGATATTTGCACAAACCGTACCGTCTTTTCAATTTGAATATCAATATGTCACTATAATTATTTTAGGGACATTCCCACGTGATGAGCACTCTGTACTTTTAACTAAGTTCCCCAGGTCCAACGTAGGGGCATGTATCTGATTGTGTTTTTTGGCTTGGGGTGTGGTGTTGGTATGGGAAGAGCACGCTAAAACGTAAACTCGGTTCATAAATTGCTCATTCAATTCATACAAGTGAGGAACTTTACAACTATGTAGTAAAATGCATATGTATGTTATTTATTTATAAAGTTTGCCAGTATTATCTGCTATGCACAAGCACAAGTTCCATCGCAAGTGTTGAACTTAACACCAGCCTTTTCTGCTTGTCAAAGGAAGTGAAAAGTCTTCTTTACATTACTGCTCCTTCAAACGTACCGCTTTCCATACCAATTAGCTAACATCTATCAAGCTTGCCCCACCTTATCGGTCCATCACAAGCACCAGTCTCATTTTTCACACAATTGTTTACATTTGACCCTGTTGTTTATTTTTTATACGTTTGATTGGCATTTTTCAAAAAATTAGTAACACAGTAAACAACTAGCCAGCATGCTAGCAATGCATGTTCAGGAATAAAGCTGCACAGTTGGAACATTACAGATGTTGTACAATATGCACCCGTCCCACTAATAGTAAGCAAAAATATGTCAATCAGGGGGGCTAGGGGCTGCAACCTATTGGCTATCAATTTGGCCAGAATTTTAACATCCACATTTATTAATGACAATGGCCTATATGAGTCAAGTTCAGTCTCAGGCTTCCCGGGTTTCAATAAAGTGATTATTATCGCTTCGCGCATGGTTGGTGGTAAAATACCAGTAGTTTGAGCATCCTCATATAGCGCTATCACATGCGGCACTAGTTCCTCCACGTAGGCTTTATAGAAGGTGGTGGTTAGACCATCAGACCCGGGGGTCTTGTCTAAAGGTAAACTTTTAATAACATGAGAAACATCCTCTACAGTGAACGGGAAGTCCAAATAATCTCTGTGCCTTACAGTGATATGTTCTTATTTCTTTCTTATATGCCTCATCTAAGAGTTCATGTTGTGGTAACAGCCAAGAGAACAGGCATGGGGGGACACGGGGAGCACCAATTGCAAAAGGCATGGGGCATAATCTGATAGGGATCTAGGGAGATGAGATACCCCCTTGGTCCAGGTGGCAACATCGCGCGACACCAGCCAGAAGTCCAATCTGGACTAGGCACCATGATGCTCAGAAATAGAGCTGCCCTCCCTAATCGCAGGGTGCCTACATCGCCAGATGTCGACTAAATCGCCATCTGAAAATATGGCGTTCAGGGCTGCGCTAGCCGAAGGGTGTAGGGCCTGGGTCGCCCCCCTCCTGTCCAAGTCATCATCCAAGATTGCATAGAAATCTCCCCCCAAATAATAGTGCTGCAGCCGGTCGCCCACATTATGGCCGAATAACGCGACTATCGCAACTGGGACCCCACCCAATGTGCCCATGATGATAATGAATCTGCCCTCCGGGTCCCTGTGCACTTCCTCTTCCCTCCAATCCAAGCCCTGCCTGATCAACACCGCCACTCCTCGGGAGTAGTTAGAATATATGGAGGAGTACACGTGGCTCCATCGGCAATGCTTCACCCTAGGGGAAGGCACAACATTAAGATGGGCCTCCTTCAGTACACATATGTCTATATTATGTCTCAACAGATAGGCATGCACAAGCCTGGACTTTCTACCATCATTCAATCCCCGAAATTTCCATGTTAAAAACTTCAAACTGGTGGCCTGGTGCCTAACTGTAAAAGGTGCAAGAAAGCAGTGGGACAAGGGCAGTGCAGCCTCATCTTAGGTCTCCCGGTGCAGACAAACAAGCAGCAAAGAGTCATACTGGCTAAAAACATAACAACAACCCCCACCCACTCCAATCCCCCAATCAGGTTGTAGATAACCCTCCCACAAAAACATGAAGAAACATTTAGCACAAGGGAATCCTCCCATAGGGGTGTAGGACCGCCGGCCCACTCCCCTGTCAAGGCAGGATGGCCAAGATACTGCAGAGAGCTAAGAAAATAACAGGAGAAAAGTTCAAATACACCATTCACATAGCATTAGGACCTGGCTGGGGTCCAGACAGGTCATAATACTCTGTCCAATCTGGTGTGTCTCAACTCTTTCTGACATGCCGTAGGGCCCTCTCAGTCCTCTAAGCAGGCCTCCGCCGAGGTAAACCACTCACACCCAGCTTGGGGGAAGCAAGCCAAAAGGAAGAAAATTGACATGGGGGCTCATGATGTATCAATCAGGAACCAACAAAGAAAGGATCACACATAGGTCTCCCAACATCAAACACAATATGAAACAACCAGATCATGGAATATGGCATAACAGGAGAGCTGTCAATCATTGTCACTTAGCTGGGTCTCTGCCGAGTCCCCCAACCTGGAGCCATGTTTAGACTGCTTACCGCCGACGTGTTTTGCAAATTTGAGGGGGGATTTAGCATCTGTAAAGAAGTGTGTAGAGCCCTCATATGTAACCTTAAGCTTGGCTGGATACAACAATGAGTAGGGGACCTGGGCCTGCAGCAGGAGTCGTTTTGCAGGCAGGAATTTGCGCCTCGCCATCTGCACTGCTGGTGTGAAGTCTGGGTAAAAGGAAATTTGGTTACCCTTGGGTGTGATTTTCCCCTTCTCACGTGCCAGATGCAGAATCAGGTCGCGGTCTTGGTAATAAAGGATCCGGGCCAGGATGGGCCGAGGTGGAGCTCTGATCGGTGGTTTAGGGCCCAAAGCACGATGCTGTCTCTCGACCGCAAAGACAATGGAGAGGTGAGTGTCAAACAGCTCCCGAAGTAAATCAGCCACATAGGACTCCATCTTGACAATAGCCGTGGTTTCTGGTATTTCTGTGATACGAAAGTTGTTGCGGCTAGACCTCGCCTCCAAATCATCGTTTTCTGCGCGGATCAGCCCCAACACTCTGTCCATCTGCAGAAGTTGTTCCTTCGTTTCCACTTGAAATTCGTGAAAGTCGGAAGTTTTATTTTCAAGTATGTCAAGTCTATTTTCGTGGTTCCCTACCTGGGTCTTGACGGCATCCAGTTGGGTAGTGAGCGCGTCAAGCTTGGTGTTGATATTACGCAGGCTTGACCGCATTTCAAGCATCAGTGTGCGGAGGTCCTCCCCTCAATCCTCAGTCTGCGGCTCCGTACGTCTCTCCGCGCCGGCCTCGGGGTCCGACTCCATAAGTGTAGTCGTCCTCCGCTGGTCAAAGTTTAGCTTTGGCTGCTTTGCATCCTGTTTCCCCATGTCTCGTGCCGATGTCGCCAGTTACAACAGCAGGCCCTCCCCGCCCGTCGTGGTGCAGGCCACGCAACCACGGTCCTCTCTCTCGCACGTTTGTCAAGTACGCATGGGTCAATGTACAGTCCCAGCCCTCAAGGAAACATAGGAGGCCCACCAGCACCACGACCACAAAGCGAATGCACCTGTAGAGATTGGCACACACTCCAAATAAAGACTGCTTCTCGACGGATCTCCAATCGGTTTGACCTCAGTAGCGCGAAGAGGATCCACTGCTGTTGGTGGGTGGATGTTTAACTCGGCATTAGTTCTCCTGATGTGAGGATAATAGCAGGATTCTTTCTTGGCTCGGCACTCACAGAGCAGCCATTCCGCACCTCTGCTGGCCACGCCCCTACATTTGACCCTGTTTGATGGCACTTATGAGGCGCTGCATATCTCCCACAAAAGTCAGTCTGTCTTAGCATGCAGGGCTGGATCGGGAAGTTGCTCCGAAGCTGCTAATGACCCCATGGCTTTTGGCTCTTATAAGAACATTTTACTATGGAGTGAGTGCTACAGGATGGAGACAGCCCTGCAAGGCAGAGGTAATAAAAGCTGTGTCTAGGTATTAAGCTCTAATTTACCAAATACGTGTGTGTGTGTGTGCGTGTGTGTGTGTGTGTTTGGGTGTGTGTGTACGTGTGTGTGTGTGAGTGTGTATATATATCTACGAACACTCAAGGTTGAAGTGCTGGCGTTGCCCTAATGAACAGATTGCGGTTTCTAGAGTGCACCCTCAAGTGCTGAGCACACGTATAGGAAATATTGTCGCACCGGCTCAAGGCGTAGGAGGGTAGCACCACACCAGGATTGCCAAAGGGGGCCACGGCGCGCAATCCATGTTGTAGCTGTTTGTGGGGAAACTGAATTGAAGATGGGCATCAGCAGCACATCATGGCGCAATCAGTGCCGAAGGACTACATACTTACCTCATCTCATTTGGGCAAGAGGCGGCGGCTGACACTACGAGTCGCAGCAGGCATTGGGAAAAGCTATAAAGAACCTCATTGGAGAGTTAAAATGAGTGTGAGCTGCTATGCAAATCATTGGAGTGGGCCTATGAGTAAGGAAACATCCGAAACGCGTCAGGCGAACACTCGAGGTTGAATTGCTGGCGTTGCCCTAATGAACAGATTGAGATTTCTAGAGTGCACCCTCAAGTGCTGAGCACATGTATAGAAAATATTGTCGCACCCGCTCAAGGCGTAGGAGGGTAGCACCATCCCAGGATTGCCAAAGGGGGCCACGGCACGCAATCCATGTCGTCGCTGTTTGTGGGGAAACTAAATTGAAGACGGGCATCAGCGGCACTTCACGGCGCAATCAGTGCTGAAGGACTACATACTTACCTCATATCATTTGGGCAAGAGGGGGCGGCTGACACTACGAGTCCCAGCAGGCATTGGGAAAAGCTATAAAGAAGCTAATTGGAGAATTAAAATGAGTGTCAGCTGCACCGCAAATCATTGGAGTGAGCCTATGAGTAAGGAATTATCTGAAACGCGTCAGGCGAACACTCAAGGTTGAAGTGCTGGCGATGCCCTAATGAACAGATTGCGGTTTCTAGAGTGCACCCTCAAGTGCTGAGCAAATGTATAGGAAATATTGTCACGCCCGCTCAAGGCGTAGGAGGGTAGCACCATCCCAGGATTGCCAAAGGGGGCCACGGCGCGCAATCCATGTCGTCGCTGTCTGTGGGGAAACTGAATTGAAGATGGGCATCAGCGGCACATCACGGCGCAATCAGTGCCGAAGGACTACATACTTACCTAATCTAATTTGGGAAAGAGGTGGCGGCTGACATTACGAGTCCCAGCAGGCGTTGGGAAAAGCTATAAAGAAGCTCATTGGAGAATTAAAATGACTGTCAGCTGCTATGTAAATCATTGGGGTGAGCCTATGAGTAAGGAAACATCCGAAACGCGTCAGGCGAACACTTGAGGTTGAAGTGCTGGCGTTGCCCTCATGAACAGATTGCGGTTTTTAGAGTGCACCCTCAAGTGCTGAACACACGTATAGGAAATATTGTCGCGCCCGCTCAAGGACTAGGAGGGGAGCACCACCCCATGATTGCCAATGGGGGCCATGGCACGCAATCCATTGCGTCGCTGTTTGTGGGGAAACTGAATTGAAAATGGGCATCAGCGGCACATCACGGCGCAATCAGTGCCGAAGGACCACATACTTACCTCATCTCATTTGGGCAAGAGGCCGCAGCTGACACTATGAGTCCCAGCAGGCGTTGGTAAAAGCTATAAAGAAGCTCATTGGAGAATTAAAATGAGTGGCAGATGCTATGCAAATCATTGGAGTGAGCCTATGAGTAAGGAATCATCCTTAACGCGTCAGGCGAACACTCGAGGTTGAATTGCTGGCGTTGCCCTAATGAACAGATTGAGATTTCTAGAGTGCACCCTCAAGTGCTGAGCACATGTATAGAAAATATTGTCGCACCCGCTCAAGGCGTAGGAGGGTAGCACCATCCCAGGATTGCCAAAGGGGGCCACGGCACGCAATCCATGTCATCGCTGTTTGTGGGGAAACTAAATTGAAGACGGGCATCAGCGGCACTTCACGGCGCAATCAGTGCTGAAGGACTACATACTTACCTCATATCATTTGGGCAAGAGGGGGCGGCTGACACTACGAGTCCCAGCAGGCATTGGGAAAAGCTATAAAGAAGCTAATTGGAGAATTAAAATGAGTGTCAGCTGCACCGCAAATCATTGGAGTGAGCCTATGAGTAAGGAATTATCTGAAACGCGTCAGGCGAACACTCAAGGTTGAAGTGCTGGCGATGCCCTAATGAACAGATTGCGGTTTCTAGAGTGCACCCTCAAGTGCTGAGCAAACGTATAGGAAATATTGTCACGCCCGCTCAAGGCGTAGGAGGGTAGCACCATCCCAGGATTGCCAAAGGGGGCCACGGCGCGCAATCCATGTCGTCGCTGTCTGTGGGGAAACTGAATTGAAGATGGGCATCAGCGGCACATCACGGCGCAATCAGTGCCGAAGGACTACATACTTACCTAATCTAATTTGGGAAAGAGGTGGCGGCTGACATTACGAGTCCCAGCAGGCGTTGGGAAAAGCTATAAAGAAGCTCATTGGAGAATTAAAATGACTGTCAGCTGCTATGTAAATCATTGGGGTGAGCCTATGAGTAAGGAAACATCCGAAACGCGTCAGGCGAACACTTGAGGTTGAAGTGCTGGCGTTGCCCTCATGAACAGATTGCGGTTTTTAGAGTGCACCCTCAAGTGCTGAACACACGTATAGGAAATATTGTCGCGCCCGCTCAAGGACTAGGAGGGGAGCACCACCCCATGATTGCCAATGGGGGCCATGGCACGCAATCCATTGCGTCGCTGTTTGTGGGGAAACTGAATTGAAAATGGGCATCAGCGGCACATCACGGCGCAATCAGTGCCGAAGGACCACATACTTACCTCATCTCATTTGGGCAAGAGGCCGCAGCTGACACTATGAGTCCCAGCAGGCGTTGGTAAAAGCTATAAAGAAGCTCATTGGAGAATTAAAATGAGTGGCAGATGCTATGCAAATCATTGGAGTGAGCCTATGAGTAAGGAATCATCCTTAACGCGTCAGGCGAACACTCGAGGTTGAATTGCTGGCGTTGCCCTAATGAACAGATTGAGATTTCTAGAGTGCACCCTCAAGTGCTGAGCACATGTATAGAAAATATTGTCGCACCCGCTCAAGGCGTAGGAGGGTAGCACCATCCCAGGATTGCCAAAGGGGGCCACGGCACGCAATCCATGTCATCGCTGTTTGTGGGGAAACTAAATTGAAGACGGGCATCAGCGGCACTTCACGGCGCAATCAGTGCTGAAGGACTACATACTTACCTCATATCATTTGGGCAAGAGGGGGCGGCTGACACTACGAGTCCCAGCAGGCATTGGGAAAAGCTATAAAGAAGCTAATTGGAGAATTAAAATGAGTGTCAGCTGCACCGCAAATCATTGGAGTGAGCCTATGAGTAAGGAATTATCTGAAACGCGTCAGGCGAACACTCAAGGTTGAAGTGCTGGCGATGCCCTAATGAACAGATTGCGGTTTCTAGAGTGCACCCTCAAGTGCTGAGCAAACGTATAGGAAATATTGTCACGCCCGCTCAAGGCGTAGGAGGGTAGCACCATCCCAGGATTGCCAAAGGGGGCCACGGCGCGCAATCCATGTCGTCGCTGTCTGTGGGGAAACTGAATTGAAGATGGGCATCAGCGGCACATCACGGCGCAATCAGTGCTGAAGGACTACATACTTACCTAATCTAATTTGGGAAAGAGGCGGCGGCTGACATTACGAGTCCCAGCAGGCGTTGGGAAAAGCTATAAAGAAGCTCATTGGAGAATTAAAATGACTGTCAGCTGCTATGTAAATCATTGGGGTGAGCCTATGAGTAAGGAAACACCCAAAACGCGTCAGGCGAACACTTGAGGTTGAAGTGCTGGCGTTGCCCTAATGAACAGATTGCGGTTTTTAGAGTGCACCCTCAAGTGCTGAACACATGTATAGGAAATATTGTCGCGCCCGCTCAAGGACTAGGAGGGGAGCACCACCCCATGATTGCCAAAGGGGGCCATGGCACGCAATCCATTGCGTCGCTGTTTGTGGGGAAACTGAATTGAATATGGGCATCAGCGGCACATCACGGCGCAATCAGTGCCGAAGGACCACATACTTACCTCATCTCATTTGGGCAAGAGGCCGCAGCTGACACTATGAGTCCCAGCAGGCGTTGGTAAAAGCTATAAAGAAGCTCATTGGAGAATTAAAATGAGTGTCAGATGCTATGCAAATCATTGGAGTGAGCCTATGAGTAAGGAATCATCCGAAAAGCGTCAGGCGAACACTCGAGTTTGAAGTGCTGGTGTTGCCCTAACGAACAGATTGCGGTTTTTAGAGTGCACCCTCAAGTGCTGAACACACTTATAGGAAATATTGTTGTGCCCGCCCAAGGCGTAGGAGGGTAGCACCACCCCAAGATTGCCAAAGGGGGCCACGGCGCGCAATCCATGTCGTCGCTGTTTGTGGGGAAACTGAATTGAAGATGGGCATCAGCGGCAAATCACGGCGCAATCAGCGCCAAAGGACTACATACTTACCTCAACTCAATTGGGTAAGAGGCGGTGGCTGACACTACGAGTCCTAGCAGGCATTGGAAAAAGCTATAAAGAAGCTCATTGGAGCATTAAAATGAGTGTCAGCTGCTATGCAAATTAGTGGAGTGAGCCTATGAGTAAGGAATCATCCGAAACCCGTCAGGTGAACACTCGAGGTTGAAGTGCTGGCGTTGCCCTAATGAACAGATTGCGGTTTCTAGAGTGCACCCTCAAGTGCTGAGAGCACATATAGGAAATATTGTTGCGCCCGCTCAAGGCTTAGGAGGGTAGCACCACCTAGGATTGTCAAAGGGGGCCACGGCGCGCTATCCATGTCATTGCTGTTTGTGGGGAAACTGAATTGAAGCTGGGCATCAGCGGCACATCACGGCGCAATCAGTGCCGAAGGACTACATAAGTACCTCATCTCATTTGGGCAATAGGCAGCGGCTGACACTACGAGACCCAGCAGGCATTAGGAAAAGCTATAAAGAAACTCATTATAGGATTAAAATGAGTGTCAGCTGCTATGCAAATCATTGGAGTGAGCCTATGAGTAAGGAATCATCCGAAACGAGTCAGGCGAACACTCGAGGGTGAAGTGCTGGCATTGCCCTAATGAACAGATTGCGGTTTCTAGAGGCACCCTCAAGTGCTGAGCACACGTATAGGAAATATTGTCGCACCCGCTCAAGGCGTAGGAGGGTAGCACCACCCCAGGATTGTCAAAGGGGGCCACGGCGCACAATCCATGTCATTGCAGTTTGTGGGGAAACTGAATTGAAGATGGGCATCAGCGGCATATCACGGCGCAATCAGTGCCAAAGGACTACATACTTACCTCATCTCATTTGGGCAAGAGGCAGCGGCTGACACGACGAGTCCCAGCAGGCATTGGGAAAAGCTGTAAAGAAGCTCATTGGAGAATTAAAATGAGTGTCAGCTGCTATGGAAATCATTGGAGTGGACCAATGAGTAAGGAATCATCCATAACGCATCAGGCGAACACTCGAGGTAGAAGTGCTGGCGTTGCCCTAATGAACAGATTGCGGTTTCTAGAGTGCACCCTCAAGTGCTGAGCAAACGTATAGGAAATATTGTCACGCCCGCTTAAGGCGTAGGAGGGTAGCACCATCCCAGGATTGCCAAAGGGGGCCACGGCGCGCAATCCATGTTGTCGCTGTTTGCGGGGAAACTAAATTGAAGATGGGCATCAGCGGCACTTCACGGCCGAATCAGTGCCGAAGGACTACATACTTACCTCATCTCATTTGGTCAAGAGGCGGCGGCTGACACTGCGAGTCCCAGCAGACGTTGGGAAAAGCTATAAAGAAGCTCATTGCAGGGTTAAAATGAGTGTCAGCTGCTATGCAAATCATTGGAGTGAGACTATAATCATCCGAAACGCGTCAGTCAAACACTCGAGGTTGAAGTGCTGGCGTTGCCCTAATGAACAGATTGTGGTTTCTAGAGTGCACCCTCAAGTGCTGAGCACACATATAGGAAAAATTGTCGGGCCCGCTCAAGGCGTAGGAGGGGAGCACCACCCTATGATTAACAAAGGGGGCCATGGCACGCAATCCATTCCGTCGCTGTTTGTGGGGAAACTGAATTGAAAAGGGGCATCAGCGGCACATCACGTCGCAATCAGTGCCGAAGGACCACATACTTACCTCATCTCATTTGTGCAAGAGGCCGCAGCTGACACTATGAGTCCGAGCAGGCGTTGGGAAAAGCTATAAAGAAGGTCATTGGAGAATTAAAATGAGTGTCAGCTGCTATGCAAATCATTGAAGTGAGCCTATGAGTAAGGAATCATCCGAAACGCGTCAGGCGAACACTCGAGGTTGAAGTGCTGGCGTTGCCCTAATGAACAGATTGGCGTTTTTAGAGTGCACCCTCAAGTGCTGAGCACACGTATAGGAAATATTGTCATGCCCGCCCAAGGCGTAGGAGGGTAGCACCACCCCAGGATTGCCAAAGGGGGCCACGGCGAACAATCCATGTCATTGCTGTTTGTGGGGAAACTGAATTGAAGATGGGCATCAGCGGCATATCACGGCACAATCAGTGCTGAAGGACTACATACTTACCTCGTTCTCATTTGGTCAAGAGGTGGCGGCTGACACTACGAGTCCCAGCAGGCGTTGGGAAAAGCTATAAAGAAGCTCATTGCAGGATTAAAATGAGTGTCAGCTGCTATGCAAATCATTGGAGTGAGACTATGAGTAAGGAATCATCCTAAACGCGTCAGGCGAACACTCAAGTTTGAAGTTCTGGCATTGCCATAATGAACAGATTGCGGTTTCTAGAGTGCACTCTCAAGTGCTGAGCACACGTGTAGGAAATATTGTCGCACCCTCTCAAGGCGTAGGAGGGTAGCACCCCCCCAGGATTGCCCAATGGGGCCACGGCGCGCAATCCATGTCGTCGCTGTTTGTGAGGAAACTGAATTGAAGATAGGCATCAGCGGCACATCACTGCACAATCAGTGCTGAAGGACTACATACTTACCTCATCTCATTTGGGAAAGAGACAGGGGCTGACACTACGAGTCCCAGCAGGCGTTGGGAAAAGCTATAAAGAAGCTCATTGGAGAATTAAACTGAATGTCAGCTGCTATGCAAATCAGTGGAGTGAGCCTATGAGTAAGGAATCATCTGAAATGCGTCAGGTGAACATTCGAGGTTGAAGTGCTGGCGTTGACCTAATGAACAGATTGCGGTTTCTAGAGTGCACCCGCAAGTGCTGATTGTACATATCGGAAATATTGTTGCGGCCGCTCAAGGCGTAGGAGGGTAGCACCACCCCAGGATTGTCAAAGGGGGCCACGGCGCGCAATCCATGCCATTGCAGTTTGTGGGGAAAATGAATTGAAGATGGGCATCAGCGGAATATCACGGCGCAATCAGTGCCAAAGGACTAAATACTTACCTCATCTCATTTGGGCAAGAGGCAGCGGCTGACAAGACGAGTCCCATCAGGCATTGGGAAAAGCTGTAAAGAAGCTCATTGGAGAATCAAAATGAGTATCAGCTGCTATGGAAATCATTGGAGTGGACCAATGAGTAAGGAATCATCCATAACGCGTCAGGCGAACACTCGAGGTTGAAGTGCTGGCGTTGCCCTAATGAACAGATTGCGGTTTCTAGAGTGCACCCTCAAGTGCTGAGCAAACGTATAGGAAATATTGTCACGCCCGCTTAAGGCGTAGGAGGGTAGCACCATCCCAGGACTGCCAAAGGGGCCCACGGCGCGCAATCCATGTCGTCGCTGTTTTTTGGGGAAACTAAATTGAAGATGGGCATCAGCGGCACTTCACGGCGCAATCAGTGCTGATGGACTACATACTTACCTCATATCATTTGGGCAAGAGGAGGAGGCTGACACTACGAGACCCAGCAGGCATTGGGATAAGATCTAAAGAAGCTCATTGGACAATTAAAATGAGTGTCAGCTGCAACGCAAATCATTGGAGTGAGCTTATGAGTAAGGAATTATCCGAAACGCGTCAGGCGAACACTCAAGGTTGAAGTGCTGGCGTTGCCCTAATGAACAGATTGCGGTTTCTAGAGTGCACCCTCAAGTGCTAAGCACATGTATAGGAAATATTGTCGCGCCCGCTCAAGGCGTAGGAGGGTAGCACCATCCCAGGATTGCCAAAGGGGGCCACGGGGTGCAATCCATGTCGTCGCTGTTTGAGGGGAAACGGAATTGAAGATGGGCATCAGCGGCACATCGCGGCGCAATCAGTGCTGAAGGACTACATACTTACCTTGTCTCATTTGGGAAAGAGGCGGAGGCTGACACTACGAGTCCCAGCAGGCGTTGGGAAAAGCTATAAAGAAGCTCATTGGAGAATTAAAGTGAATGTCAGCTGCTATGCAAATCATTGGAGTGAGCCAATGAGTAAGGAATCATCCGAAACGCGGCAGGCGAACACGCGAGGGTGAAGTGCTGGCGTGGCCCTAATGAACAGATTGCGGTTTCTAGAGTGCACCCTCAAGTTCTGAACACATGTATGGGAAATATTGTCGCGCCCGCTCAAGCCGTAGGAGGGTAGCACCTCCCCGGGATTGCCAAAGGGGACCATGGCGAGCAAATCCATGTCATCGCAGTTTGTGGGGAAACTGAATTGAAGATGGGCAGCAGCGGCATGTCACGGCGCAATCAGTGCTGAAGGACTACATACTTACCTCATCTCATTTGGTCAAGAGGCGGCGGCTGACACTGCGAGTCCCAGCAGGCGTTGGGAAAAGCTATAAAGAAGCTCATTGCAGGAATAAAATGAGTGTCAGCTGCTATGCAAATCTTTGGAGTGAGACTATGAGTAAGGAATTATCCAAAACGCGTCAGGCGAACACTGAAGGTTGAAGTGCTGGCGTTGCCCTAATGAACAGATTGCGGTTTCTAGAGTGCACTCTCAAGTGCTGAGCACACGTGTAGGAAATATTGTCACACCCTCTCAAGGCGTAGGAGGGTAGCACCACCCCAGGATTGCCCAAGGGGGCTACGGTGCGCAATCCATGTCGTCGCTGTTTGTGGGGAAACTGAATTGAAGATGGGCATCAGCGGCATGTCACGGCGCAATCAGTGCTGAAGTACTACATACTTACCTCATCTCATTTGGTCAAGAGGCGGCGGCTGACACTGCGAGTCCCAGCAGGCGTTGGGAAAAGCTATAAAGAAGCTCATTGCAGGATTAAAATGAGTGTCAGCTGCTATGCAAATCATTGGAGTGAGACTATGAGTAAGGAATTATCCGAACGCGTCAGGTGAACACTCAAGGTTGAAGTGCTGGCGTTGCCCTAATGAACAGATTGCGTTTTTTAGAGTGCACCCTCAAGTGCTGAGCACACGTGTAGGAAATATTGTCGCACCCTCTCAAGGCGTAGAAGGTTAGCACCACCCCAGGATTGCCCAAGGGGGCCACGGTGCGCAATCCATGTCGTCGCTGTTTGTGGGGAAACTGAATTGAAGATGGGCATCAGCGGCACATCACTGCGCAATCAGTGCTGAAGGACTACATACTTACCTCATCTCATTTGGGCAAGTGGCGGCGGCTGACACTACAAGTCCCAGCAGGCATTGGGAAAAGATATAAAGAAGCTCATTGGAGAATTAAAATGAGTGTCAGCTGCTATGCAAATCATTGGAGTCAGCCTATGAGTAAGGAATCACCCGAAACGCGTCAGTTGAACACTCGAGGTTGAAGTGCTGGCGTTGCCCTAATGAACAGATTGTGGTTTCTAGAGTGCACCCTCAAGTGCTGAGCACACATATAGGAAATATTGACGCGCCCACTCAAGGCGTAGGAGGGGAGCACCACCCTATGATTGCCAAAGGGGGCCATGGCACACAATCCATTCCGTCGCTGTTTGTGGGGAAACTGAATTGAATATGAGCATTAGCGGCACATCACGTCGCAGTCAGTGCCGAAGGACCACATACTTACCTCATCTCATTTGGGCAAGAGGCCGCAGCTGACACTATGAGTCCGAGCAGGCGTTGCACCCTCAAGTGCTGAGCACACATATAGGAAATATTGTCGCGCCCGCTCAAGCCGTAGGAGGGGAGCACCACCCTATGATTGCCAAAGGGGGCCATGGCACGCAATCCATTCCGTCGCTGTTTGTGGGGAAACTGAATTGAATATGGGCATTAGCAGCACATCACGTCGCAGTCAGTGCCGAAGGACCACATACTTACCTCATCTCATTTGGGCAAGAGGCGGCAGCTGACACTATGAGTCCGAGCAGGCGTTGGGAAAAGCTATAAAGAAGCTCATTGGAGAATTAAAATGAGTGTCAGCTGCTATGCAAATCATTGGAGTGAGCCTATGAGTAAGGAATCATCCGAAACGCGTCAGGCGAACACTCGAGGTTGAAGTGCTGGCGTTGCCCTAATGAACAGATTGCGTTTTTTTAGAGTGCACCCTCAAGTGCTGAGCACACGTGTAGGAAATATTGTCGCACCCTCTCAAGGCGTAGAAGGGTAGCACCACCCCAGGATTGCCCAAGGGGGCCACGGTGCGCAATCCATGTCGTCGCTGTTTGTGGGGAAACTGAATTGAAGATGGGCATCAGCGGCACATCACTGCGCAATCAGTGCTGAAGGACTACATACTTACCTCATCTCATTTGGGCAAGTGGCGGCGGCTGACACTACAAGTCCCAGCAGGCATTGGGAAAAGATATAAAGAAGCTCATTGGAGAATTAAAATGAGTGTCAGCTGCTATGCAAATCATTGGAGTCAGCCTATGAGTAAGGAATCACCCGAAACGCGTCAGTTGAACACTCGAGGTTGAAGTGCTGGCGTTGCCCTAATGAACAGATTGTGGTTTCTAGAGTGCACCCTCAAGTGCTGAGCACACATATAGGAAATATTGTCGCGCCCACTCAAGGCGTAGGAGGGGAGCACCACCCTATGATTGCCAAAGGAGGCCATGGCACACAATCCATTCCGTCGCTGTTTGTGGGGAAACTGAATTGAATATGGGCATTAGCGGCACATCACGTCGCAGTCAGTGCCGAGGGACCACATACTTACCTCATCTCATTTGGGCAAGAGGCCGCAGCTGACACTATGAGTCCGAGCAGGCGTTGCACCCTCAAGTGCTGAGCACACATATAGGAAATATTGTCGCGCCCGCTCAAGGCGTAGGAGGGGAGCACCACCCTATGATTGCCAAAGGGGGCCATGGCACGCAATCCATTCCGTCGCTGTTTGTGGGGAAACTGAATTGAATATGGGCATTAGCAGCACATCACGTCGCAGTCAGTGCCGAAGGACCACATACTTACCTCATCTCATTTGGGCAAGAGGCCGCAGCTGACACTATAAGTCCGAGCAGGCGTTGGGAAAAGCTATAAAGAAGCTCATTGGAGAATTAAAATGAGTGTCAGCTGCTATGCAAATCATTGGAGTGAGCCTATGAGTAAGGAATCATCCGAAACGCGTCAGGCGAACACTCGAGGTTGAAGTGCTGGCGTTGCCCTAATGAACAGATTGCGTTTTTTAGAGTGCACCCTCAAGTGCTGAGCACACGTGTAGGAAATATTGTCGCACCCTCTCAAGGCGTAGAAGGGTAGCACCACCCCAGGATTGCCCAAGGGGGCCACGGTGCGCAATCCATGTCGTCGCTGTTTGTGGGGAAACTGAATTGAAGATGGGCATCAGCGGCACATCACTGCGCAATCAGTGCTGAAGGACTACATACTTACCTCATCTCATTTGGGCAAGTGGCGGCGGCTGACACTACAAGTCCCAGCAGGCATTGGGAAAAGATATAAAGAAGCTCATTGGAGAATTAAAATGAGTGTCAGCTGCTATGCAAATCATTGGAGTGAGCCTATGAGTAAGGAATCACCCGAAACGCGTCAGTTGAACACTCGAGGTTGAAGTGCTGGCGTTGCCCTAATGAACAGATTGTGGTTTCTAGAGTGCACCCTCAAGTGCTGAGCACACATATAGGAAATATTGTCGCACCCACTCAAGGCGTAGGAGGGGAGCACCACCCTATGATTGCCAAAGGGGGCCATGGCACACAATCCATTCCGTCGCTGTTTGTGGGGAAACTGAATTGAATATGGGCATTAGCGGCACATCACATCGCAGTCAGTGCCGAAGGACCACATACTTACCTCATCTCATTTGGGCAAGAGGCCGCAGCTGACACTATGAGTCCGAGCAGGCGTTGCACCCTCAAGTGCTGAGCACACATATAGGAAATATTGTCGCGCCCGCTCAAGGCGTAGGAGGGGAGCACCACCCTATGATTGCCAAAGGGGGCCATGGCACGCAATCCATTCCGTCGCTGTTTGTGGGGAAACTGAATTGAATATGGGCATTAGCGGCACATCACGTCGCAGTCAGTGCCGAAGGACCACATACTTACCTCATCTCATTTGGGCAAGAGGCCGCAGCTGACACTATGAGTCCGAGCAGGCGTTGGGAAAAGCTATAAAGAAGCTCATTGGAGAATTAAAATGAGTGTCAGCTGCTATGCAAATCATTGGAGTGAGACTATGAGTAAGGAATTATCTGAAACGCGTCAGGCGAACACTCAAGGTTGAAGTGCTGGCGTTGCCCTAATGAACAGATTGCGGTTTCTAGAGTGCACTCTCAAGTGCTGAGCACACGTGTAGGAAATATTGTCGCACCCTCTCAAGGCATAGGAGGGTAGCACCACGCCAGGATTGCCCAAGAGGGCCACGGCGCGCAATCCATGTCGTCGCTGTTTGTGGGGAAACTGAATTGAAGATGGGCATCAGCGGCACATCACTGCGCAATCAGTGCTGAAGGACTACATACTTACCTCATCTCATTTAGGCAAGTGGCGGCGGCTGACACTACGAGTCCCAGCAGGCGTTGGGAAAAGATATAAAGAAGCTCATTGGAGAATTAAAATAAGTGTCAGCTGCTATGCAAATCATTGGAGTGAGCCTATGAGTAAGGAATCATCCGAAACGCGTCAGTCGAACACTCGAGGTTGAAGTGCTGGCGTTGCCCTAATGAACAGATTGCGGTTTCTAGAGTGCACCCTCAAGTGCTGAGCACACATATAGGAAATATTGTCACGCCCGCTCAAGGCGTAGGAGGGTAGCACCACCCCAGGACTGCCAAAGGGGGCCACGGCACGCAATCCATGTCATCACAGTTTGTGGGGAAACTGAATTGAAGATGGGCATCAGCGGCACATCACGGCGCAATCAGTGCTGAAGGACTACATACTTACCTCGTCTCATTTGGGAAAGAGTTGGAGGCTGACACTACAAGTCCCAGCAGGCGTTGGGAAAAGCTATAAAGAAGCTCATTGGAGTATTAAATTGAGTGTCAGCTGCTATGCAAATCATTGGAGTGAGTCTATGAGTAAGGAATCATCCGAAACGCGTCAGTCGAATACTCGAGGTTGAAGTGCTGGCTTTGCCCTAATGAGCAGATTGCGGTTTCTAGAGTGCACCCTCAAGTGCTGAGAACACATATAGGAAATATTGTCGCGCCCGCTCAAGGCGTAGGAGGGTAGCACCACCCCAAGACTGCCAAAGGGGGCCACGGCACGCAATCCATGTCGTCGCAGTTTGTGGGGAAACTGAATTGAAGATGGGCATCAGCGGCACATCACGGTGCAATCAGTGCTGAAGGACTACATACTTATCTCGTCTCATTTGGGAAAGAGGCGGAGGCTGACACTACGAGTCCCAGCAGGCGTTGGGAAAAGCTATAAAGAAGCTCATTGGAGAATTAAAATGAATGTCAGCTGATATGCAAATCATTGGAGTGAGCCTATGAGTAAGTAATCATCCGAAATGCGTCAGGCGAACACTGGAGGTTGAAGTGCTGGCGTTGCCTTAATGAACAGATTGCATTTTCTAGAGTGCACCCTCAAGTGCTGAGCACACATATAGGAAATATTGTCGCGCCCACTCAAGGCGTAGGAGGGTAACACCACCCCAGGACTGCCAAAGGGGGCCACGGCACGCAATCCATGTCGTCGCTGTTTGTGGGGAAACTGAATTGAAGATGGTCATCAGCGGCACATCACGGCGCAATCAGTGCCGAAGGACTACATACTTACCGCATCTCATTTGGGCAAGAGGCGGAGGCTGACACTACGAGTCCCAGCAGGCATTGGGAAAAGCTTTAAAGAAGCTCATTGGAGAATTAAAATGAGTGTCAGCAGCTATGCAAATCATTGGAGTGAGCCTATGAGTAAGGAATCATCCGAAACGCGTCAGGAGACCACTCGAGGTTGAAGTGCCGGCCTTGCCCTAATGAACAGATTGTGGTTTCTAAAGTGCACCCTCAAGTGCTTAGCACACATATAGGAAATATTGTCTCCCCTGCTCAAGGCATAGGAGGGTAGCACCACCCCAGTATTGCCAAAGAGGACCACGGCGTGCAATCCATGTCGTCACTGTTTGTGGGGAAACTGAATTGAAGATGGGCATCAGCGGCACATCACGGCGCAATCAGCGCTGAAGGACTACATACTTACCTCATCTCATTTGGGCAAGTGCCGGCGGCTGACACTACGAAGCCCAGCAGGCGTGGGAAAATATGTAAAGAAGCTCATTGGAGAAATAAAATGAGTGTCAGCTGCTATGCAAATCATTGGAGTGAGCCTATGAGTAAGGAATCATCCGAAACGCGCCAGGTGAACACTCGAGGTTGAAGTGCTGGCATTGTCCTAATGAACATATTACGGTTTCAAGAGTGCAGCCTCAAGTGATGAGCACACGTATAGAAAATATATGTATGTACATCGCTGTACTGAGGGGGAAATAAACGAAATTTTACCGCTGATTCTTTGTGGTCTACGCTCCTTTTGTCAAAGGGATTGAAGGAACTTAAGAGGAGTTCGGGTGACATATATATATATATATATATATATATATCCCATGCTTGCAGTCTCAAAAGAATCTGTGTCCACGGAAAGCAGAAACCACGCAGATCCAAAGTCAGGCACAAAAGTTGTTAATTTATTTTAAAGCCGAGTCTTCACAAATATCTGACGCGTTTCGGGCATCCGCCCTTGCTCACAGACAATCAGTTAAATGAAATGAGCCCATTTTATACATCAAGGCTTTCAATTGGCTGCATTTTTTTCACCATTTTCACCATTTTTTTCACCATGTGACATTTAGAAAGTGAAGACACATTACTCAAACTTGGAAAGTCTGTTTTCCAAACAATTCATTTTTAGACCACATTAAACATTCTGTGCAATTAAATAACAGGATAAAATCCAAAACCCTCAGGCGCAAATAGTATTTATGTTCTAACATGATACTTATGCAAAACATATATAAATACACATCATTATTTAGTATAAAATACATCAAACTTCATAGTTCACGATACAATAATGTCCAATCTTAATTGACCGTGCAAATAACGCAATAAAGTGCAAATATTTTAGATTAAAATTAATTATATATACAAATAATGTGCAAATTACGCAATAATGTAAACACAAAAAATTGTGCAAATAATGCAAGATTGTCAATAATTCAATGTATTTTTTGGATATAAGTACCAAACCATGGAGATGAAGAAGCAAAAAATGTCTGAACGCATATAATGCAGTTAGCATGCTAAGATAATGATTATATTGTGCTGGAAAAACGCCTGAGAGTTGAGATATAAAAAATGTTATAAAGCATTGTATGTGAACTCACTATTGTTAATTGTATGGTCTAAACAGACATATCAAAGAGTCTATGTCTAATAAATGAAGTGAAAAAAACACATTTATATATTCCTAAATCATGTAATTAAACATACTAGGAAAAGTAAAAATGTGAATATAAAGAAAAAATGGGATCAAAAAAGGAAATTCATAATATATATGCGTGGAAGCAGGCAGGGCAATACACTCCATATTAGTCTCACCTTATACAATACATAATACGAAGTTAAAGAAATACATGTAGATCCTCAGTTGTATTAAGCCCATTAGGGAATCTGCTGTCTAGTTTTAAAATAAATTCAGATTCTAATCTTCTAAGCATTTTATCACGGTCACCCCCTCTCTTGGTTTTAGGGACTGAGGCAATTACAAAATAGTTAAGGCATTGCAAATTGTTATTGTGACAAGCCTTGAAATGCCTCGCCACCGGATATGATGCATCATTGTTTATAATGGCACGTAAATGCTGAAGAATCCTAACATGTACTGGTTGCCGGGTGCTCCCGACATACCTAAGATCACAGGTACAAGTTAGTACATAGATAGCGAATTCGGTTTTGCAAGTAAAGGATCCACGTATATCAAATGGATCTGGGCTGAATGGTGTGCAATATTGGTTGGTGTTTTTGCCAAATTTGCATGCTCTACATGTGGAGCAGCGCTTGAACCCCGGCCGGGATTTCAACCACTCTTCTTGTTTTCTGAGCTCGGGAAACTCATGGCAAACTTGGGTCCTTAAAGAGGGTCCCCTCCTGTATGTGATTATTGGCCCATCCGGTAGTCTAGGTTTTAAGACCAAATCAGTTTTTAATATCGGCCATCGTTCTTGAACAATGGACCTGATTTGTCTCGCCTGTTTGCTGTAGGCTATAATGAGCCTGGGGGTCTGGCTGTTGTTTGTAGAGTCACTATCAACAGAGACATTAAGCGTTGTTATTAATAGTGACTCACGAGTTCTAGCTTCCATTTTAACAACTGCATACCTCAAGATGGATTCCCTATAGCCTCTTTGTCTGAATCTTTCCAGAGCTTCAGTTGTACAAATTTTAAGATCATTGGCTTCACTGCAAATCCGTTTGAGCCTCAATAATTCTCCAAACGGAATATTATCGATAACATGTCTAGGATGTGCACTGCTGGCATGAAGAGTATTATTGCCAGCAGTGCTTTTTCGATAAAGTTTAGTGGCCAAATGATTCTGATGTACAAATACTTTAACATCTAAAAAATCAGCTTCACACTCACTGATGGAAGAGGTGAATCTAAGATTTTGCTGATTAGTGTTGAGTGCAGTGACAAAATTGGTCGCACTGGCAGGATCGCCACGCCATAAGATAAAAACATCATCAATAAATCGCATCCAAAGTACCACATGCTCTTTGTACAGATCATGATGTGTTAGTCTGAGGACATGCTCCTCCCACCAGCCTACATGTAAACATGCATAGCTGGGAGAGAAGCATGCCCCCATCGCCACACCACGCTTCTGAATGTAAATATCATTTCCAAACAGAAAAAAGTTGTTATTAAGACACCAGCTGGTAAGTTCCATCAATAATTTGTTATGGTTATAACAATTAATCGACCTTTTGCCCAGGAAAAATTCCAAGGCCTTTAATCCAGATGCATGGTCAATACTAGTATAAAGCGATTCGATATCTAAGGTGATAAATAGCATATCATCGCTCCAACCAGCATCTTTAATCTTACCAATGAAGTCCCCAGTATCCCTGATGTAAGTAGGAAGACCCTTGACCAAATCCTGCAGGAAGTAGTCGATATATTCAGTCACATTTTCCGCTACTCCTGCAATGGCAGAGATGATAGGTCTCCCAGGCACTGGAACAACTTCATTGGAGAAATAAAATGAGTGTCAGCTGCTATGCAAATCATTGGAGTGAGCCTATGAGTAAGGAATCATCCGAAACGCGCCAGGTGAACACTCGAGGTTGAAGTGCTGGCATTGTCCTAATGAACAGATTACGGTTTCAAGAGTGCAGCCTCAAGTGAAATAAACGAAATTTTACCGCTGATTCTTTGTGGTCTACGCTCCTTTTGTCAAAGGGATTGAAGGAACTTAAGAGGAGTTCTGGTGACACATATATATATATATATGCAACTCCTTGAACTCCTCGAACCTCCGCTACAAACACGCAGCAGCAGCGGCGAACAGAGTAAATGGACCCCAATTGCTGGCAGGAAGATTTTATTTCTGCTCCTCTGCTAAATGATGCGTTTCGAGCACAGCCGTGCCCTTGATCACACACAGGTAACAGTTTGCCAAAGCCTTTTAAACATGCAGGGTGAATTCACTTCCTGTGTCAGGTGATCATAGACACAGGAAAAAGACTTGCAAAGAAAGACAGATTCGGTACATTTCAATATACACTCGCCATAAATTGCCTAAATGCATCACACAATTACTAGATGATGTATGCAATATCTGTATAAATACAAATAAAATTAAAACAGCATCATCGTAAAATATATATCACTTGGTTCACTTCGTGAAATTCAAAGTGAAAAAAATAATGTAAATACATATATAAATATATTTACAACAACAACACTGGTAATGGATAAAAGAATGTAACACGATATAAAAACTGTTAATAAATAGGATAAAATATCACTAATAAAACAGAAAAAATAGTGCCACATAATCCAGTAATGACCCAGCGAAGGTGGTACATAACAGCCTGAATGCTAATGAATGATATGAATATGGCTTGAGTGTGGTTGTTACATGTCTTAATGCATAGTCTGAGGTAGAAATAAATATAAAGTGCCACAATTATGTGCAAAAGCATGATCTGATTTTTCCTTTAGAAAGTTTATTTTCATCTCTATTGAAAAAAGGAAAATCTACAATAAGTACAACCCTTGAAAATTCCCTAAAAGATCCTGAAAGAATCTAAAAAATCTAAAAAAACCACAAATGTGCAAAACGTGCAAAAGCAGCTGGAGTTCTGTAATAGTGCTGATAAAAAAGACAAAATAGAGCCCGTTAAAAAACCCTTCAAGATATTGTAGAGGAGTGAGGGCTGGAAAAGCAGAGGTGTGACTAAAATACCTATAAAAATCTACCAAAAACCCGTAAAAAAATCCATGAAAATTCATAAAAAGCTTGTAAAACTATTTATAAAAGCTCATAATCAATCTACAAAGTAATGGGTCCAAGGAGAAGTCAACACAGTGTATATATATATATATATATATATATATATATATATATATATATATATATATATATATATATATATATACACACAAATAACTTTGAATTAATGAAGTACAGAACCAAAATATTCACCAATGTATTAAACACAATATTTTTGGAATCCCTAACAATTGTTTTTGTTTATTAATCAACGCCACTACTTTAGAAATGGTACATAGACAACAAAAATTCTCAACTCGTCCCAAAATAACTTTGCTCAATATGACATTACAATTTAAATAAATATAAATGGCTATAATGTGCATTGACGTTAGAAATAAATAATACCTTTAACAACAGCTTCCTTTCAGTACCTGCAGGATTTCCTTAGGGGACAGCATTGTTTTTTTTCGCTTTGTTCCCCTAACAGCCTTTTTACACTAATCCATGCTCTCTCTTAAATAGCATAAAGCACCTTCTTCACAACTGAAATAAGTCTGTGTGTCAAGTCTTCCCACGACCGCCATACCACAGTGGACTAGCTAGGCAGAAATAGTCTTGTTTTCTGATGTCTTTTTGGGGTGGATACATACATACTGTTTTTCGATATTTTGTGGCGGTAAAACTTCGCTTGTTTTCAACTTTTTTTGGGGGTAGGAGTTAAATATTTACTGCTTTTCGAATTTACTTTGCCTTCTGCCTACTTTGGTTACATTGTATGCACATTTTCTGCAAGGGGAAGCATTGTGTTTTTTACCTACGTTCACCCAACAATGTATTACACACATTGTTGTAATTCTCGTGTCAGACACAGAGCGCCATCTTCAAAACTGGATTTTGTTTGTGTTACCAATTTAACCACGAATGGCAGATGCTATAAAGCTGTGTCTTGGACAATGATAAGCTAACAATATAATAACTCTTCTGTGTGCATCCTGTTGGAGCTTGGGCAGCACTTTTACTGCCTTTCTGTTGCTTCAACAATCCAAAGGGACGCAAAAGAGGGAAGGTACATGATTTTATAACATGTTACTTCATAGTACTTTGCAGTCACACACAAAATTTTATAGTGCTGTTCACATGCATGGAGGCAGTTGTCTTTCTGTCTGCGCATTAAACAGCCTTGGAATGTTTCCTGAGGCAAGCCTGTATTCCTGTATCAAATTGCATGACCCCGTGTGTAGTAATCGTATAGCTCATCAATCTCTGGCGGCACAGCACCCAGAATATTATGCTGCATGACTAAACACTTTTAAGGTCCCAAAGGTGAGACCTATTGGCTACGCCAATGCTTGTTCTTACTTGTTACCACTCTTTGAAAAAAAAGTCAAAATTGAAGAATGAGACTTCAGATGAGACAACTGAGACTTCTTTCGACAGATGGATTTTTAAATTTCAGCAGGTTATTAGAAGAATTGGTTTTAGCAAACAGACAACCAGAATATGATCTCCATAATGTCATCTTATCAAGGCTATCTAATGAAAGGATGGCCTTGACTACAAAACACAACTTCTACAGGCAAAAAGGAGCTAGCCAACCAAGGTACCCCAGGTAGAAAAGCAAGTAGGTAAATAGGAAAGCAAGAGTGCTACACAAATACTGATGCGAATATCAGTGAGCATCAGTGCAACTTCAATACTGGTTCCAGTACTGGCACCAGTTACTGGGAGTTGCTGGCAGTTGTAGAAAACTGGAATTGCTGCAGCCAGGCAGCCAACTGACTTCACTCAGCTGCTTCAGGCTCCAAAACTGCCACACAAACTGCAACCCACAAGCTGTACCCGGGCCAGCAGCCGACCCTACCTTGCAAACTCAGCCACAACCTCTTCTCAACCAGGGTCCCTTCGCACTCATACAATACTACCAAATGGCACTCAACCAGCTCAACTCCCCGCAGCAACACCCCAACCCAACCCCACTCACCCTGCCTCCACGACGTGAGGGGGAGGACACCACTGCAAAGGTCAAAACTGAGAAGTGCACAGTGAAGGCAACAAGTGGGAGGAAAGTAGAGTGTGGCATGGGCACCCCATCCACTTCCATCGGCCTCCGCAGACTCTCTGCAAGTGATGCTACTCAAGTTAGATACTGGATGATGTACTTGAGTCACCAGTGATTGGGAATCCAAATGGCTGAGGCACCAGGAGATCAGCTGATCCACCAAAACTAAATCTGCTGTTGCCGTTTGGGCCAGCTAGTTTTACCACCTGCAGATTTGAGCAGCAATGACCCTGTCCCACAGTAACTCAGGTCACTCTACTGAGGTTACTCCACAGAATTCAAAGGTGGAGTGCTTTGCACTGCTCTGGTTCATAACCTGTTGCCTTTGTTCAGAGGTGGTGCGGTTAGGGGGTAGCTGCGAAGCCCAGTGGCTGAGTTTACAAGGGAGGGGAGGGAGTAACTTTGCTGATGGTGGGCTGTCACTGACCATAGCAAGCCACACTGGCCTAATGCTAACTACTTCCGCTAGGGAGAAGGAGCCAACCAGTGCCTAGCACGGGTTGGAACAACTGCCCTCACTGTGCTCACAGCATCTCTCTTGTCCTGGGCTTTTTTAGTCTGCTTGCTATACCCTCTGAATCCCAGGGGTGAGGTGGTCATGGAGGGGAGTGAATGTGGGCTGGCAAACAATGGAGCGGTGTGTGGAAAGATGGACAAGAGGGGTTAGGGCCGAAGCAGGTCACAAACAGGACACAAGTGGCAGGTAGCGGGGAGCACAAAACGGATAGACAGGAAGAGGCAACCACAGTCTTGCAACCTGTTCACCTCTTAAATGGCACTGAGCGCAGAGGTGCCAAGATGGGAACACAGGCAGATTTTACAGTGCTGGACTCCAGTGCATACGGAATGGCTTTTGCCACGGACTTCGTCAATTATGGATTCTCTTTTTTTGTCTTGTCTAGAGTGACTTGATGAGAGAGTGGCTTGCAGCAGAAAGGGACTTCCCTCCCAGGATCACATAGGGGCCGATTCACAGAACTAATCTGAGATAAAATCCTAAACTTACTATTTTTGGTATTCACAAAAGGCATTTAGTAGTAGTAAAGTTAGCACTCCTAACTTTACTACTAGTAAACTGAGATACAATCCTAAACTTACTACTTTTGGTATTCACAGAAGGCATTTAGTAGTAGTAAAATTAGGACTCCTAACGTTACTACTACTATATGCCTTTTGTGAATACCGAAAGTCGTAAAGTTAGGATTTTGTCTCAGTTTAGTAGAAGTAAAGTTAGGAGTCCTAACTTTACTACTACTAAATGCCTTCTGTGAAAACCAAAAGTAGTAAGTTCAGGATTTTATCTCAGATTAGTTCTGTGAATCGCCCCCACAGTGACTATGACTGGTTGGGGGAGCTTGCTGTCAGGTTCTTTATCCACAAGTGCTATGAAGGAAATAGACCCATTGGTGAGTTTGGTGCTGTGAAGAAGTAAGGTGACATGCCTGTTAAAAGTGCATTTTCTTCTACAAGGCAAACAGGTATTTAAAAAGGCTGATGGGTACAGGACATGCCTATTTAGTCATTGCCAGTGATATTTGAGTAAACATTGACACAGAGGGTTGTGCTACAGGTGTTCTTTACTGGTGCCATCCATGCCATTGGATGTTGCACCCACTCGCTAACAGATGCTGGACCTGGGCGGAATCTGGCAAATGCAACTGCTAAGAAAAATATGGGTTTGCAGCATGTTACACTGAACATGATTTGAAGCCACACACATGTTCAGTCAAAAATTGCAAGAGAATATGTCATGGCACACACAGATATTGATGTGGCCAATAGAGGTAAGAAATATGTGTGATGGGGATTGACGGTGGAGTTCGGAAAGGAAGAGCCTGGGGGCAGAATCCTATGTAACTACGAGTGATTTTGACTATTGTTCCTGTGGAAGTGGGCCCATGGGCAGACGAGTGCTGGGGGTGTGGGTGGTTGGAGCCAGTAGCCGCTGAAGGACTGGAGCTGCAGAGAGAGACAGATTAGTACATGTAATTCTCTAGCAAGACACAATTATGAAGAAACTGCAGACCCACCATACTTCACAGGATGACACTGATGGACTGCCCTATGTGGTGTGCACTCCTCTGGTGAGTATATGAGAGTGATTAATGCAACACACTTGATTGAGGGTGCTGCTTTGTGTGTTATATGGAGTTGTGAGGAATTTACGGAACCATTAACATGTTCTTCCACCAAAATGAGGTATGCTTCAATAAGGGATGCATCTCCTGCAACACTGCAGTATCAGACAGCCTTGAATAACTTGACAACTCAACATTTGTGGTGGACAACACTTTCAAGTGACAGTAGTTGTATGCAATGCATCATAATCTTGTGTGGAGTGTAAATTGATGGAATTAATGGTCTGACACAGCAACATGGCCAAACCTCGATCAGTTATGCATATCACAGACATCCAATCACAAACAATAGAACATCTCCCTGTCACTGGTATGGTCTCACATGCACTGAGTATTCTATGATACCACATGTGTATTTTGTATTGTTGTTTAATAATAAACCAGTGACATCCAAATGTGAACACAGGGACAGAGAGGATCTAAAAGGAAAAATGTCATTGGAGTGTTTTGCATGGATTTCACATCACTTCACACACAGTAAGTTATTTCAGGTTTCCCAATGGGAGAGAATGCACAAGCAGCTCTAATAGCAAAACATCTCCATAGCATTCAATATATTTGAAGTGTGTGGGGCTGATGTGGACACCCAAAACATTAATCTCTCCTAATTGCATATTGTGTTGCCTCCCAACACTGCTGGACCCTTGCTTGAAGTGGGGCAATGAACTGTCACAGTATTTCCAGTGGCTGACTGTATCAGTGTCTACTTTAGGAAAGATCTACAGCTGCATGCTGACTTGGTTGGGGTGTCTCTAACTTTGTGGCCTTTTAGAGATGGAGGTGGGATAGTGTGTGAACAATTTTAACATTTCACAAGTGACACCACAGCAACAGTGCATGGCGAGAGAAGCAGGGCACATAATGAAGGAGTTGTGATACGTAGCAGGGCCAATGTGTAGTTGGTTGGAAGGAGGAGAGATGTGAAGATGAGAAAACACAACATCAAGATGCTGAACTCATGCCAAGATTTATGTGTTTGACTAGTCCCAGTGGCACACTAAGGCCCTCATTGAGAGTGAAACTTACACCAAAAGGGAGTCACCGTTCCTAAGTAGAGAGAGAAAGAAGGAAAGTAAGAGGTACTCTTGCCGTATGCTACTCTAATTGTGGGGGGAAGTGTGTCCTCATCTTGATGCCCTCACACACCCCGAAGGATGCCATGCTTCATCATTGAGCTTTTGCTCCTCGTCGGGCCGGCGCTGCAATGTCCTATGGGTCCCCCGAAGGGTCTCTTTTTCGGAAATCTTTTGATGAAGCCGTATGGGTGAGTGGGTGTAAGTGGCAGTGAAGTCCTAGAAGGTGTATTAAAAAATGGCTGGAGGGAGAGTGATTAATTTTTATTAGGGTGACCCATCTGTCATTATTAAAACAAAGTGTATGGTGCTGCTTTAAGGAGACAGCGAGAGGCACACAGGTGACACAGCCCAGATGCACCTAGAGAACTCTCTCAGGTGACCCTCACTGATCTCATGGGTTCTTACCCTATCTACTAAGGGAAGATCTACTCCCTTCGTTTCTCCGTGGACACTGAAATATTCGGGCCACTGTAGATACAACTTTCTTACTCGGTCCTGACAAAGCACCCTGGATCTCCCCCTGAGACCACTAAAGTGCGAAACATGTTGACCAGAACATATGCCCACTAGGGACATATAGGAACCCAGCTACCAAGGGACATAATACCCCCTAAAGCAGCACCATAGGGACCCGTAGGGCATTGCAGCACCAGCCCGACGAGGAGCAAAAGCCCAATGATGAAGCATGACATCCTTCGGGGTGTGTGAGCGCATCAAGATGAGGACACACTTCCCCCCACAATCAGAGTAGCACATGACGAGAGTACCTCTTACTTCCATTCTTTCTCTCTCTACTGACGGTGACTCCGTTTTGGTAAAAGTTTAACTTCGGGAGCACGGGTCACCGGACCTTTTGAATAGCTCCTAGAGTCCCCCTCTTTTGATAAATAGAACATCATTGAGAGTGGCCTGATAATTTCTGATGCGGGTGGTAACTCATCATCATATCATAAATATGAGTTTTGTGGGTTTATCGCATCCAGTACATCCTGAGTGCATTAATAAATGCACATTCTGTTTTATTTCAGTAGGTTAAACCTGCTATAGTTTAAAGGGAGAGTAAGGCCAGAAAAATACTGGGACATACAGATTTGGGTGCAGTAAGCACCAAAATCAACGTTATGGACAATTTCAGGGGAAAAACCTCAACCAACCTCAGACATTTATTAAGACTAGAGACCAAGGGGAATCCAGAGTGATGTGACAAGTGTGAATCCCTCCATGGTGTTTCCCTGGAAGCCCTGCCAATGTCAATGTATGGGAACAAACCTTTCCACAATTTCATCACTTTTCCTTGACAGAAATCTCCTGAACGTCTGGTACACAGCAAAAGTCCTACCACTAAGCATTCCCACACCTCTCCTAGTAAAGATTTTACCTTACACATGGGTAGACTAATGCACAGTAGAGAAACAGGCAAAAGCTTTGATCCTGTGAAAAACACATCAAACCTACTTTGGCTTTACAAGGTAACACTTTTGGTCTGTTCCTGTCTGTCACAGTAGACAAACTTACACATTTGAGGTACTGTTTTTATTAATAAAAATGTGAGGAGTTTCTGTTTTTGAACCACAGTTTGCATCCTCAAGAACTTCTGGTGAAAAACTCAATGATGTGATCCACACACCACCCAGAACTTACCTGGTGTCTAGTTTTCAGAAATGTCTTGTGTTGGCATGCTTCCCGAAGGTGCGACCAGACTCGAACCTCTTTCCCCAGCAAAGTTTCAGATGCATTTGGCTTTTACAAAGTTTGCACAAAAAAAAATGTACATAGCTTTCTGGGTCCTTACTGAGGCACAGTCACACAGCTCCTTCTTCTAACAATGCTTCTCATGCACACGGCAGCGTGTTGAGTGGAAAGAACTGCAACAGCAAGGAGCAATTCTATATTCTCTTAGTGTGAGAAAAATAAAATCTGTGTGTAGCTTCAGACTGAAGGCCAAGACCTCTGTATTTGTGCCCCTGAAAGGAACAGAAGCAGTTTGGATTTTTTCATAAATAAAAAAAATCCAAACTACAATTGGCTCATTGCTGGGCCACAGAATTATAAGTCTGCGGCTCAGCATGAAGCCAGACAATGAATGTTTCATAAGCTTCAAAACAATTGAAAGGGTGATCTTCCTCCTTGCTGGGGTCCAGACCTGTGTGTCTGTGACAGAGCAAGGAGTCACATGCGTTTTGGATTTTGTGTCATTTCTCCTCGTTACTTCCTCTTTGCACGGGTGCTGCATTTTGTTGAAAAACAACCCTGACCACAGCGCAGGCACTCTTGCACCATGTCACAAGGGAGCCTGCATTGATGCTAGGGTGCCACATGTGCATCAGCGCAAGAAGAGAGCAGAAGTGTTGCCATATCTGCGGAGAGGAGTTGGCCTAACGGTTAGGGCGCTCGACCTCGGACCTGAGTGAACTGGGTTCGAGTCTCGGTAACGACGCTGAACATCCTGTGATTCTGGGCAAATCACTTAATCTCCCCGTGCCTAAAAAAAAAAAATATATATGAATGTGTGTCCTTATGTAACGTAACTGGTGCTATGTAAAGCGCTCTGATACCTGATTGGATTCGGGTCAAGTTCGCGATATAAAACTCTGCTAAAAAAAAAAAAAAGATATCTTAAAAATAAATACAGCACAGTTCTGTTCTCTCCCTTTCACTCAATGCAGCACAACAAATACCCTTGTCAATCTGGTGACTAATCTTTCAAGCAATGCAACACAGCAAGGCAAGGTGCTGCACTGCATTGTGTCAAGGAGAGAGATCTAGACTGTGCCATATTTACAAAAATACGGAGCTGTTTAGCTCGCTCCCTGAGCTGGCGCACTTGTGGCGTCCTAGCACCAATGCAGTCACCCTTGTGCTGTGGTGCAAAGGTGTCTGAGTTGTGGGAATATTGTTTTTGAGCAGGAAGGCAAGCCTTTCTGCACATAAAACAATCCTTAGCGGCTTATCCCTATTTGTATATGTGCTGCAGAATGCAGTAAAAATTGAAGGAGGATGTAACGAGGAGACATAACAATATTTCTTCTTCTTATGCCAATGAAAGGTAGCTGCATCATTTTGATGCAAACTCAGGTTTACAGACTTTAGTAAATCTTGGTTCACATCAAAATCCTTATGTGAATTCAAAGAAATGCCCTTGCTGCAACCATGGAACGTCTCCCCAATTCCCCAGTGCAAAGTAACACAAAGGGGCTTATTACGATGGTGGCCTGAAAGCCTCCGAACTTTGGTCGGAGGCTCTCCGAACGCCATTTTCAGTTTCAACTCCGACCGGCTGATTATGAATCAGCTGGTCAGAATTTAAACTGGCCGGTCATTCCGGCTGGTTTCTGACGGGCTCAATGATCACATCGGGCAGTCGGAAGCCGGCCCGTAATCCCAAAGGGCAGCCTTTCTGCCCTTGGGATTACGATGCACTGTTTCCGGCAGGGTTTCCATGCCAGTCTTTCTGACATATAAACCCTGTTGGAAAGTGTGTTTGGGGGTCCCTAGCAGGGCCCCCTTGTGTGTGCGGCCTCCTGTTGGGGGCTGATGGGGAACCTATGGTGCCCCCCTGTTAATCCCTGCATCCTGTGTCAGGCACTTTATGGTGTCTGCCACGGGGTGCAGGGATTAACACCACCTCCCATTTCCCTATGGGAGCAAGTACTATGGCCAGTTTATGGCCGTATCACATGCAACCATAAGGAAATGTCAGAATACAACCAAGCAGTGTTCGGTCGCATCCTAATCAACCAAACAATAAATATAAATAATAAAGGTTCTTTTAAACAGTTTATATATATTTTCTTCAGCGATGAGATTTACAGGCAATACGGCTCACCAATGAGAATGACATTTTGAGGCGCCAGTTCCTGGTTGTGGCACAAGGGCTTCTGCTTTCGGCCCGCAAGCTTGCAAAATTACAAAATAAATATAAATTCATCATAATTGCACACTGCAATTAAATATAATTTTTAAGCAATGCATGTTTTATTTAATCTGAAACATTGTCCTTTTATGATGCAAGCACATGGACTTTGAAGGAAGCCAGCAGGTTTCAATAGCTTAATGTATAACCCATGCTTATGCTTGTGGGCACCACAACCTTCATTAAAAAAAAAAAATAAATAAATAAGTGTAGTACTTAGTACATCTACATTGTTGATTTCGCATGCCATAGGAACTATCATCACTATAAACCACTGCAACAAGCTACTGCAGTTGGTTGTGCACAGAGTGCATTGGCCGTGCACGGCCTGTGTTAGCCACTGGTACTGGCCTAAATGAGGCACAACAAAGCTGCTGCAGGGTGCAAAGCCACACTGGGCAAAGCCTTTGGCAGTGTGCAGCACGGATATACTGCAGGATAAGGCCAACCCAGTGACCAGTTTAGAGTAATTCCATTCTGCGTTTTTTCTGTAGTGGAGAGCAAACATTCCTGTGGGAGTTGAACTGAGAAATGCTTTTTTTTTACCTCTTTATCCCCACGTCACATCTGTATGAAATTTAACATGCTGCTGTGGGGAAGAATCATGAATATACAGAGACAAAGTCCCTGGTAGTAAACAGCTGATTACTGTTGGCAGATCTGCATGTACAGATTGAGATCTGCTGTCTTTTAATCAAGTGTGCATGAAATTGAGTGTTTTTCCCAACATTTCATGAAATTCATAGAATTCCATGAAGATTATGTGACATGTTGTTTACGGGTATTTCGTGAGCTGGTTTGAAAGCTAGCACCCTCCTTTCATAAAAGCGTCTCGCAAGATACTAGCAATAGTCTAGTTTCAGAATAAATAGTCGTGCTGTAAGTAGGGGTGAGAGGCGCATGCTGGTTAACTCCGCTCTGTGGGGGGAGTGGAGTTTTTGTCGAACTCTGCACTCCGCTTAGAGCGCAAAGTAGGAAAACACCATTTACTCCATCCAGGGAGCGGAGTTTACTGCCCAGGCCTAGCCGTAAGACACTTTCTGTGCAAACTAGTCTCCTGCTGATATCTCTCACCATTTTTTTTACTCAAGTTGTGAGTTTGCTCCCCCCAAAAAGTTTGGGGCATGCAGCATGCAGGCGATAAAAAATGATCGCCGCTTTTGCGTCCATTTTCGGGCGAAAAGCGGCGATAATTTTATCGTGTGAAACCTTGCCTTATCGCTATTTCCCTTAGCGCCCATCTTTGCATCTCTAATGAGATGCAAAGTGGGCATTCCTCCCCAGGAATAACGGGAGAAATGTCGCTAAGTGACATTTCTCCTATTATCAAGCCTCACGCAAAGCAGCAAAGCGACAGGAAAAGTAGCGATAACCTCTGTTATCGCTACTTTCCTTACGCCTGCTTTGAAACTGACTTAGCCATGATATCCTATGGACAGGCAAACATCACGTTTCAGGATTACCAGTGAGTTCAGTGCTGACGACTTGCTGAACTGGCTCTGGCGTCGCTGTGGAGCAGAGAACGATAGAGCGATAGAGAGTCTGCAGAGTCTGCTGAGTGCCGCTGAGCCGCTGGTCAGAGCCGCCGCCGTCGCCACAACCCGTGAGCAGATTCTCCGTGGGTCATCTCTCCCCTGGAAAAGGACGTAGACCGGCGGCGGACGCAGCCGCGATCGTGGTCACAGCCATAGGTCGATGGATTTGTAGCGACACAGGCGGGAGAGTACAGCAAGTACAGTAACTGTGGAGTACGAAGCACGGAGAGCAGGACAGGCGCGGTAGAAGCGGTAGCAGCTGTAGACGCTCCCGCCCCCGCCCGCCCTCCCTCCCTCATAGTATTGCTGATTGCTGATTACTGTGCTCCCGCTTCCTCCTACCAGGAAAAAACCATCAGGAAAGCGGAAAGAGGTACGAGGCAGGAAGTATCAGCGGTGGTGCCCGGAGCCGGAGCCAGGGCCTGGAGAGTGCCGAGAGCCTGCCCCCGCCTGCCTCCATCTACCTCTACGCCAGCTTTACCTTTGCCCTAACCGCTCCTTGCTCCCCTTCCCTGGACTTAGACGCAGGGTTGAGCACGCCATTGCACCCGACAGGAGACAGGTGAGGAGGTGTTGGAGTGTTTGCACGGGCTCTAGGGGACTTACTGGAATTGTTTTCCCGAGAAGTTTAAAATCAATTGCAAAAGCTTAAAACTGTATCTGAGGAATCTGACGAATCATTGGTCCTTGCACTAGGAATAAATCCCTAGGGAGGGATACAAGATAACAAGGAGCAACTAAGTAACCAAGTATTACATGCCCTCAACAGGTTCCTCAACAGGCTCCTGTGCATAGATTAAAAATTGCAGTTTATACATTAACATCTTTATTAAATTGCAACTTTGCGATCAGGGAGGGTAAGGAAAACGAAAGTAAAGGCAAAGTCAAAAGCCCAACTCAAAGCTGAGAAAAGAAAAGCGGAGAATGAAAATAATGGCCCTTCCCAGGAGCCGAACCTTAATGAATCCTACGTGGACTTTTTAAAGGTTAAGCGCGAAAAACTGGACATAACGGAGACAAAAGGGAGTGATAACAACAAAGATAAGGTTCCCCGGCGGTGTCGGCCTGGAAAGAACACATGGATTGGTGCATGTTCCGAGAAAAGGTGGTGTATGTGGCGAGGGGTAAGCCTGGGGCGTGGGTGAAAGTATGGGGCCCCTGGAACGCCTACCGCGGGGGTATCTGCGCGCCACCATTGCTGCCTGCGGCCTCACCAGCCCCGTCCCCTTAGTTGACTCCTTTCCATAGCCCCGAGCACGGAGTTCCCCCAGTCCTCGATCCGTTCCCTTTCCCCTCTTTAGACTCCTGTTGATGGCTGGGGTCCCCCATTCGGGGAGCACGTGCTGTTACTTTCGACTGCGGGTTGCCTTGCGGGTGTGGTTTTTTGTGTTGTGTGTATAAAATGAAACCGTATTGTGGGGTCAGAGTGATGTGGCCCACGACGTCGATACCTCCTGATTTTGCTTCTCGGCACCGCCCAGGGTTCTTGTATAAATGTCATATGCTCCTGTCATTCTAGCGGCCGGCCGGAAGGTTGTAGGCCCATACTTGTATATTCTTGAGATTGCAATAAACGGTTTCAAAAAAAAAAAAAAATAAAAAAAAAAAAACAAAGATAAGGTTACTACCATAACAAACTCAAAATTAGAAAAAAGGAAGTCCCAATTTACCGCTCCATCTATAGCTCCTACATGGGAAATAAATAATCCTTCACCAATTAATCCAATTGTCACAATTGGCACACCAATAAATACAATTAACGGAAACAAGGGAAATAACCCTTGTATTTACCAGCCCAAGATATACACAAAATTCTCTTTTTTGAAAGATCCAACAACAGCAATTTTTTCAAAAACAAGTCTGTTAGAAGGCTTGCAAACCCCTCTTTTGCCTCTGGAATCAAATTGTTTTAATTGGATACCTCAAAGTAACCCAGAAATACATCAACAATCTATTCCAGTTCAGCAAGGATTTAACGTGAAAATGGATATCAGGGATAATGAACCAGCTAGGTCGACCCTTCAAACAAACAATGATGAACCAACAAATTTAATGGAGACCGCCTGTGTGAAAGGACCTCAAACAAATAATGCTATCACACTATACAACAATCATCTCGAAACGGAAAGTATCATAAACCTGGGACATAAAAACCAACTGTCAAAACCGTCTACTTTGGCACCCATTGACGATTTTAGTGGACTTATTCATCAACCACTAAGCGAAGAGCATGATAAAATCAATAAAAATACACAAAGCCCAAAAATTTTACAGGGTCCGGTAGCTGATATTTCATCTATGGCAAATAAAAAACCACTTGTTAACACGAATACACAGGAAGAAACAATAACTGGGGAGCTCGGGGAGCTCGGGGAGCTTGAGGAAAAACATTTAAACGAGACAACAGTAAAAGATAAAAATCCAAAGGAAGGAGAGATGAAAGACATGGAAACAAAAGGATCACGACTTAAATTTGAACAAAATAGGGGTATAAGTACAGATTTGAACCAACTGTTACCAAACCAGACGGAACTAATATCATCAAAAAATGTTCATTCAGATAGCACCCACCAGATCACACTTGTGGACAAATCAGATAAAAGCGATATGTCCTTTCTAGCTATGCAAGAATGGGAAGAAATGGTTGCTTCTTACAATCAAGATACAATACCAGATACAATATTAGATAAAAACTTTCTGGAAGACAAAACATATTTAAACAATAAAATAATCTGGGAGGCAATGCTAAGCACAATGCAATACTCAACAGCAGCATTGCAGTACCAATCACACAAAATGGATCTTCAGTTGACTATTTTACAGGCACTTGCTGATTCAACAGCGGGGATAGATAAGAATTTAGCTGGCCTGAATGATTTAATAAAGAAGGGCCAGGAAGGTACTTATGCAATACAACAAGTTAACCAAGAATGCACATGCGCACCAATAATTGACAAATTATCTATATTACCAAGTATATTAGGCGACTTATTACTCGACATAAAAAAAGTTCTCGTAAACCAAACACAAACAAAAACTGCAGGCACGACGGACAAAAAAGTACTACTCCTATCAACAGATAAAATGGAAATATTTGCAGATAATAACTCTCCGCAAAAACAAAACGAATTCCAAGAGGAAAGCGGGAAAGTAGATGCCGAGGGAAATACTACTTTTGGAGAAAAAAATGTTCGTAAAACCAAAAGGAAAGGAAGGAAAAACAAACAGATAAGTAGAGGATGCCATCCTTTTTCTAATTCCAAAAATGACCAACAGTTAACACCTCAAAAAACCCCTCCACATGTTTTGATGTCAAATGAGAATAAACAACTACAAACAGTAATACGGAAGGATAGCAGTTCAGGTAAACCCAAAGTGGTATTAGAGAAGCAAGATCCCTCACCAATTATTCAAAATCTAAAAGAAAGGTTCGAAGAAACTAAACATAATCAAGATACTAGCCCCCAAGAAAGCCCGCCCCTCCATAAGGAGGATATAACCCAGAGCTCAAACATTCAATCTATCCCTTATGAATTTAACACTACGATCCACAGGAGTAAAATCAATATGAACCCTCGGGCAATCAAACAACAAGTAGGGTCTAAAGACCTAGAAAGGATAAGGTCAGCTCTGAACTCACGGGAAAACACTAGCCACACGACTGATAGTCGACTCCACGATAATTACCAACAGGAAAATAAAACAGAATCAAACATCATTATATTTCATCCGTTATATGAATCGAGAGGGCCTAAGGACATACTAAATAGACAGAACATCTTACAACTTTTACACTCTAATAAAAAATTAGAAAACATCATGTCCTCTGACTTACGATCAATCGAATTTTTACGAAAAAATAACCAAAAATCTGAATCTACTAGAGCGACATGGCAAAACTCTGAGATTTCTAGAAGAATTTACCAAGAAAAGGATTGCTTTAAAAACTGGGGAATAGAACTGGAGCTTGTTATAATAACATCATATCCGACTCCTTTCCTAACAAAAAAACTAACTAACCCAGATAGATCAATCAGTTCAGTATTAAGAGGTGCCAAAAGTAGAAGCCCTGGAGCCAATAGAGAAGCGAACCTGTTAACCACAATAGTGACAGATGCTCCTCAATTAACACAATCACAACTCTTAATTAACAATAATTGGCAAGGAAACCATCGTACGATTACATTAGAGGCCAATATATGACCTGACCGGATAATTACTCACTCACCTCAATCTAAACAAAGTGGGATAAAAATATGCACATGGAACATCAATGGATTAGCGGCTAAAATGTCAGAGCAAGAATTTTTGAGCTATATAGAAAAATTCGACATAATACTCTTGGAAGAGAAATGGAAAGATAACTCATTCAGTTTGAAAGGATTTACATCACTGTCGATTCTAGCTACTAAGGCCTCAAATCTAGGCCGTAGCTCAGGAGGCTTATCGATATTAACTTCTGCATCAACTATTGGAGAAACTATACCATTAACCTTTAAAATATCTCCTCCAAACAGCGTGCAAGCCATAAAAATAAAGCTGAAAATAGATAAACAAACACAGTCAGTAATAATAATAAACACCTATTTACACCCAAAAGGGAAGAAAAAAGCGATTATGGAATTACCAGCCGAATTAGACAGGTTGATGGAAGAGGAAAAATCGGACCATATTATACTGGCAGGAGATTTTAATATGCATCTTATAGAACCGGGTCAAACCTCAGATTTCATACAAGAGATATCAGACGCCTGGGAAATACCAACCCAGATCCCTGGACCAAAAATTAAAATGTTCAATGGTGCAAAAAAAATTCTACAGGAATTAGAACATCGTAATTTGAGGGCTCTGAATGGCCGCTTTAGCGAGGACCAACCTCCGGCGGCAACTTTCCACACGACTAAAACCTCAACCCACCTAGATTATACCTTCGTGAGCCTAGATTTTTTTAGCAAGATAACAGCTTTTGAAATTGGTAACATTGACCTTAGTGACCATTTTCCTCAAGAACTAACCCTGAGAGCATATCCAGTAGAGATATTTCCAGCAGCCACAGAAATAGTCCAAACTAATACTATCAATCTTAAGCGAATAAGATGCAGCTCAGAAAACATAGAGACAATAGCTGCAACTGCAAAACAACTCTATGCACAAATGGACAAAAAGGGCGGTAACCCCCTAGAATGCTGGACTAATTTCACCAAAACTCTCAGTGAGACATTTCCGAGCAAATCAAATAAGGAGGCAAAATCAGCCTTGTATAATTCCAACAAAATAGTGAAATGCCCGGAGATTAAGAGATTGACCCGTATTACAAATCAAACATTGAGATTGGTACGTAAATATCCATTTAATTGGCAATTGCATAATACTTTGCGACAAACAAGGAAAATATTAAAACAAAAAAGATGGAGAGCTAAACAAGAGAAAAACCATAAAGCCTGGTCATTGTTGTATTATGAGGCAAAGCAAAAAAACAGTGCTAAATTTTGGAAAAAGGTGTCAATGTTGTTGAGACCAGGACATCATGGGATAAGCTCTAATGTCACCGAAGCAAAATGGTATACTTATTTACATAACCACTTTAATGACTCGGAACCAATTGTGGACACCCAGATAATAGATGCATCAACAACAGTCTCTGCCCTCAACTCAGTCCCAGAGAGTAGTAAAATAGCGATAAGCGAGGCAAGACAAAAAATATCTTTCCTGCCATCAATGAACAAAGATCAGTTGATCGAATCAAAAACTCATACATATGCCCTTAAATGTAAACATCTTTAGCAATTTTAATATTCTTCACATCTATGTTAGTTATAATACATGACACTTTATTTTACGTATTTTTGTTGATGAAGTATTTTTTCTGTTGTTTGGACTTTCTATTTCATAAATGACAAAATTGTATACACATACATGTTTTGGGATATTTAGTCAGCCAGTTTTATTTTTATAGTGCTTGTAATATATTTGGAATGTCTATTGCAGGTGTCTCCAACCAGTAGCTTGTGAGCTACTGTAGCTCTCCTGCTACCTCTGAGTAGCTCACCTTTGTGCAGCCCAGCGTATTAAATTAGAAGCTTTTGCTTAGTTGAAATAATATACATAGAAAAATAAAATGGAGATTATACAACGCTAAGAATATTAGTAGCTCTCAATGTGTTTCATTGAACATAAATAGCTCAGTACAGAAGTACAGAAAAGGTTGGAGACCCCTGGTTTATTGTAATATATTTAAGACTTGCATTTTTGTTTTGACTTTTGTATATCTTAATAAATACTGTAAATATTTTTTACTTAGTTATCAATATTTGCTGATGTATACTTGCAATTACATTTATATAGTATTTTTTCAATAATATATTTTTTTAACATTTATGAAATATTTTTCACCATTTCAAAACTTAATATATTAAATTCAATGTAGAGAAAGTATTTTTATTTATTCTAATTTTCCGACATATTTGTTAACTGTTTTAGTTTGGCAGTGGGACCACAGAATAGCTGTTTCACAGTTTGAATTAATATACTACTTTTATAATTTGCTTGCGTAGGTCTTATTGAGCAATTTTGATATATATGTATAGTTTTTTTAACTATGCTTATTTTTATGATGGGCTTCTGTGTTTTCTTTTTTTTTTTTAACAGGATTTTTTTGTCATTGAAATCTTCTTTTGGATGTTGGTCACATTTTATTTTTCAATATGTTGGGCTTTTTTTTACCAAGTATTTATTCATTGTTTCCATGTTTATGTGGATTTTCTGAAGCATTTATTGCATATCTAAGTATTTTTCAGATTTTGTAGGGTTTTGGTGGCTGTAATATGGTCAAATTGGATAGATTATTTATTTGTTACATTTTTTTTGCATTTATGGACATCTATTCATTTCTATTTTTTGGATATAGTACTGTTGAGCACTTCTGCTAAAGAAATGTAAGTATAACTTTTTTCCTTTATTTTTTTGTGATATTATAACATTGTAATAGAATTTTATATTATATGTTATATATTTTATTATATGTTTGTGTTATTCTATAGACTGTCATGCCGCATCAGGTGCGGCCAATAACTGGAGTGCTGATTAATTACTGCTCACATCTGGTCAGTTCTCTGAACCCCCATTGGCAGGGTTTATCTGCGGCAAGCAGATTCCTGCTGTGGCCTGCTCTGTACCCAACCTGTTGGAAAGTTGGCAGTGGTAACCTGGGGTGATAAGGGTAGTGTAAGATCCACCTAATGTCCATGTCATTCCTCCATGTTGTCTTCATTGTCATCTTGCAGGAAACTGGGACCTATCTTCAGCTTAATCCATAAAGATTGCTTAAGTCTTCTGTGCTAGTGAGAATCCCCAAACCAAGATGGCTGACAAGAAGTATTTAGAAGCTTCTTCCATTCTACTAGATATATAAGGCTGAAACGAAGGTTTAGTCGGTGCTTCGCAAATGCTTTGCAGTTCGTTGGGTTTCTCTGTTGATCTGCTCTTCCCTATTAGCTTTTCTTTGTCTAGTCTGTGTCTGTTCAGTCACTTTTTTCCAGCTTGGCATCCTTCACTGTTCCTCTGTCTTTCTGTATGGATTAAGCTTGCAGTTATCCTCCCTGGTTCCTTCCCTTGGGCCACGTGTCTATTTGTTCTCCTTTGAAGGGTTTTCTGCCTTTGGCTTTTTCCCTTCCACAGCGTCTCACTCGAGCGGGCGCAATTTTGTGCAGTTTCCATGGAGAGGAGTTGGTCTAACAGCTAGAGCGGTCGACCTTGAATCTGGGGAACTGAGTTTGAGTCTCGGCAATGACGCTGAACATCCTGTGGTTCTGGGCAAATCACTTAATCTCCCTGTGCCTAACAAAAATGAATGTGTCCTCATGTAATGCAACTGGTGCTATGTAAAGTGCTCTGATAACCGATTCTGGTCAAGTTCGCGCTAAATAAAACTTTATTACAAAAAAAAATGTGGAAAGTTGGATGGTGCAGCAAATTGTTCATGCCTCTGCTACTTGCTATCCTAAGATGCTTGTGACATGGCAGATGCCATACTTTGTGCAATGGTTCCATTGGTAGGTTTTCCACACTGAGTTGGGAGCACTGCCTTTTAGGGCCTTCTATGTAGTAAAAGACCAATGATTTAAAGATATTGTGAAAGGTTAGATATATTTACCTTCTATGATTATTGAAATTTATTGAAAGTATGATTTTTGCATTAAAGATGCATAGCTCCACGTACGACATTACTGTTCCAAGATGGCCATCATATACAGCTTTTTAGAAAATGGATTACGGGTTGACTGGGGTCAGGTGTGAGCCCTGATACAGCAGTAACCACAATCCTAGTCAGGGTAAGGTACAGGCAACCCCTTATTTAACCTTTGCTCACCCTCTGGTAGCTTAGCACAGAGCCGTCAGGCATACATTAGAGGCAGTGTGTTAAATATTTGTGCAACACCTCAAACAGTGAAAAGATCATCCTAAATGATTCCACACCATAATAGAAAAATATATCTGATATTTATAAATAAAACAAGACCAAATCGACAAAAATAAGATTAGTAGGACCGGGGGTATTGAATTTCAAATGTTTAAGTAAAATAGCACCAAAGTGCAGAAAGCGATAACTGTGAACATCTGGTCTTGCTGGACCAAGACAAAGTTAAAAGTTCAGGCCGAACGCGATGGAGAGAGGGATGGCTACAGGGACCCAGTTAGGCCCGCTGAACAAAAAAGTACCTTAAATCTTAATTTGCAGAGCGTTGTGTGGATCCATGTCGTAGATGCTTAACACAACAGATGCGATGTTTTGGTTCTGAGATGCACCAAGGCTGCGGTGAGCGGTCCTCTTTTGTCAACATCAAGGATCCTGTTGACTGGGCTTGCGATGCGAAGTCTGGTGCAGAGGATGCAAGGCACAGTAGAGGCGATGCATCAATTCCCATGAGTGGGGAAGCTGAAATGCTGAGCTTTGTTCTCCTTGTTGAGGCTACCGGTGATGAGGGTTGCGAGGAGCTTACGTCAGGAAAAGTGTTGCACAGCAGCGGTTCCGAAAGCGATGCATCAGTCTGCAGATGCGGGAGTTAATGCGAGTTTTGCAATGGGTCCAATCCACGCATCAGTGTTAATGCTTCATTTGTGCTCGGAATGGCACTGCGCAGCAGAGCATGGGTTGGTTCTGATGAGTCCCCAGAAGGCAATGCACCTTACACCCACTTCCAAGGGTTCAGGTCTGGGTGGCACCACTTGGCAGGGTAGTCTCACAGATAGCAGAGTGTCGGTGTAGGTGCAGGGTTATTGGTAGTCTGTTATGTCCCTGAGATTTCAGATCTGGAGGTCAGCCAACTAGCCCTATGAGCCACTCTGGGTACTGAGTTCAAGAGAGATGCACGTTCAGTCCTTCTCACCCAGGCAAGAAGACAACAGGTAGTAGGTCAGCACACAAAGCAGCAGTCCAGAAGAGTGGCAGTCCTTCAGCAGCCCAGCAGTCCTTCTTCCTGGCAGAGTATCCATAGGTATAGGATGTGTACTGAAGAAGTGGTGTCTGAGGCCCAGTACTTATACCGAGTGATACCTTTGAAGTGGGTGAGACTTCAAAGGCATGCCTTGAAGTGCACAGATGCCCTCTCTCCCTGCCCTGGCTCCAGACTCACTGCAGGGGGGTATGCAGCTCTTTGTGTGTGGACAGGACATAGCCGATTCAGGTGTAAGTGAGGCTTTGCCCAGCTACTCCCTTCCATCCTGTTAGAGGTAGCCCATTAAGACATACCTAAGCATCCATGGTGGGTGGCTGTGTAGGGGGAATACTCAAAGCCCAACTGCCAACTGCATCCAGTCATGTGCTCAGACACAGGCTAGAAACACCAAATGGCTAAATCAGGAAAAGGCAAAACTTTCTAAAAGTGCCATTTTCATAATTGCAATTTCAAAATCCGACTTCAATATAAGTTTGGAATTTAAATTGAGTCCAGAGACGCCAGACGTGAAGGGTTTAACACTTTCCAATTGGAAATGATACTTATAAAATGCAATAAGGTAATCCCAATGTTATGTCATGACGAGAGATGGGCCTTACAGTAGTGAAAAACGAATTTGAGAGTTTTTCACTACCAGGACATATAAAACTTTAAAGTACATGTCCTATCTTTTAAATGCATTGCACCCTGGCCTTTTGGTTGTCCAGGCCTACCTGAGGGGTGACTTATATGTATAGAAAGGGAAGATTTAGGCCTGGAAAAAGGTTTATTTTGCCAGGTCGACATGGCAGTGTACACTGCACCCACAGGCTCTACAATGCCAGGCCTGAAACATGGTAAAAGGGCTACTTAAATGGGTGGCACAATCAGTGCTGCAGGTCCACTGTTAGCATTTACCTTACAGAATCTGGGTACATGTATTACCCCTGAATTAGTGACTTATAAGTAAATTAAATATCACTATTGGAGATGAACCAATATTACCATGTTTAGGGGAAAGAGAAACAAACACTTTAGCACTGGTTAGCAGTGGTAAGGTGCACAGAGTCCTACTGCTAGGAAAAACTAGGTCAGTAAAATGGAGGAGGAAAGCATACCGCTAGAAGGAAGACCATTCTACGTCTGTCAGGTCTAACACAGGCTAAATTTCCTGGTATGCTTACCAGTTGCTATGGCAACCACAACACTCTCAGAAAGTATGGGAAACATAATTTTGAGTCAGGATTCCATTCCATCTCTTTCGCAGTTGCGGCAATCATGGGCTTGTTCTTCTGAACTAATTTAAAAGCTACATGCATCTGGTGGACACAATCCTTGCGCACAAGAGGCTGTCCTGGCACAAGCCTTAATCCATTGTGGACCCGTACTTCCCATCCAGAGTTTACAGAAGTCTGATGCAACAGGCATGAGGAATTTTTCAAAGCACGACTTGGACCATAGCATCTACCTGTTAAAACTGAATATGCACTAAGAATAATGAATGCTGCGTAAATCTGGGTATGCAGGCAAGATTTCTGTACAATGGTGAAAATCTGAACACACTTATAAACAAGTCATGAATATCACTGAGCAATAGTGAAAAATGTGGCATATAGCTATTGACAGTGCACATATAAACCTGCACTAATGGTTGCTTAGTGACGAGGAACATTTTATCCTTCACTGAGATTCTAGGAGATTTTACAAATCCAAACATGCAATTTGCTAAGGATTAATTAATGTGATGCAAAGTTGGCTATGCAGCTAAGACTTCTAAGTGATGGTGCAAGTTGAAGCCGGCCCTTATGATTTATGAACATCCACTAAGGAAGAAATTCATGAAAGAGTTGCATCGCTCTTGTGCCACGCAATGGGGGGCAAGAACGACACAACTCTTAGTTTTGATTTACTAAGCCTTGCAAGGCCATCTCGTGTGGTCCTGAGTGGCTTGATAAATCTGGAGTAACATAACGCAGCAAAAATCACTGCATTGCATTACTCTGCCCCAGGGAGGCGTTCCATGGGTGGAAAGCGGGTGTTCCCTCGCATCCGCCCATGGATTTTGGTGCATTCCCAGATTTAACATTACTGGTAGACCTGGGAATGCATCAAAATGCCACACCTTCCCAGGTGAGCCACAACAAGGAGAAATATCTTTATTTCTCCTCATATTTCCTCTTTTTACATGTGCTGCATTCTTCAGTTCACATAGAAATAGGAAAATGCCTCAAGGTATTCTTTTTGTGCAGGAAGCTATACCTTCCTGCACAAAAACAATCTTGCTTACAATGCAGGCACATTTGCACATTGGTGCAAGTGTGCGTGCATTGGCACTAGACACCACGTTGCGTGCCAGCACAGGAAAAACACTGTTATGCACCATATAATGTTAAATGCGGCCCATTCCTGCCCTTTTCCCTATAATGCGCTACGTAAATCTTTGATCAATATGCCCCTAAGGATCACTGAGTGGATGGGGCATATTTAAACACAGACTAAAGATTGCTGAGTAATAGCACAAATTTAAACACACACAACTAGGAACATTTGTGACATGTGGACATCCTTGTTCAAAGGTAACCTTTTATATATTACGGCATTCTTGGTACAATGGTGTTCTGTCAGTGTTTTGATGATACAAGGGCTAACATTAGAAATCTTGTTTTTTTAATAACACCACTGCAGGAGTCTGAGGCCTGAGCCAGAATGATTTTGGCAATTTATCCACCACCACACATTATTTTAATTACCCATTTATCCACTCACTTATTCAGAATTTCAACAACACATTAACCCATTTACCCATGTTATCTATTCATGTACCACTTCAACCATTATTGACTTACTTAATCACTCATTCGTCTAGCCATGCACTCACTCATCGATTCAACCATTGACTCATTTTCATATTTACCCGATCATTTGTCCACACAACCACACACAACTTCGTTCATAAACGAAGACACAATTTCACTAATGAAATATCCTCATCGATTGGATTTGCCAGTGCTTGTTTAGGATAGGAATGAAGGGGACAGTAAACAGAACATGCAGAACAGGAACAACGTGGCACTTTACGATCTGGAGTAGCTAAGCATACAAAAGGTAATTGTGAAGGAGGAGTGGTAAAGGGAAGGAGATAGCCAACTAGGATACTTTAAGTGAGCAGCCCAAAACACTAGGCAATTTACAGTGCTGGCAAATGTGTTTCCTTCTGAAATAAAACAGAAAAAAAGTGCAATAGAGCGGAAAAACAAATCATCAGATTTCGGCAGATAAGCACCTTATGGGGCATATCTACAAGGCGGCAATAGAAAATGATCGCCGCTTTTGTGGCCGTTTTCGGCCGAAAAGCGGCGATACTTTTATCACCTAATTAGCAAGGTCACACTAACGCGTGAAACCTTGCTTTAGCGCACGAAATCTTAACACCCAGCTTTGCATCTCTAATGAGATGCAAAGTGGGCGTTCCTGACCTAACATGACAGGAGAAATGTCGCTAAGCGATTTTAGCGACATTTCTCCTATCATCAAGCCCCACGCTATGAAGCATAGCGGCAAGAAAAGTAGCGATAACCCCTGTTATCGCTACTTTCCTTACGCCTGCTTCAGGACTGACTTAGCCATGATATCCTATGGAAGGTGGATATCATGGTTACGTTTGTGGGGCCCTATCAACAAGCTAACGCCACATTTTGTGAGTTTATCGCTGGGTTTCCAGCGATAATCTCACGTTAGGCAGTTAGTGCTAGGATTTTTATCGCTTTTGAGATAAGCGTTGCTAATAGCACGCTATCTCAGCGATAAAAATCCACGTTAGCCGGCGATAATTATTCTAGCGCTAAGTGCGCTTAGCGATAATTATCGCCGGTTTTTGCTGATATGCCCCTATGTTCTTTTCTTGAATTTTATCGGAATCGTATTCTCCAATTTTGCATTCTTCAAAACATACATTTTTTCAAAAATGAATTCTGGAAAAATACTAGGGAACCTTTTAGATGTAATCCTGAGAAAAGAAGTACAGTACATTTGTCACAGGAATGGAGTGCTGCTTCTGTGAATGTGAGGACTTTCCTAACTGCTCCTCTTCTGCAAGGATCTGTGTGGAATGCACACAAGACTCTCCTTATCTGACACATTATAGACGCTTTTGAACTCTCACCCAGTTTTTAATTTGTGCCGGTGCTTTCCGGTGCTTAGCACCGGCACGTATTTAACAGGGCCGGGTCTATTAAATTTTCCCCTTGGGCGGGGGGCTCCAGTTTATGAAAAAATAAATGCACCTGTCTTGATCTCTGTGACCGTCGCTTCGGATGTCTTCCATGCATGTCTCCAGAGGATGGCCCACCTATCTCCAGGCATGACTGCATCATGTTCGGAGCATGTCATTTCCGTTGGATAATTGTGGTTAGGGGGCGGGCTGATGGGTGAGCTGGTTCTTGTGAGACAGGCTGGGAAAGTTCATGCAACTGCGCAAACTCAAAGTGACGTCGGAGTGAATTAAAAATGTGTGCCATTCTTTTTAATCATCTCACACGCACTCAACTTACTGAGTCCAGTTGAAGCCAGCCATACGTAATTATTTCGACCTTTTCTATGCTCGTGGCCTGGGCCTCTCACCAAGTGTGCTGTCCTGTTTAAAATAAGCCTGTTGCAGTTTCATGTGACTCATTTGACAAAATGTGCGTTTTAAACCAGAGCATGTTGATGAGACCCTTTCGATTCCCCTTCGGCCCCCCACACGAATTTCCCAGCAGCTTTGCCTTCTTCACCCTCGGTATGGACTTCCAGAATTTCCGCGTTGATATATATCTGGTGCAGGTGATCCCATTGCGGGGGTTGGACTTAATAACCATGAGCTCCTTGGGCCGCCACTTCACCCAGGAGTTCACCCTCGTTTTAGCCAGTCTGCTTGTCTCGTTTAGTTTGGCTGATCACAAAGGTGAGCTAAACGTATAAATTATTTGGAAACTCATCATCCAGACGTTTCCTCCTTCCTAACTCCTACATGTATATATGTATATTCATTAACTCTTTATTAACCTTCATCTGATAAAACAGTGGAGTCAGGGCCTCAGTTTTCAATTTACTTCTGTGTACCATTTCGATGTTTGCAGTATCCGTGTAAAGTATAAAAATAAATACAAGTAAGTCATTGTTCCCTGCTTGATTGGCTTATTCTGTGTATTTGTGATTTTGTTATGTGGAGAAATTATCTACGTTAGTCTGTAAAAAGAGCAAAAAGATTAGCAAGGCGTGTGATTAGGTGCAGATTAATCCATAGCCTGGTAGTTCCTTTACATTGAAGCGTCTTTTTTAGGTCTCGCGTTAGCAGCGCATGCGCTGCGAGACCTAAAGTAATCTCTATGTTGGCTGAAAGTCCGTGGAATTTCTCCTGCCCCTTGTGATTTGTTTAACTCTGGCATTGCTGCTGTTATCTTTGTTTCTGTTGGCTGATGATCTGATGCATCACTTCCGTTTCTATGGGAAGCAGCACCGACCAACTACTGTTTTATTGCGCTGTCTGGCTTTGTTAGTTTTGTTTAGGAACTACTTGTTTTAAACGTGTTCGCCCGACTTGCTCCAAGAGTGCCATTGTTAACAGTGCTGTTCTTATCTGGACTGTTACTGTAGATTGCTGCTTCTTCACTCCGTCCTTAGTGGTAGTTAAAGCCTGAGAACTCGTGTTTTCATTTTTTACTTTAAACTTGTTTCACCCAACTTGTTTATTTTTAAGCAGGATCTGAATTCCCTCCCACCATTCCTTTGCTCTCCTCAACCACTCCCCGCCACTCATCTCGTGCTTTCGCACGTCTTAAACAGAACCATCTGCTCGTGAGTCGGAATGCTGGCATGGTAGCCCAGCCCCCCTCCTAGCGCTGCCTGATTTAAAATAGCACCAAGGCACGTAATCCGCACATATTTCAGCTGCTTGGTGTGAAGTTCTTCAAAGGCAGCTTGTAACCCGAGCTGCCCTCTGCCTTCGCAGAATGCGTGTTGCAGTGAGAGAAGAGCCTGCAGGGGATTTTTAGCACTAGGTGCTCGGGCAAAGGAAAGGAAACTGAACTCGGAGCTAGGGTTGCCAGCCGGTCCCCCCTGCTCCGAAATGAGCTCTCTTCCGGCACCACATTAAATGTCGCAGACCTGTCCCTCATGTGCGACGTGTTCTTCGTGTTCCGGTACCTAGCGATATTAGCCGAACTGACCTCCTCGTCAGGGGTAGTAAGCGGTATCTAATTACCAAATGTAGGTATACATTCGAACAACAGGGTGCAAATTCCCGCTCCTCCACGTGACTACATTGTGTGATTCTGGGCATCATTTAATCCTCACTGTCTAGCCTCGTCCTCTATATCTTTTCAAAGGGGGCTTCTTAGAACCAGACTGGGCAGGGGCGTAACACAGGCCCCCTGCAGCCCCCGCGTTGCCCCTCAGCGCACTGTGACCGTGACAATCATCATGTATAAACATTTTCATTTATTGCAGCCACGCGTCCGGGATGGTGGATTAAAGTAGAAGTATGTAATACAGGCCCCGGTTCTGCAGGTGTGAGAGTGCGAGAGCAGTGTCCAGAAAGAAAGAAGATAGTGGTAGCGTCCGTCTGCCCACCGAACCCCCCACCCCACCCCATTCGTTCAGCAGCCCATTAGGGGTAAACGTTAATTAGACGAGGCTGCTCATTTTGAGCTGGTAATTGATTTAAATAGGTTGCTCGTTTGAAGCAGGAGGAAAGCCTTGTGATTAGTTGGTACTTCGGTTTTTTGTCATCTGCATCTTTCAATTGCTTGTGCATTGTAGCATACAACGCAGGGGCCCTGTGCTCTGAAAAAAAAGGTATAGAAAATAATTACAGTAAGTGCGAATTGCGCAGCAAAAAAACGAAATGGAGGTTCAAATGCGGAATCCTGATTCCTGCAATGCGTAACCTGTCCCAGTGCCTTTCCTCTCTTTCTGATGAGCAGGGGGAAGGTTTGATTCTGAAACTCTGCCTCGGAGAACGCTTCATGAAATACATGTTGGTGCTGATTTCATTACAAGATAGGAACTTGTTTGTCTGTGCCACTTTAGTTTACCGGTGGGCCCCTTTCAAAAGTACATCCTTGACACCGCAAGAAATAATCATCGTAGAGCGCTCCATTGTTTTATGAAATCGGTTTTGGTTTAGTGAACTGAACAACTACTGTTTTAGCATTTCTGCTTCCTAAAGCCATTTCTTTTTTTCATTTTGTTTTCCTTTCTGTTGATCCGAAGTCAAGGAAATTTTATGTGTCACCAGGCTGCTCCATTAAGTAGTTACGTTATTTTTTGTATTTCTCAATCGATTGTTCCTTTTCCCATGCATATATGAAGAGTCATTTTCGACTGCATTGGCCATTTTAGGAGCATTGGGGGGATTTCTGCCCACTGCAAGGGTTTGGATTCCCCGGAAACATTGCAAATATTTTAGCACTTCTATCAAAATTAAATATTCCAGGTTGAACGCACACATAGACTGAATCATTGCAAAGCCGATAAGTCTGAGGCTGGCTGCCAGTTTTTTGGCTTTGGCAGTGCTTGTTTTCTTGTACTATGTTTTTGGGGTAATAAAAAACAAGCATTTGCAATGCAATAGGTCTCGCAATTGCGAGATTTAGAGCTATTGGCATTGTAAATGACAAGGTCTTTTATTTATGTTTTAAAAACCAAAACATAAATAAAAGCAATTGTCAATTACAATGCCAATAGCTCAAAATCGCGTAAATGCGAGACCTATTGCATTGCAAATGCTTGTTTTGTTTGTGATCTGACTGACATTAGAGGATTGATTTCAACAATCTTTAACGCACTGTCATATGCAGTGTCTGGGTGTGTTCCATTTACTTGTGATTGAGAAGTGCTCCACCGCCTACAAGTGCAGCCAGTTAAGTGAGACTGCGGTTGGCCCAGGCGCCTTTGTGCACAATTTCTAATATATCTGGAAGTGCGGCCAAAGTGAGTTCCTGAAATTGCTCCTGTCTTTAATTTCAGACAGTGCAGCTACTCTTCTAGTGCCTACATTTACTGTTTTATCTACTGTATGGCAATGTTTGGTTTTTCACATGCTTCTCCATTTCACCAAAACCGACTGTTACTGAGTTTATATGTGTTAACCCTATGAGCGCTGGCACATTCTGGGAATATATGAATAGAAGTACTGGTTAGTGTGGAGCCTAAACCTAGTTGGGAAGTTGGTGCCCTTGACCACGATGGAAAGGTAGATTACATAGTCTTTCCCAGTGCTTAATTTGAACTGGCTGTTGCAGGTGGGGGCCACCAGAACTTATTTTTGGGGACCGTTCCTATTTTTCTTAATCAGACATTCAGCCAAAGCAGAGAGACAAAAACATGAAAAGGGGAAAGAAAGAGAAATATGGAAAAACGGGGACACAGGAAGAAAGTAGTAACAAAAAAGAATGTGCACAAGTTCAGGGAAGTGGGTGACTTGTGCTGGACGAAATAGGCTTGATGTGGAATGAAGAATACTTAGCATTGCTATGCAGCATCCCCAATATTCATACTGCCACCTACAGGATTTGGGCAAAACTTTGGGCACCAGCCCTTCCTGTTTTACAGATTAACCCCTTCCATGCTCATGACGGAACGGTTCCGTCATGAGCATCGGTTGAGCTGTGCTCATGACGGAACCGTTCCGTCATGGCCCCGCCCGCGCTCGAACCCTTCAGCACCGCGGGGGAATCCGCGCCGCGCTGAAGGGGTTAAACTCTGAGCCAAACTGCATCATGTATCACTTTTGCGATCCCCGGGAGTGAGGCGTCAGTGGGTGAGGCTGTGACTAGGAGTAGCTGTGTCTGTGAGAGGTGTTCAGCCTTGGGGAGCTGACCAGACCGACAGCATCAGCGCCGTCAGGCGTGTGGTCCCGATGAGTTTATTTTGCTTCTCTGCGGGAGCAGAGCATGTTTTCACTTTGAAGAAGGAGCATGAAATCACCACAGGCCTGCACTGTGCGTCTTCCTGGTCAAAGCTCTGAGCTACAGTCGCTAATACACATTATCATCTTTCACCCACGTGCAAAATGCTCTCAGGTACGTGCATCACTCTCAGACCTGTGAACAGCAGCTTCATGCATTAAACCCATGCAGAGCTCCTAACCACGTGCTCTAAGGCTGCCTCCCCCAACACACAAGCTTTGGAAGGTGGTTTTCACTGTTTTGAATCCGGAGGCCTAGCCACAAAGTTTTCCTGGATGTCTTTCAAAATGATGACCGAAAGACGCTGTGAAAAGGGAGTGCCTCACAGTAGAGGGGAGGTAAGGGAGCTCAGGTCCTCCAAGCACGATGTTACTAAGTGCAATGTCTCTTTATTAAAGCTATATTATAGACTGATATTAACTCTAATAGTCAAACTAAACGGCATATGTTTGTTTTAATTACTCTCATTTGAATTTGGATTTGCACTGCTCTCATTCCTTTTTCTAATGCTCTTGTTCAATGACTTTCCACTTCCTTCCTCCTCCGTCTCTAGGGCGTGGACGCACACTTTTTGTTAAGAGAACGCTTTAAAAATCTATATTTCATTAATTTTTGGGATCTTCCATCTCTTGATTTTTTTTTTGCTCCAATAAGAAGCAATTGAGATGTGCGGGTTGATTTGTTGAACCCTGCTCGTGCTTGCAATTATAGACCGCAAGCCGCCCACAAAGCTGAGAACACCAATACCCCACTTGACTTCATTCGGTTAACTGCGACATAGTGGACATTTCACATCATATAAGACAAAAGACCAGCTGACTAGAATGGTCTTAAATTGAGGTGCAAACCCATGGGGAACCATAGTGTTTATTGAGCAGTGAGCTGCTCAACGAAGTTCCACATAAAGTGCTGACATTCTGTGAAACAAAGAGATAGACCTTTCAAGTGGGGATAGCTTGTAATCCAGACCTAAAAAAGTAAAAAGGCATCTCTTTCAACACTGGTTCTCTTACATTCCTTTGGGATAGGGACTGTAGAAGTCCCAATACTTGCTACTGTCATGCTGCTTCACTTCAGCCACTGGCTTGCATGGAAGCTACCACATTGCATCTGTCCAAGGTCCACTACATGAACCTTTGCCACCATATGCTAGTTTTCTGGTACTTGAGAGTCAGAAGTGCCAGTTGAGGATGTGGGTGACGCAACTAGTGTAAGTAGGTGGAGCCACTGGAAGAAGAGGGTGGAGCCGAGGGAAGTGGGTGTGGCCTCCTAAAAAATGTTAGCACCTGCACTTCATATTTTACAAATTAAGCACTGCTCTCACCTGGGGGTTCTAGACCACAACCTGTGTATTTAAGGAATTGAGGGAATATATCTCTTTCCCCTTATAATACACTTGATAATTCATTTAACATTATTTGAGAAGTAAAAACAATTTTCTAATAGGTAGGACTTGTCTTATTAACATCTCCACAAAGCATACCTCCAAAGTTTGCATGGCTTTGGAAGCGTCCACGCCCACTTACCCCTCTTTCAGATCCCCTTCACAATCCCCCCCATGCAATCCGTCTCACCTGTCAATAAATGCACAACACCACTGTCTATGAGCATTTTAATACTGAACACACACCTAATGATCTACGCAAACTTGGCTTTCATGGTATTGACACAATAAATCGGAATGCACGGGGGGGTGACATGACTTCGCAATTACGCAAACTAGAAAGTACCTGGATCATCAAACTGAGGGCGGTGGAACATGGGTTAAATTTTGATAAAGAGCTGTGTGAATTCCTATAAGCAATGTTCAGATAATCCATGTGCCTTCTTTCTGCTGTCTTTACCATCTTTCACATATCTTGGATTCTCCATACCTATTTCTCCGAGCCGCAGATTGAATTATATCACCTTCATTCTACATGAAGAGAATTTGAGAATACTGACCTTCTCTCTTTTTCTTTTTCTACTCACACTATCACTGGTTCAATATATATTGTCTTATTTTAACTCAATATCTAATTGACTTGCCTCTGTCATTTTGTTGAGATAATTGAACAGGCCACTAGTGCTTTTGCCTTGTTGTCGTCTTCCATTCCAAATGGATGGTGAAATTCCATCGTTTTATACTATACAGCCTTTTACATCAAGGACGTAACCTCACCTACATTGAATTATCTTCATCACGATCCACGGAAAATGTGATACGTAGGTACATAGGAACACCATTGGATTGGTATAACACTGTCCATGAAACGACATATATGCTTAGTCCTGAATAAATCAGGGGACTTAAGCAGTATGTACATGTTTTGTATGCATTTGTCTAGATTCATATATTATGTAGCTCGAGTAATGAAGATTATGAATCTCAAAATACCTTCGATGCATTTTGCAATCCAAGACCGTTTGTTCTCATCTTTGATGAGTGAGGTTAGTCTTTTTTCTATCTTCATTGGATTCCAGACCTTGTTTATAAATACTGTTTCCGATTTTTTATGTTCGGGTTACTAAAAGAATCACATCCTGGTTGCAAGCCTAAATAAATTATCTAATGAGGCATGACTAGCGATTGTTGTTTACATTTTTTAAACTACTAAAAACAAGATACGATCGCAGCGACAGTCCACTTTCTATAGCCATCTGCTACGCGTATTTAAACCTTCAAAATGGCAACAGCGTGTAAAATACGCTGAGTTGCCACACGTTTCTCACCAGATTTCACTTTGAATCAGGTAAGGATAAAGCCACAAACTTTTGATTCGAAGTTTTTTTCCATACAGCTCTAATACCGACTAGATGCATTCGACTCGATAACTTGTACTGTGTAGCTAGACACACGTACTAAGGTGTATGATTAACAACGATACTAATTGCGCTCGTTGTTTTTCTCAGTAGTTTGGCCGCTGTAATTTTTACTAAGATCACGTCACTCTATTTTTTAATATAGGACTTATCAAGGTCCGGTGTGTTTACCACGACGACAAACCGCTTTTTGAGAACGTGTCTCGGCCGCACACATCCACATGTTACAAGAAGAGTAACGTAGGCGGCGGTGATTCGGGGTAAGGAAAAGGCGTAGTTCTGACTTTAATCACACAACGTGTCCAGAAATATACCCTTTGTTTATATAGCTGTTTTGCCGAAAATATTTATTTTTCTCTTTAGAATTAATCTTTCAAGTTATGATACATACTCTTCAACTCTGAACTAGCTAGGAGCTTTAACCTCGACTTCCAAGGTGAGAGGAATATCTCTAACACTCAGTGTCGACCACGGGTTTCTCTGCTCAAATCATTTTTTGAGAGCCTTATAAATTTGGCTTTAGTTTTCTCTATCGGTATTGTGGTGGTGGCTTTTTCTTTTCGTAGTGAGGTAATCTGCTCCACTTTTCAAGCTTGCCACGGTGTTGTCTTCCTCATGGTGATTGGCCATCTGAGATTATTGTCCTGTATTTTACATTTGCAATCAGGTTGATGTGTTTTTTGTTTTAAAATTATTCATGCTTTATTCATATTTGTTGATCTAGTATTAAGTGTTCTTTTGTTACAAACACAATTTTAGAACGTTTGAGTGTTGTATCCCTAGTCCTCCGGTTTCAGGCATAATCAGTATAGGGAGGTGGGATATGCAACGGATGATATATTCGACTTATGTACATTCTTGTGCAATAGAAATGTGTTGTCTAGGGCATTTCAATGTGTGTTAACATTGTGGTGACTCATAATGGTCACCACTGGTCATATCTGATCACTGTACCTTGACTGTCATATATGTATCCTCCTGCAGCCTTGAAAAAGCCCAGAGGGTGAAACGCGCGTCGGCTGCTGCTGTTCTGCGTTGTTGCTTGATCATTAAAAAATCTGCAACCGGACCTGATTGGAAAGTTTCTTGTCATACGACTGTGTTTAAGGACACTTGAAATACTGACTATTGTTTGCTGTGCATTTGTTTTTTCACAAACTTAGGATTATAGTTACTCTTTTTGGGTGTGCTAAGATGTACTGTGTATGTATATGTAGCATTTGGATTCGTCCTAAATGTGTTGATACCCTGATGGGTGGGTATTGCTGACACCGTTGAGCACCTCTATATGTGAAATTCAAGATATACATGTTGATGCATTTTGAACTATTGTTGTGGATGTGCAGATCCTAAAGCGAATACCCATGTCTTTTGTGATTATATGAGCAGGAGCCCACCTGCCCCTATTTACCAGTTTAAAATTTGGAATCTAAAACATCCCAGACCTCGAGGAGAAATCTAAAATTGATGGTGAAAAACAAGACTGAAATAAAAGTCAGATTTCGCCTCACTCAGGTTTCACAGCTGTCAACGGAAATTGTTACTTGAGAAACCCATAAGAGGGGGAGGCAGGCTCTCCAGCAATCACGGCTCGCATCAGACTCCTGCAGATTGAAGCCCTTTTTCAATTACCCGCGGAACGGGTTCTTTAATGGCACCACCTTCAAGATCAAGGCGCGTCTGACTGTTTCTGCAGGAGTAAATCACAGGCTATTAATGCACGGAAGTGGAGGTCTTGTTGCCTTGACCCTGCCCCGACCCTGTCAAGTGCAGGCTAGCTTCTGTTATACCCAATGACACCGCGGATCCCACGGTGCCCCAGCTCATGAATATTAAAATACCTATTACCAGCCATGTTCCTTTTATTTTCTGATTCTTGTGAATTATGTTCATAATTGATTCCATTCGCCTCAGTAAGGGTCTGTCTTTATTCTGTCCCCTTTCTCGCCCTCACATCTGAATTATGGAAGAATGCTGGCCTGAGATTTAACAGGGCTGGTTAGCTGCTAGGACATGAAGTGCCCCCAGGGCCAGCCGCAAAATGTATTCACGCCTTACATTTGCAACTGTATCATTATCTTAATCAAGCCATGTTATAGAAAAACAGTGTGCTGGAGATAATGCATGGTGCAGCGAGAGGTCATTAAGAGGTCGGCCTGTTAATAGCCCTCTGGACTGCTCTGTGTATATTCGTCACAAAGGCTGTCACCAGGTGCAAAAGTTTCTCTTTCCTTTGTTTCCGATCCACTGATCAATTATGCTTCAGGGAGAACTGCGCCTACAATAATCTTTGTATTCAGCCGATATTTCAAATTTCCATCTTGGTTTTTCCTTCTCATTATCTCTTGCAGATAAGGCCTCATTTGCCCGCAAGAAACTTAGGGGCTCATTAGGATAGCGGGCGGAGGCACATCTGCGGTGCTGGCGGAAAATGTCATTTTCCGCACTCCAGCAGCGGTCCTCGCGCCCGCCATATTACAATGGGCAAACATAGCCTATTTCCCGTCCGCCGCGGTGCGACCTGAACCGCCACAAATTTGCGCCCGCCACCACTGCGGTGGGAGCCAATAGAGGCCCACCGCCATGCGGAAAGACGTCCCGTCCACCGTACAAATGAGGATGCCCCAAGCAGCCCGGCACACCGCGGCGGAGAAACCACCCAAGCAGAGACGGCGAAAGCACAACAGCGGAACGTAAAACCAGACTCCCGGTCCCCTCCACCCGGTCCCGACCGCAATGGTTCCAGATCTACAAGCCTTTCCGGTGCTGTACCTGATCCACTACCAGCAAATAATGGACCGTGGCGGACAACACCGCAGGTACGCAATCACACAACTCCGCACACAACCGCAACACACACCTCCTGGGCTGATATATGGTTCATGTCCACATCAGACACTCTGGTGGGGACAGGAACACATCTCCAAGTGTACCCCCACATGTCCTACCTGTCACAAAATCACCCCTCCTCATCCGGGTCACCCATCAACTGCGAAATCACTGCAATCTCCCGGTCACGTCACAGCCGCGGTGCAGACGCGGGAAAACTTGCGCAGAATGTAGTAGGCAGGGCCAGCACCAGGGATGAGCAGTCCACAAAAATTTACAGGGCCCCACCTCCACCCTTCCTTCACACACTATGCCCCCCACACCCATTTGGGGACATGATGTGTGCTCCTCCGGTGCCCCCGCTGCACAATTCATCTGCCAGGTATAGCCACACCCTGTACCACACACACCAAACAACCTGTCTCAGAAGGTAGGGGTGAAGAGGAACACCCTGCACAGAAGCTCAGGGGCAGGGCATCCCTCTTCCTCACACCTACCCTCCACTCATGTCAAGCAAACTGAGTCCAATCACACAATGAAGACTCACACTGCATATGAACATTCACTGAACTGTCCACATTGCCTGTCAAGTCACTCAGACACACCACACACTGACACATAGCCACATACATATACCAGATGTCAGGAGCAATGGAGGACAATAAATGGGCTAGCCAAAAGTGAAGTGGACAGTGATGGAAAGCCATAGTGCAAGCCACAAAGCATGTGTACATCACATGCAAGAGAAGGAACATATCACACCACCTTTAGGCCATCAAATCACACATGGGTGGCACAGTGAGTGAATTCAAACCAAAGTGACCTCCATGCAACAACTCAGGTAGACATCAAGGCAAGCCATGCACAGGCACAGGAATGATAGGAAGTGTCTGAAGTCAAACAGTGATCAGCCACACATCTGTCTCAACGTACTTGACATGTGTATGTCATCATCACAACACACATTGTTCATTGTCACACTGCCTGACTGTCAAACCCACAGTCTGATGTCCTGTGAGTACACTGACAACCAATCACACTCCCTGGGGTGCATCCACAAACATCATACCCACACTCAGGGATTCCTGAGCCAATGCAGACGCAAAAACAATAGCCAAACAGAAACCTCACAAACAACATACACAGAAGTCCAACAAGCCTGCATATGGCCACCCTGACATTGGAAAGGCAATGGGACCCCAGACAGAACAGGAGTACACATATTTGTCACTCAGGACCAATGCGCAGACACCATACCCCAACACAAACAAGAATTGAATCATCTCAAAACAATCATGAACACAAACTGGGATCAATGGGACAATAAACTAACACAGACAGAAACACCACACCACCCATCAAGTCAACATGGTGTCATAATGTACCACAAGCATGCACATGCACAATCCTGACAAGTGACAGGTCAAAGATAGGAGGACAAAGCACTATGTGCACTCAAAACAAGCCCAGTTACAAGAATACACCTTGCTGCATGTGACAGACACACAAGTAATGCACACTACACTTGCAAAACACATCAGAATGTATCACAATGCACAAACTACTCACACACAATGTCATGCAAATAGAACATCACACACACAGAGCATCTGTCAGCAGAAAGAGCCAACACAGGCCAAACACTACATACATCCACAACAAAAACACAACATATGCACATGCTAATCCATCACATTGCAAACTCAGCTGGACATCAGGGGGATGCACACCAGGCTAGTACAAGGCAACATACAATCACAACACTGCATGCAGGCCAAGCAGTGTGTGCGCACCAACCAAATCAATAGCACACACATCTCAGTGCAACACCATGTACTCCCACAACACAAATCAGCACAGCGCACAGACAACATCACACTCAGGAAGGGTAGCAGTACCCCAGCAAACACACATACAGCTTACCCAACACCCACAGATGCACAACTCAGGAACACCCAGGTGCAAACAACATGACCAGAGGACTGTGCAGCACAAACAGTTGCACTGCACATGATCAACCATGACTGCAAACCAGTACAAGAAAATCACACATAACTAATTGGGAAACTGTCCTGAGTGGCACATTGGTCCTGAGCACAGATCAGCAACATAAAGCATAGTGTAACAAATGAAGTGGTGGGGTGGCTCACACACTGGCAACTCAAGGGGTAGATGACATGAGATTGAAGTGGTGTGTACGTCAGTATTGGACAGGTCAGGAGTGTACTGTACACAAATACATGGAGGAGTCACTCACAATGGGTAGGCATCAGAAGCACAGATAGGGGATGGTATGACTCCACATCCCACAAACCATACTGGAGCCCAAAATGGCTCAAGTGACAGCAATGCATGAGAAAACTCACCAACGATGTCAGTGTTGCTGAGCAGGTCTGCACAGTGAGCACAAACAGTAACAAGACACATGGCTGATAAAAAAACCCACAAAACACAGACTTGGCTGCCACACACTTTGCATACTCACACCTGGCAGCAACAACAAGTAGGTGTCCCCCAGGAGTGCAAAGACACACCGACACACTGCATAGTGCACAACCTACAACTCCTACATGTGGACACAATCAGAAGCACATGGCTGTCAATTCAAACAAACAGGCACTCTGCTCCTAGGTCATACAGGTGTGCAGTTGGCATTGCAGGGGTACACACACATCAACACTACTGACAAAGTCACCCCCTTCGCACTTCATTACCACTCAAGTGCACACATTCAAATGTACCCATGTCACTAGGAAGACAGGCCATCCCAAGATGACCATACATTAACACTGCTGTTCACACATCAAGAAAGATCACACAGACATGATGGACCCTGGCCAGCCTGCCTGTAATCCTGTGGATAGAATTCCCCTCTGTGCTGGAGTGCATCCTAACATGACATGTGTACAATTCAGCAAACCTAACCATAGAATGATTAGGATAACAGTAGATCATCACAAACAACCATCATTGCACCCCCAAGCCTCAGAGTCAAGAAGAACTGAAGTGCCTGTCACCTCTGGCAAACTCTGAAAAAGTGAAACAGGCAATTGAAAATAACAAAGAGGCATTCAGAGCATGTGTCACATGAAGCCATACTCATACAGAAAAGGTTTTATTAAACAAGGACACTGACAAAGCAGACACCAGGAGTAACTGTCTTTATTACATATTACCCAGATAGGCATCAAAAATAGACAAGAGCAAGGCCAGTGGCCAGTCAGTAGTTTAAAGTAGGCACATTTGTGCATGAGAAGCTGCACAGAGAATGGGCATCCATAGTTACAAACAGCAAGGCCAGTGGCAGTCCATAGTTCAAAGTAGGCACATGTGTGCATGAGAACCTGCACAGGGAATGGGCAAACAAAGTGACAAACAGCAAGGCCAGTGGCCAGTCAAAGTGACAAATGTAGGAAGGTGGAATGTGACTATATGGTTGCCCCCACTTTTTTCCTGGTGTTTAGCTGGTTTATGAATTAGTTGGACTGGGGCCCTGCTATTCAGGGCCCCAGTCTATCTGCATTCTCTGTAAAATGGTTTGCATGTACATTAGATACATATCTAATTGGATTCTGGAGTGCCTTATACGCCCCTAGTATATGGTATACTATGTACCTAGGGCATAGGTACCTCAGAGGCCTACCAGGGGCTGAAGCATGTATTATGCCACCCCTGGGAAGCACTCCAAAATGGCACCACAGGTCTGCTACTGCAGCCTGGGTAAGGGTGTGCTTGCACCCCTTACAGTGGTATAGGCTAACTATATCCACATATATATACAGACACATATAAACCTATAAGTCACTCCTATGGCAGGCAAGGACAATCCTGAAGGCAGAGTGCTTGGTTTTGTGTGAGCTGAGCTGGCATGAGCTGAGCCCCTCTGCAGCTTTCGGAAATACTTCCTTATGGCAGAAAAGGGATACACGAATACCATTTACTCTTAAGTGCATTATAACCTCGCGGTAAATGCTAACTTTAGAATGGCTGCATCAAAACATGTCGTGTTTGGTGTCAAACATCTTGGAATACTACCCCCGCCCACGAGTTCTGGCAGCGTGGGTAGCATTCCACCCTTCTAGAGGGAGAGACATGTTCACACTGGTCAAACCCGGTAGGATTTTCCTGAGCCCTGGCATCACAAAATGGATGCCTCTGCCACAGACACAGGTCTGGCTTCCTGCTGCTGACCGAAACTCCGGCAGGGGAGGCCTGGACAATAGGTTTCCTGTTGAAGGGAGGCGTAACCACTTCCCCAGAAAGGCAGATTTGTATTGGGGCTGGGCGGGAGCACTCTCTGGTGCTTTGAAGTCCTGCACTGGGGGCACGTTTGCTGTCCCTGTGCATAGTCCAGTTCAAACCGGATGCTGGGGCTACCTGCCCCTGCTCTGGCGTGAAACTGGACAAAGGAAATGGGTGTAACCACCCCTCTTTCCAAACCCTCCCATAGGTGGGTCCCTAGAGTATGTCCAACCCCCAAACTTAGTATAAGTATGGGAACCCAGTCCTTGTGACTTTAGATTACCCTGGACGAAACTCTGCAACATAAATCCTGGACCTTAGACTTTCTATCCTGACTAGAAGACTGAAGAAATCTCCCTTGGGGTCCAGGAGTGACTCCCCTGCTTGGCAGGTACCAAAGAAGCAACTGACCGGTCTGCATCGCTGAAACTCCAGCTGGATGCCGAAGCCTTTGCATCACCAGAGGTAGATTTCCAGACATCCCTGAGGCTACCCTGAGTACACAGCAAAGCTGAGGCCTATGGCTATCGTGGGGGACGTGGAAACGTGACCCCTGGACACTGTGATCTTTTGCACCAACAGCATCTTTCTGGGCTTCCTCGAAGTTGTGCTTCGGGCTCTGAGTAGCCCCAGCCTTGAGCACCTCCTGCACCGAAGATTGCTGGCCTCCACTCCACGAGTGACCCGTGGGCTAGTTTCAAGTGCGACTGCTCAAGGCTCCTTCGTGATCACTAGCCCGTTGGCTAGCTGGTCCCCACGAAGGCAACTCCTCTTCTAATTGGGCTTTCCTGGTTGCTCCCAACGTGCCCTGATTTACCTTCGCTGGGTGAGTCCCTCAGACCTTGCTGATCTGCACCGCAGTCCTTTCTCTGAATTCCAGTGACTTGCCGTTGCCAAGGCTTGTTGGGTCCAATCTGGTCGCCGGCACCGCAGCACTCGACAGACTTTGTGGGACAGCTCGAATCTGGCTCATGGACTTCATCGACACCTCCTGGACCTCGTGGCTGAAGAGTCAAGACACCCATCAACTCACCTGAAGCACCCAACATCTGTGGGCATTGGTCCATCCTGCCCTCGGTCACTGGCTAGTGACCCAGACTCTGTCCCCTCTGCTTCCAGGTTCCTTCCATCCTAGATCCAGGCTTGGATCTCTTCAGACACTTCTCCTCTTCACGGCAGCAGCAGTTCTTTGCAGGCTTCCATTGCAATCGACGACGCGACCCAACACCAAAAGACACCTATGAACCCGGCTTCCCTGGGTGAGGTAACTTGAGTACTCCGGTGTTCCCGTGGGTGCTAGCCCTAGAACTTCTTAATTCCAAAAGTGTTTGGTCCGGACTCGATTCTAAGTGTCCCTAATCTTTAAATTTCCAACCGCGACATTGGCCTTAGACAATAATGGGAACCCACAGTTGTGTTCACACACTGCATACAGTCCCCGTGAGTCCCCTGTGTCACTACCTTGGGTGGTTCCTTGGGGTCCCAGTGATTCTACAGGCTCTAGGTCTTGTGTCTAGTTCAGTCGTGGTTCTTATACCACTTTATTGGTATATGGTTTGGTACGCCCCTACGGCCCAAACGTGTATTTGTGCTATTACTGATGATTGCTCACTTGTAACTTAACTACTTCGAACTCCAGTCTCATAAAGAGACTAGAGGGGTGTGTTTTAACCTAAATACATATATTTTAAATATATACCTGGTGTGGTTGTCCTTTCAGTTGATCATTCAAGAGGTTATAGACTGATAAAACAAGCTGCTTTACATTCCTTCAAGACTTAGCCTGAAGGCTGCTCTCCATAGTTACCACTAGGATAGCTTTCAACCAAGTTTGTCTTTAACCTATCACCATAAGGGGTTGTTTGGACTGATACAAGGTGCCCACTAGAACTAGTGGACAGCATATATCAGGCCACCTTCTCACATTGGTGTGCAGCGTGTGGGATTCCAGCTTGCTATTGTTTTACCAGATAATCTCAATTGAATTGATCAACTGAAAACCACTAAAGGTACCTGAGGTACATATAATATCAAGTTTAGCTACAGTAAGTTCTACTGAACTTAGAGTTGTGTGTCAAGGGATAGCACACCCTTTCTACAACTCAAGAGAGTTTAGTAGGCCACACTAGTGTAGGTAGTGAAATACACCACACCACATTAGTAATGTCTAACCAGCCTAGAACCAGTGGGTCCCTACCAGGAACCAGTGAGCTTAGGGCCTTATGTTCCATTAGGAAGCTGAAGACAGGCAAAAGTCCATCGACCCAGCATCTCATAAAGATACTTAAGCTGGATGATATCACAGGGCCTAGTGGGCCTGATGGGGTAGACAGTGTGGGTGGGACAGCAGGCGAGGATGGGCCTAGGGGTAGCAATTCCCCTGACCCTACCTCTAATGCTGACTAGACTGATGACAATGATCAGGATCTGGTGAACACAGCTCTCCTGGATGAGGATGAGGAGGATGACAACAATGTTCCTCCCTTTATTCCTCCAGGTAGAATCGAACATAGGGCTAGAAGGGATAGCTCTCTGTCAAGGGGAATCTGTCCAGTCTAACTCCTCTATAGGGACCTCTGTCTCTTCTCACAGAGGGAGGGAAACCCCCCCTTGAGAGGAGAGAGAGACTGCTGAAGTATGAGCAAGACAAGTTCAACCTCAGAAAGCAGCAGATGGCCTTAGATAGGGAAGCCCTAGAGCTCTACAGAGCTAGTAAAAAGGAAGAGCTAGAGTCCCTTGGTGGCAGCAATTTCCCTAGAGATGGGGAGAGATATTATGATCATAGAAACCTAAGTAAGATTGTCCCTCCCTACCAGAGTGGGGATGACATCCACAAATGGATCACTGCCTTGGAGAGGGCCTGTAAAGCACAGCAATCTTATGGCTCTCCTTTGCAGACAAAGGTAGAGACAAGCTCCTCACTGTAAGAAAAGAGGATGCTGATGATTAAAAGGTCTTGAAGAGTGCTCTGATTGATGGGTTTGGCCTAACCACTGAACATTATAGGTTGAAGTTCAGAGACACTCAAAAAGCTAAGACTCAAGACTGGGTAGACTTTGTTGATTGTGCTACTAAGGCTCTGGGAGGTTGGATACATGGCAGCAAAGTGCATGACTTTACAGAATTGTACAATTTGATTATGAGGGAGCAGATCCTTAGTAATTGTCAGAACCAGCTTTTACACCAGTACCTGGTGGACTCTGATCTGACCTCTCCCCAAGAATTGGAAATGAAGGCAGACAAATGGGTCAGAACCAGGGTAAGGCCTAAGAATCAGGGGGTGACCAGAAGAAAGATTCTACCAATCCCCAAGAGAAAGGTGGGGACAAATCTAAAGGTAAGTCCGCTACAGGGCCTCAAGAGTCCTCTTCTGGGGTTGGGTCCCAAACTCCTTCCTCCCCTAAAAAGAAACCATATTGCCATGTCACCGAAGTTTGCTGGCCTCCACTCCACGAGTGACCCGTGGGCCAGCTTCAAGTGCGACCGCTCGAGTCTCCTTCGCGATCACTAGCCCGTTGGCTAATTGGTCCCCATGAAGGTAACTCCTCTTCTGATTTGGCTTTCCTGGTTGCTCCAGACGTGTCCTGACTTACCCTTGCTGGGTGAGTCCCTCAGACCTTGCTGGTCTGCACCGCAGTCCTTTCTCTGAATTCCAGTGACTTGCCGTTGCCAAGGCTTGCTGGGTTCAATCTGGTCGTCAACACCGCAGCACTCGACAGACTTTGTGGGACACCTCGAATCCAGGTCGTGGACATCGTCAACACCTCCTGGACCTTGTGGCTGAAGAGTCAAGACATCCATCAACTCACCTGAAGCACCCGACATCTGTGGGCATTGGTCCATCCTGCCCTCGGTCACTGGCTAGTGACCCAGACTCTGTCCCCTCTGCTTTCAGGTTCCTTCCATCCTAGATCCAGGCTCGGATCTCTTCAGACACTTCTCCTCTTCACGGCAGCAGCAGTTCTTTGCAGGCTTCCATTGCAATTGACGACGCGACCCGACCCCAAAAGACACCTATGCACCCGGTTTCCCTGGGTGAGGTAACTCGAGTACTCCGGTGCTCCCGTGGGTGCTATCCCTAGAACTTCTTAAGTCCAAAAGGGTTTGGTCCTGACTCAATTCTAAGTGTCCCTAATCTTTAAATTTCCAACCGCGACATTGTCCATAGAAGATAACGGGAACCCGCGGTTGTGTTCACACACTGCATACAGTCCCCGTGGGTCCCCTGTGTCACTACCTTGGGTGGTTCCTTGGGGTCCCAGTGATTCTACAGGCTCTAGGCCTTTTGTCTAGTTCAGTCGCGGTTCTTATACCACTTTATTGGTATATGGTTTGGTATGCCCCTAGGGCCCAAACATGTATTTGTGCTATTACTGATGATTGCTCACTTGTAACTTAAGTACTTCGAAAATATTTTAAATATATACCTGGTGTGGTTGTCCTTTCATTTGATCATTCAAGAGATTATAGAATGGTAAAATAAGCTGCTTTACATTCCTTCAAGACTTAGCCTGAAGGCTGCTCTCCATAGCTACCACTAGGATAGCTTTCAATAAAGGTTGTCTTTAACCTATCACCATAAGGGGTTGTTTGGACTGATACAAGGTGCCCACTAGAACTAGTGGACAGCATATATCAGGCCACCTTCTCACAACAAACAGCAAGGCCAGTGGCCAGTCCATAGTTCAAAGTAGGCACATGTGTACATGAGAACCTGCACAGGGAATGGGCATCGATAGTTACAAACAGCAAGGCCAGTAGCCAGTCCATAGTTCAAAGTAGGCACATGTGTGCATGAGAACCTGCACAGGGAATGGGCATCCATAGTTAGAAACAGCAAGGCCAGTGGCCAGTCCATAGTTCAAAATAGGCACATGTGTGCATGAGAACCTGCACAGGGAATGTGCAAAAAAAGTGACAAACAGCAAGGCCAGTGGGAAGCAACACAGCTGGGGGGACAACAACGGGTAGTCCAGGCACTGCTGTGGGAGAGATAGGTGTGGGAGGGGGACTTAGCCTCCGACTTGGCTGTCAGTCGAACTGGGAGGTGGCTGATTGTTGGGCCCAGTTGGGGGACTGGATCTGGGAGAGAGAGGACCAGCTGAGGTAGAGGCATCAGAAACTTAGGGAGCCGGAGGGCTGCTTGGACCTGGTGGTGTGGTGGCACGTGGAGGCGGAGACATGCTGCAGTGAGAGACAGGTTGTGGGGGAGAATGTGGTGGGGTGGCTTTCCACTTCTTGGGGATCCGATAGGGAAAAATTGTCTTGGTAGGAGTGTGAAGTGGAGGGAGGGCACAACAGGCACACTCTCCACCAAAGGTGCATCAGGTGCAGGTGGTGGCCCTCCCTCTGGGGATCTGCTAGATCGGGCGATACGCTTGGTCTGGCCTTGCCTTTTCCCCTCCATCCCCTGTTGACCAGGTGAACCCCCTACAGTGCCCTCCTTTCCCAGCTTCACAGGGGTGTGGGAGGGAGTTGAGGTTGTGTGTGACTCTGCCTTAGAGCGCTTTTGTCTGCGGACTTTTAGCAGACACCAGCTTCACAGCTGGCGCGGCAACTGTCTGTCTGTCTTTGGGAGACGCTTTTGGGACGGGAGTGTCCTTGGATGGGGCTGATTTTGAGGCATGTGAGTCTGAGGCCTGCTTCTTGGCTTGATGCCCCCGAGTGTCACCTGAAGGGCTTTTGCCTTTATGCTCCTGTGTGACTTTAGTTTGTTTGGGTGATGGTGTCTGCGCTCTGGCCCACTTGGGGTGCTGCTGTTGTGTGCTGCGTGTGGTGTACCTGAAGCCTGTGGGCTGTGGTGTGTGGTCACTCTGATCAGATGTAGCTACTGGCAGGGGGGTTGCCAAAGGGACTGGAGCTGGACTCTGAGCCTGTGACAGCTGAATGGCTGCCGTCACTGTGGAGGACAAAGACTGGGCAGTCATTGGTAGCCCACCCACGTCTGAACGAATGCCCTCCATGAAGGCAAGTACCTGTGCCAACTTCTTGTCAAGGTCTTGGAAGGCATTCAGGAGAGTTGTCTGACCCACACACAGCTGGCGCAAAAGGTCCACCACCCCAATACTGAGGGCAGCAGGGGAGACAGGGGCAGCGGTGCCTGGGGGGAAGGACACTCTTCCCTTCTTACTGGTGCGAGAACGTACAGAACTAGTGGAAGTAGCTAGGAGGGTGGGCAGTGGACAATGTGTGGTGAAAGAGGAGGCAGATTTCCCACTCTCTGTGCCTGCCAACATCGAGGAGTCACCTCTGGTGTCAGATGACGTAGAGGTTGGTGTTTCTTGGCATGAATTCTCAAGGACACCCCTGTCCCCCTCCGAGGCGCTGGTCACATCAGTGTCAATGAGCTCATGTGTAGCAGTCGTGCAAGATGCCTCACCACTGGTGTCCGTCCCCTGTCCCTCTGTACCCTCGGCAGATGCTGCAAGAGACAGAGGCGTAGGTTCAGTTTAGTGCCAGACACACAAACATCATATGCAAGCAAAGCGCAAAACAAGATGATGATACCCCCATGTTGCACACCACCCTATGCAGTCACATTGTGCAATCTTAATTCAAAACTCAAATGATGCATAGTAACATGCACACTTGGCATTATTCACCCATGTGATGTCCACACAGCCAAATAGCTTGCCCGTGACTCCATGTAACCTGACATACAGATCCCTGTGAGCATACCTAGGTCCCTGTGGGTGAAAAAGGTGTACATCCCAACATGTTGTCATAGTCACATATAGAGTCACCATAAAGGGACAACACAGATACAGACTCCAAAATGTCATTTAGCAATGGCCATGAGCTACTGCCATCCACCATGTCATGCTTTGGTGCACAACTACAGTTGCACATTGGTGTCAGATGTGTAGTTCTCACAATTTCGAGGTCAGGCACTGCACACATTGACGAAAGCACACTCAGATGAGGCACACTGACGTTCACTGCCATGGGATGTCCCTGACTCCCCTCATGCAGCCGATGCCATAAGGCCACAACTCAGAATGCAATGTCAAGGGCCATTACATCAATGACATGTGAAAGTCCATGTAGCAAAAATGAATGACAGCTGCACCCAACAGAGAGGCCACTTACAAGTCATTGCATCACACTAGCAACATCACAGAGCTCAGCACTGGCTCAGGGTTGGAATACATGCAGTCACTCACAACCAAAGTCATCCTTCCCAGAATACTCACCCCCAGCTTGCTGCTGATGGGCCCTCAAACGTCCATCCAGCTCTGGCTGTGTCACTGCCAAGATGCAGGCCATTAGTGGTGTCATGCTCTTACGCGGCAACCTGCCAGTCCGAGGGAGCAGCCCCAGTGTCATCTCTGCCACGTTTTTGCTCAGCAGGCAGATGTCATCCCACCTCTTGTGACAGTGTGTGTGTGCCATCGGTTGGAGACACCCAGAGCCCGCACCTTGCGTGCAATGGCCCCTAATACGGCCTTACGCTGGTGGACTTTGAGCTGCAGGCATGGGAGACAAGAGGAGGAAATTTCATTGACACTGGGTTATGTACCACTATGTCTCAGTACAGGAGCATGCACAAACTCAGCACAGCTTTACAGATATGCTTAGTAGAGACAATACAGCATGACACGTAGTACATTAGCATGCGATAATCATACCTAAATCCATGCAGGTATGAGGATGGGCACAGTACCTGCCCATCTCATACACATGCAGAATACCAGCACAGAAAGCAATGTGAAGAAGGCCCACATCTGCGAATCAGTTTGTGAGTGAGCAAGACATACATTACATTGCAAATGATGTGTCAGGGCAGACTCACTGTGTCCAACACTGCACACCCCTCAATGTCCTTGCCCTGTGGATGGCTCACTGTGCCATGTAGGTCACATTTTGGGACACGATTTCACAATCTCACACCCTTCTCACAAGGTCTGCCTTGTGCAATCCACAGGCCTAAGATAGCTCATTGGTGGATAGGGTAGCAGACAACCCATATGTCTCACTCTGTCCATTCAGTGATGGGCCCCTTTCACATTGGGCAGTAACTGTGCAGGTCAGGGGGGCTCACACTGAGGTTTAACGTGGGCCATCAGAACATTCACATGCAGGTGCAATATGAGAGGGCAAACAGTGCCTACACATGCGAGTCAAAACACATAATGAAAACAATGGAAGGATGATATTTCCAAAGTACATCAATCTGATGTGTCATAGGTGAATTTTCACCAAGAGTGTCACCCTCAGGAATTTCACTCTTGTGCATAATGCTTACATATCCATGGTGGCAATATAAAGTCAAACACACTTCCATCAGTACCCTCTGGACGAAAAGTCTTTCTAATGTCACAAATGAGCCTGTGAAAACCTCCATCCAAACATCCATTAGCACAGGCAATGTCTGTCCTGACTCCCACTTTCCAAACTTGCAGTGTCACTGTATGGCCGCAAAAAGACTGCATGTCCCTCCCATCCTGAAATGCAGCCCAGGGAATGTGTAAAATAGGCTACAAACCCCATTTTCCTGAAGTCAGCATGCTAGGCAGTGTATCACGCAAACTCACACTCTCAGGCACATACTGCAGCAGATCAACTTCATGTGTGCACTCCCTGCAGTCTCACTTCCACTCTGAAACAATTACCATGACATCTGGAGCACCATATAGCCTCACATACTGTGAGAGCACCTCGTCCACAAGGACCTCCAGCTCCTCTGTGGTGAAGGGACAGGCCCTGATGTTCTTAGTCCTCACCATCACTGGGTCCAGGAGACAGCAACAGCAGCAGATGGTGGTGAAGAGTTTCAGTCAGCAGTGTCTGGAAGCAGTGAAAATGTGAGGCTCTCTCCCAGACATATATGGCCCCCTGGGGTACTTTCAGTGGTTCTAAGCTGCTGCAATTGGTGTTCCAGGTCAACTTTTTTAAATGCATCCAATGACCGGCACCGCGGTAGCGGAGCACGCCTACCGCGATTTTCAAAATTGCATTTCACCACCGCGATTGTGGTTCCCATTGGCTGTAAGGGCATGGGCATTGGCGGTGGCACACCGTTGGGGCCAGGCGGTTGCTACCGCGATCATGCATCTTTCAATTGCATCCAATGACTGGCCCCGCGGTAGCAGAGCATGCCTACCACGATTTTCAAAATTGCATTTCACTACCGCGATTGCGGTTCTCATTGGCTGTAAGGGCATGGGCATTGGCGGTGACACACTGCAGGGGCCAGACAGTCACTATCGCGATATGGCTGCTATACATTGGTGCCTATGACCGTGATTTAGCTGGCGGAGCACGCCAACCGCCATTTCCCAATGTGTATATCACTACCGTGATTGCAGTTCTCATTGGCTGTAAGAGCAGGGCTTTGGTGGTGACACACCGCAGGGGCCAGGCGGTCGCTACCGCGATATGGCTGCTATACATTGGCGCCTATGACCGTGATTTAGGTGGTGGAGCACACCAACCACCTATCCCCAATGTGTATATCACTACCGCAATTGCGGGTCGCATTGGCCGTAAGGGCATGGGCATTGGGGATGACACACCGCAGGGGCCATGGGGTCGCTACCACGAGTTGGCAGCATGAAATTGGTGCCTATGGCCGTGGTTGTGGTGGCGGAGCACATTTATGGCACCTATGGACACATCATGCTGTTTCAATGGCAATGGCCAGTTCTCAACAGTGTACAGTAGACACATGAATCATGCCACAAGATAGTGCAAAGCAATGCCAGTGTAACATTAAGCCCACTGATGACTACACATGCCATGTCAGTGCACAGGATTACAAACATTGGCATGTACTCCCTCACATGTCACTTATGATATTGTTGTGCATGTACACAGAACTGTGGTGTGATGGACTTTCCAATATGTACACATGTCAATGTGTGATCTGGCTAAGCAACACACAGTGATGAAGGTCTGAGTACACAATGTGCCTATTTCACTGTGTAGTTTGCTTTGCTCATGTACATACTTGATCTTAATGCACAGACTGTGCTCATTGTGTTGTTAATGAGTGCCCTGTTCGACTTACGCAAGAAGGTGTGGCAGGTACAGCAGCTACGTAGGAGCCAGCAGTGTTGCTGTTTCACACATATGCTGTATGAACTACTCTCAGGGCTGGTTACACAAGATGTGGACATCTACCTTTGGGCATTCACATAGTCTGAATCAGTTTTGGAGGTACTCACTGTGTGAATACTGGACAAGTGTACGACTAGTGTAGCTCAAGGTGTCCCTACATGTATGTTGTGCTGTACGCTGAAGTGTGATGCCAGTCATTGTTGGCGCTGTGTCCGTCAAAACGTAAGATGTTGGACACATCTCATGGGGGATTCAATTGACATGTGTCCCCTTTCATCTCACCTAGGAGACGACCAAATGTGCATCGTCCATTCACAGTGCTGGCTGACATGGATGACGAGGACATTGTATGTCTGCACAGTACCAAGCATCATGACATGATGTGGAGGTACATACATTACTTGTCCATGGTGTGACATGTCAATAGATACCATGCGCCACGTTCAGATTTTGTGATTACAAGGACATGTCGTCATCGAACGACTAGCAGCACAGCAACTTTATGTAAAGCATATTTGTGGTTTACCCTGCATGGAAAACATTACATCTGAGCATGAACTAAACATTGTAATCTCATTCATACCTTTGTCGTATCATGTGCTTTGCTTTCTTTTTACTACTGACCATGCTTGTTTTGTTTTCATATGGGCCTTGATGCTCTTCATCCATGGCACTTACAGATAGCATTCAGTGATGTGCATGATTGTGCCCTGAATTTCTTCTACATGTGATTTGGTGAGTCACACTTTGGTTTCTTTGACAGTTAAATATGCTTAGCTGTCTGCACACTGGAAGTGGCTATTGGATTTCTGCCAAGTTTGGTGGGATGTGAGGGCTGGTGTGGTCATGTGGCTCCATGCTTTTTGAGAAAAATGGCGGGGTGCATGCACTGTCTACTTACCTGTTCTGTGGCACATTTTGGGGAAAGTTCTGATACATCTTTATTGGTGTGTGGTGGAGTTCTCCATCCTGCTGATCTGTGGGACAAGGGGGCCTGGTGGGAGTTGTAGTGCAGGCCTCCTACCCACAAACCCCCCTCCCTGTGAAGATGGCTACCTACCTCTAAGTTTTGTTGTTGGGTTTACAATCGCTGCCACATGGTTGTGTGTAGGGGGAGTGCTACATCCTGCTCAGGGGTGGCACAAGGGGGCCTGGTGGGAGTTGTAGTGCAGGCCTCCCACACACAAACCCCCCTCCCTGTGAAGATGGCTACCTTTCTGTAAGTTTTATTGTTGAGATCCAATGGCTGGCACATGCTTCTGGGTGGGGTGGAGTGTTACATCCTGCTCAGGGGTGAGACAAGGGTGCCTGGTGGGAGTTGTAGTGCAGGCCTCCCACCCATGAATCCCCCTCCCTGTGAAGATGGCTACCTACCTGCAAGTTTTGTTGTTGAGATACAATGGCTGCCACATGGTTGTGGGTGGGGGGAGTGCTACATCCTGCTCAGGGGTGGGATAAGGGGGCCTGATGGGAGTTGTAGTGCAGGCTTCCCACCCACAAACCCCCCTTCCTGTTGAGATGGCTACCTCCCTGTAAAGTGGAGCAGAGCAATGAAATGGCTGCCACATGGTTCTGCGTGGGGGGAGTGTTCCATCCTGCTCAGGGCTGGGACAAGCGAGCATAAGATGGCTACCTACCTGTTAGGTGAAAGTGAACAATGCAATGGCTGCCACATGGTTGTGGGTGGGGGTGAGTACTCCATCTTTCTCAGCTATGGGACAAGGGGGCCTGGTGGGAGTTGTAGTGCTGCCTTGCCAGCCCCAGACACCCCTCCCTGTGAAAATGGCTACCTACCTGTTAGGTGAAGGTGAACAATGCACTGGCTGCCACATGGTTGTGGGTGGGGGGAGTGCTCCATCTTGCTCAGATATGGGACAAGGGGGCCTGGTGGGAGTTGTAGTGCTGCCTTGCAGGCCCCAGACACCCCTCCCTGTAAAAAATGGCTACCTACTTGTTAGGTGAAGGTGAACAATGCAATGGCTGCAACATGCTTGGGGGGAGTGCTCCCTCTGGCTCAGCAGTGGGACAAGGGGGGCTGGTGGGAGTTGTAGTGCCACCGTGCCAGCCCCATACACCCCTCCCTGTGAAAATGGCTACCTACCTGTTAGGTGAAGATAAACAATGCAATGGCTGCCACATGGTTGTGGGTGGGGGGAGTGCTACATCCTGCTGAGCTTTGGGACAGGGGGTCTGGTGGGAGTTGGAGTGCTGACTTCCCACCCACGAACACCCCTTCCTGTTAAGATGGCTACCTACCTGTTAGTTTGATGAGGACAAAGTGATGGCTGCCACATGCTTCTGGGTGGGGGGGTGCTCCACCTTGCTTAGCTGTGGGACAAGAGGAACTGATGGGAGTTGGAGTGCTGGCCTCACACCCACAAACGCCCCTCCCTGTTAAGATGGCTACCGACTTGTAAGTTTGGTTGGTGAGATACAATGGCTGCCACATGCTTCTGGGAGAGGTGGAGTGCTCCATCTTGCTGAGCTGTGGGACAAGGGGGCTTGGAGGAAGTTGTAGTGCTGGCTGCCTGTACACATACCCCATGGTAATGTTGCTAGCTACCTTTGGGGTGAATCAGAAAGAGTGAATGTTGGATCTGTGAGACATATGTTGGGGACAATGTGGTGCACATGAATGGAATTGGGCCTGGGAGGTGTAGCTTTGTAGTTGTGCAAGACAGTGCATAGCAGTGTAATGGTAGAGATGTGTTGTTACTTACCAGCCTCCACTCCCCCGGCTACTCCTGTGAGACTCTCTGGATGCAGTATGGCAAGCACCTTCTCCTCCCATGCAGTGAATGTTCTTGGTGGAATGGTAGGGCCACTGCCAGTCATCTGAGCCAGCTGACGGTTCTTGTAGTTTTTCGCTTTCACCTGCCTCTTGAGGTCATGCCACCGCTTCATGATCTCCTTCTTAGTGCGTGGGGTGGTCCCTACTGCATTGACCTTGTTGACTATCCTTCCCCACATTTGTGCTCTTGTGGCTAATGGTGTCTGTTGGACCAGGTTACCAAACAATTGTGGTTCTACTATGATTATCTCATCTGGCATGACTGACAACTCATTGTAAGTAAATTTGGGCATTTTCCTTTGTACCATGGTGTGTTGTGTGCAAATAGTTTGAGGTGCAGGTGTGAGGGTGGTGGGGGTGATGTAAGTGGTGTGTGTGTTTGTGTGTTGTTGGGCTGGGGAGATGTGTGGTGGTTTGCCTCTCCTTTGTGCTGTAGGGTTTAGTTCCTTTAGGGTTGGAGTATTGCAAAGGATTCTGGTCAGGGAAGGGGCTGGTTTTATACTCAACTATGTGGGTGTGTCAAAATGGAGTATTGCTCTCAGGTGTGTTGCATGGGTTGACCTGGGATTTGTATTTTTTTAGTTGCCATGGGGGTGTGTCCTTGGGGTGTGTTAGGCGTTCTGGGGGCTGAGCTAGTTCGATATGTACACTTGGTGGCCTTGTTGTGTGGTTTTTTTTCCGACCGCCATAATAGTTCCGGTTTGGCCGCAGCGGTGGGTATGCACCTGCTCTTTCTCCTGCTCTCCCATTCATCACTGTTAGCGATCTCGGCGGTCGGAAACAGCGGATCGTTCCGCTGTCACCTCAATGATATCCTAATTGTGCGTGCTGTCAATCCGCTAGCCCTGCGGCGGGTTTGGATTTTTCCGCCGCATGTCCGACTACCGCGGACGGATTTTCACCTGCTCCGCCCACTACCGGCGGTTGTGGCATCATTCCACGGCAGCCAATTTTTTTCTGCCAGTTGATCCTAATCTGACCGCCTGTTTTCCCGCAGTACCTGCGACGGTTCATTTCCACTACCATGGTGGTCGGAATGGTTTTCCCACCGCCATCCTAATTGACCCCGAAATTGGAGTAATGGAGGCTGTCTTACAAATGAGCAGGATAGCCAGACCAACACCAGATTTTCTGGAACCCCAGTGATTATGTAAATGATTTCTATGTAGATTCATTCTTTCTGGGCCAAATTATGGAAATGGGTGTAATTTTGACTTGTACACAAAAATAGACCTTATGGGTTCAAAACAACGTTTACTGCTCTCAAAAGTTAGTTTCCCACTTATAAAGAACGTGTTCAAGGATTTTTGGGGAGTAAATTTATCAACAGGGCTGTGTGTGGGCAAAGGTCTGGAAGACCCTACACAGACTGAACATGCATGAACATATATATGTTTGCAGGTATTCACAAATTTGCCTCTGACACACTTGTGACCTGGAAAAGGTCAGCTATGTATTACTTCTGTGAAAAATGCTGGCAGGGTAGGCAAATGAGTTTCTTTACAGGAACAAAATATTTATGGATGAAAAATAGAAAAGAAGTATAAGGGGGTTATTCTGATGGTGGTCGGACCGCATCCAATGAGCCATCGGATGTGGTCCGACTGCCATCTGCTGCTGCAGTCCAACCTACGCATTACAAAGGAGCTCACCAGGCCCTCCGCTATTGGGCCTGGGGAGCACCTATTGTGCACCCCTAAATATCCCTGCACCATTTGGTGCCTGCTACATGGTGCAGGGATATTTTTAAAGTGTATATTTTCTATTACGGCTTGAGCTATAACCCGCAGCACAAGCCACAATAGAAAATATGCACTTTGCAAGCGCCATGAAGGCCTCATTGTAATAAAGGCAGAGGGACCGCCGACTCCTTGTCAACTCTTCCGCAACAGTGCCGGTTGGATGAGAGTCCGACCGGCATCTTAATAATGCCCTAAGTTTGCAAGTGCATTTTCACTTGCAAGTTGTTTTTTCATGCAAAAATATGTTTGTTTATATTTTCTAATGATAAATTGGAATTCAGGTAAGAATCTCCTAAGTACATGAAGACATGTGTGGCTGGCTCCGGTTTTCAGAAGTGACCTGGGAAATACCATGAATTCCAAAAAGCCATCCATCTGCTTCAGCACAAGATTGGAAACTTGAGAACGTGCAAATGTTGGACTTTTTTTGAGAACTGAGCCCTGCCAATCAATTTTATTCAAGATCCTGAAAATATGGCATTGACCTAACCCTCTAAAGGTGCGTTAGACACCCTATCGGTAATACCTACCCTGTGAAAGCCTGAGACTGTCATCAGATAAATGTTAGTAAGGTAACAACATATCTTTAATACAACCTGGTAATGGGACAAAGTGTGACTTTCTGTTATATTTCAATGTTGAATGCTGAAGTGGGATGTGATCCAGTAGTTAATTGGTGCTTGTGGGGCCAGACGATCTGAGTTGTAGTCCAGATTCATCCCATGTAACGAAATTGTGTGATCATGTGCAAATTACATTTTCTTCTTATACCTCAGTCCATTTATGTGCTAAAATTAAGAGTGCTTAGGCACATACTATATCACCCTACTTAGATCTATAACAAAAGATGCACCATTAACATATATAAAACCTCTCATTTGCTGCATCCTTTACCTCCTCAGCCCAACTTGACCTTTGCCATAAAGCTGATATGATCTGAGGGCCCACCCCAGAGCTGCAGGGGTGGCATTTATAACCCCTGGCGCAAGGACTTGGTCAATGCACTAATATGAATTAGAAATCCAATTGGACTGCAACCTGTAAACAAACCACTGAAGCATACTGCACGGTAAGTCTTTAGTGGGGCATATCAATCAGTCCCACAAGATGAGTTCAGGGACACAGAGGAACTCCAAACCATCCTTTGTAAATGAATAACACACTAAATTAGCACTGAGAAACAGGATAGGTATTTTAAAATGTTTATTTTAAAATCCTAATCTAGCGCTTAAAAATGAATGGTAACCACACGGAAAGAAAAAACAAATGCAACTAAACACGTTATGGTCACCGACAACAGTAGAAACATTTCCAACATGGTGACAGAATTGTTTCCATTTTAGCAGCCTCTGGCTATTTCTAAGCACTATGGTAATTTCAAGTAAAGCAGTAAATAGCAAGCCTTTTTTTTTATTTCTCAAGAGGGATCGCACAGCATACCTGCATTTTTGCTACGAAATAGAACTTCAACTAGTCTTTATCACAGCCTATCTGGGACTGGAAAACAAACAGCGACAGGCTGAAGGACACTTCTGCTCACCAGCCCGATGTCGCCTCTAAAATAGGCTGGCTGGTGCTGCAAACCGGCGTGACCTCTGGTGTGATAGTCTCAGATTGAAGTCCCTCTATGACATTGTTCGATGTCTGAGTTTTTATACTATCTGATTGCCAATTTTATCTTATATTGTGAATGTTACACACTTGCAGTCAATAAAGCATCAACAAGACCAAACACTCATTGCGACTGAGTGTTATTTCGATTACCATATTGATTAAAGCCTATAATGGGGAGTTAACCAGCATTATAAACAATAAAACATGTCCTCTTAGATTGGAGGAAGACATAATGCAAACATTTCTACGCATTTCTTTAAAGCTTCACACTTTCAATGAATGAGATAGAAAAGTTTGAAAATAGTCCCAGAATAGAAATAGTACCAAAGGATCGAAATAGAAAAGCTGGAATGGGAACTGTCAGCGTTCACAACAAAGCTCCTTCCTAATGATGGCGCCCTCATGGATGCAATGCTTTTTTCTTGCTCCCTTCTATCTAGCTATCTATTTTCTGCTCTGTCCATCTCATTTATCCCTTTCAATACCCATTCCATTTTGTATCCTATCTGGGCCTTGTTAGACCTGGCATTTCTTGGCGTGATTACCCCTCACTTTTTGCCTCTACCTCCTCTATTTTTGGTGCTGTAATAGATTTTGTTTTGCCAACTTAGAGGCTTTGGGCACTTTGTCACTGCTAAACAGTGTCAAAGTGCAAGTGCTCCCTGTGTAAAGTGTAATGGCAATTGGTTGTCCATGATTGGTATGTTTACCTTACTAGTAAAGTCCCTAGTAAAGTGCACTATGTGTGCCAGGGCTGGAAATGCAAATGCTACTAGTGGGTCTGCAGCACTAATTGTGCCACCCACACAAGTAGCCTTAAAAAGGGAACTCTGGCCTGATATTGCAGTACCTGCACGCAGTTTGTTAAACTGCCATGTTGTTCTGACAAGTGCACTCCCTTGCCAGGCTTTACCCTTCCCTTTCTATGAACATCACACACCCCTATCGTAGGTCCAGGGTACCCCCTTGGCAGGGTGCAGTGCATGCCAAAGGTAGGACATGTACTAAGGTGTGTGCCATGTCCTGACAGTGAAATAATCTCTATTTCGTTTTTCACTGTGGAAAGGCCATCTTGCCAATAGGATAGAATGGGTAGGCTGTGTAAACGGTGGCCCCCACAGTTTGGAGTCAGTAATGTCCTAGCGGGCTAGTTGGCAATACTCCCTGCACAGTGCTGGATGGGTCCCACATCACCTATGGGCATCCCCTGCACTGCATGGTATATTTTGGCTATTGTAATGCCCCTGTGAACATGCCCCTGTAGCATGTTCTGTTTATTTAACTGGGCTAGCTCACATCATACCATACTAACCCATATACATTTCTGTTCCTTTCCGAATAAAAACCATTTAAAGGCATGTGCGAAAGCCACACAGCTAAAAGCTCAAGGCATATAGGGACTTAAAGGTAGGCCCAGCAACTTCAGTCCCCAGGTGATCAAGGAGATCTCCCTCCTGGCTGACAGCATCGGCCCATCGGTGCTTCAGTTGGTGTGTTGTCGCTGGACATTGAAGATCCGACTCTTTTCAAAGCGCACCTTCTCCCAACGCTCCCGCCTCTCACATGTAGGCTAGCCTAGGCTCAGCCTACCTCCACTGCCGACCATGTGTGGCTTGTGCGACACCAACAACCACAGCAGGTCTCCAAGTTCCTATTTCAAAAGGTTATTTGATCTGACCCTGCCCAACACCTCCCTAAGCACACTAGCCACCCTAAACCCCAAAAAATAAATACAACTATCCCTTCCCCCTACACCCTAAAACTACTAACACTTAAATGGACGAATATCCGACAATACAGTGGACAAAACTTTGCAAAATACCATTACAAAACACAAATCACAATTAACTAACACAACAGGGACAGCAGAGACACCAACCAAACCAAATCGCAAAGAGCTTACAGCAAACACATCCACCAGCCAGCACAGACAAAAAGACTCTAAGTGAAGGTGAAATTAAAAGGAACCTCACACTTCCTGGTTGAAGCATGGCTGAGCCATTGCATCATTTCCTGACTGGATGTGTTACGTTTCATACTAGAGTGTCATTTTTCCTACTAGAGAGTCACTTTTCCTACTAAAGCATCACGTTTCCTACTGAAGCGTCGCCTTTCCTACTAACACCTCACCTTTCCTTCTAAAGCATCATCTTTCCTACTCAAGCATCACCTTTACTACTAAAGCGTCTGATTTACTAACGCGTCACCTTTCCTACTCAAGCATTATCTTTACTACTAAAGCATCTTATTTACTAACGCATTACCTTTCCTACTAAGCATCACCATTCCTACTCAAACGTCACCTTTCCTACTCAAAAGTCACCTTTCCTACTCAAACGTCACCTTTCCGACTGAGGCATCTAATTTACTAACCCATCACATTTTCTACCAACGTGTCACATTTCCTACTAAAGAGTGGCCTTTCCTACTCAAGCATCACCTTTCCTACTGAGGCATCTCATTTACTAATGCATCACCATTTCTACTAACGCGTCATCTTTCCTACTAAAGCGCTGCCTTTCCTACTCAAGCTTCACCGTTTCTAATAAGAATTTTGTTAACTAACATGTCAATTTTCCTACTAACACGTCACCTGTCCTACTCAAGCGCCACCTTTCCTACTCAAACGTCACCTTTACTACTAAAGCACCTCATTTACTAACACATCACCTTTCCTACTAAGGGGTCGATTCTGAACTCGCTCGGAAAGGCTCCGAATCGAATTTGGCTTTGCCGAAACTGATTCGGAGCCCTTGTTTCCGACCGACAAGTTCCCAGTTCCGAACAACCAAGTACGATGCCTGGAAACGCTTAGGGCTAACCGAATCGGTTCCAAAAGGCATTCGGAGAGAACAAGTCTTTCCCGAGCCAATTCGTACAGCTCTATGGACTTGGTTTATGAACGAGCGTGTACGATGACTGATTCGGACAGCCTTTCCGAATCGGTATGCCCAGAACGAAACAGCTGCCAGAATTGGTCTTTGGGGGCCCGTATCAGGCCCACCTGGGGCCCTTTGAATCGGGCCCGTGGGGGTACCCATGGATCCCCTCTTCCCAACCATGCACAGTGTGGCAGGCACCTTGGGGTGCCCGCCACAGGGTGCACGATTTTCCCCAACCACCCCTTTCTTCAATGGGAGCCTGTGTTCTCGTTCGGAACACAGGTGACCAAATCGGATCCAGATGCATATGGATGTATCGTACTCGTTCGATCGGACTCTCCCGATCCGAGTCGTACAGAAAGCATTCCGGAACTGAGCCGGTCGGTATGCTTTCCGAACGAGATCGGAATCGGGCCCTAAAAGATCACTTTTCCTACTCAGGCATCACCTTTACTACTACAGCATCTTGTTTACTAGCGAGTCACCTTTCTTACTAACGCATCACATTTCCTAGTCAAGTGTCACCTTTACTACTAAAGCATCTCATTTACTAATGCATCACCTTTCCTACTAAAGCGTCACCTTTCCTATTAAAGCATCACATTGCCTACTAAAGCATCACCTTTCTTACTAACGCATTTTGTTTCCTACTAAAGCATTGTTTTGACTGACTCATTACTAGTGAAATGGGCAATGCATTTGTTTTCATTAACCCAACTAGTCCTGTGTGTGTGGTACACTGCATTGATTGTTGCAAATCAGGTAAAGACTCCAATGGTTCCTGTTTCTTTGCAGACATGCTTGCAGACTGTCACATGTGCAAGTTAACAGTGTGCATACGTGTGACTGCTTGCATTCATGAGGCTGTATACAATTTCACATAACAATTCTGTATATGTGCAATTTATAGATGTGCGGCATGGACCCATATTGCTCAACAGGTCTGATGACATGATTGTAAACTTTTGAGACCTACTTCTAGTTGACAAGATGGCCCAAGATGGCCCAAGATGGCCCGGAGCACACTGAACCTTTGCAGTCTAGCTGACGCTTCTTTAGTCTCAGTATTTTTAATCACCTGGTGTGTTTTTACTGTGTTCTGCTGTGTTTTATGAATTGTACTTATTTTTAAAATTGAATTTGTTGTTTCTGTTTTTCGGCGGCTGTTAACTCCGCCTGACCTCGTATTTCCCTTCGTTGCTCCCCACTTCCTGGTTGAGCCAGCCTAGAGACGCCATTTTGTGCAGTGCGTGCTCTAGTGTTCTCAGAGGGCGGGGGTTTTAAAAATGCGCGCTGCGCATGCGCGCTTCTGGCGCGCCTAAAGCAAGCCCGTCAGCGCCCCGGAAGCGCCATGCGCCAGCCACTATGCCAGTGCACTAGTCTATGCTAGTGCCGACCCTTTTGTATATAATGGTCATGAGCTGCTGTCCTTCAACTCTAATAATTGTGGAGAATGTAGGAGATGGGATGCTGCTGTGTACAACAGCTACACCTGCGATAAGTGTAAGCTTGAGCTCCCCCTGTTCTCGCTCGTTTCTGCTGGTGAGCCTGTGGGCGGGAATGTGCCCCGTGCTATTAAGGCTGTTCTTATTAGGATATTTTTGACCTGCTCATAGATGAGTCTTTGGACCTGCTTTTTGTAACAAAAACTTTTCTTACCCCTTCCTCTAATCCCGTTGTTGAAATGGCTATCCCTAACGGGTTTAAGATATTTAGAGCTGATCGCAAATTGGGGCGGGTGGGAGTGTTGCTTTGGTTGTGAGAGAAGAGTGGGAATGTCAATGCAGTGAACTGACTGATTCGCCTGACATTGAAACCCTCGATTTTTGCATCAATATTTCTACTCACTACTGTCTGGGTGGGATACTGCTTTACCGTCCCCCTGGACCTGCTGGTCCCTTCCCCAAGCTGCTTGCCAACTGGATCATGCCTAAGGCTCTGCGAAATTTGCATTTTCTGCTTCTGGAAAACTGTAACATTCATATTGATAACACAGATGGGAGTGACACGCGTGACTTTCTAGCTGTGGTACAATCGTCTTTACTTTAACAATATGTGTGTGCCCTGAATCATTGTGTTGGCCACATATTAGATGTTATTTGCTATAGTTTGCCCTTGGTACTGACTCCCCCTCTGCTAGTCACTTGGTCTGACCACAATTTGATTCCTTTTTCCTGGCAGATCTCCAAAGGTCCTCCTTCTCTCAGGCCTGGTTTAAATGGTGTGTGTAGGGCGCTTCCTAAAATTGAGCCGACTGCTTTTTGTCTAGCTCTAGCAGAATGTCAGCCTTCGCTCCCTGCCGATTTTACTCCTGCCCTGGCTCATTTTAATAGCTTGATTGAGAAGGTGGTGGTCGATCTCACTCCGCAAGCTAAACCCAGTCGCCATAATGCCCCACTGTCTAAATCATGGTCCCCCCCAAAGCTTAAATTTCAGAAACAGCATTGCAAAAGGCTGGAAAGGAAATGAAGACAAAACTATAGCTCAGAGGCCAAGATCAAATTGAAAGTAGCCCAAAAAGTTTATTATGCGGCTATTGTAATGGCTAAGCGGACTTATTCGCTGATCGTATTGCCCAGGCGAGCAATAACGCTAAAGAGCTGTTTAACATTGTAAAAAGCTTTACTTCCTCCAATGCAATGAATTTGGCCCATGTCCCTTCCCTTTCATGGTGTGAAGAATTTTCCTATTTTTTTACCAGTAAGGTCAGAGCATTGCAATCGCATTTTCATAACCGTGATATCCAGCCCTCTCAGCTGTCCTCTGATCACCTATCCGGTCCCTCTGCCAATGTTACTCTTTCTTCATTTGACCTTGTATCTCAGTTGGACTCCCTGGCTGCTTTATCTTGTCTTAAATCGGGCTCCCCTCATGATCCTTGCCCTGCCAAACTTATGGCCAAAGCTGCTACTATCATCAATCCACTCCTGAATCAGCTGATTAATACCTCGCTTACACTTGCTTCCGTTCCTATCGACCGGAAACAGGCGTTGCTTGTTCCTCTTATTAAAAAGCCTACTTTGGATCCCCATCTCCCTTCCAGCTATCGCCCCATCTCTCTGCTTCCAGCCATTGACAAAGTATGCGAGAAAATGGTCAACAAGCAGCTCACCTCCTTTATTGAGCAGCAGGGCCTTCTCCATCCTGCCCAATCGGGGTTTCTGGCCTCACATAGTACTGAGTCTGCTCTAGTGTAAGTAGCGGAGGCCATTCGTGAAAATTTGGATGCTGGGGGCAGGGCCGCCTTGGTCCTATTGGACATCTCGGCCGCTTTTGATACTGTCGCCCTTTCACTTCTCCTTGCCCGTCTGCAGAAGTTGGGCATCATCGGTGTCATCTGGGAGTGGTTAAAATCATTTTTGGAAGATAGAACCCAGCAAGTTTGGTTTCCCCATTTTTGTGTCAACATCTCAAGCTCTGCTGACAGGGGTTCCTCAGGGGTCTATATTGAGTCCCTTGTTATTCAATCTTTATATGACCCCTCTTATTCAGCTGGCCGAGGACCTGGGTGCTAAAGTGGTTGCGTACGCCGATGACACTCAACTTTTGTTTACCTGGAAGAAGCACGAGGCTGTCACCTCTCATGTCAAGGCTTGCCTGTCTGCTGTATTTAAATGGCTTTCGTTGGTTCAGTTAAAATGTAATGCAGACAAAATCTAGATCCTTTTCTTTGGGGAGTTCCCCCCATTGTTTTGGCATAACTTTTGGCCCAATGATTCCCCTAGCCCCTCCCCATCTGGCCACCCTGTAAAAAATCTTAGTATCTGGTTTGATGAAAAGCTTAGCTTTGGTAACCAGATCAGCAAACTAACTGGCACTTGCTTTGGCATTTTAAAACTCCTCCATAGATTTTTGCCGCTGCTGCCTCTTCCTGCCAAAGAAACTGTCATTCGTGCTTTGGTCACCTCTCGCATTGATTATGCGAATGTGCTGTATGTCGGTCTTCCTCGCTACCTTGCTACCTAAGTTGCAGGTTGTCCAGAATGCTGCTGCTCGGCTGTTGTTGGACCTACCTAAGCGCTCCACTGTTAGGCAACATCTGTGTTGTTTACACTGGTTGCCAGTTAAAGCTAGGATTATGTTCAAGGCTTTGGTCATTGCTCATGCACGCGCTTTATGGGTATGGCCCTGCCTATCTCAGGAAACGTTTTCAGTTTTACACTCTGGGCAGGCTTCTTCGTTCCTTGAACATGCTCCTGGCCACTGTCCCCGGGTTTCGCCTGAAACGAAAGGGGGGTAGCTCATTGGCCTATCTGGTCGCAACATATTGGAATTCCCTTTCCCTGGATCTGCGTAGTCTTGAGAATCCTACTCAGTTTAGGAAAAAACTAAAAACTTTCCTGTTTAACTAGATTGTCATGGCCTTTCTTCTGCTTTCTGTTTCTTTGTTACTCTTGTTCTCGCGCCGGGACACTCTTTTGGGTAGCTGTACGCGCTACAAATTATGATTACATAACATAACATGTGTGTGTGTACCGGGACTGTGACATAAACACAAAGATTCGATTCATACATTTATTTGCCAGCTGAACATTCATGATATGACAGTTATAGTTCCATCAAAGTCATGTGAATCACCTGAAGAACTGTTGCGCAATGTATGTGCGTTGCCTATTGCCAGCCACTGAATTTGTGATGTCTTCACCATCTCCTCCTTCTCCTGCTCTATTGGGTCCTGATGTTGCTGGTCCCTATCCCACAGATGGCACAGACAAATATGATCTTGCACACCATTGGGAGCGAATACAGCAATCTACCCCTGAAATGTTGAGACATCTGAACCTGGCCTTGAGAAGACGAAAGCTTCGCTCAACAATATTGCAGAGTGCCTGTTTGTAGTTCCTCTCTGGCTTGCCCTGAAGGTATGCATATGGGGTCGTGAGCCATGGCTGAAGACCATATCCTACACAAATAGAAAAATATAGGCCAACTGTCAATGTTTTAGGTCACTGTTACAGATACATTCTGGTCTATGTGTGTAATGTGCAGTTAAATGGTCATACACATTTCTAATGTTTTTTCACAATATGTGATGCTCATAGAGTTGTTCAAAGGTTTACACTGGCCCCTTCATTACTCTGTGCAATGACAAATGCTGAGTATGGACTGAGACAGTGCAGTTCTACATCCTGACTTACATTTTGATGTGCATACTCACGGGGACCCCTAAATTCATGTCAGTAGCCAAATAAATTTGGAAGTTGCATTGGCTCCCTGTAAAAAGCTGCATTAAATTTAAGGTGCTGTGCTTAGCCTATGAGGGCTTGCACAATATAGGCCCTTGCTTCGGTCATTAGGGGCAAACCTTATGACCACCTCCAGATTTTCCAAAGTCTGCTGGGGTGGCAGAAGCTTTGCTACTACCAAGCTGTGGAACAATCTGCCACCCTATTTGAGAGCTCTGCCCACCCTTACATCTTTCAGGAAAGAGCTAAAAACTTGGCTTTTCAATGACTAGGCTCCATCCTGTTCAGGAGTAGACAGCGCCAAGACACCCCAGGGTATATGTGTGCTTAACAAATTTTGGTAACATAACATAACATCCTGTATCTTTCTGTGATGGCTATTTGGAGATGTTCCTGGCCACTCTATGTTATTTGCTCCCACTACATGTGTGAGGTGACAGATTGGAGATCTGATAATTGCCTAGTTGGTCCTCCTTAGGCAGGTTGTGACATGACTAACATGGTTACACTGACACAGGCATATGTCCATGGTAAAGCACATATGTCATTGTTGGTCTATATGACACTGGCACAGGACTTTCATGGTACACTTACTTGCCCATGTGATATTGGGTCATGCATGTGGTGCAGTTCACACTTGTCACATGGATTGTTACTCTATTCATGTTCTGACTTCCACTATTTTGTTGGGCATAATAGTTATCATGGTACACTTTGCTTCACACATATGTATTGGAATGTGGTCATGCTCATGTGGGACAGACTGATGTCATGATGAACTGTGTACTACATGAGTAGCCACTATACATTTTTCTTTCACATGCATGTGTAGGAGTAGAAGTTGTAGGGGATTGTGCAGATGTATGCCTTACATTTATTCTCATAGCTATGTGAGATTCATGTTGAGGTTGATATTCTCAGTACACTGTGGTGCCTTGTCCACCTTGAATATTATTCAATGTTAATGACTTTAGGTGTCTTGATATGTGTGAGTTGTGTGTTTGCTTAACACATGTGCTATGTTGCATGAATGGGGCACACCCATCATACTTATGGGCCGATCTGCTTCAACAGACACAGAGATGGGTATTATGTCATCCATTTCTGACTGTTGGTGGGTCTGTTGAGTACTTGGGTTTTGCTTACCTCCAAGTAGGCCATTCCCATATTAGCCATTCTGGAAGCATTTGTTTATGATGGTGTTCCTGAAGATGTATGCATCATGCACACTCCCTGGGTCTTTAGCCAGCATGCTGGTGAACATCCCGATGGTCCACGATTGGACATCGATGGAGTACATGTGCCTCTGGTTCTTGTAGACATGGGATGTTGCTGCAGGGGGAACCAGTTGCACATGTGTTCACTCCATGGCACCCAAAACATGTGGGAAACCTGCAATGGCATAAAAGTGTTGCTTAATCTCCAGCTGCAGTTGGTGTGTGTTGGGGAAGAGGAGATACTGTGGTGTTAGGCATACAATGGCATCCAGGACAGGGGGTAGAAACACTGCTGAAGAAGAGGGCTGGGAGATCCCTGCCACTCTGGCTGTTGTGATCTGGAATGAGCCTGATGACAACATGTATAGGACAGCCATGAGCTTGACCTTCAGAGAAATGTTGGTGCCCCTGGGAGTCGATGCCTGGAGTTTTGGTGCTATCCGGTGTAGCAGTTGGACAATGGACTCCCTCCTGAGCCAGTAGTAGGTGATGACCTCATCCTCCCTGTGATCGATTAGGGTACTCCAGTGCGGCCTTTGTGGTGGTGAGGGGAGAAGAGGTGAGTGGTTGGGGTGGTGGTGGTCATCATCTGCATGCGACTCCCAGCTGAAAAATAAGCACCTCCATAGCGTAGTTTTGCTTGTCACACTGCTCTGTCTGGCTTCTCTTTATATGCCAATTAATCATTTCCTATGTGTGGGTTTCCAAAGCGCAGGATTTTTTTATGCTATTGGCCCTCCGTGTGACACTAGCCAATGATTTGCCAATTTTAAACAAACTCATAAAATTCGATGCTTTGGCTTTACCGTGGAAATTATGATGGGACACCTACCTTGCATATTTTAATACTTATGTGACACAGCCAGTTCCGGCACAGGTACATTCTGACGCAGGACTCTAAAAAGTGACACATACACCAAGATACATCACCTTGTAAATATGGAGTACTGACAATGCTGTTAATGCGTAAAAAATAATGCTGCATTGGCGGCGCAAGTTCCTTGTAAATAACCCCTTAGTTTTAGGATTCTGTTTTCTGGATTGGAAAAGGCAGTCGTAAGTTGGAGTGAGAAGGATGTGGACACCCAGATTGTATTACTGCAGTTAAACTAGTTTTGTTTCTGTACAAAGGAAGCATTATATAATGTTGGTGATGAGTGGATCATCTTTGAAACTTTTGTGGTTCAGTAACCTTACAGAGATGGTAGGTATACTGGTTTACTGCTGGAGTAAATCAACCCTGCTTATGGATATTGGAAGAAAGTAACCTACCCTTTAGCTAGGTGGTCTTGAGGATTTAAACCATGTGAAACCATTGGTGCCTCAGAGCTAGCTTGGAAATGCCTTTGCATCAAACTGTTGGCTCAAGATAGTGACAAACGCTTGCAAGCACCATTAGTAGGCATGTGCATTTGAAGAAGGAAAACAGCAGGTTGTTACTCAATATACACAAGGTTACGCTAAATGACTCTCCTTACAGGCCATTTTGTGTGTGGGGCCCATGTCTGGCACTGTTGTCCCTCAAATACTGTTCAGCAGCATACAAATTAGTCTGCTCAACAATCTTCTCCAAAATACATCGTCCATATACAAATGAAAATAATATATACGCAAAAGATTTTTCAGTATCCACTCTACACCCTGGGACATCAGTAAAGTCAGGCAATGCCAGCTGCACCATGTCTTGGCAACCCAGAGGAGAGCTCTTCCAATTGGAAGACTTGCAGCCCAAGACTGCAGTCCAGATGCCACTTGCTGCACTATCTGCACATCAATGTCCTCCTCTAAAACAGGCCCTTCATCTGCACTCAGAGTAGCTTCATCCTCCGATGATTCCTCTCGGACAGAAAATTCAGTGCCAGAATCTTCCACTCCCTCCCCTACCTCAGATGCAGAGTCAGTCTCATAATCACGGTCAGAGGAAGACTCAAAAAGCAGCATGCTGTGGCGAGCCATAATCCTTACTAAGAAAGGAGACTTGACAAACTAATCAACAACAACCAACACTGTGCAAAATATGTAATAAACAAAGTGTGGCTTTATCACAAATATCTATATACTCAAAAGAATATGACTCACTTGCCAGAGACAGCTACACTCACCAGCATCTATTCTGCAGAGACACAACAAAAACATCACATCAAACACAAATGCAAAAAGATTTTCACACTCAATAAAACAGAAGCTAAACATACTGCTATTATTACACCATTCGCAAATAACACATTCATGCAGGGGAATGATAATCATTTAGATTAAATAGTACAAAAACCGTTTTCTTACCAAACACATGCAACTACACAAACTGCAGAACTACTTGTGACAAAACCCCAACCTGGAACACCAGTCAAAAGAGCAAAAGCCTTGGACTCGAAAATAAAGAAGAAATGAAACATTACAATCGCAATTGACAAGAAATAAAACGATTTACATTATAACACGCTATGTCACTACCCAAATGGCCAATCTGCCAGCAAGGGGTACAGAAAAACAGCCAAAAGTAAATTATAAGTGAAGCCCCTTCTCATTGGGGCAACCCTTACCCAAGGGGACACCCCAATCATAAATATAGACATATCCCTGTAGCTAGTGGTTGCTAGTGGGTGGCCTGCCCCTCCCCCCCGGGAGATGACGGACCTCAAAAGAGGGCCGATTTGTCGAGGGGCCAGAATATGGCCAGAAGTAAAAAAATAAATGTATTAGCGCCAATAGGGGCGATCATTACCCAAGGGGACACTTTGAAACATAAATATATACATATCCCTTGTGGTAGTGGGTTTTCTACCCCCCTGGGGGCAGATAGGCCTTAAAATAGGGCTGACCTGCCCACTGGGGGCAAAAACGGCTACAAGTATAAAACAAATTGGGGGGCTATCCTTGCCCAAGGGATCGCCCCCGTTCACAAACATGCACAAACATCATAAATCCTTGGTGCTAGTGGTGTTTGTTTTCTGCCCCCCTTGGGTGCAGATAGGCCTCAAAATTGATCCAAACTGTCCCCCGGGGGATGGAGGGCAAAAAATGGGTGATACAAAATGCCCCCATTTGGAAACAACCCTTGCCCAAGGGGTCGCTTCCATTTAGAAGAAAAATGAACCCTGGTTCTAGTGGGTTTTCTGCCCCTTCCCCGGGTGCAGATGGGCCTTCAAATGGGGCCTATCCACCTGGGGGGGGGGGGGGAGGCAGAAACTCTTTCCTCTCCCTGATGCCTTTCTGCATGCCCAAACCACCCCCCAGCAGAAAAAACCTACCTTCTTCTCCGGACGCCTGGAAGCAAATGGCTTTCAGCGCATTCGGGGGCTCCTGATGACATCAGCATGCACCGTGCATGCTGACGTCATGGGATTGTCGAGGGGGGGTCGGGTGGCATCTCTTCTGCTGCCACCCCTGTTTGGGGGTGTTAGATGCGCTGCCCCTGAGGGGAGCACCAGCGCTTCCCCCAAGGTTGGGTGCCCTGATGGAACGGTTCCGTCATGAGCACACGCCCACCGTGGCTCATGACGGAACCGTTCTGTCATGAGCATGGAAGGGGTTAAATATGCCCTACTACAAAATAAACAAAGCAGAACTTACTACGAACTATTCAATCAAATTAAACATAAAACAAATAACTACTATGCACAAAAAATAATCATATACAATGAAGAAGCCATTCAGACAATTTAAAAGAAATTACCACCATACAGCCATCCATTGCTGTTACTCTCATTCCAATGAAAGCATATGAAGACACATCCAACAATTTGTACTCAGGGCTCGATTCCGATACCGGGTCGGACAGCTCCTGAGAGCTGTCCGTAGCCTTACCGTGTGACCGACACGTACCCGTAGCCGGTCCGTCCTGCAGAGGAAGTACGATGCGCATAACTGCCAAAAACACGACCGACACATAGGCTGTGAGTCAAGCTCCATTCTCCGTCCGAGCCGTAACTCCTAACGCTGAACCGAGTCGCCCGGAAGCAGAATCCATAGCAGTTTCCGGCCTGACAAGTACGATGCGTACTTCCTACGCGCCGAACGGGTCACCACGTACAGCACGTCACAGCATCAGGAAAACAAGCATATCCGCTACGATTCGCACCACAACTCAATACACGGCTATGAGACGAACCAGCTTGCAGAGGGTACGAGACGGAGCAACAGGCAGCGTGTACGACACGAACACATCATGAATCCCATCGCGCAGGTCATACCAGTACTCTACATTTATGACCGGATCAGGAACCGCCGCCGAAGGCGCAGGCAGTAAGTCAGACACCTACCACACAAACAAACAACACGTACCCGCAAAATGGCACACACACACACACAGGGGATCCACATCCTGGGCACTAACAGTAGGCCACTATAGGGGTTCTATGGCCAGCACCACTACCACCCCCACCCATAGGGCTTATGTTCCCCAGCACTCCTGCCACCCCCACCCATAGGGGACCTGTTGCCCATCACCCCAGCCACCCCCACCCATAGGGTTATGTTCCACAGCACTCCTGACACCCCCAGCCATAGGGGACCTGTTGCTCATCACCCCTGCCACCCCCACTCATAGGGCTTATGTTTCCCAGCACCACTACCACCCCCACCCATAGGGCTTATGTGCCCCAGCACTCCTGCCACCCCCAGCCATAGGGGACCAGTTGCCCATCACTACTGCCACCCCACTCATAGGGCTTATGTTGCCCAGCACTCCTGCCACCCCCAGCCATAGGGGACCTGTTGCCCATCACTACTGCCACCCCCACTCATAGGGCTTATGTTCCCCAGCACTCCTGCCACCCCAGCCATAGGGGACCTGTTGCCCATCACCCCTGCCACCCCCACCCACAGGGCTTATGTTTCCCAGCACTCCTGCCACCCCCAGCCATAGGGGACCTTTTGCCCATCACTACTGCCACCCCCACTCATAGGGCTTATGTTGCCCAGCACTCCTGCCACCCCCAGCCATAGGGGACCTGTTGCCCATCACTACTGCCACCCCCACCCATAGGGGACCTGTTGCCCATCACCCCTGCCACCCCCACTCATAGGATGAGTGATGCGCCACACATCCATCATACTCCAACATTAGGCATGTCAGCAAAATACATCCCCCCTAACATCATGACAACAGTGTGTAGTCTGTGACAAATGCCCACAACAGTGATTATGACTTTGAACATACAATGTAACTAACAGCACATGTGTGACCAACAAATGAGTGTGCCCTACACAAGGCAAGCATCACTATAGCACTGTGTAAATGTAAAAAGAACATCCCCTCACTGGGTAGAACAAAAGTTAAGTGTGGGCTTCCAAACTGCAGCAGATGTTGAGCATTGTAGTGATGGGGTCTAAACCCCCCCTCATCACAGTGACCAAAAGGTAAGTGTCATCATGGGCAAAGCTGCAAATAACAAACAGCATGTATGATCCCTGCTCCCAACACATTAAACACTTCTGGGGCAAACTAGTGGTTGTGTCCCATTCCCACAGAGATTTGGTGAGGCTAACAGTGCTGTGAAACCTAACACACTCTCGGCCATGTGCAGACAAGCACCACACATGGGGGCTGACAATGCATAAGGTGTACAATGACACACGAGCAGAAGTGACCATCACCAAGCATACACACATCTTGAAAATAGACACACTAATCAAAACAACCTGTGTAGACTGTAGGTGTCAGCTCACAAACTCCCATTCCATGCCAGCAATGGCACCTAACAACCAGGATGAATGTGCACAATGATGTGATATGACTCACAGGGACAGCAGGGAAAATCACAGAAACAGCATTCAGACAAAGGCCCACAACAGCAATACCAATGCACTGGTGCAGATTCACAAACACAAAAAGGCAACCTCACACTGCACATCTGACACAGCACGTGTGTGTGTGGGTCTCAGTATCCCCAGGCAACTACACAACACATGAGGGGGGCTGAACCTCAGTGACACAGATGTGGACACAGTGCCATACAAAAGTAAACCATCATTGGGACACCCTTAGTGGGCAATCAGGCATTGTGAGATGAGAGGGAGCACAACAGACAAATGGGACACAAGCTGGAAGGAACACCAACTAACACAGCAAGAGACTGACACACAACAGCACTACCCCCAGGGACCAGACATTGGGGTGACACAAGCATACATGACTCCTCCACTGTGATGACAAAGGCAGATGTCGTACAAACTGGGAAACCCAGACATGTGTCCTGTTCCACAAACATACATCACACATACACAAACACAAATCACTCACCATGGCCCCTCATCCATGGCCAAACGGGAGCTAGGGGACCATCCATGCAAACATTTACACCAGTCCAGCCTCAACACCAAACACCCTGAACTGCAACAATGTGCATCTGTGAAGCCCACATGGACAGGTGACATTGCACATGCACCCATGACAAACACAGGAATGTTGGGAGGGACTAAAGTGCACAGACACATCACACAAGGACAGTTTACAACCCTGGGGAATGACAGACATACTGCACAGTATGCGGTACATGGCCATGACGTCAAAGCTCACGTAACCTTCAGAATCCCTGCCACAGTCCCAGGACAATGCAGAAGCCAAGGAGAACCACAAGGCACACATGCTGACACCTGCCAACATTGCAGCCATGAACCCGACAAGTGGGAGCAGTCACACACACATACAAATGTCTCAATCACTGAAAGGTACCACCTAGGGACAACTACATGTTTTTGTGAATAAAAAAGTGCCTTGGGGAACCCTGACTGTGTCCCATCTGTGTCTGACAACATCATCACCACTCAGAACTGACAAATCCCAATGATGATACACCAATTAACAGTAGTGTGTCATGCACCCACACATCTGGTGGCAAAAGTTGTGGGGTGAACCCAGTACCACTCAGTAAGCATCAACAACAGGAACATATCAAGGGAACACTGCCTGTGTAGAAACAGGGATGTGGATGCACACACATGCTCATACAACACACACCATGTGCCCAGGCTATGTCACAGGACAACACACTTACTTTGGGGGACCCAACTCCTGTGGAAGCCCAGCTGTGCCAAACCTATTTACAGCACGTCTCACTCATATCTGCAGAACACTTGGGCAGTCAGCCATCAGTTACCACACAATGAAGGCTCTGGTCACAACAGCCTGGGTACGTGTGTCTCTCCTAAGTCATCTGCACATACTCAAAACAAATGTCTAGCAAGTTGAACAGAGGACCCAGTTGCTCCTATACCAATGATGCCCACACCTGTAGGTCCAGTGGTGATGTGCACAAAGTCTGTGGAATAGACCAATTGGACAATGGGAAGCACACCATATGTGCATGGGTACAAGCCAGAGATGTGATCATGCAAATGGAATGGTTACAGAGATGTCCACAAATAGTTGATCATGACACACCCAGGTAGCTGCAAAGGATTACATGGATACCCACAAGAATAGGATACATATCTCATGGACCACATAGAGTACCTCACAGCAACACGTCAGTATTCAACATTGGAAACCAAGCATTACAGGTGCAAGGGCATGTTAAACATCATCAACATCATGTACAGCTAAATCAACTTCAAAGGGATAAAGAAAAAAACTTTATTCAGCATATTAAAAGTTAATCGTCCGTTCAAACAAAAGGCCAATGGCCAGTCCATGTCCAAATGCCAAGGAGTGAACTAGAATGACAACTGTCACACTTTGCTTGCCTGCACTGCTAAGGACCGGGGTCATCCCCTCCGGAGGGGCATACATGGGGGCAGGCCAGGCACCGCAGGGACAGGATCAGGGCACAGCAGAAGGACGCAGTGAAGAGGTGGTGGATGCAGGCGAGACATTTGCAACTGCAGTTGAGCTGACTGAAGTGGTGGATGCTGTCACAACTGTGGGGTACAAGTCAGATGGGGTGGGTGCCGGCACCACTCCAGTGGGCAGGTCAGATGGAGTGGATTGAGTCCCCACTGCAGTGCCCAAGTCAGACGGGGTGGTTGTAGACTCCACTGCAGTGCCTACATCCATGGGAGCGGAATGGGGGGCACGTGAGGTCGGCAAGACGGGGGGACACGCTTCCCACATCAGTGGCACTAACCGTCTGACCAGGTGTGGAGTAGCAAGTGGTAGGGGGATGGTGTATCTGTGGGTGGGGGAACCCAGGGCTAAGAGTGTCGGGGGAACCTCTGGAGTGGTGGCCTGGGGGATGGAGGACAGAGACTTTGCCTTGGAGCTGCGCGGTGGCGGGGTGGTCTTGCTCTTCCGGCTCTGGGGGGACTCAGCCTGACTGTTCCTGGGGGAGGGTGTCTGGGTGTGAGGGGCACTCCCCTCTGTGTGTGGGGACTTCCTCTTCCCCTTGTAATCAGGATCTGCTGGGTCGGTGGGGAAGAGGCCAAGGTCACAGAGGAAGAGCTTCTCGGGAGATGGGGTTGCAGGTGATGCAAGGGAAGGGGGCTGGGAGGGAGAGGTCTCGGAGTACTGCGGAGTGGTTGTGGATGACTGTGTGTGTGTCTGGAAACCAGCCACTGTGAGTGTGGTATCAGTCCCCTGCGCTTGCTTGTGTGCACGTCTAGCCCTTGGTTTGGGTGTTTGTGTGCTTGAGACAGGTAGGCTGCTAGGAATCGTGGGTGGTGCAGGGGTAGGAGGGGTGCGGGACTGTTGGAGGAGGGACACTGCTGCCGTCAGGGAGGAGGTCACGGACTGATTGGTCCTCTGTAGGGCAGACATGCCCGAGGAAATGCCCTCCATGAATGACACCAGTTGTGTCAACAGACTTGTGTGTACATGGAGGACCTTCAGCATCGACGTCTGCCCCACTTGGATCTGTCTAAGTAAGTCTACAGACTCCTCACTCAGGGCAGCAGGGGACACAGGGGCAGGGGGTGCGGTGCCTGGCACAAAGGAGACATGCTCACGAACACGGGAGCTTACAGGGACCTCTGGGAGGGGAGCCGATGGGAGGGTGGTGGTGGTGGTGGTGGCGGGGGCAGCCTCACTAGCTGTGGTTTGGTGGCTGCTGACACCCGCCTCCACAAGGGAGTCATCCTCAGAGCTGCTGTGGCCCTCAGCTGGGGGTGATGGTGCTGATGACTCCTCTGTGTGGCTCCACTCGCCCTCTGTGCCACTGGGTCCCCCCGACTACTCTCCTTCTGTCCCTGTCAGGCTCTGTGGCTCCTCCTGGTCCGTGGAGCTGTCCCCTCCTGTGGCCGTGGATGTATCTGGATAGGAATAGGAAGAAAGAGAACAACATCAGTCACCTGCACCGACTGCACACACCACAGTGAGTACATCACATCACAGGCATCATCAGCTGAACACAGCTCAAAGTGTCAACACTGTTTAGAATAAGCCATTTGTCATTCTCAACATCAACCATGGCACACATATCCCTCCTTGACTTGCACACATATGTCTGTTGCATGTTGGATGCTAATACCCCAATGTGCTGACATGCACCACCCACACCTCAATTTTGGACATGCAAGTGAACATGTAGGAGTATGTCACTATACACACAGCACATCTCTTGCTACTGACTCAGTACAGGTGTCCGGGTGAAGGGATGGGCAGAGACTCATTTCACATGCTTGTGATGCATGCCAGCAACACACACTATGATGTGCTCATGTCCTGATAGGCAATGCCACGATGGGGTGCATGGTGCACACTTGAACACAATGCAGGATCACTCATAGCAAGGTAAATGCCATGGCACTGGCATGCCCTGAAAGCCAGTCAACACTGTCTCCTGTCACAGGGACAGAGCATGTGAAAAGTACATTAACACACATGTCCCATATTTGTGCAGCACACATTTGGATATACATGTCATCATCACAAAGGGAAATGAGTTACACAGGTAGTGCAACCATGGGGAAGGACAAATCACACGCATGTCTGACATGTTAACAATGCCTGGTTAGTTTAAGCTTGCACTAATGCACTTTAGCAGCAGGACACCTGTTCATTACATGTACCTACAACCTCTGGGGGATGAAAGTACTCAGTGAGAATGCTTGCCACTGGTGTACACACTGCTAGTACTGCAAGTCAGACAACATGCATAATTAGGAAGGCAGTGGCCTGCACACTCACCGGCTCCCCTGGTTTCCCATAGAGCATGCTGTACTGTGGAAGGAGCCCATCCAGCAGGGCCTGGTTCTCCTCCTCAGTGAAGGCTGAGGCCCTCTCCAGAGTGCGTGCCATAGCAGGAGCCAGAGGATGCAGAGACAGCAGCAGTGGTAGCAGGGATGTGGTCCAGTAGCATGTAGTGCAGGCAAGTGAGCTCCCTGGGGGCCAGTCTGCCTTATATCTGTGCTGCAGAGGCAGAATCTGTGCCATGTGTCCCAAGAGATAGGTCCAACATGGTTGCATTCTATGAATCTTGCCAATCCATTTAAATGTACGACTCGTACACGCCTTCCGCATCGTTCAAATCTTCATCTTCATGAAACACTTGAATTGCAACATTGTTGTAGGCATCCAACTGAATTTCCAGTGCACAACTCGTACAAGTTTTGAATCCGTATCCGTCTCCATGACAGTCCGGAGCCAATGGGTGCGCCCGGCTTGGTCCACTGACTGTACAACGCGTATTTTGAAAATCCACATGCACCCGTTTCCATACGATTCAATGGCCAAGGCGTACGCCTGTCTCGGACCATGCCTGCCCGACGTGTATGCATGATAGTCACCCACGTCAGACCCCATTGCATTCAATGACAAAGCGTACACACGGCTCGGTCATGAACCGTGCAATGCGTACGCATTGTCACCCACGTCGGACCTCATTAGTGTGACTATTCTACGGATTCAACACACATTTACTAGCCAGGGACACCTGTGCACACCTACCACACTACAGCATTGCCCACACAGTGTCCCATTGCAAGTAAGGCTGCATGCCCTGTGTGTTTGGGGGAGCCACATCTGCTTTTTTGGGTGGCACTTTTGGGCAGCCACTCCCAGGCTGTGCACGTGTACATGGGGGCAGAATCCTTTGTGTGTTGTGCACATTACCATGAGATGTGCAATTGTACAGTAATGGGCATGAGTCACGGACCCATTTTCATGTTGTATATGTTTTGGGCATGTCACATACACCCTGAGTCCAGGGGGTGATGGCATGAACGTCACAGTGAGACCTGTAGCCACAATACTGATGTGCAACCACAGTCTGTGTGCATGTTGTGTCTCAGATGTGTCTGATCAAATGTGCCCAATGGGTGACAGTCTCCACTTCCATGTGGTATATGCATCAACCTTGATGGTGTGTGTGTCTAAGAGACGTACACGTAGGGCCGGCAGGAACAACAGTGGCCACTACCTGTGAGACTTACGCTTGCCTTGCAGTGTGTACGTGATATGCTATGTCCATGCCACAGTGTCGATGTGGCAATACAGGGACCCTGGGTTTCTGCATGGCAAAGATCTGTGATGCCTGGGAGACATCAGGCCTCACTTGTCACTGTGGTGTGTGTTTGGAAAGTCGCAGCAGTACATAGGTTGGGTGACACAGCCAGATGATTGGCCATTGAACTACATGGGACTCAAGTGCACATGTGGAATTGAGATGTGAGGTGGTGGTCATGTAGGTGACATATGTGTCCATGCCCAACAGCACACACCTCAGTACATTGTGTACTGTCATGATCTATCATGTGATATTGAGCCTGGTCATGGCCACATGGGTGGATGAACTGACAATCTTCCTTTGTGCATCTCTGTACTGCAGGGCACCAGCTGTCCATAGAACGTTCCCAGACCTTGCAACCATGCAGGAACGTGACTGCATCAGACGGTACCGCTTCACCAGGCCACTGATTGAGGAGTTGGCGGAGCAGTTGGCGCCACATCTGCTACCTGGCCGGACATACCCTACAGCACTGACCCCAGAGGTGAAGGTGATGGCAGCCCTGCACTTCTTTGCTACTGGTACCTTCCAGTACACTGTGGCTACTGCTGGTGGTATGTCGCAAACGATGTTTAGTCGGGTGCTACGCAATGTCTTGGAGGGGATATTGCATTTCCTAGACCTGTACATAAAGTTCCCTAGCCCAGCTGAACTCCCTGAAATAATTGATGCCTTTTATACACTGGGGAGGAAGCCGAAAGTCATCGGATCTATTGATGGGACACATGTGGCCCTGATACCACCACAGGCACATGAGCAGGCATACCGGAACAGGAAGCACTACCACTCCATCAATGCTCTGGTGGTCTGTCTTGCTGACATGTCTATCACACATGTGTGTGCACGGTTCCCTGGTTCTGCGCATGATGCCTACATTATGAGGAGTAGTCGCATTGCAACGCTGATGTTACAGATGCCAGCTCAGCATGCCTGGCTTGTTGGTGTGTACTGACTGTTTCTCATTGTGTGTGTTTGTCAATGTTGTATTCCGCACTCCTACAAAACTCAGCTACTTGTTCATTTTTGTGTGTGTGGGTGACTCCGGATACCCCAACATGCCGTGGTTTCTGACACCCCTCAGGAACCCTGTGACACCAGCCGAGCTGCACTACAATGAGGCACATGGTCGGAGCAGGAGGGTGATTGAGCGGACATTCGGCCTCCTGAAAAGCCGCTTTCGCTGCCTGGACAAGACCGGAGAGGCCCTCCCATATGAGTATGCAAAGGTGTGCAAAATAATCCTTGTCTGCTGCATGCTACACAGCATGGCAGTGTGGAAGGAGGTGCCTCTCATCCAGGATGACAATGATGATGACCAACCTCCGGCACCTGTGGAGGATCCCAGCCTGGGCCAAGATGCCAGTGATGATAAGGATGAGGGTGACGTCCGCTCACAGCTCATCAAAAACTTCTTCACCTGAATGTGAGTTTCAAGGGTTGTAATGTCAATGTATGGAGGTAGCCTGGAATGTGTTGTGGCAGCTCTGTTGCTGTCTGAGTGTGTCTGTGTGCCACTTGACTGGATGCGTGCAGTGATGTGTCCATTCATGTGGTGTGTACTCCACAATAGGGTAGTACTGCTAACTTGTTTTTGTGTAGGTTCCTTGCGACATGTTTTGTGCATGTGTATTGCATTTCTCTCCTGTTCTGCTGTGCTTTTGACTGTGTCTTGTGTCTGTCCTTCCCAGGGTACTTTGCCTGTTGTTTGGTCAACACTGACCCCCAACACCCAGAATCCAACACCAGTGTGGAAGTTGTCAATTCCCATCAACTGATATACCACACATCCCTGGACTTCAATTCTCCAAAACTTTGTGAGCGTGTGTCCACTGTTACATAGAATTACCGTGCAACTATTGTGGAATAAACGTGTTGCTGATGTGTAATGAACCTGTGCTACGCTTTGTTATGTGCGTTGTCTGTCTTCCCACTTCTGACTGACATCTGCTTACCTCACCTGTGGACTTGTTACCACTGACTGGGGTTGGTGTTGTGTCTGTGCATGCCAATGTGTTTCAGGTCAACATCATTGTGTGGGATGAGTAACATGGCCATGGTGAGTATGTGTTGTGGTGCCATAGTGGTGTGTCTCCCTCACATGTGTCACATCATAATGACTCACCTTACGTTGGTCACATTGTTGCAGTATTTGGCATGCACTGTGTTGTGTAGCAGATCAACATCTCCCTGACATATGACAAGTTGGAATCACAACACAGGCAAGTATGGTGTACTGGTGAGTTTATTTTCAAACATGTGTGAGGGAAGTGCACAGGATGGTGGGTGCTGTACATTGGTTTTGGCCCAACATGAACCCTCTGTGTCATGTGGGCGAGTTGTGTGCAATTGGACAAGGTGAACGGGTTGCGCACAAAGAACATTGTCCAGAACAGGTTTAGAGGCCCTGGGGGATGTGCTGGGACATCTGCCTCTCACATGTCCTTCTTCGGACGACCCCTCTTCTTTCGGGGGGGGGGATCCTCAGGTGCAGGCCTCTGCGGTGCAGGGGACTCTCCGCCAGAGTCCTCCTCCCTCCCTGTGGCGCTGGCAGATGGTGTTGCGACAGATGTTGTGGCCACACAGGGAGGTGTGGACAGGTGTGTGTTGATCTGGCGGAGGCATTGGAGTATGTACTGATGCACCGCAGTAAAGGCATCCCACTTGGCCTCCATGCAGGCATGGTGGGCGACCTGCTCCTGTTGCATGTCCTTGAGGATCCCCACTACCTGGCCAAATCCTCCGGTGCTATCCTGGTACGCATCGATGATGCGTGCCAGGTGGGGGTCATGCAGTCCAGAAGCCTCTGCAAGGCACGCCCTCTGCCTCCCACCCCTCCCAGCACCCCTATCCACACGGGCAGGACCAGCGGCAGGACACACAGGTAACACTGGGACCCCTTGGGTGGTGTTTGCTGTAGCTTCCGGGGGTCCTGTGTCCCTGTGCTGTGGGTGTTCATTGGCCTTGGTCTGTCCATGTGGGCGGGGGTGCCCGGTCAGTTTCCAGATGCTGGAGGCGTGGGTACAGGGGGTGCAGATTTTGATGCTGCTGGTGCTGCATGATGCCTCACACCGGAGGGGCCAGGTTTGTCGTCGTCATCCGAAGAGGACAGAGACAGAGTCAGACCAGAGAGCTCAGTGTCCGCCAGAGTCTGGGACTGGGAATCCTCATCATTTGGTGCTGGGTGCCCAGCACCACCTGTGTTTGGAAGAGACACACGATATGAGTTATGTTTCTACATGCATCGATGGTTCACAAACATGACATTTTCTACTTTTCGAATAGATGCCTGCCTGTACACTGCTTTTTCCCAGCTTGTCATGGACAGAGTTTGATATTGTTGTTGGCCATTTCCCAGCATGGCCTTGTGCTCCCCACAACAGAGCCCATTGTCAGACATCTTGTCAGTCCCTTCCCACTCCCTGTGGGGCGAGTATGGTTCAGTGTGAGCTTGCTGGCCCATGTGGGTGGGTGTAGATTGTCTGTGACTGCAACTCCCATCATACTCTTGGCTACACCCCCTTCCCAGCATGCCCATACATCCTTCCTCTTGACTCTGCGGCACTGTGAGGGAGTGTGACAGCAATGGCAAGATGGCTGACTGTGAAGTCCTGGTGTTTGTTGTTGCCCATTTCCAAGCAGGTCCTTGTGCTCCCCACAACAGAGCCCAGTGTCAGACATCTTGTCAGTCTCTTCCCTCTCCCTGTGGGGCGAGTATGATTCAGGGTGAGCTTGCTGGGCCATGTGGGTGGGTGTAGAATGTCTGTGACTGAACTCCCATCATACTCTTGGCTACACCCCCCTTCCCAGCATGCACATACTTCCTTCCTCTTGACTCTGCTTCCCTGTGTGGGAGTGTGACAGCAATGGCAAGATGGCTGACTGTGAAATCCTGGTGTTTGTTTGGCTACAAGTCCAAAGAGAAGCCCTGTGCTTCACACAGCAACACCCAGTACGGGGTATCTTTTGCTGATATTTCACTGAGATGTGTGTCAATGCATTCTACCCGGTGAGTTGTGTGGAGTTTGTGTTGAGGGGGGTGTCTCCACATGCTGGTAAGTATGCTCAGGGCTGTCAGTCAGTCAGTGGTGTCCTGCTTCTGATTTGCACACAACCCCTAGCAGGGCCTTGTGCTCCCCACAGCAGGAGCCAGTGTCAGACATCTTGTCAGTTATTTTCCACTCCCTGTGATGTGGGCATGTTTCAGAGAGGTCTTGATGGGCCAACCAGGAGGGGCAGCATTGACTACAGACCCCATCATGCTTTTGGATGCACTCACTTCACCTGCATCCTCACTATTCCTTCCTGTCAGTCAGCTGCACTGTGAGGTAGTGTGTTTATGGTGGCAAACTGTCTGGCAGTGTCTATTTAGCTTTGTGCCACTGGCTTGCTCTATTTGTTTGTAGTTTGGTGCATGTCATGACACAGTTCCAAGTCACTATGAGATGACAGGTATTGTGTCTGACTGGCATACACATCTTGGGTTGATTATCTATTGGTTAGTGTAGCTTTGCTTGCGGTGCATGGTTTCACTGTCCCCTTGCCACACAATCTTGGGTATGTTGTTTGTGCACTCACCAGACTCTGGTATGTCTGTTAGCCCATGGACACTCTCTGGTGGAAGGATGTCCCGCACCTTCTCCTCCCAGGTCCCGAAGTATACTGGTTTGGCAGGAGGGCCACCGCCGGTGAACTGACTCAGGACGTGATCTTTTTCGATGAGTTTCTTGACCCTCCTGCGCATGTCATACCACCTGTTCTGGATATCGTCCTTTGTGCGCCTTGCTGGTGCTTGAGCGTTCACCTTGTCCCCAATCCTCGCCCACATCTTTGTTTTCTGTGACATGGGGGTGCTTTGGACCAATGTACCAAACAAATGTGGCTCTACTCTGATGATCTCGTCTACCAGCACTTCTAACTCACTATCTGTGAACTTTGGATTCTTCCTTGGGGGCATGGTGATGGGTGGTGGTGGTGAGGGATGTGTGTGTGAGGGTGCAAGTGAGGGTGGGTTGGTGTTGGATTTGCTGGCTGTATGTGTGTGTGCTTTTGTATGAGTTGCTGATGGTGTGTGGGTTGTGTGATGGGTGAGTTGTGAGTGTGTCTGTGGTTGCTGTGTACTGGTGTTTGCTGCTGGCTGTGTCTCCTGTTTGCAAGGGATGATGGTAGTGATTGCAGTCCTTTATATAGTTGGAGTTGTGGATGTGTCTTAGTCCCGGATTTTTTTACATTTTTTTATATTTATTGGCTTTGTCATTGCTTGTTTGGTCCTTTTTTTGTCGTTTTTCCTTTGGGTTTTGAAGGCATGAAGGAGACGTTCATGTGACGGAAACGGACGCTGCTCTTGTCTCGTGCGGGCTTCTCCACCTCGTTCATGCTGCCTATCTTCTGTGTTTCATACGCAACGGTCGCGAAGGTCTCTATTGCATGTGGGCCCGGTTGTCTGTGCGTGTCGGTCGTGCAGCTTGGTCTCCGTGCGAGTCGGTCTGGTTTTACACGCATTGCATCGTGCTGCGCGGATCGGACATCGCGGGTACGGGTCAGTTGGGTTCATTCCAGGTTCGTGTCGGTCGGTGAAAATCGCGTCGGTTTTCCGGCCGGATCACTATTTTCCCTACGGCTCGGTCGTACGGCTTGTATTCCATACGTGTCGGTTGTAATTCACTCGCATTGCATCGTACTGCATGGGTCGTACGGCGCTGGTCCGTGTCGGTCGGTATTCGGTCCAAGTCCGTGTCGGTTGGTTCGTTTTGCGGCCAGAATCGAAATTGGCCCCTCATTGTCGAATGTGCTGCGAACAGCCAATTCGCCTTTGTAATTACGAAAATGAATGCACTAGTCTTTGTCCCTGTGACAGAAGTAGCTAACCACTACAATTTACTAATAGAAAGCCTGTTCTACCAAGAAAATGATTGAAAATATGCATATAAAGCAATGTTTGAAAAGTTTTTTAAAAAGCCAAACAATAGGAAAAAAAGTAGAAAATGTACAAACATTGAATGCAATTTAAATATGATTTACATTTTTTATTTAATAATAAAAATGTATCTTTCTATGTATTTATGTTTATTTTTTCAAATATATATTTAAATGTAAAAATATGAATCAAATAAACTTGGAAATATAACTTAATTTAGAAAATGTGTTACTTGTCTTTATTATATAAAAATATGTAATTAGTAATATTATTTATTACAAACATCAAACCAACACATTTTTTATTATATTTCTAAACACCAACAATACCAAGGCGTCGATTACCATGCAGCTCCTAAAGACTGAAACCAATGGTAGAAGTCTTCCGGTCCGCATCGTAATCGGCCCCTCAGCTTTCTTCCTGACCATTGTATTACAATGCTGGCGGTCAGAAACCCAACTGGCCAGTCATTACGGCTGGCTTCTGACGGGCTCAATACTTGCTATGGTAGGCCTTTCCAGGGATCACGATGCACAGTTTCCAGCATGGTTTCCATACTGGCCTATCTGACATGGACACCATGTCGCAAAGCGTGTTTGAGGCCCCCAGCAAGGCCCCCTTGGGTGTTCGGCCTCCGGTTGGGGGGCCAAGGTGGCACCTATGGTGCCCCGCTGTTGATGCCTGCACCCCGTGGCAGGCACCTTGAGGTACCTGCCACGGGGTGCAGGGATGAACAGCACCTCCCATCTCCCTATGGGAGCATGTATTACGGCCGGTTTACGGCCATAATGCATGATCCCACAGGGAAATGTAGGAATGCGACTGAACAGTGTTCGGTAACATCCTAATTCAGCAGTCAGGACCTCTGACCAGAGGTCGATCAGTCCCAGGACGTAAGTCCGCTCAACATCGTAATTAGCCCCCTTGTAAGTAACATAAACTATCTCTGCTACATACGGAAAAAAATGAAACAAAGCAGTTAAGACTAAAATTATACAATTAAACAATCACAATCTTATTTAAACAATTTAAAGGGGTGACACTTACTATGATCACTCCAATCTATACCAATTAGTGAAAGGTGTTGGACACTAAAAGGGTGCCATTTACTACTACCACTCCAATCCATACCATTTTGATGACAATGTTGGGCACTAAAGGAGTGATTTTTACTTTTCCCACTCCAATCTAACCCAATTGGCGAAAGGTGTAATCCACCACCAGTTTATATCAATTTGAGGAAAGTGTTCGGCATCAAAAGTGGTGGCATTTACTATTTCCCCTCCAATCCATACCAATTTGTGCAAGGTGCTGGACACTAAAGGGGTGACATTTACAATTTCCACTTAAATCTGTTCCAACTTCAAGAAGGTTTTGGACACTAAAGGGGTGACATTTACTATTTGCACACCAATCTATACCAATTTGAGGAAGGTGCTGGACATTAAAGGGGTGACATTTACTAATCCCACTTCAATCTCACCCAATGGGGGAAGATAGTGGACACTAGAGGAGTGAAATTTACAATTCCACTCCATTCTAAGCCAATTTGGGGAAGGTGCTGGACACTGAAGGATTGAACTCTACTATTGCCACTGCAGTCAAAAGCATTTTATTTATAAAAATGGAAATCTTGTATATGCACAATCCTTACTCCATACTCACGAAAAATTTAGAATATAAAAAAGAAACTAAAAATCACTTTAAAAACTAACCAAAACTACTTATTCATATGTAAGCATTACATTATAAACAATTTTAAAACGCTATTCATGAATAATGTATTTATAAAAAAATTTACTACAATTTCTACACTTATAATCATAAAGTAAAAACTACAATCATATTGCAAAATTCACAATCATAAAAATACCAAAATAACACCAAATTGTAAAATATAAATGTACACACAATAGTTTTACAATGACATTATAATTTTCAACAAAAAAATGTACTATCATTTTTTTACAAAAATTTTTAAATTTACATTTATTGTATTCGCAAAATTAGAAATTTACTTTATTATGCAGCTAAAACACTAATTAATTATTTAAGTATCTTAATAGCAACACAAATTAAAAAAAAATAAAAATAACATATACAGTACATCACATTACAATAAATTAAATACAAAATAACACTTACAAACAATATTACATGGAACGGTATTTTCTAAATCGCTATCTTTTACAACTATTTTAAAAACAACACTTAAAACTATATTTTTACCTTCAATTTTCCTGTTGATGATATTTTTACATTCCAATATTCTTGACACAATTGTTTTGTATCACAATATTTTTTCTGATATTTTTTGCACACACCCAGTGAAACAGGCTGTTGTTAAAGCCTTTACATTAAAGGTTTGGCCCGTCTGCAGATAGCATCATTACAACAGATGTCAGTTGTAAAGGGCTTGGGCTGTGATATAGCATATGCATCCTGTTCGTTACCTGCCGAAGAATAGTACCCCGTTATTGAAAGGGAGGCTTATAACCTTAGATTTTTGGGAAACAATGATTACTATTAGTGGGTAAACAACGTTTGCAAAGTATCGTTTACAACGCAAGTCATTACAACGGTGCATTGTTACATCGCATGCCATTACAACCCAAGTCATTACTTGCTGTCGGGGGTAGAAGGTGTTGGATTTGTTGGATTTTCAATCCAACACCTTCCCTACTGTTGCACACACTGGAGTTGGAATAGTAAATTATACTATTCCAAACTCCAGCACCCCACTACAGCAAGTCGTTGTAACGTTTGTAATGAGTGCTATTCTTATTAGTTATTCAGTTAGCCTAAGGACACCAAAAAGCAACAATGGCTGTTTGTAGGTGTGCTGTTCACAATAGAAATTAAAAGAGAGTATTCAACAACCTATACATCAACTATTATTCTTTATATTATTCTTGTGCATAGTGTTCCATGCAAAATAAATGGTACCAAACAAAGCTACGATAATAATACCAATTAATTCAATTAAGTCTTTATTTCGACCATACTGATCATAAAAGACAATAAATAAATGATATCACCAAAAAAGTACATACATTATCGCCAGTACTTAACAATAACAGTTCATGAAAGTTGGTAATACATGGTAAAAACAAAGAAGTTTATATTTAGTTAAAAGAAAGCTTATACTATTTTTAAAAAGTTTAAAATAAGTACTGGCCATTGGCAGTGGTTTATGGGGGTTACCTTTCATTACATCTAGATTCTAAAACCATTAAAAACTAATCATACTGTATCCTAAGGTCCCAATACTGGCTAGAAAGTATAGTACATGACAGAGCAACAAAAACAGAATGGAAAATAGTGAGTAAAAATAGTCACTGTCGTCGACTACTTGCTTTCGATCTTATGTTGGATTCTCCACACCCAACCTAAGAATTTTGCTAAGGCTATCACGATAGCCACCTGAGTGATTGCCCTCAGTATTTGCAATGCAGCAGCACTTGACCTGGTGCCCATATTCGAGCAAATTGGTTTAAGCCATTTGTCCGTGGGGAACTATATGCTGGACAAACAAATAGGATGTGAGGTATTGTCTCGTCCATGTTCTGGCAGTATGTACATTTACTGTCTAGAGAGTGGTGCCAGGTTTTGGTGAAATCTTTGGTCGGTAGTGTACCTGTCCGAAACTGAAAGAAAAGTTTCCTGTCAGTGGGCTTTGTTATGAAGTCCCAAAAATCTTCATACATTGGTTCTGGCTTGTGCCCCATGAAGATACTGGTCAGTGATGACGAGCTGGGAGAACACAAATTGCCAGCTCTAATCATTGCCCAGTATGCTTCTTTAAAAGCTTTTTTTGGGGGAAACATGTTATTCACCAGATCTTCCCACAAGTGACTCATGCCCATGTTCACTAAGGAACTTTTCACCCGCTGTAACCAACTAATCTTGTGAGAGGTGTCGGCATCTCTAATGTCTTTGAGTGCTTGGGCATAGTGGGCTAGCTCCGGGTTGGACCATGGTCTTCTCCAGTAGGCTAATGGTCTAAATCTAGCAACCTCTGCCAGAGTGTTACACCCTAGATCAAAGTATAAAGGTGTGAGTTGTGTACTTTGGGGAAGACCAGTTAGGCCTCTCACAAATCTATTTTGAGCCAGGACTAATGGGGACAGGTTTTCAAATCCCCAGAGTTCCGTGCCATAGAGAATGGAGGCCATAACCTTGGTGTTATATATCTTAAGTACTGGGCCAGCTGGCTTGGTCTGGGAGAGCCTGTGTTCTTTCAAAAGTGCACCTGCAAGCTGGGAGTGCTTAAGTGCCATGATATCTATCTGGGGTTTCCAGTCTAGTTTACGGCCTACAGTTATTCCTAGATAGGTGAATATATCCGTTTGTTCCAGTGGCTCCTTAGTCATAACAACATTTGCCATAATTGCTTTATGTTTATGTAGCACCATGAATTTAGTTTTGTCCACATTTACCACTAACTCATGTGCTGTGCAGAATGACTCAAAGTGGCTTAATGCTCTTGGACGCCCTTGGGCAGCAACCGCGCTATATAAATGACAATACAATACAATACAATACTTGTGTTTTTGATAGAATTAGGGTATCATCAGCGAACATGAGTATTGGGACCTTTTTGCCTGCAACAGAGGGAGCATCGGTAGGGTGCTCTGAAAAATAATGAACCACCCCGTTTATAAACATTAAAAACAGTGTGGGAGCCAGAACACACCCTTTGCGTACCCATTTTAGGATTGGGAACCTGGGGGTGGTGTTTCCTTGCGAACCCCAATGGACCTGTGCATAGTTGGATTCGTGCAGCTTAACTACAAGCTGTAAGAGCTCTAAAGGCAGCCCTAGGTCTTTCAATACGGCCCAGAGTTTGATTCTCGGGACCGTGTCGAATGCTGCTTTGAGGTCTACAAAGGCGGCATGGATAGTGCCGCCCGCTAGTAGTACAACAAGTAAAAAACTTGGTTGATTGTACTTATGAGGGCCCTAAAGCCTGCCTGGAATGGGGATAGTATGCTATCCAAATCTGTATTCTGTTCAGCACTAGCCTGGCCATGATCTTTTGGGTGGAGTCAATTAAACTGATTGGCCTATAATTGCTAGGGCTAGAACGATCCCCCTTTTTATAAATAAGTAATATATTTCGGCTCCTCACCAAGAGGCCGGGATGGAAGCTCCACTGGCTATCGAGTTGTCAAGTATCTGGATGTACTGGAGCCAATTTTCCTTATCAGATAGAAACAAGTCAGCCGGGATACAATCAAGGCCAGGGGCCCTACCCTTTAGTGCTGAGTTCATGGCACTTTCCACTTCACTTATAGTAAATGTTACTATTGTATCTAGGCTTAGTACTTGAAAGGGAGGGGCATTTGCTCCGACTGCAAATTGATTCTCAAGGAAGGAGACCCACTGGTCAGGCGTGATGTGGTTTTGAGGTATGTTGCCTAAGCCTCCTCTACCCCACTTTACCAATTTCCAAAATGTTTGCATATCTTTCATTTTTGTAGCCTGCGAAAGTTCTAGCCACCGTAGTTCATTCCATTCTTTTTTTGCTGCTGTTTGCCTGGATTTATACTTTTTACGTGCTGTTTTGATTATACCCCTGTCATTGGTTTTAATTGCCCGGGATAGTTGCTTATATGCTTCCTTACAGGCCTTGTTATACCAATGGTCATGTTTAGGTGAGGGTCTCTAAGATGTATTATGCGGTTTGACAAAGAAGTGCCTAATCTTTTCAAACACTGCCTCGTGGACTTGGGTAATATTATAGTTAATTTCTCCCTGTTAATTAAATTTATGTAGACCATCTAGTGTGCTCACCACCACTTCTTTCATTTTTTCAAAGGAACTTTCATTTTCGACAATCCTAGACCATTTATTCCTCCTCATGTCATTTCTTATGATTACATCGGCAGTCTCACTCTCATTGGCTTTGGGCAGGGATGTTACGTGGCCAGTTACCTTAAGCTTTAACAACATTGGGTTATGGTTGCTTTCGTTACTCGCACAAACCTCCATATCAATGAGAGAATATAGTCAATACGACTTCTTCTCAGGCCATTACTGTATGTGTGGGATCCTAAGCGATCAGACGGTGTGGGACCGTTCACTGCCCTGACTCCCCTTTCTAGGCTAATTGCTTTAATTTGGAGCACTGCCTCAGTCCATTTTTTAATAGGTGGCATCTCCAATTGGGAAATACCCCATTGAGCGTCTTCGTCTGCACTAAGGTAGCTATCCTCAGTATCCAGAGGCTCAAATATGGTGTTAAAATCTCCTACTATGACTAGGTTATTGCCTTTGCTCATTGTATCTAAAAAAGTATCAAGTTCAGTGATTGTCTTTGATGATCTTCCTCCCACCATATCCCTGGCCTACACATTGACAACAAGTAGGTTAGGGGGGTGTTTGGGGAGTATGAGAATTGCTATAATATCAATGTTATCGCTCTCCTTTTCTACTACCTTATAGGAGGAACTCTGTCTTACCCAGATTGTTAACCCACCTGAGGGCCTACCTTTTCGTCCACCTATTGCTGGCTTTGAGAAATGTAAATAGCCAGGGCGGTAGACTGGATTAAGCACCCAGGTCTGTTGAAACGCTATTATATCCTGTTTGCCTATAATATCTGACCAGTCCAGTGAGGGTGTCTTAGAGGACTAACCCGCTATGTTCCAGGAAACTAATGTCATTGGAGAAGTGTCATGATTGCCTATAGGATTACACAAGCTAGTTCGTCCTGCGATGATCCTATGCAATGACTATCATCTACCTCTAGTTGAGTGTCTTTTGATAGTCTAGATGAAGGGTGCGAGTTCATTAAACATCAATCTATGTTTTGTAGAGACGAATCCCCAATACAACTTAACACTGGGGCGTTAAATATTTGGCTGGAGACAGGGTCAGGGGGGTTGAGTTTCATCCTGATATTTGTGGATATCAAGTGGGATGTTCTTAGGTCAAAAGCCACCAGATTCTCTACCAATACTGGGGAGGCAAGAGTAAGACACACATAATCAGGGTTGTTACCCATAGATGGATGTCTTGTGGCGGAAGATATATCTTCCCTAATTATGGATCTGCACTTACGCACATGTCTCAGCCACTGAGTGTATTTATTGATCAGGGATTGCTCATCTTCCTTGGTTAAACTAGGTGGAGTTTTTGGGACATTAGTCAGAAAAAGTTGACATTTGGAGAAACGGGACAGGGGTTTGCCGTAGTGACTCGCCCTGACGGGTGGGATTGCTCCGAGCTGATAGCTGGGATGGGGGAGTTTGTTGATTTCTTTTCTGTTGTCCACAATATGCAAGCTGTAGATAATAATACACAATACATACATATAACAAGAGAGCAACATAAACATACGTGCCTGACTGAGATGCGAGGCGTATAAGAATTCAGAGGACTCTCTTCTTTTTTCTTTTTCCCATCCTCCATTCCTTTTGGGGCTGCTTCCTGTACACGGTTGTTGGTGCAGTGTCCGTGGTACCAGCCTTCAGGGGGATTTGTGTTCTTGACTTTGGTCCTGCAGACCCCTGGAACAATTCAGGTTAGAGTTTTCCAGGTCCTGGCCGAAAGCCAAGCCTGTGAATATGAGGTAGGCCATAGGAAGATGTATTCCCAAGACACCCTTCTTACCCAGGATTTGACCCAGTCCCTTTTGCAAAAAAAAAAAAAGTCTCTCAGATCTTGCTAGGGCCCGTTCAACACTCCAGACAGATGTAGTCACTCTATGACAAAAGACTCTGAAGTTAAAACTTAAATAGATACAAAGCTTGGATTGTTCCTTGTGCGGCAGGGATCAGGGGCCCGACCCAAAATGCTTCCACAGGTCTGAAAACCAGCCCAATTCTTCACTCCTAATGGAGAGAGACTTTTAACAGGGACTTCACCCCTCCCAGACTCAAATTCAGTACCATCAGCCATGAATCCAACAGTAGCAAGAAGAACTCCAGTTCCACTAGCTCCTCCTGAACTTTATAGGAGATAAGTTTAGTTTTTTCATGAATCAGTGCTACTTTTGAAACCCAATGGCCTTCCACAATGATGCCTTTAGGGTTTCCTTTGTGATTTCCTGTTAGAGCACAATGCTGCTACCTGGTCTGTCCCTTTAGTAAAGAATAATGATTTGCTCTTGTACAGCTTTGCTAGCTTTAAGGAGGCTATGAGAAAACCGTTTGCTCGACACACCTTCATGCAGGCGAGCGATAATGAGCTTTTGACAAGGGAGTAAGGATTAATTGGGCAAACACAACAAGATAATGAACGGAGTGCTGTAACTTTTCAACCACTCACCCGCAGTCAAGATATCTGGGTTGAATCCATTGTTCTTTTGCTCCAAAAGCCAACCCAGTTTGGGGCCAGACATATGCAAATCAGTCTTGACCCTGCTTCTCATGGGAACAGTCCTGCCCGAACTGCCAGGCCAGGTCTTCCCTGGACCGGAAACAAGCATCCTGGGACAGGTTTCGGGAAATCACCACTCACAGAAACCCAGTGGCCAGAGAATAAGGGAACCTCTCTTTTTTATCAAAGGCTTTGCAATGAGTTAAGCGATGTTCTTTCCTAACTTGTTGACCCCCCCCAGAGGAGTGTTCCGACTTTATTGATTTTCTTGTCATGTTGGATCACAGGTTAGGAGTATGTAAAGGGGAAAAATCCCAGTCAGACAATAGAATCATTATTTTGAGACGACAACAAAGACTCTAACAATAAAGGTACAGACTTGCCATGACCCATGCAGATCAGGGGACTTGGAGGCCACCTATCCGCCGAAGAAAAATACAAGAGAAGGAAAACTAATATATGTTTGAATTGGGGCAAGGGAGTACATTTTGACAAGGAATGTCCAGTTGAACCTAAGAAATCATTCCCTAAGAATATAGTTTTTGCCTCCGTTGCCTGACCCACTGACTTGGAACACTAGAGTGCTCTGGAAACATGTCAAGAAGTACTCTCTGCCCCATCCAACCCACAAAATAATCCTCCAGGACACCTAATGATCACTCTGACTTTCATCCTCTCTTCTCAAGGTAGGAAAACCCTACTTGTTCTGGTGTACTCCAGAGCTACCAGATTCTTCCTTGATTTAACTCTTGCTAGGACTCTCAGACTGCCAATGGTGGAAAAGAACATCCCTGAGTCAGTTCAAGGAGTGGATGGGTCAGAGGTATCGTCAGGGCTGGTATCCTTACAAACCAAACCCCTCTACCTTTTTTGTGACAACGTTCACTCCAACCCTAATGACACCCTGCTTTTGAAGTCATTCTGGGAGTCCCCTAGTTCCAAACCCATAGTCCTAAAATAAACTAGACTCTCAATAAAGTCACCCTAGATTCCCAGTTTTGTGGAAACACCTGTAGATTAGCTACAAACTGGTTAACACGGTTAACCTGCACCTGTACTTCAAGCCTTCAGATATCAGCAGTACTCCCTCTAGAGTATCAAGACTTTCAGGATGTTTTTGATAAGAACATGGCAACAATCCTACCTCTTCAGAGGAGTTTTGATTGCTGCTTAGACCTTGAACGTGGGGCTACCATACCTTGTAGGCAGGTATACACCCTTTCTGAACCTGAGAACCGTCATCTTAAACAGTATCTGGATGAGCTGCTATTGTGCAGTTTTATTCAACATTCCACTGCCCCAGTCTCGTCTTGACTCTTTTTTGTTCCAAAGAGGAACCGCTAGTTAAGTGGCTATATTAATTACCGTGGTTTATATATGGTGGCAATAAGAAATCGCTACTCTCTTCCCCTCATTCCAGTTTTGTTGGATCAGGTGAGGCAAGCCACGATATACACCAAGTTGGATCTCCATGGGCATATCACCTCATCCGCGTTTTCAAGATGAATGAAAGGCTTTGTATTAGTAATTTTACGTAATCGCAATTTTTTACGATGACCTAAAATTGTGAATGCAAATAGTGAATCTCAGTTTACAATTCTATAAGCACATGTACCAAGCATTTTCTAAATGCAAACTGTGTATTTAGGAAATGCTATTACCATTGACAACAAGTCGATGGTAACCATGTGCAATTTTTGAAAAATGCACAAAAATGCATTTTTCAAAGTGCCATATAGCGCAGACATGCCCCTAGGGCATGTGTGCGCTATACATATGCAAACAACATTTAGGGGTGCTTAAGGGGGTCCTTGGGCACCCTTGGCTTTGCATTACCTAATTTGCGATTACCAATTAGGTAATTGCGAATTAGCTAATGCAAAACCATTTGCACCTATGAGCCTTTTGGTCCATAGGAACAAATGGAGAAGTATTACCTAATAGCGATTACCTATTTGCCGAATCGTTATTTGGTAATATTAAGGTATCGCTAAATCTTTGGCTTTTCCTTACATACATACCAATTTGTGATTATCAAATAGCAATTAGATAAAAATCGCTATTTCTTAGTTGCAAATGCTTTTTTGATACATGTGGCCATAATGTTAAATCCAACTTTACCAGTAAGGAAGTTTTATCATTATTATTCCAAACATATCAAACATGAAAAAGCTACTTCTCTCAGGAATTACAGCTTTAAAGTGTATTAAGGAACTCCCAATGTTGGCCACACAGGACTGAAAAACAAAACATGCTGTTTGTCACTACCAAGAAATCCAAAACATACAGATACATGTACTTACGTGGCACCCTGCACTTAGGGTTTCTTAGGGCCTACCTTAGGGAAGACCTACATGTAATAAAAGTGGAGTTTACGGCTTGGCAAGCCGTTTTAAATGCCAAGTCGAAGTGGCAGTAAACTACTCACACAGACAATGCAGTGGCAGGCCTGAGACAGATTTGAAAGGCTACTTCTGTGGGTGGCACAATCAGTGCTGCAGCCAACTAGTAGCATTTTAGGTACAGGTCCTGGGTATATGGTATACCACTTCACAGGGGACTTACCAGTACAACAAATATGCCAATCAGGTATACATCAATGTCATCATATTTAGGGGGGAAGCACATGTACTTCAGCACTGGTTAGAAGTGGTAACATGCTTAAATTCATAATGCCAACAAAAAGAATCAGCAAAAAATGAGAGGCAAAAGACAAAGCTTTGGGGGGGGGGGGGGAAATGACAGGTCTAACACCAAACCATAACTATATACTCAGATCACAAGAATCTTGATTTTTTTCAGTCTGCCAAAGCATTGTCATCTCATCAGATGTGTTGGCTCCTGTTCTTTTAGTGAGTTTTACTTTGGCATAACATAACGATCGGGGACAAAACTGGCCATGGTCGATGCCCTGTCTCGTATCCATAACTCTGGTCCTGCAGAACATTCCATGAGAGCCCCTTCCCCTCTATTCTATCTCCTGTGAGAATAGTAGAAACTAAAATTGTATCTGACTTTTGAGAAAGACTGCAACAACGATTTGACAAAATGGATCCCAGAGATTTGGTTAAAAAATCCTTGCAATACCATCTTACAGGGAGGGCTCTACCATTCTAGGCTAGTGTACATACCTACTCCAGACTTGCAAAAAGAGGTTATACACCTGAATCATGCTACTTCCGTAGCGGGACGTACTGAGGAGCAATTAAGCTAGATAAGACAAACTGAGAGGACCCTGAAGTGAAGGTGCCCCTCTGAACTTTAAAAACTGGCAAGGCTTGGTGAAGAGTCAACAAAAGAGGTAATTGATTAAAAGGAAACACGCACTTGTATGGTATTGTTAACTAACCCTGTGATTAATTCACTCTTTAGGGAAATTTAAAAACCACAGACCCTCTTTTGGGGGGAAGATACATAATTATCAGCCATGCTACTTAATGACACACCGCTACAAAAGAAGTCTTTAGGAGCCCATCAGTCCATCCCTATAGACACAATGTACACAACCGGTAAGTGGGGTTTGGGTGGAACCTGGTGGGACAGGGTGATAGTTAGGTAGCTTAACCTTTCCCCTTCTTCATATTAACATAGGGGATCCTCAGCTCAGCTAACTGTGTGACCTTGGAAATCAGTGACCAAGGACGTCAGACGACACCCAACCAATTAATAGAAAAAGTTCTCAAACCCCCTTTACCTTGGGGGCTGATCCCTGTACACAGTAGACAGTGCAGTGTGCATGGTGTCAGCCTTCAGGGGGATTTGTCGTCTCATCTTACACTTCTGGAACAATTCGGGTTAGTTTTTTCCTGGTGCTAGCAGTACCGGCTTTAGTGTTGAGGAGATTTGTGATGTAGCAAGAACATAAGGGGCATTTAGGAATAGTTGAAACCAAATGAGCTGTCAAGTCAAAATGTTGTTCTAGTAGCCCAGAATTTATGTAACTCTTGGGATAATGGTTGGAGAAAGTGCACAGTGTACAAGGGCAGACACATCTTGAAAATCTTTAAATCACACGTGTGATCATATAGCACCAAACATCTGTAGCCACTGATAACATGGAACCTAATGGAACATGTCAAACGTATGTGGTTGGCATTATTGACAAATTATCCTGCTAGCCTATTATCAAGATAATAGAAATGACAGACACTTATTCTGTTCTTGGTTTCTTAGATGAGGTATTTACGAGTGAGTGTTTGCCTACAGTGTTAATAAATGGTGATGGGGTTCTTCTATTTACTACTCACAAGGCAACGGCTTACTTGGAAAAGTAAGACATAGGGTTAGCTCATTGTATAACTCAAGCATTAATGGAAAGATTGAAAGAATCAACAGAGTGTTGAAGGGTGCCATACAGTTAGCTTTGAGATTAACAAAAACTCTGAAGTCTTCAGTTTTCAGAACTGTAGGGATATATAGATTATCTTTTAATGATGCTACTGGGCATACGCCCTTCAGAATAATGAGAGGAAAAAGTGTGAGGACAAAAAATAATCCCGAATGGATTTTTAAAACTAAAGTGAAACATTGGAAAGTGGATGAATTAAGGAATACAATAAGGACAACATGTAATGAAAAAGGTGGTAGTGTGATTACAATATTGTTAGACTTGTTGGTCACTTGGTGAGAGTGAAGAAGATTCACAAGGTTACGAACCTTTGAAAGGGTATTGCATACCGCAGTAAAAGCAGTACAATAAAGCAATGGTAATGTTTAAAAATGTGTTAGAATAGCTCTACAAAATGGGAATAGTTGGAAGAGTGGTACAGCAAGAAACGATGAGAGATGTGTGTGTGTGTCTACATGTGTGTGTGTCTACGTGTGTCTACACACATGTAGATACACACACATCTCTCATCGTTTCTTGCTGTATCACCCTTCCAATTATTCCCGTTTTGTAGAGCTATTCTATCAAATTTTCAAATATTATCATTGCATTATTGTACTGGTAGTTGCTTGTTTTCCATGTACAAGTATTTCAACTTCTAGTTATGAACAGTACATGTATTCTAAGGATAGAAGTCGTGAAGACTTGGTTGGTGCTTGGATTTAAATAATGTGTCCCATAATGTTGCAATACAGCCACAAGTGAGTGGAGAACAAATTATGGAATGGTGAAATAGAAGTGAAGAACAGAGTGGGTGGTTGTCTTGTCAAGAGTAAAAGTGAAGAGGACCACTTAAGTGCTTAATTGGCCATGTGTGTGACGACTGTGAGGAGACTACATTTATGGAGGAAAGGTATGGCATCATCCCATTTAGTTTTGTAAATGTTTTTCTTTATTCAATATGGTACTGTACAAATAGTTTGTTACAAATTCTCTACCTCAGTTAATTATTCTGCCTTTTGTCAATGTCAAATTGTAAGAATTTGAGCTTGTTCATAATAACACTTGCCAGTGTTCTTTTTCCATGTATTTTACATTTTGTCTCTTTTTTATGAAAACAGATGTGTTGGCTTGATATTTCCCCTTATTTCTATCATCTCCAGTTCCAGAATTAGAAACCAGATTAGGATTTAATTGTTTGGAACTGAAAGGGAAGTTGAAAGTTGGAGAGCCGAGTGTGTAGACTTGCGGATATTATTCCTGGAATCAAAGTAGTGTAACTAAGGTTTGGCTAGCAATCTCAAGCCCTGTGAACTCGGAAGAGGATATAGTGGACCATGGAGTGGAGGTTAGAGCTGGGGGCGCAGTCGTGGAAAGTATTCCACAAAGATGGTCGGAAGATAAAGTAGGCCCAGAGGGGGAACCGCTGCTCAAACTGGAGAACCAGACATTTTTAATGAAGGAAGCCAGGCAATAAAAAATAAAGACGAGGGTCAAATGGAGGGGAAACTCAAGGGAGGGGGAAAAAAATCACCCCCCCCAGAAGACACAAATGAAGGCACTATCAGTCCGATCAAAGGAAAATCTAAGGTGTATCCACCATTTATGAAAACAAGAACAACGCTAACTACAGCAACTACAGCACAAGGGCCTGTCATGATATGAAAGCTGGACTGCCACGAAGTGACCAGTCTCCTACTTTACCTCTGATTCCATCGGAAGAAGAAAAGGGGGGTCATCGTTCTTTAGTAAAGCAGAGTAGTGCCTTGATGGACCTCCAGCTATGGCCTCCGCCTTCCATCATTGCTAAAGCTACAGATGAGGGGCAGCAAGAACAGGCCAGGCAAGTATCAGATGGATCCTTTGAAAAATAGGTGCTAGAAAAGCTGCAAGAAGGAGCGGGTGTCACCCAATGTGACATTAAAACCATACTAAATCTCATTTTGGACGAGATATCAGAGCTTAAAGCCACACAAGCAAGTGAGATAACATCCTTAGATCACCGCCTATAGATAATTGAAGAAGCAGTCAGTAGCCTACCAGCCAGAATGCAAGGGGCCGGATCTCGGATTTCCCAGCTTGGAGACCAGATGAATACAATGCAGCAACAGGCTACTTTGGGAAGAAATCAGAAAACCTCACCAGTAAGCAAGCTTGAGGAACTAGAAAATCATTCACGATGCTCCAACCTTGGTATGGTTGGTGTTCCAGAAAGATGTGAAGGCCCTCAAGTACTTTAATGGGTCGAGACATTTATCAAAATGAATGTACTGCCAGAGTTTTAAGGAGATCTCACAATCACAAGAGCACATAGGGTATCAGCGCAACCATACCCAAATTCAAAGCTGCCTAGAACAATCCTAGTCAACTTTGAAGATTTTTGTGTCAAGGAACAGATACTTACTAGAGCTATTCAGAAGAAACAATTTTCTACTAATGATGTACCCAGCTGCAGTATTTTTTCTGACATGTCAGCAGCTGCTGTACGTCGTCAAAAGGAATTTGTTAAACTTTTGTATTTGTTTAAGGCACATGGTGCTCAGGCAGCAATTGCTCAGCAATCCAAGTTACGGGTTTTGGTGAAAGGGAAATTTCACATGTTCATATTCTTGATGAAGCCCAGGAGTTGCTGCGAAAAATTACCACCGAAAAGTAGATAAGGAGTGGTAAATCGGGGGGCAGATTTTTCAGTATTTATTTGATAAATAATGTGACGAGGGGGATGGGACAGTTCACCCTCGGTGCAACACCATGGCACCCAGCTTGGGCGTAAATCAGGGGAGGGAGGCAAGGAGTACAGTGGGCAATTCCCCAATTGCCAGGGGTTTTGAGGATGTGAGGATGAGGGAAAGCATGGGGGTTGGGGGAACCATGGGTGGGAGGCAAGGGGTAGTGTGGTTAATCCCTCTCCTAGGGGTTGGGGGTTTGAGGGAAAGGTTGAGGGAGAGCACGGGGTGGGGTGCACAAAAATCAATTAAAAAAAGAGCAGAATCATAGAGGGAAAGGTAATATTGTATTTTTTTTGGGGGGAAAGGGTCAATGTCAAAAAGAATTTTGGAGAGGATGGGAGTGCAAGTACGCATATTATCGGTTAATGTTAATGGAGTGTCCAATAAGAAAAAATATGGTGGTCTAAGATGGTTGACCTCCTTCTCTACTCAAATCCTATTTCTTCAGGAAACTAATTTAAAAACAAATGCGCCTAAACTCTTTATTCCTAAATACTATTCTAAGGTATTCTTTGCCTCTACCGAGATGGTAATAAAAGGGGTAACCATCTATCTTGGGCGAGGGATAGATTGGGAGGTTACTCAAGTCTGGAGGGACCCCACGGCAGATGGATATGGGTCACAGCGGGGATAAAGGAAATTTTATTTTTATTTGGTGAATTATTATGCACCAATTATAGATGACCCCAAAGCTATTATGAAGATCAATGATCTACAAGAGGGAGTGTGGGCCCCATAATTTTAGAGGGGGGAGTTTAATTATATCCAAGGACTAGCAAGGAAGGGATACTTTGAATAAAAAAAAGAAATTTGACGCCTAAGACAAAAAAAGCATTGAATGTAATGAAACAAGACTACCAGTTAATTGATCCACGGTGCAGGGCCCATTTGGAAGCCTCACAGTATACTTGCTATTCTCGTCAATTTCAGTCTGCATCTCGTATTGATTTTTTTCCAATCGCCCACTCTCTTAAGTGTCTTAATTCAGAAATTAGGGCCTTTCATTCTCCGATCATTTGCTGGTGAAAATCGAAGTTGAAATAGCTGTGAAAAGAAGGGAAAGGTCCAGGTGGCAGATGGATCGTCTCCTCCTCTCTAACCAACAATGGATAACTAGTATGAAAAAATAAATAAACAAGTTTTTTTGTGAGAACAAGGGCACCACAACGCTCTTCTCTGTTTGGGGGACCTTTAAGGCTACATTGCGGGGGCAGATGGTGGCTTATATGGCAGCACAATTCAAAATTCAGGGGACACATATGAACGAATTACAGCTAGCAGTTGACACAGCTCTATTGCAGGAGAATAGGTATTTAGGAGTGGATGCTCCAGTAGTGGCGCAATTACCCAAAGCCAAACAGGAGTTAAGGGAATTTTTCATCTTAGAGGAAATAAATAGCTCATGGATGTTCACCTAGCAAGTATAAGAGGAAAGTCAGATGGTAGGCCAATTTCTAGCATGGTCGACAAGGGTAAAAAAGGAAGCATCAATATTCACTGAACTGCAGGAACCAGGGACTGGGGCCTTGGTATTGAGAAAGACAAGATGACTAAAATCCTATTAGATCATTAATGCCAACTGCATGTAACTAAATATATGGTTTCAAAAGACGTAATTCATCAATATTTTCAGAATATCAACCTTCCGCAGCAATCAAGTACTCAGGCAGAGGAAATGGTAGCTGATATCACAATAGTTCACATACAGCAGGTCCTTGCCTCAATGCCCTGCAGGAAGGCTTGCAGTAACGATGGCCTTCCAACAGAGTTTTTTAAAGCATTTTCCGACGAGCTAATACAGTTTTTGGCCAAGCTTTTTAATTTTGTAAAAAAAGGAGGTCAGATCCCACTAATTTTTAAAGAAACCACCATCATCAGTTTTGTTTAGAAGGGTAAGAATCCTAGAGATATCAACTCATATTGTCTGATCAGTCTGTTAAACTCTGACTATAAAATTGTAATGAAAATATGGGCAAATCGATTCACACCAGTAGCACAAAAAGTGGTCCATAAGGATCAGACAGGGTTTGTGGCTGGAGGGTCAATGTCATCCAATACTGGATTTCTAGTAGAAGCACTTGATTTCTTTAACACTAATCAAACACCATCACTTATAATGATGATCGATGCTGAGAAAGCATTCGATCTCGTGAATTTTGACGCTCTTTTTTACGGCCTTAGAAGGATGGGGTTTCCCTCTCAAATCATTAACATGCTATGGAATATTTATCAAGGGGCCAAGCTCAGGTCTTAGCAGGGACGGTTGATATAAATCGGGAAACACAACAGTGTTGTCCACTGACCCCTGTGTTGTTCACTTTCTTTATTGAACCATTGGCAGTTAGCATTAGGGCAAATTTGGAGATAGAAGCACTGATAGTGGGGATGTCCAAACTGAAATTGTTTGCAGACGATGTAATCCTTTATCTTAGACCTGAAAAGCAGAATATTGAGACGACGTTGACAGAATTTGCCCAGTTTGAATCAATTGGGGGATATAAAATCAATCATAATAAGACAAAAATTCTGCTGCTTAATGCCACTTGTGATGATTTCCTGTGTAATCTTCAATGGCACGGTCTCTCCCCCAACCCGATTGGATATCTGGGGATATATGTTACCAAACGCTATGCGGAAATATATAAATTATATTGTGAGGTAATGTTGAAAAGAACTACTAGACAGATGGATACTTCTTCCTCTTACATTGATTGGCTGTGTAGCTCTCATTAAAATGTCTATTTTACGTTTATTGATTTTTAGGTCGAGCCTGGACAGCGCTTGCACTGTCAGCTGATCTGTTGTGTGTTCTTTGTGGGGTCTGACTACTCCCACTGCTTTAGATTGGCATTTGTCTGTGCCACTGAAAAATCGTAGCCTACAAATGGCTAATGGTGGGTGCATGTCCCACTCTTTCTCATAACATAACTCCTATAGAGTATTGCTGCAGAAACAGCAGCCACACACACGCTGCCTGGGGTCTTTCTGTTTAATTTATTTCATGCTTCACTTCCCTGTAACATCTGTCCCCACCCCTCTCAATGCTGGCCCGCCCCTCCACCCCTCCAACCCTCCAAGATCACTGTTTAGGTCTCGCCTGACCCAGCGCATGCGCTGGTCTGGCGAGACTTTTTGTGATGGCTCAAAAAAGGCTACCATGGCCAGCCTAGAGCTACGGTGCATGTGCGCGGGCGCGTGCTTAGGAGCAGAGGATGGCAAACCTCGTCATGCTCATTAAGCGCCCGCGATCACTTTCACCCGCGATCACTTTCGCGGCGCCCCTTTGATGTTCTCGTTCAAAGAACATCAAACATCAAAGAACATGTTGTTGTGTTAATGCTTTGCTGCGCCCGTTTGACTTACAATGTGCTTTCTCTTTCCACAAACTCGATGTTTGTGTTTCTTTATTTTGAGATGCTTTTAGTATTACTGTTTTGTGACTTAAAGAACATTAAGGAAATTTTACTGTGAAACTGGACAACGTTCACAGTGTTTATTTCTGATCGCAGCGGCTGCTTCATGACCGTTGCACCATTCAGGGAGTCCTTTCGTTGGCGCTTTCATGAGGACATGATGAGGAAGCTGGAAACTTTTGGCACATTCTCTTTAAAAGCACAGCATGTTGGCGACTGGTTAATCGATGAGACCTATGTAGTGCTTTAGATCTCAAAGTGCTATGGTGGGTGCAGCAGTTACAACTCATGAAATATGGGGTGCAACTCACAAGGAGGGGGCAGGTTTGAGTGCACATTGGCTGCAATCGAACTCTTAAGATGATGGGATGTGTGTATCCATTATCAGCACTCAGTCTTCGCTAAGTGATCTTGTTTGTTTTGCTGTGTGTTAATGCTTTGCTGCGCCCGTTTGACTTACAACGTGCTTTCTCTGTCCACAAACTCTATGTTTGTGTTCCTTTATTTTGAAATGCTTTTAGTATTACTGTCACACACACAACCACAACCACACACACAACCACAACCTCTCACACAACCATACACACAACCACACAACCACACACACACACACAACCACACACAACCACACACACAACCACACACACACAACCACACACACACACAACCACACACACACACACAACCACACCCACAACCACTCCCACAACCACACAACCACACACACACAACCACACACAACCACACACAACCACACACACACACACACAACCACACACACACACAACCACACACACAGCCACAACCGCACACACAACCACACGCACAACCACACAACCACACAACCACATCTACAACCACCCACACACAACCACACAACCACACACAACCACACACACAACCACACACACACAACCACATACACACACACAACCACACACACAACCACATGCACAACCACACAACCACACACACACACAACCACAACCACACACACACAACCACACACACAACCACACACACACACAACCACACACACACACAACCACACACATACACACAACCACACACACACACAACCACACCCACAACCACTCCCACAACCACTCCCACAACCACGCACACACAACCACACACACAACCACACACACACACAACCACACACACAGCCACAACCACACACACAACCAGACACACACAAAACCACACACATACACACAACCACACACACACACAACCACACCCACAACCACTCCCACACAACCACACACACACAACCACACACAACCACACACACACACAACAACACACACAGCCACAACCACACATACAACCACATGCACAACCACACAACCACATCCACAACCACACACACAACCACAACCAACCACACCCAACCACACACACACAACCACATACACACACACAACCACACACACAACCACACACACAACCACACAACCACACACACAACCACAACCGACCACACCCAACCACACACACACAACCACATACACACACAACCACACACACAACCACACACACACACACAACCACACACACACAACCACACACACAACCACACACAACCACACACACAACCACCCACAAAACCACACACAACCACACACACACACAGAACCACAACCACACACACAACCACACACAACCACACACACAACCACACACACATAACCACACACACACACAACCACACACACACACACAGCCACACACACACACACAACCACACCCACAACCACTCCCACAACCACACAACCACACACACAACCACACACAACCACACACACACACAACCACACACACAGCCACAACCACACACACAATACGCACAACCACACAACCACACACACAACCACAACCGACCACACCCAACCACACACACACAACCACATACACACACAACCACACACACAACCACACACACAACCACACACACACACACACACACACAACCACACACACAACCACACACAACCACACACACAACCACCCGCAAAACCACACACAACCACACACACAACCACACACAACCACACATCCACACACACACCCACGACCACACCCACACCCACACACAACCACACAATCAACCACACACACAACCATGACCACACACACAACCACACACACAACCACACACACAACCACACAACCACAACCATACACACAACCACAACCATACACACAACTACACATACACACAACCACACATACACACAACCACACACACAACCACACACACAACACACACAACCATAACCACAACCACACACACACAACCACACCCAACCACACATCCAAACACACACCCACAACCGCACCCACAGCTGCACAAACAACCACATACACAACACACACAACCACACACACAACCACACACACACACACACACACAACCACACCACCACACCAAGCATTGGGATTGCCAATAGTTCTCACCTATGGGACCTTATAAGTGTTTAGCCATGCAATAGTTAATGTGGTTGCACCAAGGATATTGTGCTGCATAACCAAATACTTAGAAGGTCCCAAAAGCGAGACCTATTGGCTATGCCAATGCTTGTTTTTTTGTGTGTCTAATTTACATGAATATAATTATTTTTGGTTCTAATTCTAATTTGTGTCTAATTTACACGAATAGAATTATTTTTTGGTCTAATTTAACTTAATAGACTACAGCGTGAGCACAGGTTTTGCCCAGATACACAGGATGTTGAGCCAACGCTGAGGCTCGAACATGGATCCCCCGCTACCGCGTCAGCAGCTCTGACCTGCTGCGTCACATCCTCTCTCTCCATCTATCTTCTACTAGAGGTTGATTAGAAAATGTTTGATGTATAGCGAATCCGGAATAAGAAAGAAAATGGTCATTGTAGATAGAGTTGCATAATTATAATTCCTAGTTTTAAATAGAGTGCACAATACAAAAGGAACTTTGGCCGGGCTTTGCTCTGTTTTTGGCTTAGAACTGTCACACTAACCAGGAATACTCGTAGATGGTGAGTGCCGTAGTTTTGGTTAAATAGCACCGGCGCATTTTACACGTTTGCGTCTTCCTGCGTCGCGTCGGGGGCTCGTTTATTCATGCAACGAAGCAGGCATCAGCTGTGAGTTCCAAACAAATTCAAAGTGATACGCTTAATAGAGACAAGCGATAGTGCACATTTTATTTATCACATATACTACTGTGCCCAGATGACTGAAAATATTTATGTTGTCACTTGTCTCTTATGTTGCTTAATACTCCCATGTTCCATCATTGCAAAGAATGATAGGGCGGCTTCTTGAGAAGTGTTAAAAAGATTTGGTGGGGTCCTGCATAGCGCCGGGGTAAGGTGCTGTTAAAAAATCACAAAATTACCTGAAGCAAAATGCACAGTTGCCACGTTGCATAGGGAAACTGAGCTATCCAAAATTTCAAATAGCTCTCTCAAGTGCTTGATTTATACAAAAAAATTAACGTGTCAGGGTCCATATTTTTTTTTCTTTAGGGGGCTAGTGCCAGAACCGCCAACAACCACCACAGTGACCAAGAAACAGCCACTCACAGACCTCACGGAACAGCCACTCATTTATGACTTCCAAAAGTGACAGCCAGCACCTCCTTCCAAATAAAACAAGCATTGGCATAGCCAATAGGTCTCGATTTTGGGACCTTCTAAGTATTTAGTTATGCAGCACAATATCCTTGGTGCAACCACATCAACTGTTGCATGGCTAAACACTTATAAGGTCCCAAAGGTGAGACCTATTGGCTATGCCAATGCTTGGTGTGGTTGTGTGTGTGGTTGCGTGTGTGTGGTTGTGTGTGAGTGTGCTTGTGTGTGTGTGGTGTGTGTGTGGTTGTGTGTGTGTGTGATTGTGTGTGTGTGATTGGGTGTGTGGTTGTGTGTGTGTGTGGTTGTGTGTGTGTGTGGTTGTGTGTGTGGTTGTGTGTGTGTGGTTGTGTGTGTGGTTTTGTGTGTGGGTGTGGTTGTGGGTGCGGTTGTGGGTGCAGTTGTGGGTGCGAGTGCAGTTGTGGGTGTGTTTGGATGTGTGGTTAGGTGTGGTTGTGTGTGTGGTTGTATGTGTGTGGTTGTGTGTGGTTGTGGTTGTGTGTGGTTGTGTGTGTGGTTGTGTGTGTGATTGTGGTTGTGTGTGTGGTTGTGGTTGTGTGTGGGTGTGGTTGTGGGTGTGGTTGTGGGTGTGTGGCTGGATGTGTGGTTGTGTGTGGTTGGGTGTGGTTGTGTGTGGTTGTGTGTGTGTGTGGTTGTGTGTGTGTGGTTGTGTGCGCGTGAAAATTGTGTGTGTGTGTGGTTGTGTGTGTGATTGTCTGTGTGGTTGTGTGTGTGGTTGTGTGTGTGGTTGTGTGTGGTTGTGTGTGTGTGTTTGTGTGTGTGTGGTTGTGTGTGGTTGTGTGTGTGGTTGTGTGTGTGTGCTGTGTGTTGGTGTATGTGTGGTTGTGTGTGGTTGTGTGTTTGGTTGTGTGTGTGGTTGTGTGTGGAGATATGAAGCAAATGGATAGTTAGGGAAAGCCACAGCTGCACTACCCTACTATACACGACAGTGTTAATGATAAATGTAGTTCAAGTTGCCCACCTCTGTGGTCCACTATCCACAGACCATATACGTTTGAGCACCAAATTCCTTTAACAGAGAGGCAAAGTGACAGCAGAATAACAATAATGATAGTGCATAACGTATTTCAAAAAACAAGTATACATAAAGAAAGAATAGGTTCTTTTAATTTGTTGTAGCAGAGAAACAGCCAACGCGTTTCGCCCAACAGCGGGCTTCCTCAGGGCTGTAAAGAACAACATACATTTTTCAGAAAATCATATTGATAAAATTACAGTCAATACAATATTGCAGTTAATATAGTGGAACCAACACAGAAATAAATGATGGTCACATTGCGAAAAGATCATAAATGTATAGTAATAGCCAGATGATTCAAGTCATCCTCTGCCATGAATGACAGTAGAGACATGTAAGTGCCAAAAAATTATAAATAAAGTGAAGCACAATGAATCGTTAGAGAGAAGAACGAAACCGGATAAGAGGAAGGAAAGAGCCCAAGAATGAAGAACAGACATTAAAAAACCATCCACACTATTAGGTAAAATCCAAATACCAATAGGAAAATTCATACGAGGTATATGTAAAGCAACGACAACATGTAAAGGAGAGAAAAAAGAAAAGAATGAACAACGTAGAAACAACGTATGCATAGACCCAAAAGACCATGGAAATCCAAGACATGCAGTGCTCAGAAACACGACACGTGAGAACTATAAGTTCTCAAACATGTTCACCACAACTTAGGTATGTATACAGTGATAAGTTAGCCAATAAGATTGAAGGGTATGTCAATAAACCACAGGTGGACAAACATTCACATACAAATCTCACCAAGGATTAGAGTGTAGTCCGATCCAGTCCGAAACCCAACGTGTATCTCGACATCAACTATGGATCACTATGTCAGAAAAAATAATCGTATTGGTAACACTACAATCAATGCGACTAATTATTAGATGCCAAAAAACCAGCTATTTACTGTGTTAGTAGTAACGCAACGGTAGTGCAATTGTACCTTTATAGTTGAGCGAAAAAGGTCTTCTCAAGTATCCCAATTAATGAGAATCAGGCCAACGGAAAGTTCATCAATGGGTCACAATCAATAGAAGAAATGCTTTACTCCATACAATCAGAAGTAGCCAAAACCATTCACTTCGATTGGTGAATTCTTATCCGAGCACTACAAAATAAGTAATAAAGAATTTGACGTAATATTTCATATTTAGTTACTTTAGAACCACACGTATTAGAAAAAACCTTTGCGCCAAATACAAAATGGCGTTATATAAAACTAATCCTGATCAGGATATATAATCAAACGGGACTTAAAATACGGCTTTCACAAAAAGACACGTATATATTGTATTCAGCGCCGTATCAAAGTTATCGGTGTCTAGTGGGTTTATACAAACCAATATATTAAAAGAAGCTAAACATACGACGTTTGGGTGGTGTCAGCCAGACTAAGTATTACGACTGACACTTAATCATATGTATAGACAGGTTGTCGTAAAGAGAAATAGATACCACCTATTCGCTTAACCCATCTGTAAATGTAAAACAGAAGATACGAGTTCCGTAGTGAACAGGTGCTCGCGTCATTGTAATTTTAGACGTTCTAAAAAACCACCTAGTATGGTGAGTCATAAGGCAAGAATTCCAATCATTAGCAGGTACTGGCAACACTCACTTAGTATTTTTGTCCAAGCGACTCCATATCACTCCGAGTTCTAGGATCACGGAACCGCGAATGCTATTCAAACGTAGATAGGAAACGCGTCAGATACCACGTGTCCTTAAATAGTCGTCCTGATTGGAGAAGTATATTTACTTCCTCAAACCAAAGCGAGGTTTGTTATTGCTCCAATGAAAGCTGATACATACCTAAATGGCAGTACGCCATCATTCCTCATTTTAAGAAAACTCTTATTTAAATTTGTTGAACTTATTTTATCGATGACAGTAATTTAAATGTCTTCGAATTGTGGACCGAAAATGAAACAATGGCCGCATAGCCAAAGGCGAATTAATCAATAAATATAGTCGAGCTCACTGCCCTGGACTCAGACGTTATTTAGTATTAAAAACAACCAAAGAGAACAATACAAAACAGAACGTCAACAAACATTTTCCTCGTGATGCAAATTCAAAAAGTTTCAACAAAACTTTATCAAAATTGACAGCTCCATCCCAAGCACAAAAGGACCAACGCGTATACATAAAACGCTACACACACATGTTCTAATTTTCACCATTTTTTTTCATAACACAAAGATAATGTGAAAGCGAACATAAAAGCCTCAAAGAAACCTCCAAAATACAGCGAAATAGAAATATCCTAACTCGGATTTATGATACGAGTACCCATGGGAAGCTGTTCTAGTTTTCATTATTCCCATTTGCCATGGCGACAGTGCGAATGCAATCCGAAAAATCCAAGAGGTCGTCAACGGTATGACAAATCAAGAATCAAGGACACAAATACCCTAAGTGGTGTAGCAACCATTCATACAACATTTAGCCAGAAATTCATTATTCATAGGAGTAAAAGACCAAAACAAGACAAAGGAGAGGGAGACAGACCCAGAGACACATAGGTAAAGAGCATATAAAGACAGTCATTATGCTACATCTATATATCCACTTGGGTCCAACTTTACATGATACATAGTCACTTCCAAAATCCTGACCAAGTATATAGGAATCTAATGATAATCAACTTACATATTTCAGAATGGATGACAGCCAGAGAATACCCATAATATCAAAGCGAACAATTGTAATACCAAACAAATGACAGTCTCATATCCAACTAACATAGTTGGAACTGCTTAGCACAAAGACAGCCAGCACCTCCTTCCAAACAAAACAAACATTGGCATAGCCAATAGGTCCCGATTTTGGGACCTTCTAAGTATTTAGTTATGCAGCACAATATCCTTGGTGCAACCACATCAACTGTTGCATGGCTAAACACTTATAAGGTCCCAAAGGCGAGACCTATTGGCTATGCCAATGCATGGTGTGGTTGTGTGTGTGCTTGTGTGTGTGTGGTTGTGTGTGTGGTTGTGTGTGTGTGTGTGCTTGTGTGGTGTGTGTGTAGTTGTGTGTGTGTGATTGTGTGTGTGTGGTTGTGTGTGTGTGGTTGGGTGTGTGTGTGTGTGTGGTTGTGTGTGTGGTTGTGTGTGTGGGTGTGGTTGTAGGTGTGGGTGTGGTTGTGGGTGCGGTTGTGGGTACAAGTGCGGTTGTGGGTGTGTTTGGATGTGTGGTTGTGTGTGTGGTTGTGTGTGTGGTTGTGTGTGTGGTTGTGGTTGTGTGTGTGGTTGTGGTTGTATGTGGGTGCGGTTGTGGGCATGGGTGTGGTTGTGTGTGTGTGTGTGGATGTGTGGTTGTGTGTGGTTGTGTGTGTGGTTGTGTGTGGTTGTGTGTGTGTGGTTGTGTGTGTGATTGTATGTGTGGTTGTGTGTGTGGTTTTGTGTGTGTGTGTGTGCTGTGTGTGGTTGTATGTGTGGTTCTGTGTGTGGTTGTGGTTGTGTGTTTGGTTGTGCGTGTGGTTGTGTGTGGTTGTGTGTGGTTGTCTGTGGTTGTGTGTGTGTGGTTATGTGTGTGTGGTTGTGGTTGTGTGTGTGGTTGTGGGTGTGTGGTGTGGGTGTGATTGTGTGTGTGTGATTGTGTGTGTGTGTGGTTGTGTGTGTGTGGTTGTGTGTGATTGTGTGTGTGTGGTTGTGTGTGTGGTTGTATGTGTGGGTGTGGTTGTGGGTGCAGTTGTGGGTGCGGTTGTGGGTACAAGTGTGGTTGTGGGTGTGTTTGGATGTGTGGTTGTGTGTGTGTGGTTGTGTGTGGTTGTGTGTGTGGTTGTATGTGTGGTTGTGGTTGTGTGTATGGTTGTTGTTGTGTGTGGGTGCAGTTGTGCGTGTGGTTGTGGGCATGTATGTGGATGTGTGGTTGGGTTTGTTTGTGTTTGGTTGTGTGTGGTTGTGTGTTTGTGTGTGGTTGTGTGTGTGTATGGTTGTGTGTGTGTGATTGTATGTGTGGTTGTGTCTGTGGTTGTGTGTGTGGTTGTGTGTGTGGTTGTGTGTGTGGGGGGGTTGTGTGTGGTTGTGTATGTGGTTGTGTGTTTGTGCTGGGTGTGGTTGTATGTGTGGTTCTGTGTGTGGTTGTGTGTTTGGTTGTGTGTGTGGTTGTGTGTGGTTGTCATTGTGTGTGTGTGGTTGTGTGTGTGGTTGTGGTTGTGTGTGTGGTTGTGGTTGTGTGTGTGGCTGTGTGTGTGTGGTTGTGTGTGTGTGTGGGCATGGTTGTGTCTGGTTGTGTGTGTGGTTGTGTGTTGTTGTGGTTTTGTGTGTGTGGTTGTGTGTGTGGTTATGTGTGTGGTTGTGTGTGTGTTTGTGTGTGTGGTTGTGTGTGGTTGTGTGGTTGGGTGTGGTTGTGTGGTTGGGTGTGGTTGTGTGTGTGTGGTTGTGGGTGTGGTTGTACATGTGGTTGTGTGTGTGGTTGGGTGTGTGGTTGTGTTTGTGTGTGTGTGTGGTTGTGTATGTGGTTGTGCGTGTGGTTGTGTGTGGGGTTATGTCAGGTTGTGTGTGTGGTTGTGTGTGTTTGCTTGTGTGTGTGGTTGTGTGTGTGGTTGTGTGTGTGGTTGTATGTGTGGTTGTGTGTGGTTGTGATTGTGTGTGTGGTTGTGTGTGTATGTGTGGTTGTATGTGTGGTTGTGGTTGTGTGTGTGTGTGGTTGTGTGGTTGTGCATGCGGTTGTGGTTGTGTGTGGTTGTGTGGTTGTGGTTGTTTGTGTGTGTGTGGTTGTGTATGTGGTTGTGTGTGTTGTTGTGTGTGGGGTTGTGGTTGTGTGTGGGGTTGTGTGTGGTTATGTGTGTGTGGTTGTGTGTGTGTGGCTGTGTGTGTGGTTGTGTGTGTGGTTGTGTGTTTGGTTGTGTGGGTGTGGTTGTGGGTGTGGTTGTATGTGTATGCGTGTGGTTGTGTGTATGTGTGTGGTTGTATGTGTGGTTGTGTGTGGTTGTGGTTGTGTGTGTGTGTGTGGTTGTGTGGTTGTGCATGTGGTTGTGGTTGTGGTTTGTGTGTGACAGTAATACTAAAAGCATCTCAAAATAAAGGAAGACAAACATCGAGTTTGTGGAAAGAGAAAGCACGTTGTAAGTCAAACAGGCGCAGCAAAGCATTAACACAACAACAAAACAAACAAGAATACTTAGCGAAGACTAGGTGCTACTAATGAATACACACAGCCCATCAGCTTAAGAGTTTGATTGCAGCCAATGTGCACTCAAACCTGCCCCCTCCTTGTGAGTTGCACCCCATATTTCATGAGTTGTAACTGCTGCACTCACCATAGCGCTTTGAGATCTAAAGCGCTACATAGGTCTCATCGATTAACCAGTCGCCAACATGCTGTGCTTTTAAAGAGAATGTGCCAAAAGTTTCCAGCTTCCTCATCATGTCCTCATGAAAGCGCCAACGAAAGGACTCCCTGAATGGTGCAACGGACATGAAGCAGCCGCTGTGATCAGGAATAAACACTGTGAACATTGTCCATTTTCACAGTAACATTTCCTTAATGTTCTTTAAGTCACAAAACAGTAATACTAAAAGCATCTCAAAATAAAGGAACACAAACATCGAGTTTGTGGAAAGAGAAAGCACATTGTAAGTCAAACGGGCGCAGCAAAGCATTAACACAACAGCATGTTCTTTGATGTTTGATGTTCCTTGAACGAGAACATCAAAGGGGCACCGTGAAAGTGATCGCGGGCGAAAGTGAAAGTGATCGCGGGCGCTTAATGAGCATGACGAGGTTTGCCATACTCTGCTCCTAAGCGTGCGCCCGCGCACATGCACTGTAGCTCTAGGCTGGCCATGGTAGCATTTTTTGAGTCCTCACAAAAAGTCTTGCCAGTCCAGCGCATGCCCTAGTTCTGGCGAGACCTAAAACATTCTGTTTAGGGCACGGACTTGCTGCTTTTACCTTCATACCCACTGTCTCTCCCACACAGCCAGTTCACTTTGCTTTAGTCGCTTCGCTTGACTACCGGAGCTTTGGAACCTTCTTAAGGGTATGTGAACCTACAGATAAAGCAATATTCAGCAAAGACGATGTAACCTATGGGCACTTCTGGATTACCTTTGTAAAGTGCCTTATAAATGGGTTTCTCAGGCGCTTACAATAAATATAAATACATGTCAAGTGCATGTTGAAGGCTTAAGATTCTACAAACTTGAATATCAATAGAGTTTAACACTGTTTTAAGTAAATAAAGGTAAACCGTTTTCTATATAAGACCAATGCATTCCTAAAACAGCGAATATGATTGTGGCAGCTGGTCTATCAAATTAGACCTCTAAACATGCATGGGGGTTATGTAGTGTGCCATACTATCATTTGTTTGTGTCATTCACAGGGGTGCTTAATTTGAGGCAGTGGTTTGAGATGGGGCCTAATAGCACAAATTATTGGGAACCAAAACCTATTTTTACTTCTCCGACTTGGACCCAGAGCAAGAGAGTGAAAAACACAAAAGGAGGAAAAAGGAAAGGAGGTAGAGAAAGATGGAAAAACAGTGACAAAGGGAGAATCTGGGATGAAAAAGTACCTGCAAGACAGAAATAAAATGACAGGGCGTGTACAGTAGTGGAAGAAAGAGTTATAAGGTGGAATCAAGACTAAGCAGCCTTTGTATTGACAATCTCTACATTCATCCCCCAGTCTGTGGCCTCTGAGAGGAAAATGTCGGGCACCGGCACTTCATATTTTACAAATTAGCACAGGGTATAGCTCAGTGGTTGTCTGTAATTAATTGTGCATGTTGGGGTACATACATTCCTGAAATCAATCCTCATTACTTTGCCAAGCTAAAACATCAAATGTGGAGCAAAAACACGTAGCGCTCTATTCTGCTCACGCCGTCTCTGGGCACTATTGCCCCCAACTGACTTACTGGAAGAGTAGATTAGAATAGAATGGCTTTGAGACCCCAAAAAGGTGGAGAATGTATCTAATTTCAGCAAAACCTCTGCAGGAGCACACACTTAAGCAGGCACAATATGTTATTCATAGTTATTCATTCACTAGACCAAGTGAGTGTCAAGTCTTCAGTTACTGCTTCCTTCCTACTGCGTGGGGGGGAAAGGGAAGAAGAAGTGATATGAACATAGTCACAGAGAGGAAGATCAAAGTGCACCATTATTTTGATACCTTTTAGTCAGTGGCGTAACGAAACTTGAGGGGGCCCCCCTGCAAGGTATGCAGAGGGGGCCCCACCTTCATTTGTGGCTGGTGACATTGGAAAGTGGTGGGTGTAATTTTGTTTTGTAATGCACCGCACCGAGCGAGCGAAGCGAGTGTGCCCAAAAAACTTAAGGGGGTCCCCCCCGGTAAAATTTTGAAAAAAGAGTGGGCAAATGGTGCATTTTCAAGCACATTTGAGAAAGCAAGAAGGTTAATAAAGCAATTGTGAAAGTGCAGTTATTACATTAATAAAGAGATATCATATAATAACATGGGTAGCTGCTTATTCAGTATAACCACAGCGCTTCATAACATACTTTGAGATACGAGGCTGAGTACCTCACAGATTTTTTTCCTTTCACAAACAACCAACCTAACAGGTCACAAACTAGCAGCATTCAAGAAGAAATTTTAGGATTAACGTATTGCCTGGCTGGTGATGGTGGAGATATGATATTATAGCTGGCAAATCCCATGCCATGGGGGGGGGGGGATGGGGGGGGGTGGAATAAGAGAAGATATGCATATTGTGGACTCATTTAGCTCACCATTCAATAGACCACAGCAGGAGTCACACATCCAGACCAGAAATATAAAAGTGCACAAAACTGATGCAACGACTTGAACATCTAAGCATTGAAACCATTGTTGTGGGCTTTTAAAGTCTGGGTATTGTAATGATTGTGACAGCAGGATATGCATAGGTTAACGTACCATCGGTCTTCACCTTAACTTCACTTTGAAATATATAACGCCTTAGCAGTCATCTTAGCCTACACTACAACTACAGTGTACACACCACACACAGCAGTAAAAAACAGAATTACATGAGAGAAGGGCTATGGAGAGAAAAGGGGTTATGTTGGAGTGTCAGTGTGGTAGTGAGGGGGAATCTGCGGAGAAGGGTTTTTTGGGGTGGACCATGGGGGGGAGGGTGCCAACAAACAATATTGCCCCAGGCGCCATCAGTGCTAAAGCAGGCACTCTCTCTGATCTTGTCTCATCACTCGTGCCCAGTGCCCAGTTGATTCATATCAGAACAATCTAATATCTAATATCCCTTCATAAAGCACCAAGCTGGATTGAAATTTTACAGTAAATTGACCTAATATTACAATTGGATTCCATAACTTCCGCTTAGCTTGCTTTACATGTGGATTTGTGAAAGCTGCAGTTAAAATCAACAAGCATTTGCAATGCAATAGGTCTCGCATTTGCGAGAGTTAGAGCTATTGGCGTTGTAATTTACAATGTCTTTTACCTATGTGTTTTGGCATGGAGCATGATGGGTGCATGTAAGGTTGTAACTAAGTCAGTTACCTATAAAATAGTTTACTTATAAACAACCAGTTAGGGTGAAGCAGCCAGTGTTAAAGGCCATATGTCACTGTGTCTGCAAGAATAGTTAACCATGTGTTAGATGTTAATGGTAGACTGATAGCTGATAGGCTTGGTTGGGGGAGATAATCATACCTGCAACTGCAGCGTAAGAGCTTTATTTGTGTTAATATACTTAGTAAAAAACCAATGTTTAGAGCAACAGAAATTACACAAATTCACGTATGTGCACTGGGACTACCTGACAGCAATTTCATTATTGGTAAATCCAATCAACAAGTACTGTATTTCCCAATAAATACAAATATGAAAAATATGACAAAATGGAGTTTAAAAAAGGTGGAGGACAAAAAGCAATGAGGCTTGACAGTTCAAGGCTGCTATTGGCGAGTCGAGGAGGTCATGAGAGATATGAAGACAAAAACATGGAAGGAAAATAGTTGAATAGAGGATGGAGGGGAGATTTAACAAATAAATTGGATGCTGGATGGAAAGGAGTACTGGGATTCAGAGTGGGCAAACAAGGAGATGTGTGGATGCAGGATCAAATACAAAACATTTTGAAAATATTCAAGGAAGACTGGTTTTTAGATTAAACAAAAAGGCATGCATGTAGTCAAAAGTTGAGGGTGGCTGGAGAAGAAAGTAGATAGAATTCAAAGATGAAAGCGTATAGGGTGGTTGGCGTGGAGAAGCATGAACAGTGGTCAAGAATTGACATGGTTGTTAATTTATTCTTAACAAAGGCAGCATAATAAAAATGCTCACAATGTGCCTTGCCTTTAAAATGTGCCTTTCCAGTTTTGGTCATGTTTGGATGAGACTGCACAGTAGAGGTTTGCGTCAGCTTCACCTCATCCACTTTTTTAACTAAGCTATATGAAACAGTGTAGTGCTGTTGCCTGCCATGTACAAAGATCTTGTCTAGTGTCCTGGTCCTGGCTTTGCCACATGTAGTGGTTGGTTTCATAGCTCTAAAGAAAGCAGACAGCATGAAGCTTTGGATGCAAACCTCACATTTGCTGCACATGGAGCACCATGGAGTTGGAGTCCACTCTCATAGACCATTGTGTGACATGTAGCTCTTTATGCCAAATGATATTGGACTGCAGCATTTGTTACCTTTACACACACAGTACACTCATTTTATCACTCATGGGAGGATGAAGGTCTAAGTCTGTCCTGAAGGTATTCAGACCATAGCCTGTAGGTTTAATGCAGTGTTCTACTGATACTTTAACCCACTAAGTTACCCTACAAGAAAAGCAAGGGACACCTGGAGTTCTGGTGACACCTAATTCAAAATTGAGCCAATATGTCTGTAGCGTTACACAAGCATCCCCCTGGAAGGAAATCATTAAGTGTTACATGACACCACCTAAAACACAAGCACAAGTATCAGAAAAAATGCACCATTGCAGGGATTTTCAGCTTTAGTGTGAAATATTTTTTGGAGCACTGCCTCCCAAATTGCTTCAGTCCAGGAGCAATTTTTAACACAGTGAGTAGTGTGGCAGATGGGAGGAGGAGGTTTGCCATGGCAGAGATTGTATGTGTAATGTAATTGGTGCTCATAAAGCGCTCTATTACTTTGGGTCGAGTTTGCGGTATATAAAAACGGCAAAAAGAGGTTGAAAACAAAGTCTTAACATAATGAATGACAAATAGATACTCATTTAGTGGCTGATTTGTACAAAGCGAAACCAGAACCTATTGATAAATCACGGCTACCCCTCTTAAATTACCAAAACTCAATTTTCTTCATTATCACGTATGCATGCACTTTTAAATACGTGAGTTCAGAATATCAGTTGTACAAAAGGTGTGGCTAAAAAAGCCAAAATATTATGAAAACTTTACCGTCAGGTAGCTACACATAAAATAACTTGCAACTTAAATGTTTTTTTTTTAAACGATAGTGGCAAATGCACTGTAGTACATTATGAAAGTCTATTAGTTAATACACTGCAGAGGTCTGTGTGTAACCAGAGAGCCACAGAATTACATCTTAGTGCAGTGGAGAATAGTTACTTGTGTATTTCTAGTGCCACAAGGTCAGTCTGTGACAGAAAGCACTGAGGTTATGTAATTCACTTTTTTAAACTTGCAGAACACACAGTAGAAGATATACTTCTACAACATGCTTAAAAGGTTAAGATAAAATAGTGTTTCCAAAATATATATTTTAATAATACTGAGGCTGTACGTAATTTTTTTTTTTTTACATTACCATCCTTTCAACACCATGTCACTGCACAATTCACTTGTTAACTCTTTGCACTACCACTCACAAAGAATGTCTTTGCCATCACAAACCTTTGATCAATTAAAGCCAGTACTCCTACTAACTCCCAAGCATCCTTTACATTTGCAGATGTTTCCCTTTACATTTGCAGATTAACTAGTAGGCCCAATTTGCATTTCTTTCAGGCAGAAGGCACACTGACTGACAGGCTTTGGCGTTACCGCACAGGAGACGTTCTCAATGACACTTCAGTTAATGCACTTAATTTAAACTAGTTGAATTAATCATCCCCACTGCTGCTACTCAAGAGGAAATAGAGGTTAAGGGAGAGAGCGACAGGCCAAGGGCAGTGGGAGAAGGAAGAGAGGAAGGGGTTTGGGGAGGGAAAGTGAAGCAGACACTCCGACACCCAAGGAGGACTAAAAGCACTCACCCGCCCTAGTAGTCATGTTGCCAGGTGTGGGTGTCCCATCAGAACAGTCCACGGTGCTTCCTTTCAATGAGGCCCAGCTGCAAATCCTGAAATCACCTCTCAATTACAGCTCAAAAAAGAATACACGAGGCACAGAAGCATGAGCTGTGTAACTGTTTAGAGCACATGACCGCTCTGACGTCAGGCCATTTTCCAAATGCTGCAACCCCTCCCTTTCAAAGACGTCACACTGTGACAACTTAGCCTGAAGTCTATCGATGCTTTTTATATAATTTAAAATAGGATGGTAATTGCTTTTATAATTAACATCCTCATCCATATAGCACATCATAGCTGCCAAGGTTTCAGATTGCTATGTGTGACATTTTCATAATTTCAGCAGAATTATGAGTGACATTTCAGCAACTATGAGTGACACTTTCCCATGTGAAAAGTCAAGCAATTAGGACAAGTGAAACATATTAATTAAACTCATTTGAGCAAAGAGAAATTTAAGAAGATTTTAAAACTGCTGGAAAGCACCATAAATAGAGGGGCACTTAGGAAGCAAAGAGGTGGCAAGGGGCATGTGGGGTGGGAAAGAAGCATTCAACCTCCCTGATGGAAAGACTGAGCAGCATGAATAATGCACGAAATAGAGTGCCTGCTTCTAAGCACTAACATGATCATCGGACACAAAAAAACAGACCAGAGCCTGGGAAGTGTAAGGCGACCGGAAATAGCTGTTTTTAGAGGTATATTTAAAAAATATATATTTATCCAACTGGTGGGACCCGGCTGAGAGGTGCGCAAATGGGCAATTAGTGGTAAATCTGCTGCGCTCGTGTATGAGAATAACACGCATAATTTTTAAATACATTTTGTAAAACATGTGTCAGGTGTGAATACCCAATTAGGACACACGTTTGCAGTAACAGATTAGGGTTGGCAAATATGTTGCACTCTGTATTGAAAATCAAAAGGAGATAAATAGCACTCTGTAAAATGCAGAGTGCACTTACTTGCTTCAATGCGGGCTCCCGGCAGAGAAGGACAAAGCATTAACACAACAGCTGCCTAAATCGTCTCACCGTCCTGGATAATGGATGCAATGTGAAGGGCCTTAGTTTTTGTAATGGGCAGGTCAATTATCATAATTGCTTAATTGTTTTCAGTGCGCACTGAAGTATTTTCAATCCAGTGAGTTGACTTCAGAAAAAGACCCAAATGTTGCCCATTTAGAAACAACGATGTGGATAATTCTATGCCTCTTAATGACGCCCACATTAATTAATCAGGAGCTCTCCGGCCCGACTCCCGAGCACTGTGCTGAGGAGGCCCCCTGTGCGTGGGGGCCCCCCCGCACCGAGGGGGCTGCGGGGGCCTGTGTTACGCCCCTGCTTTCAGTCAATTAGTTTGTTACACAGATCCACTAGGCAACCCGTTTTAAGTGCTCAGACTTATTTGCTAAATTAAATTGTTTCTCTCTTTTTTTTTTTTTTGCAAAATCCATTTTAGGGTGTGTGAGAAGTTGGCCTGGTATATGCTGTCCACTAGTTATAGTGGGCACCCTGTACCAGTCCAAACAACCCCTTATTGATGATAGGTTAAAGACAACCTTTATTGAAAGCTACCCTCCAGCCTGAGTACCTCTATGCGATGCTGGGTGGTTGGACTTTTGCCTGTCCTCAGTTTCCTAGTAGTGCATAATGCTCTCAATTCCATGAATGGGAGGTTATCATACATGGAGACAAGAAGCCCATTGGCTTCTGGCAGGGACCCACTGGTTCCTGGTCTTGAAGACATTAATAGCGAGGTGTGGTGTATTGCACTACCTACACTAGTGTGGCCTACTAAACTCTCTTGAGTTGTAGAAAGGGTGTGCTAAGCCCTCAACACACAACTCTAAGTTCAGTAGAACTTTCTGTATTCTAAGCCTTGTATTATATGTACCTAGGGTACCTTTAGTGGTTTTCAGTTAGCCACTCAATTGAGATTATATGGTAAAACAATAGCAAGCTGGAATCCCACTGCTGCCACCAATGTGAGAAGGTGGCCTGGTATATGCTGTCCACTAGTTATACTGGGCACCCTGTACCAGTCCAAACAACCCCTTATTGATGATAGGTTAAAGACAACCTTTATTGAAAGCTATCCTAGTGGTGGCTATGGAGCAGCCTTCAGGCTAAGTCTTGAAGGAATGTAAAGCAGCTCATTTTACCAGTCTATAATCTCTTGAATGGCGAAATGAAAGGCAACCACACCAGGTACATATATCAAATATATGTATTTATTTCTAAACACACCCTCCTAGTCTCTTTATGAGGCTAGAGGTCAAAACACATAAGTTACACTTCAAATATTACAGTAAAATAGCACAAATACACTTCAGGCCCTAAGGGCGAGCCAAACCATATACTAAAATAGTGGTATAAGAACCACGACTTAACTAGACAAAAGGCCTAGAGCCTGTAGAATCGCTGGGACCCCAAGGAACCACCCAAGGTAGTGACACAGGGGACCCATAGGGGCCGTGTGCAGTGTGAGAACACAGCCCGAGCTCCCGTTAGCTTCTATGGGGAAAGTCGCGGTTAGATTTTTAAAGATTAAGGAAACTTAGAAATGAGTCAAGACCAAACCCTTTGGGACTTAGGAAGTTCTAGGGTCAACACCGACGGGAGCACTGGAGTTCTCGTGTTACCTCACCCAGGGAAGCCGGGTGCATAGGTGTCAAATGGTGTCGGGTCGCGTCGTCGATTTCAATGGGAGCTGGCAAACAAGTGCTGCTGCCGGGAAGATGCGAAGTGTCTGAAGAGATCCAAGCCTGGATCGAAGTCGAGAAGAACCTGAAAGCAGAGGGGACAGAGTCTGGGTCACTTGCCAGTGACCAGGAGGACGATAGGCGGATGCCCACCGATGTCAGGTGATTCAGGTGAAAAAGGTGAAGCTTGACTCTTCAGCCACGAGGACCAGGAGGTGTCGAGGACAACCAGGAGCTGGAATCGTGGTGTCCCACAAAGGATGTCAAGTGCTGCAGTGTCAGTGCCCGGATTGGACACAACAAGCCTTGGCAACAGCAAACCACACAGAAAGGAGAAAGATGCTTCGGTGCAGACCAGCAAGGTCTGAGGGACTCACCACTTTGTAGGGAGTCAGGGCACATCTGGAGCAACCTGGGAAGCCCAAGGAAAATCAAAGTTAACCTCTCAGGGACCCAACAGTTGACGGACCAGGAATCGCGAAGGGACCTCAAGAAGAAACACAAATTGGCGGCCCACGGGTCACTCGGGGTGACTAGGCAGACAATCTTCAGTGGATTCTCTGCTCCAGATGGGGGCTACAAGTAACCCCAAGCAAGACTTCAAGAGACGTCAAAAAGTCAATGCACTTGCAAAAGTGCACGGTGACCAGAAGTTCCGGTTCCACGCTACTCACAAGGGCTGCGGGTCTCAGCTTTGCTGGGGAATCGGGTCGGTCTCTGAGATGTCTGGAAATTCTCTTCCTGGGCTGCAAATATTTCGGAGTCCGGTGGGAGCTTCGAAGATGCAGACCAGCAAAATGCTTCGTTGGTGCCTGACCCCAAGGGAGATTTATTCAGTCCTCTAGTCTTTAGTAGAGCGTCGAAGTTCCAGGATACAGCTTCAGAGTTTCGTCCAAGGATTTCTCAAGTTCTGGTTTCAGAGGTTCCTTACTTATACCTAAGGAAGGGGTTGGACTAGCTCTAGGGACCCACCTATGGGAGGGTTTGGAAAGAGGGTTGGCTACACCCATTTCCTTTGTCCAGTTTCGAGCCAGAGCAGGGGCTGGAAGTCACTGAATCAGTTTGAGCTGGACTATGCACAGGAACACCAAATGTGCCCCCAGTGCAGGACTTCAAAGCACTCTGAGAGTGCTCCTACCCAGCACCAACACACATAAGCCTGTCTGGGAGGTAGTTACACCTCCCTGTGATAGGAAACCTATTGTCCAGGCCTCCCCTGCTGGAGTTTCGGTCAGCAGCAGGAGGCCAGACCCGTGTCTGTGGCTGCAGCATCCATTTTGTGATGCCAGGGCTCTGTTAGATTTCTACCGGGTATACCAGTACTGCCATGTCTCTCCCTCTAGAAGAGTGAGATCATATCCTCACATTATGAATTGATATGGGGTATGGTTCCAAGGTTTTTGACACCAAACACGACATGTTTCCGTGCAGCCAGTCCAAAGTTAGCATTAACCGTTTAAGATATAATGCACTTAAGAGTATATGGTCAGGCTGCACCACTGACAACCCCGGAGAAGAGATTCCGAAGGTTGCAGAGGGGCTCAGCTCATGCCTGGGCACCCTCTCACATATAACCAAGCACCCTGCCTTCAGGATTGATAAGGCCTGCCATAGGGGTGACTGATAGGTTACTATGTGCAGTGATAGGTGGGGTATAGTGAACCTATACCTCAGTAAGGGATGCATGCACCACCTTACCCAGGCTGCAGTAGCAGACCTGTGGTGTCATTTTGAAGGGCTTTCCAGGGGTGGCACAATACATGCTTCAGCCTCTGGTAGGCCTCTGGGGTACCTATGCCCTGAGTACACAGTATACCATATACTAGGGACTCACAAGGGTACCCCAGAATCCAATCTGGAGTGTACTTAAAGTACATGCAATCAATTTAGAGAGGAAGCAGCTAGGCTGGGGTCCTGAATAGCAGGGCCCCAGACAGACTAAAGTCGAAAAACAGTGAAACACCAGCAAAAAGTGGGGGTAATCATACGAGGCAGATCCTACTCTCCTACACAACCCCCCCAAACGCAGGGACATTAAACTAACCTTGACCAGTTGAGTCTTCATGTTCTAAGTGGAAATATCTGGAGAGTCCATCTTCATTGGCATGGTTACTACCAGGTCTATGTTCCACTGTATAGCCCATCCCCAGTAGGGAAATGGACCACCTGAGAAGTTTGAGGTTTTCACCCTTCATCTGTTTTAGCCTTATGGTCTGTCTGAACAATGAAGTGAGTACCAAACAAGTATGGCCTCAGCTTCTTCAGAGTCCAAACCACAGCAAAGGCCTCCCTCTCGATGGATGACCAACGTTTCTCTTTGGGGGTCAACCTTCTGCTTATGAAAGCTACTGGTTGATCTTGACCTACATCATTCAACTGTGACAGTACAGCCCCTACCCCCAACTCAGATGCATCTGTTTGTACAATGAACTTTTTGGAGTAATCAGGACTTTGCAGAATGGGAGCAGTGCACATGGTCTGCTTCAGGTCATCAAATGCCTTTTGACAGCTAAATGTCCACTGAACCTTTTTGGGCATTTTCTTAGAGGTTAAGTCATTCAGGGCTGTGACTATTGATCCATACCCCTTGACAAATCTTCTGTGGTACCCAGTCAGGCCTAAGAAGGCTCTCACCAGAGTCTGGGTAGTGGGAGCAACCAAGTCCATTATGGTCTGGATTTTTCTCTGCAATGGTTGAACCTGGCCTCCACCTACAAGGTGGCCCAGGTACACAACCTGACTCTGCCCTATCTGGCACTTAGTAGCCTTGATAGTTAGGTCTGCTTTTTGAAGGCCCTCCAAAACATTCCTCAGGTAGACCAGGTGGAGCTAAAGACAGCAATATCATCAAGATATGCTGCATTATAGTCTTCCAGGCCTGTAAGGACTTGATTCACCAACCTTTGGAAAGTGGCAGGTGCATTCTTCAAACCAAAGGGCATTACCAGAAATTGATAGTGCCCTCTAGGGGTAGAAAATGTTGTCTTTGGCTTTGCATCATCAGCTAGTCTGATCTGCCAGTAGCCAGCTGTCAAGTCAAATGTGCTTAGAAACTTGGCTGAGGCCAAAGTATCCTTTAGCTCATCTGCCCTTGGGATGGGATAGGCATCAGTCCTAGTAACTGCATTGAGACCCCTGTAGTCCACACAAAACGTCATCTCTCTCTTGTCATCTTTGGTGTGAGGTTTAGGCACAAGGATTACTGACTAGCCCAAGGGCTATCTGAAGGTTCAATGACTCCCAAATCCAACAACTTTTGGACGTATACAGTCCCTGACATGGTCAGTTTGCCTGTAGATCTTATTGTTCACAGGCAGCCTGTCCCCAGTGTCCAATTCATGAGTGCACCAGGTGGTCTGACTTGGAGTCAGAGAAAACATATGTCTGAACTGGATGAGAAGTTTTCTGCAGTCAGTTTGTTGCTGGACAGTGAGGCTGCCTTCCAAGGCTACACCATCCACTGATCCATCATCAGGGTTCTGAGAAAGCAGGTCAGGGCGTGGGTCACTCTCTTCCTCCTGTCCTTCATCAGTAGCCATGAGCAAGCCCAAGTCTGCCCTGTCAACATATGGTTTAAGTCTGTTGATATGAAGTACCCTGTGGGGACTCCTAGGGGTTCCAAGGTCTACCAAGTAGGTGACCTCCCCTTTCTGTTCAACAATTGTATGGGGGCCACTCCATTTGTCCTGGAGGACTGCTGGGGCCACAGGCTCCAACACCCACACTTTCTGTCCTGGCTGATAAACAGTCAGTACAGCCTTTTGGTCATGCCAGGCCTTTTGTAATTCCTGGCTAGCCTCAAGGTTTTTAGTTGCCTTTTCATGTTTTCAACCATCCTGGACCGGAGACCAAGTACATAGTCCATTATGTCCTGTTTAGGGGGTTTGAGAGGTAACTCCCAACCCTCCTTTACCAGACACAAAGGACCCCTAACAGGATGGCCAAACAAAAGTTCAAAAGGGCTGTAACTAACCCCCTTTTGTGGCACCTCCCTGTAGGCAAACAAAAAGCAGGGCAAAAGGATGTCCCACCTCTACCTAAGCTTCTCTGAGAGGCCTTTGATCATGCCCTTTAAGGTTTTGTTGAAACTTTCAACTAAACCATTGCATTGTGGGTGCAAAGAAACAATGGATTTAGGCCCAGATCTCTGTACTGGGGTGAATGTATGACATTGTTCTGCATTCTGTCCATCAACTGTTATTTTGCATTTGTCCCCCCACGTGGGAAGGGTATGCCCAGACGTGGGTCCCTTGCTCTCCATGCCAATGGAATCAAGCTATCCTGGCTGAAGAGGGGTGAAACCCCGAAACCGGTCCTAGGATGCTTGTTTCCGGTCCAGGGAGGACCTGGCTTGGCAGTTCGGGCTGGACTGTTCCTATGATTCACAGGGTCAAGACTGTTTTGCATATGGCTGGGTTCAAACTGGAATGGCATGGTGAGCAAAAAAAAGATGGATTTAGGCCCAGATCTCTGTACTGGGGTGAATGTATGACATTGTTGTGCATTCTGTCCATCAACTGTTTTTTTGTTTTTTTGAACTTGTAGTTCACTCCACACTCCTTCCACATTGTAGTCAAGTAACTAGACATGAAGTTTGCACCCCTGTCAGATACTACCTCCTTAGGAAAGCCCACTCTTGAGAATACACCCAAGAGGGCTCTTGCCACCACAGGTGCTGTAGTGTTCCTGAGGGGAATGGCTTCTGGGTACCTAGTGGCATGGTCCACCACTACCAGGATACATCTGTGCCCAGATGCAGTTTGAGGATCCATGGGACCATCAATGTCAATCCGAACCCTCTCAAAGGGAACCCCCACCACAGGTAGTGGTATCAGGGGGGCCTTTGTGGTTCCACCTGCCTTGCCACTGGCTTGGCAGGTCACACAGGAGCGACAAAACTCCTTAGTGTCTTCAGACATGTGGGGCCAGTGAAAGTGAGGGACAATTCTGTCCCAAGTCTTGTTCTGGCCCAGGTGTCCTGCTAGGGGAATATCATGGGCTAGTGTCCATAGGAAGCCCCTAAACTTCAGAGGTATAACCAACCTCCTGGAAGCAACAGGCTTGGGGTCTCTACTCTCTGAGTAGGGAAGGACAATCTTATTCAGGTTTCTATGTTCATGAGACCTCTCCCTATCTCTAGGGGTGTTGCTGCCACCATGGGACTCTAGTCTAAACTTTTTTCTAGCTCTGTAGAGCTCTAGGGCCTCCTTGTCTAGGGCTACCTACTTCCTTCTGATTTCAAGCTGTGCTTCCTCATACTTCAGCAGTCTCTCCCTCCTCTCCTGAGAGGTTTCCCTCCTATGAGAAGAAATAGAGGTTCCTATAGATGAACCAGAATGGTTAGACTCCACTGAGGGAGATCTAGACCTTCTAGAACCACCACCTAGAGTGGGGATGACATCCGCAAATGGATAACTGCACTGTAAAAGGCCTGTAAAGTTCAAAGGGTCCCCCAGGAGCAGTGGGCAGCAATCTTATGGCTCTCCTTTGCAGACAAAGGTAGATATAAGCTCCTCACTGTTAGAGAGGAGGAGGCAGATGATTATATCAGTCTGAAAAGTGCATTGATTGAAGGGTTTGGCCAAACCAATGAACAATACAGTAAAGGAGTCCATCCTCCCAATATATCTTATGGGTGCCACTAGCTTTCCCAGCAGCCTCATCAGCAGCTTGCTTTCTGAGGGGTTCAAGAGAGGGGCAGGTTTTCTGCTCCTGGCTCAGATCTGACCTGGAAGGTCCCCCTGTCCCCAAGAACTCAACCTGGTCAGGTTCAAGCTCTTCTGGGGCAGTTCCTTCTTCAGGCTCAAGATCATCTCCCTTAGGCCTGGGCGGTAAATTCCGTTCCGCTCGCGGAATTTGCGGAATTTCGGTAATTTCGTGTTCCGCGGAGAACGCGAAATTGCCCAAAATTCTGCTTTCCGCGACTTCGCGAAATTTTTTCTTGTTCGCGTTCTCAAAATGTGTGTTCGCGAGATATTTCTCCCCGAGCACGCAAACAGCAACTGTGAACAGGAAAAAAGCATCGCGAGCAAGCAATTCCGTGTGTTCGCGGAATTTCTGCATGTTGGCGGAGATTTTTTACCGTTTCGCGGAGATTTGCGTAACGCGATTCCGCAAATTCCGCCCACCCCTAATCTCCCTGAGGAGGCTGATCTGTACTCTGAGTCAGGGGGGAAGGCACTGCCTTAACCTTACTGCTCCTCCTCTTAGGAGGCACCTGGTCCATTTTTCCGGAATCCAGGGCCTTATTAAGGATCTGCTCCCTCATAATCAAATTGAACAATCCTTGGAAGTCATGCACTTTGCTGCCAAGTAACCAACCCTCCAGAGCCTTAGTAGCATAATCTACAAAGTCTGCCCAGTCTTGATTCTGTGCCTTTTAGGTATCTCTGAACTTTAACCTGTATTGTTCAGTGGTTTGGCCAAAATCTCCAATCTGGAGTATACCTAAAGTACATGCACTCAATTTAGAGAGGAAGCAGCTAGGCTGGGGTCCTGAACAGAAGGGCCCCAGCCAGACTAAAGTAGAAAAACAGTGAAACACCGGCAAAAGTGGGGGTAACCATAAGAGGCAGATCCTACTCTCCTACAGGGTGGGCTGCTAAAGTAGGACAACAATCAGGACTTCCATACCGCCGAAGGTAATGTTTACAATTCTAACAGGTATTTTTCCACTTAAACTCATCGCAGGTTGGAAGTGTGCTTTTAACATGCAGTAGATTTTAGGTCAAGCCTGGGCAGCGTGTGCGCTGCTCTGTGAGGCATGCTGTATGAGGTATGGAATAGACACTCCGCCCATTTCCCGCCCATCTTTTCAAATGGCTCCTGTTACTGTCCTTTTGAAATCTTTGCTTTTCAGCCGTGAATAAGCTTAGTAGTCCCTACTTGGAACTACCTTTTCTGCATTTGTAACCTCCCATATGGACTGGACTTTTTACTTGTGTTGTTACACGGTCTCCTTTATGTAGTCGGTGAGCACTATTTTCTTTAATGAACTTCTCCTATTACACCCATGACGTCGCAGCATGCCGCACGCCGCTCACTTTTATATTTTTATTAGTAATGTATTTATTTAGTTTAGAGTGCGGCCTGCTTTAACTATAGTGGCCGTGCTTATTTATTTAATTTACGGTGTGGTCCGCTTTCACTTTAGCGGCCACACTTATTAATTTATTTAATTTACAGCGTGATCCGCTTTCACTTTACCGGCTGCGCTTATTTATTTCTTTGCTTTACAGCACGGTCTGCTTTAACTTTAGAGGCCATGCTACAGAACCTTTCTTTAATTTTTTATTTTTAATTTTTGGGTGAAAGCACCCCGAACCACGTTTTCACTTTAATGTTGGCTGCGCCCCTTTTATGTTTAGACGCTGCTCACTGTAACCTGAATACAGCAAGCAGCATCTAGAAAAAGGAGCGAGGTCTCCATTAAAGTGGTCTCGCATTTGCGAGAGTTTGAGCTATTAGCATTAGGATGACAATGCCTTTTATTTATGTGTTGCTTTTAAAAACACATAAATAAAAGGCATTGTCATTTACAATGCCAATAGCTTAAACTCTCGCAAATGATCTATTGCATTGAAAATGCTTGTTCTTTTTACAAATGTTCAGATTAAAATTAACACAATATATTTTAATGAGCTGGAAGTCATGTTTTGACAGTTCATTTGGAATAAGAAAGCTTCTAGGGTAAAATTTCCAGTGCTTCAACTGGATACTGAAATGGGGAGGTTTGGCACTCCCCCAGGTTCGTATGTATTATTAAGCCTCTTTCTTAGATAATATAATCTGTTTAATTGATGGAAAGGATTCCTTGGATAGAATCTTTCTCAATAGGATGATACAGGGAGCTGGATCTCAGATTCCGGTTTTCATAAAGACAGGTAAACCTCCCACAAAAACTAGATATAAGACACTGCAGGAGAACTGTACTAGACTCCAGGCATTCTACTCCATGAAGGCTCATTCAGCAGGGTAAGAGTACTTGCAACTCACAGAATGTAAAATCATGGGCCTACATATCCAGAAAAGTCAGTTAAGGTTCTGGAAAGCAAATGGTTTTAAAGAGCCGGGACATTTTATAGTGGGAGGGAGATTAATTAATTGGCAGGAGATTCAGGCTAGGTGTGGGAATCGGTGCAAGCTTTTCTTTTTGGGGTATCTTCAAGATTGTACATATATTGAAAAAATATTGTCTCCCACCTGGTATAGGTCCAACATCTACTGTTGCCGCTCTTTTCAGAACAAAGCTGAGAGTGGTAGGAAACTGGTGTAGACTTTTACGGAGTCTAAGGGAGTGCCCTATAGTAAAAAAGTATTTTAGAAAAGATTACTCAGGCGACACAATGTACTTTCACAGAGCTTGAGTGGCAGGCGATCTCGCTAATTGGTAACAAAGCACGGAGGAGCGGGGGAATCTACGAACCTGGTTATCTGCCGCCTGCAGAGGGAACCACTCGTGCCACATCGCGCCAGCGCTGCTGTCGCTGTTTTTGGGCTCCTCTTGCTGTTTGTCTCCCCCGCCGCCGCCACCACCACACCTTGCGGCCGAGAGCGGGGGGAGACTACAGCCCCCAAGCACCCCTGCGGCTGCTGACGCCGCCAACGCGCCCGGAGGTGCTTTAAAGAACGCGGCTTCGACGGAGGAGCGGGGGAATCTACGGACCTGGTTATCTGCCGCCTGCAGAGGGAACCACTCGTGCCACATCGCGCCAGTGCTGCTGTCGCTGTTTTTGGGCTCCTCTTGCTGTTTGTCTCCCCCGCCGCCGCCACCACCACACCTTGCGGCCGAGAGCGGGGGGAGACTACAGCCCCCAAGCACCCCTGCGGCCGCTGATGCCGCCAACGCGCCCGGAGGCGCTTTAAAGAACGCGGCTTCCACGGAGGAGCGGGGGAATCTACGGACCTGGTTATCTGCCGCCTGCAGAGGGAACCACTCGTGCCACATCGCGCCAGCGCTGCTGTCGCTGTTTTTGGGCTCCTCTTGCTGTTTGTCTCCCCCGCCGCCGCCACCACCACACCTTGCGGCCGAGAGCGGGGGGAGACTACAGCCCCCAAGCACCCCTGCGGCCGCTGATGCCGCCAACGCGCCCGGAGGCGCTTTAAAGAATGCGGCTTCCACGGAGGAGCGGGGGAATCTACGGACCTGGTTATCTGCCGCCTGCAGAGGGAACCACTCGTGCCACATAGCGCCAGCGCTGCTGTCGCTGTTTTTGGGCTCCTCTTGCTGTTTGTCTCCCCCGCCGCCGCCACCACCACACCTTGCGGCCGAGAGCGGGGGGAGACTACAGCCCCCAAGCACCCCTGCGGCCGCTGACGCCGCCAACACGCCCGGAGGCGCTTTAAAGAACGCGGCTTCCACGGAGGAGCCGGGGAAACTACGGACCTGGTTATCTGCCGCCTGCAGAGGGAACCACTTGTGCCACATCGCGCCAGCGCTGCTGTCGCTGTTTTTGGTCTCCTCTTGCTGTTTGTCTCCCCCGCCGCCGCCACCACCACACCTTGCGGCCGAGAGCGGGGGGAGACTACAGCCCCCAAGCACCCCTGCGGCCGCTGACGCCGCCAACGCGCCCGGAGGCGCTTTAAAGAACGCGGCTTCCACGGAGGAGCGGGGGAATCTACGGACCTGGTTATCTGCCGCCTGCAGAGGGAACCACTCGTGCCACATCGCGCCAGCGCTGCTGTCGCTGTTTTTGGGCTCCTCTTGCTGTTTGTCTCCCCCGCCGCCGCCACCACCACACCTTGCGGCCGAGAGCGGGGGGAGACTACAGCCCCCAAGCACCCCTGCGGCCGCTGATGCCGCCAACGCGCCCGGAGGCGCTTTAAAGAACGCGGCTTCCTCCGCGTCGCGGGACGCGCGCGGGCGGCGCCGGGCCAAGCCCGGGCAAAGGGCGGGCCCTCTGTGGCCCTCAGTGGTCTCCAGTGGTCGGGCGGGCTGCCCCCCCTTCGCCTTTGATTGCACAAGTAAAAATATTCAACATGGGGAAACGCACGATCATGTCTGCATATGTAGACCCTGCCGTATCCATTGAGCAGCCCACATCGTTTGATACTTTGCTGGCCAATGCTTTAACCATGGTAACCAATGAGATTGCTGACACCGAAAGAAGGATGTCCATAGGATTACCAAATATTATTCCCCTATGTTCTCAATCCCCTAAGACTGCACCAAATTCGGGTCTCCCACTCTCTCCCACAGTAATGGTTATTAAACCCACAGTTCAAACTGATACACTAACCCCTATTACTGGAGTCATTAGTTCGGTTACTAATCCTGTTTCTGACTGTTTAGTGGAACCCGAAATGGATAAAGTACCATGCATTAACAAAACAACAAGGGAAAAACGCAAGAGAGGCCCTGCGAAAAGCACTATAAATAAAAGAAAGCAACCAAGTCGCTGTATAAACCAACCTACTCCACAGAGCATGTGGAATAAAGACAAAGACTGCGAAATAGTCACATCAATTGTCACCGAGGATTTTCCGCCTCCATCATTATCAGTGAACGATGGTACTGAGAAACTCTCTGTTTATACTTGCCGAACACAGTCTTCAGTTCTGGTTAAAGCCACTTGTGAGGACTTTATGTTGCAACCTGAGGGCACTGATAACTCTATCAGCACACAGACTGAGTTCCTCGATAGAAATATCCAACCTAAACCAAATGGCAATTTGATTGAAACTATCGTAGACACTATTTTTAAACAAGTTGAAGTTCAAATAGCTAAACAATTTAATATCATTTTTAAGAGACTTGATAAAATCGAAAACCTTGTAAAAAAAAGAGGAAACTAAAAGGAAAGGTATCATTAGTATAGACACCCTTCGGGGAGAGAAATTCATGGATAAGCTAGAATCACTATGTAATGGCCTGAGGGAGAGGGGTTTGGCTGTTACCGCAGACCCTGGCCATAGTAAGATCAAAGGTCCTATCATCGCTAAAACTGCCCCCTCTAATAGCAGCCTAGCCAATACCCCACCTGTACGGATTACCGTTTCAACACATGACCCCTCTGAAGTAGCAGGATCAGTAATGGCCAGAACTGTAAGTTCAGTGTTAAGGCCATTACTGCTCCTTTAGCTACCTCACTAACTAGGACAGGTAATATTCTGGATGGTGTAACCAATAAAGGAGGCGTACCTGAAAGAAATAGAACTACTAATAATTTAGGGCCGCCGCTCCACCTACCCCCAGAAGCCTGCCCATATGTTTTAGTTTTAGCAGGTGTCCCTGCCCTCAAAGAAGGTCAAAGTGAGTCATGGGCACAACTACACAATAAATGCATAGATTGGCTGACCAAACACAAAGGAGCAAGATGGGACATTTCTAATGAGATTATATCAACCCGCCGGGTAAGCTGGGTGGGCCTACAACACAAAAACATTAGTGGAGACTGTATAGTGATTAATTTTAGACATCCAAATTCCGTAAGATTCTTTATGGACACACATAATACTCACGCCAGCCTGTCCACTGCTATAACCCTTCTCCCATTGGGTTATTTTTATAGGCCCCCCCATAGACTACCTCAAACGGTTTCTACTACCTTTCCTCTATCTAATAGATTTTCCGCCCTATCTGATTTGGGAAGTCTAGATTGACCATTACCAACATCTCTTATTATATCGGATGAGGTCACTAGCACAGTCCCCTTGGAAATGGTAAACCCTATATGTATTCCCAAATTATGCCCAGGTAGATTAGTACCCCCACACGCAGAATGCCCCGACCCTCCTGTAGCCCCCCTTTTCCCTGCCACTATTCTACCGACTGATACTTTAAGTGTCATTAGCTGGAATATTGCTGGGCTTATAGGCAAGATGAAAATTAAAGAATGGGTCACATGGATAAGTGATTTTGTTGTGGTAATGCTGCAGGAAACATGGAGTACATGTGCCCAACTATTGGAGGGCTTTTTCTGTCATAACCTTACTGTACCACGCCCTGCCATGCGGCGTCCTAGTGGCGGTCTATCTATCTGGGCAAAAATCTCCAAGGATGTGAAAATCGAACCACTACACGTGGTTAGTAAACATTTGATAGCTGTAAAATATGTTGCAAGGTTAAAGATTTGTTTTATAAATTTTTACAATAATGATTTCGTTAAACATCCTAATCCCACATTTTTAGAATTGTTTAATTTTATTGATGAAATTGCGGATGGAGAAAAGTATGGCCAATTTGATGGTATTTGTGTAGGTGGAGATTTTAATGCTCATATTCATTCTACATCCCCACCCTGCAGACGAGGTTCTGAATTACTGGACTTATTATATAGCAGGGATTTAGATGATGTAATGGGTTACAGTGGAATTGTCGAGGAAAATGCATCGGTTCCCACCTATATTGGCCGCGGTTGTTCTACAACTATTGACTATATGTTCACCTCCTCTCTCCTTAGTGGAGTGTTATTTAAATCTGAGGTTGTCAGTAGTTCATATAGTGACCATCTGCCAATTGTAATCTACCTTAAATCCATTAAAAGACCTACAGGCTCGCATGAGGTTGGAGCCTCAAACATTACTGTATCTACAGAAAGGCTCAGGATTGTATGGAGAGGGATCGACAACAAAGAGATTCTAGCTAATGTGATTAGGAATAACCCTCTAGTGATCTCTAATTGCTTAACACCTGGTGTCCCCGATATAATCAAGTCCTTCTGCTATTTATGTGCAGTCATAAAAAGGGCAATTTCTAAACCCTTAAAAGAACAGAACATAAGCAATCGATGGTTTGATACTAACTGCTCGAGGGCTAATAGAGAACTTAGAAAGGCCTTGGAAGCCAAACCTCGAGATGTGTCCCTTGTCAGATCATTACGTCTTAAATACAAGCATGCATTAACCCCTTCGGTGCTCATGACGGAACGGTTCCGTCATGAGCCACGGTTGAGCTGTGCTCATGACGGAACCGTTCCGTCATGACCACGCCCGCGCAAGATTCCGTCAGCACAGCGGCGGAATCTGCGCAGCATGGAAGGGGTTAAAAGCAAGATCTGAGGAGCTGTTAATAAGCCACTGGGACAATCTGACCAAAACTGCTGCCCTAAAAGACTCGACAGGGTTCTGGAGAGAAGTAAAGAACCTAAGAGCCCTGGGCAGCAACATTACCCCGATAAACTGCAACATCACAGGTGACCTATGGGTCACTCACTTCTCTAAGCTTTATGCTGCAGTCGGAGACCCAACTGAGGATATTTTCCCCGATGGTACCATAGCCATAACACTAGAGGAGGTGGAGGAGGCCATTGCCAATAGTGCTGGCAATAAGGCCCCTGGCCCGGACGGTTTGTCCCTTGACCAGATAAAATCGAATACTTGTTTTTGGGCCCCCTTACTCTGCAACCTTTTTAATAATCTGAGTAAGAAGTCCATCCCCTCGACATGGTCTAGCAGTACCATTGTACCTATTTTTAAAAAGGGAAACAGGATGGATCCGGGGTGTTATCGACCAATATCATTGATCGATAACACCCTGAAGGTCCTCGGAAGGGTTTTATTCAATAAAATTAGCTCTTGGGCTGACGAGAACTCCATTATCCATCGTTGTCAGTTGGGTTTTAGGAGTAAACTAGGCACGGTGGAACAATGTCTGAACCTTAATCTCCTTATGGCCAAATATACAAGGGCTAAACAATCCCCTTTATATTTTGGTTTTATGGACTTAAGCTCAGCATTTGATTTTGTAAACCGTTCCCGCTTATGGTCCATTCTTTTAAATTATGGTTTGGATGAAGCCTTAGTCCACTTTTTGGCCAACCTTCATCGCAATTTGAAAGCCCGTGTACGAATAAACAATGAAGGCGAGGTTTCAAATGATATTTTAATTGGCAAGGGGGTGAGACAGGGCTGCGTCTTGGCCCCCTTGCTTTTTATATTATATATTAATGAACTGTCCAACTCCCTATGCAATCTGACCAAGGATGTTCCCATTATTAACAAGAAACCTATCCCGGCGTTACTCTACGCAGATGACGCGGTCCTTATGGGCCGCACCCCGAATGCTCTGCGTATTTTAATTTCGGGATTCGTTAACTATATGGCCGATTTAGGTTTGTGCACTAATTTTAATAAATCTTTTATAATGACCTGCGGTCCTAAGAATTATAAAATTTCAAAGATTACGATAGGTCAAAACACTCTAAAAAGCACTTGCACTTTCCCCTACTTGGGTCTGTTATTTTCTAATAGCGGTTCATGGCAACCCCATGTCGCAATGGGGAGAAATAAACTCTCCAAATCTATTAACTCTGTTACCTCTCTTCACCAACCCCGCCAGGCTGATGTTGTTTCCAGTTTATTACAAGTTTATCGGACCCAATGTCTCCCAACTGAAACGTATGGAGCAGAAGTCTGGGGATTCTCGAATTGCTCAGAATTACAGAGAGAAGAGAATAGATTCTGTCGGAAGATCCTGGGGGAGTTATTAGTGCATCGACCTTCGTATGTCACAATGAATTAAAATTGCATTATATCGAGGATTTTATAAGAGCCAGACCTGCATTATTTTGGTTAAGGATTTGGCAAAACCCAGCAGCCTCCCTTTCCCGTGAGATCATTATGGATTGTTTGCAAAGTGAGAATTCGAGTTTAATCCCATGGATAAATGCGGTAGAAAGGAGCCTTGTGAGCGTCAATTATGGTCACCTATTTTCAGACCCCGACCAGATTGACTGCTCCCATAAAAATCTAGTGAGAAGGGCACTCTATCAACATTTCCATAATGAGAGTGAAAGAGTGGACTCACTGAAACAATCCACAACAAACTATTTAATGATCCGGGAACCACACACTGAATCTCTGATGTTACCCCAGCCCTATTTACGTAAAAAATTGGGCAGGTGGAACAGGATTTTATTATTTAGATTCAGGGACAGGAGCATTGTAAATCTTATCTGCTTCCCACTGGGCTACACTAAAAACCTAGCAAAATTATATTGCCCTTGTGACCTTGGTGGTACCCAGAGTATGCTCCATTTTATTTTTGGCTGTGGGTTCTACAGGAAATATACAAAGCATTACCTAATCCCTTATTGCAGGAAATACAATCTGACTGATCACAACCATGCTCTTAGACACTTTTTAATGCTTGGATCAGACGAACTAATTTTTAGAGTTACTGGCTTCCTCAATGCAATTGTACGTTCACGCAGGTCTTTGAAAATTGAGTAATTTTATTTTGTACTTTGCACATCAAAGCCTAATTTACACAAACTTAATGCTTTGCATTTGTTTACATACGCGTTTTTGCACTTTAAAGCCTAATTTGCACAAACTTAATGTACCATACCTGTTTACATATGCATTTTGCACTTTAAGGCCTAATTTGTCTAGACATAATGCAACGTGTTTGCTTTGCTCCTATAAAACCAGAGGTTACATTTCAGTATATTTCTATATATTGTATGTATATGCATAGTTTAGTAAGAAAGCATATTCGTATTTTATTTGTCGTTTTTGTAAGTCATATTTAATTTGTTATTTATTATAAATTGTGGCCCGAAATTGTAGTATCAAATTGTGTATTTTAACTTGGATCTTGTGCCTTTATGGATGATTTTTTGAAATCCGAATAAAGTCTATTTGAATTGAATTTTTGAAAAAATATACTCCCAAAGCGCTTCATAAAATGTATCCAGAGCTAGAGGATAGATCAGGGGTCAACAACCGGTCGATTGTGAGCTACTGGTAGCTCGCAGGTGCCCAGTCAGTAGATTGTGGCCTGACTTCCACTTTGGTAGCCTATCATTGTCGTTTTGTTTGTTTTTTAGGCCTTTTGCAGTTGCTTGTCTCCCGCCGTAGGAAGCAGCTGCTATCTGAGCCTATCTAGGGCGGGGTGAAGTGGTTGATGTCGGCCAGCGCATGAGCAGTGTTTTCTGCCCTCGGAGAACCACTATGCGTGCCTTTTGCTGCATGTCTCCGTTCTATGATCCTGTGCATTTTTGAGGCCGGAGCGGCAGCCTTGAAGGCTTAATTGGATCTCCATGCTGAAATACAGGAGATGCAGTGTCAGCCACCTTAAGCAGAACTGCAGGTATATGGGCAAGAGGAGCTTTATTTTTTTAAATAGATGCCTGTGCATGCCGTTATTCGAGGCATCTAAATAAAACATGAGCAGTAGTTCGAACAAGTACATTTGGACCAAATTCCTTCCGAATGGCTCTGGCTGTTGAAATTATGTAACGCTTGTTGAGCTAGTTTAGAAAGTGTCTTATAGTACGTGTGAAGGGCCTTGTTAATTCCCTCCCTCATGTGGTTACTAGGGCGCCCTCTGTGTCTCTACTGGCCATTATACAAGTGGGTGACTTCTCTTTTTAGCAGCAAGGCTAAAAGGCATCCCATTCTATCCCTCTCTCAGTGCAGTGCCTGACGAAAAGAGCGTAACAGTAACAGTTCTCTTTGCATCGTTTTTTCTACAATTTCTGCCTGAAGAGCCTCAAGTCTAATTTCAGCTTGAGCAGCTTTACCAGAGGCGCTCTGCTGGCGGGTCAGCTCTATGTCTCTGTCTCGGAGTTCTGTGTTCCATTTCCTGGTCATTGAGGCTACTCATGAGTGCGCAGTACCTCTCAACTACTTTTAATGCATCTCATTCTATGTCTCGGTTACTAGCAGTATCACCATTCAGGCTGTAGTAATCTGTGCTGGCCTCGTTGAGGGCTTGGCAAAGCTTTGGGTCACATATCGCTGCTACAGGGAGCCGCCAAGTGAAGATCATCACCTTATATTTAGCAATGACATAGTCCAGTGACAGGCCTTTGATTTTACCATCGGCTGCCACTGCGCTTTACATCTGCCTTCAGTAACAAAGCACGGTGGCAGACGACCTTAAAAGCGAAGGTCCTTGTAGGCACTGAGCTGCTACCATGGTGGAGGTCAATGTTAAAATCAAAAGTGCTTGCCTGCCGTGCACTGCTTTCACTGACTACAGCACGCTTTAAATTTGCCTTCGTGTTGTAGTCAATAAAAGCAGCTCAGTGCATGCAAGGCCCTTTGATTTTAACATCGGCTGCCACTGTGCTTTATTATATATTCTTTCAATTTTAAAGCTCAGTGTCAGCCGATGTTGAATTCAAAGCGCTTTACATGCACTGATCCGATCCTCCCAAAACAGGCTCTTCACCTCTGTCCAGTCCTTTCACTCCCAGCCTCTCGTTTCCAACACTCTTCCTTTGTGCCAAGGCAGCTCTGCTTGTGTGACACGGAGCTGTGTTTTGGTGCACCACCGCTATGCAAAACAATTTGATTTGTTGAGTACTTCGATACCAGTGTGCATTTAATACAGCCAGCTTCTGTTTACAACTTTAGTGGCCGAGTCTGAGATGATGCAATTTTTTCTTGCGTGGGATATTTGGAGCAAGGCTCATTAGTCCTTACCTGATTTTACCAATGCACTTTGATCCCATTGATGTTCTGTCTTTATATGGCTTGGTTTTTGAGTTGTTACTTAGAAGAAAGTTCAATGGAGGACTCGATTGCCCTGATTTAGAAACTCATGGCCTATGTAGGAGGAAAGCAGGCTGGTGAGTGCAATAAATATCTGGAGTGTGTGTGCATGCACGAGGTGTGATCAGATTTAACATTTATTTTAAGGAACAAATTCACGCTCACTTGTTTAGAGCGTTTTCAAAATTTCATGATGTGTAAGTTAGAATAAATTTGATCTGTATATTAGAGTAGTTAATCATTGAACTTTCTGTTTATTGAGGTATGTGCTCAGGGACATTGCCATATGTTTAATGCTATTATATTATTACTGGAAGTAGAAGAGGACTGTGCAGCGAGTGCAAAGCTTAGCAGACAGTCTGTTGCTCAACATTGCAGAACTATGCATTTTCTGAAAATTGACTTTGCAGCGTTAAAGCATGTGTTATAGAACTGAATAAAGTGCTTTATAATGAAAGTAAGGTTGTCACCTAATATCTTCCATTTGTTGTTCCAATAGTCTGCAAAGGCCCGGACATGAAAGAAAATCATATGTATAATTACTAACATAACTTTTCTCCCTTTGTTTTTACTTTTTTTGATAATAAAGAAAGGAGAAGCCTTCTGTTGCAGCATTTTTATAGCGCTTACTAATGTGTGGCACTGAAGCACTTACCTACATGGTTAGCAAGCTCCGGCAAGTGTAGGGTGGGTGGTTCAAAGTGTTTTCTTTGGTTTGTGATCCTATGTGTGAAGTATTTCCTTGTCTTGCCTGATTAACACCAAGATGCAGTTATCGTTATCATGTTATGGGACACAGTGCGTAGCAGTGTGGTGAATGAGGTGTGAGACAGATACACAGTTTATTATGTTATGATTTTCAGTCTGCTGACAGCTTTGAACAGCTCCATAGGTCTATGTATCTTGTTCAAACCACAGTATGGGCACAAAGAAATTAGGCTTAAAGACAATGAATGAGGGTGTGGGAGGTGTCTCCGAAAAATGCACGAGTTGCTTGGCCCTTAGTATCTCACACCGATTGTCACTGATCAGCAGTAGCTCTCACTACAGTAAAGGTTGGAGACCCCTGGGATAGGTGCTTTCATTGCCAGCAACTGGGAGAAGGAGGCTGGCTTCATTTTTTTTACCTGCCCGATGTTAACATAGTTATGGGAGAGAGCTTTCTCCGTTCTTGGCCTACAGAGAAGACTTGAACCAGAGACGGCAATAGAGCTTTTTGGATTAGCAAGGCAGAGACAAAATCCATCAATGAATAAAGGGGAGAAAACATTCATAGTAATTGCTTCTTTAGTGGCACGATCCTTGATCCTCCAGAATTGGAGGACAACAAAAGTACCAGCCTACTTAGAATCGTATAGTAAAATGATTAGAACAGAAAAAATTATTAAAGGATTAGAGCCATTAAAAGATTTACTGCTATATGCAAATATATGAATGAAGTAGAAAACCTACAAACGTGAAAGTAAGGTAAAAAAGTGGGCTTTAAGGAAATGCGTAGCTACAATTACAATTTTTAACAAAGCTGTCTGCTACTAAAGCTTTGAGTAATTTTAGTGGGAGGCAGGGATAAATGCACTTTATAACAAAAGTTGTCTGCTGCTGAACCCGGGTTGATGCACTTTACTAAAGCTTTGAGTTAATCTTACTGGGAGGTAGGGATAAATGCACTTTTGGGAGTCGAAGCATTTGCACTTTAACAATAGCACCTTGTCCAAAATGTGGGACCCAATGTGTTCAATAATGCATGCTTGATTAAGATGAATTGGCATACTACTTGATTTACTTTCTAATATAAGTAGAAGTATTTTGAATGTCGTGTTGCACTTTCTTATTAGGGAAATTACTATTCTGAAACTCCAATATGCTTGTTATAATATATATGATATAATGGGCAAGAAAAAAGAAAACGTCAGAGGATTTTAATGAATTAAAATTGTAAAAACCAGTTCCGAGCCATTAGGTCCTAATTCATTGGATATGATTAACATTTTAGCAAGGCTTATGCAGTCTTAATAATCAGTTAGCTTCTGCCTTTGTTTCATTGGTCTTTAAAGCTCACCAAATGGTGTTCAATAGCTCATTAGCCTAACTGGCTTGTTCTGCCTTAGCTCTGCTAAGGGCTAATGCTGAAGTGGCAGAAAACAGATGGTAATCACATTACCTACATCAGGATTGCTTTGTCTAGCATAGAGAGCTTATACAGAGTTGATTTTCCAGGTAAACTCGCCTACTATTCAATTATAATCAATTAGTTTCTATTTGACTCCATTCTATTGTATTAAAATTTCTGGTGGTATGGTTTTAGAAGCTCAGAACTCAATGGAACTTTCAATAACTTATTAATGAATACTTGGCTAGCCAGTACTTTCAGTTTAGAAAACGAAAAAGTACTTTTTTCTACACACATCTCAGAGCTTTTACATAACATCAGAGGGCAATAATTATTATATTTTCCAATATGACTAAACAGTAGTACTGGTGGAATTTTTTCAGTAGTTCTCTTTGGTCTTTGCCAATAACTGTATTCAAAGTGTTTCTCGTGTGTCTATGGACAATGGTGAACGCCAGTGGCAATCAGCTATAGCTGTGCTATTATTCATTTCTACTTTCTCTACACTCACCCTTTCTAGCTCTCTGTTAGTTTGATTTTTTCCCCTCATCTATGTGAAAAGAACTTTGTATGACTGCATTTATGGCCTGATTTAGAACTTGATGAACAGGATACTCTGTCACAAATGCGGTGGAGTACCCTGCTTGCCAAACACTGGGTCCGCCCACCTCATTTAGAGATGGGCAGACCTTAAATATCTTTTCAACTGACCAAATTGTCTCCCTTGATTGAATACTTCCTTCGACAGAGGAAGGACATGTCACCTGCTCTATTTAGTTTGGAAGGTGTAATGTAATGTTTTCCCATCTATCATGGACAGGAAAAAAGAGGATTCCTACACCCTGGGGGCACACTACCAGGGTGTGCAGGTCATTAGTCTTTTTGTTTTGCAGAAACAAACTCCAGCTTTAGGAGCTTGTTACAGAAGAACAAAAACCTTTCAAAAGTTTGGTGAAAAATCATTCAAACCGATGGCAGCTATCTATCAGACATTTTTTACATTGAAAGAAACCATCATGATGGCACCGGCACTCATCTCTAAATGCAACAAACGGTAGTCTATTAGGGTGGCAGGTGTCACGTTCTCCGCCACTCTGAGGAATGGAGTACAGTCCGTCAAACTTTAAATCAGGCCCATAGCCTGTAATTCATAGGCGGTGCTTGCCACCATTGCTGATCAGAGGGAACAGCACTGCTCAAGGGGGTGTGCATCAGGTAGAGCCCTCTTAGGAGCAGCCCACCACACAGGAGCTTATTTAGCAACATGTGTGAGAGCTGTCACTGCATCAAAACTACAGATTTAGTACCAGCACCAGCTAAAAGGAGGCTGCACCAAGGTTGCAGTGCTCATGGTCGGGAAAGTTCTGCAGCTTCATTCTTCCTTGAGCTCAGTTGCAAAAGCCCACCTCCCAACAAGCTAGGTCCTTAGGTGAATCTGTCAGAGTCTCCTCCGGCTCTCGATGCTTGCAGTGTCTTTGTTGTGTGATCGTGAACTGCAGTCAGAAATCCTTTTGCACTTAGATGTTTCTTGACTCTGGATGTCCATGGTGGAGCTCAGAGTCAGTGGAGTCCCATGACACCCTCTGGTAGCTCTATTCTTTGGGGACCAGTCAGGTCTCACTGACCCCACCCTAAGCACTGCAGTGTGGGTTGTTTCTGGGGTCCTTTGCTTTTATGTAAAGGCTTCCTAATGTAAGGGGAACTACCACTGCACTCTCCCCCTGAACAGTGAGTAAGTTCACGCCTAAAAAGGACTAATCTTTCCTAAATGCAGATCACCTTTGGCAAGCAGACTGGTTTACTTTTCTGCCAGTTACTAATCCCAATTTGGCAAGCAGGCTTGGGAATAGGTATCTCAACCCTAGACTGCAAAGAGCTTCTTGATCCCACAGATGTGCAGATCCTGGATTCAGAAGAAAAAAAATCTTGGCACCATGGCTGGAAATTTCTGTCCCATGTTGATGCTCAAGTTACTTACAGCAGTTGTGGATCCCAATTGTCACTTGAGTCCAGTTTGGGCAGTTCTGCTCTATTGCTTATTCCACACAAAAAGGTCTAGCCTAAGTATTTGTCATGAAGGTTAAGCATGATGATCGGGAGGAGCTGGGAGGCCCTTCTTATGAGAAACCTACAAGAAGGGCACAAATCAAAATGAGGCTACCTTACTTGTCTGGGAATGGACAGGGAGAAGATTGCCAGCGTCAAAGGGGCACACTGTCTCCTTTTCTTAAGACTACTCAGTCTTACCCACTAAAAAACACTCCTGAAAATGTTCTGGGGTAGTTCTGGAATCCACACATACAGTCTGAGTTCTTCTTTCAACACTCCATCTTAGGTTTCATTTAAATTGTACACAAACAAAATGGGACCAAGGACCTGATGTATGCAATTTCCATTCACAAAAAGTGTTTGCAAATTTAGCACCAGCCCTGTGAATGCAAAGGAGTTTTGTGAATCAACCTATGTACTAATAGGTCAGTTCAGAAAATTCAGTATCATGGTGGGTCACAATCCAAGTTGATAAAAATTCATGAGGTACATTGTAAATTACAACACACGACGATTGGATGCCATCACAAGGCTGGTGAGCTGCTGGGATCAGCAGACCACCATGTCTGTGATAGCATTTTAAATAAAGTCAACTTTTTGAATTGCAGCTGATTTTCTTTTAAGATAACGGGGCTACGTTTAAGAAGAAAAGGGTTTTCTGTTTGTTTGAGAATTGGCATTGGTCCCGTCCACTGCCGACTCCTGATTAAGCCTTTTTGATGGGACCCCTTTCCATTTGCAAATAGGTTAACGCTTCTTTTGAGGTGTCAGTAAAATGTCAATGCTTTGCAACTGAATTTTGGTCTCAAAACAATGATACATACTTTTAAAAAAACACTATTTTTAAGGCATACTCTAAACATGCTCCTAGAAAATAGCAAATTGTTATGGATTTCTAAAACGATTTTGACATTTAGTAATGTGTTGCTGAATCAGAAAATTAGTTCAGTACATAAGAAAAAGCCATTTTGCAGTCACAAATCCTATGATTTTGCAAATCATAGGCTTTGTGGCCGATAATTGACTTTTTGTATATCAGGACCCTGGTGTGGCTACAGCCACTGCATCATGCTTTAAACACAAGTGATATACATAGATACAACATCAATTTACCATGTCGCAGGGACTGGCAGACAATTTAGAAAGGCATGGGAGGGGCCAGCAGAGAACTCTCACTAACAACAGATAAAAAGAGCTGCCACTGCCACCACCCTCAGGCTTCTACCGCTGAGTGAGCGGACGGTAGTCACACCTGGCAAAGAGGGTATACATTGTGTTCTCCTCCAACTATAGAGCCATGCTCTCAAGTCAAGTCACACAAGTGCCTCTAATGCACAGTGGTGTGTGCTGAGTTAAGAATAAAAAAGTCGCAGCTAGCACTGGTGGTTTTGAGCCAGGTTTGCGCTCTCTTCAGATCCATCCCAACAAGTCACATTACCATTATGTAATGCCACTTTGTATTTGGCACTCTGTAAACACTATGGGACAGATGTATCATCTTTGCAGTTTGCGATTCCTTAATAGCGAATTTTAGCGATTCGCTATTAAGGACTCGCAAAACGCAATGTATGTAGGATTTGCAATAATAATTGCGATTCCTACATATGCGATTCGCAATTAAGGAATACCTTCCCATTCATTCCTATGGGCCTGGAGGCCCATTGGAATGAAAAGGAAGACATTCGTAATTTGCGAGTACCCAATAAGTACTCGCAAATTGTGAGTACAATTTCAAGGGTCAAGGGTGCCAGAAGAACACCCTGTTGCACACCGGAAATAAGCATGTGCACCACATGGCACCACATGGCACTTTGAAAAATGCAAAAAAGTGCATTTTTCAAAGAAATCGCAAATTATCACCAACTTGAAGTTGCTTCCAGAGTTGCATTTAAGGAATCGCAATTTGCGATTCCTTAGATGCATTTACAAAATAGGGAATCGCAAATTTTGCGAGTCCCTATTGTGCGAGGGCCTTTTGGGATGATACATTCCAAAAGGCTTTTTCCCATTCGCACACGGGCCGATTTTGAGAATCGGCCCATTTGCGAACGGGAAAAAGGCTTCATACATCTGGCCCTACAGGATATAATTCTGTTGCCAAGTCATGTTTACAATTCTCTCACATCTTTAGTGTCTCCTTCACCAATGCCCATCTCTTGATTCTTGCACTCATTGACCTCCAGTAAAGTCTGGCTCACATGTGAGCTGAGCTAGGGGTACCATCAGATATCAAAGACCATGAAGACCAGGGAACAGCCAAGGCACCTCACAACCCATCCAATGATGTGCTGACCTAAATAAAGAGCGAAAGGCTGCCCGCTTGATTGTCTGTTTAACAGAAAGGTGGTAATTCAGGCTAGTGTATTGCAGTGTCTCTAATTCCATGTATTTAGCCTGGAGATGAAGATGTTGTGGTCAATGGATGGTGGTAAATAAGGCTGAAAAGGACCAGGGTCTTTATCCCACCAACATCCGGAACAGTTCTGCAGTGAGCATACAACTCCCTCTGTGTTTCTGAATATTCAGTAGGTTAACCTTATATATGATGCCAGAGCACACATCGTTCTCATTTTACATTTGAGGCTGATTGCTGATTTACAGATTCTGATACCTTCACCCTCTCAGCATTGTGTCTGAGGCCCGGGTAAATTTACCGGTACACTTTGGAAACTTGATGATAAGTATGAGTGTAAACAAAGAAATGTTGCCAATTTTGGCTATTCTATTTTGACGTTTACATTCAGTGTTCATCTAGCTAGTGCCTTCACACTACCTAATGGTTCTCTAAGGGTGCTCATCCTGAATGCACTTTTTCCATGCAAGACTAGCAAGGAGATCATTGAAAGTAATACAGTGCCCTTTATGCTACATACACAATTGTCCACACCATATGTTTTTTAGGGTAACACACTATTTTGCTTACCTAAACAGGGAACTTAAACCTACAGGTCACAGACTGATGTACCAAAATGTATTTTCATCTCTCCATGTTATCCTCTTGCATACAACTTTCATAAAGTTATCACTTGCTACTTTTCACCGTTTCATTGAATGCACAAAATACATTTTGTGTTATTTCTAAAAATATAGCCCTTCTATAACGTGCTTCCTTCACTGGATCTTTGGGCTACATGCATCAAATTTGTAAATTGCGCATACCTAAGTGCAAATTCCTGAAAATCGCAATTAGTTAATCGCTACTTACAATGTATAAAACTCTCACGGGTACATGCATCAATGTAGGCTTTTGTGATTCCTCAATTGCGATCATTAAGGAATCGCAATTAAGGAATTGCAAAAGCCTATGCATGTAGAAGTCGCAATTAAGGAATGCCCTCCCATTCATTCCTATGGGCCTACAGGCCCATAGGAATGAATGGGAGATTGCATGCGCAATTTGCAAGTACCAATTGGTACTCGCAAATTGCACATGCAATTTCAAGGGTGCAAGGGTGTCAAAAGGACACCCTGTTGCACCCCTGAAATTGATCTGTGCACACAGGTTGCGCACACACATGCACCAAAGGCATGTGTGTGTGTGTAACCTACAACTTTGAAAAATGCACTTTAGTGCATTTTCCAACGTTTTTGAAAATTACCATCAAGTACAAATTGATGGTAATTTGTGCCCCCTATTAGCAAAATCACAACTTGCGATTCCATCATGCATTGCATCTAAGGAATCGCAATTTGCAATTCCTTAAATGCAATCGCAATTGAAGAAATCTCAATAATTTGCAATCTCTTAAATTGCGAGAGGCTGACAGGTTGAGGCATTGCAGAAGCCCTTTTTAGCGGGTGCAAACGGTCGATTTTTGCGAATCGCACCGTTTGCACTCGCACAAATGGTTGATGCATGTACCTGAAAGAGTTTCAGATAGCGATTCCTAGGGGTTCCAAATCACTCTACCTCATTAATATTAATGAGGTAGATTACAATTTGCGACCCCCTAGGAATCACAAAAATCACAGGGATGGTGGCCTGGTGAGGTCAGCAGACCACCTTGTCCGTGATTACTTTTAAATAAAGCAATCTTTTTATTTTTGTAAAGCAGCCCGTTTTCCTTAAAGGAAAACGAGATGCTTTACAAAAAGTGAAACGAAAAGTTTTCTTTACATTTTTTAAGAGTAGGCAGTGGTCTGTGTTTGCTGCAGCAAACATTCACAAGGGGAAGGGGTCCCTTCGGGACCCCTTCCCATTTGCGAATGGGTTACCACCTACTTAATGTACATGGTAAAATGCGAATGTTTTGCGACCGCTTTCGGTCACAAAACATTCCTACATACCGATGCGATTCATTATTAGGAAGGGACGCCCGAAACACGCCACTTCCTAATAGCGAATCGCAAACTCATTTTGCGAATCAGTAACAGGTTACAGACTCGCAAAATAGGGTTTGCTGCATCTGAAAAGCATTCTTTGCGTTTGCAAATGGGCAGATTCTGTGAATCGGCCCGTTTGCAAAGGCGAATATGCTTAATGCATGGGCCCTTGGTGAGCTAAACTTCATCACTATGAAATCATATTTCATATTTACTTCCGTATGACTGTGGTGATATTTCAGGTTAATGTACTGGTAATGTACTGACAGTTGCCCTACTGGAGCCTCTTCTTGCCTTTACTCTACTCCAAGACCATTCCCTCACATCAGCAGTTTATCAAGAATTAGAAGTCAAACAATTTGATTCCATTAACTCACTGTTGATTAATGAATGGAATCCTCATGGTCCACCTGATTTAGTATCTATCCCAGGTCCTCCTGCTTTTTTTCTCTTAAAGATGTAAAGAGGGTGGTTCACTGAAACACGTCTGCAGTTTCAGCAGCCTAGAAACTGTCCCAGGATAAGCCAAGGTCATGGGTAACTTTAAAATGTAAGATATCCTAGAAGATTATCTGGGTGAAGGCTTCCATCAGAGGTACCTGTAAAATATGTAGCTGCTGGCATGCACTACTTCTCTCTTCAACGTCCTACTCTCCATAGTCCCACATTCCCTTTTTCTCAGCACCAGCGTTCTAATGATGTCCTTAAGCATTGGCTGACTCTGGGATCTTGTGCACAACTGCACTGGCACAGATATCTGTCATACCGATAAATACACAGCCCCACACACTCTCGGAAACTTGCAACTTCTCTTCACTAAACAACCCAAACTGTAATCAAGGATTTTCAGAATAAATAAGTCTGACACACAACAGCATTACTCTTGATGAGTACTATGGGCCAGATGTTTAAAACATTTTTGTAGTTGCAATTTACCGATCTGGAGTCTGAGACTACAAACAATGCTTTTTGTAATATACTAAACCCACTTTAGGAGACAGTAAACGTTTTCCATCTCAAAGGGGTTTAAAAATGGCTAAGCAATCACAGTTTCGAAAGGACCTGTTGTGGCTGCCCCTTGTAAATAGCGATTCCTAGCCATAGACATGAATGGTTTAAAAGCCAAATAGCAGTGTTAAACCATTGAGAAGTTACTGACCCCAAGTTGGAGTGGTAACCCATTCACAACATGGAAAGGGTCCACCAGGTACTTCTTCCCCATTATGAATGTTAAGAATAAGTTCATCGGGGGTAGGCAGTCTAGAGGACCAATGTCAACACTCAAATTGTTTTTAAAAAAAGTAAACTTTTCTTTTTAAGCAGTCCCAGTTCCTTCAAAGATAATTTGTTGCAAATAAAAAAAAGGTTTACTATTTTAAAAACCAATTGCAGACGTGGTGGTCTGCAGTAATGCGGGTACTATTTCCAGAGCAGGGTACTGCCATCAATGTGACACAACAGAACTCAAAGGGATTCTTAAAAAATCAAGCATCAAATATAGGACAAGTGTAGCAAATAAGCAACATCCATTCAGCAAGAAAGTGGTAAAGGGGTAGTATATAGCTGGTGTTCCATTTTGGAGCACACTGTCATTAATATATTACTAAAGAATGGTGTGATAGTACACTGTCATTTACAGACATCACATTTTCCATTGAAATGGCCACTAAGTTTACAGAGACATTCAGTTTTACTGATAAAACTATATGTAGTACACAATGTTCCAGTGAATATTTGTCATTTGGGCATCACCAAGAAAATTGTCTTGATTTTGTTCAATATTAATAAAATATTTATTCTCATCATACTTCAGAATTACAAAAAAATGGTTTGTTTCAGCTTTCCTAACTGCAGACATATTTTGAAATATTTGTAGAGTTCATTTACACTCCTGTACCTCAGAAAGATTGTCACATAGTTCACCTTACTAAATCCTCTCAATAAGCAGTCAGAGAAAGAAAAGTAAACATCAATTCAATAAGCAGAAGACTAGACGGATATTTGACCTCCACATTTCAATGCACAGCAAATATGACAAGATACAAACAAAATGTAAACCATTTTGATAGTTCATTCACCTTCGGGACTTCAGCATGATTTTTTAGGGAATGTTGCAGCACCACCCACACTCCTACTTCCGGTGCCTATGGAGATCTGCTGACGCTTGCAGGTCCTTATCCCGGTAATGGCCTTATAACGGAGTGAGTCACAATTTGCAACCTCCCTCATTAACATATTAGTTAGGTAGGTCGGTTTGTGACCCACCCTGAATTAGAATTTTCCAAACTTATCTATTTGTACATTGATCAGTTTGAAAAATTATTTAGTGGTCACAAATTGAGACCAGCATTTTGCAATAAATAGTACACACGGCCTTAAAATCACTTCCCTCACAAGATTTACAGTTCTCTAAGCATTAAGAACTGCCACAAGGGTTCCCCTCTGTGCCTCGCCTTGGGTTAAATCCAGACTGAGAAGACTGAAGGTTATCACATGATTTAGTATGGGACATAAACTGAGTGTGAATGCAGACACATAAGTAACAGCTGAGATGGAAGCTGCATTTTCAGAGCCACAAGAACACGCTCCCAGTGGGGAGCGCTATCAAAAAGGATAAAAGACTTTGGAGAATCATGTCCAGAGTAAGAATGGAAATGGAAAATGAAGAAAGGTTGATGATGAAGGCATCATTAAGTCAGAGGACACAAAACAATTCATACTGCACTCAGGTGGGGGCTTGAGGGGCAGACCTCATAGATAGATCTTGGTGGAGATACAGCGAGCTCTGTGCACAGTAATGGTAAAGGCTAAATCTAGAGAGAGAGGTTAATTTATGGTGATTGAAAACGCCTCCCTGTTAGAGGATCCTGGACTGACAGTATGAAGATTGATAGCTGTGTTATATTTCAAGAGACGATTTCCTCTCAGTGTAGAACATTTTATGCCACATGAGTTACATTTTTTGCAGGTTGATTTGAGACTGTCAAACGTGGGAGAGAATCAAGGGTCAAAGAGGGGAGCCCGCTTAGAAATGATGTTTTTTCTCCAGAGCCAAGGGGGTGATATCACCACTGACCTACGTGTCAAAGAGTTTAAAAGAACACAGGGCCGAAGCTTGCATACTATATAGGCAGGGCCGGACTGGGAACTGAAAGCAGCCCTGGCAAATTTTGGCAGACCAGCCCCCGTCCGGCGCGTAGCGAGCCCGAGCAGCACGCGAGCCCGACCGCTATCTCCCCCCAAGGAAATTTTGGAAAACGACAGATCAAAATGGTGAATTTTACAGCACATTTATCATTACATATTCAATTGTATCAACTTTCAAAGCACAGTAAATAGTAGGTGATGACCTTAAAGAGCACCAGGTTACCCACCCAGTCATATGTACCCATAGACATTCTTTCAGAGAGCACCAAAAATAGACCCAAGAAGTGAATCTGAGAGAAAAAAGTAAAAGTGAGACCAGCCCCCCACATGGTGTGTAGCGAGCAAGCACTCAGGCCAGTAAGCATGGAAATGTCTCACATGAGCCTCCAGCTCCTGGTCACTGAGGCCAGAAACTAAGGAAATAGTCCACATAATTAAGCACCCAGGCCAGAAAGCATGGAAATGTCACACATAACCACCCAGGCTGACAGAAGGCATGGAAATGTCTCAAATGGCATGGCACCCTGGCCGGAAAGCATGAAAAATTAACACAAAGGCCCTGGCCTTGACATGACACATCTTTAAATAGCCTACTTAAGTGGGTGACACAATAAGTGTTGCAGGTCCACTAGCAGCATTTAATGTACAGTCCCTGGGTACATGTAGAACCACATTTCTAGGGACCTACAAGTAAATTAAAATTGCCAATTCGGTGTAAGCCAATTTGACCATGTTTGAAAGGAAAGAGCGCAAGCACTTTAGCACTGGTTAGTGGTGGTAAAGTGCCCTTGGGTACTCGTGGTGGCACTGCCCTTGTTGGTTTCTACCCCTGCATCAGGGCTAATGGAGAAGGCAGAAGCAGAAAATAAACTAAGGAGGGTTTTAAAGGACCCATTAGTGCGTGAAGTGCCCGACACCTGACGACTTTAAAAACTTTTCACTGTAAGAGAGAGGAGGAGGAGGCATAAACAAGGAGCCTCTCCCCTAAAACTCTAGCAAAAGCTTCAGAGGCTACCACTAATATCCTAGGGAGGTTGCAACCCCCTTTATGGACGTCAGCAATGCAGAGCCTCCACACACGAGCTGGAAGGCTGCTTTGTGCAAGGGTTTCCAGCTCACCTTGTCTAGCACTATGATAACAGCTCTTCCCCGGGTGACCATGTGACGGGAGCTAATAGTGTGACACATGCTCACACCGTGTGAGGTAGCAGTTCTAGCTTCCACATCTGATCTTGCCCTTGCTGCCCCTGGGCCCTTAGGAGCAAGTAGGAGGCTGTTGAAGGGCTTGGGCTGGGATCAGAGATCAACTCTGTGATGTCATCAGAGGATTGGTGATGTCATTTGCCTAACACTGCGCCTTCTGTAGAGAACTCTGTGCAGCTAATGTGTTACAGATTGGAATCGATGAAAGGCAGACCCAGCCTTTTCAGCTTTCTGAGGCCAGAAAACACGAATACTATTCAGCTGGATAATCTGTTCCTTAGACATTGAAATAGAAACTTCATAGAACACACAGGGAATGGGTCTTATGAAACAGCAAGTCTCTTTCGAAAACTTCTGTCAGATTGCACACTGGGAACTGCAGCTACCGTCACTGTGGCCCGATTGCATCTTGTAGAAGTGAACCATCCGCTGAACAGTGAACACTGAACAGTGAACACACAAGTGCGCTTTTTAACAGCGCAAACTCCTTTCTTGTGAAATTCGGACTGAAATCCGAACACTTTAAAAAAATGTAAGTCACGAACCAACTGAGCCAGCATCAAGGGAACGCACCGAGGGCTCCTAGAAATGTACACGTTAGCCTAAGCGGCAAGTGCCAGCGGCAACACCAGTGGGCAGTGGAAATCAAAACAAAACGACTCACTCGTGTAAAAAAGAAAGAAAAAAACCACTAGAAAGCCCTGTTGTCTGCTTAAAATATATTTTTCAGCACAAGCCCCAAGTTTGGGCTTGTGATGAAAAATATATTTTAAGCAGACTTGCTGACCCCAACCTTTGCCCCAGTTACAGCCCCCAAAAGTCAAGCAGCACAGCGCCACCAAAGGGAGCACACGACATGTATCCTGCCTGCTGGCTCGGAACATTTCAGCTGGCCTGGCCCTGCTCGGAGTCTGACACACACACGAACAACAGACAACACCTGACCCTGACGAAAAGAAAACCCATTTTTACAGAATCTGACCTGAGCTCATCAGGGTTTGAGGTCAGTGCTGCACTGCTGGGGGCAGCGGGCGGCGCGTGGGAGGAGGAACCAAAGCAGGCAGGCCTGCTCACAAATAAATCCACACTCAGGTTCCAGGGCTCTAGTGTGCTGTGCGCCTGTGCTGCCGGCACAAAACTGGGCCGGGGAATAAACAAAAGTTATAGGCCAAGGCCCAGACTGGGCTTTAATTGAATGTTAACATGCATTTCCCGCCTAGAATCTCTGTTAACAGATCACCATCTGCTTTCATTTCATTTTGTCAACTCCCATTCTGCTTTTTTGCCTATTTTAATGGGCCACCCAAAGAGGAGGAAAAAATACGGTTTTATTGACCCAGTCCGCATCACTAACCCGCACCAACCGTACGTAGCCATTTTAGAATGCTATTTTGTTTGTTGACGTCTGATGGGGATCTGAGACCTATCTTGACATCATTTCCTGGACAGCGCCTTTAAATCTGCTGTTTCCCCAGTGGATGTCTATCATTGTTGTGTCAAAGGAGAGGATGTGGCGTAACAACCAGAGTTGCTGACTTTGGAGCTGGGGAACCGGGTTCGAGCCTCGGCGTCAGCTCAACATCCTGTGATTCTGGGCAAATCACTTCATCTCCCCGTGCATACCAAAAATGAATGTGTTTCTTTGTAATGTGACTGGTGCTCAAGTAAAGAGCTCCAATACATTTGGGTTGCAAAAAAATAACAAGTAACCGACTTCCTGCTCATTCGAAGAATTCCTCTGAAGCAGAAAGATATACGATGCCATTTAGAAGCTGATAGTGTCAACAACACGTGCCAACAAATTTGATGTTATGATACATTTTAGAGGGCCTGGCAAGTGGCAAATCACTTAATCTCCCCATGTAAAGTGCTTTCATACCTTCGAGTCGAGTACGCGCTATATAAAACTGCAATAAAAAATAAAATAAAAATACCGCCGCAGCAATCATACCTACGTACCTCCGAGCTATGCTTTCGTTCAGCTCATGTTCTAATTTATACAACTCTTCCAGTTTAACTGAAAACAGGCATAATACAGTTCTCTTCTCCTCTTGTGCACGGCACCTTGTTCATGATGAAGCCCCGCGGGCCTTCGCTTGAACGCCTGCGCAGGCCCAGATCAGAGCTGTGCACCTGTGTCTGAATGCAATCACACTTTCTGCAGCACAGGAGCTAATGTACAACATTTCCAAGAAAGGCAAGATTAGTCAGTTCGCTCATGAGGTGCAGAAAGCAAAACTTGGAAAGACCTTTTGTTTAATCCCGGCCCGGCCCACAGTGCCATGATGAATCTATCCACCCCCCCCCCCCCCCCCCTCTTTTCTACACCCTCCAGATGCCTTATAGTCCATGTGTTGTCATCTGCCTGCTGGTGACAGGTAAAAGTAATGCTCATGTGAGCTGGTTACCTGCCAGTGGCAGGGCAGCCCCAGAGACCAGGGCGCAGGGGCACTCTCAGCAAAGCGCATAGAAAAGAGAAAACAGAAATGGGGCGATGCGGCTGTGCAGAAAAAGCCGCCGGCCTCGTCATTTTAGCGCTATGTTTAATAACTCCACACATAACCTGAACAGTATTCTTGATGAAATGTCAACTTAATGTTACAAAGGCAAACAATAAAAACGCGCAGACGCGCACACGATGTGAAATGGTGTCTCCAATCAGCTGCCCCCCATAAATGACAATGGAGCTAATACAAACAATGCACGTTTCGTTCCTGCCCCACTGTGGCCCTCTGGTCTTAAGACTTCAGCTCTGCCCCTCCCGCAGTTGCCTACATGTACTTCGATCCTACGGTTATTTACCCGCGTTGACCCCGCGCTCCTACTGCACCTTCTGGCTTCTGCTGTGGTATTGTGTAATATATTATCTGATTGCAAATGCAAACAATGTGCAAAAATGCAATTGACTCACCTGCGGGCGGCAGACAGTCAGCAGCAGGGACACTGGGACAGGCAGGGGCCAGGGCTAGAAATAATTAAATTATGGGGACGGTGCCAACAGAGGGCCTCTCTCGTCATCTGGCTTAGTTCTCTGGAATGCGGGTCACTCACGCGCACTTTTTATTGAGCGAGCCCTAATGCGCATGTCACCAACAGCCGCGCCCGCCCCACCCCCACCCCCCTAAGGTGGGTGAACTGAAGAAGACTAAGAGACCACACAGACGCTGCGGCGGGCGCCGTGCGGAGACATCTGCGTGCTGCACGTGCGCGCACGACCCACCCCCTAAAATGGCACTCGCACTCCAATGCATTATTTGATTAGCAGCAGAGATTGATTACGTTTTTGCGCGGAGCGAGGAAAGAGTGAGAGTCACGAAGACGCACGCCGGCCGCTGCGCAGCAGAGTACTGTAGTGACGAGTCAGTGACTACTGTACTAGTGACTGTGTACAAAAAAATCGGCCCCAACAACAAAACCGGCCCCCGGCCACAAAACCGGCCCCCACCCCTGGCAGCCTACCGGGGGATTGCCCGGTGCCCGGCATTGCCAGTCCAGGCCTGTATATAGGGAAGCCTAACACCTCTTAAAATAGCATAACATAGCATGTCACGGTTCCTTTACTGAGATCAGGAGTCCGAGTGTGTCTCTAAGGCGATCATTTCAAGAGGTTCCAGTGAATGTGCTGTGCTAATGAGCAGCTCATATATTTTTTAAAAGTTCATTCTGTGCTTAACCCGTCATAAAATTCTGATCAGCGTACTTTATACTTAAAGTCCTCCGGCAATTGCTCGCTTGCCTGATATACATCGTGTGCAATGCCAACTTTTAAAGTTTCCAACTACATTAAGAGTGACTTTTGAGAAGAGCACAAGGGTTTATGAGCTTATTACTAACTGAATGTGCTCATTAGACAATGCTCTGTTCAATAATTCAAACTATTTAAAAGAGAATCTGGGAACAAAAACCGTACTCAGATAAAATGTCTTTTGAAATATGCTGAAAATATATGTTGTAAAAACACTTACACACAGTCTTTGAGACCAAACGATTCCCAACATTGTAAGAAAGCATGTTGGCAAGCTGAGAGTGATGGGCCACACACTTCATATGTGCTGTGACTGGGGACCACGTTGAGTAAAGTAATCGTAAATCAGGGTTATAGTAACAGTTCCCAATTAATAATCTACTGTGTCATTCTTTGCTAAATTATATGTCTTTGAGTTTACATACACATATGCATAAGTCTGCCTCAGTCAACACACAATCTTAACACCAAGGTACTCTTTATAAGTGTTACTTTTGAAACCAGCACCACACTTATGGCCCGAGGATCACTGGAGGTTTCAAATAGCTTCAAATCTAACATCTTAACTGCCTTGTTATTAACACAGTCTTTGTCCCCTGATATTGTGTGTAGTTTAGGGCCTAGTTACGAGACGGACCGCCACGAAACTGCCGGCTCTGCCAGGATAAAGGATCCCACTCGGCCAGAGGTCTGCTACCAGCATGAATATGCTGGCAGTGCCGCTGACAGCACCGCCAAGAATATTCTGAGTTGCCTTTTCACAGCCCTTTTCATGGCGGTGAGCCCGCAATGAAAGGGTGGCAGAGAGGCAACAAAGGGGGCCATAACAGGGTCCCCTGCCGGATCTGGACCAGGAGGTGCATGCAGTGGGGGCACAGGTTGTGCCTCTCTGTAATTGCACTCCCGTTCCTGCATGGCGTGGCATGCATGTTGTTGTGGGTTGTGCGGGGTTGCTTTTCCATCCCTCTGTTACAAAACTGGGTGTCCAAAAAAAGTACATATGGACTGTTTCCTGTAGCTCACTTTCTTCTAAGGCACCTCCTGTGAGCAAACAAAAGGAATAAGAGAAAGATGGGTTATTTATCTTTAGGGAGACAACCATGCATGTCTTTCTTAGTGTTGTATACCTCTTCATAAGTACATTTATTCAGGTGCAAAGCAGTGAATAATCTACAATATTCCTCACAATTTCCTGACTTAGATTTCATCTAAAATATATTATAAATTATATTTTTATGGCACTTAATGGCACCATTTTTGCTGCATCTATGATCTGAAAACACAAGTGTTACTTCTGCCAAATTTAATGGTACCTTGACAAGAAGTTATCACTCTGTCAGACAATCCCATTTGAGTAAAGATTCCAATTACGGTGTTTGCCACCAGAGTTGCATGTATGCTTCCGAGAGGTATTAGGTGTCATAATTGTTCGAAATCAATATTCTGCTGTTTCAGTAAGTGATCCATATTCCATCAATACCCTCCTCTACCTTCTCCAAAGGTGTCTCCATAAATTGTATCAGGGGACCCTTTTTCAGGCTACAAAGCTCCCTACTCGAGATACCAATCTGGGTTCAGTAAAAATTCTAAAGTTTAGTACAAAAAGCCATTCATGGGTCTTATTTAAACCAAAATGTTCAGGTAAGGGCACAGTGTGAGCCAGTTCCAACAGAAAATGTGTTTAGAGGTGGGGCACCACTAGACTTTTTATGCACAGATGTGGATGCATTTGTAAAATGTGAACCCAACCATATACCAACAGAGCGCTGTACAAATTGGAGAGGAGGATACAAGGAAGGAGAAGGGAAGAAGAGCTAACAGGAAGCATCTTGAGACAAGCCCTGCTCCAATTACTGTCAGGAGATATATTATAAGAAGAGGCGAATCTTATGCTCTTTCCAGAAGTGTGGGAGGGAGGAAGCTTGTTAGATATTTGTTAGGATGGAGGTTCAGTATCAATCAATCAATCAAAGGAATCTTTATTCACTACATAAAAACGACATAAAGGCAAAAATAACAGATATTGCAATAAATATTACTTTATCACAAAATAATGTTAAGTTACTGAAATCAAATGCATCAAATATCATACCTTAACACTCTGGCAGAGCTGAGAATATTGCTAGCAAAAGCAGTTGTGGCTAAATACTGGAAATCGCCAGAGGCTCCACCACTGAGGGAATACAGGGCGGGCATGGACGTTCTGCAAAACTCGAGGAACCCATTTACTTAGCCTCAGGATGCCCTCAAAAATATCAGAAGATATGGGGGAAATGGTGGGCATATTATGGACTGTACACTGCCAATGTATGCGCTTCGAGGGGTGGGATGGGCTGATGGTGGACAAATGCTGATGAAACATCTGAGACTCTCTGATTGGGTCTGCAATGTAGAGTCTATTATGTGCCTTCATTCACCCATTAACAAGTTACGGTACCTAAACGCTCATTTAAAAAAATACCCTGTCACAAAACAAACTCTTAAATCACACAGCATCTGTAAATGCAGTAGGATGGGCCTACACCTAATAAAACCACATGCTTTAAGAAGCAGGTTTGAAAATCTAAACAAAAATTATTGCAAAGGTGATTTGTGAAGGCTTATCAGAAGAATAACAACAGATGGAATCAGGAGTGTAATACCACTTAGGAAAAGAAAGGATGCAGGAAAGAGAATCCAATCTGAAGTGACAAAGGAGATTCTCTCCTGGGGAACAGCTGATAAGTATAACTTCAGGCCAAATGAGTCCTGCAACAAAACATATGACAAACTGAAGATTTAATGAGCTCAGAAGGCTCTCATGAGCTGATACAATATTTAAGAAAGTCCTTCCTAATCCTGTTTATATCTAACTTAACGATGGTCTCAGGATTAGAAAACCGAAAGAATTTCCTGAGATTCCTAATGAAGGTTTAATAAATTTCATTCAAGAAATTCTAAGTGAATCAAGAGATCTCAGACAAAAATAACAACAGCCCGATTGAGAGAATCTTTGGGGTTAAACCAAATTGGTATCCGTACTAATAAGAAAATGAGTAAACTAAGACCCTCAAAATATGAGAGATCTAGCTTTTTATGGTAAAAAAGTGAGAATTGTTAGAATGCAGATCTAATAACCTCTGGCAGAAACAATTTTCCTCTTGTTTTCATTTGGCACTGAAAACGTGTTGGAAAAGACCATTCTTTTTCCAGATTTTTACTTTGACAATTTTTGCTGTTAAAGTGATTGTGCTCCCCTTTCCAACATGATGACATTGGCATATCCCTAAAAGGTATATTTTACTTACCTATACTTCTCTAGGATATAGTGCCTAAAGTGCACCCAGGCCATGTAAGTTAAATGTCACCAGTGGCCAAGAGCCCCCATTGTGCCACTCACTGCATCAACAATGCAATCATAACTGCAGGCCTGCCATGTGCAGCTTTGCTGTGCTCATTCTAACTGCAAATTTGACCTCTTTTAACAGGCCAAAACCTTTTCTTTTATGTGTTTAAAGTCACCCCTAAGTAGGCCTTATTGCCCATAAGTCAGGATGTATGGTATTTAAAAGTAAAACATTTAATATTAAATGTATCTTTACTATAAAAAAGCCCTAAAAGCTATTTTCACTGTAGCAGGGTTGACTGTTAAATAGGAAAGCATTGGGATACAATATTGAGTTTCATAAATGTTATCACCATCTTGGAAACAGCTACAACGTTAATTATTGGACTTTTTATAAACTTCATTACAAGCTCAATTCATCGGTAAAGTCAAATTTTGAATAGGTGCTTTTAGAAAGTTATCTGTTACCTGCTTAAAGTCTCTAGAGGCCCATTTTCATGATCTTCCAACTTTCACCCAGCAGTTTACTAGTCCTTTTGTAAAGTGTGAAATGTATTACATAGCTGAGACAAAGGCCTCAGGCGTGGGGAGATGTTCTTTTCCTCTGACAGGTGACCCTCTGGGAAAGGCCCAGGAAATTAATTAACTTTAAAGAGGTCTACCTTGTCACAGGCAGATGTATCTGACAGCCTACTTTTGTCCTCCTAGCAAGTCAGGCACCAGGCCCAGTAAGAGAGTAACTGCCCTAGAACTGGTTTAGAGTGTCCATAGGGGAGGGATAGCTCATTTCCCTGGCCACACAACTGAGGTGGGCACAGGAGCTCTGAACAAGAGAAGAGACACTCTCCCATGTTGGTTTAGGCAGAGAGGGGCACTGTTGGATTGTTTACAGCAGGGCGCAGTGGAAGTGCTGCAAATGTAGGTAGGGTATCCCCTGGGAACTTTTACCCCATTGGTTAGGGAGGGGGCAGGATTCACCCCACCCACAGGCCAGTGCCAGGCATCAATGTGGCACCACAGTACGCTCCTCAGAACACTTATTATGGCTCTGTGGAAGAACAGAAGAAGACTGGAACTGCTGACTGTGACCCGAGAAGAACCCTGATGACTGGACCTACTCTCTCTCTTGTATCCAGGACAAGTAAGTGCACTTCATTGGTAATAAGACCTGTTTGAGCTACAGGGACACAACATGCTTCCAAAGACCTTTATCCTGCATTCCCTGCAGACAAATTCCAACTGGACATGCCATGGACCCTTCTGCTAGCCTCTGTTGGACTGTGTTTTAAATCACAAGCACTGTCCCAGGGTAGTAGACCCTCGGCTGGTGTCAAAGTGCACTCCCCCTAAAAAATCCTGAAACCTAGACTTGAAAAAGTTTGGGGAACTTTTTGCTCTGAGACCCGGTGGGGGACTGGGACTGTGATACAGTTTCCACTCGACAGTAGGAACTGAGCGCTTGTGGACAGCATAACCAATGAGATGTTGCTAGATTGATTCTAAGCACCCCCTTAGCATATATTGTTTTATAAGCCAGCCAGCTCACAGCACACCCTAAGTACCCCTAAACTTAGGTGCGTAGGCAACCACTGAATATGACAACCCTGATTCCCCAGGAATCGTGGTAACAGATCTAGAACGCTTTTGCTCAGTCACTTGTGCTCTCCTATTCTCATAGCAAAATACAAGGAATACACATTGGAACACGTTCAATGTTTATTCAACCAATGTGATTCATGTATCAAATATATGTGCTGCAATGATCAATAGACAGAAGTAAATGAAAGTTATTAGAAGTATCAGGACAGTGAACAGAACAAAGTTCCACCATCATGCTGAACCAATGTAGCCTATTAGAACAATCTAGAAATCTGGTGTACTCCTACTATGCATCCCCTAACCTAAGTGTCTAGGGAGTGGTTGTGTGTTCTGCCAAGAATCCCCGTACTGGATGATCCAACCCCTGTTACCTGAAAGGAAAGAATGTAAGTCCCCTTCACAGAGATATCAGCAAGCTGCTGGGCCAAAGCTTTAGAGTGTAAAGACCTCTCCAATGACAGCAAAGTGCTCCTCTGCCAGCACCCAGAAATTATTGTTTATTTATAATGAAAAGCATCCTGGCAAGTCCTCAGAGAGGCCAGCATTGGTATGGTCTATAGATAGCAGTGTTGCCTTGTGTATGAAAAATAGAACTACATTTGCACAATGTGTGTCGAGGCCTCATACATGGTGTTCAATGAATCATGATAATAGTCTCACAAAGTGGAATCTGTAAGCAAAGCAGTATCAGAGACACTAATACAGCATTGTCATGCACGCAAATGTGTGTAAGAGGTTATTGTGTTAAAGGGAAGGCAACTTAAGAAACCTGTATATGGTGAAAGATGGCAGCGTTTCATCATGGGCCTAACTAAGACACATGACACCCACTCATCATACCAAAAAATAAAAAAGATATATAAAAACAATAGCATATAAAAGCTATGATATAAAATCCTATAAAAGTAATTTAAAAAAAGGCAATCACACAATTTGAAAGTCAAAGCACCCAAAATTTGGTAACCCAAGTCCGCCTCTTTCAGCTGGTAGAGCTAAAAAACAATTTGCACGGCGCATTTTTTTATAAGACCAAATGAATCTCGCTATCTCTCGCTCAATCAGTTGAAACCACAAATTATGTATTTCTAGGGGTATTGTGCGAAAAATGTATAGTAATTTCGGTAAGACTACCATTTTAACCAAGTTACATCTCCCGATGATAGATAGCTTCAGATTATCCCATCGACCCATATCCTTCTTAATTTTATGTATTATAGGAGTTATATTTGCCTCTACTATCTCCTCAGTTTTAGCCCTAACACGGATACCAAGATATACCGCCTCCTCCACTATTCTATCATCTATAGAAATCATAGATTTATTAACTAGAATCTGGGTTTTGTCCCTGGTAAGCCTATAGCCAGAAATTCGACCGAACTTCTCGGGCAGCATTTCGACTTCAGGCAATGCAGTGGATAATTCCGACGTGACAACAGCGACATCGTCAGCGTATGCCAACATTTTAATATCCATATGATTTAGTCTAAAAGGGGAGATGTTCTCTGAGGTCTCTAAGGCCCTGAGAAATGGGTCCATATACAGCGCATATAGCAAGGGGGAAGATGGGCATCCTTGTCTTGTCCCTCGTTCTATGGGGAAAGTTTCAGAGAAGACTCCCATGATCTGTACCTGCGCTGACGATTTGTAATAAAGAGCCTGCATTGCCCTAATGAAGCCTTCTCCTAAGTTATTAGCTTTAAGGCATTTCCATAAATAGCTCCAGGAGACACGGTCAAATGCCTTTTCGGCGTCTAGAAATGCCACTGCTACTGGGAGTTTTAAGACATCAGAGGCATCAAGCACTGTAATAAGTCTTCTTATGTGATCCTCTGTCCCCCTTCCATGTATAAATCCGTGCTGCCACCGGGAAACCAATTGCGGCATAACTCTATTGAGGCGGGAAGCGAGAATCTTAGAATATAACTTAGCATCACTGTTTAGGAGTGTTATGGGTCTATAGGAACCCATATTTAGCGGGTCCTTATCTTTTTTTAAGAATATGACAATATTTGCCGAACCCCAGGAGGCCGGTGGTATGTCTCCCCTCTTTATGGAATTAAAAAGACCAAGAAGCTCCGCTCCCAACTCCTTAAAAATTTTTTTATAAAATTCTAAGGGTATAGCGTCAATACCGGTAGCTTTAGATGATGGTAGGTCATATAGTGCCTTCTGGAGTTCTTTATCTGAGAATCCCACATCGAGAAGACACGCCTCCTCGTCTGCCAGTTTTACTTTGGGTAAAAGCAGAGGATCCCAACCTTCGCTTGGGATCGCTTCTGGGATCGCTTCTGCCGCGTACAGGGCTCTATAGAAATCTTTAAAAGAGTTTCTGATCTCGACCTCATCAGAGATTAGAGCACCGTTCATATTTTTTATTTGGCTTATAAGACGGGCAGAAATTTGTTGTCTGGTCCTGATTGCAAGTAGTCGCCCGACAGATTCGCTATATTCATAGCATTCTCGCTGCTTAACTAAATATAGACCTGCCAGCTTGCTTAAGTAGAGATCGTTTAAAGTTGATTTGATCACTAAAATTGAGTCCAAAACTTCAGTAGGTTCGGTTTTATCTCTTATTTTTGCTATTAATTCAGACTCGAGTTGAGAAAGTTTCTGGTAATAGCCCTTCACTTGATCAGTGTATCTTTTCCTTCTGCCCGCTCCGAAGCTAATGGTCTCCCCTCGTATCCAGGCCTTAAATGTGTCCCAGACCATTCCTGGAGAAGCCGTGCCCTTGTTGGTGCTAAAAAATTCACCTATCCTACTTCTCATATAGTTTCTATAGTCTTGATCTAAAAGAATAGCCCTTTCGAATGACCATTTTTTATGTTTATTTACCATACAGTCAGTAGGGAACTCAAAAATCAATGGGTTGTGATCGGATAAAACCCTGGGGAGTAATTCAATTTTTGCAGCCTTAACAAGTGATGGTGAGACCAAGAAGTAATCCAGTCTGGCACATTTTTGATGAGGGTCTGAAGAATAATAAGTGAAGCCTGGATCCTTGCCCCTTAATTTAGGCCAAACATCTATAAGCCCCATATCTGTTATTAAGTCCTTTAATGCCCTACGCACTTGTGGTTTACGGTCGCTGGTTCCAGTGCTGCCAGCGATTTCGGCCCCATTGATATTTAAATCGCCACATAATATGTAAGGTTCTGGCCAGGACGGGAGCTCGCTAGATAGGAATCTCAGTACTGAGGGATCATCTAATACCGACGAGTAGACCGAGCCCAATGTAAAGTGGCCAGATCCTCCCTTGATGACCATAAGGGTCCATCTAGCCAATTTATCCACACTTTTGCGATCACAGATCAGGCTAGTGTTTCTAGATAGCACGGCAACTCCTTTTGTCCTGCAGTCCTGGGTGGTATGTGCTAGTCTCTTAAACCCCATAGTATCTAACAAATTACATTCTTTATTGGATATATGGGTCTCTTGTAGACATAATAGATCTACACCAAAAAGTTTGAAGTCTTCTTGTGCCCTTCTTCTTTTATTCTTATCGTTGAGCCCACATATGTTGATGGTGGCTATGCGGAGATAAGAGCTAGCCATAGCTAATTATTATTACTTCCATCGATTTTTATAAGAGCATTCTGGTCTAGTTCTAATTCTTTGGCAAGGGCCTAACTTGTCATAAAGATAGACAATAATCCTACTAAATTTGACATTCAAATAGCAGTTTAATAGAAAAACCTTGCCCACACCAGGCTGTACTGTGCTTGCAAAACATGCTAACCTTACATCATTTAGACTAAACAACAAGTTGTGTTTTCCCCCCCCCTTACCCCCCCCCCCCACCTCTCACTCCCCCCCCCCCCCGGGCCGCCCTAAGCGAACCCCCTCCCCACCCCCTCCCCGTCCCCTTAAACACGGCAAAAGGACCAGTGGGTCCCTAGTGATGTGGAGCGGGAGGGCTTCCCTGTAGAAATCCCCCCCCCAAAAAAAGAAGAGAGAGATCAATATACACCAGCACATACATAATAGTAACATGGCATAGCTGGGCTGGCCCAAAAAAGAGATTAGTGACATTCAAGTCATATACTTATTAGCCCAGAGAATACACATCCCAGGAATTCCCAGGACTCACAATGGCTAATTATAATGTATTTAGGAATTCTTTGGCCAAGATTTCTGATAAGAAAAACAGTTGCTTTCCTTGATGCAATATTTTTAGTTTTGCCGGATTGAGCAAAAATACTTGCGCACCTTTCGCCTGAAACAGAGGCATTAGTGAGCGAAGCTGCCACCTTCGCTCAACTGTAGCCTGGCAAAAATATGGCCTAACAAAAAATTCTTGACCCTTTCCCCTTCTCTTCCGATTGGGTCTGGCTACATTATAGACTACTTCGCGGGCCAAAAAGTTATTGAGGGAAATCAGTATGGCACGGGGTGGCACATTGTCTTGGTTTGACTGCTGTCGCACTTTAAAGGGGAAACGATGGGCCCTTTGTATTTCAGAGTTCCAGTCCCAGCTCTTTAGATCTGGAAAAGCTTCAGTAAATAGTTCTACCACAAACTGACGCACATCTGATGTTTCAAGGCCTTCCGGTATACCAAGAATGCGAAGGTTGTTCCTTCTCATTCGATTTTCTAGGTCAGTGAGCTTCCAGGTGACATCCTCCCTCTGACTTTTCAGACTCTCAGTGGCCCCTCTCTGTGCACTCAGCTCATCCTCGAGTTTTGAAACCCGCTCCTCCACCTCGCATGTCCTAGCTGCGATATCGGCACACGTTTTGGCAACTCTTTTAATTGAGTTCTGTAGTTTGCGGCAGGCGCTCTGGGCCCTTGAGCTCTCTGCCCTAGTCTCTGATCTGTGCGCCATGATAAGCTGATAGATAGAGTGAAGAGTGACTTCCTTAGGAGCCTCCTGTTCCACACCAGGCCCCAAGGTAGCAACCCTTTGTTCAGTAGTTAAATCAGCAACACTGCTAGTGAATGAATAATCCCAAGCTAATGGCTCTTGTATATTATTAACCAAAGGGTCCCCCAGATACCCTTGTACCTTAGCTTTCCGGATTGTGTCTGGCTCATTGGTTGTCATCTCCTCCGGCTGATTTTCATCCTCGAAAGAAGAAATACGTTCGCTGTCCTCGTCAAGTAGTTTTTTACTCTGACTGCCGTCTTCGGATGATGTTGAGGGATCAGACATTGAATAGAATTTATCACCCATTTCCGACTCCTTTACAGATTCAGACCCAGTAGTTGCAGAAAAGATGGTACCGGCTTGACTAATTATGCCACAAATATTGCTGTGTCCGTGTTTCTCGGGTGTAGACCCAGAGTTAGGCAGCAAAACTACAGGACCCAGAATGCCTCTGCCACTCTCAGCACCACTCTGTCCTGGCTCGCAGCTCGCAGGCCCCTCAGACAGAGATGGTATCGATCCAGAATTGACAACCGGCACCGGGGACACATTCACCGCTGCTGGAACAGAGGCGGAAAACTCATGTGCGTTTGTAGGTTTACTTTCATCTTTCGCGCGCTGCGGCTTGAAGAGTGGGTTTACATCTTGCTTTGCTCGGACTGACTTAGGTGTCGGCTCCTTCTGGTTACTGTTTACCGGAGCTTTCTTAGTGACTTTTACCGGGCTATTGGTACCGCCCGCAGTCTGACGAGACTTGGTGACCTTGGGGGGGGCTTTTGGCGCCATGCCGGTCAGAGCTGACCACACCTCCGGATACTTCAGTTGTAAGGCACGGAGCGGTCTGAAGGCGCTGCACGGGGGTCGCGGATCTGTATGCTGAGGTAAGACCAGCCGCCAAATCATCATAGTCCGTTATACTGCTGAATTGCACTCCTTCCCTGTTACTGTCGGCTAAAAGACATTAGCGGGGATCATTAACAGGGGAGCCCGGAGGTCCTGCTCACACGGCCGTCTGACCAGCCGCCATCTTGCCGTCCCCGCCATCTTGCCGTTGGCCCCTGTTTCGACCCCTTGATAATAGGACCACGATAGTGAATGCCCTGCCTACTATATATGAGATGCTAATGGGCCCGGGAGTACGTGGCTGTTTCTTAAAAATGTATGAGCCCAGCTACTACAAAAGAACTCGATTTAAGAGTTTGATCACCGCATATCAAATTTGGACCAGGGTTAGAAACAAATTAGGTATGGGCAGGTTTAGTAGATACACCCCATTCCTTGACAACAGTCAGGTCCCCGAAACACTGCTGGATGGATATTTTGACCGGTGGATAAGGGCCGGAGTTCGTAATATAGCAGACCTGCTGGATGGGGATCAGCTAGCCACATTTGATATAGTTAAAAATAGGTTTAATCTTACTAACAGCGACTTTTTTAAGTTTCTACAAATAAGGGATTTCATTACTAAGAAAATTGGAGGTACCATTGGATTTACTGCTATCCCGCTGTTAGAGACTATTACCGGCAGCGACCCCCCCACAATTTCGAGGCTGTATGGGATACTTATGGAAGGGCTACCTGATGATATCGAAAAGCATTCTAATAAATGGCAGGAAAGGCTTGAGGTTACCGACTCGTGCCTGGAAAGCGCTATTGTATTAGCTAATACTGTATTGTCTACAGCTAACCTCCGCGCACAATGTTTTAAAACATTCTTTGATCTCTATATCTCTCCTGCTAAAATCATTAAATGGGGTGGGTCGGAGGGTATTCACTGTTTTAGATGTAAAAATTTGGGTGCAGACCTCGTGCATATTTTTTCTACATGCCCGGAGCTCGAGAAACTTAGGCTGGAGGTTACCTCGTTTCTGCAACATGTTCTGAACAGAAGGATATCGTTATCTCCCCAATTTATGCTACTTGGGGTATCAATACCAGAGGACAACTGCAAGGAGTTTCTTTTTATTTCGATGTCTATACTTAGACTATGTATCGCCTCCTCGTGGCTTGATCCACAACCTCCAACATTCGGGCAATGGAAAATACGCTTGTTACATGTATTTCATTTGGAGACTGCCCTCGATGCTCAAAAGGGGAAAAGAGGGAAAATTAAGGGATTAAAGATTTGGAGACCACTTAGAGATTGGGCAAATGATTTAAACAATAATAGTTAAATCTTTATTGGTTTTTAGCCTGGTTTCCTATCTCCCTTTTTTTTTTTTTTCTTTTCTAAAAACTTCGGATAAATTTGTTTTAAAATTATTTGAAATGGTTTATACTATATACCTCCACTGTATGTACGTGCTTGCATCTCAAGTAAGGCTGTAACTTTGTTTTCTCTTCAATAAAGGTTTTGAAAAATAAAAAAAAATAAAAAGAAAGTCAAAGCACCCAGAAAATCATTTGCTTAAAAACATTAAACTTATGAAACTTAATTAAATTACATTTAAAATTATTTCTAGAATAAAACATCAGGCTGAAATAAGATTTCCCCACCAAAAGGAATAGCCACTTGTTTATGTGTTCCGAGTGGTAGACAAAACATTTCTGTTCCCAGCAACCACAGATGATGTTCCCAGAAGCGCACCTCGAAGCAGGTTTACGGTGCAAAATGTGTTCCCATCCAGCCCCACAGCAGTCACTGAGGGAGTGACCAAAGCCTGTAGAAGGTCTGCAGGGCCCAGATACATTTCATTAGGAGCTGAAGCATCACAGGATGGCTCAAAAAATGCTTTCAGCAGCAATGGAATATGATGTGGACAACTATTTAAACAGACCTTTAAATGGTCCACCAGTACATCTATGTCTGACAGTTCAACCAACTGTGATCTGAGGCATAAATCCAAGACACATTGAAAAGTGTACAGCAGACAGTGAAATAAAGGTTGCAGTCAATGCAGCCAGGCAGGCCAAAATGATAAGAACCAATGCTCATTCAGTTCCTGAAGCAGAGGTGCGCTGGAGTAATGCACCATGCGTTCACGGCACAGCAGCATATGGCGTAGCACTCATTCCATTTCATTTTGCAATCCATTGTAGATCAGAAAAATTTAAATTACAGTTCCAGTAACCATAAGTAGGACAAGTGGGAGACCTCCAAAAATGCTTTTGAGCATGGAGTGTATAAAGGATGGAATTAATCTGAAAACTGTCTTGAAGGTACTAACCAACCCAGAGCCTATATACTTTAAAAAGTGTGCTATTCCCTTTGTATCTGACATGTTAAAAATACGATGAAGCAACTCCCTAAAATGAAGTAGGAAATTAGTATGGATCGGCGCCTGTATCTCCGAAGATGACCTTGCAACCTCAAACGTGGTCTTTAGTGGATGTTAAGGCCACATCTCTTTGAGACAGTATGGCTTTCAGTTTGCTCACTGCATCAACGCGTATGTTTGAAATATTTATTGAAGGCCAAAGCGTTGCCTCCCTAACTGTTCAGGTGGGTGGACACAGAACTTGAGAACAACAAGTAACTATGGAATTTACTGTCACCAGATTAGTGATTCTTGATTTCCGTCCTTGACTGTTAAGCATTTAGTTGCTCCTTTTAGGGAGCAATATAAAAGCTGGACGAATTACAGCCACGGGGAACCTTTGAAGTAGCAGGACAGTAGCCACAGAGGCATTACAAGCCCAGTGCAATCAAATGTCCCAGGATCCACTGAAAGTATTCTTGTAGTAGGTACCACTAAGAAAGACTTTAATTTCCCCATTTGTACATCGAAATTTGAAAGGTATCTTCCTATACACCTGTACAAACCCTTCCCCTAACACTTCATATCTGCCTGCTTGGCGGTGTTGTAGACAAAATTAACAAGCATTTGCAATGCATCGGTCTCGCCTTTGGGACCTTAAATGTATTTAGCTATGCAGCATATTAGCCTGGGCGCTGGAACATCTACCGTTCTTTAACCTAGAAGCTAACTTGCCTGCTGAGATGGAAGGAGTGCACAAACCCTGCAAGATGTGTGAACGTCTAAGTCGAACCAGAAGCAGCTGACCACGGAGCTGAGGGTCCATCTACCTACAGAGAAATGTGCGTGCTCCTGGATTGGAGTGCAGTCTTTTCTCTGAGCGTCTGCACCACAGCACTTTTGTGAAGTAGGAGGCTGACACTTTTAAACACCCCTTTTTATATGAAGCATTACCCCTTTGACAAGTCGGAAAAGCTTTCCTGACTAGTAAAAGTGATTTAGCAGATAACAAAAGACTCTTTTGCACTTTTATGCATGATGGTTCCGACTACGAACGACGAAGTGTTGAAATGCACCTATAAAATTAGCAAGAGTGTTTGCCAAAGTGTTTTTCTCTTTCCCCAATGAGCGATCAAATTTTACAAACCCCACTGCTTGAGAGGAATCAACTTGCAAGTGAAAGGATATTGATGGAAAGGATAATGACGTTAATGAAAGAGGGACCCTTGTCACATGCCCAGCATACCAGAGGCCTTTTAGATGTAAAATGCCTGCACATGGAGTAAATGGTAAAAAAGACGAACGCGGTTTTAATTAAAATATCTAAGCTAATAAATGTGTTTCCTTGTGAATTTCTCTTAGAACACAGAGCTACTAGTAATATTTTTAATGTACTCAGCTGAAGCGTGAAGCGTTGCACATATTTCTTCTGACAGATGTTGTTCTGTATCTACCGTCTGCCAATAGAAATCCCTTCCAAAAAAATTGTGACTTCATAAAAAAAACCAGACGTTTAGCTTGTGAATGAAACAAACGCAAAGGGAAACCAGGTCATTGTTTTTCTTTCACATTGACTAAATGTAGCTTACACGATAACTTTCATAGCATGCAAGTTTGTTTAAATGATGTGTATTTAACCTTCCAGCCAGTGTTAAAAACGTTGAAGACATTTATGCAGCTATAAAGCATCGAGCAAATAATTTGACAAAAACTTTCATACAATGTGACGCCATTTTGATGATCTTTGTAGATAGATGATGGTATTTACGATAACAGCTTTAAGCGCCTTCACATCACAGCTGTGGCGAGGCTTAATGTGGCAGCAACTGTCAGCCCGGATCCATACATGCTTTTCAGCCTTCTTTTGGAGCTATAATCCAGGCCCTGCAAGAAGTGACCTCATGAGCCGCCTAACTTGCAGTTGTCCTTGTTCTGTTTCGTTTATTGAAGAATATCGAGGCTTGTAGAGATGACAAAGCCGAGCAAAATGCCAATTATGAAAAACAGTAAAAGGAGGGGTGAGGCTGGGTCAGCTGCAAATGGGTGTGAGAGCCGGCTCACTATAGGTGCTGCTCGTCTCTCAAACCCGAGTCGGTGTGTGACGTGAAGCTGCAGATACTTTTCAGCGCATTGTCAACTTAAAATTACTGTTATCTCAAACTTTTGATACCACATGAGATATTGATTATTTAAATGGAAAGTCTGCAGAAGAGTCAGCTTCAGCACATTAATCTTTTGCAAATCGCCCCAGGGCAAGATGAAGGCAACGGTTCAGAACAAAATGCTCAGAGTAGAATGAACACAAGTATTGCAGCACCGCCCATGCGCCATGTGAACTCCCGAACAGCGTCACAAAAGTAGGAATGCGGTTAACTAAACGTTAGCGGCACAAAACAAAAAGAAAAAAAAAAACACTGAGCGTGGAAACATATCGCTCCCTCTTAGCCCGGACTCAGACCCACTTCCTACAGCCAGCAGCAGTTTAAATCCCAGGCGGAGCCCCACTCATAAAGCCCTCTCTGTTACAATTGTTTTCCTGTTCCGTCCCCCCAGATGCAAAGCCAGGTCTCTCTGTGGTAGACAACTGACACAGCCCTGCTCTGCGTCATGTCTATTGATATATGTGGAGTTTTCAAAGAATGCATTTCTGGCAGCAAGAAATAAAATCGCTCCTTGGACACAATGCCAGGAGCTGTTTCTTATACTGTGTTCAAGTGTTTCTCGGCACGTTTGGCTCCGATTGCAAGTCCATTCATTGATGAAATGCAATCACTAGGGCCGTGCACGAGGCGGGCAGCAGAGCTAAGGGCAATGGGTTTTCCCAACCCCTTTCTTACCGAGAAATCGGCCCTCCGCCCCGTCCTGGGAACTGCTGGCTTCCTGTCACGGGTTCAAATGTAATAAGCCTCACCTGTGTGATTAGAGACACGTCTTAACTGTGTGGCAGCCGGAGACCTCAGGGTCGAGGGAAAGGCTGAATGACAAGCTGCTGCCTGCTGGACGTGCGCTTCGATGCCTGGTGGGGAGAGAGGAGACTGAGGAGGGGCGGAAACATGAGACAAGCAGCCGAGGGGAAATGCACACTTGAAGAGGGCGTGGAAAAAGGGGCTTTAAGAACCGGAATGAGGGAACGGAAGAGGAATCAGGCTGTTGATTGTCCGGCTGCTCAGAAAGTGAAAGTGCGTAAGCAAAGCACGTCCTGACGTATATGCAGAAATGGTGCTTACAAGTATAAAAAGCAAACTGTGGCAATGCAAATCACGCGAGGCCTATTGCATTGAAAACAAAAGTACCGGCAGGCAGGAAGACATGATTGGGAGTGGGGGGTGGGGTTAGGGGGGCGAGAAGTCATAGACTGAGGTAGGGGGTGGGGGGGAGACAGAGAAGAAAATAGTGCTAGGAGTAAAGGGGCCAATAGCCGTGGAAGGATACAAATGATGAATGAGGAGGGACTAACAAGCCCCAAACCAATTGGAAGGCAGTATTTAAGACAAAAGCCAATGGGCAGAGAGTGGGAGGAGCTTCCACGAAGCTTCCACTCTACAGTGTATACTGCATGCCTCGCAAAGCGATGGCAGCACATTTGTGCTGCATCGCTAGGCGAGACCTAAAAATGGAATGTCGAAATTGGCAAGTAATATATCCATGGATTATCCACTTCGCGGACGATGTATTCTCAACAGTGAAAGGTAACTTCTCTAGATTTTCAATGAGTTACATGGTGTATTTTGCATCTTTACGTGCCATAAGTATCTGTTGTTCTGTAAGATGGAATGGGTAAAACAGAATTGTGACGTTGATATGTCACCATGACACATGGCCAGAACATAGTGTCTGTAATATCCAGCTCAGTAGCATAATAGCCTTAAGTTGTGACTGCCCGTGTTGTAATGCAGACCTGTCTTGTTGCACAATGTCTATCACTGAGGATACTATTTTCCTAAAAGAGTATATCCTAGATGATAAGGTGATTATACCATTGTCAACCACTGCCAAAACCTTCTCTAAATTAAACCTGTCAATTTCATGCAGTCTTTCACCAGCATCTTGCTGAGCGACCTTCCTTATTTCGTTGCTTATGGCATACAAGAAGCACTTTTGCAGTGGTATCCAGGGACCCAATAAAAGGTCCCTGAGTTCCAGGTCATTAAATCAAAGGGAGAAGTGTTGTTTCACCTGAGACAGTTTTGAGGTTTTAACCAATTAAGGCACAGCTTCCCAACACTGAAAGTTGTCGCCACTCCTGAGTGTTCAGAATGCTTGTCAGGTCTATTAATCTTGAAACCCCCTGTGTTACCCAGGAATCATGCCTGACTAACCAAAACGTTCAATTAGGGTCAGATGAATTGTATGTGCCATTACGCAGCAAGTTATCAAATGTATCATCAACACAGTGTGTAAATTGTTGCCAGTTTCAAGACGCATAAATGTGGGAATTCATGGTGTGTTCAAATCTTTTATCTTGGCTATTCTAAGGCATGTTGTTTGTTACAGAGCTTTGTTCAGGAAAATCATTTGTTATGGTATCAGGCATGCTCTAAACAAAGTCTCGGTTCCCTGAGCCTGCCAGTCTCTTGTCCCCCAAATAAACATTACATCTTTAGTGTGGCACCAAAAGTTGAAACCTTGTACAGACAGCTGAGAAAGAAAAGAAGCAGAATATATCAGCTTGTGTCAGTTAGCATATTTTTCCTTACAGGTCATGGTGCAAACCTGCAGAACTATGAGGCCAGGCCAGAGGTATTGTAACCAAAAAATATGCAAACTTCTATGCAATTGTTTTCTAACTACCCTGTGGTGGTGTACGGCAAAGTTCCCATTGAGTGTCATTGTAAACTGTACGTGAAACACTTGCTTTATGCAGAAAATGATGACTGTAATGTTGAAAACTGAACATGTTGTCGTAAATAGATATACCATCATACAATTCATCAGAGATAAACACAGTTTAATGCTCTGGATCTTCTAGCAGTTCATGCACTGTATCAATGTACCAATCCTCAGAAACAATACTAGGGGTAATGACATAATTCAAAGAAATTTTGAACAAATATGGGATTTGTAAAAGCTCATTTGGACCATACACATCATATGACACCCTATCCCAAACAATCCCCTCGGGAACAGGAACTGTTGTAATGTTTACCAGGGAAAGGTCTCTCCGTTCATGATGTGAAGATGCATGTGTTTGAGTACCAAGTTCACCAGTTGTACTGCAGAGCGTTCTAGAAGATAGTATCCATTTAGAAGCAAGAAAAAGACTGAAACCAAACCAATCCAGAGGACCAGGAAAAGTAACACAATTGTAATCTAAATATGTAACTATGGGGAAACAAAATATGTCCTTTTTCAGCCAAAGATTGAAAACACACATGTTCAGCCTGAAAGGAAGAGGTGGCGGTGGATCAGTTGAATCTGATGAGAAGTCAACAAAGTTGATGAAGTAGTCAGAGGCCGCCTGATGTATTATTTGGCAGCTCAGCCTATTTTGTAGAATTGGGAGATGACTCAATCTGTGGTACATTGACGTAGACCATATTTCTGTCAGATTTCTAAATTGAAATCTTTTTTCTGTACTTGTTGACTGTACTGTTGTTGTATTTGTACTTGTTGGAGAGATGATGCTTCTTCAGTTATCAAAGCTTCTATATGAACTCCCTGTATAGTAGCAAGAGGAGGCAGGTAGCTTCCCAGGAGCCTATGTGGCTCACTGTTGAGAATTGGTCACATAGTGTGGTTTGATCAGATCAATGGAGACAAATCTTTTGCCTTTGAGAGCCACAAGGGACAGCAGAAGTATGGTTCTAATACCTTCAACAGTCAGGACAGGAACAGATAGGATAGCCCAAACTATTCTTTGTCCACAATTTTTTCCTTGACCAGAACCCTAACCTTCGAGATCCAGCCAAGCTTCACCGGAACTACCTTCAATTCTCCAGTTGCAGTGCGTTTTACTTGGATGATACTTTGTTCATCTGGAATTTATTCAGTTCATGTAAAACAGCCAAATGTTCATTGATGTCAAATGGTATTTCCACAGCCACTGTACTGGGATCATCGAGGTCTCTGACCCACTTACTTCAAACAAGATAGATTTTATAGGGAGTCCGACCACCCAGGGATTTTCTCAGTATGATTTTGAGTGCCCTCTGGACCCGATATATGTGATGGACCCAACTGCAACCTGAGCCTAGTACCCTTGCTGTTAAAGACTGCTTCAAGTCACAGCTTTGCCTCTCCACTCCCGCATTTCCCTTGGGATGGTATGGAGACAGGAAACACAGGGTCGCACCCAAACTTCGAATAGCCTCTTTGTAAGCCTTAGAGCTAAATGCTGGACCCTGGTCGGAATGTAATGTGCCTACTGCGCATGTCCCGATAAAGACTTGCGATCGTTTATAACAGTTCAGGCATCAGCCGACTGCGGTGGCCAAACCCACAGGAATCAAGAGGAGGAATCCACTTTTACCAAGATGCACTTGCAATCCCCATCTGCTGACAGGGGGCCGCAATAGTCCAAATAGACACAAGCTTGTTTGAAATCAGTAGAGGTGTCTGGGTGGATGCGCTGCGGTGGAACCTTTCATCTGCTGGCAGATGTCACAATTAAGGAGAAAGTCCTTGGTCTGTTTATAAAAACTTGACCACCAATAGCGCTGTTGCAATAATGAAATTGTAGCAGCCACTCCCACATGTGCAGAAGCGAGACCCTTATGTGCAGCTGGTATTAACCCCAATCTGCGAACAGTATATGGTATTACTCAATCACCCACTCCAGGAACATGAGCAGATGGTATGTTATGTGCTTCTAACTTGTAGGAGTTCTTAAGTGAAAAGCCTTTCGGTAGTTGGTTGTTGTTGCATGCAGCATTGACAGCCACCATGATGTCTCGGCCTATCCTTGCTCTAGAATGAGTAAATGCAGCAACCGCAGCAGTGCTAAATTTTGTTTTGCAGTAAGCAATAACAGTGTCCACAAGGAACTTATTTAAAATAACACGTTTTCAATAAGGAGTACAAATTTATATACTCATAACGGAATCAATCAAAACCAAAAATAAAAAGAAAATTATTTCAAATCATTTGAAAAATAAACTCAGTAACCTGGACAATTATTTACTTCAGCCGCAGTAAATATGATTTATTTTACGAATAACAATTTACTCACAAAAACAGTTTAGTCACAGATTTTTTTCTGATACTATAGGCACAATTATAGAAAGTGAACCCAGTGAAGTGATCATAGCCTTCAAGGTGAAAAATAAGTGAATAGAGATTCAAGGAAAGGTCTTAAAAACAATGAGAGGCATTCAACAATAGCATGAAACTTTCTTGCTCTCTCTTAGTTTGTGTCACAAATGTCTATAATTGTGCCTATAGTATCAGAAAAATATCTGTGACTAAACTGTTTTTGTGAGTAAATTGTTATTCGTAAAATAAATCATATTTACTTCGGCTGAAGTAAATAATTGTCCAGGTTACTGAGTTTATTTTTCAAATGATTTGAAATAATTTTCTTTTTATTTTTGGTTTTGATTGATTCAGTTATGAGTATATAAATTTGTACTCCTTATTGAAAACGTGTTATTTTAAATAAGTTCCTTGTGGACACTGTTATTGCTTACTGCAAAATACCCACTTCACAGGGACATATGGGTTGCTCTTGTGTTTGTTAATATAAATTTTGTTTTGCGACTTCATTAGTCATGAAATTCCACGCAATATAAACGCCATCTTGTGAATGACTCAATGTGTGTATTACATGAGTTTGTGGCAAGCAATCTTTCAACTTTGCCAACTTTTTTCAAAGCAAATTGTGATTTATTGTGCAACCCTTTGAATCTCTGTATCCATTCTGGCTCCAAAAGTGTAGGTATTCATAATAGGACTGGACACAGTAATACAAATCACACACTATAAGTGTGGGGAATCCATAATCTGTATTTTCCAGTGCCAGAATTAGAGCCTTTAATTTTGCCAGCTACGCCATGCAGTCACCAAGTGACCAAGTGTAGGTTTTCTGAGGATGGGATTCTCCATCGTGCATACACTCCTTCACAATTGTGCACGCGTCTGAGTATTTATGCTTAGTCCCTATGGCAGACTGGGCAGAACCGTCAGTATATATGATTTAACTAAGATCTAGAGGCATTATTTCATTAGGCAGAGGATATTCTTGTTCGTAGTGCAGTCCACATCTGTTGTGGTGAGCGAGTTACCCCTTGTATACATCATGGATGTAAGACCTTGGCATCCAGAATGCTTGCTTTGATGATGGCCTCTAAGGTAGGCACGGGGGTCATGACAATTATGTGTTTACCTTGAGCCAGGGCTCACTCTCTCACTGCAGAAGTCTGTACTGCTTTCAGGATTTTTTCAGTTGGTGCAAAACGCATTTCAGCATTAGTATATCAATACAATTTATATGCAATTGGTACGGTGTTACCTTCACTGAACGTCACATAAGTGTACCCTTATATTCCTGCGATGACGCATATCACCAGGTTCATTGTGTTCACAGGTGTGTGCAAAAGTTTTGGAAGCTAGCATGTCAGCTTATACAGAACCTAAGATATTTGTGTGTTCCTGTGTCCAATGAGTTCTTGAGAAGTCTGGACATATCAAGTCGTAGAATGGATTAACCCGTTCTGCATAGAAAAAAAAAGAAAGAAAGAGCAAACTTATAGAGCGCGCGGCTACTCATCAAGAGTGTTCCGGCATTAATAGTCCCCAGCTACCTTCCCAAGTGCCCCTAGTTGCAGAATAACTAGGTTTTGAGCTGTTTCCTAAAGACAGCCAGATATGTTATGGCTCTGAGGATCGCCGCCCGCAGGTTCCAGGCTTGGGCTACTATGAATCTAAAGAATATTCCTCCAGATCATGCTCGACATATCCTGGGTACCGAGACCATGCCATTTGTGGAAAACCTCAGAGTTCTGGATGGTGTGTAATGGTATACTCTCTTCCTGAGGTAGCCCACACCCAAGCCTTGTAAGGTTTTGAAAATCAGCACCAAAGGCTTAAATGTAATCCTCTTTCTCACTGGAAGCCAGTGCAGAGCACTGAGGTGAGGGGACATATGTGCCCTGGGATTTAGCATAAGCACCATTCTCGCCACTTCATTTTTAACTACCTGCAAGCGGTTGAGAAGATACCCCGTTAAACCCAGGTACAAGACATTTGCATAATCCAATCTGGAGCGCCTGGACCACCGTTTTCCTCGTGTTCAGTCATAGCAGAGGTAAAAATGCCCCCAGCATTCGCAGTAGACCAAAGCAGGTACCTACTACCGATTGGATTTGATGTTTCATTGAGAGAGAGCTATCGATAGAGCTGCCCAGATCTTTGACAAGGTTTTGAGCAGAGGGTGGTGGTGACATGTTCTCTGGCCTACTTGGCCTCTATGGCTGGGAACTCTCTCCTTTTTGACCTACTCAGCCTGCAGAACCCTATCCAATTTTGGAAGAAACTTAAAACCCTCCTTTTCAACTGAACAGGTTGCTGTTTCTGCTATTCATTTTCCTTTCTGTTTCTTGTCCTTGGGCTCGTGCCGGGACACTCTCAGGAGTAGCTGTGCGCATTATAAACTCCGCTAACATAACATAGCATGTCCCAAAGCCACCAGAGTCTCCACTCTTCCGAGGGAGGTGAACCCAAAAAGATATTCTCCAATTTCTCAGGGTTACACTTCAGTTGATTTCTCATCAGCCAATTGAACACCTTGGAGAGACATATTCTAATCTTCTCACCCTCAAAGTCTGCCCCATTTTCAGAGGTCCCAGGTGTAAAGCAGCTGGGTATCGTCGGAGTATGAAATTATTTTAGCCCTGCATGCTTCTGCCAATGATGCAACTGGTGACATGTACACATTAAAAAGTGTACTGCTCAGTACCGAGCCCCGCGGGACCCCCACTTTCAGGTTATGAATGGTAGCGGCAAAGGGCAGAGTCAAAACTTCCTGACTTCTGTCCTCAAAAAAAGAGTCTAACCATTTTAACGCAGTACCACCGATACCAAGGGGCAGATTTTTAAAGGTCAAGTAGAATTCATGCTGCACCAGAAAACCTTAACAAAATGTATGTGCGTCATGCACATCCTTAAAAAAAAAAATCACAAAACACCACAAAAGGATGCAATGTACTATGGTGGAACACAAGAAACTTGCCCCACAACCCATTCCTTTAATGCAGCAATCAGAAGAGGATCCAGCTACCAGTATCTCCATGTGGATGAGTGATATTCTCTGCTTGTAGATTCTTTCCTTCCTCTGTGTTTTCTTTTCCACCAAGGCAACTATCCGCCGCTGGTGACGGACAATAACTATCTCCATGGTTGACACAGCCAGTAGATATTTGTTGCGTTTCTGCTGGTAGATCTCCCAGTAAATGGTTCCAGCTCTTTTTTTGCCTGCCCTGTACCCACGCTATCTTTTCCGCGCTAATCTTTTTGTGCGCTGCTTCGCGTCACTTTGCATGACTCTTATAAATACCTTTGTGCTTCATGCTAACTTTAAAATATGGCATGAATACTTACTTGTGCCTATCTGAAAATTTATGCGAGGTTTTGCCCCGCTTTGCGTAATGCGAGCAGCAGCGCAAACTTTTTGAAAATCTGCCCCCAAACTTCTTAATCCTTACCAAGAGGCTGGCATGCGGGACAGTATCAAAGGCCGCCAAAAGGTCCAATAATACTAGGATTGCTCTACCCCCTAATCTATATTCTCTTAGATATGTTCTTTAACCTTCAACAATGCCTTTTCTGTGTTATAATTAGCCCTGAAGCCTGACTGACTAATATGCAGATTATTTTTTCCACATAGTTCGAAATGACTGCGTTCACATGTTTTTCCAGTACCTTAGAAAAGGCCGGAAGTAGGGATATGGGCCTGTAGTTAGATAGAATTTTAGGATCTGCCGCAGTTTTTTAAATAGCGTGAGGATCTTAGCGTGTTTCCAAATGGAAGGCAGACGTCCAACTAACAGTGAAGTATTAAGAAACGTATTAACTACTGGATTAATGGTCGTGGCCATCTTGGCCAACAGTTGAGCTTGGCAAGGATCAGCAGGGGAACCCGACATAAGTGCCTTAAAATAACCAGGGATACTTCTAGCGGTAGCTGGGGTATTTTCAGGAGAGCAGGGGTTTGACGGAGGGCAGTCCCACAACTGGGACAATCATATCCGAGTTATCATCTGGAGTCACCCCTGCAAAGGAATTCTGTATAGTCACGATCTTTTCGTGGAAGAATTTCGCCAAATGTTTGGTCCAAGCCATCGAAAGAGGGTGATCTCTGATAATGGACGCCGGATTGGAGAAGGATTTAACGATTTAAAAAATCTCCTTCCCTTTATTATTAGATGTCTCAATTTTATCTTCCAAATAACTTTTTTTATAGCCTTGACTTTATCGTAGTGGGCCTTCAAGGCCGACTTATACTGAAGTACAAGACTTATACTGAATAATCTGGAATATATGTTCTGTTAAAATTTAGATATCCCCATATGGATTGTTGTTGGAGGTTGAAGCAGTGCACATTTCTCTAAGAAGTATTTCGCAAAGCTTTTGCCTTCACTTTACAGCCCATAGCCTAGAAAACGGACATTGAGGTGGGCAATTTTTGATTTTAAAAAATTGAATTTGTAGCCCATTTAAGCAAATCCTAAAATTATGCGTTCTACTATTGTCAAGTCTTCCCTGAGGTCATCATCCCTGAGATATATGTCATCAACAAAGGACAATGCCTGGTCATCCAAATTCTGTCGTAGCTCTGTTACTCTGACTGAAGATAGCCTGGGCTATTCCTATACCCATTGCGCAATCAAATAAATTGCCTATGACAGCCTAGTGCTGAAAATGCGATCAGATGTCTGCTTCCAGGCGCTATATGTTGCAGAAAAATCCATTTGAGGTATAGAGTGTTGTTTTGTATTCCTTCTGCACAATGTTGTTCATAAGTTTGGCACTGTGTGCATTCTCTACTGCAAATGTGTGAGTAGCAGTGTTTAAGTGTTTGTAGTCAAATACTAGATGATATGAATGATCTGGCTTCATTACTAAAAACAAAGTATTATTCATGTTTGAGGGGCAATTTTCTCTTACAACTTGGTATTCAGGTTGTTCTAGGATTTCTCCCAACTTATATTTTAACTTCATGTTTAATTGGGTATTATTGGGTATTATTGTTGAGACTATGGGATCGTCCTCAAGGAGATCTCATTATTGTAATTGTAATTGTAAAATCACTTATATAGCGCATGGCTACCCGTAGGCTACCCGTAGGCATCCCAGCGCTCTTGGCAAACAGTGGCCCTGGGCTGATCCGATCTGCATTACAATTAGAGTTGTCCAGTGGCTTAGTGCTTTCTAACAGTCCCTTCCACTCGTCCATGTCGAGTTTTGTCCAAGCTCTTATTAGTCCTCTATTTGAGGAGGTAGTAGTGGTCATCCTGGAGATTTTCCAGTGAAAAGGAATCACCGAGTGATCCGACCAGGGGACAGGATAAGGTTCCAGGACTGTTATATTCGCCATATTGGTAAAGATGGGGTCGAGTGTATTTCCTGACTTGTGCGTAGGACGCCGAACCTTAAGATTAAGGTTATAGCTCTCTAAATCTTTTTCTAAGTCTTTCGCTGCCCTATCTCCTAACTTATTAAAATGGAGGTTGAGATCTCCTAATAGCAGGAAATTTGTGACATTATAAGGTGAACCGTCATCCCACCCCACATGTTTGTGGTATAAAGCAGGAGCAAGTGCTAACGGCCACTCCTTGCTGTATGAATGTTTTACTGATCCTAGGTTGAGGTCTGAGAAAGCAGGCAAAATTACAGTTTCCCCGTTTGGGCACTCCATTACAAAATCAGGTGGCCAATCCTCTTCAGCCAAAAGAATATCAGAACCATAAGTTAAGTCCTACCAAAAGAGAACATTGATATTTCTGGCGGTCCTATCAAAATACAGCAGTTGGGATACATACGGTTTGACACTACGGCCTGGCGGTCCGACCGCCAGGTTCGTAGTTAGGACCTAAGTCTGGAGGTAAAACTTTTAGCTGGGTCAAACCTGGTTTCTATATCTGAACTGTGATCCATGGTTCACCGTATTTGTTCCTAGGTATTTGTCAGATGCAACCAGATGACCATGGTTGGCACTTACACCATTTTGCTGCCATTTTGAACCTTAAAAATTCATAACTTTAATTACCCTTATAGGATTTTTGTCATTTTGGTGTCATTTTTGTTATTGAAATGTACTCTATTCTTTCCAACTTGGTTTTTGGATTTTTCTTGTATTCTATTCGAACTTAATTACTGCTTGAGTTTTACACCATGACCCAAGGTTAATCATGTCTTCTCTGTGGCATAGCTGCCAGGTAGTTGATCTTAGGTTAATTTAGAGGTTTTAAGGATTCAGCCTGACAAGGACTGTGATTATTACTTTAGGTGAGTAAGCAACCCACTCAAATAATTTATCAATTTCCTACAAATGTATTCCCAAATACAGGTGCCATAGCATAAAATGGGGACACACTTCATTTTGTAAATCACTAATATCTGATAAAGAAGATTCCATCTCAGTTTAGAGGCAAAATTAAAAACAGACCATGTAGATAGGGCTAATTTCAGGCATCTGAGGTTACGACAAGGAGACCATGTACTAGCAGTATCAAACGTAAATCCCAAATAAGAGAAGTGATAAATCAATTCGATGATTTTGTTTTTAACACTTAGGGCCTCATTATGATGTCGGTGCCGAGTTGCCTTTGACCGACAAGTCGCAAAATCTGGACCGACTGACCTCCGGTCACATACTCCCATTTCTCTACTGGAGCTTGTGCTACGGCTGTAAACCGGCTACAATACAGGCTCCCATAGAGAAATGGGTGTGTGTGTAAAACCCTGCACCCTGTGGCAGTCACTCCATGGTGCACAGTGCAGGGATTTACAGGGCCACCTTCCCCCTAGGACGCAGAGGCAGGTAGGCCCTGCTAGGGGCCCCCAAAGTCAATTTCCGACAGCCTTTCCATGTCGGAAAGGCTGGAATGGAAAGGCTGTCAGAAACCGACATCGCAATCCCAATGGCAAAAACGCCATCCATAGAGGATTACGGTGTGGTTCCGAACAATCGGGAGACACCGAGAGCAGGTTGGAACCGCATCAGGATGGCCGGTTTATGCTCTGACTTTCGACATTAAAATTCGGCGGTCAGACCGCAAACCGACCGTGTCGGTCAGAAAGCCTACAAACGTGGTAGGAAAGCTTCTGACTAGTGGTCAGAGACTTTCCGACTGACATTGTAATCGGCCCCATAGTGTCATGGTCTTAGTTGTTTTTTGTCTACAAATCATCACATGGGGTTAAGAAAGATTAAAATGCATTGTCTGCCTAACAAAAGCTTGTTGCTTGGAGAATAAATAAAGATTGACATTACTGTTGTAGGAAATTACTAATATTAAGGTCAAATCACAACTATTCTGAACCCCTCTTTGTAGTCTAAAATATTCTGAACATTCACCACAATCTCCAAATCACATAGCAGATAAGTTATTCTGTAAACATTGGAGAAAGCTATTAAATGATACATTGATACCCACAGATAATAAAATCTGCCCTAATTTAGATCAATTAACACAATAGAAAGCAGTGATCAAATTCGTAAAAGCTAATAGATCGATATAATCCAGTTTTAACACAGTATCATTTTTGATGATGAAATGCAGAGTGAGACTATGCTTTATCATCCTCATATTGGACGTCAGCCAGAATATTGTTATCAAAAGACCACGCTAAAAATTACTCTCCCAGCTACTCAACAACAGAATCAATTATTGAGTTGGGCCTATAGCATTTTGGATCACTTTGATTGCCCTTTTTGAATTCAGGGACAATAATTGAATTGGTCCTGGAACGCAATTATCTTGAATGATTGGCAGAGTTCAATGTGTTGTTCAAAAGTAGGATCCAAGGCTCTCTATTGGATTTAAGCAGATCCATGGGAATGACAGAGGGTTTCCCAGATGGACTTTCTGAAATGACAGTTACCACATCCTCATTATCTAAGCTAAATCAAGTGTTAATGTTTACGTTTGAAGGAAAAAACAGGGAAATGGACTTGCCAACACTCTATTAAATAGGATTACAGTGAGTAACCCACTGTTCGGCTGAGATATGGGAAGCCAAGAAAGTTCCAGAACCCTCACCGTAATAAAAGGAGAAGTTAACTACTTTACAAAAAGTGATACATCTTTCAATCTGCTCATTTGTTCCAGCTGCATCTAAACATCTAATATAAGACTACATCTTCTTTGTTCTCGTTCTTAGGGCGAGTCATAAGTTGTTCAGCAGGAGGCAATCTCAACTTTCCAACTAGGATGTCCAGAAAGAGCTGCCTGAAGACATCTATTAGCTGCAGAACAAGCAGTGTTAAACTTTTCAACTAGGATGTCCAGTAAGAGCTGCCTGAAGACATATATTGGCTGCAGAACAAACAGTGTTAAACCATTTATGGATGGGATGTTGAGTAAAACTGATAGATCTAGTCACCAACTTTAAAATAATCGCACAAAGGAACGTAAAGGAATTTACAACAGAATGTAACTTGAACAAGATGTAAGACAAGCATCAAAAAGTTCAAAAGTAGAACCCAACAAAATTGTTAATAAGCTAGCAGGATCGATAAAATGGAGTTGATTCTCAGCCCATGAGGGATCACAGAGAAGGGATAACAAACTTTGTGACAAAGGCAAACAAATGGTAAAGAGAAGGGAAGTATGGCCACAATAACAGCTCACCTCTCAGAATAATCAGTTACAATGTTAGCCAGACCCCTACATAGAACATGTAATTTATCCTCTACCTGTAAGAGTTGGAATATGCATATGATCAAAAAATAACTCATGTACATTAACAAGATCAAGTTAAACTTTAAGGCCTTACAATAATGGAAGTTTTCTTCTACTACATCCAGCCATAACACACCAACAGACCTACACCTGTGCAAGTGCTTTTTAGCTGTGTCAAATAAATGAATAAGAATGATTTCATAGTGATAATGTGAACTGAAAATGTCTGCCTTTTAACCAGATTTCTTTGCAGTCATTCACTCTGTAAGACGCTTGCACACTTTTTTTCTCACATCTTTCTGAAATCCTCCACATTCATATCTCCCACAACATCTCTTCAGCGCCATCTTTTCACTCTCTCCTGCACATAGTTCCTTCCACCTCCTCTACTTCAATAACCCCGATCCACTCTCTTGTTTGAAGCTCTGAATTTTTTTTCTCTTTGGCGATGTCTTATTTTTAAAGTTGTGTAACTCCTCCACATATCTTCCCATAGTTACATTTTGCAATATCGCTCTACAGCTGATCTGTAGACAGGCCAAAATGTTGAGGTGCGTGTGATCTGAATACATTTAGGACCCAGGCACCTTTAGGACACACGCACTGTGAGATATAGGCATTGCATTCCACCTTAACTGTATGGCTCTCAATCAGACTCCATCACAATCACATACCCACAGTTTCTACTCATTAAGAGACCAGGAAGGACTCAGTTAACAACATGCGCTGTACAGTCATATTGCATAAAAACACTACAAATACACAACTAATCCTTTCCTGTAATGCATCAAATCATACAGGAAAGCAGGGGAAATAGCCTATTTGACTTCTGTTGGAATAATAAATGTACATGGTTCAATGGGCCATGGTGCTAATGCCCCTGCTTAATCAATGGTAGCTACAACCCTGGTAATCAGATCAGCTCATGCGCAGTAAAAATAGATAGCAGCTGGCGCCTCTAAACGAATGCTACAATCAGTGCTGTACTAATGTACAGCTTCCACTGGTGTAGCAGTACAGCAACACCGAGGCCCAGAGGGCCTCACTGAACTTTGATTATTGCTGTATTTCACTGTTCTAACAGAAGTCAAGGGGCCCATTTTCTTCCTTGCACTACTGCTCATGCCAAACTGGCTAGCCACTGGTGCTATTTATTGAATTTAATTCCTCCAGCATTCTAAGTTAATAGAGGGAGACAAATAGATACCCAATGAGTGGCTGATTTATACAAAGTGAGACCAAATAACCTGGGATTACTTCCCCGCTTAACCAAATAGTGTGACCATAGGCAAGTATTTCATTTCAGTAATCCTCCATTTTTTTCGTTATCCCATATGAAAGAATCTTCATAGAGGTGAGTTCACAATACCAGGTGTGTGGGTAACATACACGGTGCACATGACAACTTGCTTGTCTCATAGCTCATAAACATGAAAGGATTGGCATAAAAAGTTTTAAGTTCATGTTTAAAAACTCTGACTTTTAATAAGTGCTTCTTGGTGCAGAGATATATAGTGACCAATTAATGTCAACTTACACATGTTAAAGAGAGGTGCTTTTAGAATTTTGAAGAGACTTCATCAAATTTCATGTGTTAAGGGCTCAGCTTGCCCAAAGGCCAGCCTGTGCGCTGACACCACAAGAGTCAACTAGCTGGCTGACCTTTATCTTTTTAATTATACTCCCCCAAGAGTGGAACAGGTGAGACAAGAACAGCCGAAGCCATCCTTGCAGCATCAACTGTGTGCTCGTGAACATGAAAAATGTCCAGAGCACAAACTTCTAAGGAAACTAAACTGTTGCCCCTGCTTTCAACAACACAAATGCAGTAACTTGTGACTTTCTGCAGCCCCAGTGCGGGGGAGAGGAATGCTAAACTGAAACTGCTGCTATCCTTTTCCACTGTGATCTGCTCCTCCACACGCGTTTGCTACCGTTGTTCCCTGGGCTTTTACAACAGAAAATGACTATTTTTTTTTACGCTGCTTGCTTTTCAAAAGGAGCAGCTGCAACCAGTCTCTTCTGTGATGAATGAAGTGTGCGCGCTTCACTAACAAGATTGCGCCCTCAGGGTAGTCATGATGCGCGCACACCTTACAGGGAACACTGGTCATCAGTGATGTAATCAGTGATGTCATCAATTATGTCATTTGAGATGTCATCAGTAATGTCAGACTATGTTATGAGTGATGTATGTGGAGTCGGAAGCAGTGCATGGCTGTGGGGCAAATTATAATTAGGCCTTGATAACTATAAATGATGATTTTATTGTTGTTGTTTAAAACGTTAATGCTGTCACTGAGAAATTCACCTAACTATAAGGTTACTTTAACTTTTGTTTTTTTCAGGGAAATTCTAAGGTTTAAAAACACCTAAAACAGGTATTTTTATTTCAGCTTACTTTAATGTTACTTGAACCTTTGTTTTTTCAGTGAATTATTAGTTTTTTTAAACATAAAGTAATATTTAATTACCATATGTAAATCCAACCCCCCCCCCGCTGCATATTGTAGAATGTGGAGAGGAACTAGCCTCTGTTTTAAAACCTCTCAGATTACAAATGTACAAAGTAAGGTGGGCGAAGGGACTGGCCTCTCCACTGAGATCTCTCTCTGGGATGACATGTGTCCATAGTAGAGTGTATGGAGAGAGTGAGCTCTACTTTGGGGCTTCTATATCAGATGGGTGAGCATAGTACCATTTATGGACGGACTGGCCTCTCTGTTCAGACCCCTCTCTTGAATGACTGATATAGTTTAGTGTGGGGATGGACTGGACTCATCTTTGAGACCCCTTTCTCAGATGACAGATGTTTATAGTAGGGTGTATGGATGGACTCTTTCTCCTTTCAGACCTGTCTGTCAGATGACGGTGTTATTAGTGGAGTGTGTGTGGACTGACCTTTCCTTTCAGACCTCTGTCTCAGATGACAGGTGTGTGTAGTAGGATGTGTGGATGGACTGGCCTCTCATTTGAGACCTCGCTCTCAGATGACGGGGGTGTGTAGCAGAGTGTGTTGATGGGCCGGTCCCTCCTTTCAGACCTCTCTCTCAGATGACTGATGTACATAGTAGGTGTGCGCATGGACTGGCCTCCCCTTTCAGTTCTCTCTGTCAGATGGCCATAGAAGGGTGCGTGTAGTTGGGTGTGTGGATGGACTGACCTCTCCTTTCAGACCTTTCTCTCAGATGACGGGTGTGTATACTAGTGTGTGGGGAGGGACTGCCCTCTTCCCTCAGACCTCTCTCTCAGATGGCTGGTGTGTGTAGTAGTGTGTGGAGAATAACAGACCTGTCTTTTCACATCTCTATCTCAGATAACAGGTTTACATAGTAAGGTGTATGCATGGACTTGCCTCTCCTTTGAGACCTCTCTCTCAGAGGCTGGATGCGTGTAGTAGGGTGTGGGAAGAGAGACTGGCCTCTCTACGGAGACATCTCTCTCAGATGACGGGTGTGCATAGTAGTGAATGGAGAGGGACTGTCCTTTCCTCTCATACCTCTTTCTGACATGACTTGTGTGTAGTAGTAGTGAATGGAGAGGGACTGCTCTTACCTCTCAGACCTCTCTCTGAGATGACGGGTGTGCATAGTAGTGAGTAGCAAGAGGCAGCCCTCTCCTTCCAGACCTCTCCCTCAGATGATGGGAGTGCATGGTAGGGTGCGTGGAGAGAGACTGGCCTCTCCACTGAGATCTCTCTCAGAGAAGACGGGTGTGCATAGTAGGATGTGTGGATGGACTGGCCTATCCTTTCAGTGCTCTGTCTCAGTTTACGGGTGTGCGTAGTTGTGTGTGGAGTAAAAGACCTGTCCTTTCACACCTATCTCTCAGATGGCAGGTGTGCATAGCAGTGCGAGGGGAGAGACTGGCCTCTCCTGTCAGACCTCTCTCTCAGATGACGGATGTGCATAGTAGGGTGCAGGGATGAACTGGCCACTCCTTTCACTCCTTTCAGACCTCCCTAACAGATGACAAGTGTGAGTAGTAGAGTGTGTGGAGAGAGAATGGCCTTTCCACTGAGATCCCTCTCTTGAATGATGGGTGTGCATAGTAGGGAGTGTGGATGGACTGGCCTTTCTTTCCAGACCTCTGTCTCAGTTGATGGGTGTGCATAGTAGTTTTGTGGGTAAGGACTAGCCTTTCCTGTCAGACCCCTCTCTCAGATGACGGGTATGCATGATAGGAAGTGTTGAGAGAGACTGGCCTCTCCACTGACACCTCTCTCTCAGATGACAGGTGTGCATAGTAGTGAGTGGAGAGGGACTGTCTTTCCTGTTAACACCCCTCTCTATGATAATTGGTGTGCATAGTAGAGTGTGGGAAGAGACTGTACTCTAGTCACCCACTCTTACCAAGCAGATGGGCGTAAATAGTAGATTCTGATAAACAATATACCCCGCGAGAGACTCGCAAGATCATAGAGTTAAAGAAAAATAATTAACTTCTAATTATCATAGTACTTACCTCTTACACATGTCCTCTCAAAAACAAGGTTCATAATATGCGTTCCCTCTAGTAGAGTGTACTGAGAACTCATCTACTACTACTTTTTACTATTCAAGATCCCACGAGAGTACCCTGAGATCTTAAAAATTAGTTAAAACAATAAACATATACATTTATTATGTTCACTGAGATCTCTCTCAGAGATGACGGGTGTGCATAGTAGGATGTGTGGATGGACTGGCCTTTCCTTGCATCAGTCATAGATATTTCAACACGCAAAGTTCTGGAGGTGCCGGTTGGGCCAGGGATTAGGTCGTAGGCTGTAGCGATGTTGTTGACCTCAGATTGATGGTCTCCCTGGTGACAGCAGGTTTGGCGGTGTATCGGGAGGCAGGGCCCCTGAAGAAGTAGAGTCCGGGGTGTTTGATCTCTTCTTCTGCTCGGTATGGGGTATCTCTGACTGGTTTTGGTGGGTTCCGGAGGTCCGATTTTAAGTGCACTGACGGGACCTCTTTGAACCAGGAAATGTTTTGAGATTTTTCTTTGCTCCCTTTTCGGGCTGTCACCATAGTGCCATGGCTGGTAACGACCATCCAGGTGCCCAGTTCATGGGTGGTCCGGAACTTTCTTCCAGGCCAGCAATCGTTGAGTAGAACTGTTGCACCTGGCCAGAGTGACCGGTCTGCAGCGTGGCGGCGGACGCTTGCTCAGTGATTTTGCCATTCTCGCCTTGCCTGGGTTTCTCAGATGTCGTGGGGTGGGGGTTACCATCCTGAACTCATCAGGATCAGGTCTCTCCACGGCCCTCTCAACATAAGGGCCCAGGGGCTTTGCAGCGTGGTGCAGTGTGGGGTGCTCCTGTACCCCCTGAGGAACTCATGGAGGCATCGCTCAGGTCCGCTTGTTCCACGTTGGCTATGCATAGCATTTTGTTTAATGCCCTCATGAACCGCTCCACATCTCCGTTGGCTTCGGTACATTGGGGCGTGACCCAGCGGTGATGGATCCTTCGCTGATTAAGGAATGTGGCAAACTCAGTCCCTTGAAACAGTGGCCTATTGTCGCTTTGGATCTCGGAGGGTAATCCAAATGTGACAAACACTTTCTCCAGGACGGGTACTACATGAGCAAAGGTGGTCGACGTGACTAGCTCCACTATGGGATATTTGGAGTAAGCATCTAGGAGGACGAGCGTGTGTTTCCCCCTGGGAAACTTCTAAAGTCAATGCTCACCTTTGACCACAGCATGGTGCAGGGCTCTTCTGTAATTATAGGGGTCGGCCGCTCAGATGCGCTGGTTATCTGGTAGACTGGGCAGCGGCATAGTAAGTATTCAACCATTGTTTCAAGTTCTGGAAACCAGACCTTTTCTCTCATTCTTGCCTTCAATTTGGTCACTCCTTGGTGACCCCCATGGGCCAGTTGAGTTGCTCTTTGCCTCAGAGCTTGCAGTATTGCTCAAGACAAGTCTCGCAGGAGTATTCCGCTTCACGTGGCACTCAGTTCGCTCCGCACCCTCCATATTTTCATTAGCTCTCCGCAGTCCTACGGCACCCATGTGTTTGTTTGCTGGGGGTATGACTTCCTTGACCCTTCTTGGACTGCGTGAAGAGTCCGGGTGTATATGGGGTCTTGCTCAGCGGCCCTCTTGATGTCTTCAAGCGTCATCGCCTGGGGGCATGCTGCAACAAAGATCATTTGTATGTACTGTTCTGACCCCTCAAGCTCATCCGTCTCGTCCATGGAGGGCGGGTGTAGGGACAAAAAATCTGCGGTGTTCTTCTCCCCGGGTCGGTAGACCGCCTCCTTCTGGTAGGGCTGGAGTTGTACGGCCCATCGCTCAATTCAGGGAGGTGGATGAGGGGCTGACCCTTTGAACAGGGCGACTAGAGGCAGGTACAGATGGAAATTTTTGCAGGCCCATTTTATCGCGAGCGCCTTTCGCTTGATTTGGGCATATCTTGCTTCAGTGGGGGTCAGAGCCTTGCTGGCAAATGGCAGGGCTGCCCATCGGCCTGGCTCCTGTTCCTGGGCTAGCACTGCTCCCTGCCCCACCAGACTGGCGTCTACCAGTAGTTCTGTTCACTTCTCCGGATCGAAATAGGCAAGGGTGTCTTCTCCCAATAGGGCATCTTTGATGCTTTGGAATGCCTCCTCTTCCCACTGTCCCCAGTTCCACTTGGCATCCACTTTTGTGAGAGCCCTCAGCGGCTCGGCGCAGGTTGCGAGATCGGGGATGAACCTCCCACAATATGTTGCCATGCCTAGGAAACTCCACACTTTGGTGGGCGGGGTTGGAGCTGGGACGCTTTGGATAGCTTGCGACTTCTTCAGATACACCTGAATGCCCTCCTGGTTGAATACGTACCTGAAGAATTCTACTGATGGTTGGAAAAACAGACACTTTTCCCGGTGGAGTATCGCACCATGTTCACTAAGTTGGTGAAGGGTGTTCCTCAGGTGCTTGTGATGGTCAGCGGCTGTGGCAGAGTGGATCAGTATGTCGCCGCTGACGTTCATCACTCCGGGCAACCCAGGTAACATCTCACGGATAGTGTTCTGGAACACCTCAGCAGCCAAGGATATCCCAATGTTCAGTCATTTGTAACGACGCAACCCCCAGTAGGGCAGTTGGTGATACCCAGCGTTCAGGTCTATTTTGGAAAACCACCTTAATCCGTTGACATCCGCAATTATATCATCCATGGTTGGCGTTATGTGGCGCTCCCTATTGATTGCCCGGTTGGGTAGCCATATATTGATGTAGAGACATATGGCTCCCAGCTGTTTGGGCTTACCATCAGGGACACCCATGGCGTTGGTCCAGAGACTTTTTCAATCACTCCTTGCCTTTCAAGCATTTCAAGTTTTTTTTCCACCAAGGGCCTCAGGTGAAAGGGGACTTGCCGATGTCGTAATGCCACAGGGGTGATGGTCTTGTCAATGTGCAGTCTGAAAGGGTCATACTTGATGTGTCTGAGTCCTTGAAAAAGTTCCGGGAACTCATCCAGTATTTCGTCGACCTAATGCACCTGGAAACTCCTGGTGAACGATACCAAACTGAGGTCTTCTGCCGCACGACTGCTGATTAGGATCTTCACTTCATGATCTATGACATGAATGACGGTGGTGACTTCCTGGTCTTCTGACCTTACTGGGATGGATATCTTTCCTCTCAGTGGCAGAGGGATCTGGCTCCCGTATGCAAATATCTTGGTCCCGGACAGGGTGATAGGCAGTCGAGGTTGGAGGCGCCGGTATTGCTGGAGGCCTATCACATTTACGGATGCCCCTGTATCAATGATCGCTTTTACCTCCGATCCTACGATCCTGACTACACATGTTGGTTGCGGCCTTCTGCTGGGTTTGAGTTCTCGGGTGAAAGAGATTAGGTGTATTTCCAACTCATCTTCTTCCGTGGACGACTCTGCCGGCCCTTGGTACCTTCGGCTGGTTCTTTGTGATTCCTCCGTCTGCGCGGAGTCTGCAATGGACAGCTGTTGCACTGTTCGTGAGGGTGGCCTTTGTCCTCAAGCGTCTGTGCCTCGATTCTGTCTTCTGCACACTGCTGCATGCGAAGTGGTTGGGAATCCCACAATTCGCGCATGTTTTTCCTTGCTCGGGGAAGTCTTTTGACACATGTGGCCCATTCCCGCAATACCCACACCTCGTCTTGGACGTTTCTGGTCTTGTCTTCTTCACTCCATGTCTTTGTTTGGAGAGCATAATTGCACTCCGTTTTGATGGTTTCTCGTCTTCCCTGAGTCTTCGTGAGGTCTTGGTCCATTTTGTTTGCTCTCACTTTGGATAGATCGTGGGTCCTTGCAAAAATGAGAATGTCTTCCAGGGCAATTTTTGGTTGGCGCAAGATGAGGCCTCTTAGTGTCTTGTCTCGGCATCTTGATGGTCTGGGCCCTTGCACGTGAGGGCCAGTTCACGCAGCCAAGCGTAGAAGGCGTCAATCGACTCCCCTTCCCGTTGGCATGCCTGGCACAGCTTGAATCATTATAAAATCAGAATTAAGTTGGGGGTCAAGTGAGCATCTAAATCTGTGACCACAGCTTCGTAGTCCATGGCGGTGCCTGTGTTTGGCAAATGTTTGAATAATTTGAACATTTCATCTCCAGGATATGGGAGGCGTAATGACCTTTTCACTGCCCCGTCGGTCTCCCTTGTGGCTACAAAATAGTTATTCAGATGTTCTATCCAAATCTTCCACCTCGGGGACTCTGTCGCTGAGTATTCCAGTTCACTGAATGGTGGCAGTACCCCGGTAATTGCATGTTGTACAGGGGCTCTTTGTTGGGCCTGTGCCTGGTTGTCACCATCCATGCTTCTGGTGGATGGTGTCTGTCTTTATTCTTTGTGTGCCTTCCTCTCTGTGGCTTGCTGTGTCTTACTTTCCCCTGTGGGGTTCATGTAATCCTTTTCTGGTTATCTTGTCTTCTTTTTTTTTTTCACTTCTCTCTCTTGTCTCCGCTCAATGGTCTGCTTGGTGTCTCTTGCCTTTTCCTCTCCCCTGTGTTGTGTTGTTCCTTCTTGTTCTCTTTTATTAGAATTTTCTTTGTTTTCTTTTGTGTTTTTTTTTCTTCCTTTCTGTCCACACTTCAAGCTGTAGAGGTTGCTGGTATGGACTTGCACACCCTGGGGCCTACGTGCGCTGTGTGCACATTGCAGTGGCACCCTTCCCCACCTCAGGCGCTCATGTTGGGGATCACCATGGCCCTGAGCTGCTCCACCCTTGTAGTGGCGAGGATCATCCAGCAGGGAGCATGGCAGCCTTCGCCTGTAGCCCTGGACACTGGGCAACGGGGAGGAGCGCAGGATGTCCCTGCGTGGCAGCTGGGTTCCTGGGGCGCTTCAGTGGGGCAGCACTCACCCATACTGGCTGTCGTGGACATCGCTCCTCCAATGCTACAAGTGATGTGGCGGGCCTCCGCTGAACAGAGCAGCGGCTGTCGAGCGCACAGCAGGGATTGTGGGGGGCCTCGGCTGAACAGTGCGGCGACCTTTGAGCACTCTGGTCGGGGACCACGGGCCATGGCAGTGAAGAGAAGTGAGGGTCATGGCCCTCCTTGTCACCAGTGTGGCGTCCCACGAGTAGGCTATGCATGTAAGTATTCAAAAAACAACTGCTATTGGCGATAAGATAACTAATCCGTATGTATATTATTCATACAAATAATCACACCATACTATTGCTGGAAATGGAAAAAACCAAGGAATGTATATATATATCTAAAAAAAACATTAAGACATCTTCAGAATGTGCATTGCATAGTTTTCAACAATAATAAGAAATTGATAATATATCAAATAATGATACAAAATATTAAAAAGCATTAAAAAAAACTCAAAGAGAGAGAAAAATTTCAGACATAAGAATTTGTCATTGGCAATGGTTATTCCAAAAGAATCAATGACAGTATTGGCAACATTTTATTTTTTTACAGTCAATACTATTCGTTCCTTGGATGTAACCCCACAAGGACTAGCATCGATGCGTTTCAGTGGTACCCTGTAGAATAAGACCACCTTCTTCAGGACAATGTGTACATTACCCCTCTTTTTTTTAACAACCTGTTTGAAACATAAATCAAGTATCAGCTTCACTATACTTTTTTGTATTTAAAATACAATTGTTTTTTTTCCTATTTTTACAAACACCATAATTAAGGACTCTCTGTTTTCCGTTTTTACTGCTGTTACAGATAAATACAGACAGAAAACCTTTTATTTTCTTGTCTCTATTTATTTTTAAATGTGGATAAAATCGGATCTTGGGTGCTTTTTGAGTGATTCTAAATACACTTTGCCATGACTTCCAGGCAAATAACTGTGAGGATTGATAGGTAAGGGGGGTTAAAAAATAGGAATTTTAGTAAAGAGGTTTAAACAACAGTAGATATACACAAGGCTGATACTGAAATGTGCATATTTTCATATAAGTGCATTGATTTATCTTCTGCGGGTGTTCATATCACTGAAACCTGGCAGGCATTCAAGCATAACTGCATATTTATTGGTTAAATAAATGTTGAACTATACCAGTTTCAGCTTTATTTTTTTCACGAAACCCATAAGAAATTTGGATAAATACAGATAAAGTTGACGAAAAATAAATATGGATATATACTGATGGAAATGTCAAAAAAATAAATATCATAAAACCGGGAGCCCTAACCATAATTAAAAACACATGTGATTCTGGTGTTGCTTTAATAACATGACCACATACCCCGTGTTGTCCCATTCCAGACTGTGAAAACACTTAGCATTTATTCATTCATTCAATCATCTCCTCATGTGCTGACTTTTGTTACTGTCCGACTCACCTCTAAAATCGAGGTGACATTCACTTAGATGAGCCGTTCATGCTAGAGTAATTGGTGAATCGGCCATTGTGATAGAATAAACACCTAAAGAATGATGGTGATAAATGGGAATTAGAGGCCCATTGTGATAGATGATAGAAAAGAATTTAGGGGACCATACCTTAATTTAAAAATTATTCTCCTCTAGATTAAAGTTGGTACAACCTACCCTTGATAATGTAAGGTCGCCAAAATATTTCTAAGATATCCTTTTTCAATTCAGGAGTGGTAGACCAATCATCAATATGGATCTAGTTGAAAAATGTAAACATAAAATAAAATGTAATATGCCAATTGGAAATACCTAATATTGGCTGTATGATATACCCCTTACGGGATTAACCTACCCTTAGTGTATTGGATCCGGGTGGTTTTAAATCTTGCCAAGCTCCACCCAAAGAGGCATGAGGGGATGGGTGATTAAGGTTAAAAAGGTACAGCTGAGTAGTCGGTCCTAAAAATGATTATTACCTATAAGAAACAAAACAAAAGGACTTAGAAAGGAGTACGATGGCGTTTCCTAAGTTTATAATGCCTCCCGCAATGTATTAGGAGATCAAGATTTCCAACGCTCGTGTAAAACATGCTCAAGGTATTCTTAATTCAAATCAAATCAGGCTTTATTCAATTTTTGTGATTCAAAAAATCAGAAAAGCATACATGATATTACAAGAAATAAATATGACATTTTGCTGAAATATTAAAATAATTCATTAGACAGTCATGGTCACATAAAAACTGTAGTGTAAATGATGCTATGTCCTGTCGTTTAACATTGACACAATAAAATTGTTTCCTGCACCTGATTATACTTTTAAAAAATTAGACTATTTCTATTGTAAAACATTCAATGTCTAAAATCGGTAATGCGATAAAAGCTGGGCGGCATTGCCTCAGACCCCATAATTTTAAGATGGGAATGAGCCATCTCCTTCATTTTGCAATGTAGAATTTACAGAATAATGCTACATGCAAAGGGGTTTGCTGAGAGACCTCGTCACACGGGCAAGGGCCCAGAATTTTAGACCAGTCGTTTGTTGAAGGAAAGCTTACCAGACGATGGAGGTGTTGAGTCAGAACTAATCTATCATAACCGTTTGGCATATCGGTTAAATAAGGCTGAATACCGTGGGTACTTAACAGCATTTGATTTTGAAGCACCATCGGACGTGAGGCTTCTCCAGCAAATCTGATTGCCTCCAAATGAGCCATACAAGACTTTTAAAGGCTTTTCTGGAAATGTTCCCCATAGACAAGGAGTCATCAAAATAGTCCGCATGCCCCATATCATTCGTGAAATCTTTAATATATTTCAACCAGCATATTTCAAATGCATGATCCAGTTTGAGGCTGTCTCTTAGGATTTCACGGTTAAATTCTGCATTGTTGTAGACCACATACGATGCCAAAGGAAGACCGGTTGTACTTTTATTATATCTGTTATGTACGGCACTCCCAATTCTGAGTGACAAATATAGGTCAAAGTGCTGCGTGGGACTGCCAACAGGAACCTTAAAAAAGCGTTCTCTGTCTTTTGAATAGAATTTACGTTGCAATAGCGCCATATTCCAGCACCATATATGGCCGTGCTAATGCATTTCGCGCTATGAATGTGAAGCAACTTCTTGGAGGAATTTACCAAAGCTGATGTTGCTCGCATACAGTGCAAGTTTCTAGTTTTGATGGCTTGGGTCCAAGAACCGTTGGAATAAAAAAAAAAATCCAAAATGGTCTTAGCTACCTTTTTTTTGTCGATGTAAATGGCTCTGCTCTTCGCATTGGCTTTCCCACAGCTCATAAAAGTTTTGGATGTGTTCACTCTCAGGCCCGGATTCATCATATACTCGTTGTAAGTGTCAAGGGCCCGTTGTAGGGCCAATGGAGTACGGGCCATTATCACAGCATAGAGAAGGGCAGGCAGGTGGTGGCTGGCTATCTGTGGTAGATCGCGACACTTCCCGAGCAGTGTCTGCTCTAATCCATTAGTATATAGTGTAAATAGAAAAGGGGCCAAAAAGCAGCCCTACCTGACCCCCCTCTCCACACTGAAGGGCTCTGTACACTCGCCATTGGACCCATATCGGACTCTAGCAGACGCATTGCTGTACAGCTGCCTCAGAAATTGGATTAGCGCTGCCTCCACTCCCATGCTGGGTAGTATATTCCATAATTTCTCATGGATGACACAGTCAAAAGCAGCTGTGAGGTCTACGAAAGCCAGGTGTAATTGGCCCTTACTTGATCTTGTATATTTACCCACCAAAATTCTGAGGTTCAAGCCTTGCTCTAATGTGGCCAGTCCTTTCCTAAATCCAAATTGCAGGTTGGATAGAACTTCTTTATCCTCTACCCAGTCTTGCAATCGATTGAGTCCTATACGCTCTGCCACCTTAGCAAGAGAATCAAGCAGTGAGATGGGGCGGTAACAAGCTAGAGTTTGTCTGTCGCCTTTTTTTAAAAAATTGGTACCACTATGGATTCGGACCATGTTTTAATAAAGCCAGTTGCACAACAGGCTGCTAGCACTTGCGTTAGGAGTGGACCCCATAGATCAGTGTTCAACTTAAAAAGATCTATGGGTACCCCATCTGGGCCCGGTGCCTTGTCTCCTTTGCTGGCATTGATTGCCAGGAGTACCTCCTCCAGAGTGAAGGCTAGTGCTATAGGGTAGTTTAATGATGGCAAATGCACTTGTGTATCAGTACTGGGAATTTTGCTGTCCGTATCCTCCATCTGTCTATACATACTTGAAAAATGTTCCACCCAGAGTCATTCCTCAATGGCAATTTCGATACTTGGAATGCCAATGCTTTCGAAGAATGGAGCTTTCACCTCCCGCCAGAAGGTTGTGCTATCCCTGTTTTTGCTAGCCTCTTGTAAGTCAGCCCAGGCTTTGTCTTTTATTTCTTTTTTGCGTAGTTTCAAAGCGTTATAGGTTTTATGTAGGGCATTTTTTAGGTTTGAGTACGCTTTAGTACATTTGTGATCAAACCACCCTGAGTTCCTACCATAACTATTATGACTATTGGCCTCAACCCTTAGAGTGTTTCTTATTGTCTCCGTAATCTGGGCATAGGACTCCGTACCTCCTTCGTGTGTTGTAGACGTATCTAAACAAGTTTCAAAAGATTCATAACTGCACTTTACAATTTTCTCACTGACATCAGCAGGCTCTATGTTCTGCCAACTCAATGAGTAGCCGTTATGTTTGGCCAAGGCTATGTCCTGAGCCAGATGTAACGTTTTTCTCTGGGAATGTCGCAACTTGGTGAGTGTAGATATGGTCACACTGGGGAAAGAGGTCACTCGTAGCATTCTTATGCGTGTTGTAACCCAAAATACGGTTTGAATACCTATTGGGAGCAATTATAAAATCAGTAGTAGAGCTCAGACCTCTCCCATTGAAAGTCTGAGCAAAAGGAATAGGTGGAGAACATAATAGGTTAACAGAATCCAAATCGAATTCTTAATTAAAAAGACTAACCTTCTATTTGGTGACTGGATGCACAAGTTTGGCATTCCAAAAATGTTTCCTCATAGGACTGGGGATCAAGGCGTCCACTGTATAAAATAAGATGGTATTGATATATGACTAATATAAACATCTATCAGTTATTCTAACTTTTATTTGCTGACTAAATCCCCACTTACTGGGAGTAGCTTAATAAATATTTCCTCCATGGAGGTGGACTATGCCTTGTGCCGATACATAGGATTAAGAATAATCTATATTATGTGTTCAAATGTCACTCGATTTCAACAATGTTGAATGCTATATTTCCAACAGGTATTTACCAACCCCTAAGAGTTCTACAAGTGTTGCGTACCCGCTCCTTATGGTTAAGCACTCTTCCGATGTGCCGATAGTCTCCTCGTACCGATTAGCGCTGGAAAGATAGAAGACTCTGGGCCGTCCCCTCTAATACGGGTATAAGGGCTAGGCAAATAAACCAGGGGAATATGGGGAATGCAATGAGGGAGGGACACACGGTATAACAGTATAGTATTAAACCCCACAGGCCATGCCTGGCCTGCGGATGATGTACACACAGTAGCCAGCTGACTGCTCAGAACACAAGACAGTCAACCATTACACCTGCGACGGTGTGCAGGGATGAACTGCACCTCTGCTCTTTCACTGAGAGCATGCATTCCAGTTGGTCTGCATGCTCCCATTGAAAGGTAAGGGCATGTGACCGAACAGGGTTCGGTCGCATCCTACTTTCAGAATGTTTTTGTTTGATGGTTGTGGTTGTATATTTGTGTCACAATAAAAAGCAAAGGTTCCATGAAGAGCTCACACATTTACTAACACTAATTATCGCCTTTCACCTGGATCGTGTTGTACTTTGAAACTAGTCACGTGCATTGTGAATCGTTTAGTTGTTGCTGTTTCATTAGATTTTAATCGGTGGTTTGCACAATGCGGGCCCCGGGGGAAGTGAGGGTCGCAGACCAGTCTTCCCCCGGGGAATTCGCGCAACGACCGGAAGGGCATGGTGGGGGTGGGATCGTAGGAAGGAGAGGGGCGGGAGTTGGGAGGGTATATAGGTGTCAGGAGAGGAGTATCCGGCCTCTTCCTGACACCTGAGCACAACCGGGGGGAGAAAAAAGTTTGTCCACCCGCCCACCCTACAGACATTAAGCGAAGGGTTGGGATAGATTTTGGGCTGAGCGTGCCAGTTTAGGGCAGGCTGCAGAGTAGAGGCGTCACGGTACTTTGGAGGGGTGGGTAGTCACATACGGGCGGATCCACTCCTCGGGGGGGGGAGAACGGTACACAGGTGACTGATAGCGGGAAGCAATGACCAATGAAGGAAATTACACTGAGGATGCTTGGAGGGCAAATGATGGGGAGAGGAAGGAGGTCACCGAGTGAATGGGGGAAGAGTCTAACAGGTGAGATGGTTTTGAGAATGGATGAAAGGAGAATGAGTCGGTATGGGTTGGGGAAAGTATATTTATTGCATTTATGTACTGTCAAATAAAGTCTAAATGATTGCAACCATGTCCTAATAAAATGGCCTTTTACGCTTCAAGTAACAGCGTGGAGTGTGGTTCTTGCGCGAAGATGGTCCATCTTATTTTTTTTGTTTCATGTCTAGCTATGTTATAGCATACCCACAGTATTGTTAGCACAGATAACAGTGGAGACGATTTATTTTCCAATATGGCGCGTATAGTGTTCAGAATTGGGAACACTGTTGTACCTAGTACGTAACGGCTACGTTCTTCCGGTTTAATCAGGATTGCATTTACACTTACCTTCTTGCTGGTTCGTTGCGTATTCTGTCTCGAGAATTTAGATTCAAATCTGATACAGGTAAATGTTTTACTATATTGATGCCCCTATATGGGATATCGTCATGGGAATATTTCTATCTGCTCGACTGACATTTTATGATTTCTAATCCAGATGGAATGCTATAGATAGAGTTCTCCGCTTCGCTATTAGGTATGGATTTTCTTAAATATTACAAGGTTATACAGCCATACAACATGACCTTCATTTCAAATATCTAGTTGGTGTTCTTTTTCTAGGTACATTTTCTGTCCCATGCTTTTCGTCTTTTGTGTACTATTGGCATCTATTGTGAGTATCCAGCATTTTAGATGTTGTAGAACGCCAAAAAATAATGATTGATTGATTTGTACGGATGACTGTCTTAGGGGAGAGCATTCACATTGGTCTTTGTGTTGAGTGTCACTTTAAATTGAATAGGAGGTTACCTCTTTCCTGTAAATGTTGTTTCCCTTGGCACTCTCGTACTTTTCTGATCTCAAGAACTAACAGCACCTTGACACCAATTGCAGTCACTGAAGTTAACAATATTGTATCTTGCACAGAGACAACACAAACAAGCATGTTGAGCTTAAAGTTAACCACTGTTAATACATTTGGGTGTATCAACCACTCTAATGCATAAGGAAAATGTCATGGCATGTTGTTTTTATTTTATTTCAGAATTTTCCCCTGAAGAAGGGACTCAAGTCCCGAAATGCATTGGGCTTTTGATTTGAAACCTCACACAAAAAGTCATGGAATTAAATGATTTATGTTTCTGTTGAAATTACAATCCGTGTTTACATTGTATATTGAGTTATTGACAAAAAATTGCTTTGATTTAAGAGATAAACAATTTTTGAAAGATCGTACCTAATAGTGGTTGATTGCTTATTAATTAATTTGATATATTGTTGTATTGTTTACATATTATCCCAGTTGTGCACACCTTGTCCAAGCTTCACTTAATAGGTTGGCCCAAATCTTGTCCGATGGCTGCAGTAACCCAATTTGCAGAGGGAGAAGATTCAGTTGTTCTGGAGGAGGATGCAGAGGTTGAAGCACCAGTAGCTAAAGAGCAGAGTGATGTTTGGAGACTTTACTATCCCTTCAGCTGAAAAGAAAGTGTGTGCGGAGATAGTAAAGTGTACTATCTGCGGGAAGGAGCTGGCCCGTGAAACATCAAAGAAATACAGTAACGGCACATCTTCCATGTGGAAGCATTTGAAGGCATACCTCCGAATGATACTTGAAAAGGAAGCTACTGCTTGTGGTCCCACATCTACATTGTTAGACCTGGCACCGTTTGCGTGGGTCACCCTTCCATTTTTGTTTGTGCCTCAATGTATTTTTGTGCTGGTGTTAGCTGCTCAGGGCACTGTGCCACTGCCATCCAGTGCCACAGTGCAAGTGCTCCCTATGGTAAAATGTATTACGTGAATTGACTTCCACGATTGGTTTATTTGGTTTACTGTCAGCCCCTAGTAAAGCGCACCAGGAGTGCCAGGGCTTGTAAATACAAATGCCGCTAGTGGGCTGCAGCACTGGTTGTGCCACCCACAGAAGCGGCCTAGTAAAATGTGTCTAGGATCTGCCACTGCAGAACCTGCGCGCAGTCAGGTACTGTCGCGCTGGCTGCGCAAGTGCACCCACTTGCCAGTCCCTAAACCTTCCCTTAACTGCATGTTAGTCACCCCTCTGGTAGGCCCAAGGGCAGGGTGCATTGTAGGCATAAGGTAGGACATGCCCTGATGTGTGTGGCATGTCTTACTAGTGAATTACAGCCCTTTTCGTTTTTCACTAGTGAAGGCTACCTGCTCTCCATAGGCCAGAATGGGCTGCTGGGATTGCTACACGCTGTGATCCCAGTGGACTCATAGAGCATGGTAGAAAGTCATGTTTAGTATGCCTGAACTCAGAATAATAAAATACTTCTTTTAGTAAAGTTTATTTTAATATCCTGTGTTTGTAAATACTACTTTTAGAAGGTTAGTATTTTCTGATCTGGCCATCCAGTCCGCCTCTGCGCTGTGTGTGTGTTCTGCCTAGTAACAAGAGGAGCAGGGCTGGGGAATTCCAGGAGACAGGTTGGCTGCCAGGTGGTGGGTAGAAAGATTACACCAGGATGGGTGGGAGGAGTACACCTTGACTCTTGAATAGACCTGTGCTCTGCCACCACAAAGCCGGCTCCGCTCCCTGTGGAGCGGCTGATGTCTCTGCCCTGCTGCTGAAAAGAAAGAGCAGAGTCACCACAACAAAGTGCTCCAAAACTGGACTGAGCCAGGCCCAGGCCCCCTGGCGACAAAGAACAAAGGATTTGCGCTTTAAAAGAAGGAGCCCTGCTCCTAAGAAATCAGATCCCGCTTGTGACCAAGAAGAACGCTCTGCCTGAGGAGGAGGAACCTGAAGCTGAAGGAGGAAACGCTGTTCCTAAGTCTGGAGGACTTGCCTGCAGTGGTTGCCTTGCTGCCAAAGGAGAGAAGAAACCTACAAAAGACTTGCTTTATCTATTGACTCAAAGACTTGTGTTCACAGCAATCTCCAAGGGCTTGATCGAGCTTGCCCCCTGAACTGAACCCCAGGACCAGTGGGTTCACCGTGTCTCCGCTCGTCTGAAGAATCGAGCCGTGTGCTTTCTCCCGCCGGAGTATTCGGCGCTCCTTCACCCCCTCCAAGGGCCGTGACACCCAGAAGCCTGGCCACCTCCACTCGCCGAGAACCCCGCTCTACCTGAGTCGCTCTTGACCCATCGGGTCTAGCCCCCCCGCTTCCCTGTCACCTGCCTGCTACTGGCGCGTGCTGGGTGCCCCCCCACCCTCCTGCCGGATTTGTACTTGGAACGCGAATTTAAGCCTCAGACGGCACCCGTACGTCGCACGTACCCGGACGCCCCGCTTTGCCTCCACGAAGAGTCAGACCGCGCCGCCCCCAGAGGTGACTTCCCGCACCGTCCGTGTTGAAGGCCCTGGGCCGCGCCTGTCGTCCGAAAGCCGCCCGCTGATCCCAGATCCAGAGTCCCTCCAGGTGCCGAAGCTGCACCCCCCCTGAAGACGCGTCCAACCCGCCGCACGAACCAAGGTACAGTGAACACTCTATCGGACTCGGGGTCCGCAACGTTCTGATTTCCCCGTATCACTGTACCCTGGGCGCACGGCGTTTCACCGTGGCTGGACAGATCCAAGAGAGCGCTACAGAGCGCCCGTAACAAAGACCTTACCAACAAAAGAGAACTGTGCCGAATTGTCATCTTGTGGCTCCCCTTTCCCGAACGTTATTTATGGTCTTGTACTAAGTCTGCCTAACAAAGAACCTTTTACATAAAGTATACGTATTTTTGATACAACTTACACCTGGCGTCCATTTGTGGGGGATCTGGTGATTTACTGTGTGTGCTCATAAATGCTTAACTGAGGTTTAGCCCTGACTGCTCGCGCCACACTACCTATAGGGTGAGCAGGGGTTGTTCTGAGGGAGTAATTCTCTTGCCCTGACTAGAAGAAGGGACCACTGCTTGTCACAAGTACCTACCTGTGCCAACCCGGGGTTCCCCATTCTAACATTGGTGGCAGCGGTGAGGATTTCGAATTTGCATTTATGATTTACATACAGTGAATTATTGATCACCACGTAGCGAGAGTAGACCTATAACGCAGCCACAGGTTGAATTTTGTTCTGCTGAAGAATCTCCACTTGAAGAAACCATGCCTAGCTCAGTCAGTGGAGGCGGAGCGTCCTCCATACTCTCTGGGATTGATGTCATAGATTGGGAACAAGAGGCACTGAGAAAGTGCACTAATGAAGTCTTGAAAGGATACCTCTCCAAGTACAGAATTAAACAAAGTGGATTGACCACCAAGGATCAGTACATAAAGGCGCTGAGGGCCTGGCACGAATCAAAGTTCCCAGAGAATGCAAGAGAGGTGATACCCCCAGAAGGTGTTCCTGAGCCTGGCAGAGGCCTGTCGCCAGAGGAGATGGCCAACAGGAGTGCTGCACGCGCACATGAGGTGGAGATGGCAAAACTTCAAATGGAGATGGAAAGACAAAGATTGGCCATGGAGCATGAGGTAAAAATGAGGGAGTTGGATATCAAGGCCAAGAGTTTAAACCACTCTCCCTCTGGTGGCAGCAATTTAACAGAGTCAAGGGTGCATATTCCTAAAGATGTAGTAAGAGAGTATTATAAACAGGATGATATTGGGCAGTGGTTCAGGGCCGATGAAGTAGCCATGTCCTCCCACCGGGTCCCTGAGAAAGATTGGGGAGCGGGGTTGTGGGGAAGGTTCCTGAGTGAGGGGCGGGACACATTGCTAGATCTCCCCTCTGATGTCCACACATCCTATCCACACATGAAGGAAGCTCTGATGGCAAGGTATGGGTTAACTCCTGAATTGTACAGGCAGAGGTTTAGGGATTGCACCAAGAAACCTGGTACCACTTATGTAGAATATGTGACCTTTTTTCCAGAGCGCTAGATGGCTGGGTGAAGGGTAGCAAAGTGAATGATTACCAAGGGCTGTTTGATTTAATTGCATGGGAGCACTTGTTGGATAGTTGTTTTCCTGAGCTACGCCAGCACCTTATCGATAGCAAGCTGACTAACCCTAGGAAGCTTGCTGAGGAGGCGGACCGCTGGATCAGCACCAGGGTCCACAAGAGTCCCATGGGAGGCCCCGCCAAAGGTGTTCATGGTCCCCAGCAGAAGAGTGGGGGGGACAAGGGTAAACAGAGGGAGTTCTACAGAGGGCCCCAAAGTAATTCCCAAGGGAACCAAGGGAAAGGTTCTCAGTAACCCTGTTCAAAGAGGGCCCCTCAGATGTTACAAGTGTAACAACCTGGGGCACATTTCCATGGATCCCAAGTGCCCCATGTATGGTAAACCGGCACCCTCTGGTGCTCCACCCCCCCAAGCAGGTGAATAGTGTAGCCTTGGGGAGGGAGATAGATGTCCAAGGGGCGGGGGATCATGTACAGATGACCCTAGTCTCATTAGGAGACAGTGAGATGGTTGCTGAGGCCCAACTGCCCCCCAATACTCAAAAGTATGGGCAGTGGGTGACTATAAATGGCCGAAGGGTGGGGGCTCTTAGAGATACAGCAGCCAGTGTGACTGCTGTCAAGCAACACCTGGTGTCTCAAGAGCAGGTTGTCCCACACACATTCTGCCGTGTTGTCAATGCCGACAACACAGAGAGTCAGTGTCCAATGGCTCAGGTTCCCTTTGAGTGGGGGGGGGTCTCTGGTACTCTGCACGTGGCTGTGAGAGAGGCCATGCCTGTTGATTGTCTCCTGGGTAACGATTTGGAGAGCTCCCCTTGGGAAAAGGTGGAGAAGACAACTCACCTGAGGATGGTGGGTTTACCTGATTGGGCGTGCGTGACCACCCGGTCGATGGCAGCCAGTAGGGGTGTTGAAGGCACCCTGGAGCCTGAGGGAGAGGCCCAGGAACCGGCCTTAGGGAGAGGGCACAGGAGGCACGGGAATCCGGCTCCTGACGTTCCCACGGCCCAGGAGGAAGCAGACCCTGAGGGGGATGCCCTGGAGCCTACCGGGGAACAGATAGCCGAACTGGGGGACCTGCCTGAGCTGACCCATTGGCAGCAAGAAGGAGGCCCCACCAGGGAGGAATTCTGCAGGGAGCAGAAAGAGTGCCCCTCTCTAGTGGGGATGCGGCAGCAGGCTGCAGCCCAGGCCAATGGTGATCAGGCCGGTTCTCACTTGATCTACTGGGAGAACGACCTCCTGTACTCAGAGCCTAAGGTTGCTGAACCGGGGTCAGCCCGTGCGCTGGTGGTACCCCAGAAGTTCAGAGCCTTCCTACTGGGGCTGGCTCACGATGTTCCGTTAGCAGGGCATTTGGGGCAGGACAAGACCTTCGAGAGGCTTGTCACCCACTTTTATTGGCCTCAAATGCGCAGGAGTTCTGACACTCACTGCAGGACATGCCAGACTTGCCAGGCAAGTGGTAAGAGTGGAAGGAAGCAGAAGGCTCCACTCCAACCTTTCCCTGTGGTCAGTACCCCATTCCAGCGAGTGGGGATTGACATTGTGGGGCCACTGGACCCCAAGACAGCCATGGGCAACAGGTTCATCCTGGTCTTGGTGGACCATGCCACCCGGTACCCTGAAGCCATCCCTCTGAGGACAGTGACGGCCCCCGTGGTGGGACGAGCACTGATGGGAATTTTCTCACGAGTAGGATTCCCTCTAGAGGTGGTATCTGACAGGGGGACCAATTTCATATCGAAATATATGAAATCCCTTTGGCAAGAGTGTGGTGTGACGTACAAGTTCACCACCCCTTACCATCCCCAAGGAAACGGGTTGGTTGAGCGCTTTAACCGAACTCTAAAGGGCATGATTATGGGTCTCGAGGAACCCATGAGGCGTAAGTGGGACGTCCTCTTACCATGCCTTCTCTTTGCGTACCGTGAGGTGCCACAAAAGTCCCTGGGGTTCAGTCCCTTTGAGCTTTTGTATGGCCACCCAGTACGAGGACCTCTTAGTCTGGTCAAGGAAGGCTGGGAGCAATCTCCCAGGAAACCTCCCCAGAATGTACATGCTGGCTTTCCGGAACCAGACTAGGCGTTTCAGGCAACTTGCTGAGGCAAACCTGGAAGCCAGCCAGGAGGAAATGAAGCGGTGGTATGACCAGAATGCCACTCTAGTTGAGCTTCAACCTGGTCAAAAGGTATGGGTCCTGGCCCCTGTGGAGCCTTGTGCACTCCAGGACAAGTGGACAGGACCCTTTGAGATTGTGGAGCGCAAGAGTTCTGTCACCTACTTGGTGGACTTGCAGTCTCCGAGGAACCCCTTGAGGGTCCTCCATGTCAATTGACTGAAGCCCCACTTGGAGAGGTCCGAAGTGGGCATGCTCTTGGCCACCGATGATGGGGCGGAGGAGGAGTCTGAGCCTCTTCCTGACCTCCTGGTAGCCTCAAAGTGGGACGGGTCAGTGGATGGAGTTAACCTCTCACCCACCCTGACCCCGGAGCAACAGGATGACTGCCGCCACCTGTTGGAGCAGTTTCCTGACCTGTTCTCCCTGGTTCCTGGTATCACAGATTGGTGCGTCCATGATGTGGATACAGGAGACAGCTTACCTGTGAAGCACAAGGCTTACAGGGTAACTGACAGGGTCAGAGCCTGCATCAAGGAGGAGGTCTCAAAGATGCTTGCTCTTGGGGTGGTTGAGTCCTCCAGCAGTCCTTGGGCCAGCCCAGTGGTCTTGGTCCCAAAGGCTGCCTCGCCGGGTGCCACACCCGAACTCCGGTTCTGTGTGGACTACAGAGGACTCAATTCGGTCACGAAGACTGACGCGCACCCCATCCCCAGAGCTGATGAGCTCATCGATCGGTTGGGGGCTGCCCGGTACCTCAGCACGTTTGATCTAACGTCTGGGTACTGGCAGATCGCCTTAACTGATGGGGCCAAGGAGAGGTCCGCATTCTCCACACCAGATGGACATTTCCAGTTCCAGGTTATGCCCTGCCACCTTCCAGAGGTTGGTCAACCAGGTGTTGGCTGGGCTGTCCGAGTTCAGCGCAGCCTACCTGGATGACATCGCGGGGTTCAGCGGCACATGGGAAGAACACCTGCGACATCTCTGGGAAGTATTGATGGCACTGCGCAAGGCAGGCCTCACGATCAAGGCAAGCAAGTGTCAGATCGGGCAGGGTTCCGTGGTGTACTTGGGACACCAAGTAGGGAGCGGCCAGGTGGCGCCCCTACAACCCAAGATAGAAACCATCCTGGCTTGGGAGCCCCCAAGGACCCAGACGGAGGTGAGGGCCTTTTTAGGACTCACAGGGTACTACAGGAGGTTTGTCAAGGGGTATGGCAGCATCGTTGCCCCCTTGACAGAGCTGACTTCGAAAAAGCAGCCCAGAAAAGTGATATGGACTGACACCTGTCAGAAGGCCTTTGACACCCTGAAAACTGCCATGTGCACGGCGCCTGTGCTCTTGGCTCCTGACTTCTCCAAAGAGTTCCTTTTGCAGACAGATGCATCAGAGCATGGTGTAGGGGCTGTTCTCTCACAGATCACTGAGGAGGGCTTTGACCAACCCGTAGCCTTTATTAGTAGAAGGTTACTTCCCCGGGAACAAAAGTGGAGTGCGATTGAGCGAGAAGCATTTGCGGTGGTCTGGGCACTGAAGAAGCTAAGACCCTACTTGTTTGGGTCTTACTTCCGGGTTCAAACAGACCACCGGCCCCTCGGATGGTTGATGCAGATGAGGGGTGAGAATCCTAAGTTGTTGAGGTGGTCCATTTCCCTACAGGGGATGGATTTCACGGTGGAACATCGCCCCGGTACAGACCACGCCAACGCTGATGATCTTTCCAGATTTTTCTGCCTTAGTGATGAAGAACTCCCTGGGGTAGGGTAGTTCTCCCCACATTTCAGCTGGAGGGGACACGTGTTAGACCTGGCACCGTTGGCGTGGGTCACCTTTCCATTTTTGTTTGTGCCTCAATGTATTTTTGTGCTGGTGTTAGCTGCTCAGGGCACTGTGCCTTTGCCATCCAGTGCCACAGTGCAAGTGCTCCCTATGGTAAAATGTATTACGTGAATTGACTTCCACAATTGGTTTATTTGGTTTACTGTCAGCCCCTAGTAAAGCGCACCAGGAGTGCCAGGGCTTGTAAATACAAATGCCGCTAGTGGGCTACAGCACTGGTTGTGCCACCCACAGAAGCGGCCTAGTAAAATGTGTCTAGGATCTGCCACTGCAGAACCTGCGCGCAGTCAGGTAATGTCGCGCTGGCTGCGCAAGTGCACCCACTTGCCAGTCCCTAAACCTTCCCGTATCACTGTACCCTGGGCGCATGGCATTTCACCGTGGCTGGACAGATCCAAGAGAGCGCTACAGAGCGCCCGTAACAAAGACCTTACCAACAAAAGAGAACTGTGCTGAATTGTCATCTTGTGGCTCCCCTTTCCCGAACGTTATTTATGGTCTTGTACTAAGTCTGCATAACAAAGAACCTTTTACATAAAGTATACGTATTTTTGATACAACTTACGCCTGGCGTCCATTTGTGGGGGATCTAGTGATTTACTGTGTGTGCTCATAAATGCTTAACTGACGTAACGCCCTGAGGTTTAGCCCTGACTGCTCGCGCCAAACTACCTATAGGGTGAGCAGGGGTTGTTCTAAGGGAGTAATTCTCTTGCCCTGACTAGAAGAAGGGACCACTGCTTGTCACAAGTACCTACCTGTGCCAACCCGGGGTTCCCCATTCTACCATACATCAACTTCACATGGAGCTTCAACTTCAGCTACATTCACAGTGGCAGCTAACTGTCCTAAATTGGGTCACATAATCAACCACTGTTTGCGCTACCACATGCCAGTGGGTTTAAACACAATGTCCGTTGCCTAATATTTGCAGGCAGTGATACTCATCCCTGTTAATTTTTTTGGGGTGGGGGGATTACATCATCTAGAATTTGTAGGTTCAATTTTTAAGATAGAAAACATGTTTGTTTTCTTTCTAGTTCTTTTACATTAGTTTTAATTACCACGTTCCTACGGGTACTTTAGATTTATAAGTTGAAAAAATATCAAGAGCAGTATTACATAAATGTTCTATTTAGAACTGTACAACATCCACAAAGAGCTGTGTTTCTGTTTTTATTCATTTCTTGTGAATATAGTGTATGTGTGTGTGTACGAGTGTGTTACTGTATGTATCAGTGTGTACTAGGGTGTGTAAGTGTATGTTTGAGAGAGTGTTAAAGTGTCTCAGTGCGTGAGAAAGTGAGTTGGTGAGTATCTCAGTGAGTATTGGCTTAGAATGAGCGTATGTAATTTTAGATCATTACAGGTTTAGGAACCTTCTTACCAGTATATCATACTTTCTCCTTAGATAATCTGGGAATTTTTATCTCTGCTATGGCCCTGCAATCATTTAAATAAGATCCGCTGAAAGCGACACATATATCCTACATCGGTAAGGTTCTCCAACTGTCAAATACTTACCTAGTGATTACTGGATGGTAATATTATATTTTATATCCTCCATAGAACAAGAGGCATAGTAGCTACCATCACTGATCAAACATTCCAGCTTCCCAGTCTAGAATATTGAGATTTCACTATAGGAAACTTGTAAATTAAGCCCTGGACTTTTCCAATAATCCACAGACACCAATGGTGATACCGCATGGTGGGAACTTTGGAGATGATGCATGGGAGAGTCTATCATTTACTATGTCGATTGTTGGCCTTTCATTCTCATTATGCTAATATACCTTTTTCTTTACTTTTGGAACCCCTCAAAGTGAGTATGAGAGGTCCAAAAACATGTACACCTATGATAAATAAGTCTTCACATTATAATTGATATCACTAAGGTGAAGGTGTTATAACATGCTTATGTGAGTACCGTTGACACTGATGTGCAGCGCTGTGGTCTGATCAAATATAGAGTCTTGAACTTTGGTTTGTATGTATGGGTATTAAATTGCATTGTTAATTGTTCCCCAGGTTCCCCGTATATATTTGCCTGTAAGATACTGTGCCCGATTTGGACAAGGTCTTGAAGAAGGTGGGTCACGTCCTGTGTTAACCCACCGAAACTCGCGTCGACCTTACTATTTTTTCATCTTGGTGGAAATGACTTACATCTTATGTTTCTCCCTTACTCCGGTTGTGCATAGGTATCTTGTATGAATGTAAACGAGTGTGAGGATTGTATGAGCTGTAAGAAGTCTTGTTATTTTGGGGGCTTATCATATTGTTATTCAATTTTGTATGATTTATCACATGTATATACAATTTGTTATGAAAAAAACAAAAAAAAGTTTTGCATCTATTCATAAAAATGACATTCAATGCCCTAAGAAAAATGAAATAAGAAATTAATGATAATAATAAATGTGACTTTTTAAAAAAATTATCATGTTGTAATGTTACATATATTTGTTGTTGGTTAAATTTCAAACCCGTACTAGATTTAATCTTTGGTAAAAGCAATATAGGTCTAAGGGGAGTATTTTCTGGTTATTTTGGTCTGTTCAGTCCCCCTCTTGCTCCCAGACCTCATTCGTTTCTAGAGGGGATCCCTTGTTCTTCTATTCTAGAGTATCTCAGTAAATGCATCAGTGTGTTCATGGGTGTGTCAGTATATGTATGAGTGAGTCCCACTGTGTCTCAGTGTGTGTACGAGTGAGTGGGTGACTATCTCAGTGAATGCATGAGTGTGTCTATGAGTGGGCTAGTGGATGTATTAGTGAGTCCCAGGGTGTTTCAGGGTGTGTAACAGTAAGTGTGTGAGTATGTTAGTGAATCCATTAATGTCTCACCACAGTTCACGGCTCCACGCCACGTTTTCGAGCTGACACCGTGTCCGAGGAAGACGCCGGCCCGAATTTTGCCTTGCCTCGCGTCTCACCAGCTTAAAGCCCCCGCCGGTTTCTCATTGGTTCCCTGCCCGTGTACCTGTTAGACTTTTGCCTTCTGCCTTTGCCTCTGCCTCCCTGCCTTTGTCAGCGGGGAGCGGTGGCTGCCCTTGCAGGTTGGTGTGGCCATGGCCGAGTGAGTCTCGGCCGAGTCTCGACTGAAGTATAGGCTCCCATGGCTCCTGAGTCTGACTTTTTAGCAGCTTTTCAGTAGCGAGTGAGCTGGTGGCTGCTGCTGCTCCATGGAGCGAGGAGCTGAGGAGTCCCACATCGAGGACATAAGAATTGTTAAGCGGTAGCCAAGAGCCTCATAGCACCTGTGGGACAGAGAGGTGATATGGGGGGACCTGAGGTTCTGGAGAGCCGAAGGTGGAGGTGGATTCGGGAGCACTGAGCGCTGAGACGACAGAGGCCGCAGAGAGTGAGCATTTGGGGGGTGCGGAGGTGGCCCAGTTAGTCCCGGGTGAAGCCCGACCTGTAGAGCTCCACTCATCCCATTTACCTGAGCCTGAGCCTTGGGTCTGGTAACCACGCTCAGACCCTGCTGTCATTTACCGCCATCTCCTCCCACCATCACCGCCATGTCCTTCTGCCTCTTGGAACTTTGGCGTTTCTGGCACCAAGTCTTTTTGGTTCTTTGGCGTTTCTGGCACCAAGTCTAGTCTTACCAGCACAGAGGAATCCTTGGCCAAGGGAGCGGCAAAGGAGCGGCGGAGGAGTACTCAGTAGCTGCCTCTCCAGCAGTGACACTCTTTCAGCATCAGCAATTAAGGCGAAAGATCAAAAATAAGAAAGGCTCACGGAAAAGTCCAAGGATGGTCAGAAAGCGATGCCTGGGTAGAGGTGCGGGTAGGAAGGGGAAAATTTATGAAGCAAGAGAGTGACCAGGTGTGGCTGAAGGGGGGCAAGACAGCCCAGCATTAGATCCCTTGGGGACCACTCACAAACATTTACAAACTCACCCACAGATGGAGCTTAAATCAGAAACTGAAACTGAAATGGAAATAGAAATGGAAACAGGCACTCATTTGAACTGGAGTCCATCCAAAAATGGACCGGCAACTATGCCTGTGCGCCCTTCCACACAGGTTTCTTTCAAAGAATCATGCATTCCTCACGTTCCACCGGCAATCAAAAACACATCAGTAACTGTGAGAAGGACCGAAGGGAAAAACCTAGATATTCTCGATCTTTAAACAGGGCAGCCTCACTGAGCCCAGAACAGACCCAGTCTAAGCACATACGAAGATCAACTTCCCATCCCACACGCAAACAAGTCGGAGACTCACTCAGTCTGGCTGGGGAGATAACCATACCGTAAAAACAGCTCAAATTCACGCCTCAGCACAGGGAAAGGTTATTGAGCTAAGCCAATCAATCTCCCCAGAAGTAAAAGCTCCAGAAGAGGAGCAGAAGCAAAGGATTACATCCGTTCCTCAACTCTGGAAGCTCAAATAGATGCCCTAATGGAAGTACCTCTCTATCTCAAACACCAAGGCCGGACCTTATGCATGTTACAAATACCAATTATCAATCTCCATTTACACGAAGTGAGAAATGACCAGGCCAGCATGGGAAGACAGTAGACTATAACTCTGAAGATTTCTGTCTATACAAACGAGACACAATAGCCAAAGCTTTACTCTGGCAGTCACAAAAAATGGAGCTCCAGATCGATCTGATTCAGTCAATAGGAACAACATTAGTGGTTTTAGGGAACAGGTTAACAACGATCGAAAACAAACTAGATCAGACGGAAATAGGCCAATTGTGCCCTTGCACTCAACTAATGGACAAACTGATCAAATTACCGGACATTTTATTGGCCTTATTAGATAATGCCAGGAAGAACGGCCCACCCGCAATTATATCTAAGGATATCGGAGAGCCCACAACCAGCCAAGTAACAATGACAAGGGAACCAGTATATCAGGCGAAAAGTTCTCACAATAATGAAAGCACGGATGTTAATGCTCACTTTAGCACCAGCCTAAGCCCTCACACAAACTCAGACCTAAGCGAGAGTCCGAGCAAGCAAATCCCTAAGGCACACGATTCGGAAGAGCTCCCTCTTGATTCGCAGCAAGCTCTTAACACTCATGTTTCTGGGGAATCTCTCTACTTACAGCAAGCTCCTAACATTCATGTCTCAGGGGAAGCACCTCTATCTAGAAGAGCAAAAAAAAAGCTGAAAAAACAGAGCCTACAAAAAAGGCTTCAGGTGAAAACAGGTCTAGGACAAAGAGCACGCACAATTACACAACAAGGAAAGTCGGTTAAACTTTTTCCCATTTTCAATAAATGACCAAATACAGGTTCTAATTCACACTCCAATCACTTAGTTGTTAACATCCAGAAAAAGGAGTCCTCCCCGACACAAGGAAACACTCGGAGTACTCAAAGAATACCAAATACAGACAAACTAGTAAGTGGTATGCGAGGTGATTGTCCGTCAATTTCAACACAATCAATGAGAATGGTTGGGCCTCTGGCTGACACTCCAGCGACACATTAGGCCATCACAGGAAAACTACTAAACAGTGAGAGTGGAAACCTCCTTTCAAATAGGTACGTGGGTCAAATTATGGCCCCTGGCATCCCTTTAAATGTAGGAACAGCAGGCGCACAGAATGGCGTACATACCATTTCTACTTTGCTTCCCACTTCTATTAGTCCATCAATAACGACGACACAGATTAAACCCCCTCAAGGAATATTCACACACACAACGGTCAACATTACGAGAGATGATGAACAGGTGCAGGAAAATTTGCTGAGGGGGAACACAAATACATGAGCCCGCACAAGAAACCCTAGTCCACCTCAATTTATGAAACCATCTGCAGAAATAAATGTTACATGGAAGCAATGCCATAGCCCCTTGCTACACACACAAGGATGCGCTAGCCGGTCACCTGTGTTAGGGGACTGTGAAGATACAGGCCAGGGAGAAAGTGAAAGTTCAGCTCTCCAGTCTCATCTATTGGGGCAAGTTTTACATCCCCGTACCAGAGGGGACGGAGAAAAGAAGGAAGAAAATCCATCTGGCGGTCTAATATTTATCCTTCTTTACGTCTCTAACAGCCCAGCTGATATTTTGAACAGAGGGAACTTATTAAAATTAATTCAACATATTCCTTCTCTCAAGCATCTAACCTCAGTGAAACTACACTCAGTAAAATGTGCCCATATACCGGGGACAAGAGCACCTGAATCCACCATCACAAGCTGAGACTCAACTGCCACCAGAGATGCCTTCCTCAAAGAAGCCTCTATTTTTGATGAATGGGGCATAATATTAGAGCCCACCAGGCCAAGGAAATACCCACACGTTTTAATTGTACACTGAAGGGAGCTTGGGGGGCAACCCACGATTGGTTAGTAAGTACAACACAAGCATCTAATCCAATAACGATCCACTGCGATGAAGAAGACCTGAAATCAGCTGGCAACCTGTAGACCAGTATTTCGAGGGGGCAATGACAAATTCAGCACTTAAGGATATTAACTTCCCTTACGCTACCTAGCAAGAGAGAAATTTCACTCAGGCCAACCGAAGTGCCTATTCAGAATAGGAAATTGGCATTAAAAGACCAACTCTCCATCATCTCTTGGAACGTGGCAGGGCTGGCCTCAAAGCTCCGCTCTAAACAAGGGCGCGACTTCCTAAACAATAACGACATTATCTGTCTCCAGGAGACCTGGTCACTCTCTCCAACAGCAATCTACGGGTACCATGAAAGCTTTCAATCAGCAACACAAGCAATCTTATTTGGGAGGCCATCGGGGGGCCTTTCGATCTTTCTAAAGCAATATCTCATGGTCTCGATCTTTGCTGACACGCAAGCTCATAAGAACATACAAGCCCTAGCCATTAAAGGCATAAGAAGCAGTCAGACGGCTTTCTCATTGGTCCTCATAAACTCCTACCTGATTCCCCGTAAAACTTCAAAAGCGCTCGCCATGAGTAATCTGTGCTCAACCATCAAGACAGTCATCGATTCTTATCCCGCGCACGAAATCTTGTTGGTAGGCAATTTTAACACCCAAAATTTGGGCCGTCGACATAATGTGGGACAGAGTAATAGCAAATGCGATGAATTTAACAAGCTACTCATCACATATGGCCTAAAATCAGCAAACCAGACTCCGGATGCCTGTCCCATGTTTAAGAAAATCTTCGTAATCGACTACATCTTCATGTCAAGTGGCTTGAGTAATCATCTTCAGAGCTTTGTCATCATAAATCGCACAGAAAGTGATCACAATCCCCTGGTAATAAATCAGAACTTAAATCACCAGATAGCAGATACAGGCCAAGAACTAGGCCACTACACAGAAGACGAACTAACCAACATGGTGAAACGAATAAAATGGCAACCATTTCATTCGCCCCAGGTGAGGAACTGGCTCAATGAGATGAACCTCTGATTACAGGAACACCCGGGGAATTTTCTTTCTCTTTTAACAGATTGGGATTTCATGACCAGAGAGCTGGGAGCACTCCTTCAGGGCCATAAAGGCTATTCAAAGCGATCTCAACAATTGCCAAGTGACATTAAAAAAACACTGTCGGTACGAACCATAAATCTCACGTGGAAGAACCTGAGGAAGAAATCTTGCCTGTTTAAATTAAGCCCAACTTACGGAAACTTATCGGCAGTAAAGGAAGCACGGAAAACTCATTAAAAAACCATCTGGGCCCTGAAACGCGCCCAGCAAGACGAGGAATGGAAAAAGTTATTCATCATGCTCAAAGAAGGATCTTTAGCTCGTTTTGGGAGTACGTGAACAGATTAAAATCTCTTGGACCCCCGAGGACAAATGCAGTCTCAGCCCCTGTTTGTGAAAACCATGTGAGAACTCAGTTCCAGACACATAATTTAACATCAACCATGGCCCTAGTTCCATCGAACAGATGTGACCATCAAACCCCAATCCAATCAATAGACATTACAAGACTAATAAAATGCATGAAATCAAGTGGGGCGCCGGGCCCAAATGGCCGCCCTGCGGGGATTTTCCAATCTGCACTATAGGGCTGGGCAACGTTATTGACCCCACTCTTTAATACCGCTTATACCTTCGGAAAAATTTCACAAGCTTGGAAAGGATCAATATTATGCCCAATTCATAAAAAAAGGAGATCGGTTTAATCCAAACAATTATCGCCTAATAGCCTTGTTAGACCTGGAAGCCAAAGCATATGCACGTGTCCTCTTGAAAAAATTTGAAAATTGGTCCGAAGAAAACAAGTTGCTCCCCTTCTTTCAAACAGGCTTCCGAGGAGGAGCCGCAACAACAGGCAATATAATAGCATTATCTGCCCTCTGTCCCCACGCAACTCAGCTGCACCAACCTCCACTATTTTGCTGCTTTGTTGATTTAACCGCAGCATTTGACAAGGTTAACAGACAACTGTTGTGGAGGAAATTAGAGAATTGGGGCATCCCATCCTCACTTTTAATAGCTATAATGTCCCTCTATTCAGAAACCTGGATGCAGGTGAAAACAGGCCCCACGTCTCTCTCGGCCAAAATTACACTGCTGATGGTTTGAAGCAAGGCTGTGTGCTAGTTCCCCTTCTTTTTAATTTGTATACTGCCGACTTAGGAAAGGATCTTGTTAATAAATGCATAGCCCCTCCTCGACTAGGAAATCATTCTATACACATTCTACAGTACGCAGATGACATAGTCATAATAGACGAAAAGACATGGATAGATTTCTTCTCAAAGGTCTACAGCATTGAGGGACAGGAGGAAATCAATCCTGATCTATCAGCTCCCTTGGTGGAAAATTCCAATACTTTTATTCCCATTGAATTACAAATCTCCCTTGACGAAGTGACTGAGGCATTAAACGCAAGTAGAGGTGGTATGGCCCCTAGACCTGATGGGCTTCCCATCGATTTATTCAAATCCACCCAATTACTCTGGTCACCTTTGATAACTAGGATCTTACAAGCCAGTTCTGCAAGGGGCTTCATGAAAACATGGTCAGAGTCAGTAATTGTCCCGATTTAAAAAAAGGAGACCGTGAAAACCCGGCATGTTATCGCCAAATATCCCTTCTCGACTCTTTAATGAAGGTTATGGGAAGAGTTGTTTTAAATAAATTACAATCCTGGGCTGATGACAACATAATAAGCGATGTGCAATATGGCTTTAGTCAAGGGCTGGGGACAATCGAGCAAGTTTTCAATTTAAACATTTTCATCAGGAAGTACACACAGGCAAAGGGCGGGAAACTTTATGTGGCATTTGTAGACTTAACTGCCGCATTTGACTGTGTGAAACATAATAAACTGTGGAGTATTTTATCTAATCTTAAGGTTGATCCGGTTTCACTACAATTTTTTTAAAGAATTATACTCCGGGGCTACCGCCAAGGTGCGCTACAGCTCTAACGGAGAATGTACCGCACCATTCACCGTGGATAGGGGGGTGCGACAAGGTTGCGTGCTTGCGCCGTTCCTTTTTACTCTATATACTAACGCATTAGAGCAGGAGTTTGAAGAAACAGCTCAGGACCCCCCGTATGTCAACAAAAGACCAATAGTTTCCCTCCTCTACGCTGATGATGTGGTATTTATGGCCCGCACGAAACTAGGTTTGCGGAAAGCACTTATTTCATATTCATGTTTTATGGATAAGCTAGGACTGAAAGTAAACACTAAAAAAACATTTATAATGACTTGTGGGAGAGGGAGAAGCAAATTTAATAGCCTCCAAATGGGGGATAAAAGGGTAGACTCCACTAATACTTTTTCTAATCTGGGTGTTTTATTTGCAAACACGGGCTCCTGGGGCCCAGCGGTGAAAAGTCGGAGTCCATTATTTATGAAGTCAACTGCTGCTCTTGTTAATTTTACCAAGAAAATGGGAAAAAGGCCCCCTGGTATTCTTCTTCAAATTTTTCAAGCTAAATGCATAAGCATTGCGATTTATGGGGCGGGAGTTTGGGGCTTTTATGATGTCTCTATGATCCAACGTGTAGAAAATGCCTTTTAATGGTTTTTTGTAGCTGTACCAGCAAGCTCCTCTGTTTTTAACTGCCCCAGCGAACTGGGTATCACTTATGTCTCCGATATTATAAAAATGCAACCTGTCCTGTTGTGGCATCGCATATGGACCACTAGCAGCACAGGTTTAAATAGACAGATAATAAGGGATTCTATGAATCTGGACCATGTTAATAAGATCACGTGGTTGAATTATGTCAAAAAAAATTTGAGTGACATAGAGCATCCTGATTATTATTTTACCCCAGAGAAAATGTGTTCTATCCTGAGGAAGGAGCTCAAATTAACTTGTTTGTCCCATTTAGAGTCACTCAGAGCCACCCAGGAGATGAACAAGGAGGCTGTAGTACAACACTATTTGACTTTGACTACGTATGACATTCAACCGTATCTGTACCGAGGGGTATGATAGATATCTTTTAACTTGCATTTGGTTCAACACTTTCCATCGTCTGGTTAGTTACCCAGGAATAAACGATTGGACTAGAGAGCTTTCTCCTTACCCCTGTGATAACGTGTCACCACAATCTACTATCCACGTGACACTGTTTTGTAAATTTTATGCATGTGAAAGAACAAGATGGATTCTCCCCTTTATTGAAACATGCAGGTTGGAGACAATGTAAACCAGCATTTTTATATTTACAATTTTTAGACAGTGTACTATCTGTATGTGTCATGACTGGTTTCCTGAAAAACGCACTGAGAGCTAGAAAAAGTGTAAATGCATAACTCTTGGAATGCATTGCTCTGCAGGCTAATACACCTTACTTGAAAACACTTTTTGCACTTTATGACAGATAATTGTATTTTAATTAATGTATTTTATAAAAAAAAATTATCTATCTTGTTTTTATGAATATGTATGCTTTTGTGATTTTAAATGACTAAAATTGAATAAAGCTAAATTTGAATTGAATTGAATTGACATAGTCATCATGAACCATACCAAAGTGGGCCTCCAACTAGCACTGAGTAGTTTTCATGAATATTGTACATCAAATTATCTTACCATCAATCCAGATAAAACCAAGATTTTAGTAATAGGTCGGCAAAAACACAAAAAACTTATTACATGTACAATTGGCACCAGGATAATAACTACAGTGCAGAAGTATAAGTATTTGGGGATATGGCTCACAGAAACAGCAAGATCCACCGCTCTTAAAAAAGAACTGATCCATAAATCGACAGCTATAACGTATGGTTTAACAAAATTGAACAACAAACTTGATAGTTCGTCAGCAGAGGCTATAAGAAAGGTCACTCAAGCCTCACTCCTCCCAGCACTCTTGTACGGGCACCAAGCATTTCCGGGTGCTTGTTCAGAAACCTTAGAGTGAGCCCAGTGCGTGGCCTACAAAAGAATCTTTCAACTACCAAAACATGTTTCAAGGGCGAGACTTAGATTAGAGCTGGGGTTAGTTAAACAATCTCTAAACCTTGAGGCCGACTTCTTAAAATACTATATCCAAATTTTGAAATCTCCAGGGGATACCCTAAAAAGCTGCCTCAGAGATACATTTGAAAAAACTGGCTCGCCATGGAACAAGCAGCTCATGAAAGCAATGGATTCCCTTGAAATAAATAAATCAGCTTTTGCTCTGACTTGTATTTCCTATACCACCTGGAAAACACGTATTAACAAACAAGTACAACAGGTTCCTTACCAGCAAGACCAGGCAGCATTAAAAACACTACCCTTCCAGATACCGCTGAATGATACATATTTAACAAATAAACCTCAGCCTTATTTTTCAGCCCTGCTCAACCCTAAGGCCAGAAGAGAGATTATGTATATGCGATTGCTGGCACTCCCAATCACGGATTTCAATCGAGCTTGGGATGATCAGAACACAGAAGGAGCATGCCATCTATGTGAATATAAAGAAGAATCATGGCTACACCTTCTGTGCTGCTGTCTGACTTTAACAACAGAAAAGAGGCTTCTCCTTAAAGACCTTTGCCTGAAAGAAAAAGTAACCACCTGCCAGGGAGCCTCTGCCCTATGCTTTACACAAAATGAACCTTATTTTCTGGCTCGCTGTGGAAGATTCGTTCAAACTATCAGGGGTGCTATGTACCCTGGCTCGGTCCCCCGATCCGGGTCTCGAACTATTCAAACGCTGATACCGGACTATTGCAAATACAGGCCTGCAAAAGTCCATTCTCTAACTCAGTCGCCAAATATAACCACTTGATAAGAAAAAAGAGTATCAGCAAAAAGAAAAGAAATTAAAGCAGCTTTGGTGATTTGAGGGAGCTAGCAGGGTGACACTTGCTTACGGATCTAGCCAAAAAAAAAACAATGCCCAATTGAAATCATGATAGGAAGCCCTTAAAACAAACGCTGGAATTTTTATTATTGCACTTTCTCAGATTCTGTTTTAATTCTATGAATTGTAATGTTCTTTTTTTTTAAATGTTCTATTGTAATGCAATGGTTTTGAGTAACTTATGCAATTAATTTAATAAACACCAAATACCATTAATGTATTAATGGATGTGTCAGTGTATGTATCAGCTAATCCTAGCATGTCTGGGGGTGTGTGTGAGTAACTATGTGAATGTGTTAGTAAATGGATTAGTGTGTTTATGGGTGTGTCCATGGGGGGCTGTAAGTGTATGTATGAGTGGGTTACAGAGTGTCTCAGTTTGTGTATGTCTGAGAGGGTGAATTTGTCAGAGAATGTATCAGTGTGTCCATGAGAGTATTAGTATATCTAACAGTCAATCCAAGGGCATCTCCGAGTGTGTATGAATAAATGCGTGAGTATGTCTGTTAATGCATGAATGCATCCATGAGTGTGTCAGTGTATGTATTAGTGAGTCCTAGGTTGTCTCTGGGTGAATATGAGTAAGCGTGTGAGTCTGTTAGTGAATCCATTAGTGTATCTGTGGGTGTATTAGTGTATGTATCAGTGAGTCCTAGGGTGTCTGGGGGGGTGTATAGGTAACTGTGTGAATGTGTTAGTAAATGGATTAGTGTGTCCAGAAGGGTATCAGTGTATGTACGAGTGAGTCCCAGAGTGTCTCAGTGTGTGTATGACTGAGTGGGTGAATTTGTCAGAGAATGTATCAGTGTGTCCATCAGTGTATCAGTGTATGTAAAAGTGAATCCAAGGGTATCTCCAAGTGTGTATGAGTGGATGTGTGAGTATGTCAGTTAATGCATGAGTGGGTCAGTGTATGTATTAGTGAGTCCTAAGGTGTCTCAGGGTGTATATAGGTAAGCGTGTGAATCTCTTAGTGAATCCATTAGTGTATCTATGGGTGTATCAGTAAGTTCTAGGGTGTCTGGGGGTGTGTATGGGTAACTTGTGTGAATGTGTTAGTAAATGAATTAGTGAGTCCATGAGTGTGTCAGTGTATGTAACAGTAAAGCCAAGGGTGTCTCTGAGCGTGTATGAATGAATGTGTGAGTATGTCAGTTAATGCATGAATGGGTCCATGGGTGTGTCAGTGTATGTATTAGTGAGTCTTAGGGTGTCTAAAGGCATGTATGAGTAAGGGTGTGAATGTGTTTGTCAATGAATTGCTGCGTCCATGGGTGTGTATCAATGTGTGTATCAGTTTGTCCTAGGGTGTCTGGGGATGTGTATCAGTAACTATGTGAATGTGTTAGTAAATAGATTAGTGTGTTTATGGGTGTTGCAGTGTATGAATGAGTGAGTCCCAGAGTGTCTCAGGGTGTGTTTGGGTCTGAGGGTGAATTTGCCAGAGAATGCAACAGTGTGTCCACGAGTGTGTCGGTGTCTGTAACAGTGAATCCAAGGGTGCCGCTGAGTGTGTATGAGTGAATGAGTGAGTATGTCAGTTAATGCATTAATGTGTCCATGAGTGTGTCAGTGTATGTATTAGGGAGTCCTAGGGTGTCTCAGGGTGTGTATGAGTAAGGATGTGAGTGTGTTAGTGAATGAATTGCTGTGTCAATGGGTGTGTATCAGTGTATGCTACAGTGCCTGGCGGGGTGTATCAGTAACTGTGTGAATGTGTTAGTGAGTGGATTGGTGTGTCCTGGGGTGTGTAAGTGTATGTATAAATGAGTCCCTGGGTGTGTCTGTGTGTGTGTATGAATGAGTGGGTGATTTTATCAGTGAATGCATGAGTGTGTCCATGAGTGTGTTAGTATATATACAAATGAGTTCAAGGGTGTCTCTGAGTGTGTACAAGTGTGTTTGTGTGTGTCAGTTAAAGTATCAGCATGTCCATGAGTCAGTGTATGTATCAATTAGTCCTAGGGTGTCTGGGGTGTGTATAAGTAAATCTGTGAATGTCTCAGTGAGTGGATTGGTGTGTCTATGAGTGTGTCAGTATATTTATGGGTGAGTGCAAGAGTGTCTCAGAATGCATATGAGTGAGTCAGTGATTTTGTCAGAAAATAAACCAGCGTATCCATGGATGTGTTAGTGTATGTGTTAGTGAGACCTAGGGTGTGTCAGAGTGTGTAGGACTGAGTGTGTGAGTATGTCAGTTTGTGAGTTGTAGAATGTGTCACTGTGTGTATGACTGAGTATGTCAGTTAATGCATCAGTGTGTTCATGGGTGTGTCAGTGTATGCATTAGCGAGTCCTAGGTTGTCTCAGGGTGTGTAAAAGTAAGTGTGTGAGTGTGTTAGTGAATCCATGTGTGTGTCAGGGCATGTTTCAGTTTCTCCTGGGATGTGTGAGAGTGTGTATGAGTGAGTGTGAGTATGTTAGTTAATACACTGGTGTGACCATGGGTGTGTCAGTGTATGCATTAGTGAGTTGTAGAGTGTGTCACTGTGTGTATGAGTGAGTGAGGTAATGTCAGTTAATGCATCAGTGTATCCATGTAGGGTGTCAGTGTATGTATTTGTGAGATCTAGGGTGTGCCAGAGTACGGCTGAGTCAGTGAACATGTTACTTAATATATCAGTGAGTTTATGCGTGCGTCAGTGTACGTGTTAGTGAGCTGTAGACTATCAGTATGTATATGACTGAGTGAATGAGTATTGCATCAGTGTGTTCATGGGTGTGTTAGTGTATGTATTAGTGAGAGCTAGGGGTTGTCAGCGAGTGTATGACTGAGTCAGTGACTATGATACTTAATACATCAGTGTGTTTATGTATGTGTCAGCGTATATATTAGTGAGTTGTAGAGTGTTCCAGTGTGTGTATGACTGAGTGAGTATGTCAGTTAATGCATCAGTGTTTTCATGGGTCTGTCAGTGTATATACTAGGGAGTCCTAGGTTGTCTCAAGGTGTGTAGAAGGGATCACTGACAGAATATCGACGGTCCAACTATCGACCTACAAGAATATCGTGTACAGAATATTGATGGACAGAATATCGACATCCTTTCTCTACAAAGGTAAGTACAAAAATATCTATACCAAAATATCGTTGTTTAAAATATCGTTTTTTTCATATTAGAACTAATATAAAATTAATTAAATAATAAATATAATTAATAAAAAACAGTTAGAATTATTTTAAAAATGATAAATAATAATGTAATATAAAATAATATTAAACATACATTTTTAAAACAAATTATATATATATTAACTTGATAATATTAATAAATAATTATTTTATTTAATTATAAAATATTTATGGGTGGGCGACAATTTCCGTTCCGCTCGCGTAGGGAAAGTGTTGGATAGCGGAGGGGTTAAAATTACTATTCCCACTCCAGTAATTGCAGCAGTAGGGAAAAGTGTTGGATAGCGGGTGGGCAAAAATTACTATTCCCACACCAGCAAATGCAACAGTAAGGAAAGAGTTGGATAGCGGGTGGGTAAAAATAACTATTACCAATCCAGTGAGTGCAAAAGTTGGAAAGTGTTGGATAGCGGAGAGGTATAAATTAATATTCCCACTCAAACAAGTGTAACAGTAGGCAAACTGCTGGATAGTGGAGGGGTAATATTTACTACTCCTACTCCAGTGAGTGCAACAGTATGGAAAGTGTTGTATAGAGGGTGGGTAAAAATTACTATTACCACTCCAGTGAGAGCAACACTAGGGAAAGTGTTGAATAGCGGGTGGGTAAAAATTAATATTCCCACTCAGCGAGTGCAAAAGTAGGGAAAGTATTGGATAGCATAGGGGAATAATTTACTATTCCCACTCCGGCAAATGCGACAGTAGGGAAAGTGTTGGATAGCGGAGGGGAATAATTTAGTATTCCCACTCCTGCAAACTAATTAACATTAATTAAGAAATAATTGATTGGTCAGAAATAATTTACCTCCCACCATATTCCCCTATAAACAACACCACCAATATTGTAAAGTTATACACAATTAATTAACAATTAATTATTAACAATTAACAAGCAATTTAAAAACCATCAAAAATACATTATATCACACAATTAACACTATAAAATAAGTTTAAATAATATACTAAAAAATAATAAAAATGTTATTAAAATTAAATTACTTCCCACCCTACTCCCCTATCAACCCACAACCCACTCCTAAAAAAATTACACAATTAACATATTTACCAATTTATTATTAATCATTAATATCCAATTGATAACTAATTAATAACATTTTTAACACAATTAACTATATAAAGTAATAACAAAATAAATAACAATTAATACAATTCTTAATTAATTATAAATAAATCACTTTCCACGCTACTGCCCTATAAAACCACAACCCGCTCTTGAAAAAATTTAATAATTAACATATTTATCTATTAATTATTAATAACCAATTAACAATTAATTAATAACAAATTAATTAACACAATTAACAATATACATTATTAAATAAAGAAATATGAATTATTAAAATAAATACTTTCAATTCAATTACTTCCCATCCTATTCCCTTATAAACCCACAACCCGCTACAGAACTAAAACACAATATATATATATATTATTTCAATTAATAACTTCAAAAAAATGATCAATTAATATATTATAATTAAATTACTTCCCACCCTATTCCCCTATAAATCCACAACCCGCTACAGAACTAAAATACACAAATATTAATTAACATAAAATGAATTACTTGTAAAAAAATCAAACATACATTAGAAAAATAAGCTATACTTTTAACACATATACTAACATACAGCACACCCCCAAAAAAAAACAACTATATTTTAAACAACGATGTTTTAACTTATGATATTACTAACTTCGATATTAAGTGAAATGATATTTCTTATCTGCATGTGGATATTCTGGTTGATGATATTCTTGCAGGTTGATATTCTGTCATATCGAAATCTAAACATCAATATTATGGCATATCGATATTTAAAACTCTATATTATGACTGCATACTGTGTATAAGTAAGTGTGTGAGCGTGTTAGTGAATGCATTAGTGAATCCATGGGTGTGTCATTTTATGTATCCGTTAGTACTAGAGTGTGTCAGGGTGTGTATGAATAACTGTTTGAATGTGTCAGTGAATGGATTGGTGTGTCCATGGGTGGGTCAGTGTATGTATCAGTTAGCCCCAGAGTGGAGTGTGTTGGACTAAGTGAGTATGTCAATTAATACATCACTGTGTCCATGGGTGTGTCAGTATATGTATCAGTGAGTTGTAGAGTGTGTCAGTGTGTTTATGACTGAGTGAGTGAGTATGTCAGTTAATGCATCAGTGTGTTCATGGGCGTGTCAGTGTATTTATTAGTAAAAGCTAGGGTTTGTCAGAGTGTGTAAGACAGTGACTATATTACTTAATACATCAGTGTGTTTATGTGAGTGGGTGTGAAAGTCTCTGAATGGATGTAAGTGTGGACGTAAGAGTCTCTGTATGGGTTTGTGAATCGAAGTAACAGTGTCTCTAGGATATCTGAATGGATATGACAGTGTCCGTATGAGTGTGTGAGTGGGAGTAAAGGTGTCTATAAAGATGTAGGTATGGATGTTAGAGTCTGTGTATGGGTTTGTGAATGGGTGTAAAAGTGTCTGCATGGGTGTAAGAGTAGATGTGAGAAGGTCTGCATAGGCATGTGAGTGGGTGTGAAAGTCCCTGCATGGATGTAAGTGTGGGTGTGAGAGTCTCTGTATGGGTTTGTGAATGGCTGTGACATTGTCTGTAGGAAATCTGAATGGGTGTTAGTGTCTGTATAGGTATGTGAGTGGGTGTAAAGGCATCTATATAGGTGTAAGTGTGGGTGTAAGAGTCTGTATAGGTATGTGAGTGGGTGTCAAAGTGTCTTGAGTATAGGTGTGAGACTATATGGGTTTATCAATGGGTGTGACAGTGTCTATATGGTTGAAAGACTGGATGTGAAAAGTGTCTGTATGGGTATGTAAGTAGGTGTCACAGTATCTGTATGGGTATATGAGTGACTGTGAGAGTAAGAGAGAGTGTACAAATATATATATATGCATATATATATATATATTTTATGTGTGTGTGTATTTTTTTGAGGGGTCACGCTAGATCCACAGATCCCTCACGGAGTCATACAGGGACCCCAGGACATATGCTCAGCCCTCTTTCATAATACGTACATGGAGGGGTCAGGGTACTTCTCACCTGACAGCTTCATTCAATATGCAAACAACTTTTCATCCCGGGGACTGTTTCCCAACAAACAAAATGGCAGCTGCAACTTTTCTGTGAGGGTGCAGCCAGTCAATCAAGACTTTGCTGTGGTACATTACTCCGCAGATCCCCCGCGGGTGGATCTACAGAGGCTCTGTGTCTCTAGATAGAAAAATGTGTTTTCTGCTTAATATCTCTGAAACTACTGAACAGATTAACACCAAATGACGGAAAGCCAGATCTGTGGAACGACATCTACATTTCTTCCAAATTTAGTGTAATTCCGTCCAGCGGTTTGGGCTGTAGTCATGTTCAAACTACTATGGGAATTAACATTGGGAAAATGCATTTTGGGACCCCGCCTTTTTCTCGGCTCCCACTTGACAGGCTACCCTGAAACTTTCCAGACACAAGCTGAAGTGAGTGTCAAATTGTTTGGAACACTTTTGTGAAGATTCTTCAACTGGCACCAAAGATATAGGCAACTGAAAAACAGCTTTTTAAATAGAAATCAACTCCTAACTATAGCTATCTACTGGAGACTGCCAGTATTCAAAACAACCTTGGAAATTCACTGAAAAAACACAAAGGTTAAAGTGACGGTATAGTTAGGCAATAATGCCAGTTGCAACATTGCGTTGTGAACTAAAAAAAAACACTGAAATTCACCAGTTATGGTTAACTGGAATAACTATAACTATTACTGAAGTAACTATAACCCCCACACCTTGAATCTTTGCTCAAAGTACAATCAAGTAGGGTGAATCATTTTCACCGCAAGGGCAATGGAGATAGACCCTGAGCAGCTGTAGGCATGCATCTTCCCACTGTTAGGTGAGAATGACATAGTGATGAAAAGTAGTATAGACTACTCAAGCCACACAAGCAGGAGTGACAGTGAAGGCAACAGAAGCCCAAAGCATGATAAAGACAATCTTACCATCCCTTCTTAATTCTGCAGTCTAAGGGAGTATTAGCTAGCTCACTCATCTCTCGCACGCAAACAGGACATATAATCTGGATCTTCATTTCTCCTTCCCAGTTTGACCTTCTCAATGAATAGTGTGTTAATTCTTTTCCCTTCTCCAAGAAAGAGCATAGGTTGATTGTCTCTAACTCTCAATTGGTTGATTCTTGTCATTGAGGACATCACCATACAGTGCATACATTATCCAGTGGTCTGAGCTTGGGATTCAGGCTGCTTTAGCAGATGCTTCTGTGTCCTTCACTATTGTCCACTAACATCTGTGTGGGGCTACAGGCGTGAGCAGGAAGACAGTGAACACAAGCTGAATCCCAAATCCTTCATTTAGATTGTGTCTGTGTAGAAAAAAAGGTTTATATTCGAGACTTCTCTTAATTAGGAGAAAGCATGAAATTCATGTTGACTCACCATGTAGAACATGCCACACCATCCAGAAGTGCGCGCGGCTGGAACCACTGAAAAAGGATCATTAGGCAAATGTATGTAGCTGAGCAAAGCTGAACAGAACCAGAAAAGAACGTTGTCATTATTGCAAAGTTGGAGTAAAGCACTGTGAAGTTCAGCAGCGGCTTTGGCGGGAAAGGAGCATTAAATAGAATCCATGCTTTTTTTCCACTTCATTTGTGCCGCGAGAAGCCAATTGTGCAAATGGACAGGGGAAAGCCAATTGTGCAAAACACCCGAGCAAGCACTCAATGATGCGCGTTTTGGCTTTCCTAATAGCTTCTGCCTTTCGCTGTAGTCATGATATTTCAGGCTCCTGGTGAGAACATAGGATGTTGTCATAAAATGGAGTGGTTTCACAGCCACTGCACTCAGAAGGCAAACTACAAAAGATTGAGGCCGCAGATTTACTAATATTTTGCGTTGTGGTTGCTTCAATTTTTGCCGTTGTCAAGCCAAAATGTTAGTTGTGATTTACAAAGCTGGGCAAATCAGAGTTGCTTGGTTTTTGAGTGGGATATTTCCTAATAATTAACACAACGTGGCATATTGGGAGAGGAGTTGGCCTGACGGCTAGGGCGGTCGACCTTGCATGTGGGGAACTGGGTTCGATTCTCGGCAATGACGCTGAACATCCTGTGATTCTGGGCAAATCTCTTAATCTTCCCGTGCCTAACAAAAATGAATGTGTCCTCATGTGATGCAACTTTTGCTATGTAAAGCGCTGTGATACCCGATTGAGGGCAAGTTTGCACTCTGTAAAATAAAAACAAATATAGCGCTGTTTTGCATCAGGGAGCCATTTAATGGGTGGGGCATGGGTGTTTAAAACATTCACCCATTGATTTTGACACAATCCCACATTTACTCAGGTGAGTAAAGCTGGGATTGCACCAAAATGTCACGGCTCCCTGAACCAGGTGTACCGAGGAGAAATATCTTTATTCTCCTTGTTACTTCCTCTTTCTATGCTCTGCATTCTGCAACACAATTAGCAAGCGAAAAAAAAATGCCTTTATGATTGTTTTTGTGCATGAAGGGCAGAGGTGGGCGGGATTTGCATAGTCGCACTACACAAAGCTCTGCGAAACGGTAAAAAATCTCCGCGAGCACCCAAAAGTTCCGCGCACACGCGGAATTGCTTGTTCCGCCCGTTCGCGATGCTTTTTTCCTGTTCGCGAACGCTATTTGCGTGCTCGGGGAGAAATATCTCACAAAACACGCATTTTGAAAGCGCGAACAAGCAAAAAATTCCATGAAGCCGCGGACCACGGAATTTTTGGCAATTCCACGTTTTTCGCGGAACGCGAAATTACGCAAATTACGCGAGCGGAACAGAATTTACCACCCAGGCCTAATGAAGGGACACCTTCATACACAAAGACAATCATGCTTGTAACTTAGTAGATATGGCATATTTCTACTGACTCCCTTTCACGCACTGCAGCACAGTAATTTTGCATGCTGCCCTGCATTGCGTGAAAAATTTGTAAATATCTTCCTGAATCCTTGAGGCAACTTTTCAGTCTGAAATTTGGAAAAGGCCGTTTTACAAACTGGGGTCAGAAATTTACATCAGGCCAAGTTTCATGCAGAATATGAGTTTATCTGAAACAACTGAGTAAGATTTAGGGGAGGAAGGGACATTGGACAACACACCTTTTAATTCTTATTTGAAAGTTTCTGCATGATGGGATTGCAAAATAATACTTAAGAGATGTGTTTCTTTTTTAAGGCTGGATTTTCAAGACGAATGGTATGTAAGCTTCCTTCCAAGGTAGCCCATAATGTCCAATATGGGCAAGATAATTTGGTCGTCGAGTGACGCTGGCTAGTTTGAAAAAAGAAAAACTTTTTTTCTTGATGGTGAACCATTTAGAGTCAACAAAATTGATGTGATGTGGAGGTACTTTCTCCCACTAGCTGCCAGTCTGGCTGCAATATACAAAGCAGATTGGAGAGAGGCCAGGTAAAGCATGGGGATTCCTATACGCACAGGGTTGTCATTGTCCAAACCTCTGTAACGTGTAATTGAATAACTAACTGGAAATCTTTACTGATACAAAGAGGAAACAGAGATATGACCTCTTTAGCATGGCTTTATTTTCTGCTTCCATCCCTTGCCCACTGTGGTTTGGCACAAATGCTGATATTGCATGTATTGATTGATTGATTGATTAATTCATTCATAAACAGATGATTCACACTGCTCTATTTGTAGTGGCAACTCCTCCGCTAAGGCGGAGGAGCGTCGTCCCACTGCTTTCAGCATTGTAAGTAAAGGAAAAATAAAATGATAATAACTTGTTGTTAATATCATTGTATTTGTTCCTGTCTCAGTGAATTTGTGGGGCAGGGCTGCTCTGCTCTCAGAGAAAGGGGTAGGAGTGGTGGGCACTCTACAATTGTGCAATGACTGGCCAGCCCTCTCGGGCCGGCTAAACAGTCATGTACACTTTGCATGTTCTCCACCCAGGCTGCACTACAGCCTGGGTGCCCAGGCTCCCATTCCCTGACTGAGCGAACCACGGCATTCAGGCCAATCACAAAGCTGCATTGCAGCATTGTGATTGGTCAGGGGAGCCTGGTTGCTTCCTAGTCTGGCCCAGCGAAGGAACGACTCTGAGAGACGAAGGAGGAGAGACAAGATGGAGCAAGGAGATATATATTTTTTTCTTTAACCACTCCTCCCCACCTCCACCCTCCACCCCCGCTCTGCCACCCCCAATTTGTGCCAGCCCCCACTGTCAATTAAACATACATTTTAGAGCTTGGCTGTCGTTCAAGAGGTGAAATTGAAATAATAATAGGCCAAAGTAGCATGGTTAATTTTGAGTCTTTTTAAATGTCTTTCAATAAACTCCAAACTTGTTTAACATTAAATTAAACACCAATTGTACCTTATTTGTTTACTTATTTGAAGGTTTTTGAAAAGTGCTGCAGTGCCACTGATCAGTCACCACCCAGCACTGTGTGGACCATATGATGTAAGGGCCAGATGTTTCATTGTGTTGTATTGCCCCAGTGTCACACATGGTGTTGCAAGGGCAACACAATACCAAGCAATGCAAGGCAGAACAGGTAGCTGCCTTGTGTTACTCTGCCTTCGGAGTTTGGGTGCTCCCATGTATCCACCTGATAGAGCGCTTTCAGCACTCTAAATTGTATGGTGCCTTATATTCATGGTTAAGATGCACTCACATGGAGTTTATCGTTTGCAGTGTTTTATGATACTTAAGATGTATTTAGTGGAACTATGTAAAATGTAATCGTAGTAAACATATTCAAGTAGGATCAAATATGTATTAAGATTCTTGAATGTATAAGACGATATTATATTCATATAATGTAATTGTGATTAGTTTAAGTTGCCCGAGTCTAGGCCCAAAATAGCAGATTGTTTTTAGTTTCACATTTCCTTGGTCTCCCTCGAGAAATAAATAATTAAATACATGTTGTGTTCGAAAACAAGAGAGTTCTCATCTTACTGCAGGTGTCGGGATGCAACCTAATTATTTTCAGATTGAAGGAGATACCCGAAATGTCTTTGAAGATGGCTGAAAAGTGAGAAGGGAGGATGCCTTCCGTGCCTGGCCTATCTGAGAACCAAGCCCATCCGAACAAAGAAGGTTCATCATGCCCCTGGCTGGAAAATCACCACACCGACAAAGTTGCAATGAAAAGTTTCTAATGACGTAATATTAGTTGAATCCCATGTTTTTGTATGATGTACAGGGACAGAGAATCCAGACTTCTGCTAGCTTTCGGAGGAGAAGGAGCATCCTAGAGCGAGCTCCAAGCCTTAAGCTTATCAACTCATTTGACACGAGTACTTCTTAGGAAGTCAACACGTGCTGACACCTTTGGGAAATGATGGAAGGGCATTAGGCAGGGCCTTCATCAGGGTAGTGTAGGGAAAGATATTTTATTTCTTCCTAATGAAAAGGGACCCCAACTCTGCATCTATTCTTTGTTGTATTCTGATTCTGGAGTTTACTATCTTATACCTTTTGTGCCGAATAACCTATATTCGTAGACTCGGCTCAGTATTGATCTTTTTATATCTATATACTGTGATTCTTCGCTGTTTCTACATCCAATTGTTTTTGGTCTTATAATAAATCGACCAAACTGAAGTTCGGAGTCTGTGGTTCTTTAAAGCATGTTTATATTGAAGGTATAATCCTGAATTGTTTTGCTCCCCTCAACCGCTTTTAGTAGGTAAATAAAAGACCATTTGCGCCAAATATAGTGGGGAAGTTACGGGGTGCACTTTGGCGTTATCAAATGGTAGCAGAGGATGGTTTACCTCTAAAGATGAGGAGAGAAGAGAGAAATGAGTGTAGAGGATGAAGAATAGCGGCTTCTGATGTGGAGTGAACAGTGGCGAAGATTGGCGGAGACCGGCAGACGTTCGTTGACAGTGCAGCGGAAACAGTAGTAGCGTGAGTATGAAAGGAAATGTGTGTGGTGTGTTAGATTGCGGTGATGAATTATTTGTGTGATGTCTTGCGGAGTTAGAATGTATGTTGAGTGATTGTGGTTATTGGTACTGGTCCGAACACGTGCGGATCAGGAAGTTTGGTGAACGGGCTCAAGAGAAGTCCAAGATCCCGGGATAGTTTTGTATTGTAATTGTTTGATCAGAATTGCGGGAGTCGTGAAGCGCTATCGACGATTCACTTGTGACAGGGAATTTTGTGTGAGTGTGGGACTACGTTGCGGTAGGAAGCCTCAGGTACCAGAGGTGGACTACGGCAATTGAGTGACCAACGCAGGACGGGGGTCACAGCAGATGAATGTTCCTGTAGGTATGCTCTATCGATCTTTTAGCGGACAGAAAATTACTTGTTTTATGTAACTGTAAATTATTGTGACTGTGTTAGGAACAGTTACTTGGTTTAATAACTTTTGGTTAGACAGTTACTTGTAGTGCGAATGTGCGAGCGAGTATATGAAGTGAATTTGTAAAGGCCGTGGAGCCGCTGCAATTGAGTGAGCTGTGACGTCAGTGTGCGCCACGCTGAGATAGGTCAGTTGGTGTGCGTCGCGCTGGGATTGGTTCACGTTCATCCGACGCTGAATATTGGATTGTGGGTTGTAAATTGATCTCTTTTCATAATGCGATGTTTTAAGGTATTGCAAGATCTATGTAGAGGTGACACAGGGGTATTGACTCGGGTTGGAGACTAAGCTCCGCCAGAGGACACACCAGCACATTACATGGCAACGAATGTAGGACTTCACACCCTAGTGTGGCTTCAAAATTGGCATAAACTCACAGAGAAATAGGTAGAATTGGCCTTCCCTCGTTATGGCTCATTTCGTATGGAGGTGCTGTACCAACTGAGGTGGGTAATGTCTGCCCTTAAACCTCCACCTAGACCCACCCAATTCGAAGCATTAGATGCTTGGATGAGAGCAGTATTAGCGAAGAGAAAAGAGACTTCACAGGGAAGAATGAAGAAAGCGATGAAGGCATATCAGGATGCTAGATGAGACGCACAGTTGAAGAGATGGAGAGTAGACACCATAGAAGGAGAACGATTGTATCCATTCAGGCTGTTAGAAGGTGGGTCGGAAGGAAAGAGTAGGACAGAAGAGGACAGTGATATAGATGACAGCTTTCTGGATAGACTGTTAGCAGAACGTCCTCCTCCCTGTGACTCTATGTCCGAGGCAGAGAGGACGCAACAAACAGAAGAAACTCTTGGAGCGAGCCAAGTGGGTTCAGAGAAGCAGCCAATCGGAGTAAGAGGGAGACTTTCAGTGGGAAGACGAATCCCAGGAGGGTCTGGAGGAATAGGGTATCCACATTCTGAGCCAACAGAAAGTACAGGAAACATGCGGTTACCAGATTCTCTTTCAGTACCAGTTGCTATTGGACCAGTGCTTTCAATATATAACCCTAGAGAGAGAGCACATGATAGTCAACAGCATACAGGAGAAGAGGAAGAGACTATATCTGGAGGGAGTCATGCAGTGAGGGGAACAGGCATAGTGCAGGTGCCAGTGGAATCTAGTACTGAACTGCCGGCTAAAGCTGATCCATCCAGGATAGAAAGCGGGTCAGAACGAAGACGGATAGGCGTTTTGACAAATTCTAGATCAGACATCAGAATGTGGGTTCTGTCGGTGAGGGAGTCAATGATACAGAATGAAGAAAGAGAGATGAGACAAGAAACACCTAGTGTACTGTTTGGGCCACCGGTTGTATGTCCAGGTAATCATTGGAGAAGTCGAAGCTGGGACAGAGAAAGTCGCCCAGGCCAGAGAATGGAAGAAAGGGGGGGGTGTCCAGGCAAACACAAAGTTGTGACAGGGAGGATCCAGGAAATGAGAGAGGTCAGAGAGTTTTACAGGTTGCAATGAAGGCACCACTGTTAGATGTAGTGAGGTTGAAGGTAGAAGTAGTTGAGGTGGTTGAAGGGAACTTACTATTGGATATACTTGAGACATATGACCCAGGTAATTTGCTATTTGTAGCTAAGAATATTACAAGAAAGGCAAAGCGAGTTCAAGATGCCTTGTCACAATTAGCCCGAAGGTATGAGGTGGATTTGACAAAGACTAAAATGATGCAAGGAACCTGCCGATTGAATTACACAGGTAAGGAGTTGGAAGAGAAGCAAATGATAGGACTAAAAGCACACATCAAGGAACTGGTGATAGGGATGCGAGGTTGGAAAGAACTAGATAGATGGGAAGATAGATGGGCTAAAAAGAAAAGTGGAAAGAATGGAATAGGAAATACTCCGCCTTCGGGTGGAGGGACGGGAGCCGCAGGAAATTTCCCTCTGAGAGAAGTACAGAATGGAGGGTATGTACATGTGCCATGGAGCAGGGGTGATTTGGCAGCATTCACAAATGATTTTCCTCGGCTGAGGGAGAAAGCTGCTGACTGGTACAAACAATTAGATCCGTTTGTCAAGATCTTGAAAGTGTTGTGGATTGATCTGAACACCTTATTTGATATAGTGGTTCCAGGTAGCTTGTGGGCTGCATGTAAAATTGCCATTGAGTGGCCAGCTGCAGAACCAGCTAGAGACCCGGTGAATAATGGTCCTTCACCTGAGGTCATGCAAAAATATGAGCAGGTGATTACCTAGTTACAATCAAAGGTATCTCCCTAAACTGTTGATTGGCTTAAGATTGATCGCACCACTCAAGATCCGAAAGAATCGGTACATGATTATTATGAGCGATTGTTGGTGGCTTTTAAACAGCATAGTGGTCTGGACACCATTGAGCAGAAAGATATGGGACAGTTTGTCTCAAAGTTTGTGCTGGGATTAAGATCTGATATTAGTTTAATGATATAGACACATTTGAAATGTTGGCAGAATAAAATGGTGGACAAAATTCTGCGTTATTCAAAATACTGTAGTGATCAGGTGGATTCGACACAAAAGAAATTGAAAGACAAGTTGATGTTGGTGCAGCTGAGGAATGCCGAAAGGCCCAATCAGATGCAGGGAGGAATGGGTAGAGGCAGAGGAAGTGGTAGAGGAATGGGTCAACAGATGGTGACCCAACCCGTTGAGGGAAGAGGAAGAGGTATGGACATGAGTACAAGCGAGTGGGTGGCACAACAAAAGAAGGTTACTGCATGCCATTATTGTCACAAAACCGGACATTGGAAGCACAAGTGTCGATTGAATCCAGCAAATCAATTACAGCATGAGGGAGAGGGACAAATGTCCGAGACGTTGAATACCGTGACTAGACCTAGGTCCATGTATGGAGGGTATGAGCCGCAAGTACAAATACCTCAGCCTCCAAGAATACCTATGCATAATCAGGCATATCATCAGATGCCTTACTTTGAAATACAAGACAGATTTGATCAGAATCAGGATTCTCAGGAGTGCCAGAGGGGGGTGCAGGAAGGTTGCACTTTGGGTGCCATTCTGGAAATAGATCAGAATGGACCGTTTGTAGATGCAGAAGTGAATGGACATCCTGTTACTTTCTTGTTAGACACTGGAGCTGCGCATTCTACAGTAAGAACAGAAGTGGTACCAAATGTATCCCTTTCAGGACACTCGATTCAAGTAGTAGGAGTCAGTAACCAGAAAATTACAAACTCATTGACAAATGAATTACCTGTAAGAATAGGGCCATTCCGAGAAGACACCAATTCGTAGTGTACGACACAAGTCCAGTCTGTTTATTAGGGCGAGACCTTCTATGTAAACTAAATTATACCATATCGTGCACTCCGAGAGGTGTGGAGTTGCAGACCTGCGATGATGACGCCGATTTTAAAATGGTTAATATGAGCATGTGTGCAAAAGTGTTTGTGGTCCTCACCATAGAGGAATTACCGCATGATCTGAGAGACTCGTTGTTATACCCTACTTAATTGTATAACATGTACTCCAGCCCTGCTGCCTCTAGCTGCTCAGCCAGAGCGTGAGATGGTCATGGAATGTTGGTGTGCATGTGATGCATGGAATGCCTGGGTGTCTGAGTGGATGAGTGTTGGCAGTTAGAGATGGGCTGAGCAGCTAGGCAGGCTGCTCCTGGTGGGGCTGGCACCACACTAGGCTGGCTGGGGTAAAGACAGATGTGACCTGTACTGGAGACTGAATAAAGAAGACTTAAAAATACCTCTTGGCTCCTGGTGTCTACCTTTACAGGACACAACATAATTTTGGCGACGAGCGGACTTGGACCCTTGAGACTCTTGGTAAAGCACAGAAACAAAGGAACTACAAGAGAAACTAAGAGATCCTACAAGCAACTACATCTACAAAGAAAGTATTTCCAGGCAAGCGAGCGCCAGCCCCACCAGTGTCCTCACCAACGGGCAGCCCCACAGAGCTGTGTCATCACCAAAGGACACTACAGCCTGGGAATACTCCAGCCACCTAAAGGACTACAGTGAGTTGGAGGAGTAGTTAAACTACAGCCACATCTGGTGTTCCAGCCACATCATACCTAAAGGATTACAGTGAGTTGGAGGAGTAGTTCAACTACAACCGCATTTGGTGTTCCAGCCACAAAAGAATTACAGTGAGTTGGAGGAGTAGTTCTACTACAACCGCGTTTGGTGTTCCAGCCACAAAAGGAAGAAAATGACAATTTGGGATTTTTTTAGTCATGAAGATGTAAGAACTTACAGTGTGCAGTGCCTGCGCAGATGGAGAATATTTTTATGGATGCTCAATTGACAGTTGCAGCAAATTAAAGTGATTCACAAACCCCAGTGACCCTCACCGTCCCACTAGGACCTCAGTGACATCAAGGAAAAGGCATAGCTGGTGGTACCTTTTTGTGCTGTCTCTAAGTTAAGCTGTCACCGCAATCTGCATGCAGTAGCTGCGCAGATGGGAAAAAAAAGGTACTTTATGCTTGTTGTAAATGTGGTTCAGCACACTGTTGCCACATATGTGTCTTCCTGCTACATCGTGTACGGAGAGGAGGTGTACAAATATTGCGTTTGCCCTGGATGGTGATGGTTGGAAGCCTATGGTGTCTGAAATGATAAACCCTTATTCGTTGCACGGATTTCTCCTGAGGTTATTTGGTGGTGAGTCTAAGTGTTTGAAGAGTGAAAGCCACACACAGGACAAACAGTGTGGCCAACCTTTTATGCAGGTTGCCGGTTTCGAGGAACTAATTTATTTTATTTTTATCAAAACGTTGTACTTGGCAGCCCCATTTGTTAGATGGTAGTTTAACCGCATTGTTGAGGTTTGAATTAATGAGCGCAATCCGTTCATTGAGCGCGCGCTTACCTCTTCTTCACGAGGATTCACCGTGCTTCCGTCTCCATGGAGCTACTGCTGCTTGAGGGCGTCGTGGAGCTTCAACGCACCGTGAGCCACTCTGCAGCGACGTCGACAGCGTGCCGCCATCTTGTGGTTGGTGGCCGCTATTGTCTTTTCCCTTTTGGTGGTTCCTGTTTGCTGCAGAGTTGTCAACCACGCGAATTCATTTTGCCAACCACGGTGTTCGTGCTTTATCCAGTAAAGTTTTGTTGAGGCCATTATGAGGAACGGGGTCAATGCAGTGTCTTCACTCCAACATCGTTGAATCGTCTTCTTCGAAATTCTCTGTTTCATGTATGTCAGAGGTAGGGGGACTCTTCTCGCTATTTCCGTGTGGCCATATTTTATAACCACGATACTATACGTGGAACTAGTACTCTTCTGCCATCAGTTCCGTTTTTTTTTTCTGCAGCGTTTTCGTTAGATGTTGACCCGTGTTGTCTGAGTTAGGCAGTGACATCAAAATGCACATAATGTGACATGTGTAGTCTCAGACTGGCTGACTATGTGTATTCTGAGCCTTGAGTCTGCAATACGGAATTTGTGGAATCTTTCACAATCAAGAATATGTTCAATTGATTTAGGTTACGGTGTGAAATTTTACTTATGACTAAGGTATTGCACTACTTACCTATGTAAATGTTTACAGTGTTGTTATACGTCATTATGCCGCAACTTGGCCTAGAGTGCTGTCTTTAAAGCTATAGTGTATTTATCTCTTTGGTAAGTTAGTGTAATTTTCTTTTACAGTGCATTTATTGTCGTGATGCTACAGTTTATGCATTCCCATAAATGGTGGGCCATTAGTCCTGTGGGTGGTCATCACATTGTTTCCCTACACGAGGGAAGGTTGTGGGTATCATCCCTGTGCTCAGTTAGGTTTGTTACTCCTACATGGGGGTATGTAACCTCCACAAGGGGGTCAAGAGCTCTTTTCTCATTTACGTTTTGTTACTCCTACATGGGGGTACGTGATCTCCACAAGGGGGTTGGGACAGGGGTTCAGTTCCCATACATACACAGTACCTAGGTTAACCCTTACACTGGGTTGGGATATGGCTTAGTCCATTAACAGTTGCGCGCAGTACTATTGTACATCCCTTCACGGGCGTTTTTATGGGTGACGACCCATATACATGTTTGTTTCCCTTTCTCTTGGGATTGTAGTTGCAGGGTATTCTAGCGCTACTCTATGTTATGCTTTTGGGCATTGGTGTTGTGGGGTCTTTTACCCTTTGAGTTATAGAATATTACGTCACAGTGTATGATACAAAATGCTACGAAATGTATTTTGTGTAATGTTATGCTTTTGTTTACGTTTCAAAATGTTTTATAATCTCTTTTTAGGGGGGATGGGGGATATTGCTGTTAAAAATGTATGTATCTTTACCATCCTTTCTTGCTTTAATGGTTCTTTCTCCTGCAATGTTTTGTCTTTATTGCTGCATCCGTGAGACTTGTACCATTATTAATTTTTCTTGTTTATAGTTCTTGCTTGATGTTATATTACTTTCATTTTACGTTTTCTTTGAAGAAAAAGGGATAATGTTATACCCTACTTAATTGTATAACATGTACTCCAGCCCTGCTGCCTCTAGCTGCTCAGCCAGAGCGTGAGTTGGTCATGGAATGTTGGTGCGCCTGTGATACGTGGAATGCCTGGGTGTCTGAGTGGATGAGTGTTGGCAGTTAGAGATGGGCTGAGCAGCTAGGCAGGCTGCTCCTGGTGGGGCTGGTACCACACTAGGCTGGCTAGGGTAAAGACAGATGTGATCTGTACTGGAGACTGAATTAAGAAGACTTAAAAATACCTCTTGGCTCCAGGTGTCTATCTTGATAGATCACAACACTCGTTTTCCCCAAAAGTGTGGGATTTCACAGGTGAAGAGATAGGTCTGATCCGAGGGATTGATCCTGTGAAGATACAGGTCAAACCTAATGCCGAATTTCCACGAACACCGCAGTATAAATTGTCTCCCGAAACTGTGGCCGGAATAAGACCTGTCATTGAGTCCATGTTTGCACAAGGCATTCTCAAGGAGATACTAGGAAGTCTCTGTAACTCACCTATCATGGGGCTGCAGAAGCTCAGACCTACGCAGGATTAATGAAAATGTGATCCCATGTTGTCCTGTGGTACCGAATCCAGCTGTCATTTTATTACAGATACCATGTGAAGCAGAATGGTTTACAGTCATAGATTTATGTCAGGCATTTTTCTCTATACCCTTACATGAAGAGAGCCAGTATTTATTTGCATTTCGGATGGGCGACTGTGTCTTAACATGGCGTAGAATCCCTCAAGGGTATACAGAAAGCCCCTCTTTCTTTAGCCAGCGTCTGAAAAAGAATCTTGAAGGGCTGGTAATGCCTCAGAGGTCAGTCCTAGTTCAATATATTGATGAGCTCCTGGTCACTTCAGAAACAGAAGATGCGTGTAGGATTGACACTGTGACTTTGTTGAACCATTTGGTAGAGAATAAACACAAAGTGTCCCCAAACAAACTGCAGTATTGTTTGCCTGAAGTACAGTATCTAGGGCTTTGGTTTGAGAAAAGAAAATGAAGGGTGTCACCGGATCGCATAGAGACGATCCTGCAAATGGGAACTCTGAAAACACAAAAAGAAGTCTGCATGTTTTTGGGAATGGTCGGCTATTGTCGACAGTGGATCCCAAACTTCTCTTTGCAGGCAAAGCCACTGTTGAGACTGACTCAAAAATACATTAGTGATCCGGTACCATGGGATGAAGAATGCTTGAGAGCCTTCCGTGAGCTGAGAGAAAGCATATGTCGCGCCCCAGCTCTTGGAATGCCAGACTATAACAAAGCGTTTTTGCTCTTCTGCTGTGAGAAGGAGGGATGTGCGTTAGCGGTCCTTGTACAGACACACGGGGGTGACCGTAGACCAGTGGCTTACTTTTCAGCTACTTTAGATCCAGTAGCTCCTGCGTTGCCCGGATGTCTCAAATCTGTAGCTGCAACAGGTGTCAGCATTGAAAGATGTGAAAGCATAGTGATGGGTCAGCCACTTATTGTTTATGTGCCACATTCCGTTGAATTGTTAATGACAAGAACGAAGACTCGTTGTACCACCTTAAACCCTGCCACATTGTTACCCATTCCGCAACAGCAAGGGGATGAGGATTATGAAGAGCATGACTGCCTCAATGTTACTGACCTATTTACAAAACCCAGACCTGACATTGTTGATGAACCTTTGCTCGAATCTGATTTGATCCTTTTTGTTGATGGTTCATGTCTCAGAGACAATGAAGGGTATTTGAGAGCAGCGTTTGCTGTGTGAACCATCATGGGAGTGGTGGAAGCTGCCTGTTTGAATAGAGTATACTCTGCTCAGGTGGCCGAAATTATTGCTCTGATACGTGCCTGTACCATCTCAAATGGAGTCTGAGTGACGATCTATATGGACAGCCAATGCGGGTTTGGAGTAGTTCACGACTTTGGTCAGTTATGGTCACAGAGGGGATTTCTAACGTCCACAGGGTCCCCTATCCGTAACGGAGAATATGTGCGCCAACTGTAGGACGCCTTGCAGAAACCCAAAGAGATTGCAGTAGTCAAATGTGCTGCTCATGGGAGGGGAGAGGACTTTGTCACAAAGAGAAACAATTATGCAGACGAAGTAGCTCGTTTTTGTGCTATACATGCTTGTGTTTTCAATGGAGAATATATAGGAGAGAGCACAGAAGAGACCGAGCTCAGCATCATGTTAGCTATAGCTGATACTTGGGATGAGGTGAAGAGGTAGCAGAATGAGGTCTCAGAGGAAGAAGCTGCTTCATGGGTCAAAGCAGGCTGCAAAATGAGAGAAGATGGCATTTGGGTGTCAACCGATGACAGCAGTATTACCCAATTGCCTATTGAGCCCAATGACAAGACAAATTCACGGAGCAGTTCATCTAGGAAGAGATGCCATGGTGTTCAGGCAAACGTGGTTTAATCCACGATTTCGTGTGAATGCTGAAGAAGTGTGTCACAGGTGTGTTACATGTCAGCAAATGAATGTCGGAAAGGAAACGTAGTTGCAGTGAGTCACATCGGGAGATCAGGAGGCCCTTTCAATAGGATACAATTGGACTATATTGAAATGCCCAGATGTAACAGGCTGAGATATGTTTTGGTGGTGGTGTGTATCTTTTCATGTTGGGTGGAGGCTTATCCAACGAGGCCATGTGATAGCCTCACAGTGGCAAAGCTGCTATTGAGGGAACTGATACCGAGGTATGGATTTCCGACCTTTGTGGAAACAGATAGAGGAACACACTTCCATAGCGAACTCATGAAATTGTTGTGTGCCACCTTATATATTGATCAGAGGTTGCATTGTAGCCACGGGCCTGAAGCATCTGGTCTTGTGGAGCAGGTAAACGGCACAATCAAGATGAGAGTGGCTAAGGTTTGTTCGTCGACTGCATTGAAATGGCCAAATGCATTGCCAATGGTCTTGATGAGTCTGCGTAGCACTCCTGATAGGAGGACAGGGCTCTCCCCCATGATATCTTAACTGGAAGAGCTATGCGATTGCCTATGGTGCCAGCTACGGCATTGATAAACATTACAGATGATCTGGTGTTGGATTATTGTAAAGGACTGGCTGATGTGGCTAATTCTGTATCTCACCAGGTCGAGGCTGCAACTGCACCCACCTCGAGAGACCTGCTGCATGATCTTAACCCTGGTGACTGGGTACTGGTCCACAAGCATGTGAGGAAGAGCTGCCTTGTTGCTCATTGGAGAGGGCCATATCAGGTGATATTGGTCCTGAGTACAGCCGTGAAGTGTGGGGGATTACCAAACTGGATCCACGCTTCCCATACTCACCGAGGTACAGAGCCCGTGGAAGAAACAACTTCTCTTGTTCCAAGCAGAACAACTGAAAATGTAACTCACAGCGAAAAAAACAGATCAAGTCATGAATGGTGCTGATGCAGCTGAACAGTCAACTGAGCAGGAAAGAAGAAAGCAAACTGCTCCAGAGTTCAGTTCAAAAATGCTTTATTCGGCATGTATAGACAGCCACATAGCAAGCATGAAATAACATACAACATCATACAATAAAAACATTAAGATAACAGGATATAGACCAGTTACATAGATAGGTACAAAATAAAAATAGTTGTTATGCTGACCCCAAAAATTATTTATGTTACCATCCCCGTATAAAGTGCCAGTGCATGATGGGATGAACAATATAAAACAGATAAAATAATTCCGATAGGCTTAAAATTTATATGACCTAAGAACAAACATGCCGGTTAGAGTGCAAAAAGATGCAAAGTAAAGTGCAATTCGCGATTCTGGACATGTGCAAAGAGTCGCTTGTATTGCTCGCTCGCTAAAGTGACAGTGCAACTTATTGAAGGCCAAGAGAATTACATGATAATAGATTTCCTGGCACACATACATTTCAAGATATAAGTAGCTGTATAAAAACAGATATCTGCACTCTCCAGATTAAACAGTAGCTGCATTGCGCTCCTTGTAGTCCGGACATTGTATTTTAAAAAGATAGGTTTTAAAAAGTGACGTCTTAAAAATACATAAAATTTACAAAAAAGCATGAAATGACAACAACTCTATTTGGATGAATCATCACAGGGGCATAAAATATTACTATGCTGCCTGGTGATGGGAAAGGACACAAGATGGTGTACTATTCCAAGCCTTAGGCGGGTAAGAACAAAGCGATGTGATCTTCTTGTAACTTCTGTCAGATATGGCTGAAAACCTTCGTTTAGATTATTTTCACCATAGAAGACATAAGTACACTGTTTAAGGCGGACAGAATCTCTAGATTGTCTTGTATGACGTAAAAAAGATACCTTGAGATCTAATTTAGATATACTGGCAGCTTCCTCAGGTATTAAAAAAGGATCTTGATTAAAAAGGAGCTTAAACCAGTAATAAATATGTCTGAGCCAAGATATATGCAGACAGTGGTCCAGCCTTAGACAATCTCTGATTACTCTTTGGGTAAATATGGTTTCGGTTTTGGACCAGATGGAACGCCATAAAGTCAGAGGGCGAAGGGCTGCAAGATCTTCGATATAATCTAGCCCCACCTCTCTGTGGATTAACTCCGTGGAAGCTGATGCGGGGGTACACAATAGACGTCTCAAAAATGAGTTCTCATCGAGTTGGATATGATTACCACAAAGGGTATGGTGCCCCCATACGCCAGCACCATATAAAGCGGAAGGAATACATCTGGCTTTATAAATCGAAATCATGTCATTAATTCTACTGTTCCCAAGCTTGGAGGCAAATCTAAACACTCCGTTAATGTTCTTTACCATTTTAAGGCGCACATTTTCACATTCGTTATCCCATTTCCCATCACCAGAGAATGTGACGCCGAGGTAACAAAAACTGGTCACGGATTGGATTTTATTCTCGTCCAGGAAGAAGGTCTTTTTAGCACCTTTCTTGTTCCCGCAAGTCATTACATAAGTTTTTTCTTTATTAATTAGCAGTTTCCTATCATCAATAAACCTACAGAAGCAGCTAATTAAACGTTGGAGGCCTATTTGAGTACGTGACAAGAGGACGGCGTCATCCGCATATAACAGTATTGGAATGGGGTCGCCATCTACTCGGGGGGCATCGGCAGGGACTTGCCTAAGGATTGAATCAATTTGATTAACAAATAAAGAAAAAAGCAAAGGGGCCAAAACACAGCCCTGCCTGATGCCTCGAGTCACTCTAAAAAAGGGGGTAGATTCCCCGTCAGGCCCAAAACGAACTTTGCAAGAGACCCTTTCGTATAATCTGGCCAGAAAGTGCACAATATCTGTTGGGGCCCCCATTTCCAATAGTATTGGCCATAAAATAGAGTGTTCGACCAGATCGAGGGCACTGCTGAGATCGGCAAAACATAAAAACAAATTCCCTTTTTTGACCGTGACATATTTATTTATTATGAGGTCGAGGTTCAGGCACTGCTCCATTGTACCCATTCCCCTCCTGAAACCATATTGGACTGGTGATAAAATGGTATTTTCTTCTGCCCATATCTCCAGTCTATTAAGGAGTATTCTGCTCAAAATTTTGATTGATGAGTCCAGGAGGGAGATAGGGCGATAGCTACGTGCCTCGGACCTAGACCCCTTCTTAAATAGGGGGACAATGATAGATTGTCCCCAGGTCAAAGGAAGTTTACCTTCAATAGCGGCATTAAAAATGCGAGTTAAAATAGGTGCCCAAAGATCCATCTCCTGTTTATATAGATCCACGGGGACACCATCCGGGCCAGGGGCTTTGCCCCCTTTACTTTTTGTCAGCCCCAGATAAACCTCGTCCAGGCTAATAGATAAAGGTGACGATAGCCATACAGAGTTGTGATTATCTAACAAATCTAAAACCAACCTATCGGGATTAAAAATATTAGTAAAATGATCAATCCAATCGTTGCAATTTACATGAGATGTTATTTCGGGAATGGTGTCATTCTTAAGGAAAGGGCAATTGATTGTCTCCCAGAATAGAACATTATTATTTGTATTAGCAGCTAAATTTAGTTTATGCCATAGCTCTTCCTGTATTTCTTTTTTGCGGACTTTCAAAGAAGTCTTAGAATTAAGGCGTTCAACTTTAATAAGGGTATTATCCCTAGGTTTAATATCCAGGGCAGTTTTTAATCTCGACAAAGCCTGTATACAGTTTTTGTCGAACCAGCCAACTGACCTGTTTTTTGGTGGCCTACTCCTACCTGTCAGTAAGCCAGCAATAACAGTATTAATTTGATAAAATTTGGAAAGCAGTATGGCGGGTACTGTCTCATTACTTAGGCAGTAGTCAATTTCTGTTGTACATTTAATGATGACTTCTCCCAAAAGTTTAACAGAATTAATATTGGTCCACTTAATTCTTGGCCCATTTGGTCTCACTGCAACAATATCTCCAATAGAACTGGTGGTATCTGAATGTACATTTCCCCACATCAGTAAAGTTACAGAGATACTGTTATGGTCGCTTACTGCTTGCTCTGTTATCCATAAATCAGTGTAAGCGGTATTGCAGGAGAGAAGTATGTGGTCAATGTTAGAGTGGGCACCCCTGCCTGTAAAGGTTGGGCATATAATATTGCCCTTTTTCAGGGAACAGTCGAGTAACTCTAAATCCAGTTTAGCTATCAAATTATTAAGGGAGTTTCCATAATCGTCATGAGGGAAATGGATATGTGAAGAGCCAACATTATCACCTATTTCCCCCAAGAAGCCGCAAATCCTTTGGTCTGCATAAGGACAGGCCTGTATATTAAAATCTCCTGCCCACAGTAAAATCGATTGGTTCCTGGAACCGGCCAGCAACTTATCTATTTCACAACCTATTTCATAAACAATGGGACCCCTACGTGCATCAAAGGTGTTATTATAATAATTAATAATGATTAAATCCTTACCTACAGCATGCTCCAGACGTAATAACTGGGCATAAGAGGACACCTCATGATAAGTATTAGGTTTGAACTGGGTTAATTTAGTTGATACCAAAATTAAGAGTCCAGCTTTAGCCCTTCCTGCTGTCGAATTCACAGCCAATGCCCAATATGAGGTATAGCCTTCCACATGAATTGCCTCTTTATACCAGGTCTCTTGAAGGCATATAATTTCGAACCCTTGTGTAATAAGATCATTCCAGAATGGGGTATTTAACTTTGAACTTAAGCCAGCTATATTCCAGGTCATGATGTTAAGACCTGCCTCTGGTAATATAGCATTTTTAGATGTTATTTGGCTAGTTGTAGGTTTGACAACACCCTCCTCAGAGATACTTCTTACTTCTGATGGGGTAATCGGGGATATTACAGTTAACTTCTCCTCGTGTGGTATACCAGGTATAACACTTGATCTAACCCCCGGTATCTCTTCACTACTGGTAATATGATTATTTTGGACATCTGTTACCTTCAAATGGGTGTATGTATCATCAGATAAACAGCAACCCAATATAGTTTCATCGCCCCTCAGTCAATCACCAGACTCCAGGCTGCTGAACCGATTTTGCAAGGGAATAGGGTCTATGGAGAAGTGGTGTCTAGGCCAATGCCCTTGTGACGGGCCCCTCCCATTTCTGCGCACAATTTCCCAACCATCAAATTTAGTGGTAAAATGACCAGGGGGGTAAAAATAAGTCAAAGGAAGGGCCTTAATTGACACACCTATTTTAGAATCATTCCAGTTGCAAATATAATCAACTATAGTGGGGTCATCGAAATTTATTAAAATACAGTCCCCCTCTATGTTTTTTGTCCAGAGTTAAGTACAGAACCTGAAATCGATGAGATTGCCGACGTGCACATTGAACCAGACGTGGATGAACGGCCTGGCGCAGAAGTAACAGACCAAGAGGAAGTGAGGAGAGCAGATGCTAGAGCAGAGAAGTGGCCAGCAAGAAAAGAAAGGCTGAACATAAGGCTTGCATCTGAGAAAAATCTTGCTCCAATTCCTGAAACGTCTGAATCTGATCAAAGTGAAACAGAAGAAGGATCAGATGGTCTGAGATGATCCAGAAGAAAGAGGATACCATCTCAAAAGTACGCTTCTCCTGAGTGGACGTATCTGGTTGCAGATGCAGAGACCGAAGAATTCAGGAAGATTGGGGACTGGAACAGTGAGCTACGGAGGGGACACCCTCTCGATTGACATTCAGGTACTTGTCCCCTGAGTAGAAGCTTTTGGAACCCCAACGCTGACAGTCCCTAATCCACCAAGACTTAGTGGTTTGTGATTTTTGATCCTCAATCAGGTTGTTTTCCCTTCATTTGGTCGGGAGAAATCTGTGCAGAAATTCTGAAACTTGTTCTTACCATACTTGGTTCGAATATCATTACAGATGAAGCTTGAACTGTGACCGAAGAATGCATTAGGCTTTAGAAAGAAGATAACCTAGCTCCAAGTGGAAGAAGATTTAAAATTAGGGACTTTCACAAAGAAGAAGAACCAAATATTAAGGTTGACTACATCTCTTCAATAGGTTTAGTATTCATGGACTGAATATTCCAACAATCGAATGGAAAAGGCAAATTAAAAAAAGACATTGTGAACAAGAGTATAAGCGAAGTACAGTGAGAGAAGAGACTTTTACCGTTTTCTTTGTGCTTCACAATGGAACAGTGGAAACATGACTTCCGAAACATCAGGACGCAAACAGAAATCCATAATTGGTACCCTTATTGTCGTGGTGCTTATTATCATAATTGTGGTGGTTGTCACCTCTTTGGTTGGGTCTCACGATGCTGAAAAGAATGGGGAACACACTACATTTACCACACCCATCTCAAATTCAGAAGAGGTCCATCCATGAAAGATAAAGAAATGATCAAGGAAACTAGTCGTAGATTACATGTAGATTTGTCAAAAGGTGATTTCACGTTGAATGCATATGCTCGCTTATTTTATGAATATGTAGATACAATGGAAGCGAAAAATTGTGATGTGTGTATGCAACTACCCGCATCAGTAGAAGAAGGTATTCGATGGCATCATTTGCCTTTGACTTATGGCATTACATGTAGTGTGTTGTTGAGCATGTATTATAGTAAGGCACACTTTGAGTACTATTTCTCAAATTATGATGTAGTACTCTCGGAAGTCCCAGTTCTAAAGTACATGAACAAATATGATCACTATAAACAGGTGGAGCGAATGTCTACATATTTTGTGCCTACTATTACTTTAGACACATCGTATGCCCATCGACATAATCTGACCTGCATGTTAACAGACATTGAAAAGAAGTTCGTAGATCAGATAGAAGATCGGCATAGGCAGACCTTATTTAGACCAAATCCTAAACCTAAAGTTATTCCATGGACCAGAGAAGAATTAGATCACAAGGCAAAAGGGAGTTCTGGACCAATAGCTTTAGACTTCCAGCAGAGAGGGAAGCTGTGCATTAGACACCCGTCCATATATTATGAGTAGATTTTCCTGGGTGAGAGTGATTGTGAACACATTTTCTTGATTGAAGAATCCATTAGGAAAGCACTATTGGATAAGTTAACCATAGTGCCCAATGTGTATTTTGTGTGTGGAAAGAATGCCTATGTGAAGTTGCCAAATAATTGGTATGGTACGTGTTATTTAGCTGTAGTATTTCCCAAAATCTTCCATGTGAATGATTTATGGCCCTTGGAAGGGAAGGGACCCCATAGAGGAAAACATGGTGTGAGTGCTGGAGAAATCATTGGTGATGTGTTTGGAGCTATGAAACACAGTATGGGTGTGATTTTGAATGATGTGAAGATCAGAAAGTTGGCAAAATTGGTAGATAAGCTCTCTGTGAATACGGCCCGAATTATATTATTAGTTGATGGGGAGATGGTCTTGATAGGGGCTATGGTTCTTCAAAATCGTCTTGCTTTAGACGTATTATTAGCAAAAGCCGGAGGAGTCTGCAAATTACTAAGAGTCCAACAGTGCTGCACTTATATACCTGACAATAGTCGGGATATAAGGAAATATATCAATAATATCTCTTATATACATCAAGAGTTACGCAATCTGGCTGCTGAAGGACTCTGGGACCAAATTGGAAAGGGATTTGGACAAATTGGGAGCTGGTTTGGAAGTTTGGGGCAAGGAATAATGGGATACATTTTGAAACCCATCATAATAGCTGTCATTTGTATAATTGTCTTACTGGGAGCCATAAAAGCATATAAATGGAAAAAGGCCAGACATCAGGAAAATGTCCTGAAAAAACAAGAACAGCAAATGGAACGACAGCAGGACAGTCATTACCAGCACCTTAAAGGGTTAGAAAGATTTAGACATGGACGGCAAGCTACAGCTTCTGTTTAGGTCGGCCTTTTCTACAAGGAGAAAACTGTCAGAGAAAATATTGTTAGTGTTATGACACTAGTCATAAGAGGGGGGAACTGATAGAGCGCTTTCAGCACTCTATATTGTATGGGTGCCTTATATTCATGGATAAGATGCACTCACATGGAGTTTATTGTTTGCAGTGTTTTATGATTATTAAGATTTATTTAGTGGAACCATGTAAAATGTAATCGTAGTAAACATATTCAAGCAGGATCAAATATGTATTGAGATTTTTGAATGTATAAGATATAAGATGATATTCAATTCATATAATGTTATTGTGATTATTTTAAGTTGCCAGAGTCTAGGCCCAAAATAGCAGATTGTTTTTAGTTTCACATTTCCTTGGTCTCCCTCGAAAATAAATAATTAAATACATGCTGTGTTCGAAAACAAGAGTGTTCTCATCCTACTGCAGGTGTCGGGATGCAACCTAATTATTTTCAGATTGAAGGAGATACCCGGAATTTCTTTGAAGATGGCTGAAAGGCGAGAAGGGAGGATGCCTTCCATGCCTGGCCTATCTGAGAACCATGGCCATCTGAACAAAGAAGGTTCATCATGCCCCTGGCTGGAAAATCACCACACCGACAAAGTTGCAATGGAAAGTTTCTAATGACGTAATATTAGTTGAATCCCATGTTTTTGTATGATGTACAGGGACAGAGAATCCAGACTTCTGCTAGCTTTCGTCGGAGAAGGAGCATCCTAGAGCTAGCTCCAAGCCTTAAGCTTATCAACCCATTTGATGAGAGTACTTCTTAGGAAGTCAACACGTGCTGACACCTTTGGGAAATGGTGGAAGGGCATTAGGCAGGGCCTTCATTAGAGTAGTGTATGGAAAGATATTTTATTTCTTCCTAATGAAAAGGGACCTGGACTCTGCATCTATTCTTTGTTGTATTCTGATTCTGGAGTTTACTATCTTATACCTTTTGTGATGAATAACCTATATTCGTAGACTCGGCTCAGTATTGATCTTTTTTATATCTATATACTTTGATTCTTCACTGTGTCTAAATCCAATTGTTTTTGGTTGTATAATAAATTGACCAAACTGAAGTTTGGAGTCTGTGGTTCTTTAAAGCATGTTTATATTGAAGGTATAATTCTGAATTGTTTTGCTCCCCTCAACTGCTTTTAGTAGGTAAATAAAAGACCATCTGCGCCAAATCTAGTGGGGAAGATACAGGGTGCAATTTGGCATGATCACACCCAAGTATGTTGGTGCATTCCCAGATTTAGCACATTTAGAAAGAGGAAGAAGCCTACAAGGATTTTTTTTGTGTGAAAACAATCCTGCCTGCAACGCAGGCGCCCTAGCACCATGGTGCAAGGGTGCCTGCTTTGGCACTATGCAGCAGATTGTGCGCCAGAGAGCTGAATGCACCATTTATTCGTAAACATGGCAAATTCCTGTCCTCTCCTGTTTACACAGTTAAGGACAGTAAGTTGTCTTTCTGCATTGTCTTGCATGAAATAGTGATAAATCTGTCTCTAACTGTTTTTTTTGGCACTACATGAATGCCAAAATACTGTGCAAAAAACCAACAGCTTAAACAAGGGCACTACACAAAGATTTAAAAATGGAGGGCAAAACTGAAATTAAGAAATCAAAATGCCAAAGCACTAAAATGATGAAAATAAAACATGTAGCACAAAAAGTGGTTAAGAATATCAATTAATCTCCAATGAGACATAATGACTCATAAAGAAGCCTGCTGGTAGAAATTATTTTTTTACACCTTGTGGGACCAGCAACATATGAGCAAGCAGGAAACTGAACATCTGTGGAGAAATGGAGGTGAAAACTTGATCCAAAAATTTAGCATGCCTGAATCCTGAATTGAACATAAATTAGATTTCATTACAAATAAGTTTGGCAAAGCCAGTAGGTCTGGCATTGGCTGCCAATGTTTTAGTTTTGTGAATTCTCTTTTGTTTTGTCATAGTTTTTGTAAAAGATTATTGTTGGGGAAGCTACTGGGTCCTTCGTCAGTTTAAAGATTTTGGGCATTGTTTAAAAGCAAAAATAACTTTTGGTCTCAAAAAGTAGACATTGCAATAATACTTCCTGCCACAGAAGAAAACTACTTTGTTGATGTGCTCCTCGTGAAAGGGCAGAATGCCTTCACTCACAATTAATCTAGCCTATAACTGAAGTGGGCTGACCTATTGTTCCATGCTGTGTGCTGTAGAGGGTGGAAGACAAATGTGAATGACACACTAACAGACCAATGGATGGAAAGCCCCTATAACTAAGTATTAATATACATATATATTGATAGAATGAAAAGGTCTTGGCTAATGCCAGTTGTATTAAGGAGGGAGAACGTACATCAAATGGCTAAACAATGGGGCACCTGTTCTGAATGATCTAATTGTAGCTTTGATATGAGTCCTACCGCAGTTGAATATCATAAGTGATTTATTCATTCAACCCTCTCCTTTTTGACTGATTGATCCTAGTTTCATAATCTCTTGGTCTGTCTATTCAAGTCCTATTTGGAAGAAACACAGTGTGAGGCTTTTTCTTGGGATCATAGGGTGGAGGTATTTGAGCAATATCTTATGTGCGTTCTATCCTTTACCACTTGTGTGCCGGGGCCACGCTCCGATTGATTGTCATAGTTACTCCTATGTCCACCTGACTCATAGATAGAGCGAGCTGTACAGGATTATGTTAGGAGATAGTAGGTGTTCGAACAGTGGCATATCTGATTACCATTCGCTACATTTGCCAGACATCATAGTCTGGGATGAAGAGGCAGTAGCCATCTTCACTCAGAATGTGGGTGTATTTTCAGTGTCTCTGTATGAGCAGAACTTGGATGACAGAATGGCACTGTTGCCTGAAGCTTACCTTGCATGGAAAACTAACTCAACTAGTATGTCCAACCTTTTAACATTCACAATTCACATTTATTGAGCTGAAGGACCTTACTCTATGCTCTAATGGCCAGACTGCATGGCCTAACAATTTTCCATCTCCCCCTCCCCTCCCGCAAGACTCTGGCTTAGTTCTACAAGGTTTGCTTTCACAGCCTCGGATGCCTGAACCTAGTTCAGTGCACCAATGCTTAAAAGTGAGAGTACAGGTTGTACCCACAGAACCCCACTCAGTTCATAGTTGATGTGGTGTCCGAGCTTTCTCGGTCACTAAAAGTCCCTAAGAAGGGGGTCAGGGACGCAGTGGTAGTTCAAGCCCAATTACATTTTTTATAATATCACACACAGGCACTGCATTAAGAGAAAGAAACTGCACTTGAAAAAGTGTTTTATTTTAAGAGTCTTATCCTGTTGCTTAGCAAATGTAATTTAACCACACATGTGGGCATATTTACAATGGGATATCACCACCAGAACGTCACTTTCAGCGATGTCTTGGAGGCGATATGCCCTTCTCCATGTTTACAAAACGGCGTTAAGCCACTGTTTGTGGCTTAACACAGCCTTGTAAATAAGAACCCTTTATACGCATCACTTAGCGTGGAAGGGTCATGCAATGGGTATTGCTGTGGGAGTTCCACCGCAACACCCATTGCTTTTGACGTTGCCCCAGATTTAGAAGGAGGTGTAAATCTGAGGCAGTGCCAAAAACTAATGCCAAAAACTAATGCCATGCAAGAGAAGGCATTAGAATGGCATTATGTGGAGAAATACTTTTTCTCTCCCCGTTTTTGCTTTTTCTATGTATGTTGCATTCTGCAACACACATAGAAAGAGCAACATGCCAGTACTGATTGTATTGTTTATGTGCAAGAAGGTGTACCTTCCTGCACATAAACAATCATTAAATGATGACAATTTCCTACTTCTTTGTGTGCTGCATTCTGAAGAAACAAGTTGCCATTAGTGATTGTTTATGTGTATGAAGAGATAACTTCCTGCACATAAACAATCCTTCCCTGCAATTCAGGAACCCTTGCACTATGGTGCAAGGGTGCCTGCATTGGAGCTAGACAGCTAAATTTTGCACCGGCTCTAGGGAACACACAGGGGTGTGCCGTATTGTTGGGAATACAGTACATCCCTGATATTAAAAATGTCAGTGCATGGCGCTGCCAAATTTGGCATGCGAATTAAGCTACAGGAGGTTACCCATAAACCCAGTGGAGAGCAGGGTATTTAAGTATAACATAAGCATTGTCTGGGGTACCGTTTGTAAGGGGGATAGTTAATAAGCAAAGTAAATTGCTGTGGAGGGGCCTAGGGAAACACAAGGAAGTGGAGGGAGACAGTAATATACAATGGTTTTCCACATATATTTAAGTAAATGATATGGTTAACACAATTTTTTTTAAATCCATATATAAATTGCAGTGTGTTACATTAAATGTCATGTAACCTGTGATAACGTGCAAAAGTGCTCGTGAAAAGTTGAACGGCAAAAGTGACACGTGAGGGGGTATACAGCGGTACTGGGTGCGCAAACAGGGTTATATACAGTAAAAATAGACTGTGATGCCTGTACAGTTAATACATTTATGTACAAATTAGGATCTTCTGGGCAATCACATTGAAGGCGGGGTCGCCGGCATTTCCGCCTTTGTGCAATGTTGCTCCGCCATCAGGAGTAGGTAACAAAATTCCATACAGTGCTATACAAGGAAGTAAAAAATAACATTCAATAGTTGACCTTAAAAAGAGGGAGAATTAGAGTATAGAGAGAAAAAAATAATGATAAGTGCAGTGAACGCAAGGAAATGGGCCACAGGGGCAAGCAAATGGGCTCCACGCGGGCAGAAGAACAAAAGGTGGGTCATTTAAGGGCTCCAACAGGACTACTTAGGACAGGTAGTATCATAAATTATAGAACAAGGATGTAGCAAGAGTATAGCTGAGCGGAGGGGTTAGGGAGAATTATTAAGTCCGCAAAAAATATTTAAGGAAACCTAACCGTGTATAGGTAAAGTGAGAAGGACAGGCATAGAGTACGCATTAGCCAGATCTAAGGTTAATATGTGGATGAACGACTGTGAATTCCGGTCAGGGTACGGAGGAAGCTAGACCCGTGTGGAAATTGGGAACAATTACTGGTATGGTGTAACGGAACGAACGGACGGTGTGTTCCAGAGGTATGGAGCGTGACGCACTAGCAGTAGTGAACTAGGGAGGAGAGAAAAGGCCGGATTGAGGAAGGTTAAAAAGGTAACCGGGGCAGGGGAGACGAGTGGGGGAGGCAGGCACTCACCTATTTGAATCGGTACAGGCTTGCAAGGAAGAATTCTGAGAAGCGGTCCGTATGAAGTATTCAAGGACCACGTGGTTGTAGGGGAGACGCAGCGTTTTCTTCAAAAAGAAAAACAGAAGGAATTTGCTGCATACATATGCCCCAGAATGTTATTAAAACAGTGCTAACACATTGCTAACAATGAAATAATATGAACAGTTCTACCATAGTGGAAATATCATCTGGGAATCTAACACCCTAAAACCTACTTTTGTGTGCCATATCATGAGAGCATGGAGTAGCTTAACTTGCATCTAGAATTTCTTCGGAGGATTCCGCATGCTGCATACCTGTATACAGAAAGAAGCTGCAGTTATCAGTAGCCTGGAGACAGTGTTCCCTTGAAAGGAAAACAAACATCAGTTGGGCTCAGATCCTCTCCTCTCAGAATTGGCTTGGTATCAGCTCTCCGTGCAAGACGGGATGCTGTAGCAGTGGTCAATATGGCAATCCCTATCAAGATCTTCTGTCAGTATCTTGTGTGATAATCTGGGACGAAGAACCTCTCTAATTCCATGGCCACTTGATGGGCCTGTTGATCATTGACCTTATCTAAAATATGATTTTTTTGAGGAATTTCTGACATGACCTGGGTGCATCAGTATACTAATCTTAGACACAAAAATGGTAAACATGCATCAATTCAGACTACTTTGTTTAGGTTATTTTTGTTAGCTGACCTTGAAATATAGATTACAAGACCCTTGGCCCAGACTGATGTCTATAAAGCGTTCTTATCAATGTCATTGTCTGGATGACTTGACACCTTCAAAGATTGTTAGAAAGATAAAAACAGAAGGGAACTTCATCACAAGTAGGCGTGCTGATGAACAGGTAGAATATAGAGTCTCATCCTGCTTAAAATGGACTCTAGCCTTGTTGGATTTGCATCAAGACCAAACGCATATGGCTATTTAGGACATAACAGCCCAATTTTCTGCCTCGTGACCACTGTTTTCTCACCTGATGCTCATTTATTTTCATTTTCAAAGTGTTCTTCTGGCTGACCTGTCTCCCCCTCATACAAGGTGTCTAACTCTCCAGCCAAGTTACTTTTCTTCTAAGCTGTACTCTTCCTCTTTCTACCAAAGTGATGTCAGTGATCCCTTATGTCCTGTTTATAAGCAACAATTTGTCTGCATCAAACTTTGAAATATAAATCATATAAAAACACATTTGCAATTGCCCTGTCCCAATTTGTCCCCTTTCAGTAGATGTTTTCAGGTGCAAATAACTAAGAGAGGAGGGGAGGGACTTCCTTTGATGCAGTTGCCTAGAGAAAAAGCCAAGATTCTGCCTAGTACTCACCACTCCCTTAGCACTAAGGGGAAGCAACCAAAAGCCTGCACTCAAGGTACTCTAACCCACCCTCCAGCTTTGTAACTGCAATTAGTGCAGCAGATGCGGTGGCACAAAGAGCCAAGGACCTGAAATGGTCTGGGGGGGGGGGGGGGGGGGCATTTTATTTGCTAGAATGAGTGTCCACTGCCTGTCACCCACACCCCTGGACTTCTTCTACTCAGAATCAGAGAGACGGTAGTAACCCGATCTCATTGATTCGAGTATGCATTCTGACTTTGTTTAGATTAAGTGCCGCTTAAAGATGCTCAGAAGAGTTCAGTAATAATAAAAGCTGTGCTACTGCTGTAATAAAGACAACTTTTAAAAGCGCCTCGCTTAGCTGAAAAGGCGCAAATTCAGCAAAAATAATATTGTGCTATCACTATAAAAAGAGGAGTGTATGAAATATATAATAAAAATATCAGCAAACTATAAAACATTTCATGGTTTACAGATTTGCTGTATTCTGGGTACAGCGTTTGCTTCTGAGAAAAGGGCGAAGTGTAAAGTTATTATTGTGTTTCAGCATGATTTTAAAGCTTTATGGGGTGGCATACTAGAAGCTGGCTGAAAAGCTAAATAAAATATCCTCTACTTCACATAAAGAGGCAATGCTAAGTTCTCTAAAACATTAAGTGAAATATGCTAATGGGTCATAACTTAAAAGGAATAAGACAGTATTATCCCTCAAGAATTGCACACATTTAGATAATTTTAAATAAAACACAACAGTGAATGGTTGGTCTTCGGAGGGCTCACAAGATGGCTCTGTGAATAAGTTCTCACTGCTAATATGTCCGTGTGTGCATGTGTGCGTGTGTATGTGCGCAGGCACACACGGCAACTCGGACAGTTAGCGTAAAAGTAGTAACGTTTACCTCAATCATAAGCAGACCTTTAATCTGAGCACTATGAATCTAACTTGTGGATCCATGTGGTGTATAAAACTAATTTTTATTAAGGGGATATAAATATACATCTGAAATGTTCTAAGACATGGCCATTTTTTTGCATGGTATGCCCCCAGATTCTTGCTTTCTGTAACTGAACATGATTCTATTAGCTTTAGGACTAGTGCACTTTAGTCCTGCTAACCAGTGGTAACGTGGTTGTTCTGTCACTCTCAAACAGACTGGAAGACACCTGACTGGTACATCTAATTTACTTATAATTCCCTAGTTTATTGTACTCCAGGTACCCAGGGCCTGTAAAATAAATGCTGCGAGTGGGCTGGAGTACTCATTGTGCCACCCACTAAAGTAACACTGTAAAACATGTCTCCGGCCTGCCATTGCAGCCTGTGGGTGCAGTTTTGAAAATGCAATTTCAACCTGACAAAATAAATCTTTTCATAAACTCACTTGGGATCAAAAGGGGATCTGTGAAAGCCAGAGGGTACTGATCCCTCGAGAGACATCTTACACACACAAAAATCCTTCTGGCTTCGCGTCAACAAGAAGAGGGGAAAGAAAAATAGAGTCTAAGTACTGTAAAGGGAATTCCCTTCAGGACAAGAACCCTCACTCACCGTTAGGTGACATGCTTCATCATATGGGTTCCCTCCTCACACCGTAATGTGGGCTATCACTCCCCAAGGGGAGGAGCTGAGGTGTTTTCTCAGAAAATGAGCATAGGAGGAATGAGGGGCAGCATGCAGAGAAAGTGAATGAGTGATTTAAAAATGTCTCTCTGGATTCACTGAATTTTTATTAGGTGGTCACAAGGATATGATTAAAATGCAAGAGGGCTAGGGATTCAGCAGATATACCCTAGTTTATAAGGTCAACATGTTTCTGCCATTAGTTGGTCCCCTGAAGGGATCCGAAGACATTCGTCAGGACCTAAACTGAGATGTCACTCTGCATATGTGATAAAAGTAAGAAAAATATACTGGCCACCACTGGAACTAGGTGGTCAATTGTTGAACAACCCTCTTTCCTTCAGAGGGATTCATTTACTGTGAAAAAATATTAAACATATCAATGTGTTGTAACCATCTTCAATTGTTGAGCAACATTGTACGTAGTGTACTCTATGTTTTAATCATGCTTACCTATGGTGCGAAATTTCGAAGTTCACTCTCCATGCTCTTGTACCATTTCGTGGTGCCCTGCTGAAAGAGCATAGAGCATTGTTTCTAGTATAATTCAACCTTAGTATATGTATGTTATACCGAGTGATTGGTGGTAGAACAACCGAGGGTGGAACAAACAGGCGCGTCTGTTTCCTCCCTTGTGGGGACATGATTCAGTATTTAGTCTCTTTGAGACTTCTTTATGTGCTAACGTTATTGTGTGATGCGTCTCTTATCTTACTTTGAGTGTACATTGTGACCCCACCTGGGGTGCAAGCAATCCTTATAGTTTTTGTTGCTCACAAGAACCCTTGACGATAATGCTTATAAGTGCGTTGTCGCCCAGCCAGACCCAGTTAATGATACATGGTAGCTCGTGTCCCTTATGGGGATCACCATGTGCGGAGTGCTTATCAACAAAACTATCATTTGAGCCATGGTGGATGAAGCAAAATACCCTGCTGCCATGGGGGTCATCATGTGCGGTTTCCTTTATACCAAAACCATCATGTGGGCCATGATGGACGAAGCGAAATTACAAAAATATCTTGCTGCGTATGACCGCATTTATACGCCACCAGCATGCCTGTGAGGCCCCGCTTTTCCATGCAAGATGTTGTGGGGGCCAAGAGGATATTGCTAAATGCCCTGAAGCACCACTAAGGCAGGGGAGGAGCGAGGTCAGAGTGTATCCTGTGTGTGCTATCACGGTGTGTGCTAAAAAAGCCCTCCGGGCGTGTGTGGCGCGCGAGAGCAGGGGGTGATGGGGGTAAAGTCACGTTATCGTCCCCCATCATCTCAATAGCGCGGAGCCTGGAGGTGGGGCATGGTGAATTGCCCGGCTCAAACGCGGGGATCAAGGTGTAAATCCAGAAGGGAGTGAAGCTTACCTGGTAGTCCAGGTGCACGCTACCCATAGAGATGTCAAGTGGGAGTGGTGGGGCCGCTGCCTGTCACTTCCTAAATACGTCACGGCGGTGCGCACGTCAGATGACGTACGTGCCGGTGACGTGGCTCCTGGCATACTGGGGCCTGTAGTCCTGTCTAAATAGTCAGGCCTCCATGGCAACATCTCAGTGAGGCCCCTGTGCAGGCAACAATGTCGGACCAGTGCACAAGTATTACTCTGATTAATGAGACCTGGTGGCAACGCAGTTGGTCAATAGTACCTTGGGTAATGTCAAAGTATCAGACTGGACTGTTCCTCATGGGAACAGTCCAGCCTGAACTGCCAAGCCAGGTCTTCCCTGGACCAGAAACAAGCATCCTGGGACAGGTTTCGGAGTAACACCCTTCATCAGCCAAGCTAGCTTGCATCCAGTGGCAAAGTGAGCATGGGACCCACGTCTGGGCATACCCTGCAAACGTAAGGTGAACAAAGCAAACACAAAGAGATGATGGACGGAACACTGAAACGTTTCAGATACTCACCCATCACCAACAGTAAGTTGGTGAGCATGAACGGGGAAAATCCAATGCTAGACCACATCCCAGCATGAGTTCTGAACCCAGGAGGACGCGGATAGTCGCTACTGCACGGATTGAGAAACCTCCCATTCGCGCTGAGAAATCTGCTGCTTGAGTGGAACTTGTACTTGAGCAGCAGAAACCTCTTGTACTATGCAAGGTGCAGTTTGTGCTGATTTTACAGCGGGGGAAAAACACCTGGTACTAAAAATCAGTGCAACCAGCCCGAGGTAACCCACTCCGTTGCTCGCCGCTCGCCGCACTCCACGTAGCTTGGAGGAGTTTTTATCACCGAACTCCTCCCATGCTTACTTCAAGGGCACAACTGGGTATACATACTGGACCTTTGACACCACCACTTCAGTACACTTCTGGGCCTGTGAAGGCTCTGCCAGGAAGAAGAACTACTGTGCTGCTGAAAGGATTGCCACACTGCTGGAGTGCAGTTTTGCTGTACTCCTGCCTCACTATGCTGACCTTCTGCCTGCTGCTCTCTTGCCTCTTGCCTGGGTGAGGGGAATTTACCTGCATCACTTGAAACCAGAGTGACTCCAGGGGATACCTGGCTGGCCTCCTGATCTGAAGTCTCAGGGACATAAAAACCTTCTAACTAACCTGCTTCTACACCTGAGACTTTGCCATCTGTGAGTCTACCTTGCCAAGTGGTGACACCCCAGTCCTGGACCCTTGGACGTGGGCCTAAGGTGTTTCTCAACCAAAACCTACACATCCTCTGTTGAACAATGCATCCTCAAGCCGAAACAACGCATCTCCTCAGCTGAGCAGTGCATCTTCGAGCAGAACCAGCGCATCGCCGCTGTTGTGTGGAATGCACCTGTCGCAAAAGACTGGCATTGCTGTTGAATCATGCATCTGCGACAGATGCATCACATTCTGAACTGACTGCGCAACGCATTCACAGCACAAGCTCCTCACATCTCTCGTCGATGGCACCCTCAATGACGCCACCGAACTTCTCCACCGCAGCTTCACCGCTCATTGGAACTGACACATCATCCCCACTGCGCCTCGCATCCTTCCGCTTTCATATTGCAAGCCCCATCAACAGAATTCTCAACATCGATGCAGCAGGACCTCGTATCACAGCCTCATCGCATTTTGGAACCAAAGCACTGCCTCTGCTGCATGACGGATCCACGCAAGTGCTCCGCAACCAAGATTAAGGTACTTTTGTTCAGCGGGAATAACTGGATTCCTGTAGCCATCCAGCACTCCAACATGGCCTGAACTTTTAACTTTGTCCTGGCCCAAATAGCGTCTTTTGCTTTTAAACACTACTTTTCACTATAAACTTTAAAGTTCAATTTCACAAGTTCTACTGATTGGATTTTTGTTGTTTTGGTCTTGATTTATTTACTATATGTTGCTCTATTTTTCTAAACTGATGTACTGTTTGAAGATTTGCACAAATACTTTACCCATTGCCTCTAAAGTTAGTCCTGACTGCCCTGTGTCAAGCTCCCAGAGGGTGTGCACAGGTTAATTGAGTGTTTGCCTGCCTCTTACCCTGACCAGGATTGTGGTTATTGATTGACCAGGGCTTGAGCCCAGTCAACCAGTAAGCCAACTTCTAACAAAAGGTATCTGCATCACGTCTAGCATATGTTTTACAATGTGAGTGTACCTTTGAAATGTTTTCTCACTTTGGATGTGTGCTGTACATTGCTGCACACATGCAAAGTTAGAAAAGTTTGGGGAAATTAAAACATTTCTCTTTTTTAATGCCAACCACAAAAGGCATTATTTTTGGGGGTGCAAAGCCCTGTCTACTAATCTTAGAATATAGTACTTTGGGTCAAAAACCAATGGTGTTTGCATGGGAATGCCAACAAGAAAGGGAATACAGTTTCTGTGGGGAGGAAGGAAGGAAAATGTCAGGTCAGAGAAGGAGGACTCGGAGGTGGTGGGGACAGTTCCATTGGGAACTAGGGCCCTCACACACCCAAATGGGTGACATGCTTCGTCATAGGCCATTATTGTTATGACTTTCTTTGAGAGCATGTATGCTGGACCTACAAGAGCTCCTTATAGCCCCTTCTTGTGATAGGTTGCAAGGTAATTCCCATATACCACTCATGGTACTCCCACTTGGCACAAAGCAATTTAAATAGAGCTAGTGCTACTTTGCATTACTTTAGCGTTATAAGCACAAATAAAGTTTTGCAACAGAAATTAAAACCCATTTAAACATTTTTCGCCAGTTTGAGTCACTTCTGTGAAAAAAGACACAAAATATTAGTAAATCTGCCCCATAGTATGCTTATGTTTGGCGAAAAAATCTAAGTAAATAATTTAGTTCATTATAATTGGTTCACCATGGGCGTTTGCTTTTTTTCTGTGATTTTACAAGTTTAACTCAAACCAGAGGGCCAATTGTGATGAAGTTTGCATACATTTGTGGGTGAGGACGACACTCCAGTGTAAATCAATGGTGGATTATAAAAAGATGCATAGTCCAAAATATTAACAACTACTGTGGGATCCGACCTATGAATCCCATCAAAGGTGATTTGCTTTGATTTGTAATTTTAGATAGCGCTCCAATGCCCTGAGGCGTCTTAGCGCTGCTGCTGTCATAACTGAGAGAAGGATTACAAAGCCAAGTCTTCAGGGATTTTCGCAATGACAAGTGATCTGGGCACTTCCTTAAATTTGTGGGGAGGAAGTTCCATAATTTTGCTGCCTTCAAAACAAAACTCCTCCCTCCCCATGAAGCTCGTTTAACTTTGGGCAGTACTAGGTACTTAGCTTCCGAGGATCTGAGTCTCCTAAGAGGGATGTACCAGACAAATGTCTCATAGAGTTAGCGTGGACCAATATTGCGCAGTGCCTTTAAGGCAATAAAAAGCTCCTTAAATTCAATCCTGTTTGCCACTAGAAGCCAATGTAGCTTAATCAAGGCCTGTGAAGCTGATTAGTATTTTGGTGTTCCTGAGAAAAGCCGAGCTGAGGCATTCTGCAACTTCTGGAGTTAAAGGAGGGATTTTTTCCGGATGCCGATAAAAATAGCATTCCCATAATCCTATTTAGCTAGGACTAAGGCGGTTACCAACAATTTTTGAAGGTCAGAGGGGATAGAAGGATAGCTCTTTATGATTATTCTTAAGGTAAAGAATACTGATGAGGCAAGGGCATTGACCTGATCTTCAAAATTAAGTTTATCATCAAAGATAATTCCCAAGTTCTTCACTTTCCGCACTGTTGAGGGTGGAACCCCCATATCCTGAGGCCACCAACTTGGTGGCCAAAAGGAATTGCCTTTGCCAAAAAGAAGTGCCTCTCTCTTCTCAAAATTGAGGTTAAGGCAATTTAACCTCATCCAATAATCCACCTGGGACATACAAGAGCTACATTTTGGAGCAGTGTCCTCAGGGGTGTTTTCTTTAGTGGGGGAAACCGCCAATCCTCAAGGGACTGCCACCTACGAGGACACAAAGAAAGTATTATTAGACAGGGCAGGTCTGGACGAAGAAGCATACAGACTGCGGTTCAGACAAGAGAGGGGAAAGCCTGGTGACACCCCGAAGGTGCAATATTTCAAATTGAGGAGGGCTGTGGATAAATGGCTAAAACCCCTCAATCACACTAAGAAAGAGATCGTAGCCAAAATCTGTCTTGAACAGTTTATTGAAGTTCTTCCCCACCAGACTCAACGGTGGTTACACCAACATTCAGGACTCAGTAGTGAACAAGCTGTTGAAATGGCCACCTACTTCTCACAGGTTCAGCCCTGAATTGCCTCCCATGAAGTGGAGAGACCCCACAGACATAACCCCAGGGCCGCTAGTCCTCCATCCGAAAGAAAACGAAACAGAACGATCAATGAGGGTAGGAGAGCCATCCCGACTGAACCACACCTCCAGCTTCCATCTGGTCCCCAATGTTTCGAATGCGGCGAGTGGGGCCATATTAACCGTTTTTGTAAAAACAAGAAAGTATCAGACGAACCAATGGGGATCAATTATGCCCCAAGCCCCGTTTATTATACACAGGAGATAGGTCCCGTGTTTCTTGTAAGTGCACAAATCAACAAAAAGTCAACAACTGCCTTGTTAGACTCTGGCTGTAAGTAATCTGTTATAAGGGCAGAACTTGTTTGACATTGTCAGATCTTGTCCGAGAGATATGTACACATCAGGTGTTAAACAGTATCCTGTTGCTAGACTGGAGCTTTCCACATCCAGCGGATCCACCGACATAGAAGTAGGAGTACTCCTTAACCTACATGAAGACCTCTTCATAGGGACTGATAACCCTCATTTTATAGAAATGATCTACACTATGCTGACCCAGATAAAAAGGAATCAAGACTCTGTCCCCAAGAATGCTCTTTTAGCTCCTGAGCCATGGATGATTGACCTTAACTTCCGTTTTACTCAAATGAATGATGTACTCCTGCAACCTATCTGGGATAAAGCCCGACAGAACAGTCCCCAGGTGTTTCCCCATTTCCAGATACAACATGGGCATTTATACCGAATCCCGGGACCCACCGACCCTTCTCAATTGTTAGTACCAAAGGAATTCCAAGACCAGATAATGTTTTATGACCATTCCCAATTACTAGCTGGACATCTAGGCCCAGAGAAAACAACCAAAGAAATCCTTATGAATTTTTACTGGCCTGGTATTTTCGCCCATAGAGAAAAATACTGCTTAGAATGTGAGCTATGTCAAAAGAAAAACCCCTACCTACCTCCTTAGCCACCCCTTCAACCCCTACCAATAATAGGAACTCCATTTGAAAGAATCGGAATGGACCTCATTGGCCCCTTACCAAAAACCAGTAAAGAATGCCAATATACCCTTGTTATCATAGATTATGCTACCCATTATCAAGAGGCCTTCCCCCTTCGTAGTCCCGATAGCAAGACCATTGCGAAACATCTTATGGAGATGTTTTCCCGTGTTGGATTCCAAAGGAAATCCTCACCGATCGGGGTTCCCCTCTTTGTATCATGAATCATGGGCCAAAAATGTAATCAGCTGAATATTAAACATCTAAAAACCTCTGTATACCATCCTCAAATCGATGGGTTTGTTGAAAGATACAATGGTTTCCTTAAAGTACTCCTAAAAAAGATTTTGTCAGGGGAAGGAAAACATTGGGACCAAATGCTTCCACTAGCTCTATTCGTGCTAAGAAGCCAATTTCAGAGTAGCTTATGTTGTTCATCCTTTAAATTGCTCTATGGCCGAAAACCCCGAACCCTTTTAGAAATCACAAGAGAAGCATAGGAGAATGACATAAAACCCGAAGCAGACAACATTTTAGAATATACCCAACAATTGAAAGCCTATATTGGGGAAACTCTGAGAATTAGCAACACAGAACCTAGAGAAAAGTCAAAACAAACAAAAACAACTATATGACAAAGGGAAAGACCTTATAGGGCAAGATTTTCTATCACGTTTTCCCCTTTTTCCCGATCAGGAAAATCCAGGAATGGGGATCTGTCACCAACCCGGTGTTGGCAACGCAACCGACAGTCCATTCCCCCTTGCCTGGCCCGGAAGTCAGGCACAGGGGAGGAGTCAAGTCATCGCAGTTGACCCGGAACACAAGGAGATGGATGAGCCGCAGCGCGCAAGACAAAAGAGAAGACGGAGACCAAAGACGTGCAGCAGGAGGAAGCGGTACCACAGAAGGTCCCCGAGGAGGAACGCGGGAAGAAGCGAAGCAGAGGGAGCCAGTGCTGTCCGTGAGACCCCAAGAAGACCCGGCTGAGAAGGAGGTCCCTAGCCGCCAGTCAGCTGAAGGTTCCTGCCGCGTCCCAGGAGGGGCGGGGCTCCACCAGGTGCGTGCTCATTCCTTTAACAGAAACCAACATTAAAGCCAAAGTATGAGAGAATTGTGAAGGGAAGGGGAGGAGAAAAGAACAAAAAGGGGTAACCAGATAGACACCTTCTTCTGCAGGTGAAGAGAAGAGGGATACAAAGGCCAAAGCCAGTTCAATGTTTGTTTTGAGGCTTTCAAATATATTTTTTTGCGTTATCATAAATAGGTAGCTAAAAGTGCAGCCCTCTCCCCATAGTAGCGCACATACCCTCCTTCTAGTAAACAATGGCAGACACTTACCTGCTTCTTTGTTTCTGTCGAGAGTGCTGGTGGGGAATTACTCCGAAGAACCTGAAAGAGAAAGAAGACGTTGGAAAACCTGAACAAGGATTGTGCTCTATTGACAAATAAATAACTGTACATCTCTAAATAAAGGAGTTATAATGCAGTTTGAGACCATCCTGAGTAGTTTTCTTAGTGCCCACTACAGGCATCCGACTATATATATATATATATATATATATATATATATATATATATATATTTGTTGCCTACTGGTAATCGGCAGTAGGTGGTTATAGCTAGGACCATGTTTCCATAGGAAAAGCATTTTTTGACTTAGTTATATCTTTGGCACCGGTTGTCAAATATTTCCAAAATTATCCCACAAAAGTGCCCTGGTGAAACTTGTTGTGCATGGAACATTTTGGGGCAATCCACCAAGCAAGAACCAAGAAAAAGGGGCGAGAGGTTCCTAAGTGTTTTTTCAATGTTAATTCCCGTAGAGATTTTAGTCGCAACTACATCCCTAACCACTGGAAGAAATTACATCAAATTTTGCAGAAAAGATCTGCCAAATTTGGTTCAGAAAGAACCCTGTTTACGTCGTGCCTAGGCAGCGCATGCATTACGTGGCATGCTGTATCTAGACTAAGGGTGGGCGTAGTTCGCGAAGTAGCACTTCGCGAAGCTACGCAAAGTGAAGTTCGCACTACGCGAGCTACGCGTAGCACTTCGCGAACTGCGAAGTAACATGTTCGCACTGTGCAAGATGTTGTTTTCAATGATTGCACAGTGCGGACAAGCAACCGGCACTGTGCAATCATTGAAAATGGCATCTTGCACAGTGCGAGCTGTAGTTTTCTGCTGCTCGAGTAGATTTTTCCTCGAGCTGCAGCTTTCTCAACGCGAACTGGTAGTTTCTCATCGCGAGCGGTCGCGAGCATACGCGACCCCTCGCAATGAGAAACCTGACCTTCTCGCGTTGGGAATCTCGCCGGGAGGTTTATTTTCCATGCTCGCGATCGCGAACAAGGAAAAAGTCTCGCCAGGATGTCATTTTGCTTGCTCGCGGTCGCCAACTTGACGTTGAGGACCGCGAGCAAGCAAAAAATGACCGCAGCACTACGCAACACTACGCTACGCGTGTTCGCACTGTGCTACGTGCAGTTCGCGTAGTGCGAAGTAGCGCGAACTTCGCAAACTACGCGAGCGTAGCGTAGTGCTTCGCCCAGGCCTAATCTAGACTGTTGGCTTGAAGCACCTCTCATCTTTTCCATTGGTTTCTGTTTGTGCCCTTCATAAATGCCTGCTTTTGTTTGGTCAGTATGCTTAATTAGTCCCACTTTTTGGGTTTTCTGACAGATACTGCCCCTTTGTGCACACTATTTTTTTAATTGTTTGGCTCAGCTCAAGTGTCAGCACGATGCCCACTTCACGGATGCCGCACTTCATGTTTTGGTCTCGGGTTGCAATCAAAAACAAATCTGCGTGAGTGCTGGCCCAGCTTGAAAACAAGCATGTTTTTTTTATTTTCAGGAATTTCCCAGTGACGCCCCCCCCCAGTCCCATCTCTACCTGATATTTTCAATGCTTCTGCGCCCATCGCTGTTAATTATTATTCCCTCCCCCACCACCACCTCCTTTCCATCACTGCCTATTAATTTCAATGCTTCGTGCTTGTCGCCATCAATAGCTACCATGCTATAAATATCCATAAGGGCTACCTTCTCATCAAATGTCCTTAAGGTACAGCGCCGTGACATGCCCAGCAGATAATATGCCATGAAAATAATTTGCATACCGTGCCACCAAACAGAGAAAACATCTCGAACAAAGATAAAAGCATGTTGTGTGCTTTGAAACTCTGCGTTTACACCATGCTTGTTAGGGAGACAGCTATGTACAGTACTCTGCTGGTCACTTCCTTCACGTAAACGCAGAGTTTCAAAGTACACAAAACGCTTGAATTTTTGTTCGAGATGTTCACTACTCTGGTCCACTGCAACCCAGGAGTGAAAATTCAAGATTATATTCTGCATCCCATAGATGCTGTTTTGGACTCTTGGCATATAAACTTAGTATATACTATACTATACTATAGGAAACAGCACCTACTCTTACCTCGTACTATACTTCGGTTAGGTACACTGGGGTAGAACTATTTAGAAGCATCAGACGAGTATTCACTTTTTAGCCCGTGTTATTTATGTATGTATATATGAATATATGTCATAGCTAAAAGACAATGCTATTGCAGTATTATTTCTTCTTACTACTTACACTGTGCGTATTATATCTTGCTTACTGTCTAATTATTGTAACAGCTCATATCTCTTACACGAGTAACAAGACTGTTCAATAAATCCCTTTTATTGAAACGCCCGTCTCTGAAGAAACTAAGCATGCACGATTGACTGCTTGAAACTGTTATCTATTGTTTCCACGATTCTGAGACGTGTTCCGATTCTAAGGGAAACAAAGTTGTCATGTTTATGCGGTTGTCAGAAACTAAACCCTTCTTGTTAATTCGAGAACTTTATAGTGACCTCTGAGTTAGCTGGCACACACAAGTAATTAAGCTTAATGTACTCGATAGGAACATACTGACCTTAGTCCTATGCAAAAACTACAGTGTATATTATTCCAATGCGCAGAGCCTATAAGGGAAATAGGAACTACACTACATGGCGCCCCACGTTTAGTAAGGCACTAATCTAACACCTAGATACTTAAGTAACTCAGTCGTTCTTTTTCTCAGAGACCCCTACTCATAATACTTCATAAGACGTCTGGAGTGGGTAGGGATAATATCCGCCATAGCTGAGTAGGACGAGAATCCTATGTATTAGCTGTTTGGTTTGTTCAACGTTGAAGGATACAGTGTTCCAAATACTGTGCACCTTATCTTTGTTTCCTTGAAACTTGTTCTACATTTTTCATTAAACAATGTCCACTAACAGGGATGTTTTAGACGCGGCTGATCAAGTCGCAACAGCTTTTAATACAACAGGTTTAAATGAAACCGATGTGGGTGTTATACACATCCCACCAAATTTAAGGAGAGCCATCACTCTAAAACATATAAAACATGGCCTAACACCAAGAGGTGGTAGAGCAGTTTTTGTGATAGAGGCACATGAATCTTTTCAGACAGAGGTATTCTATTCGTGGATTAAATTCCCAGAATCAAATCCAGTAACACGTGTTTCACTTCTTCAAAGAAGATGAACCACCTGAGGAATACATTCCCTTCGAGTATATTGAAATCCCACTCACATACCAGAAGCATCAGCTCTGGTTTAAAGGCGCCCTAAAACATTACAATCACATAACCAAGCTCGGTCCACTAGGTAGACCAGGAGCAATATGGCTGATTTTAGCCGGCTACATACCTCATTCTGACATCGAAGCAATGTCAGATAAGGAATTACTTAATCAAATACAAGAATTAATAGAATTACACAGTTAAACCACAACCGTCTGAGGGTCCTGAAAAGAGTTCAATTAAACACAACCCTACATCTTCTAAAATGAAGTGGGAAAACAACAAACAACATTCAAAAGAGAAACGTTCTCAATCCCGAGGTAGGTCTCCTCAAAAGGAGCCCTCTGACAGGAGGTATAACCTAAGGAATGGGGATAATTTTAAAAAACCTGACAGGTATCAAGATACTGATACACGTTCCTCTCGTACCTTTCAGACATCTTCACAGACATCCGAAAGAAGAGGACGGTCAGATCACACAGAAGAACGCGTGAAGTCCAGAGACGATCAACACGTTCAGAAAAACAAAAGAAAACCTCAATTTACTAAGAAAAAGGTAGCAGGTCTGAAGATAAGACATGCCGAGAATTCTGAGAACAGAACTCAAGAACGGAGAATGGGCTCAGATAATGCTGGACAGTGCAGCAGAAGTAACAATAGCTCGCCAGAACCTGAAGGAACTTCTGGAGATAGTGAACTTGAATGAGTACATTACAGTTGAGACTGTAGACACCATGGTTAGTTCTCCACAAAAGTCATATGAAATGACACTCCAGATGGAGGGCGACATACCAAGAAAAGTGAAAGCACCCTTTTGGGAAAACTTTCAAGGAGTTATGACATACTTCTAGACTGGCCACCAAAATTTGTCAGAGAGTGCCCACATGGCGAAGACATCGGTATGTCAACCTTTTCCAACCATGTTTCTATAAATTTTAAATATGCTTATACCAGGAAATGGGCAGTTGCCCAGGCCCCGGCATTATACAAAAATCATATAGGATGGGATGAGGACTCACCTCACCATAAAATCCAATTAAAATGTCAACCTACTGCACAAAGACAGTACCCAATTAAACAAGAAGCTAAAAAACAGGTCAGGGAGATCTTAGATCAACTTGAATACCAAGGGGTCATTGAAACATGCACCTCATCAATGAACAATCCTTTGTTTCCTGTTTCCAAACTAGACAACACATATCGTCTAGTTTTGGATTACAGACACCTGAACACTTGTTCGAAAACATTTGCAGTACAAAATGCACACAGTACAGCACTAATGAATAACATTGTGCGTAAAAAATATAAAACCACATTGGATATTTCAAATGGTTTCTTTTGTCAAAACATAGCACCTGAAAGTAGGTACTTGACAGCTTTCTCAATAATGGGTACCCAGCGTCACTTTTGTCAACTCCCACAAGGGTTCAAGAACAGCCCGGGGTTATTCTCAGCAAGAGTAACAGAGTTACTACAAATTTATGATTACGAGGCATTGTCATATGTCAATGATATCTATCTGACAGACAATGACCTGGATAGGCACTTGAACAGGGTAAATGCTATTATACTGGGCTTTGCCTCTGAGGGGTAAAAATTCAATTTTAAAAAATCAAGAATTGCCCATCTCAATGTCCTATTCCTAGGATATGAGCTTTCAAGTGAAGGCAAAAGCCTGGCAGCTAACTTTTCAGAAAAGTGTGCGCTGAAAAATTTACAGTCGATTCTAGGTTTCCTAAATTTTGGAATAACTTACATTCTAAATTACGCAGAAGGGGTTAAACCTCTCCATGAATTAATCAAACCTGATTTCAAAAACAAAGATTGGACACAGGAACACGCAGACATCCTGCGTTCACTTCAAACTGACATGTTAGCAACAAATCACTTACAAACACGCGTAAATACACGCAATTTAGTGATCCGAATAATTTCGTGTCAATGTGGATTCACCTATTTAACTTTTAATGAAGGTGAAAAAGTACCAATTGCATACAAATCATATTTGTATTAGTCCTGGGTGGTAAATTCCGTTCCGCTCGTGGAATTTGCCGAATTTGGGTAATTCCGCGTTCCGCGGAGAACGCGGAATTGGCCAAAATTCTGCGTTCCGCGGCTTCGCGGAATTTTTTTGCTTGTTCGCGTTCTCAAAATGTGCGTTCGCAAGATATTTCCCCCTGAGTACGCAAACAGCGTTCTCGAACAGGAAAAATGCATCACGAGCAAGCAATTCCACGTGTTCGCGTAATTTTCTGCGTGTTCGCGAAGATTTTTTACCATTTCGCGTAGCTTTGCGTAGCGCGGCTACGCAAATTCCGCCCATCCCTGATTTGTATACACAAGCAGAAATGCACTTCCCTTCGACATAAAAAATTCTGACAGCAGTTCAAACCGCTGTAGCAAAAGAAAGAGCTCTAGCTCAGGGGAAACGCATTATTTTCGTGACTCCAGTACCAGCCTTAGAGGCAGTTAGAAAAAAACGAGCTTTCTAAATGAAAAAGCTTTACATCCAAGTTGGATACAATGGGTTAATTATCTTGCTGCAACAGATGTTGAATATGTTTTTGATCCTAATTTAAAAACACAAGCATTCCTGCAATACGAACACAAATGTCCTCTGCCTATTGAGATTCTCCCTCTTGACCAGTATGAATTTATAATTTATACTGACGGATCAGCACAACCCGCTATGAGGAGTAAGCAAGCGTACAGTGCAGCAAGCGCGATCGTTAAAGGTCGTATGTGTAATGGTAAATTCCGACCGATGGTCACTAAAAGACAATCTCTAGGAGATTGTACAGCTCAGCGAGCTGAACTACAAGCATTCAAATTGGCACTTGAAAATACGGATCGCGAATTCCCCACACTTATAGTGTGCGATTCTTTTTACTGTGTTCAATCATATAATGAATATTTACAGAATTGGCTTCAAAATGGTTTCAAGGATGCAAAAGGTGGCACAATCAATCTTTAGTGCCCAACTGTCTAGACAGGGTTTTGAGTTTTGGAAAAACACTATTGACACAAACTCTGTCTGGGGTACAAAAGATTGGCAAGTACAGAGGATAGAAGCTTTGTTTAGAGCCTGCATCATCCCACAGCAGATGTTTTTGAATGACACTGTCCAACAAACGTCTTGCCTTGGGTTAGCCAAGATCAAAGACATGATCACACCGTCCATATATACACCTTTAAGTAATAGCACTACACAGGGGGTGGTCGACGTACATATTATTTTTCAAAACAACAGATCAGATTCCGAATGGGAAAAATGGTTGCTCTGGCCCACAGACACAAACTTCTGTCAAGAAAGATTCCTGAACAAAATACAAGGCTTAACAATCAATAGGCCAGACCCACGCTATGTTCAAAGAGAGCATCCAGGAGTAGTAACTACATACAGTGTAGGAAAACTATGCCTTGATTGGCTGCAGACATCTACACTAGAGGATGTGAAACAACACTTATCTTTACTTAAAGAAGGGGCAGACCTTAGGGAATTCTTGCTAGGTCCAAGAAAACCGCGTCAAAAACGTTTCATATATGCCGGCATCTATGCTGCTTATAATGAAATATAGGAGGTTACCCAAGCAAACGCTGCAGAAAGAATATGAGAAATTGATCGTATTAATTCAGAGAAATCTCTCACTGTGGTCAACAATGGGTTAACGACTCTGTCCTCCAGGATATACTCATTGGGCAACATTGTATCCTCTGCTATAGACATTGTGGAACAATATTTGGCCCTACTGCATCATGGCCAGTCTCAATTACGTTCTATTCTGTTATTAGGCTGGACGCTACAAAACTTGCTTGCAGGCTATGTGCCACGGCGTTTCATCAACACGTCTTCTCTGTTTTCTGATTACAATCTCACTGATAAACAGATCGAACTGGCACAAAAGGGAGCGAAGTATATAGTACTGAGCAATGAAAAACTGGAAAAATTGCCATTTACGGTAGCAGAAAAAACAGCTACAGAATGGATCGCACATGGCAAAATAACTCTGCCTGTTACAACTTTCTATTTTCAGTATTGCCTTAAACACATGCCAGTAGGCAAATATGAAAGGTTGGGTAAAGAATACATCAGGACATCCTGGGATTTACCTTACACACACAGATGTTGGAGTGGGGGGCATGAAGTGTTTATTAGCATAAACTCATATGTCGGCATATTAGTTTACACAGGGCCTGTAGCGGTTCCACTGCAAAGTTATCCTGCCACCTGCAAGGTTCACCGGGCGCTGTGATTAATCCAACGTTTGGACAACTTTCAAATGGAAGTTACCTCAGGTTGAATGATCAGAGCTGTTGTGGCATGTTGCCAGGTATCCCATATCTAGCAAGGGTTACTTCCAGGGTCACTTGCTGTATGCAAGTCTTGTTCCCCCAAATAGACACAGTCAGGGAGTCACCTTTATGGCCTTCACTGAACATCTCTTCTATACGAATTGATACTTTCAGCAGAATAAAAGCCATTCTTTTACAACAAACCGTGCCTTTGACCTCGGCCAAATAAACCTATGATCTACAAGCCAATCCACCAGCGTCACTCCCAGTACCTTGGAGAATGCTCTCCTGGAAAGGAAGTGTTGTGAGCGCATAGTACAGCTATTGGGTTTACCTCGTCTACGAGAACTAAATACCACAGGGTTTCTGTTTTCAGACCAATCTGACAAGATTGTATCTTACCTGTTCTACGCTGCCTGGTTTGAGGTGAAGAATGTGTGCTAGACATCTGTCTAACACTCCCATCAGTCATGCCAACGGATATCGATACTCTGCTGGACCCGATAACGGCCCATGCTCTGTGTTGTCCCCAGAGGCTACAGATCCTGATGACTGCATTCATTGAGATCTCACAGACGCAACATGCTACTGCTGAGGTATGAGATGGATCAACTGGCACACAGGTAACATCGGCAACGAACACTGCTACTGACGATGCATCACATCTATGTGCAGCTAGTCTTCTAAACGAGGTAATCGACCTATCACCGACAATGGTAGACAAATTTTTGTCTACAGGATTAGGGGATTTCATGTTTTCTCCAGCATCTTCAAATAACTTTTGATTTGGCTCACAGTGTGTGTACCATGTAATCTATGAATTCAGTCTTCAATTTTTATTTTTTTTTCAAAACAAAAGACAAAATTTAGAACTTTTCTACGATCACTTTTGTGTATATTGACTTTTTCTTTTATGGCTAAAAACCCCGCTTACAGTAGAACTATTTATAGAGAACAGACTTCTTTGAAACACTACCAGGGACACATTGTCACCTTTCTTCGCATTTATGCAATCATGACATAAAATGGCTCAGAACTACTATTTTTTTTTCCTTTCTGTAAAACTAGACCATTTCATTACATATGTGTATATATTTTGGTTCATTCACTTAGCATTCACTGTAATATATGCTTAGAATGAAACATTGCTTTAATATGTACAGCACCTTTGCATTTCATGTCTAGCAAAGTTTTTTTAACAAAGACTTCTTTTAGTATGCTTCTACAAATGTTTTTAGTGAACATGTGATACTCAATTTTAGGTGTTTAGCATGTTTAGCATTTAGTAATATCGATCATTCGTCAATGGAGTGGGTGTTGTGTTTCGATTTAGATGCCTGTACATAGGTTTCCCTGAATCATGTCCTAATATAGGAACAATTCGCATTGCCATTATTTAGGCATAGAATTCTAGTCCTTATTTAGGCATTAGCCATGCTAACCAAATACAGGCATGGTCACCTACATCCGTCCATCCCACGTCACAACGAGTTCTTAGAAACCAGACCCTTAAGCCATCGGGACTTTCCCTAGCTAGTATTTTTGATTTCTCCTAGGACTCATCTATTATGCATGAACTACTATTCCTTAGGGTTTCATTCATGACGTCTTCCTCTGCCCGACTTTACGTATATGCTAGCATTCCTAAGCACCTTCCAGGTATAAATATATCTTCCCTCACCATGGCAAACCACGGCACGGCTCGGCACGACTTGACTGCACGGTTCGCCACGGCAAGTTTAGAAGAGACCATATCCCGGCCTGACACACTGACCAGACGCTGTCATCCCTGCTCGCAGAGAATCCAGCTTCCAGTTTTCTGACTCCCTTCGTGGGGTGTTATAGTTAGAGAGACCCGGAAAGAGATTACCACCTCTCTCATTCTAAAGGTATGGAGCTGACTATAACCTAGAGGGACTCTTGGCATATAAACTTAGTATATACTATACTATAGAAAACAGCACCTACTCTTACCTCGTACTACACTTAGGTTAGGTACACTGAGGTAGAACTATTTAGAAACATCAGACGAGTATTCACTTTTTAACCTGTGTTATTTTTGCATGTATATATGAATATATGTCATAGCTAAGAGACAATGCTATTGCAGTATTATTTCTTCTTACTACTTACACTGTGCGTATTATATCTTGCTTACTGTCTAATTATTGTAACAGCTCATATCTCTTACACGAGTAACAAGACTGTTCAATAAATCCCTTTTATTGAAACGCCCGTCTCTGAAGAAACTAAGCATGCACGATTGACTGCTTGAAACTGTTATCTATTGTTTCCACGATTCTGAGACGCGTTCCGATTCTAAGGGAAACAAAGTTGTCATGTTTATGCGGTTGTCAGAAACTAAACCCTTCTTGTTAATTCGAGAACTTTATAGTGACCTCTGAGTTAGCTGGCACACACAAGTAATTAAGCTTAATGTACGCGATATGAACATACTGACCTTAGTCCTATGCAAAAACTACAGTGTATATTATTCCAATGCGCAGAGCCTATAAGGGAAATTGGAACTACACTACATGGCGCCCCACGTTTAGTAAGGCACTAATCTAACACCTAGATACTTAAGTAACTCAGTCGTTCTTTTTCTCAGAGACCCCTACTCATAATACTTCATAAGACGTCTGGAGTGGGTAGGGATAATATCCGCCATAGCTGAGTAGGACGAGAATCCTATGTATTAGCTGTTTGGTTTGTTCAACGTTGAAGGATACAGTGTTCCAAATACTGTGCACCTTATCTTTGTTTCCTTGAAACTTGTTCTACATTTTTCATTAAACAATGTCCACTAACAGGGATGTTTTAGACGCGGCTGATCAAGTCGCAACAGCTTTTAATACAACAGGTTTAAATGAAACCGATGTGGGTGTTATACACATCCCACCAAATTTAAGGAGAGCCATCACTCTAAAACATATAAAACATGGCCTAACACCAAGAGGTGGTAGAGCAGTTTTTGTGATAGAGGCACATGAATCTTTTCAGACAGAGGTATTCTATTCGTGGATTAAATTCCCAGAATCAAATCCAGTAACACGTGTTTCACTTCTTCAAAGAAGATGAACCACCTGAGGAATACATTCCCTTCGAGTATATTGAAATCCCACTCACATACCAGAAGCATCAGCTCTGGTTTAAAGGCGCCCTAAAACATTACAATCACATAACCAAGCTCGGTCCACTAGGTAGACCAGGAGCAATATGGCTGATTTTAGCCGGCTACATACCTCATTCTGACATCGAAGCAATGTCAGATAAGGAATTACTTAATCAAATACAAGAATTAATAGAATTACACAGTTAAACCACAACCGTCTGAGGGTCCTGAAAAGAGTTCAATTAAACACAACCCTACATCTTCTAAAAAGAAGTGGTAAAACAACAAACAACATTCAAAAGAGAAACGTTCTCAATCCCGAGGTAGGTCTCCTCAAAAGGAGCCCTCTGACAGGAGGTATAACCTAAGGAATGGGGATAATTTTAAAAAACCTGACAGGTATCAAGATACTGATACACGTTCCTCTCGTACCTTTCAGACATCTTCACAGACATCCGAAAGAAGAGGACGGTCAGATCACACAGAAGAACGCGTGAAGTCCAGAGACGATCAACACGTTCAGAAAAACAAAAGAAAACCTCAATTTACTAAGAAAAAGGTAGCAGGTCTGAAGATAAGACATGCCGAGAATTCTGAGAACAGAACTCAAGAACGGAGAATGGGCTCAGATAATGCTGGACAGTGCAGCAGAAGTAACAATAGCTCGCCAGAACCTGAAGGAACTTCTGGAGATAGTGAACTTGAATGAGTACATTACAGTTGAGACTGTAGACACCATGGTTAGTTCTCCACAAAAGTCATATGAAATGACACTCCAGATGGAGGGCGACATACCAAGAAAAGTGAAAGCACCCTTTTGGGAAAACTTTCAAGGAGTTATGACATACTTCTAGACTGGCCACCAAAATTTGTCAGAGAGTGCCCACATGGCGAAGACATCGGTATGCCAACCTTTTCCAACCATGTTTCTATAAATTTTAAATATGCTTATACCAGGAAATGGGCAGTTGCCCAGGCCCCGGCATTATACAAAAATCATATAGGATGGGATGAGGACTCACCTCACCATAAAATCCAATTAAAATGTCAACCTACTGCACAAAGTCAGTACCCAATTAAGCAAGAAGCTAAAAAACAGGTCAGGGAGATCTTAGATCAACTTGAATACCAAGGGGTCATTGAAACATGCACCTCATCAATGAACAATCCTTTGTTTCCTGTTTCCAAACTAGACAACACATATCGTCTAGTTTTGGATTACAGACACCTGAACACTTGTTCGAAAACATTTGCAGTACAAAATGCACACAGTACAGCACTAATGAATAACATTGTGCGTAAAAAATATAAAACCACATTGGATATTTCAAATGGTTTCTTTTGTCAAAACATAGCACCTGAAAGTAGGTACTTGACAGCTTTCTCAATAATGGGTACCCAGCGTCACTTTTGTCAACTCCCACAAGGGTTCAAGAACAGCCCGGGGTTATTCTCAGCAAGAGTAACAGAGTTACTACAAATTTATGATTACGAGGCATTGTCATATGTCAATGATATCTATCTGACAGACAATGACCTGGATAGGCACTTGAACAGGGTAAATGCTATTATACTGGGCTTTGCCTCTGAGGGGTAAAAATTCAATTTTAAAAAATCAAGAATTGCCCATCTCAATGTCCTATTCCTAGGATATGAGCTTTCAAGTGAAGGCAAAAGCCTGGCAGCTAACTTTTCAGAAAAGTGTGCGCTGAAAATTTACAGTCGATTCTAGGTTTCCTAAATTTTGGAATAACTTACATTCTAAATTACGCAGAAGGGGTTAAACCTCTCCATGAATTAATCAAACCTGATTTCAAAAACAAAGATTGGACACAGGAACACGCAGACATCCTGCGTTCACTTCAAACTGACATGTTAGCAACAAATCACTTACAAACACGCGTAAATACACGCAATTTAGTGATCCGAATAATTTCGTGTCAATGTGGATTCACCTATTTAACTTTTAATGAAGGTGAAAAAGTACCAATTGCATACAAATCATATTTGTATTAGTCCTGGGTGGTAAATTCCGTTCCGCTCGTGGAATTTGCCGAATTTGGGTAATTCCGCGTTCCGCGGAGAACGCGGAATTGGCCAAAATTCTGCGTTCCGCGGCTTCGCGGAATTTTTTTGCTTGTTCGCGTTCTCAAAATGTGCGTTCGCAAGATATTTCCCCCTGAGTACGCAAACAGCGTTCTCGAACAGGAAAAATGCATCACGAGCAAGCAATTCCACGTGTTCGCGTAATTTTCTGCGTGTTCGCGAAGATTTTTTACCATTTCGCGTAGCTTTGCGTAGCGCGGCTACGCAAATTCCGCCCATCCCTGATTTGTATACACAAGCAGAAATGCACTTCCCTTCGACATAAAAAATTCTGACAGCAGTTCAAACCGCTGTAGCAAAAGAAAGAGCTCTAGCTCAGGGGAAACGCATTATTTTCGTGACTCCAGTACCAGCCTTAGAGGCAGTTAGAAAAAAACGAGCTTTCTAAATGAAAAAGCTTTACATCCAAGTTGGATACAATGGGTTAATTATCTTGCTGCAACAGATGTTGAATATGTTTTTGATCCTAATTTAAAAACACAAGCATTCCTGCAATACGAACACAAATGTCCTCTGCCTATTGAGATTCTCCCTCTTGACCAGTATGAATTTATAATTTATACTGACGGATCAGCACAACCCGCTATGAGGAGTAAGCAAGCGTACAGTGCAGCAAGCGCGATCGTTAAAGGTCGTATGTGTAATGGTAAATTCCGACCGATGGTCACTAAAAGACAATCTCTAGGAGATTGTACAGCTCAGCGAGCTGAACTACAAGCATTCAAATTGGCACTTGAAAATACGGATCGCGAATTCCCCACACTTATAGTGTGCGATTCTTTTTACTGTGTTCAATCATATAATGAATATTTACAGAATTGGCTTCAAAATGGTTTCAAGGATGCAAAAGGTGGCACAATCAATCTTTAGTGCCCAACTGTCTAGACAGGGTTTTGAGTTTTGGAAAAACACTATTGACACAAACTCTGTCTGGGGTACAAAAGATTGGCAAGTACAGAGGATAGAAGCTTTGTTTAGAGCCTGCATCATCCCACAGCAGATGTTTTTGAATGACACTGTCCAACAAACGTCTTGCCTTGGGTTAGCCAAGATCAAAGACATGATCACACCGTCCATATATACACCTTTAAGTAATAGCACTACACAGGGGGTGGTCGACGTACATATTATTTTTCAAAACAACAGATCAGATTCCGAATGGGAAAAATGGTTGCTCTGGCCCACAGACACAAACTTCTGTCAAGAAAGATTCCTGAACAAAATACAAGGCTTAACAATCAATAGGCCAGACCCACGCTATGTTCAAAGAGAGCATCCAGGAGTAGTAACTACATACAGTGTAGGAAAACTATGCCTTGATTGGCTGCAGACATCTACACTAGAGGATGTGAAACAACACTTATCTTTACTTAAAGAAGGGGCAGACCTTAGGGAATTCTTGCTAGGTCCAAGAAAACCGCGTCAAAAACGTTTCATATATGCCGGCATCTATGCTGCTTATAATGAAATATAGGAGGTTACCCAAGCAAACGCTGCAGAAAGAATATGAGAAATTGATCGTATTAATTCAGAGAAATCTCTCACTGTGGTCAACAATGGGTTAACGACTCTGTCCTCCAGGATATACTCATTGGGCAACATTGTATCCTCTGCTATAGACATTGTGGAACAATATTTGGCCCTACTGCATCATGGCCAGTCTCAATTACGTTCTATTCTGTTATTAGGCTGGACGCTACAAAACTTGCTTGCAGGCTATGTGCCACGGCGTTTCATCAACACGTCTTCTCTGTTTTCTGATTACAATCTCACTGATAAACAGATCGAACTGGCACAAAAGGGAGCGAAGTATATAGTACTGAGCAATGAAAAACTGGAAAAATTGCCATTTACGGTAGCAGAAAAAACAGCTACAGAATGGATCGCACATGGCAAAATAACTCTGCCTGTTACAACTTTCTATTTTCAGTATTGCCTTAAACACATGCCAGTAGGCAAATATGAAAGGTTGGGTAAAGAATACATCAGGACATCCTGGGATTTACCTTACACACACAGATGTTGGAGTGGGGGGCATGAAGTGTTTATTAGCATAAACTCATATGTCGGCATATTAGTTTACACAGGGCCTGTAGCGGTTCCACTGCAAAGTTATCCTGCCACCTGCAAGGTTCACCGGGCGCTGTGATTAATCCAACGTTTGGACAACTTTCAAATGGAAGTTACCTCAGGTTGAATGATCAGAGCTGTTGTGGCATGTTGCCAGGTATCCCATATCTAGCAAGGGTTACTTCCAGGGTCACTTGCTGTATGCAAGTCTTGTTCCCCCAAATAGACACAGTCAGGGAGTCACCTTTATGGCCTTCACTGAACATCTCTTCTATACGAATTGATACTTTCAGCAGAATAAAAGCCATTCTTTTACAACAAACCGTGCCTTTGACCTCGGCCAAATAAACCTATGATCTACAAGCCAATCCACCAGCGTCACTCCCAGTACCTTGGAGAATGCTCTCCTGGAAAGGAAGTGTTGTGAGCGCATAGTACAGCTATTGGGTTTACCTCGTCTACGAGAACTAAATACCACAGGGTTTCTGTTTTCAGACCAATCTGACAAGATTGTATCTTACCTGTTCTACGCTGCCTGGTTTGAGGTGAAGAATGTGTGCTAGACATCTGTCTAACACTCCCATCAGTCATGCCAACGGATATCGATACTCTGCTGGACCCGATAACGGCCCATGCTCTGTGTTGTCCCCAGAGGCTACAGATCCTGATGACTGCATTCATTGAGATCTCACAGACGCAACATGCTACTGCTGAGGTATGAGATGGATCAACTGGCACACAGGTAACATCGGCAACGAACACTGCTACTGACAATGCATCACATCTATGTGCAGCTAGTCTTCTAAACGAGGTAATCGACCTATCACCGACAATGGTAGACAAATTTTTGTCTACAGGATTAGGGGATTTCATGTTTTCTCCAGCATCTTCAAATAACTTTTGATTTGGCTCACAGTGTGTGTACCATGTAATCTATGAATTCAGTCTTCAATTTTTATTTTTTTTTCAAAACAAAAGACAAAATTTAGAACTTTTCTACGATCACTTTTGTGTATATTGACTTTTTCTTTTATGGCTAAAAACCCCGCTTACAGTAGAACTATTTATAGAGAACAGACTTCTTTGAAACACTACCAGGGACACATTGTCACCTTTCTTCGCATTTATGCAATCATGACATAAAATGGCTCAGAACTACTATTTTTTTTTCCTTTCTGTAAAACTAGACCATTTCATTACATATGTGTATATATTTTGGTTCATTCACTTAGCATTCACTATAATATATGCTTAGAATGAAACATTGCTTTAATATGTACAGCACCTTTGCATTTCATGTCTAGCAAAGTTTTTTTAACAAAGACTTCTTTTAGTATGCTTCTACAAATGTTTTTAGTGAACATGTGATACTCAATTTTAGGTGTTTAGCATGTTTAGCATTTAGTAATATCGATCATTCGTCAATGGAGTGGGTGTTGTGTTTCGATTTAGATGCCTGTACATAGGTTTCCCTGAATCATGTCCTAATATAGGAACAATTCGCATTGCCATTATTTAGGCATAGAATTCTAGTCCTTATTTAGGCATTAGCCATGCTAACCAAATACAGGCATGGTCACCTACATCCGTCCATCCCACGTCACAACGAGTTCTTAGAAACCAGACCCTTAAGCCATCGGGACTTTCCCTAGCTAGTATTTTTGATTTCTCCTAGGACTCATCTATTATGCATGAACTACTATTCCTTAGGGGTTCATTCATGACGTCTTCCTCTGCCCGACTTTACGTATATGCTAGCATTCCTAAGCACCTTTCAGGTATAAATATATCTTCCCTCACCATGGCAAACCACGGCACGGCTCGGCACGACTTGACTGCACGGTTCGCCACGGCAAGTTTAGAAGAGACCATATCCCGGCCTGACACACTGACCAGACGCTGTCATCCCTGCTCGCAGAGAATCCAGCTTCCAGTTTTCTGACTCCCTTCGTGGGGTGTTATAGTTAGAGAGACCCGGAAAGAGATTACCACCTCTCTCATTCTAAAGGTATGGAGCTGACTATAACCTAGAGGGACTCTTGGCATATAAACTTAGTATATACTATACTATAGAAAACAGCACCTACTCTTACCTCGTACTACACTTAGGTTAGGTACACTGAGGTAGAACTATTTAGAAACATCAGACGAGTATTCACTTTTTAACCTGTGTTATTTTTGCATGTATATATGAATATATGTCATAGCTAAGAGACAATGCTATTGCAGTATTATTTCTTCTTACTACTTACACTGTGCGTATTATATCTTGCTTACTGTCTAATTATTGTAACAGCTCATATCTCTTACACGAGTAACAAGACTGTTCAATAAATCCCTTTTATTGAAACGCCCGTCTCTGAAGAAACTAAGCATGCACGATTGACTGCTTGAAACTGTTATCTATTGTTTCCACGATTCTGAGACGCGTTCCGATTCTAAGGGAAACAAAGTTGTCATGTTTATGCGGTTGTCAGAAACTAAACCCTTCTTGTTAATTCGAGAACTTTATAGTGACCTCTGAGTTAGCTGGCACACACAAGTAATTAAGCTTAATGTACGCGATAGGAACATACTGACCTTAGTCCTATGCAAAAACTACAGTGTATATTATTCCAATGCGCAGAGCCTATAAGGGAAATAGGAACTACACTACATGGCGCCCCACGTTTAGTAAGGCACTAATCTAACACCTAGATACTTAAGTAACTCAGTCGTTCTTTTTCTCAGAGACCCCTACTCATAATACTTCATAAGACGTCTGGAGTGGGTAGGGATAATATCCGCCATAGCTGAGTAGGACGAGAATCCTATGTATTAGCTGTTTGGTTTGTTCAACGTTGAAGGATACAGTGTTCCAAATACTGTGCACCTTATCTTTGTTTCCTTGAAACTTGTTCTACATTTTTCATTAAACAATGTCCACTAACAGGGATGTTTTAGACGCGGCTGATCAAGTCGCAACAGCTTTTAATACAACAGGTTTAAATGAAACCGATGTGGGTGTTATACACATCCCACCAAATTTAAGGAGAGCCATCACTCTAAAACATATAAAACATGGCCTAACACCAAGAGGTGGTAGAGCAGTTTTTGTGATAGAGGCACATGAATCTTTTCAGACAGAGGTATTCTATTCGTGGATTAAATTCCCAGAATCAAATCCAGTAACACGTGTTTCACTTCTTCAAAGAAGATGAACCACCTGAGGAATACATTCCCTTCGAGTATATTGAAATCCCACTCACATACCAGAAGCATCAGCTCTGGTTTAAAGGCGCCCTAAAACATTACAATCACATAACCAAGCTCGGTCCACTAGGTAGACCAGGAGCAATATGGCTGATTTTAGCCGGCTACATACCTCATTCTGACATCAAAGCAATGTCAGATAAGGAATTACTTAATCAAATACAAGAATTAATAGAATTACACAGTTAAACCACAACCGTCTGAGGGTCCTGAAAAGAGTTCAATTAAACACAACCCTACATCTTCTAAAAAGAAGTGGTAAAACAACAAACAACATTCAAAAGAGAAACGTTCTCAATCCCGAGGTAGGTCTCCTCAAAAGGAGCCCTCTGACAGGAGGTATAACCTAAGGAATGGGGATAATTTTAAAAAACCTGACAGGTATCAAGATACTGATACACGTTCCTCTCGTACCTTTCAGACATCTTCACAGACATCCGAAAGAAGAGGACGGTCAGATCACACAGAAGAACGCGTGAAGTCCAGAGACGATCAACACGTTCAGAAAAACAAAAGAAAACCTCAATTTACTAAGAAAAAGGTAGCAGGTCTGAAGATAAGACATGCCGAGAATTCTGAGAACAGAACTCAAGAACGGAGAATGGGCTCAGATAATGCTGGACAGTGCAGCAGAAGTAACAATAGCTCGCCAGAACCTGAAGGAACTTCTGGAGATAGTGAACTTGAATGAGTACATTACAGTTGAGACTGTAGACACCATGGTTAGTTCTCCACAAAAGTCATATGAAATGACACTCCAGATGGAGGGCGACATACCAAGAAAAGTGAAAGCACCCTTTTGGGAAAACTTTCAAGGAGTTATGACATACTTCTAGACTGGCCACCAAAATTTGTCAGAGAGTGCCCACATGGCGAAGACATCGGTATGCCAACCTTTTCCAACCATGTTTCTATAAATTTTAAATATGCTTATACCAGGAAATGGGCAGTTGCCCAGGCCCCGGCATTATACAAAAATCATATAGGATGGGATGAGGACTCACCTCACCATAAAATCCAATTAAAATGTCAACCTACTGCACAAAGTCAGTACCCAATTAAGCAAGAAGCTAAAAAACAGGTCAGGGAGATCTTAGATCAACTTGAATACCAAGGGGTCATTGAAACATGCACCTCATCAATGAACAATCCTTTGTTTCCTGTTTCCAAACTAGACAACACATATCGTCTAGTTTTGGATTACAGACACCTGAACACTTGTTCGAAAACATTTGCAGTACAAAATGCACACAGTACAGCACTAATGAATAACATTGTGCGTAAAAAATATAAAACCACATTGGATATTTCAAATGGTTTCTTTTGTCAAAACATAGCACCTGAAAGTAGGTACTTGACAGCTTTCTCAATAATGGGTACCCAGCGTCACTTTTGTCAACTCCCACAAGGGTTCAAGAACAGCCCGGGGTTATTCTCAGCAAGAGTAACAGAGTTACTACAAATTTATGATTACGAGGCATTGTCATATGTCAATGATATCTATCTGACAGACAATGACCTGGATAGGCACTTGAACAGGGTAAATGCTATTATACTGGGCTTTGCCTCTGAGGGGTAAAAATTCAATTTTAAAAAATCAAGAATTGCCCATCTCAATGTCCTATTCCTAGGATATGAGCTTTCAAGTGAAGGCAAAAGCCTGGCAGCTAACTTTTCAGAAAAGTGTGCGCTGAAAAATTTACAGTCGATTCTAGGTTTCCTAAATTTTGGAATAACTTACATTCTAAATTACGCAGAAGGGGTTAAACCTCTCCATAAATTAATCAAACCTGATTTCAAAAACAAAGATTGGACACAGGAACACGCAGACATCCTGCGTTCACTTCAAACTGACATGTTAGCAACAAATCACTTACAAACACGCGTAAATACACGCAATTTAGTGATCCGAATAATTTCGTGTCAATGTGGATTCACCTATTTAACTTTTAATGAAGGTGAAAAAGTACCAATTGCATACAAATCATATTTGTATTAGTCCTGGGTGGTAAATTCCGTTCCGCTCGTGGAATTTGCCGAATTTGGGTAATTCCGCGTTCCGCGGAGAACGCGGAATTGGCCAAAATTCTGCGTTCCGCGGCTTCGCGGAATTTTTTTGCTTGTTCGCGTTCTCAAAATGTGCGTTCGCAAGATATTTCCCCCTGAGTACGCAAACAGCGTTCTCGAACAGGAAAAATGCATCACGAGCAAGCAATTCCACGTGTTCGCGTAATTTTCTGCGTGTTCGCGAAGATTTTTTACCATTTCGCGTAGCTTTGCGTAGCGCGGCTACGCAAATTCCGCCCATCCCTGATTTGTATACACAAGCAGAAATGCACTTCCCTTCGACATAAAAAATTCTGACAGCAGTTCAAACCGCTGTAGCAAAAGAAAGAGCTCTAGCTCAGGGGAAACGCATTATTTTCGTGACTCCAGTACCAGCCTTAGAGGCAGTTAGAAAAAAACGAGCTTTCTAAATGAAAAAGCTTTACATCCAAGTTGGATACAATGGGTTAATTATCTTGCTGCAACAGATGTTGAATATGTTTTTGATCCTAATTTAAAAACACAAGCATTCCTGCAATACGAACACAAATGTCCTCTGCCTATTGAGATTCTCCCTCTTGACCAGTATGAATTTATAATTTATACTGACGGATCAGCACAACCCGCTATGAGGAGTAAGCAAGCGTACAGTGCAGCAAGCGCGATCGTTAAAGGTCGTATGTGTAATGGTAAATTCCGACCGATGGTCACTAAAAGACAATCTCTAGGAGATTGTACAGCTCAGCGAGCTGAACTACAAGCATTCAAATTGGCACTTGAAAATACGGATCGCGAATTCCCCACACTTATAGTGTGCGATTCTTTTTACTGTGTTCAATCATATAATGAATATTTACAGAATTGGCTTCAAAATGGTTTCAAAGATGCAAAAGGTGGCACAATCAATCTTTAGTGCCCAACTGTCTAGACAGGGTTTTGAGTTTTGGAAAAACACTATTGACACAAACTCTGTCTGGGGTACAAAAGATTGGCAAGTACAGAGGATAGAAGCTTTGTTTAGAGCCTGCATCATCCCACAGCAGATGTTTTTGAATGACACTGTCTAACAAACGTCTTGCCTTGGGTTAGCCAAGATCAAAGACATGATCACACCGTCCATATATACACCTTTAAGTAATAGCACTACACAGGGGGTGGTCGACGTACATATTATTTTTCAAAACAACAGATCAGATTCCGAATGGGAAAAATGGTTGCTCTGGCCCACAGACACAAACTTCTGTCAAGAAAGATTCCTGAACAAAATACAAGGCTTAACAATCAATAGGCCAGACCCACGCTATGTTCAAAGAGAGCATCCAGGAGTAGTAACTACATACAGTGTAGGAAAACTATGCCTTGATTGGCTGCAGACATCTACACTAGAGGATGTGAAACAACACTTATCTTTACTTAAAGAAGGGGCAGACCTTAGGGAATTCTTGCTAGGTCCAAGAAAACCGCGTCAAAAACGTTTCATATATGCCGGCATCTATGCTGCTTATAATGAAATATAGGAGGTTACCCAAGCAAACGCTGCAGAAAGAATATGAGAAATTGATCGTATTAATTCAGAGAAATCTCTCACTGTGGTCAACAATGGGTTAACGACTCTGTCCTCCAGGATATACTCATTGGGCAACATTGTATCCTCTGCTATAGACATTGTGGAACAATATTTGGCCCTACTGCATCATGGCCAGTCTCAATTACGTTCTATTCTGTTATTAGGCTGGACGCTACAAAACTTGCTTGCAGGCTATGTGCCACGGCGTTTCATCAACACGTCTTCTCTGTTTTCTGATTACAATCTCACTGATAAACAGATCGAACTGGCACAAAAGGGAGCGAAGTATATAGTACTGAGCAATGAAAAACTGGAAAAATTGCCATTTACGGTAGCAGAAAAAACAGCTACAGAATGGATCGCACATGGCAAAATAACTCTGCCTGTTACAACTTTCTATTTTCAGTATTGCCTTAAACACATGCCAGTAGGCAAATATGAAAGGTTGGGTAAAGAATACATCAGGACATCCTGGGATTTACCTTACACACACAGATGTTGGAGTGGGGGGCATGAAGTGTTTATTAGCATAAACTCATATGTCGGCATATTAGTTTACACAGGGCCTGTAGCGGTTCCACTGCAAAGTTATCCTGCCACCTGCAAGGTTCACCGGGCGCTGTGATTAATCCAACGTTTGGACAACTTTCAAATGGAAGTTACCTCAGGTTGAATGATCAGAGCTGTTGTGGCATGTTGCCAGGTATCCCATATCTAGCAAGGGTTACTTCCAGGGTCACTTGCTGTATGCAAGTCTTGTTCCCCCAAATAGACACAGTCAGGGAGTCACCTTTATGGCCTTCACTGAACATCTCTTCTATACGAATTGATACTTTCAGCAGAATAAAAGCCATTCTTTTACAACAAACCGTGCCTTTGACCTCGGCCAAATAAACCTATGATCTACAAGCCAATCCACCAGCGTCACTCCCAGTACCTTGGAGAATGCTCTCCTGGAAAGGAAGTGTTGTGAGCGCATAGTACAGCTATTGGGTTTACCTCGTCTACGAGAACTAAATACCACAGGGTTTCTGTTTTCAGACCAATCTGACAAGATTGTATCTTACCTGTTCTACGCTGCCTGGTTTGAGGTGAAGAATGTGTGCTAGACATCTGTCTAACACTCCCATCAGTCATGCCAACGGATATCGATACTCTGCTGGACCCGATAACGGCCCATGCTCTGTGTTGTCCCCAGAGGCTACAGATCCTGATGACTGCATTCATTGAGATCTCACAGACGCAACATGCTACTGCTGAGGTATGAGATGGATCAACTGGCACACAGGTAACATCGGCAACGAACACTGCTACTGACGATGCATCACATCTATGTGCAGCTAGTCTTCTAAACGAGGTAATCGACCTATCACCGACAATGGTAGACAAAGTTTTGTCTACAGGATTAGGGGATTTCATGTTTTCTCCAGCATCTTCAAATAACTTTTGATTTGGCTCACAGTGTGTGTACCATGTAATCTATGAATTCAGTCTTCAATTTTTATTTTTTTTTCAAAACAAAAGACAAAATTTAGAACTTTTCTACGATCACTTTTGTGTATATTAACTTTTTCTTTTATGGCTAAAACCCCGCTTACAGTAGAACTATTTATAGAGAACAGACTTCTTTGAAACACTACCAGGGACACATTGTCACCTTTCTTCGCATTTATGCAATCATGACATAAAATGGCTCAGAACTACTATTTTTTTTTCCTTTCTGTAAAACTAGACCATTTCATTACATATGTGTATATATTTTGGTTCATTCACTTAGCATTCACTGTAATATATGCTTAGAATGAAACATTGCTTTAATATGTACAGCACCTTTGCATTTCATGTCTAGCAAAGTTTTTTTAACAAAGACTTCTTTTAGTATGCTTCTACAAATGTTTTTAGTGAACATGTGATACTCAATTTTAGGTGTTTAGCATGTTTAGCATTTAGTAATATTGATCATTCGTCAATGGAGTGGGTGTTGTGTTTCGATTTAGATGCCCGTACATAGGTTTCCCTGAATCATGTCCTAATATAGGAACAATTCGCATTGCCATTATTTAGGCATAGAATTCTAGTCCTTATTTAGGCATTAGCCATGCTAACCAAATACAGGCATGGTCACCTACATCCGTCCATCCCACGTCACAACGAGTTCTTAGAAACCAGACCCTTAAGCCATCGGGACTTTCCCTAGCTAGTATTTTTGATTTCTCCTAGGACTCATCTATTATGCATGAACTACTATTCCTTAGGGGTTCATTCATGACGTCTTCCTCTGCCCGACTTTACGTATATGCTAGCATTCCTAAGCACCTTCCAGGTATAAATATATCTTCCCTCACCATGGCAAACCACGGCACGGCTCGGCACGACTTGACTGCACGGTTCGCCACGGCAAGTTTAGAAGAGACCATATCCCGGCCTGACACACTGACCAGACGCTGTCATCCCTGCTCGCAGAGAATCCAGCTTCCAGTTTTCTGACTCCCTTCGTGGGGTGTTATAGTTAGAGAGACCCGGAAAGAGATTACCACCTCTCTCATTCTAAAGGTATGGAGCTGACTATAACCTAGAGGGACTCTTGGAATATAAACTTAGTATATACTATACTATAGAAAACAGCACCTACTCTTACCTCGTACTACACTTAGGTTAGGTACACTGAGGTAGAACTATTTAGAAACATCAGACGAGTATTCACTTTTTAACCTGTGTTATTTTTGCATGTATATATGAATATATATCATAGCTAAGAGACAATGCTATTGCAGTATTATTTCTTCTTACTGCTTACGCTGTGCATATTATATCTTGCTTACTGTCTAATGATTGTAACAGTTCATATCTCTTACACGAGAAACAAGACTGTTCAATAAATCCCTTTTATTGAAACGCCCGTCTATCTATTTCTGTGTAACTGTGAAGAAACTAAGCATGCACGATTGACTGAGTGAAACTGTTATCTATTGTTTCCACGATTCTGAGACGCGTGTGTAAGTGGATGTATGCCTATTGGTGAGTGTGTGACTGTTTGTGTGGGTGTCCGGTTAAGTGGGTTGGTGTGTGAGTGGCTGTATTGGAGAGTGTTTGTGTGAATGGTTGAATGGGTGTGTGAGTGAGTGCTTGTATTGATGAGTGAGATGCTGTGTTGAAACTGAAAGGCTGTATGGGTGAGTGAGTGGGTGTGTGAGTGACTGTATACGTAAATAAGTGGGTGTGTGAGTAGCTGTAGGGATGAGGGAATGGTTGGTGAGTGGCTGTATGAGTGAGTGAGTGGATGTTTTAGTGCCTCTGCGGAGGAGTGTGTGGGTATGTGAGTACTGGTATGGGTCTGTGAATGGATATGTGAGTGGTTGTATGGGTGTGTGAGTGAGCATACAATAATTTGTATGGGGGTGTGAGTGGATGTGTGAGTGGTTCTGTGGATGATGTCATCAGGTTTGCATTTGAGATGTCATGAGTGATGTCACTGACCATGTCATGAGTGATGTAATATGTGAGGTCACAAGCAGTGCATTGCAAGGGCATAAGTTATAGTTAGCTCGGGTAACTATAACTGCTGAATTTCACTGGTTTTGAATGAGGGAAATCTGAGCTTAACCATAACGTTCCTCTAACCTTTGGTTTTTTCTGCTAATTTCTAAAGTTTTTCAAAATCTATTTCCTAACTATAACATCCCTGTAAACTTTGTTTCTTAAGTGAATTTCTATGGTTTTTAAACCTGTAATTATGTTTGCAGAGTGGTGGAGAAAGGGAACAGGGCTTCTGATCAGTTCTCAGTAATCCGACTGTAAGGGACTTACTGGAGGTAACAGTAGGGCTTTTTGGCCTCCAAGGTCCTTCAGCATCCAAGAGGACTTCATCCCCCAACAAGTATTGCACCAGGAGGCGTGTTTGCAGAGTGATAGAGCAAGGGGGCATGTCCTCCAAAGTCTTCACAGCAATGGCGCTCTGTGGAACTTACTGGAGGTAACAGGAGGGGTAGATGGCCCCCAAGGACCCTCTTCAGTCGAAGAGACTTCATCCTCCCACAAGCAGTGCACCAGGAGGCAAGTTTGCAGAATGGTAGAGAAAGGGGCATGACCTCCAAAGACTGCTCCGCAATACCACAGTGTGAGACTTACTGGAGGTAACAGGAGGGCTTGTTGGTCCCCAAGGACCCTCTGCAGCCAAGAGGACTTCATTCCCCACCAGCAGTGCAGCAGGAGGCGCATTTGCAGAGTGATGGAAATAGGGGGAATAGCCTTCAGAGACTTGACCAACATTTTGTTTTATTTTTAGGAAGAGGGTGGACAAGGGGATCCCATCCCCTGGTGCCTGGCCTCTTTTTTTACATTAAAAAAACAATAATGGAAGGTGGACCCCTTATTTCCCCATCTGAGCCGAATGCGGCCTGAGGACCCCATCCCCCGAGGCCCGGCCTCTGTTGTAGGTGCCCTGGTCCCACCCAGGTCACCCTCTTGTGACTGATGGGGACTGCAGGGGGGCTTCAAGGCTCACACAGTTTCTGCTAGCTCCCATAGTGCTGCAGAAGCCATTATTGCTTTTGGACAGAGGGAGCTGCTGAGCATGCAGCTCTCTCTGCTCAAAAACAATTCTGCTCCCCTTTCAGCAAGTGAGAGCATTTTTAATGCTCTCGCTTGTTGAAAGCAGAGCAGTGTTTGCTATGGCTTGGTGGGCGTGGTAAAGCTCCCACCATGCCATAGCAAACAGCTGTTTCCCTAGGTCAACATCCCGGGACGAAGATGGAGTTGTCCCTGGGGGGTGGTGGTCAACAGGGCTATCTATAGCTCCAGAATTTGCCCTGGTGTGGTGGCGGTCCCACGTGTGGCCTACCCACACTAATTACACTTAACCCCCCATTTTTACTTGTGAAGCTCCTTGTAGGTGGGGGTGATGGTTCCCGGAGTGCGGGGTGCCATGCGGGTACCCCCGGATAATTTAAATAAAAAACTTCACGAAGGTGGTGGGCCCAATAGTTTGATTAAACCCTAGCAGGGGAGCCCCATGAACCACCTACTTTATTTTTCACATGCCCCCAGAATTTGACCCTACTGGGGGCTTCCTTTAAAAGAAGTGTGGGAGCCAGTGCTGTTTTTTGTTAAATTTAGCTACGAGTCTGCGGATCCCCCGCGAATTTGTGTCAAATTTGGAAAAACAATCTCTTTTTTATGCATGACGGGATCCCTATGTATACACCAAATCATAACAAAGCATGTTTTCTGGACCAACTTCTAGCTTTTTGGCAAATTTTGGGTAATTCCGTTCAGCGGTTAAGTCTGTAGTCGTTTTCAAAAAATGAAAAATTTCCAAAGACATAACATGGGGGAAACTTATTTTGGGAACCCCTTTTTTCTCAACCCCAATTGACAGATCACCCCGAAACTTTCAACACAGCCGCTGAACCACAAAGGGGCAGCTTTGTGAAAATGTTGTGAAGATTCGGCAAGTGGCGCCAAAGTTATTGGCAAAACAAAAAAAGTTTTTCCTATGGAAACTTTGGTCCTAACTATAACTACTTACTTGCTATCACCAGTGGCAAATACATATTTAGGGTGCGTATAGGTTTTTGGGTGGCAAGGGTATTTTAGGGCTTAGAGTGGTTACGGGCTTTTCAGTGGCAATGGTATTTTTAGGGGTTAGGGTGGGTATGGGTTTTTGGGAGGCAAGGGTATTTTTAGAGTTTAGGATGGGTATGGGTTTTTGGCTAGGAAGGGTATTTTTAGGGTTTAGGGTGGGTATGGGTTTTTGGATGGCAAGGGTATTTTTTGTGTTTAGGATGGGTATGGGATTTTGGGTGGGAAGGGAATTTTTAGAGTTTAGGGTGGGTGTGGGTTTAGGGGTTCATGGGATATTGAAGGAACAGATATGCATATATATGTGTGTATACACATATATATATGCACACACACACATATATATATATTTTTTTTCTCGGCCCCCGCTTGACGAATCACCACAAAACTTTCAGGATAGGAGCGGAACGGGGCTAGCCAAAAGTGTGGAAAATTTTGTGAAGATTCGTCAACCGCGCCAGACTTATTGGGAATAGAATGTTGCGAATTTCCTATGGAAAATAGGTCCTAACTATAACTACCTACTGGCGACCGCCAGTAGGTAATATATATATATATATATATATATATATATATATATATATATATATATATATATATATATATATATATATATCCACGCTACACTCGCACCAGTGTCTCGCACTCTCGAACGGGTGCTGTTGGGCGGGGGGTGCGCCCACCAAATATCCACGCTTCCAGTCCTCCTTCTTGTAAGAAAAGACAGCACTCACGGGGTCGAGTCAAGATTTATTGTGACTCACAACGCTAAAAAACCAGACGCGTTTCGGGTATGCCTTCCTCAATGGTTTACAGGCATCACGGAAGCCGCCATATTTATAATACATTACATTGCCACCACTTCCGTGCAACAACAACAAACAAAGGACTAACATGTCCTTGTAATCACTAACGCCATATTGTAATGGTTTTTCTAAAGCGAAATGAAATGCGCGTTCGTTGTGCTCAACTACTGGAAACACAGAGCTTGGTTTAAATAACCGCAAATTGTCTATGATAATAGGCAAGGAATGTTAGTGTTAGAATCTCGCCCATAATGGGCCAACATTTAATATCCATATGTATGGTGTTCCTCCCCCGATCCATATCGACAAAATGGGAAGTCAGGATCATGTCACATTTATACATTTAACAAGTGTAAATACCCATGTTACGTATACTCGCCTATATTTCCAAGAACAATTTGCAAATTAATACCGCCCTGAATGGGCCAAGACTCCCAAGCTCCTCGTCACCACATGGGAGTACACAATCCTACACTGATGCAGGAAAGGAAAGAAAGAAAGAAAATAAAGTAGAAAAAGAAGAAGAGAAGAAGAGAAACTTTCATAATCAATTGCTAGAATACGTTTCCCAATAAGTTCATGTTATAACCAACCAATAAAATAGTTCAAATAATTCATAAGAGCAATACAGTTTGGATATTCAACTACTGGGATACATTTCTCAACTTATTCGTATTGTTACTACCCATAAGAGATTAAAAATTTAAAATTTTAACCAGTTTATTGGAACAGTACAGTTCATGCAGTATACATTAGATAGAGAACCCCTTACCCTAAATGTACGGTAAGTTCCTCATTAGTGTTAAGTCCCCCAGGGGTCTTGGTACCCAGATCTATAATATATCTTGATTTGAGTCTCCTCAATCTGGCTACCCTATCCCCTCCTCTTATATTAGCCGGCACTTGATCTATTGCAAAAAAAGTTAATAAATCGCTATTGCAATTGTGGTACGTTTGGAAGTGTCTGGCTACGGGGTATGTTGCATCTCGGTTTTTTATTGCTCTTGTGTGCTCAAGTATGCGGATTTTCGTTTGGTGAATAGTACTACCAATATATCTCAAGCCGCATGGGCACATAAGGCAGTATACTGTGTACGGAGTGCTGCAAGTCAAGAATTTTCTAATATATCTGCGATTCTGGGTTCCCATGGCCTCATAGGTAAGGACCTTTTTTGAATTTTTACAAGATTTACACTTTCCACATGGATAAAACCATGTGGTGCCTCACCAAATGGTTTGGGGACTTTGCGTACAAAGTGGCTCTTGGTTAAAGTATCTCTGAACGCCCTAGCTCTTCTAAATGTGAGCATGGGTTGTCTAGGAATATCTGTTCCAATAATGGGATCATTCCTCAGTAGTTTCCAATTTTTCTTCAGCAATGTTCTTAGCTCTCCCGATCCATTAGAGAAAGTTGTAATCATCCTAAACTGTTCTTTAGTCTCTACAGTTATTTTTGGTTTGAGGAGTTCATCCCTAGATTTCTGCTGCACTTTCTCAAGGGATTCACGTAATGATTGTTCATTGTAACCTCTGATTTTGAATCTCTCTATGCTTTCTTCTGCATAGGATAAGAAATCAACCTCATTGGTACAATTTCTTTTAATCCTCAGAAATTCCCCGTAGGGGATACTTGATATCAATTTGGAAGGATGACTGCTGGTAAAATGCAAAATTGAATTGCCAGCTGTGGTCTTACGAAATAAACGTGTATTAATCTTGTCAGCATCAATAAAAACTTCGAGATCCAAGAAGTTCACACTCACCGAACTAATCTCCGCTGTAAATTGTAGATTGTATTGGTTATCATTAAGTATCTCCACGAACTGTAAAACAGATTCTTGTGACCCTCTCCACACTATAAAGAGGTCGTCTATATACCTGTACCAGGCTACTATTTTTTGTGTCCATTCCCCATTGGTCGGCAGCCAGGCCACCTGCTCCTCCCACCAGCCCACGAAAAGATTCGCGTAGCTGGGGGCGAAGCAGGTGCCCATGGCTGTACCTGTTAGTTGTTTATAGTGCTGATCCTGGTACAGGAAAATGTTGTTCTCAAGACTGAAGGTAAGAAATTCTACCAGCATTTGGTTGTGCTTGGTGAATTTCGCCGAGCGGGTATCCAAAAAGGACTTCACGGCTTTGATGCCATCCCTATGCAAGATGTTTGTATATAGGCTGGCTATATCCATAACTAGCATACAGTCACCTCTATGCCAGTTAATCTGTTCCACATGACTTAAAAAATCCTTCGTATCTTTCACATAGCTACGTAGGTTTCTCACAAAACCATTCAGGAAATTGTCAATATACACAGACATATGCTCTAAAAGGCTACCCTGCGAACTCACTATTGGTCTTCCCGGAGGCTTTATACTGTTTTTGTGAACTTTAGGTAAATGATAGAAACTTGGGGTTATTGGGTTCAAACATCTTAGGTACAAATACTCCTCAGTCTCCACCAGCCCTAGTTCATACCATTTCTTCAATAATTGATGACACTTTGTTATGCTCCCTGGGGGACTTAACACTAATGAGGAACTTACCGTACATTTAGGGTAAGGGGTTCTCTATCTAATGTATACTGCATGAACTGTACTGTTCCAATAAACTGGTTAAAATTTTAAATTTTTAATCTCTTATGGGTAGTAACAATACGAATAAGTTGAGAAATGTATCCCAGTAGTTGAATATCCAAACTGTATTGCTCTTATGAATTATTTGAACTATTTTATTGGTTGGTTATAACATGAACTTATTGGGAAACGTATTCTAGCAATTGATTATAAAAGTTTCTCTTCTTCTCTTCTTCTTTTTCTTCTTTATTTTCTTTCTTTCTTTCCTTTCCTGCATCAGTGTAGGATTGTGTACTCCCATGTGGTGACGAGGAGCTTGGGAGTCTTGGCCCATTCAGGGCGGTATTAATTTGCAAATTGTTCTTGGAAATATAGGCGAGTATACGTAACATGGGTATTTACACTTGTTAAATGTATAAATGTGACATGATCCTGACTTCCCATTGTGTCGATATGGATCGGGGGAGGAACACCATACATATGGATATTAAATGTTGGCCCATTATGGGCGAGATTCTAACACTAACATTCCTTGCCTATTATCATAGACAATTTGCGGTTATTTAAACCAAGCTCTGTGTTTCCAGTAGTTGAGCACAACGAACGCGCATTTCATTTCGCTTTAGAAAAACCATTACAATATGGCGTTAGTGATTACAAGGACATGTTAGTCCTTTGTTTGTTGTTGTTGCACGGAAGTGGTGGCAATGTAATGTATTATAAATATGGCGGCTTCCGTGATGCCTGTAAACCATTGAGGAAGGCATACCCGAAACGCGTCTGGTTTTTTAGCGTTGTGAGTCACAATAAATCTTGACTCGACCCCGTGAGTGCTGTGTCTTTTCTTACAAGAAGGAGGACTGGAAGCGTGGATATATATATATATATATATATATATATATGTTCCCAAAAGCCTCCGAGCTGTGGAAGCATGCACCGCCCTTCAACTGGAACAGGGTCTGCGAGGCTAGTTAATTAACTGCAGCCTCCTCGGCACGAGGGTGACAGATTGGAAAGCGGAGGGTTTGACCTGAGGCCCACTGGAGGGCTTGAAAAGAATGAACTGAAACCGGCAGAAAAGCAACGTTGGTGTATTACTGACTATACCAGAATAGAAGAATTGGGACTTCTACTCCCAGCACATAACTTACTGGAAAGTGTGTGCCTGATGGGTGAAAAGAGGTGGGAGTCCGTGTCATGTTTTACCAACTGCCGCCCTATGATTAAGATGCTTGAAGCATTGAAACGCGTCAGGGAGCATGATTGATTGGGTCATCCACGCCGCTTTCATAAATTAAAAGGTTTTGTCAAAACTCACCTTTTGTGGAGTGCTGCTTTAAAGCTCGGAGCTTTTTGGATGAATATATATATATATATATATATATATATATATATTAGTTAAGTATTATATTTAGCTAATATTATGGTAAGTATTAACCATATATATCCAAAATATATATCATAGGATTTATACGTCACTATAAATACTTACATTTTCGTGGTAAAGGCATTCGTAGTAAAGGCATATTTGTTGTTAAAAAAAGCCGTTGTAAAGACACATTCATTGTTCAACTGGAACCAAATGTCAATGAGTGCTGGTGCTGAGAACTGTCGGGGACCCCCTCCATTTAAAGCCCTGTCTATTTGATTGATCTACTGGCACAATTACGACCCGCCGCTGAAAATGTGGTGGGTTGTGATGATCACGTCAATGAAAGCAGATTCTTCAAAAAATTGCATCCTAAAAAAGCTTGTGACTTAAGCAAGTTATATCAATGTTTTAATGTATTCTGAAATAATGCATGTTTAAACTCACATTAAACTAATAAAACAAATATTTTCCTAATCCTGGACTTTTTTTTTTACCAGATTTTGTGATGAGTTACCTTTGTGCGAATGAAGTGGTTCTAAAACATAACTCTTGTTGCTTTAGTATGTCAAATGAGTCTAGGGCTGTGAGCAAAGTGTTCCCGTAAAATGGGAACACAGGGTCACCCAGCTCCTTCTCAATCATTTTCGTACTATTAATATGAAGCATTCACTACAATGGTGTCTGTTCGGAGATCAGAAAATTAAAACACTTTCTCTCATAAATGTCCCTTTTCACTAATTGAAACCTGTTATGATTGTGGCATGAAGCTTGTACTGATGACTCGGTGGACATATGCATCCGCTTCTGAAAGCTGTGTTTGAGCGCATCATCCTAGGTTAAAATTTAGGTAGGGCCAACTCAGCCATTCATCCTTCCGATATATATAAAATGAAGAATTGTGAGTTGGGTACCTATAAACTTTATTCACTGCCAAAGTGCCCCAAGGAGTTAACATGCAATTTACAACTTCACATTGAATAGTCATTGGCCTGGTGGGTAATTCAGATAAACTAAATTTGTATATTTTTGAGAAGTTTTGCTTTGCAATTTTTGACATTGCCTTGACACCTTTGGTACCGCTTAGGAAGACAAGGCATCAATTCAATGGGATGCATAGCTTACATTAAGCTTGGTGACATGGGTTCTATGACTTGCAATGCTGATAAACAAAACTACGTTACCTGGCAAACTACATTACGTACCTGTGCTTCAGTTATTCCCATACCTTCATTTGTGTAGCAATAAAGGGCATTTTTTTAGTTCTTATTTATCTAAAAATACTCTTAATAGCTGAATGTCAGTGCTGACTTCCAGTCTTTTCAACTTTTAAGAATTAGGGGGCATATCAGCAAGGGCCGGCGATAATTATCGCTCAGCGCTCTTAGCGTGAGGATAATTATCGCCGGCCAACTCTGAATTTTATCGCGGAGTTAGCGTGCTATTAGCAATGCTTATCTCCAAAGCGATAAAACTCAGAGCGCAAGCTGCCAATTGTGAGATTATCGCTGGAAATATAGTGATAATCCCACAAGGTTTGGCGATAGCTTGCTGATAGGGATAGACATGCTTAGCCATGATATCCACCTTACATAGGATATCATGGCTAAGTCGGAAAAATACCAGACGTATTTTAAAGCCAAAAAAGCAGAGATAAAGCCCTTGTTGATATGCACCAAAGTTACTGAAAATGAGCATGACTATAAAATAGAATGCTTGGTTGATGGGTCCTCCATTTTGATGTTAATTTCCCATTTATTTGACCTCTACATTTTTATGAGATTTTGGTTTAGAAACTTTAGTGTAACAGCACATTATAACAGTAGCTTGTTTTTCATATAGCACAACATACTGCACTTCTGTATTTCCGAATTGTACTGAATAACGTGTTAATATTATCCAGTGTTATGGGCACTGGTTCTGTTTACCCACTTCGGAAGGATAGAGGTTTAAGGCCAGAGCAGGCTCCTCCTGTGAGTCGCTAGAGAGCTACTGGCAGCTCCCCAGCTACCGGTGAGTAGCTCTCCTGTGTGCAGCCCAGCCTACTAAATTAGATGTTTTTGCTTGGTTGAGTTAAAATATGTGTAGCAAAATTGAGAGTGCGTATTCAAGACAAAAATATGTGTACTTTCAGAACTCTCCAGCTGATGTTTGGAGAAAAATAGAATAGTTGAGTTTTCAAAAAACATATTTAAAGCTGACATATGAGTGATAAATCATCTTGTGTTGGTGAGGCATCACTAATATTATTACCTAGGTTATTACCTAGGTGTCAGTATATTGCAACTACAACCTATAGCTCTTATGTATTACAGATAAAGTTGGAGACCCTTAGTCTACACAGCAATCACCTAACTCCAGGTGATAATGGCCACTGTCTTCAGTCCTTGGCTTTTCGCCTACAAATCCCTGACTTCAGGTGTGTTAGTGTAATTAGTTCAACGCAAGCAAGACAACTACAATTGCCAAAATGCATTAGGTTATCAAATTAAACAGAGGACTGGTGACAGTGTCCATAAACCTGGGAGGAGTTGGTCGCCCTAGCCTAGTGCTTTTCGGAGATTGGAACATTCAAGTACTTGGAAATGAACCTTCTCTAAAGTGATAAACATTTTTCTAGACGTGCACACAGGGGTCGATCTCTCTAGAAATTACTCAATGGCACAAAGTGAAGCGACTCAACATGATCAACACGAGCTGACATATCTTTCCATAGTGCACCGTGAATGTTGCTTTTGCTTCGAATTTCCAAGAAATGCTTAATTGCCTTAACTGGAAGAGCAAGCTGATTTGGAGCTCCGTTGCAATATTAGGCACATTTACAAATTAAAGCGATTTATCTTGTGCGATCCTCGCAGCCAAAAGCCGGCGGAGCGGCGCCGCGCGCTCGTCCCCAGAGCGCGCGGCTTTAATTGATCCTACCCTCAAGGGATGCCGGGATACCTCGCAGCGGCATCAACAGACGCCATGGAGGAGAAATACTGCTCTCTCGTGGCGCGCCTCACTGCGGGGTCCTGAAGTTAAACTAACACGACTCTAAGTCCCGGGGCCTGTCCCTGCTGCCTACAAAGCTTCGAGTCGGATGAGCTGCTGTCAATATCGCAGAGATTAACGCGCTGCTAGTTCCAAAAGTTGGCCTGGAGCTCCCTTTCTTGACTGCTATATGGATGGTGATGGGAGGAGGACGAGCTCGGAACAAAAGAACAGCTCCTTTGTGGTGTAATGACAGGGAAGCCGAGGCTTACTGCAGTGTCGAGTGCCCTCACTTTTAATGAGTGTCACCCTTCTTCGCTGCAGGGTGTGGCACCCTCACTTATTATGACAGTGACATGTTGGCCTAATGCAGTGCCCGGTGCTGCCAGGTTTAATAACAGTGCTATACTATTCTACCCTATATTATACCATTCTAGGCACTTGTAACGCTCATGGCTACCCAGCGGTCCTCCCAGCTCTAAACGTCATGCCCGTCACATAGTTCCCCTTAAAGGAAGCCTACTACTCTAATAGATAAGGCTTGAGATGTTTTCCTAAACTGAGTTCTTCCTTGATCTTTCTTAGTGGTAGTGTTCCAAGGTTTGGATTCCAGGTATGCGAACGAACGTCCACCACGCCTTGATTTCTTGACCATGGGCACTGTGAACAGCAGCTCTTGTAGTAGATGTGGGCAATGCAGAGAGATTTGAATTGGATTCCCTTGGATTGTGGCATTCACTGTAGGGATACCATGGTAGAGGTGACAGAATGCTGTTTTGGGATTTTTAGCAGAATGCATGCTGCGGCATTCTGGAGCACTTGGAGTCCCTTAACAACAAAAAGAACTGTGAATTACCGTAGTCCAGACGGAACTGCACAAGCCCCTGGAATACCCTCCTGCGGGTGGCCAATGGAGGTCGATTCAGAATCTTCCCAAGAGAGCTGAGCAAGCCAAAGCAGCAGGCAGCTAGTTTCCTCACCTGATCCTCCATAATGAGGTTACTATTGATTCAGAAGCCAAAACATTTTATTTCTGTTTTTTGAGAGGGAAGGTCTCCTAGGTAGTCAGGCCAGCATAGTTCTGTCCAGAGGGAGGTGTTATTACCCACTACCAGTACCTCAGTTTTGTCTCCATTTCGTTTCAGACTGCTGTTGGACATCCAGTCAGTAACTTCCATTAAACAGTCATTTAGTTGATTGAAAAGTGCTACAGTGTTCGGAGTTGAGATCCGCATGAGTCCACTGAGAATAGGTGCCCAGTTATAATATCTGCCAGCGGGCTAACCTAGCTATTGAACAGCTTGGGGCTTCATGACGAGCCCTGTGCCACTCCATGTTCCAAAACCCATACGTCTGAGTAGAAAGTTTCCTCACAGACTTGAAAGCAATTGCTTAGATGTTGCAAACCATTAGAGAACCACACCTTTGATGCCCGCTTCTTCTAGTCTTTTGATAAAGGTTGGGTGGGACACAGTGTCGAAGGTGACGCTTAAGTCAAAGTGTATAACTGCGGCAGAGCCGCCTAGATCCAGAATGTTTTTAATCTTGTCGGGTACAGCTAATAAAGCTGTTTCAGTGCTATTTCCCACTTGGAAACCAGTTTAAGTGGGGTGTAGAATTCCCTGTTTTTATAAGAATGAGTAAAGGTTCTCATTGAGAAATTTTCAATAATTTGCTGAACAAGGGAAATAGGTCTGTAGTTTTAAGCTTGTGCAGGGTCTAAAGATAGTTTCCAAAAGAGTGGTTTCACCATAGCATGTTTCCAAGCATGTTGTACCATGCCACTCCCATGAGAATGTTAGGGTGGGCTAGATCCAAAGGGGATCCTGATTTAATCTAGGTAAGAATGCTTTCAATATCTGCAGTTCTGACCTTTGGGAAAGCTGACAAGCTCTCCACAGTCTAGCTCTGACCAAATGCCCTAGGCAGGGACTGATGATAGGTGATCTGTGGAGGTGGTTTCCACTGTACCAGGGGACCGAGAGTTCAGTATGTAGCATCTTAGAATAGACAACAGTTTTAACTAACATCACATCACTTCTGTTGCCCTAACTGTCCCTAGTCATCTCATGTGTAAATATTTACATATCCTAAATGTTCTTGAAAGTCAGTATATTATCCCTCATCGTCACTTGACATTAGAAAACACATTGTTTTATATGTTTACCCTCCACAATATAACATACTGTATGTTCCATATTCCTGTTTCAATGTACAGCATTTTTCTTCAACATGCTCCTCCCACTTATAATAAATACTTCAGCTTAATTAATCCAATACTTCAGAATATGAGGTTTAAATATTTCCATGGTGTTGTTTGCTCACTAGAAACTCAACTCTATTTTTAGATCTGGCCTAGAGACAGCTTTAGCTGTCATGTGTGCGTCATGTGTGAATATGGTGTTTGAGTCAGACCTTGTTAGAAATGGTGGTCTCTACCTGGCAGAGGTAGGTAGGTACCTTTGTCCAAGTAGGGACCCTTGCTTCTTGTCAGGGTCAAGGAGATACACACTTTAGATACCCCCTGCTCACCCCCTTGGTAACTTGGCAAGAGCAGACAGGCTTATCCCAAAGGCAATGGGTAAAGTATTTGTACTCAAAACACAGAGTAACACAGTGAAACCACCACAAATGAACACCACACCAGTTTAGAAAAACAAGATATCTTTATCTAAACCAAACAAGACCAAAATGACAAACATCCAACATACATTTATGGAAATACCACTTAAGACAGTTACTCTCAGAAATAGCACTTGTAGAAACAAATAGCTCCACCTGGGGATATAACGATGTTGTGACAGGCATAAATCCAAAGTATGGAGCCGACTGTGAGGTGCGCGCAGTCGGGCACAGGGTCACGCGGACCCACAAACATCAATACTGTGTAAAACTAAGTCGATGGACTATGCATGGCATTGTGGAGATGAGGCGTCGGTGCTGAGTTCGAGGCTGGATCCCTGGTTGCCATGGGGAGGCGTCATGTCTGCCAGGAGGCGACGTGTCGAGTCCTGGACAGGTAGAGTTGTCAGTGGAGGCGGTGAGGCGTCGGTTCTGTTGAGGTGATGCGAAGTCAAAGAGTTTGTGGAGTCACCCTCATCAGTTATCGGCTCCAACATAACGGGATGCTGGCGCTGGCAGCATCGATGCGAGCGCTGGTGTTGGGAAGGCCAATAACTGCAATCGTCGAAGGGCATCGGAGCTTTGATGCAGGAGGGGCGATGCGTCGTGCACTTCACGAGCAGTGCCCCTGGCCTCGGTGCAGGTTGCGGCGTCACTGGCGGTGGCGCTGACAGCGACGGAGATGTTTTTCTTGCTGTCTTTAAGTTTCATCCAGCTCCCAACAGCAGGAACAACCTCCAGAGGCACAAGACTTGACTAGGCACCTCCTGGCAGGTCAGACCTCCCAGCAGTGGAGTTCAGGGGAGCTGGTGGTGATGTCTTTGTGTTCCTGAGACTCCAGAACAGGAGGCCAGCACACACAAACCCTTGGAAATTCTTCTTCAAAAAGGTTCTCTGCAAAGTTCCAGTCTTTCATCTCTTCCTTGGAGGAAGCAGCAACTTCAGGCCAACCCAGCAAAGGGACAGTGCTCCTCCTTACAACTCTCCAGCTCTTCTCCTTTGTAAAAGGTTTCTCTTGAGTCCAGAAGTGATTTAATTCTCTGGAGTTTAAGATCCACAACTTATAACCCATTCTGTCTTCATTCTTTTTGTGGCAGAGTCTCTGAGCCTAGTCCAGCCAGTTCTGTCCTCTCTAGTGCAGCATCAAAACGGGGACTGGAGACAGCATTGTGCAGAGGAAACACTGCCTATTCAGGTGTAAGTGAAACTCCTCCCACCACTCTAAATGCAGCCAAGTTCTATGCAGCTCAGCTCTGAGTCACCCAGGAAAGGCAGGACACACCTCACCTCCCCCCCTGGTGGCTGTCTACAATGAATGCACATTCCAGGCCCCTGTCACTTCAAAACCAGGCAGTCAATACACCCTCCAGCAGCGGCATACAGAATGGTTAAATAAAAAAATACATCTAAAAGTGGCATTTTCAAACACACAATTGAAAAGTCATCTCCCTAAAAAGATGTTATTAAATTCTGAGTTCAAAGAGCCTAAACTATATTTCTCTGTCTTGCCCCAATGGAAAGTTATACTTGTAACATGTTACAACGCAACTCCAATGTTAGCCTATGGGACAGATATCTTTTCAATAGTGAAAAACAAAACTGCCAGTATTTCACTATCGGGACATGCAAAACACACGAGCACATGTTCTTCCTTTTACCTACACTACACCCTGCCCATGGGGGTACCTTGTGCCTACCTTAGGGGTGCCTTACATGTAAGGAAAAGGAAGATTTGGGCTTGGCAACTGGGTGCACTTGCCAGGTCGGCATGGCAGTTTAAAACTGCATTCACAGACACTGCAGTGGTAGGTCTGAGATACATTTACCGGCTACTTGTGTGGGTGGCACAATCAGTGCTGCAAGCTCACTAGTAACATTTGATTTACAGGCCCTGGCACACTCAGTGCACTGTGTTAGGGAATTATCAGTAAATCAAATATGATAATCATGGATACCCAATCATAAAAATGTACACAGAGAACATATGCACTTTAGCACTGATTAGCAGGGGTAAAGTGCCCAGAGTCTTAGAGCCAACAGAATCAGGTCAGTAAAAATAGAAGGAAGAAGTAAAAGGTTTGGGGATAACCCTACAAAAGGGCCATTTCCAACAGCCCTCTGCATCCATTGGTCTGTTCAACTGTCAATCAAATTTTGCTTCTCCCCAGCATAGCAAACATCTGGGGCACTAAGTCAGCATACTTTTGCCATTGGATTTCTTGCAATGTGAGTGATAACATTAGCCTGATCACATGTGCACATCCACCTAAAAGGAGTTGCACTTGCCAGGGCAATGGGCCAATATTTTACGGTCAATACATTTTTCTTTCCATTCTTTAGCCTTTACTTTTTAGTCATCCTTGGGTGTTTAAACTATGTCTTCCGATTATAGTAATTCATGGTCAATTGAACCTTTGTGTGGTCGCAATAAGAGTCATACTTTCTTGTGATGTGCATCACAATTAAGAATGGTTTCTCTACCTGTTCTAAGTACTTCTGCCTAGTGGGAAGCACATATACTGCTCTATTTTATCCAATTGTAAGATACAGTTAATTTTGTATTTATTTTTTATTGCCAGCAAATAGCTTCTAGTACATGTTGGCAATCAGAGAATGTGATTGCAGTTAGGCCCCATGTCCATCAAAGTCCTCCCTCTCTGCCTCTGCAGGGGGATTAGACATTGCCTCTAAACTCTGATAAATTACTGAGCCAGGAGGTTTTGCGGCCTCTTGAGAATGGGCATTTAACCCCTTGCATGCGCATGACGGAACCACGCCGTCATGAGCCACGGGCGGCGTGTGCTCATGACGGAGTGGTTCCGTCATGCTGCGGCCGCTCCTCCCACGCGGCACTGATTCCCCGCCTGTGCGGGTGAAATAGAGAGTGGGCGGAGTCGTGACGGAACCGCTCCGTCATGAGCACAGCTCGCCCGTGACTAATGACGGAGTGGCTCCGTCACGAGCATGGCGGCACCGCGCTCACCCCGCACCCTCCCAGCGCCGCGGCGGAATTCGCGCCGCAGCGAAGGGGTTAAAAAAACAACTTCAATAACATTATAAAAAGAAGTTCAATTTGCAAACTGTTGGTGTGCTAAAGACACCCACTTGTTTGCAACTTATCCTTTGTACAACGGGTCCTTGGTTTTGCAAGATAAGCTTTGCATGTGTTTTGATTGGGACTGCTATTTATTCCTATAGCTCTATACTGATATATAATATTATAGCTTCTGAGTGGAGGCAGATGTGCATAATAATTATAGTTTGACAATAAAGACAAGCCTGACTAAGGAGAGCCTATGGCATGGCAGCAGCCGAAAAGACAGTCAGAGTTAACTCACATTGGTTGTTATCTGCCTTTAATATCTATTTATTCCTATTTCTCACCATAGAAAATGTAATACTAGTGAGACATCAAAGACAGATCTGGAGACTTAATAGGGTCCAGCCCACTGCAAAATGAAGGGGGGTAGTAGATTAAAATAGTTATATGGAAATCATCTGCCTTCAGTACCCTAGTTTCTGTGTGGCTTTGTATTTGTACGCAAAACATTTGTGTGGCCTGAGGGCAATGAGTGACCGTCTGGGATGTTAAGGATACTCAATGGCTTCATCATGGTGTGAGTGAAAATCCATATTTAGTGTTGGTGTACCTGTACACATGAAAGTAGACTGATTGTTTGAGTCTGGATGTCTTTATCTTTCTTCAGTAGCTATGGGATAGTAAATAGCAAGAAGAGGTATAACATTTTAGAAGCTAGGAGAATGTCATCAAGCTAATAAAGAAGTTTATCTGCACTCTCAGGACCGTATCAATATGGTACTGATCTGCAATATCCTTATGGGCCACATGAAGCTTTCTATTCGATTGCAAGAATGAAATTACAGCACCGTAAGCCCCAGACATTCATCTGGGCTATGGTTATATTTTGCATTTCTTCTTCCAGGACCAGTGCCTTCTGTTCCACCCCTTGTTACCTCCTGTAAGCTTTCAGTATGTTTGATTTAAGGAGGGGATCCTTCATCACCCAGGTGCGGGCTAATGCCTGGGAGTTAGCTATTTGTGTGTAGAAGAAGTGGCTTTTGGCTCCATTAAAAAAAAAACTCCAATCCAAACTGGTGCCTCCACATACTGTGTGTCCCTGTGCATCAGCCAGTGCGTTCAATATATATGTACAAGAGAGCCAGTGGCTCATCATGTATTGCTGCTGGCAATATACAGAAAAACCTACCTATCACCGCTAGAAGACCTTTACTCATTAGTTGCATTATATTTGTCACCACGGTAACACTGACATCCCTAAGTAGGAAGACAGTCTTTGAGAGCAAAAATATTGACACCTAAAGAGGCAGAACATCTCTGTAGCACATAAAGCAACTTGCCTTCTGCCTGGAGGAGTCTCTCAGGCTGCTTCTTGGTCTGGATGTCCGAGTCTTTGCAGACTTAGTCTGCCAGCTGTAATGGCGACCCCTTCCAATAGTCACGTTGGTGCTGACATTAGGCAGTGCCTTCTGGACGTAGCCCCAGGGAAGAAAAAACCCCAAAGGCAAAAACATCTGAAGATGGCGGATGAGACTCCAAGGCTGCCTTGTGGTGACTTGCCTTGTGAATTGATGAGGCCGCCTGAAGATGAAGGAAGTTATGTTAGCAGGATTCCAAAGTCACCTTCAGAAGTAGCTTTTGAAAGCTGTGGAATAAAGCTGGCTCCTGAAGAGACAGAGGTTGCAGGAACAGAAAAACAAGGCTGATGTCCATGGAAACCCCAAGCAATGGCTAGGACTAGGAGTGAGGAAACATGATGAAGAACTACTACAAAATGTCAAAAAGATTTCCGGTTTTTATAGGCAAAAAAAAGAAATTACATCAGGAGAAGCTGGGCCTCCATATTGTATTAGGAAGGCTTCCTTAGACGTTAATAATGTGGTAGCCATCTTGGAATGGGTCAAACACTACCTTCCTAGAGGTCCTCACTGAGGGCCTCTGGGAAGGATAGAAGATAAGCAGATGGAGGTGTTTAACTCGTCTGTCTCTAAAAGCTCCCCTCCCCAGAGAGAGGAATGATGGTGAAGGAGATTGCACCAGCAGTTTGGCCACTGAGAGGTAACTTGCTCAGGGAGTGCAGCGGCCTGCCGGCACTCAGCAGCACTACACAGAGGTAAGCATAAAACATTGATATCAAAGTGTTCATACTGAAGCATTTGTCAAGATATCTACCCAAATGACATGTGGGTCTGATTGTTACATATGTTAGGTTTTAAGGATCTGTGATGTAAAGGTCTTGAGAACCGAAGTGGGGTGCACTTTCTAGGAAAAGGAAGATGTAGAACTGAGGAAATATGAATTTTGTGATCAGTTATGTCCCCTATCGTAGTACATGCTATAAGTACATGTATGTTCCCTCCTGCTCCAGCTTTGAAGACGCAAATATATGTGCGTCCACCGTCAACATGTCCTCTTTCAGATCCGCCATGAATGGGTCAGATATTCCTTTCCTAAGTATGAAAGGCCACCGACTTTATGTGGTTCACTTTCCACATTTTACAGATTCAGGCGAGTAGGCCCAAATTCTGTCATCAAGCCTTTTCCTGCCTTCTGCCTCTGAAAGCTCCAGTCTGAGCCTGCATCTGTGACCATGAACTTTGTCCTACTCCCTGCGCGGCTAACGGTGCCTGATCCAGCCCGTCGCCTGCCAAAAACTGTATTTCACCTTCAAGATTATCTCCTCCGCTCCTCATCCGACGCATTCCTGTCTAGCAGTTTAGGTAAACATTCCTCCAGCTACCGTGCAAAGGGCCAGGCCTCGCTGTCCTCATGCAAGTAATTCATAGCCCTGTTACCATGGAATATTCCTACCCCCTCGCATCTAGTGTAGACACTTAGACGCTTGTACACGCACTAACAGTCAGTATAGTCAGTATAGAATAAGATTCTATCCTAAGAGACCTCTCTTTTTGGATAACACAGTTCTTTAAACATAGGATATTAGATATGATTTGGGATTAGGTTGACATAACCCCAGACTTCTGTCTCCACATGTAGAGCTAAATGTCAAGTCCCCTTCACCCTCTAGTTGCACGTCAATCACACGTCATGCGGCTGCGCGCGCATCCCTGCCAAATATTTCTGCTGACATTGCAGGATTCTCTTATGGATCCACCCACTTGTGACATCATGTATGATGACGTTTATTAAATTACGCCCATGTATACGCCTCTATTAGCTACGTATGCACAGTTTATCTGTATTATCAGCTGTTACGCCTCTTGCATCTGTTTCACTGTAATGTATTTTCTATAAAACTGCCTATCTGTCAATAATATATGCCCTTCCTTCCTGAACTTTCGTGGTGATGGAATAGAATGCCTACAATTCGAATTGTATTCCTTTGTATAGGAATAAAGCCTTTTAAAACCTCTAATACCACGGATTCTGCCTCTTATATTTACTGAGTTATTCTTAATAGACTTTACCGCATAAAAAATAGTACCGGTAACAAAATATTTACCACATAAATTGGCGCCCGAACAGGGACACTTTCTCATCTCACGCGCCGGCGGTGCGTTGCAGGCCCGGTCTCCTGCCACAGCTGAACGGACAAAAACGCGTACCTGCAGGATTTCCTGTATCTCCCTCCGGCCAAGCGGGGACGACTGAGGCTGCGATCAACACCCAGACGAGGCGGTGAGAAGTGCGAAGTATCCCGACCAGAGCCTAGCTGAGAGAGCAAGATCCGAGGTATACAGAGACCCGCCAGGTTCCGAAGTTCCGAGTCCAGTCAAGTCGAGTCCAGTCCGGTCCAGTTTCAGTTCCGTTCCGAGGCCTTCCGTTCCGAGCTACCCGGTGAGTACCATTACCGGGGAGGCATTTAACGTGCACATAGTCTGTGCCGGTCAAGACGGGTTTGGGTACACAAATCCGGTCTGCACTGTTTTAGCAGTGTATCTGTACTGTTTAGCAGTATATATAGTATGTCTTGCATATAAATAAGTACTATCTAGTGTCAGTATTATGTCAGTAACTAGTTTTCTATTAGTTATCATTGTTCGTAAAACTGTTAAGTGTTAAATGTTTTGAAATACGTTCTATATACTGTGGTGTGAATGACTGTTCACTATTGTGTTTTTTGTATAAAGTGTGTTCTAGTAATAAGGTCTAAAAAATGCCGCTCTTTTCGAAACTAAGACAGATCAAAACTAGAAAAGGTGTACTCGAAGAAGCTGTTCCCATCCCACCTAGGGACACTCCAGGGTACTTTATGTATCATAAGCATGGCCTAGATGCCGTATTATTTCTTGATTTATGGGTGGACTACACCAAAGAATTACCAGAGAGTCAGAGATGGCCCGCAGCGGGGACCTGGGATGCAGATTGCATCATGAGAGTAGAAGAAGAATTATGGAAAAAGAAAGCCAGACAGTCACAGAAAGATGCCATTGAATTATGGCGTAAAGAATCATATAGACGTACAGAAAAAGCATTCAGACAGGAAGAGAAAGGTAGAGAGAATTCAAATAAAACCCGAGAAAATCTATTACTTGAGGAAGGTACCCGAGTAAAATCAGAACAAGCAGATAGACAAAGAAACGCTCTTATGAATGGTATGTATCCACTTCTGGCCGAAGGGTTACCTAAGGCTACCCCGGAAATACCAAAAGATTTAACTCCTCCATTGCTCCCGATAAAAGCACATCCCAAAACACATCCCAAAACAGCAAAAGACGTTTTCCTTTCTTCCTATTTAGATGACGCAGCTCCTGAGTATGCTAATGCCATACCACCCACACCGCTTGCCGATGGTGTTCAACACCAAGAGCATCCTTCTGTGCCCCCGCAGCAACAAACTCCTATGCAAGTCCCGTCCGTTTCTACAGTTTTTCCCGCATCTACAATCTCTATCCTACGCCCAACGAATCCTTTCGTGCCTAGCACCTCAGATGGTGCTACAGGAGGTACGACAGACATGTTTGCCACACCGCCGCGAAATAAACAGACCCTTAGAGATTTAGCACTCCAACGTACACCCCAGCTAGCGACATCCGACATGTTTAAAGAACAGCTTGTGGATTGTAGATACGACCCAGTACCAGGTAGACAGGATAAATTGCTCATATCATCACTACGTATAAGACGAGCTACATTATATTTAATGACAATACCAGGAATGGGTGAACACCTAGACGAAATATATCGCTTTGTCCAAACAGGGCAAGGTCCAGAAAGTATTAACGAAGCTATGGAATACCAGAAAGTGGATGTCCAAAGACAACTACTACGTTTTTTCATAAATTGTGTAATTAGGAATCAAGACAGACCTGGGGCAGATCACGATACCATGCAAAGACTTGCCAAATGGGGTCAGAAAATGTCAGAAGAGAAACATGATAGACAGGCGTGTATAATCGCCATGTGTCGAAAGATCCGCAAGGAAGTAGAACGAATACATAAAGAAAGACGAGAAACAGACAGAGTAGAATCAGAAGAGGAGGAGGAGCAAGAATCAGAGCAATTAGAAACGATAGCTTATGTAGGTAGAGGAAGATCCCATAATAATACCAGAGGTTTTAACGACCCAATACGTCCAATACGTCCAGAATATAATAGACATTTTCCAAACCCTATGCTAAATACAAAATCCCCTGAACACTTATTCCAAGCCGCTGATAAATTACTCCGAGATCGAAGGGGGTACCACATGCTCGATTCCATGGACGAACAAGAATTAGCCAGGTCAGCAGTACAATGGGCTGACAGTCCCGGCGAATACGATGACGATGTACTTGCACACACGTTTCTGAATCTTGACCCATACGAACAGCGTTTAGCTAGTATATACATGATTCAACACCTCCTTATATTATATAAAAGCCAACACTCCGATCCAGGACCCTTACCTGACATATTGACAGAACTACTCACGAATATATGGAGAGGGTCAGGTACTGATTTGATTAAGGAAATTCTAGAATCCCGAAACCAATATTTAAATTTCGTATGCCCAGAACACGTTCCAGTTCCCATTATGGGAAGAAAAATGTATCACATAGATAGACAGAATCCGTTACGCGAAGTGCACCCAATCAGAGGTGCCGGCGATAATTTTACACGCGTGTTTGTGTACACGCCTATAACTAAATTGGAATTATTAGAAATGAAGAAAGTAGTACCCAGCCATGACAAGGACCCAGCAGGTTTCCACCGTGAGATAAAAGACATGTTACTCATGGGAGAGTATACCTACCCCGACATTATGAAAATATTAAAAGTCCTATTACCCGCCGGTGTTTATGAGAAACTCAAAGAAAAGGAATGGGAGGTGGGAGACCAAAAGATAGATTGGACAGCATTAGAAAACGAAGAAAAGGCCCGAGCTGCAGGAGCAGGGCTTGGGGAAAAGACTACAGCACTAGCAGGATTACTAATACAGGTACTGCCACGTTTATTAACTACGAAAAAGGAAGACTGGGGTGCAATCTCAGCCTGTAAACAAAAACCAGATGAAGACACTAGTGATTTCTATTCCCGATTTGAAAAATGTTTTAGTATAAATAGTGGCATAAAAGCAAGTAGCGAGTCATATCCACATCTGTTTGTGACAAAATTAGTTGAAAATTCTCTGCTGCAAGTCAAGAATAGAGTATTGAAATTCGAAAGTACCTGGCAAGGTAATACCCCATCACAGATGTTACAGATGTTACAATATCATCACAATAGAATTAGAGAAGAACAAGAACACGAACAAAGACGTATGAAAGATACTAAAATGAAAATGCTTGTTGCACAGTCAGTTCCAGCCGATAGTCATCAAAAGGGTGATTCCGCAGGTCCTGCGAAAGGGACATGCAACTATTGTAAACAACCAGGTCATTATATACACGATTGTCCAGTCCTGAAACATAATATTGCCACAGGTAGAACGCATGAGAGACCACTTCCACCTAGACAGGATCAGAATCAACAACAAATACCTCAGAATGCACAACCTAGGTTAGCTCCGCAACAACTAGCTCCGCAACAGGCAGCTCCACAACAGATCGTAGCACCACCACAAGCGCAGCCTATTGCTGCAACACAAGCAACTACACAACAGATGTATCAGTATGCACAAACAGATTATCCCGATTATCAGCGTTACTCATGAGATAGCCTAGAGAGGGAAGTTGGCTTACCCCTTATTGAGGTTCCTGTAGACCAAGAGGGACCTTATGTACATAGTGAACTATTAGGGGAAGACAGAACATTTTTACTTGATACAGGGGCAAGCAGAACAACTATAAGACGCAGTGAAGTTCCAGGGGCACCCCTCTCAGGCTCACAAAATATTTCCCTTGGATTCTCAGGAAAACCTATAATAAATGACGTAACACAACCTCTTCCACTTACAGTCGGTCCATTGACACGTACTACAGATTTATTGCTTACTAAATCATGTCCAGAAAACTTGTTAGGTATAAAAACATTGAAAGCTCTAGGAGCCATAATATGTTGTTCTCCGGAAGGAGTACGACTATTTTTACGTGACTTTAAAGGTCACTACGTATCCAGAGACATGGATCACCGACTGCAGAATTTACCTACACATTTATGGGCACAAGGCCCCACTGATGTTGGTTGCATGAACATTACCCCATATCGAGTTACACTGAAAACAGGAATAGTACTACCACGAATGCGACAATACAAGTTACCACCAGATGCTGTAGTGGCTTTACTGCAAATCATTGACGAGCTCATTGCACAAGGAGTGGTTGTTGAAACAGACTCCAATGTATGTAATTCCCCGATAATTCCGATTCTTAAAAGAACGGATCCAAAAGCACCACCAGTATATCGATTAGTTATTGATCTGCGCGAATTAAATAAATGTATTGTACCACAATACCCTGTGGTCCCAGATATCTCTTCATTACTCACAGCTATTGACTCAGAAGCAACGTTCTTCACTGTAATTGATCTCAAAAATGCTTTCTTTAGTGTCCCAATCGATCCGGAAAGTCAATATTTGTTTGGTTTTAGTTTAAATGGACGAAGTTTTAAATTCACACGCGCACCTCAAGGATTTACAGAGAGCCCCAGCATCTATAGCCAAGCACTGAAACGAGAACTTGACAGTATCCACATGCCAGTTAACACTGCCTTGCTTCAATATGCAATTGCTCAATCAATATGTCGTTGATCTGCTGATCACCGCCCGAAGCGAACCTGAATGTGAAAAAGCGTCACTGACGGTTTTAAAATTTCTGGCTGACAAGGGGCACAAGGTGTCCCCTTCTAAGCTGCAATTCTGTGTCCAGCGAGTTGTTTACCTTGGGCACTCGCTGTCCAAGGAGGGAAGGCAGCTTACACCCGACCGCATCCAGTTAATTGCTAACATGCCACCACCCAAGACACAAAAGGAGGTGCGGGCTTTTATAGGCCTCACTTCATACTGTAGGCAGTGGATCCCTCAATATGCATTTCTAGCAAAACCACTCATCCAGTTGACAACACAGGAGGCAGCCACATCGACTGTCCTCCCTTGGACTCCAGAACATACACATGCCTTTGAAAGCTTAAAGAAAGCTTTATGCCAAGCACCTGTCCTAGCAACACCATGTTACAGTAAACAGTTTACACTCTTTGTTACAGAACGCGAAGGTACTGCTTTGTCAGTACTCACTCAGGAACAAGCAGGATCACACAAACCATGTGCTTATTTCTCTAGTACATTAGATCCAGTAGCTCAGGCACTTCCTGCGTGCCTGAAATCAGTGGCAGCAACAGCTTTAGCAATCAGACAAAGCGATGCCATAGTGTTAGGACATCAATTGACAGTACAAGTACCACACGCAGTAGAGGTTCTTTTGAACCGCACACAAACACAACACCTGACTATAGCGAGACTCACCGGTTACGAATTAACATTGTTTCAGCCACATATAGAAATCAGACGTTGTAATACGTTAAATCCTGCCACACTGTTACCAGTAGGCGGAACAGATCCATTGGCACATGATTGTGTCGAAGTCATTACTATCACGACGAAACCCAGACAAGACTTGACAGATATCCCTTTGTCAGATCCAGACTTGACATTGTATGTAGATGGGTCATGTATGAGAACAAGTACAGGAGAGTTAGTGGCCGCTTACGCAGTCACAACAGACACTGAAGTCATTGAAACAAATTGTATTAACACTTTGTCAGCTCAAGCAGCAGAGCTCACCGCTCTGACACAAGCCTGTATTCAAGCCACAAATAAAAAAGTCAACATATACACAGATTCACGTTATGCATTCGGAGTCGTCCATGACTTCGGCGTACTGTGGCGAGAGAGAGGTTATTTAACTTCTCACGGTGCCCACATCCAACACGGACCCCTCATTCAAGCCCTATTAGACGCGATTCATCTACCTACTGCAATATCGATTATGAAATGTAAAGCCCATACAAAAGTTACCGATATTATTTCTCAGGGTAATGACCTAGCTGACAGAACAGCTAAACCGACTGCTCAGAATCAGACTCACACAACTGACATGACAAAGACAATAGTCCTGACACCAACACATTGCATGACAGTTAAGGATCCCGCCCTTGATGTAATTGACATACAGACACATGCTACACCAGAAGAAATAAAGAAATGGACTGAATTAGGAGGGATCCAAACGGATCAAGGATGGATGACGAAGGAAAAATCTATATGGTTTCTTCCAGACTCAATGGTTCAAGTCATCATTAACACAATACATAGTCCAGCGCACCTAGGAGAAAAAGCTATGCTAGACAGCATTCAGCACATTTGGTTCAACAAACACTTACGAGCAGCAGCTAAACAAAAAGTTCGTACCTGTATGATATGTTGTCAGTTTAATCCAGGTAAAAGCATCCCCGTAGAGCAGGGTGGATTCCAAACTCCCGATCATGCTTTTGAAGTCCTCCAGATGGATTATATCCAGATGGAACGATGTCGAGGATTCAAATATGTTCTCGTAGTTGTTTGTGCTCTGTCCCGTTGGACAGAAGCATACCCGGTTTCAGACTACACTGCCCCGACTACTGCCAAACAGTTAGTTCGAGAATTCTTCCCACGGTACGGTTTACCACGTGTTGTCTACTCAGATAACGGTCAGCCGTTCTCATCCGAACTAATGAAACACGTTTCCCTTTTATTAGGCTATCAATGGAAATTCCACTGTGTCCGACATCCCGAGGCGGCAGGTCTCGTGGAACGTCATAATCAAACTCTGAAAATTAGATTGTCTAAAATATGTAGAGAAAAAGGAGTCGATTGGATAGTAGCCTTACCAGTTGCGCTCTTTTACATGAGAATGGTAGCACATTCTCGAACAGGGCTATCCCCGTATGAGGTGATCTTCGGTAGACCACCAAATATGTGGGGGACGCCTATACCTCGCAAAATCACTGATGTTGACTGTAATATGCTGACAGATTACCTGGCTTCCTTGATGTCTGCACTACAATCTTGTCGTTCACAGGTATCCGCAGCTTTTCCCGACAATACTGAAGTGAAGCCCCATGACGTGGTTCCTGGGGACCTGGTGCTGGTCAGGAATTTTGACCGGAAGACCCAACTGGATCCTAGGTGGAAGTCACCGAAGTTGGTTCTACTCACCACAAGGACAGCCGTGAAAATCGAGGGACGGAAAGGGTGGTTGCACTCGAGTCATATCAAGAAATTTTATGGACTACCATCCAGTGTAGATACTCAACCCTGTATTCCCTCACAGACAGACTCAAAGCTCCCCTTGGCTGAATTAACAAAACCAGAACTTTACAAACTAAAATTGAGGTCTAGTAAGTCAGACAATTTGATTGTTTAAGTCCTCTCCAAGGTGAATCGGTTGAATTTGTCTCTGACATGTATCCTCTAGACCGGAATAGAGAAAGAAATCATCAGATGCAGCTCAAGAAGCATGCGTATTGTAAATCATTTCGTAGTCACTGCACAGTAACATTATTAATTTTGTTTTTTCTAAGTCTTCTGATCATCATTGTCAGCATCCTATTGCACATGTATTACCCTATTCTTAAACGTGCTTACAATATAACTGCAGAACATTCTTTTAGTGAATTACCTCCGCATGAGTTGTCCTATAGATTTGCGCTGCGCAACAACACATTCATTAGTATGTTACATCATTCCCATCAAACCAGCAATGCCACAAATTGTTGGATATGTGGCCGACTCCCTCCCTATCAGAACTATAAGGGAGTTTTGCCCCTCTTTCCCTATCCATTCACACACAATGGCTCCTGTGGAGCATGGTTTAGTTTGATTAATTCCCTAGATTCAAATTCCGCAGTTTATCAAGACAACTGGGTATGGGGAAACCTGAACTTAGTTTTGCTTAAAGTCTGCTACCCTAACAAGGAGGGACTTCCCAAAAGAACAGGAACTGATCTAGAAAATGAAGTATATGGATTAGGTAATTTTACACTTAACCTTATGATCCTGAACGTTGAATCTGAAGCTACACCAATCTTGCCCGCCATGTCAGTATTCCCAGTAAAAGGGGAATTATGTATAAGAAAGAATGGCTCCATACACATGGGCCATAGTAAATGCGTAACCGGCGAGTCCTTTCTTCCTCTTCACATCCCCCACCATGTAGATATCAAGGCACCCGGCTCGCATCCATTCAGTATGCGGTCGGCGAGGCAGTTTACTAGTAGGTGTTTCCGGCGGGTGGCTTGACGAGTACAAGTGAGTAACCATACAGCAGCGGGATGCCCTTGGCCCATCGTAATTTAGATGGGTCTTCATTTTAACTCTCTTCATTTTGCGCTGGATCTCCTAACAGGACAGCGCTCCAAGAACTTTTTACTTTATCGCTTGTACCTCTATCCTAGGTGTACGAGTGTCCAACCCCCCCTCAGTCGACCATGAGGCACAGTTTTGCCTTTTAAAATGTATGTATTTTCGTACTTTTGTTTGTCTTGTGTGTAATTTATGTTGTCAGACGCATGTTTTTAGACCTTGTGTGTATTATTAAATGTGCACTTCGTGTATTCACGATCACTTTTTATTCACGATATAGCTAGACGCCAGCATGAAAGATGTACTGTCTGGAGAACTATACAGTGGCACAATAAGAATATGTGAAAATTGAGCATTGCGACACTGGTGCATAGTGTAATCACTTTTTTATCCTATGACAATAATGCATAATCTGCCTTTTTCTCCATTAACGTCTGTTTTCCATCCTACAGATTTTCATTAGACGTACATTACGTATGTATTTTTGATTAACGCATGCAAATTTTGCACAGCGTTTTGTGTTTTTTCACTTATTATTGCACCAAATTAGGTCTTCTAGGAGTGGTACTTACACTGGGCTGGTCCCAGTGTAGTCCTGATGAAGAGCTTGGGAAGCTTGAAACTAGTCGACCGTATGCTAGGTACACTTACCCATTATAGTAGTTTTCTCTAGCATATTACCCACTTTTTAATTAATTAGCTAGGAGCAACATTAAAATTTATATTGGCCCACTAGTTGATTATTTTAACTCACTTTAAACCACTCCACACCACAACACTTGCACAACACATAGTCTTGTTCAGTGCTCCTACGTAAATCCGTAAGTCGCAGCACGCCTCAGCCCGTAGAGGACTGAGAGGACCCCAATGATGAAGCATGTCACCGTGGGGAAACCCTGGTGAGTGAGGGGACTAAAGAAAGGAATTGCCCTTTCTTTCTTTTGCTTGGGTGTTCTTTCGGGAAACAAGTGCTTTCCTCACACCCTTTTGGTTAGGTTCTCATAATCTGAAGACTCGGATTATTTATTTAGTCATGTACACAATGGGAGGGTGAACCTAACCGTTAAAAAACCTCTCCTTCCCCCTTCTTTTTGATATACGTTGATTACAGCACACAGCTGAGGGAATCTGTACCTTGATCACAGAATCTTAGTCTGACATCCAACATTACACACCATACTCACACTTTTACCAACCATGGCTGAAGTTACGGGCCTTACTTACTCACAAGAAGAGGTAGACAGAATCATAGCGTCTATGCTACCTCTAGCAGGAACCAACACCAGAGATACATCCGAAGCAAGCCAATGCTGGGACGAACTGACTGAATTGAAGCGGGAACAGATAAAAACACTAATACATGGTATTATGATGACAGAGTACGTGAGAGCCAACATCGCGCCACGTGGATTAATAGTCAGAAATGAACCCTTCATTTTTCAAAATGATAAACTATTCAAGAAAGACTGGTCTCTAATATCATGGCACTGTACCAGGGATTGGTTAGTGCTAATTATAAAAACAGCTACTCGTTTATCTGAGGAAATGAAAATTGGAATCCATGATCTTGAGATTCGTCTGAAAACCTATCAGACTACAGCGGAGTTAAAAAAACGATTGGAAGAACTTAACAAAAGCATGGCCGAATTTGAAATTGGTTTGAAAGATGCCAAGTACATTAAACTAAAAAAAGACCAAAAGAATTTCTCTCAAGAGAAAATGTACCCCTATACCAGGGAAAACTATATTCCATCCAATCGCAACCCGGGTTACAACACGGACAGCGATGGTTCGGATACTGGCTCTGATTTTTCAGACCCTGGTGGTAATTACATCCCCACGAACCGAAACAGACGACCAAGAGGAGGACGCCCTAGGAACAGAGGTGGAGCAAAGTTTGGCTGGTCCCCGTTCCAGAACGCCCCACATTATGGGCCTCCACCCCCACAATTCTTCTATGGGCCGCCACCTTTTCAACAACCATATCCTCCACAACCTTACCCGTATTGGGAACCCCAGAACCAAGAATCCAATCAGTCTTTTTTAGGGAGAGGCAAAAATCCCCCAAGAGGAAGAAACAGACGCGGCCAGCAAGTGCAATGGGCACAGCCACTGGAATCAGTGAGGAGTCACACACGGAGCATGGGCCCACCGAATCTGCCCTCAACGAGCAACAACCCAGCCTGATAGTCAACCTATCTAACCATTCTTTAACACCAATTCAAAAAAATGTGTTGGAGAAAGGTTTAGGATTTGTACCCACAGCAACCTTGGATAAGTTTAAACTGATCTGCGAATTGAAAGAATTCATACGCAGAATCAAGTTGGAAGTCTTTTTCAAAAACAAAGAACCAGACCTTACATCTAAGACGGACACAGGACTGCACAAAAAATCAAATTTCACACCTCCTCCCAATACCCTTCCTATTGAATTACTAGCATTCGAAAAAGCAGTAATAAAGGAGATTAGGGAATTGGACCCTAAATCCATAAGAGTTTTTCATAACACGAGTAGAATTGAACAAGAGGCGATTCACCAACTCTCCAAAGATGAAACTATCACAATCAAACCAGCCGACAAGGGAGGAGCCATAGTCCTGCAAGATACATCGGATTACCAAACTGAATGTCTCAGATTGCTGGACGACAGAAGAAACTACCTAGCTATACCAACCAACCCAACTGAACGGCTGAGGATAGAGATTGCAAACTTGGTCGAAGAATCCCTTATCAATGACTGGATTAGTAGAAAAGAGGCGGATTTTCTTGAAAACAAGCGACCAGTCATCCCCTACTTTTACACTATCCCTAAGATACACAAGTCTATGGTGAAACCACCTGGCAGGCCCATAGTTTCAGGGATTGGTTCTATTTTGGAACCCCTGTCAAAATTCGCCGACGCATTTCTGAGACCACTAGTCCAAGCGACCGACACGTATCTACAAGACACTAAAGCTGTTCTGTGTCTGATTCAAAATCTAGATTTCAATCCTACAACCAGCATCTTAATCAGCCTTGATGTGGAAAGCTTGTACACCAGTTTACCACACAAGGATACACTGGATATCCTTGAGGAAGTACTCATCGAAAATGATTGGACTTACCACACACCCAGACATGTGGTGTTGGAGTGCTGTCGACTAGCTCTAACAGAAAATTTCTTTCAATTTAATGATTCTTTGTTCAAACAGACCCACGGTACGAGCATGGGAAGCACCTTTGCGCCGAGCCTGGCGGGGCTCTACGTACACCATTTGGAACGACACAAGATCCTCCATAACAACAACCCACACATCAACAATATTAAGTTATGGAAGAGATACATCGACGATGTGCTCCTCATCTGGGAGGGTAACGAGACGGATTTTGAATGCTTTTTTCTCTGGCTCAACCAACAAGATCCATTTTTAAAGTTCACCTTCACCATGAGCAGATCAGAGTTGGTCTTTCTTGACCTTAACATATCGGCGCACGACGGCCACCTGATCACGACCACACACTTTAAACCCACGGCAAGAAACTGCCTTTTGGTATACGAAAGTTTCCACCCGAGGAGTCTCAAAGATAATTTACCCTTCGGGCAATTCTTGCGTTTAAGACGCAACTGCACCACGAGAGAGGATTACAAAAGGCAAGCTCAAGATCTATCCAAAAAATTGATGCAACGACATTACCCACCACATCTTGTGTCCAAAGCACAAAAACGAGCATCCAACAACAACCGGGATGCGCTTCTGGAACCTAAACCTGAAAAAATATTGGATAAGAATGAGAAACGACAAATCTGCATCACAACTTTCAACACCGCATCAGATCAGGTGACCAAGATCATTAAAAAACATTGGCGAATCCTCAACAGTGGAGGTTTAAATCTGCAACTACCAATGTTTAGCCATAAGAAAGCAAAAAACATAAAGAACTACTTGGTACATACCAGACCTAATTCGACAAGGACGGTAGGTCCAGTACGCCTACTACACCCACTCCCAGAGGGACATTACCCCTGTGGCAATTGCAGCGTATGTCACCTAACCACAGCAACTAAGATTGTTACCTGCAACAATGGCATGACGTGGAATCTGCGATCTTTTACGAACTGCAACACTACCGGGGTAGTATACCTCATTACATGCATGTGTAATCTCCACTACGTGGGAATGACCACGAGAAAAGTGAGCACGAGAATGGTCGAACACCGCAGCAACTTCAGATGCAAACACAATAACACCAAAATGACGACGCATTTCTTGGAAAAACAACATACACCAAATGACTTCAGCTGGGTCATTCTTGAACATGTCAACAACTATCCCAACAGTGAGAAGATTCTACACGAAAAAGAACAACGTTGGGTGTTTAAACTGCGTTCAGACGACCTCGGCCTTAATGATGATATACCTTGGGGCCATTTCACAACAAACTGAGTGATCTGTCAGCAACCCTTTGTTATTTAACCACTCTGATTTTGGCACCCTGAATACATGAGCCTATCAAATTATATGGTGCAATTCAAGCACGCCATTGCGTTTAATTGTTTTTCATAAAACATGAGATATACAACTACTCTGCAGTATTTGGGGCACCTCACAAGATGTTTTTTACAATCACTATTACAACTGAGGTAACTGTTTTTTCATTTACCCATGAGAAGTGTAATTGGGTCTGTTCATAACCTACTATGGAGGTACTAATGGGACAATTGTTTTCTTTCCCAATCTGTGGGCAAGGAACTTATTGACTACCAAAAAACTCAGTTTGGCACTGCTTGATAACCTTCATCGGTTCCTTTTAATAAATTACACTCTTTTCCCTACCTAAGATGGCCGAACCTATTCAAATTACGAGAAATGACACCCAAAGGCTCTTCAGCCTTGTCCGTTTTTTGTGCGCTGAACGGAGCAGATGAGTATAACCTCTTTTGTCATTGCCTAAAATCAATTTCTTACTTTTTAGTCTTTATTATCTTTTACGACTGGTGCCTGCTCCAAGATGGCGGCGATCGAGGGGAACTACAACCAGCGAGCTCTTCCTTATCCGTTTTTCCTTAAACGCAGCGGATGGCTAATCCTTTTTACTTCTAATAATTAATTCCTCTTTGAATTACTCTCAATTAATTTACGATATTTGCCAGTTCCAAGATGGCGGCCATTGAGCGCGACCGTAACCGGCGAGTCCTTTCTTCCTCTTCACATCCCCCACCAGGTAGATATCAAGGCACCCGGCTCGCATCCATTCAGTATGCGGTCGGCGAGGCAGTTTACTAGTAGGTGTTTCCGGCGGGTGGCTTGACGAGTACAAGTGAGTAACCATACAGCAGCGGGATGCCCTTGGCCCATCGTAATTTAGATGGGTCTTCATTTTAACTCTCTTCATTTTGCGCTGGATCTCCTAACAGGACAGCGCTCCATGAACTTTTTACTTTATCGCTTGTATCTCTATCCTAGGTGTACGAGTGTCCAACCCCCCCTCAGTCGACCATGAGGCACAGTTTTGCCTTTTAAAATGTATGTATTTTCGTACTTTTGTTTGTCTTGTGTGTAATTTATGTTGTCAGACGCATGTTTTTAGACCTTGTGTGTATTATTAAATGTGCACTTCGTGTATTCACGATCACTTTTTATTCACGATATAGCTAGACGCCAGCATGAAAGATGTACTGTCTGGAGAACTATACAGTGGCACAATAAGAATATGTGAAAATTGAGCATTGCGACACTGGTGCATAGTGTAATCACTTTTTTATCCTATGACAATAATGCATAATCTGCCTTTTTCTCCATTAACGTCTGTTTTCCATCCTACAGATTTTCATTAGACGTACATTACGTATGTATTTTTGATTAACGCATGCAAATTTTGCACAGCGTTTTGTGTTTTTTCACTTATTATTGCACCAAATTAGGTCTTCTAGGAGTGGTACTTACACTGGGCTGGTCCCAGTGTAGTCCTGATGAAGAGCTTGGGAAGCTTGAAACTAGTCGACCGTATGCTAGGTACACTTACCCATTATAGTAGTTTTCTCTAGCATATTACCCACTTTTTAATTAATTAGCTAGGAGCAACATTAAAATTTATATTGGCCCACTAGTTGATTATTTTAACTCACTTTAAACCACTCCACACCACAACACTTGCACAACACATAGTCTTGTTCAGTGCTCCTACGTAAATCCGTAAGTCGCAGCACGCCTCAGCCCGTAGAGGACTGAGAGGACCCCAATGATGAAGCATGTCACCGTGGGGAAACCCTGGTGAGTGAGGGGACTAAAGAAAGGAATTGCCCTTTCTTTCTTTTGCTTGGGTGTTCTTTCGGGAAACAAGTGCTTTCCTCACACCCTTTTGGTTAGGTTCTCATAATCTGAAGACTCGGATTATTTATTTAGTCATGTACACAATGGGAGGGTGAACCTAACCGTTAAAAAACCTCTCCTTCCCCCTTCTTTTTGATATACATTCAGAGCTTCTCGCCATTCCTACTTTATATGTGGCCAGACCGCATATATACGTCTACCTTTGGATTGGGATGGTACCTGTTACATAGCATTCCTTCTACCACCTGTTTTCCTAGCTCCTCCTGATTATCATAGAAATACTCATTTAGTACACAATAGACAGCAGAGAGATCTCCCAATTGTCGATTACACTGAAACAGCATGGGAAAAATACACAGATTTCAATAAAGGTTTCTTTCCCTATATAGGTACAGTTACTAATAGTAAGCTGATACGTAGATTAACCAGAACCCTTGAAGCAGTAGTGAACGAAACTATTTCCGCCTTAGGCAATTTAACAGAAGAGCAGTCTGCTATGCGGATTGTTGTGCTTCAAAATAGTCTTGTCCTTGACGTCATCCTGGCCGATAGGGGCGGAGCTTGTAGGGTCATCGGATCAAGTTGCTGCATTTTCATACCAGAAAATTCGCCGTCAGTATATAAAGCCATAACTCGCCTTCATAAGATTGTAAGCCAGATACACCAGAGTCCAGGCACCTGGACTTGGTCCGGTTGGTTCTGGGGCGTGTTGTCAGCCTGGGGATGGAGAATGCTATCCTTCCTAGGTATTGGCTTTCTCATACTATTCAGTTGCTGCCTATGTCTACAATGTGGGCCAGCGATTTGTGGTCTGTGTGCCACCTCGTGTATCCCACATCCAAGTTTTCGCTCAGGATCTCGGAAGAAGAAAGAAGAACAAATGATGCTATATGAACAGATCGATGGATTGATGAAGATCGATATCTCCTGAGGGTCCGTAGGGGACAAGGAGGGAATGAGGAAATATGAATTTTGTGATCAGTTATGTCCCCTATCGTAGACCCCAACGGCTCCATGTACATGCTATAAGTACATGTATGTTCCCTCCTGCTCCAGCTTTGAAGACGCAAATATATGTGCGTCCACCGTCAACATGTCCTCTTTCAGATCCGCCATGAATGGGTCAGATATTCCTTTCCTAAGTATGAAAGGCCACCGACTTTATGTGGTTCACTTTCCACATTTTACAGATTCAGGCGAGTAGGCCCGAATTCTGTCATCAAGCCTTTTCCTGCCTTCTGCCTCTGAAAGCTCCAGTCTGAGCCTGCATCTGTGACCATGAACTTTGTCCTACTCCCTGCGTGGCTAACGGTGCCTGATCCAGCCCGTCGCCTGCCAAAAACTGTATTTCACCTTCAAGATTATCTCCTCCGCTCCTCATCCGACGCATTCCTGTCTAGCAGTTTAGGTAAACATTCCTCCAGCTACCGTGCAAAGGGCCAGGCCTCGCTGTCCTCATGCAAGTAATTCATAGCCCTGTTACCATGGAATATTCCTACCCCCTCGCATCTAGTGTAGACACTTAGACGCTTGTACACGCACTAACAGTCAGTATAGTCAGTATAGAATAAGATTCTATCCTAAGAGACCTCTCTTTTTGGATAACACAGTTCTTTAAACATAGGATATTAGATATGATTTGGGATTAGGTTGACATAACCCCAGACTTCTGTCTCCACATGTAGAGCTAAATGTCAAGTCCCCTTCACCCTCTAGTTGCACGTCAATCACACGTCATGCGGCTGCGCGCGCATCCCTGCCAAATATTTCTGCTGACATTGCAGGATTCTCTTATGGATCCACCCACTTGTGACATCATGTATGATGACGTTTATTAAATTACGCCCATGTATACGCCTCTATTAGCTACGTATGCACAGTTTATCTGTATTATCAGCTGTTACGCCTCTTGCATCTGTTTCACTGTAATGTATTTTCTATAAAACTGCCTATCTGTCAATAATATATGCCCTTCCTTCCTGAACTTTCGTGGTGATGGAATAGAATGCCTATAATTTGAATTGTATTCCTTTGTATAGGAATAAAGCCTTTTAAAACCTCTAATACCACGTATTCTGCCTATTATATTTACTGAGTTATTCTTAATAGACTTTACCGCATAAAAAATAGTACCGGTAACGAAATATTTACCACAGAACTTTAAAGAGAAGTCATTCCCAGAAGGTGTGGCCCCTTCCACTAAGGCTGACAGCAGATCCACTTAGGCAGTAATGAATTAGATTATTTCCATAGAAATGAAATGGGCTGAATGATCAAAGTCCTTATTAGTCACAAACCAATGGCAATGTTTGAGCAACTAGTCAAAATTGTAATATTACCTTCAAACTTTAGAAACCCAACCAGTACAAGACTTAATGCTGGAATGAAAATGGCCAGCATTTATATTTTTGTACTTATAAGATGGTTTTCTAGTGGGTAACAGATAAGGCAATATTTGCCCCTTTCTGCAACTGCAAGTCTGAATGCGTTGGAGCACTATTGGGTGCCTGAATCTGACAGCTACCAATTCACTAATATCAGGCAGGAATCTACTAGGTGCTCCACCAAGCCGGTGGGGGTTCACAGGATTATGCATCCTTTTTCCAATAACTATTCCTGTCTTCTGAACAATTGGCAATCTTAAAGACTCTAGGGGAGGTTCTAAGAATTTGGTTTGGTTCCTGATTTCACCACTTTGGGGTGCAATAAGAGTTGCACGCCTGAGGAATGGTTTTGGCACTGCTATGGCCAGGCACAGAATAACAAAAATCACCCACAAACTGCTGTTTAATGAAATATTGTAGACCATTTGTATTTAGTTTGGCCAGGGTTACATGTAGACACAAGTGTTTTACCTCTTGTTAGTATTTCACCTATGCAATTATCTTTACAATCTTCACAAAAGCATACCATGTGCAATCAATCTTATCATCCTGGGTAGCAGTTGATGCAAATTCATCTATTGTCACTTACATATCCTCCTTCCTATGTAGTCACTTTCACCCCATACTACCAGGGAATGGTTTGATCATATACCAAATACCCACTGTCAACTTCAAAAGTGTACCAGTTACCAAGACAATGAACTCATTTGGCAGATTTCATGAAAAGGTCACTATGTCCTATGTAGAAGCAAGGTTGTCCTGCAGTGTCCGTGTCTCTTGTTTTCGCCTGTCAGATTCCATCTGACAGTGGTGAGTTTTTGGATACAGAGGCGATAGCCTCATTACTCCACATTCATTTTGAGTTTTTTAGTCGCTGTTTCGGTTGTCTTATTGATGTGTGACGCTTTGTCACAGTTGAGGTTGGATCACAAGGTCAGCAAAAGAGATTATCGTAGTCGGCAGGATGTCCTGCAGTGTTGGGTTTGAAAGCCTGTATAATGCTAACTGGCCTACTCTGGATAGGGAAGGTTTCCGTTTCTGTTAAGCATCAACCCCTTTTCTCAGGTACCACCCTGAAAATATATCAGTCGGTGTTGTACATGCAATAGTTAGCGTTTTACCAGTTCTGTCTCAATGCACCAAGTTCCTCCTCACCATATTCAAAACCACATCAATATACAATTTTAATACACAAAAAATGCTGAACAGGCCCTGTACTAGCTTAACTCGAAAATATTTGGGACAACTACATAAGGGAAACTGAGTTTTCTTGCAAAAAACGAGTTCAGGCATTGCACTCCTCGTTACTCCAGTGGTCATTTCTTTTATACCTCTCTTTAGCATGCTCTCTGTGTCCATCCTCTGCTCTTGAGTGTTATAGAATACAGTTTGAAGCTGCTTGTAATCAAACAAGACAGACACACGCAGATGCACTGCTCAAACACAGATGCATAACTGAATCCAATTAACTCAATTAATCATTGAGAAAAGTTTTACGTTGTTTTTTTAATTATTTAAATTGTAAATCATTTTCTTATTGATACAGTCACTCTGATGCGCCTTGTACAGGTTCTGCTTGTGGTGAGTGAAGATTCACAAGGGTGCAAATCGTATATGTCCCATGAATAGGTCATTTTGTATTAAAAGTGGCAGAGTGCCTGCTCATGGTCCCATCCCTATTCTCAGAGGTAAAGGCTACACATGTCAAAGTTTTTAGTTGTCAGGGAAACAAACCAGATAGTGGCAAGGTCAGTAGCTTTGAAATTCACGCTGGAGCGCTGCAAATCGCAATAAAGAATGTCTGCTGCAGTGAAAAGCAATAAAGCACACTTTTTTTGTCTAAACAATGCAGGAGTGAGATAAAGTATTAAATGCGTGATGAAAGAGTGTACCTTCCAGATTTAAAATAAGCAATTGTTTAATTTTTCTGGAGGAGGAAGGATACATACAAACACCCAATAGAAGGAATACGAAAATGAATTACTCCAGTGGGCTAACCCAAGATGTGGGTGACAATCTCTCAAGCCAATGGCTGAAGGTTCCTGAACCAAAGAAGTCAACGACTGAATGAGGGTAAACCAAAGCCTGTTAGAAGATTATAGATTGGGTTCCATTTCCCAAGAAAAGCACAGTCCTAAAGGAAACGTTGGCATAAATCAAGGTTTCCTTACCCTTGCTGACGCCAAAATGAGGGAGGAGCGAAAAAGCAAATGCCATGGGATTTACTAGAACTCTCTTATAAAGCATTGCTTGCCTTAGATTTGTTTCTAAATTTGGTATGTTTGTGAGGAGTGTATTTTGCTAAATAGGTGTAAAGCCACTAAAAAGCAAGAACTGGGTTAAGCGCGGGACCGTTCAAGTAGTATATGAATTTGCCTCACAAATAAACACTTCTTCAAAAATAAATATTATTAAATGCTTCATTGCACCTTGGGTCATCAGTTCCAAAAAGATGCACATGTTTGTTAGGCTTTACATGCATGGGAAACATTACAGAGCAACCAACAATGATGTACACTTCAATGCTGAGGGGGGGGGCCTAGGGCACTTCAAATAGTTTTCCTGTCAACACCAGTTGGTGGAAAGCACATTACACTTTCCTCGATGAGATGATGGGCAATTTCAATCAATCCTCACCGAAACTTGAAGCCATCAGCATGTTACCATTGTGATTAGTAATCTACACAAACACACTGGCACTTGAATTAGCTGAAACAAAAGTTCCCCTTATGAATAAAATATCCCAATTCAGATTAGCTCAATGGCAGAGGCTACAAAACCGTCCTTTGATGTTGCAAATTCACATATAAGGGCTACTACTGCAATATCCAGATATATCTCTGCAGGGTGTTGGAAGCAGGAACCTGCCCATGCTGTGCTAGCTCTAAAGGCTCCCTCGCCTTCTGCAAGCTCGAGATTAATCTAAGGGAAAAACAATCTATTAAATGATGGTGATAAACGATGTCAGAGTATTAGCTCCGTGTGCAGCAGACCATTAAAAGATTATTTCCTTTGTGCGACAAGGTGATATGTATAACAGATAGGCTGCCCTAGTACACGCTGATACATCGCAGCCGTGCGGTATCCGCCGCCACATCTGTTTTGGTGCCTGTCTTGCTGAAGATACATGTGCGGCGCATTCTTTCATAGTTCTTGCATCTGTGTGCTCAGGGTGTCACTGCTGGGCTTCTCACTTAGCGATACCAAAGGGGATGATGGACGGAGCGCTTGAGCAAATCAAACACTCACCCCCAGTCAACTGATCTGGGTTTAATCCATCATCACTCTTTAGCTCACCCCACCTCCCCAGTTCAGACATGGCCATATGCAAATCGGTTTGAACCTGTGCCTCATAGGAACAGTCCATCCCGAACTGCCAAGCCATGTCTTCCCTGGACCGTAAACAAGCATCCTGGGACCGGTTTCGGGTTCATAACCCTCATCAGCCAGGCTCTCTTGAATCCAGTGGGGTCAGCAAACCACCATGTTTGTGACTGCTTTTTAAATAAACTAGTTTAAAAAAAAAATCTAGCCCGTTGTCCTTAAAGGGAAACAGGACGCATTTAAAAAAAGAAAAATGAAATGTTTTTGTTTCATTAGGTCAAGCTGTAGCGGCAGCGCGCAAGCGCTGCTCGCTCTGTGAGGCATGCAGTAGTAGAGTATTGGAAACAAGCTTCCCTCACTCTCCGTCCATATTTTTCATTGACTTCTGTCTGTGTCCTTCATATATTCTGTCTTCTGATTGATTATGAGGCTTGTTAGTCCCACCTTATTATGCCATGTTGTCATTTGTACCCTCCCATGGCTATTGGCCCCTTTACTTGGAGTGTTACACTGTACGGTATGTGTTATATATAAGCACTATTTTCCCAGTCCCCCGCCTGCACTCCCGTTGTCCTTGCCTTCCTGCACCCCCTCACTCCCGCTGTCAGTGCCTTCTCACCCCCCTGCCCCCGCCCACACTCCCGTTTGCGATGCAATAGGTCTCACGTAAATGCGAATCCTATTGCAGTGCAAATGCTTGTATTCTAAATGCTGTGGACATTTTAGTCCTTAAACGCAAAACTCAGAAGTGAAATGACTTCCAAAAACTTTAGTTAAGACTTTATTGACTTCAGATAATTTCCCTAATTACCCAATAAACATCACAGCAACAGTTTTAAAATATAAGACAGAAGCATTATTTCTAACATTACTTAATGAATATTACTTTGCTGCTTGTCTGGTCCTGATGATATTTGATGGAAACAAAAATGCACTTGCCATAGAGTTATTGTTGGTAAATAATGAAAACTGTTTCCTTTCAAGATGGCAGCAATGCACGTGAAGCTTACAGTGCCATTTTTGTCTGTCCTCTCTTTTACTTAAATCAAAGAGGGGTTGCGCGAGGAGCTCTCTGTGCTGGAGTAGTGACAAGAGTGTCTTGTTTGTTATTATTTTCAATTATTTATTTTTTTTGCATATTTATATCGCGCGAACTTGACCCGAAGGTATTGGAGCGCTTTACATAGCACTGTATTTACATTACACATTCAGGCACGGGGAGATTAAGTGATTTGCCCAGAATCACAGGATGTGGACGCGGCCTCGAGGCTCGAACCCTGGTTTCCTGCACCAGAGGCGGCAGCGCAGCCGACGGACCACATCCTTGTTGCGACCCCTGGCAAGAACCGCCCACCCGGTTGAGCGGTTGATGCAGGTGATGGTGTAAAGCAGCTGGGCACCAGTAATATGAAGAATGGACGAGGACGAGGTCAACATCAGGGAGCAGGACTTACACAGTCAAGTGCAGGAATAGATCATGAGTACTTCACAGTAGCATGGGAGGCAGTGCAGAGAGAGGAGATGCGTTTGTGGACAGCATACAAGAGTTCCAAAGCAATTTAGAGAATGACAGTAGCTAGTGGATACGCAGCAACCGCCTCGCTTATCAGCAAAAGCCCAGTGGCCAGTTGCATTTGTGGTCAACTATTGACTGGTAACTTTCCAGGTCAGCACTAGTCGTTGGTCATTTACACCAGTACCATTTGCGAGTGTGACCAACAGCAACATGGTGGTTGCAGCTTGGGGTTAGCAGGAGATTGGGGTCATGACCAGTTATAAAGGCAGTAGCAGCTTGCGGGTTCAACTGCATGAGAAGGAGGGAGAGAATAGAGGGTAAAAAAAATAAAAAATAATGAAAAAAAATATTCATCGAGAACGCCGGGCTTGAAACAGTGTTGGAGCCGAGGATGCCCGTGACTGCTCCAGGTTGTAAATAAGATTTACAATTTTGAACCCATATCAATTTTATTAATCCCAAGAATGTCTGTCAAATCTTAGAAGTTCCTCTTTCTAATTGCACATATGTGGGGTTTCTGCACTCGGTGGTTATATTTTTGTTCCCTGTTTCAAAGAGTTAACGTTCTGGCATCTTCTATGATCTTGAACTTACTGCTTCGTCTTGAGTTACTGCTTGGTTTAAAGTCTTGAGTTTTCTCGAATCAGGCGTCCAGCTATCAGTATTCACTTTCAACCTTTGAGCTGGTCACTTGACTTTGCTGGAGAGGTGGTCTAGCACTAGCCTAGCAGTGGACAGATGTTTTCGGGATTCTAGTGCATGTCAGAAATACCAAATGTAGCACAATGAAATCATGTATACTGCAAATAATGTATTTTCTACATTATTGCATCCTCAAACTGTAAGCGATCTCAAAAACATTCTCTACATCCCTAAAATCCATCACGAAAAACTGAACTTTCAATTCAATCTTCTAATTTTAGCCTCTGCTTTTTTTTCTTTCAAATTGCCCCCTCTTTCCTTTCCGTGCTCAGCATGCCTCCTCTCTCTCAGCATAACCTACTATGTCACATGCATGTTTGCATTAATTTATATTAACGCAGACTCAACAGAACTCATTTAAAAGATCACAGCATCTCCTCCTTCCTCTCATAGTCATACCCTGCAACCTAACCATACCAAATCTCCTGTAAATCATTTTTTCAACCCCATCAAACCTACATAAGCTCCCATACATCTGCCCCCTCACTAATGATTACAGTAAAATCCTATTATTTTTTCCACCATAAAGAAACAGGGATGGCTGCATGGAATGGTTTGCTGAGCCATAATACGTATCACACTATAAAACAACCATTTGCAATGCAATAGGTCTCGCATTTACATGAGTTTAAGCTATTGGCAGTGTAAATGACAATGCCTTTTATTTATGTTTTAAAAACCAAAACATGAATAAAAGGCATTGTCATTTACAAAGCCAATAGCTCAAACTTGCGTAAATGCGAGACCTATTGAATTACAAATGCTTGTTTTTTAAGAGCAGGCAGTGGTCTGTGGGACCACCGTCTGCTCTTAAAAAATATTTACGCTGCCCAGTACAAATGGGAAGGGGTCCCCAACTTGAGGTAGGTGATAACTGCGATTGTTTTGCGACTGTATTTGCAGTAACAAAACAATCTTCAATACTAGTGCGACTCGCTATTAGGAAGAGACGCCCTTGGCATGACCCTTCCTAATAGCAACTCGCAAGCCGTCTTTTGCGAGTCGGACTCACAAAATAGGGTTTGTACATACCACACACCTTTTTAGCTATCACAAAAGGGCTGATTTCCTGTGTGCGACTGCTAAATAGGGTTGTACATCTGGACCTAATTCTGTTGCAGGGGTATGTTCCTGTTGCATACCTGTCTGTATGTCTGTGTGTCTGTCATTGTAAATGCAGTGTCATAGTTATCAGTTTATGTTTCTTTGGTCTCCTTTTCCATGGAATAAGTACTGTATTTTCTTGCATACATTCTTTCTTCTTTATAGGGCTATTTCTATAGCATGGACCTCGCTTGCAGCGCAGTAGGGCATTTTACTTTTCATGGGTGTTTACTGTAACAGGCCTGAGGTTACAACCTATAGTTACAATCTATAGTGCAATATGGGAGGTCATGAGTGGAAACATTAGGGTTAGCGGTTTTGTTGTGTAGATAACTATAACTAACTAATATCAGGGGTTTTGCTTACAATAGTAAAAACCTATTCAACTGTGGATATTGTTCAGAGAATTATTAGTATTTAAATATTAGTAGGCAACCAAAATCGCCCATTAGTAATATCTGTAGATTTAACAAGTATATTCGAACAGCATTCTGCCTTCCTCAGCGCCTTGAGACCCTAACGGGTGAGTAGTTGCGCTTTACAAGAATCCTGATTGATTGACTGATCCAGCATACTGTGCACTTTCTATAGCCATTACCAGTAATTTCATGGGAATCGATTGGCTAAAGAGCCCTCAAATAGTACACCCATGTGTACACCAAGCACAGCCAGCAGCCATGTGCCATATGCCCCAGGACATGGCTGAATCTGGGGCCATGATATGTGCACAATACACCAGCACACAGAGGCCGCAAGACATGTTGTGTCCTACACCTACTGTGCATATGACATAACCTGAAGCCATACAATCTGTTCATGCTAATCATGCATAATGCCCACCAGGCATGGCCATTGCCCAGTTCATCTATCCTAACGAAGTTCCCACTTTCAGTCAAGCCTTGACCTCTGGACACTAAGTGCTGAACTAGTGCTTTTTGCATAGTGCAACTGCATATTACTTACAGAAGATGCTCTTCACCTTTGAACTTCCACTGGGTCATTTTAGGTGTTTTTAGTGTGGTGGGATGACCTTACCTTTGTGTACGTCATGTTCTCTGAATCAACTGAACCTTGAAGACACATGTAAAAATGTTATTTGGGCATTGCCATAGGCCCTATGCCATGCTTTGGTCTACCCTTTTGCCTAGGCATGTCTACCTTTCCCAACATGTCCTCCTTTACCAACATTTTATAACAGGGACCACAGCCCAGAACTCTGTCACAAATTAAAATTGGATATTACACAAGAACGATGGTTAATGACTTTAACCAACCAGGTAGCCACATGAATTTAGAATAGATGGGTTAGCAGAGTCACATCCAATGGATAAAGGGTGACACGTCTAGAAATTCGAAGTATTTCTCCAAAGCTCTAAAGAAGGGGCAGGTCCAAGATGGCAGATGGATAGGACATGCCTTCTCAATCCTCCGCCACCTGCCACTGGTCGGGGTCCTCCATCTGTGCCCCTGGAGTACAGCCTGGGTTCCGGTGCAAGAGGCTGAGCTGGTGACAGCGAGGAGAACTGCAGGTCACCGGTGGACGGGTCCGTGACAGTAGCCAGGGCAGTAAGGAGAGGAGGCCTGGAGATTCCTCAGGCCTATGGGGGGCGCAGCCTCAGCAGCAACCTGAGAGACTGCTGTCTGGGGCCAAGTGCACAGCCGAGGACTCACTTGAGAAGTGAATGGAGACAGACAGAAGGCGCATGGAGAGGCAAAACTGACATTTTGCCTGGGCCGGCGCTTGGAGAACGAGAGCCGGCGGCAACTCAGGGGCAAGGGATCACTGAGTGCTACACTGCCTTTGAATACTGCAGGATTCTTGCTGCTGACATGAGCCTTGGACTTTGCAATTGCTTGGGAGAGGCAGTAGTGGTGCTTCCTGTTGAGACCGACCTGGACATCGCCCTAGGCACTTCACCCCCGGGTCAGCCATAGGAGCGATAGCCTGGGCATTACCCCCTCCTCTGTATACTGTGAGGGGATTGGATTGGTGCTGGGGGAGCCATCGAGAGAAGCCTCAATCGCTCAATAACATCTGACAGCGCCTGGTGATTTGACGGGGCGCCAGGGCACAGGGAACAGGTCCTAACACCTTCAGCACATCTATTGGGGTTGTGCCCAGGAGTGTGCTGCCAGTGGACTGCCTAGTGGGACTAGGCCCCCACATTGTGTTCACGGAGCAGTGCCAACCGCAGCGGGGGACCCAGAAGGGAGCCTGGGCCCTGGAGTGAGTGAGCATGGCAATGAAGGGGTGAGTCAATTGTGCCCCTGGGTGTTGCCTGGACTCTGGCCTGGCCCCGGTAGTATGTGCAAACTAGAGGGGGGACTGCCTGGTGGCTGGCGCTACCTAAGAGACAATATGAAGTATAATTGCTGGGGCTGTCCTAAACAGAGCCAATTTGAGAGAGCTTCTCTGTGTTCCTAGCTGACAGCCCGTGAGAAGCTTTTCGGAGGGGCCCACTACAAGCGACTGGCGCCATGCACCTGTATTAATCAGGAAAGACCTGCTGCCTCTTTACTGAATTGGAACTCTGAGAGCAGTGCCGGTGGCTCTGCCCTATGACTGTCTCCTTTGCCTCCTGGAAGCCTTGGTGCTGGTGAACGGAGCCCTAGAGAACAATGGGAAGCAGAGTGAAGGTTGGTAGTGACGAGGACAGACTGCTCCAAGGCCAGGCCACATTTGCACACATAGTGTGTTCAACTAGTCCTTGGGCCTTTTTTTTAATCGGGGTTGCGCCACGTAGCGAAGAGACCTGTGGTCCCACCAGAACTGCTACCCATCGTAGAAGGAGGTGACAGACCTGGGTGGCCATGGCAGCAGCCCTTGCACAGAAAGACAGGTTCCTAAAAGAGATGCTCTCTAGGCCAGCTAGTGGAGCCGCAGTGGAGAAACCCACGTTACAAAGTGGGACCAAGAGGCAGAAAGCAATGACGGTCAGGGTCTGGTGACACAGTCCTTTTTGGAGGCTTTGTTTGCTTCCCTCCGGAAAGACCTGCAAATGGGAAACAACCATTACAACGCAGTCATTACAACGCACTATCTTTACAACGCAGCTATTACAACACAACTACCTTTACATCGCATGCCATTACAAAGCATGTCACTACAACGCATGCCATTACAACACATACCATTAGAAAGCATGCCATTACAATGCATTATAAGGTAAGGAATAGGGATTTTTAGGTCGAGCATTCGAGACCTCTTGTATATACTTTAGTATATGCTTATATGTATATGTACTTTGTGGGCTCTGGAGATCAGCCCTAGGTCTTGTATGCTTCCGCTTAGGGACTTTTCTGGTCACCTGCCTCTATTTAATGGTCTTGATAGAAAATGACCAGTAGAGGTCAGCAAAATACCAGAATTCCTTTCTATTTAGGGACTTTCTTTTTTTAATTTTTTCTGGCAACTGCCTCTACTTTACTGTCTTGATAGAAAACGACCAGCAGAAGTCAGTAAAATACCAGAATCACTTTATCATTCTCTAGATTCCAGTCCATAGAAATTGTCTTCCACGAGCACCCATAGACAATAACATTGTTTTCAAATCTAGTATTTTCAGTGATATGACCACCGAAGGCCCTAATTTTATATTAAAAACAGAGCTTTGGACTATACCATTTGCTGCTGAAAGGCGATATTTCTCTCCATGTGTTCCCATACCTGGCGTGTCATGCAGTTCGGTGCTTACTTTCTCTCCATGTTAAAGAACAGTAGCTGTTTCAGCACCAGGCTAATGTGCTGCATAGCTAAATACATATAAGGTCCCAAAGGCGAGACCAATTGCATTGCAAATGCTTGTTTAGTTTTAGGATTGGTATGGGTTTTGGGGTACAAGGGGATAGTATTTTTACCCCTACACTATCCAACATTTACCCTACTGTTGCACTCATTGGAGTGGAAATAGTAATTTTTACCCCTACACTATCCAACACTTACCCTACTGTTGCACTCACTGGAGTGGGAATAGTAATGTTTGCCACTACACTATCCAACACTTGCCCCATTGTTGCCCCAAAAATATTATGCATTGTAATGGTATGCGTTGTTATGGTAGTTTTCTAAAAAATGCGTTGTAATGGCATGCGTTGTAAAATCATACTTTGTAATGGTAGTTGTGATGTAAAAACCCCATTGTAAAGGCATACGTTGTAATTGTTTGCGATGTAACGACATACATTCCCTGCAAATGGTTAAAGAAGACCTCACTCAAGCTCTGAAAGATGTCTGCCACAGCCTGACTGTGGTGGGTGACAGAGTATCCGCTCAGGAGGATTACAAAGCTGGATGTGATAAAGAGCTCAAGCAGAACCAACAGGAAGTACTGGGCATCTGTGGCCAGCAGATTGATCTACAGCTCATGCAGAGGATCTGGAGAATTGATCACAAACAAATAATATTTGGATTAGGGGTGCACTAACCACAGAAGAGGGAACAGACATTGGTGAATATGTGCAAGCCTTGTTCCATCAAATCCTTGGCACCTCGAGGACACAGAGATCCAAATGGACAGGGTCCATAGAGTCGGACCACCGACCCTGGAATATGCCCATCTGGCTGACATCCTAGTCAAAGTCCATGACTTTAAAATGAAGGAGATGATCCTTCGTAAGGCTAGAGACATTACTCCCCTACAGTTTCGGGGGCATAAGCTGGCTCTTTTCAGGACCTTTGAGCCCTTACCCTCCAGAATCGCAGAGCCTTCAGAATGGTGATGACCTTCCTCTGGGAAGAGGGCATATTTTATTCCTGGGGGCACCCTTTCTGTTTGATCCTCTGGTGGGAAAGACAACTGCATCATCTTCACTCTTTCTCTAATGCATGCCATCTGCTAAACATCGAGGCCATGGAGGAGGCAGCCCCACGGAGCAACCCGTGTTCTTGCAAGATCAGGAAGAGCTTCCAGTGGCAAAAGAGTCCAGATGGCCCTAGAGGGCTGCGACTGGATTGTGAGACTATAGCTATGGAACGGCGTGCTGTGTTAGACAATTTGGCATTTGCGCCTGAGTGGCTGGACATGATATGAGAGGCCCTGGGATCCTCTGATTTTCTTCTGACCAGCAGAGGGCCATGGTGAGGCCCTAGGGGTGAAGGGGATGTCAGGGTTCTTCCTGAAAAAGTTGGAGGTACTCTGATGGGCCCCTGCCCCGGCAGTCTTTCAGGAATTTACTGGATTTGTCCAGCACCATATGTTTAATTGAGACTGAGTTATTTATCGTTTACAGTTGGGGTTTTTCTTCGGAGAATGCTCACGCCTCAAAGGGGTCCTTCATGCTCTTGAGCCATGCAGTATAGCCTTCTTTGACAATCCCAGGCCACACTTTCCCAGAAGTCCTGTTGGGATGGTTCTGAACCGGGTTAGTGCATGGCCATCTGCCTAGGCTCAGCCTTTTCCACTGTAGTGAGGGGTACTCATGCTCATGCTTACAATGAGGGTACTCATGCTCCAGAGATGCTAAACTGGGGTACGGTCCCAGAGTGAGTGGGGTCATTCTGGGCTTTGAATGGTGCCTGGGGTGGGAAATTCCATTAGTCCTGAGGCCCGCTGCCTTTCCGTCCCACCACGTCACATTTCCACCATGCTAGCCTGAAGGTTATTTACCTTAATGTGAAGGGTCTCAACAATCCGACCAAGTGCAGGTTGACTTATCCTATCTCAAAGAAGGAAACACATTTGGTAGCTGGGGATTGAGCACTGCCTGAAGTCACATGCCTTCCCACACCAGTTTTTCTCCTCACCACCCACTAAAAATGTTGGGGTGGCCCCCTCAGCTCATACCATTATAGGTATGACTCCATTTGAATTGTTCCAAAAGAGGAAGGCTAATACCTTGGTACACCGTTTATGGGTAAACACACATTTGCTGAATGGTGTGAGGATTGAGAATGACCAAAAAGGATGGCGAGAAACTGAACAGGAAAAGATGAAAGAATGGAAAGTGATTAGATGCTCACACATCTACAAAAAAGACTCTGGTGCCATGCAGGTGGGTGTTGTGGTAAAAGTCAAAAATCCATCGAAAGGGAATGTACTGTCCAAATGTTTGTCTCAAATGAAGGTAACAAGGTTTTTATGAGTACTGTCAAAACAGGACCACAGAATCTGGAATCTGAAAAGGGTGGCAAAACTGCCCTATATGATGAGGCTTAGTGATTGTGAAAATGAGTATGTTGGTTTTGAAGTACACTAAGAATGTAACGATTTGAGGAGGAATAAGAGGTTTATCTGAAAGATTATAAGTGATTTAATATGTCTCATTCAAAGCTTTTCGTTTTTACTTTCAAGTGTCAATAGTGCACACTTAAAGGGGTGCTCAGTTTTCTATGTTTTGTTCTGTCTTCTACGTATGTGTAATTAGTTGTACTTCTTCATTTAAAGGGAGGCAGGTGTGGTATCCTCTGTTATGGAATGTTAGCGTGGAATGTTAACCGGGTTTCCTATGAATATATTATGGCATGTTTCGCCTATTTAGATTGGAATAGACATATGGAGGAAGGGGCAACTAAGAGTGGTGGCTAATGTGTATTATTATTATTATAATGAAACAAACGCTGCTTTCCCTGTGCTGTGGAGTGCACCTGCTTTGTTACAGTGTACTTGTCTGGGATCTTCAGGGTCAGCAAGACTTCACAGCAACTTGAAAGGACTTTCAGCTCTTTTTGCACAACCTGTGGTCCTCCTTTCAAATCTCCATCTGTCTCTCCCATACACCAATCCAGTTAGGCCCCCTGAGCGTACTATGATGACATCACATCCCTGGCTTGCTCAGATTAACTTATTTTAAGTCGCAGCTCTGGTATCTTCCAAACCACAGGTACCAACATTCTTACAGCAGGCTCCCTTGACTGCTCCTAAGTGTGGATCAAGTTGTTAATTTATGTTGATTATATAGATATCATTTTGCAGGTGGACATGTTTCCGTACACTGTGATTTCTGTTTGTAAACTAAATGGTGCTACTTTCCTAGAGATATAACACTGAGTGGATCTTCTACATTATCGCATGCCTCTTATGTGGACTCTGTGTACAAGTTCCCAAATTTACCTCACACTTTAAAAGAAATCCTTCACTGCTTTGCATTGTTAACAAGCATTTACAATGCAACGGTCTCGGCATTGTTAAAGTTAGAGCTATTGGCATTGCTCATGACATTATTTTTGTTTATGTTTTTAAAACATTTAAAGAAACGGCATTGTTATTTATAATGCCAATAGCTTAATCACTCTCAAATGCAAGACCTATTGCATTTGCATCCACAAACAGAGCCACACACACAAAGCCACCCACACACACGGAGCCACCCACACAGAGCCACTCACATAGAGCAACCCACACACAAATAGAGCCACCCACAGAGCCACCTACACACACACCAAATCTTGCCTGTTTCACACTCATTATACATCATGTTCTCGTTTAGCCCACTAACATGTTTAAGTCCACTTTCTGTTGTTGCAACCACCATTGTGCTCATACCTGTAAATTGGTTCTTCTCTGTGTAATACAAGGTAGCTGCCCTCCTTCTCTCCTCTGTTAACGTTCACTTTGTTTCTTCAGATCCTATCTCTCTCCCCTCTCTCTCTCCTCTCTCCCTCTCTCTCTCTCTGCTCTTCTTTCTCTTACCCTCTTTCTCTCTCCAGCTTGTTCTTTTTCTCTCTTACTCGCATGGTTGACTGGGAACCGAAAGCACTGCTGGCAAAAAACACAAACGCTCAAACTAACCCTGCTTCTGTTCTTTCCTCTCTATTTCTCTCCCCACCCCCCACCCCTCCAGTAACAAATCGTGTGCCACCTCTAAATAACATGGGAAAGCTGGAGAAAGGGCCAGCGGCGCCAGCAGTTGACCCTGCCTAAAACCGGCCTCCAAAGCTCCAACACACTGGGAAATGCCCGCACAACCCAGAACAGTATGGATCAAGTCTGATGGGGCATGTCCCCCTACCCCTGCTCTATTTGTCCTACTCACCTACCTGCATTATCTGTGATACGAGCTTATTATAGTTTCTACTAGCGCATCGACAATCATGCTACTTTATATACGTAGAACGATCACTATTGTGCATGTGCGCCCCAAGCCCTCCTCTCCAGGGTACGCACCAGCTTCTCCCTGAGGGCACTTAGAGTGCACTCCAGCCGCAGTTCCTCGCTGCTGCTTCGCGGTTGGACTGGGGCCCCCGCGGCCGGGTCCATCGCCAGTGCCCGGGTCACCAGCGCCTGCTGCCAGCTTCGAAGTAGGTGCAACTCCCGCAGACCAGCCAGGGCAGCTTGCAGCCTCTCCCCTACACGTTCCCGGTCCAAGCCTCCACGGCCCGCAATGCACCCCGGCTGCATGTTCGCCTCCAACTGCGGCCCCAAGGCATTGCAGGCTCCTCCAGCGGGGGCAGGGGTGAGGAGAGGCAGCACAGAGGAGAGCAGACAAGGGTAAACGACACAAGAAGGACAAGGATGCGGGAGGGTGAAGAGAATGCAATGAAAAAGACAGGTAGCAGCAGATGGCAGTGGGGTCGGCAGCACAGGGAGAGAGAAATAAAGTAAGATCGGAGGAGGGTACCGGCGCTCAGGAAAGGGCAGAAAGACTCAGGCTCTATAGGCATCGGATAATGGCTGCGCTCAGGGTTTCAGGGCAAGAGGATATACAGCTCGAGCGCAGCCTTCGAGCCGAGACCTAAAAATGGCGGATGGAAGCTTCGAAATTTTTTCGGATTCGGGGGCGTGTTCCTGCTGTTCGAAAAAGGGCGTGGCTAAAAAGTGGAAAGAACAGCACGGAACACGCCCCCGAATCTGAAAAAGACGGAGCCTATTTGGAGGGACGGCTCTCTCCTCCAATGGCTGGCCTCCGTTTAGGAAGCCAGCCAATGGAGGAGAGGCAAAAAGAGAGGCGGGCTAAAGAGCCACTCTCAGAAACATTAAATCTCCGACTTCCGGTTCTGCCTTCGGCAGACCGGACGGTCCTCGACCTAAAAATTAGAGCAAGAGATTAAGGGCCTGATTACGAGTTGCCCTGTTTACGCACAGGTTGCAATTACGAGTTGATTGGTATTTAACGTATCCAATAATTGTCGGATGGTTAAATATCTCAACCTGCTGAAATGTAAGGCCTGATGACGAGTTTCTCATTAAATTCTATGGGTTGGAATTACAAATTGTTAGGTATTTAATTAATTCGATAACCATTGGATGTGTTAAATAACTCAACCTTCATTAATGTTCAGCAGGTTAAAACTGCAGAAATTTTGGGGGGGGGGGACAATACAGTATCATTTGGATTTTGGTGTGTTAAACACCAAAATCCACATGTTATTTTACAGCAATTCACAATAGGTGGTATTTATTGCACTCGATAAATAATGTAATCCGTAGTATTGTTATTTATCATGTGTGATAGATACTACCCATTCTCGTAATCTGGGCCAAAATAGGATGTTCATCGTGTTCAGCGACGTGCAGAACGGTATCCAGCCCATGGAGTCGCAATATTGTCTAGCATATGACGATTCATTTCATGAAGGACATTCTGTTTCTCTCTCCAAGTGGGGGGGGGGGCTTGGACAGACCAGATTTAGCAAGAGTTATGCGATTCCTGTACTTAATTAATTCTGGGCTACCTGCGTCACATTAAGGGATTTCCGTCTTTCAGAACCACTATTGGTATACAATACACCTATCTTATTTTATGCTTGAGCTAGTATATCCCATATTTCAGAGTGATCTGTTGGTTGATCTTGTTCGAATTTGACACTGTTGGAGTCCTATTGGGTAAAAAATTACTTTGCAAATAGACTAAAATGAAAAGATATAGAAGATGAAAAAGCAGACAAAATAGAAATGTACGAATTCGTGAGTCTTTCACTTAAAACATGCATATGAAGCATTAGTGTTTAGGCATTGACTACAAACAGCAACAGGGAGGTGTGTCAGTGGCCTCAAACTAATTAGCAATTTGTATTTTACAGTATATACATTCAGAGAGTAGGCTACAGGGCAGTCCTTTTCAAGTGTTAACTCCTATGTTGTTTTAAAGAGTTACAATTTGTTGGGTGGGCTACCCTTGAAGACCATGACATTTCGTGGACGATTACTTCTATTGCATGAGTTTTAATGTATGGCTTAAAGTACTCCTCAGAGACTTTCTTCTTCCCATGATTGTGGCATTGCTGGCCCTTGTAGGTGCTTCGCAAGTCACCCATGACCCCACTTCACTGTGTCTATGGCACACCCCCACATATGTTATTGCTCCCATTGCCGCCAGCTTGTGCTCACAGTATTGGCTTTGCCATTGTTTGTTGAATTGTGTCAATAGCATATGCAGCACCAATTGCAATGTACAGCCTTTTTAAGCGTACAGAAAATAACATTTTAGGGTGGTCCAGACATTGCTATTGGGTTTGCCAGTGGTTGTGATGCAAATATACAAGCATTGGCAATACATGAGCCAGCAAGCATTGGTAAAGTGAGACTTTAGGAAATACGGTTAGTAGATGAAGGGTGTAAATACCCACCTCAAGTAATAATCACAATCTTTGTCAGGGTGAACCCTTAAAATTACTAAATGAACCTGAGCTCAACCTCTGGTAGCTGTGGCATAGAGCAGACAGGCTAAACTTAGGGGTAATGTGTAAAGTATTTATGAAGTGATAAAACAGTTATAAAGTCGAGATACAAAACAATAAACATCTCAAGAAATATTAGGGAAATAGAGTAAAATTTAACAAATAAAATTAAACTGAAATTGAAAAATATCCAATATGAAAATCAGAGATATGGTTTTTCTTAAATTCTAAGTAGAATAGCACTAAGAAGCACAAAGTGGCAATGACAGTCAATGCCCTCAGTAGCACAGAACCTGGGTGCAATTTGACCCTGACCGCATTGGAGTGCAGGTTGGATACCTGGTGAAAGATTTTACGTTTTAACACTAGCATCTTTAGATTTGATTTTGATTTTAGGGTTTATATACTGCTCAAATGCCCGGGGGCGTCTTGGCGCTGAAGCAGACAGGAAAAGTGAGGCCTGGAAGGAGATAATTCTTAGTTAACAATGAGAGAACAGCCAGGTTTTAACTTGCTTCTGAAAAATCAGGAAGTCAGAACACCGTTTGATGGATACAGGTAGAGCATTCCAAAGCGTGGCTGCCTTCAACAGGAAACTCCGGGCACACCCCAGGCCATGAGCTTTATTATAGGGATAGATAGTAGCCTCGCTTCCGAGGATCTGAGCTTTCTGCTAGGTGAGTACCAGGCTAATTTACTATGGAAAAAGCTAGGTCCAGAGTTATGCAGTACCTTGAAAGTTATGCAGAGTGTTTTAAACTCTAGACGTTTTGCTATAGGTAGCCAGTGTAGGTTAATCAAAGTTCGGCCCGCTGACTTATGTTTCGGAATTCCAGTGAGCAGTCTCGCTGCAGCATTCGTAATATTTGTAGTTTCTGTAGCGACTTCTTGCGGATATCAATATATAACGAATTTCCATCATCCAGAGGTGCTGTACAATCTTTGAAGTTCATTTGGGATGAAAGGTCTGATTTGTTTTCAAAAGATCTTGGTGGTATAGGTAATAGGATCTAGGCGCCACAAGTAATTTCACTCCAAATATAAAAGATTAGTTACTAATTCTAGACGGTGCTATAGGGTAAGGGAGAACCACCAGCCTCCCCAAAAGATTGTGGCAAAAGCAACAAGATACAAAGGTTAGGCACCCTAGCACACGTAATATTCAAACTGTGGTTATTTTCCCATGTTATTCACAACACAAAAATTAATCAATTCAGTCGAAGTCTTTTCCTCTTTTTTTCTTTATGTCCTTTAATCCAGTAGGATGTTCATTTGCCAATACGTGTTTCGTCGCCTCTGTAATTTAATACACGCGACTTGTTGACGGCTGAATAAAAAAACAGTACGGTGGCTTAGGTTACATACTTTAGGGGCAGTGTTTACATTCATTTTATCAGAACAAATGTGATGGTGTCTGTGCATGCACATGACACAGTGATTATAACAATCTTGATTTTAGACCCAGATTAAGAAGGTTATTTTAACATTTCATATCCTTTACTCTTAACTCAAAGATAATTGGAAAAAATACACGTTAGTGGTGAAGATTGTATGTGACTGAATTAGATTCTATGTGTATAATTTCCTGTGTTTCTTACCCTTCACCCATGAGAAGGAATCAAATTATATATAAATGTATAAAAAAACCAATTCCAAAACACACTGTGACCAAAAGCCTGAGTGAAAAGCAACACCACTATAATCCGACTCTAGAAACATGCAGTAGAAGTCTAAAAAAGAAAATTCAGTGAACCAACCTGAACAATAATAATGAGAGTAATCTGAGGGGAGACACAAAGAAAACGCATATGCTATTGTCAGTATACGTCATAAATAAAGTGTGTAGAGTAACATTTAATCCGTAACTCTACAAGAGAAAGATCGTGATACGTACTCCTATTGTGGCGATAATTCCAAGCCACAATAATCCTGTGGCATGGGGTACGGGATATTTTCAAAATGAGGCAATATATATATGCTCCATATGGGCTGTCAATCAACACCCCTCCTTTGTCAATAGGCTTCACGTCTAAGTTGAAACAGAAAAGAAAACAAGAGAATTCTTGTTTACTAACTAACTCAATCATTGAGAGAAATATCCTTAAATCTAGAGAAAAACGGTACATTCCGCCTTCAAAACGCGTCCTATTCAGTTCCCATGTTAGTACTTACTTAAACTTGTATTCTGGTCTCTGCGTATCAAGAGTCTCCCCACGCCGGTCTCCTCGTGTGCGAGTGCCGGTATTTCCAAGTGACGTGTCTTAATACGAGCGTCTTCGTGATCACATGATCACGTAGACACCGTGATCGCGTAGGTGTTTAAATTCACGCCATGTTTGTATGGGCTAATTATAAGGCAGTATGTGATTTAAAAGTAAAACCCGACCAAGGTCTAAATTACTGATTAGTTGTCCCTGGATTTACTATTTAAGACTACAATTAAAGCGACAAGACCAGTGTATCGTAATAATCAATATCCTAACAGTTTTCAGATATCGTCACCCGCAGATGCCTATTCGTTGAGCTTTAAAAGAAAGGCAGCTGAAATCGGCATGCCGAAAAGCACCATAGGCACCGGTAAGCATAGATGCAGACAGACTATAAATATGCATCTGTCTGCGTCAATACCCACCGTAAACTGGCAAAAGCTTCTTACAACGTTCCCAGCGGTATAAGTGAAATAGAGAGTGGAGAGACTTAATCCCTGCACAACATAAGCAAGTATTTATCTAGAAAGAAAAACAGAAACCAGACTTTGAACATAAGAACCTGGGTGTCAATTTACATGGTATAAGCCGATCTGCTGTGATCGGTTGAGCGTCCGACCAGCCTGTATTTCAGTGTATAACGGGTATATTACTACCAATCCTACACGGATGAAATCCAACTACTTCAATTTTCCCAAATATGTGTTTGTATTAAGTCTAAAGTTTCGAAGTCAATTTCAGTGACTATTTCGTGTGGGTGACATCAGTATATATATAGTTAAATACTTAAACACCATTCTACCTTTGTTACATGACAATACAAATTCTCTTTATGTCATAAATCATGGTTGCTTTGTTATAACAACAATTTCGTAGATTGGCAGGCTCAATTCAGTAAACATGTCTTGTGTGTTTGTGCAGCAATAGAAATTTAGAAAGCCATGGTGGTTCAGCAAAAGCATATCTTTCAACTCTTAGATGTTAGTAGATGTGCATAGTTCTCACTTAACATTTTATTTGCCCAAGAGTGTAATGCATCTCCTGGTCCACATTCATCCCTATATCAGTTGTTCGTAATTTGAGGATCCAGGATGCCTCATTTCTACGCAATTGTAATTCTCTGTTACCACCTCTTGGGTGTCTTGGAGTTTGTTCTATCCCATAAAAGGAAAAATCTTTATGATGTCCTTCTGTGTGGCAGTTCGCAATGTGTGTCGCTATAGGGTACCTGAGGTCGCCCTGTTTGACCGCCCTCATATGTTCCCCAATCCTTTCACGTAGTGGTCTTATAGTGCTCCCTACATATTTTTTATGGCATCTGCATTCTATTATGTATACCACAAAATTCGAACTGCAGTTTATGTTGGTGCTGATCATGTAGCATTTGCCATCTGGGCCCAAGAAATCCAATTTGCTTTTGATGGCCCATTTACAGGCGGTACAGTGCCCACACCCATGGAAACCCTTTGATCGTGCTGTAAGCCAGTCAGTATTTGTTTTCGTAATAGGGTAACTCGGACTCAAAAGGTTCTTTAGGCACATACCTCTTTTGTAGGTTATTTCAGGTTTTTTGTTGATCGCACCAGATAATGTTACGTCTTCCTTCAAAATATGCCAGTGTCTATTTAAAAAGGTAAACTTGCCAACAAGGGATTTTGTTTGGAATAATTATTTGAAAATTTCAAAGAAACTTAATTCATAAATGTGTTGAAATAAATTAACACCGCAACGAAATAAATCAAATGATCCGATCATCAGTTATTAACAACAATACACACGGGGATTTTGTTTTTTGTGATTTAAGCACAATGATCTTTAAATATTCATCAGAGATAAACAGGAGTACAAATAGAAAAATGCTTTGAGCAATATTTCATGAAAGCAGGGAGCAATATTAAATCCACATTTCATCAATAGAACATCTATTCCGAATTAGTTTGAACAGAGACAAAACTCATTATTGAGAAAATGGTCAACTGTACATAACAAATATACTGGAAATAGATGGAATAGTCGACGTTTCGGTCTTGGGTGGTGTCAATCCGTCAAACCATCTTCAGGACAGTTATTGCATAAATACGACTCCTAAATGAACATAATACAAACAGTTACATCTATGCAACAAAGGAAAACGAACACTTCAGTGTATTGATTACAATTGTCAAAGACTAACTGGTATGATTTAAATTTACCTCTTTTTCTTCTCTCTCTAAAAACCACAATGAATTAATGTAATCAATACACTGAAGTGTTCGTTTTCCTTTGTTGCAGCATCACTGAAAATATTTAGTTCACGGTTTTAAATAAAGTCTCGTGAGAACACTAAAAAGACTCAGAAAGTAAGCATACCCTGCTTTTGTCAAGAAATTGTCTGGTCTAAGAAGTAACCATTTTAATGATAACTACTCAGCCAACAATAAGTGTTGGACATAGTCTTGATTTGTTAGACTAAAAACTTTTACAGCTTCATCTTTCGCACACGGGTTTGGTTTCATTTGATAGATTTTGTATGTGAGTTAGACAATACAAATTTTGTTTACATAGATGTAACTGTTTGTATTATGTTCATTTAGGAGTCGTATTTATGCAATAACTGTCCTGAAGATGGTCTGACGGATTGACACCACCCAAGACCGAAACGTCGACTATTCCATCTATTTCCAGTATATTTGTTATGTACAGTTGACCATTTTCTCAATAATGAGTTTTGTCTCTGTTCAAACTAATTCGGAATAGATGTTCTATTGATGAAATGTGGATTTAATATCGCTCCCTGCTTTCATGAAATATTTCTCAAAGCATTTTTCTATTTGTACTCCTGTTTATCTCTGATGAATATATAAAGATCATTGTGCTTAAATCACAAAAAACAAAATCCCCGTGTGTATTGTTGTTAATAACTGATGATCGGATCATTTGATTTATTTCGTTGCGGTGTTAATTTATTTCAACACATTTATGAATTAAGTTTCTTTGAAATTTTCAAATAATTATTCCAAACAAAATCCCTTGTTGGCAAGTTTACCTTTTTGAATTTATCTGCCCAAGCCCTCAAGGGTATATTGGGTCCAGCCCTCACTCATTTCCATTAGTGTCTATTTAGGCTCCTACTTAGGACACTTGAAAGGTTGTTGTAGTTAGTAATGCACCTAACCTTACTGTCATTATTCCTCTTCTTGGGATTTTCTTTGAGTGTTTGTACTCTCTCTGGGGCATATTATCAAGACAGGCGATAAAATTATCGCCGCTTTAGAGGCAGAAAACTGCCACTAAAACGGCGATAATGGGCTTGATAATATGCTCTATGGAATTCCAATTGAAGCTCAGGTTAGATGTTCTTCACATCTAACATGGGCTTCAATTGGAATTCCATAGAGCATATTATCAAGCCCATTATCGCCGCTTTAGCGGCTGTTTTCTGCTGCTAAAGCGGCAATAATTTTATCGCCTGTCTTGATAATATGCCCCCATGTCTTTTCAATCCTGTTTTTGGCCTTGGCCAGTATGCCTCCACCATAGCCCCGTTGTTTGAAACATTGTGTCATAGACTCAGTACATGCTTTAAAATCCTGTTCTGAGCTGCAGTTAATCAATCAATCAATCAATCAGTGACACTTGTAAAGCGCGCTACATACCCGTAGGGTCTCAAGGCGCTGGGGGGGGGGAGGGGGGGTGCCGCTACTGCTCGAACAGCCAGGTCTTCAGCTTCTTCCTGAAGGAGAGGTGGTCTTGGGTCAGGCGCAGGTCGGTCGGGAGGGAGTTCCAGGTCTTGGCGGCCAGGTAGGAGAAGGACCTTCCTCCTGTAGTCGCTCTTCGGATGCGGGGGACGGCGGCGAGGGTGTGGTTGGCTGATCGGAGGTGGCGTTTGGGAGCGTGGAAGTTGACTCGGCTGTTGAGGTAGCTCGGGCCTTGGTCGTGTAGGGCTTTGTGTGCGTGGGTGAGGAGGCGGAAGGTGATTCTTTTGTTGACGGGGAGCCAGTGAAGGTCTCTCAGATGTCCGGAGATGTGGCTGGTTCGTGGGATGTCGAGGATGAGTCTGGCTGAGGCGTTCTGGATCCGCTGGAGTCTCTTCTGGAGCTTGGCGGTGGTACCGGCCGTAGAGGGCGTTGCCGTAGTCCAGTCGGCTGGTGACGAGGGCCTGGGTGACGGTCTTCCTGGTCTCGGTGGGGATCCACCAGAAGATCTTCCGTAGCATGCGTAGGATGTTGAAGCACGCCGAGGAGACGTTGTTGACTTGCCTGGTCATGGAGAGGGAGGAGTCCAGGAGGAAGCCCAGGTTGCGTGCATGGTCTGTCGGTTTGGGTGCGGTGCCCAGGGCGGGAGGCCACCAGGAGTCGTCCCAGGCGGAGGGTGAGGAGCCCAGGATGAGGACCTCCGTCTTGTCCGAGTTCAGTTTCAGGCGGCTGGTCGTCATCCACTCGGCTACCTCTTTCATCCCTTCGTGCAGGTTGGATCTGGCGGCGGCGGGGTCGTTGGTCAGGGAGAGGATCAGTTGGGTGTCGTCGGCGTAGGAGATTATGCTGAGGTTGTGTTTGCGTACGATGGCCGCGAGGGGGCTCATGTAGACGTTGAAGAGGGTGGGGCTCAGAGATGATCCTTGAGGGACGCCGCAGGTGACTTCGGAGGCCTCTGACTTGTACGGTGGTAGGCGGACTCTCTGTGTTCTTCCGTCGAGGAAGGAGATGATCCAGTCCAGCGCCTTGTCCTGGATTCCGATGTTGCTGAGGCGCCGTACTAGGGTGCGGTGGCAGACCGTGTCGAATGCCGCAGAGAGGTCTAGGAGGATGAGGGCCGCTGTTTCTCCATTGTCCATCAAGGCTCGGATGTCATCGGTGGCGGCGATGAGGGCGGTCTCGGTGCTGTGATTGGCTCGGAAGCCGGACTGTGAGGGGTCGAGGGATCCGTTTGTCTCGAGGAAGGCGGCCATCTGCTTGTTGACGGTCTTCTCGATGACTTTGGCTGGAAACGGGAGGAGCGAGATGGGGCGGTAATTCTTGAGGTCGGTGGGGTCCGCTGTAGGTTTCTTTAGTAGGGCGCTGAGTTCGGCGTGCTTCCAGCTCTCAGGGAAGATGGTGGTGTCGAAGGAAGTGTTGATGATGTCTCGCAGGTGGGGTGCGATGACAGCGTCGGCCTTGTTGAAGACGTGGTGAGGGCAGGGGTCGGTCGGTGATCCGGAGTGGATGGAGTTCATCGTGCGGATGGTGTCTTCGGTGCTGATCGGGGTCCAGGCGTGGAGGGTGGTGGTGGGGGGTGGTTGTTCGGTCATGGTGTGCGTTGGTTGGTTGTTGAAGCTGTTATGTATGTCCGCGATCTTGTTGTGGAAGTATGAAGCGAGGGAGTTGCAGAGGTCTTGCGATGGGGTGATGTCGTTGTTTCCTGCGCTGGGGTTGGAAAGCTCTTTCACGATGTTGAAGAGTTCCTTGCAGTTGTGTGCGTTGTTGTCCAACCGGTCTTTGAATGCTGTTTTCTTGGCGGCGCGGATCAGCTGGTGGTGTTTCCGGGTGGCAAGTTTGAAGGAGGTCCTGTTGTCTGGTGTCGGTTCCCTTCTCCAGACTTTCTCGAGGGCTCGGCAGTTCTTCTTGGAGCTCTTGAGTTTGTCGGTGAACCATGGGGCCTTCTTGCTGCCGGGTCTGCTAGGCGGGGTCCTCAGTGGGGCGAGTTCGTCCGCGCAGTTGCTGATCCACTTCGTGAGGTTGTCGGCGGCTTGGCTGGGGTTCGCTGAGCTGGCAGGAGGGTGCTGGTTCAGGGAGGTGGCGAGCTGGTCTACTGTGATCTTGTTCCAGCTTCTGCGGGCTGCCTGTTGCTGGTGTTGGTGGGTCGTCGTTCTCTTGAAGGTGAAGTGGACGCAGCTGTGGTCCGTCCATTGAAGCTCTGTGGCGTGGCTGAAGTCTATGTCTGTGCTGGATGAGAAGACTGCGTCGAGTGTGTGTCCGGCGAGGTGGGTGGGGGTGGACACCAGTTGCTTGAGTCCCAGGTTGGCGAGGTTGTCGAGCAGGGTGCTGGTGTTGCGGTCGTTGTTGTTCTCCAGATGGAAGTTGAGGTCTCCCAGGAGGATGTAGTCGGCGGAGGGGAGGGCATGCGGGCTGACGAAGTCGGCGATGTCCTCGCTGAATTGTGTGCGTGGTCCAGGGGGTCGGTAGATCAGGGTGCCTCTGAGGGTGGTGTTCGGGTTGGTGTGGATCTGGAAATGCAGGTGTTCGGCGCTGGTCAGGGTGTTGTCGGTGCTGGTCGTGAGACGGATGGTGTTCCTGTGGATGATGGCGATGCCTCCTCCCATCTGGTTGGCGTTTCGGTCCCTCCGGACGACCTTGTAGCCCTCTGGGATAGCGATGGCGATGTCGGGAGCTGAAGAGGCGTTCATCCAGGTACGTCTAGCCCGCACAAATTCCCCATAGGGGATGGCATTAATCTGATGTGAAGGGTGTGCGCTGGATGCATGTAAGATTGTGTTGCTGGCTGTGCTCTTACGGTAAAGTCTACTGTTAATTTGGTCATCTTAAATATATAGTTCGATATCCAGAAAGGCTATTTTTTCTTTGCTGAATTCGTGGGTGAATCTGATGTTCATTGCATTCTTGTTAAGGTGTTCCACAAACCCTATCAATTTGTCAGTATCACCCCTCCAGATCATCAGACAGTCGTCTATGTATCTGCCCCAAAACATAATGTTGTCTGTCCATTTTGAACCATCTGGGCCCCAGATCCACCTCTCTTCCAGCCAGCCCATAACGAGGTTGGCATACGAAGGAGAGAATCTAGAACCCATAGCTACTCCCTGTTTCTGATGAAGCCATTTGTCCTTAAAAATGAAGACATTGTTATCTAGAATCAGTTCAATCATTGTAATCAGCATTTCTGTATGTTCCCATGTACTTGCTGAGCATGTACTGAGTATTTTTCTAATAGCCAACAATCCGCACTCTCTTTTGATGCTAGTATAGAGGGCTGTGACATCAAGGGTCACTAGCGTCATCTCACTGTCCCACGTTATATCCGCCAATAGCCCCAGAACATGTTTTGTGTCCCGTATGAATGATGGTAGATTGTTTACCATAGGTTTGAGGAAGATGTCAACGTATTCGGATAATCTCTGTGTGGGGCCCTCTATTCCTGATATTATGGGCCTCCCCGGTGGAAAGGGTAAGTTTATGTGTACCTTAGGGAGTGTATAGATACACGGGAATCTGGGTCTGTCTACTCGTAGGTAACTGTATTCCTCTTGGTCCAAGATACCCATCCCATGCCATTGTTTAAGGTGTGAATTTATATATTCTGTCAGTTTCCAAATGGGATTACTGGTTAGTGATTCATAACAGTCTGTATCCCCAAGTTGAGTTAAAATTTGGTTGTCGTAATCTGTGGTGGTCATGATGACAATGTTACCCCCCTTATCCGCTTCCTTGATGGTAATACTCTGATCATTTCTCATTGTTTTGAGTGATCTCCTTTCCCCTTGTGTCAAATTGTCTCTAGTTGTATGTGGTCGATGTCTTTTGCTGATATCATCATGAGGGATTTGAATGTCATGAATGATAGACAGATTGCAAGTGGTTTGAAAGAGAAATCAAAATGGACACCCACCCTACACGTAGGCAATACAATTGATATCTTTCATAGACTTGTTTGAAATGATTTGGACAAATTTGATTCCTAAAGACATCGACCACAGATTCCCATCTCCCTTAGACAGTTAATCAATATAGTATGGTTAACCGTGTCAAATGCCGCCGAGAGATCAAGTAATATCAGGACGGCTTGATCACCTTTAACCAAGGTCCATCTGATCTCTTCGGAGGCAGCAAGCAAAGCAGTGTCCGTGCTATGCGCCTTTCTGAAACCGTATTGTGAAGAATCCAAGAGGTTATTATTATCCAATTAACCACAGAAGTACACTTCTTAAGCTCCTAAGACGTTAGGGGCCACACTTGGAGACTCAGAGGATTGCAGACAGAGGCCACAAGCAGGGTGCAGTCCAGGTCCATTTGCTACTGGTCAGCTGGGCAGTTGCAGGAATTGGCCTATTTTTGTTTGCTGTATCAGTGTAGCTTTAACAGGAGGTCAGTCTTATCACACCTAAAGTCCACTTCTTTGTCCTGGGTACAAAAGGGAGACCAGGTTCAGTCTTCAGGGCTCTTCTCACATTAGAGACAGCATGTTTAGTCCTCTTTTGTTCTTTCACAGGCCCAAGAGTAATCTGAAGTGAGTGCCTTGGGGTGTCACATTAATGTCTGACGTAAGCTAGTGGATGCAATGCCCCCTAGGGACTCCCTAACAAATGGGGTAATGGTGCATGAGGCGAACCCTACCTACTTTGGGTATTTTCAAGAGTGCTGAATTTTTTGGCCACACTAAACCTGGACTCTGAGTGCTAGGTGTATGTGTGGGGAGTATACTATAGTAATACTGGTGTCTTCCCAGACCTAACACTAAATTCCAGTTTTAGTCAGTCCCTGTATCCCCAACAAATTCACAGACAAAATTCTGGTAAAATCAAAGCTCAGCTTTCAGCAGCCAGGCAGTGGCTACACACAAAGTGTTTTGGCAATTTGGTTCCCTCCTTTTAAGTGTACATCAAATGTTTTATGGGAAACCCAAGCAGACCTATCAAGAAGCATGTGACATTCAGGCAGGACTTGAAACTGTAACGTCACAGAGAATTCTCACAGCCCCAAGCTAGTGGTCACTCTAAACAGGTTCTAGCACAGCTCTCCCTCCCACTGGTTTTGGTGCCAGGCTGACTAGAAGGACAAAAGGAGAGCCAGGCCAAGGTCCGAGCTACATCTCCTTTTATTAGCAATGCTACTTTAAAATGCATGAAGGGTCTGGGTACAGGACCCAGGTCATACTGTCAAGCAGATGAAACTCCTCCTCTCATCCACGGCCCATTGTCCAATTCCTAGGAGCAGTTATCACCTGACCTCAGGGGAGCCATTGATCAGAAAGGCCTCCTGAGGCTTCAGGCAGGTAAAAGGTAACTTTTTTTGAGGTACATTTTCTGTAATTGTAAGACAAAATTTGATTTTACCACTAACTTGGATTTTGCTTAACTATTAATCATTGTTTACCATTCACATTTACATGCCCAACTTTTAAAATTCATACACCCTCCCTTTAATGGGAAGTAAGGCTTACATGGCGATTTATAAATATTTAAGTGGAAGGTTTTAGGCCTGCCAGAAGGAGCTCGTTTGACAGGTCGAATTTGCAGTTTAAACCCGCATAGCTAGGCTACTGATGGCAGGTCTGCAGTCATATTTTCATTGTCACTGCAGTGGGTGGCAAAGTGAGTGCTGCAGTCCATTGATGACATTATCTTATAGGCCCTTGGTACAACGTAGGTACTATAATGTTGGGGCTTACAGGTAAGTTAATTAGACCAGTCGGGAGGATACCAATTTTACCATATTGAAAGGAAGAGCACAGGCACTGTACTACAGGTTAGCAGTGGTAAAGTGCCAGCAAATATACAGTTCAGCAAAAAGACAAACATTGCAAGATGATCTTGCAGAAACAGCAATATTATATTACAGATTCCCCTGTTTTGTCATATTTTCTTGCCTTTTTAGGTTGAATTGATTACTTCATTAAACTTTTCATCTGGCTAATTTATTCCACATTAATACATAATCAAAGTTAAAAACATTTCATATTAAAATACAATTATACTATTACTATTCTGTTTTGTTGTTCTGTTGTCTTGTAATAGTATAATAGCATTTTAATCTGAAATGTTTTTAACTTTGATTATGTATTAATGTGGATTAAATTGTATATGCTTTAATAAGTGTGTTATTAGTTCTCTGTGTTATACTGACTTATTAGTATTGAATATCATTATAAAGATTTGTTACTTCCCCCTAAGCCTCAGCAATGTGTAGAACTTCAAAATTGAATTTGTTTTAATAGGGACTCTTTGTGTTTCTTGTACATATTGACCCTGTCCCAGATTGGATCTCAAGGGTACCTCCCTTTTTTTCTCTACTAAGTGAATGATTATTCATTAACTACATGTCTTTTGAATCAACTATTGAATGTGCAGTGTAGTTGCATCCACTGTGCATTTTGATTTGCTTTGCTCTGGGTGTAGAGGGCTGGCTCTATGAATCTGCAGTCTCTGAGGTGTGATAAGCTCTGAAGCTAGAATACAGCCATTTTAGGCACCTGCACTTGGCATTGCCTGAAGTGACTATATTATGGTGCAGGATGGCAACAAATTGCCTAATGAAAAGGGGGTACCCAGATGGCAAAATATAATTTTGTTTTGGACTCTGAAAAGCCTTGCACATTGTGATGGATGTCTGTTTCTGAGATGTTTAGGTTTATAATCATTTGGTTTAATTGAATGTAAGAGTACAGGTCATTCTTAAATGTTACATATGAATGCTAAACATATCAGGTCAACCCTGTTCTACGGAAACACTGGGCAACTATGTTCAAATTATTAGAAATGAAGCCTGAACAACATCAACTCTTATTCTTCAGTATTTCCATTAAAGTGATGGAAAATTATGCAAAACCAGTTTTTGTCTTTGCATATCTTTACATCATTTCCAAAAATTGTACCATATCCCATATAATGGTTTTAGGTATGAAATGGACAGATTTGCCCAAATCGTATTATGCTGCACACACACTGAATCAACATTAGTTGGCATTGTGCAGATATTTGGAAGGGTGAAATTCTGCTGGTCCTGTCAAGGCAAAAAACCTCCTCAAAAGTAGTATTCAATTTCTTGAAAATTTACCTTGTCCACAAACATATTGAGCTCTTTACCCATGCCCAGGCTAAAGACCTGAGACTTGTCACTACTGCATTGTTCTTGCAGACAGCTTGGAGCCAGGGCAGAGGAGACATGAAATTTTAAGGTCTTCAAAAGGAATTCTGTTGAAATTTCTCATACTTCAAAGTTGGCACCATTTATAAATATTGGACCCTCAGTCCCAACTCTTCAGTACACGTTTGGACATAAGGATGCTTCAGAAAAAGATCTGTAGTGCTGCTTTGCTGCCATAAGGACTGCCATTCTACTGCCTTGATAATCTGTTGCTGTGCTGCCTGTTGCCCTGCTTGCTGAGAAGGAAGACTGGATGTACACCCTTCATCCCAGACCGAAATGACTCCAGAGATCAGCAGGCCACCCTCCTGTTTTGAGCTACAGGGACATAGCTCCAGAGGCTCCCTGCAACTGCTCAGCTGGCCTGCTGCCTGGACCTGCCTGAACCCTGCTGGGCTCTGCTGGAGTACCGCCCACCCTGACCCCCAAGAGGTATCCCCTAGGTCCTGGACTTATGGCCTCAGTTGAGCGCTTCTCCAAAGAAAAGGAGAAATCCTGAAGTTTTGGGCTCTTTTGCAGGTGTGCCCATCTGCACAAGATCTTCCTGCCTGCCAATGCGAAGTTCCGGTGAAGTCGACTCTTCACACCACAGCGACCACCAATGATGCCCAGAAATGCAAGATCTGTACTTCAAGCTACAGCATTGACAGCTCACAGTGACTGCCAATGCGAAGCTCCATCCGTGACGCCATACAGGATCTTTGCACGGCAGCGACGACAATCCATGACACTCTCCCTACTCCTCACAGCCCTTTCCACCATGAATGGTACAACCAGGAAAGCACAACCGCAAGAACGTACATTTTTACCATTTCTACTCCAGCCTAATCTAAGTGTTGGATGCTAAGATAGCAAAATGTACTATTCCACTTCAAAGTAAACCATATTGAGCAAGGTGTTGGACACTAACAGTGCCAGATTTACAATACCACTTCAATGGAAACCATTTTTGGAGAAGATGTCGACTGAAGGATTTGTATTTGCTATTCAAGCAATCAATCAATCAATCAATCAATCAATCAATCAATCATAGTATTTGTAAAGCGCACTACTTACCCGTGAGGGTCTCAAGGCATGGGGGGGAATGCTGCTACTGCTCAAAAACCCAGGTCTTGAGGAGTCTTCTGAAGGTCAGCAGGTCTTGGGTCTGCCGCAGGTGGATGGGGAGGGTGTTCCAGGTCTTGGCAGCGAGGTGGGAAAACGATCTGCCACCGGCGGTCGCTCTTCGGATGCGGGGGACTGTGGCGAGGGCGAGGTCGGAGGAGCGAAGCTGGCGGGTGGGGATGTAGAAGCTGAGTCGTCTGTTAAGGTACGCTGGTCCGGTGTTGTGGAGTGCCTTGTGTGCGTGGGTGAGGAGCTTGAAAGTTATCCTCTTGTTGACGGGGAGCCAGTGCAGGTCTCTCAGGAGGGGTGTGATGTGGATTAGGCGAGGGATGTCGAGGATCAGGCGTGCAGAGGCGTTCTGAATGCGTTGAAGTTGTTTCTGGAGTTTGGCCGAGGCTCCTGCGTAGAGGGCGTTTCCATAGTCCAGTCTGCTGCTGACGAGGGCCTGGGTGACCGTTCTTCTCGTTTCGGTGGGGATCCACTTGTAGATCTTGCGGAGCATGCGGAGGGTGTTGAAGCAGGAGGAAGAGACGGCGTTGACCTGCTTTGTCATGGAGAGGGTGGAGTCGAGGATGACCCCTAGGTTGTGTGCGTGGTCGGTGGGTGTTGGAGCTGTTCCCAGTGCGGTCGGCCACCAGGAGTCGTCCCAGGCCGAGGGGGTGGATCCGAGGATGAGGACCTCCGTTTTGTCCAAGTTCAGCTTCAGTCGGCTGTTCTTCATCCACTCGGCGACGGCTTTCATTCCTTCATGGAGGTTAGTTTTGGAGGTGTGGGGGTCCTTGGTGAGGGAGAGGATCAGCTGGGTGTCATCGGCGTAAGAGATGATGTTGAGGTCGTGCAGTCAGGCGACGTGCTCGAGAGATGCCATGTAGATGTTAAACAGCGTTGGGCTGAGGGATGAGTCCTGGGGTACGCCGCAGATGATCTTGGTGGCTTCGGAGCGGAAGGGGGGGAGGCGGACGATCTGTGTTCTGCCAGAGAGAAAAGGAGGTGGTCCAGTCCAGGGCCTTCTCTTGGATCCCGGCATCGTGGAGGCATGTGCGTAGTGTGCTGTGGCAGACCGTGTCGAAGGCGGCTGACAGGTCCAGGAGGATGAGGGCTGCGGTTTGTCCGTTGTCGAGCAGGGCCCTGATATCATCGGTGGCGGCGATGAGGGCAGTTTTGGTGCTGTGGTTGCTGCGGAACCCGAACTGGGACGGGTCCAGGATGCTGTTCTCCTCGAGGTAGCGAGTCAGTTGTTTATTGACGGTCTTCTCGATGACCTTCGCCGGGAATGGGAGCAGGGAGATGGGCCGGAAGTTCTTGAGGTCCTTGGGGTCCGCCTTGGATTTCTTGAGTAAGGCATTGATCTCGGCGTGCTTCCAGCTCTCCGGGAAGGTTGGTGTCTCGAGGGAGATGTTGATGGCTTTCCGGAGATGGGGTGCAATGGCGGTGCTGGCTTTGTTGAAGATGTGGTGTGGGCATGGGTCTGACGGAGATCCAGAGTGAATGGTGTTCATGATTTTGATGATGTCGTCGTAGTTTATGTTGGTCCAGGAGAGCAGGCGGTCGGTGCGGATGGTGGTTGTCGGGGCGGAGGTCTCAGTGGTTGTGGGGGCGGTCGTGGCGTTGAAGCTGTCGTGGATGTCTGCAATCTTGCGATGGAAGAAGGTGGCAAGCGAGTGGCACAGGTCTTGCGAAGGTGGGATGTCGTTGGTGTTGGAGCTAGGGTTGGAGAGTTTCTTCACGATGTTGAAGAGCTTTTTGCTGTTGTGTGCGTTGTTGCCTAGGCGGTCTTTGAAGGAGGCTCTTTTGGCGGATCTGATGAGGTGATGGTGTCTGCGGGTGGCGTTCTTGTGTGCTGCGTAGCTGTCCGGTGTTCGTTCACGGTGCCAGTTCTTCTGTAGTTTTCGGCAGGTTTGCTTGGAGGCCTGGAGGTCTTCATTGAACCAGCTGGCTTTCTTGCTGGTGTGGCTGTTGGAGGGTTTCTTGATTGGGGCGAGGGTGTTGGCGATCCACTGTCTGAGGTTACGGGCGGCGGTGTCGGGGTCGGTGGGGTCGACGGGTGGGCTCCGGGCGAGGGTGGTGGTTAGCTGGTCTTCGGTGACTTTGCTCCAGCAGCGGCGAGGGATCTGTTATGTGCAGTGGTGCGTGGTGGGTTTCCGGAAGGTGAAGTGGATGCAGAGATGGTCGGTCCAGTGGATTTCGGTGGTGTGGTTGAAGGAGACGTGGGGGCTTGTGGAGAAGATGGGGTTAAGTGTGTGGCCGGCGGAGTAGGTGGGTGTTGTGATGAGTTGTCTGAGTCCGAGGTTGGCGAGGTTGTCGATCAGGGTGGTGGAGTTGGTGTCGTTGTTGTTCTCGAGGTGGAAGTTCAGGTCCCCGAGGAGGATGTAGTCCGTGGAGGCGAGGGCGGGCATGCTGATGAAGTTGGCGATGGAGTCGCTGAACTGTGGTCTGGGTCCGGGGGGTCTGGAGACGAGGGTTCCTCTGAGGGTGGTGTTGGGGTCAGTGTGGATCTGGAAGTGCAGGTGTTCGGCGGTGCTGAGGGTGTCATCGGTGTTGGTCGAGACTCTGAGAGTGTTCCTGTGGACGATGGGAATTCCTCCTCCTACTCCGTTGGTGTGGTCCCTGCAGGTGATTTTGTAGCCTTCCGGGATGGCTATGGCGATGTCGGGTGCCGAGGAGGGGTTCAGTCAGGTCTCCGTCAGAAAGGCGACGTCTGGGGAGGTTGAGTCGAGTAGGTGCCAGAGTTCAACGGCGTGTTTGCGGGCAGAGCGGGTGTTGAGAAGAATGCATCTGAGGTAGTTGGGTTTTATCCTGGTCGGTGGGTTAGTGGGCCGGATGCTGGTGAAGCTGCAGTTCCGGCAGGAGAAGGGTCCTTGGGTGCGCTTCGGGGCGGCCAGGCAGCACATGCGTGATCGTCCGGCGTTGAGTGTGTGGAGGGTACTGGGGTCGTAGCAGAGACAGGCGTCGTGGTTTACGCGGGGGCCAGGGGTTCTGGCGCTGGGCACGGTCCAGGTGCAGACGGGCTTGCCTGAGGCGTGCCTTCGGTGCGCGAGCAGCCGCCATAAGAAGGTGAGGTGAGAGGGAGGAGCAGCTAGGAGGTGGGAGCGGATGAATGGGCGAGCGGGGGGCGGGGCCGCAGGGGACGCTGCGGCGGGAAAAACAGGAGGGGGAGCGGCGAAGGATACTGAAGGAAAATGGCACAGGGCACAGTGAGGTACAAGAGGGGAAGGAAAAAATGATAAAACAGGATAAAGCAAACAATTACAACAATAAAGCAAATTACAGTGCAAATACGATTAAGGAGCAGAATAGCAGACCTAGGGCCTACCACTTGCCACCAGGGATGAGGTGCAGATGGTAGCCTGCGGGTGGAGGAGGGCCTCGATCACTGATCGCAGCGGCAGCTGGGGCTCAGAACACGGTCACACAGGTGGTGCTGTGCGGAGCGACCTGCCTGTAAAAGGATCAAGGGTCACTCTCCTCACCACGCAGCGGCCGCCTTAAGAAGGGAAGGTGGGAGGGAGGAGCAGCTGGGAGGTGGGAGCGGACGAATGGGCGAGCGTGGGGGCGGGGCTGCAGGGGACGCAGCAGCAGGAAAAACGGGAGGGGGGAGCGGCGAGTGGCTAAGGATACAGAAGAAAAAGGACACAGGGCACAGTGAGGTACAAGAGGGGAAGGAAAAAACGATAACACAGGATAAAGCAAACAATTACAACAATAAAGCAAATTACAGTGCAAATACAATTAGAGAACAGAATAGCAGACCTAGGGCCTACCACTGACCACCAGGGATGAGGTGCAGATGGTAGCCTGCGGGTGGAGGAGGGCCTCGATCTCTGATCGCAGCGGCAGCTGGGGCTCAGGACACAGACACACAGGTGGTGCTGTGCAGTGTGGGGAGCGACCTGCCTGTAAAAGGGACAAGGGTCGCTCTCCTCACCGCGCAGCGGCTGCCATAAGAAGGGGAGGTGGGAGGAAGGAGCAGCTTGGAGGTGGGAGCGGGCGAATTGGGCGAGCGGGGCCGCAGGGGACGCAGCGGCGGGAAAAACGCGAGGGGGGAGCGGTGACCGGCAAAGGATACAGAAGGAAAAGGGCACAGGGCACAGTGAGGTACAAGAGGGGAAGGAAAAAAACGATAACACAGGATAAAGCAAACAAATACAACAATAAAGCAAATTACAGTGCAAATACGATTAGGGAACAGAATAGCAGACCTAGGGCCTACCACTGGCCACCAGGGATGAGGCGCAGATGGTAGCCTGCGGGTAGAGGAGGGCCTCGATCTCTGATCGCAGGAGCAGCTGGGGCTCAGAACATGGTCACACAGGTGGTGTAGTGCGGCGTGGGGAGCGACCTGCCTGTAAAAGGGTCAAGGGTCGCTCTCCTCACCGCGCAGCGGCTGCCATAATAAGGGGAGGTGGGAGGAAGGAGCAGCTGGGAGGTGGGAGCGGACGAATGGGCGAGCGGGGGCAGGGCTGCAGGGGACGCAGCGGCAGGAAAAACGGGAGGGGGGAGCGGCGAGTGGCGAAGGATACAGAAGAAAAAGGGCACAGGGCACAGTGAGGTACAAGAGGGGAAGGAAAAAATGATAACACAGGATAAAGAAAAAAATTACAACAATAAAGCAAATTACAGTGCAAATACAATTAGAGAACAGAATAGCAGACCTAGGGCCTACCACTGGCCACCAGGGATGAGGCGCAGGTGGTAGCCTGCGGGTGGAGGAGGGCCTCGATCTCTGATCGCAGCGGCAGCTGTGCGACGTAGGGAGCGACCTGCCTGTAAAGGGTCAAGGTTCGCTATTCGATTCCAATCTTAACCATTTTGGAGAATATTAAAAATATATATAATAATCTATTAAAATTATAAATAAAGAATTAACAATTTAAAAAATCAATATTAAACCTTGAATTTCACAATCTTAATTAAATACAATCCTTAAAATGTATAAAAATATATTAAATATAAATCTAATAACAAATAATTTGACAATCTATGCAGCTTATGACCCTGTAAACCCAACATCCCACCAACCAAATTCTAATCAATTTTTGTTATATTAAAAAACTTAAATTGCATAAAAAACTATTTTAACATAAATGTAACATAAATGCACATTTTAATTAACAAAATAAATGTAAAAGAAATATTTAAAAAATAATAATAAATACATTCAAATAACTTATAATTTAAAATAAAAATTACCTTAATAGTACAATGATACATTAATGCATTTTTTAATGTTTATAATTGTAAAATAACACAACATGAAATTAGAAAACAATGACATTTCAAACATAAATTAAAACATAAATGTATAACTTAAATTAAATACTTTAAAAGATTAAAACAATATCAAAAACAACAAAAAACTATTTCAACCTTTAAAGCTATTTGACAAGACCGATTTCAAAAATATGTCATTATTAATTAAATAATCAAAAATTTGATAAAAAATACACGGTCAAAATTTCCCAACCCTAATCCCCCATAAACCCAACACCTTGCTACTAAAATTTTGAATACAGATATATTATTAGTTAAAATGTTTTCAATAAATATATTTTAAAATAAAATAAACATTATAAGTACTTTTAAAAAAAATACATAAAATCAAACTAACGTAAAATGAAATACATTAAACATTTTAAAACACAATTTAACAAAAATACCATAAAAACATGATTAACAATATCTTAGTAAACAATATATTTACAATATTAAAAACAAGACTAAAAGTGATATAAACCTTCGATATTCACATCAACAATATTGTTGACATCACACTATTCCTCCAACTATATTTCTTTGCTATTCTGTCTGTTTTTTCCCTCAACCCTCCTGTTTTCTGAATTATATTTTTGTTGGCATTAGGACTCTGTGCACTTTACCATTGCTAACCAGTGCTAAAGTGCTCTCTTCTTCAAACATTGCAAAATTGATTTTCACATAGATGACATATTTAATTTACATGCAATCTGCTGGTTTCTACGGATGCAAAGGCTTCAGAAACCATAATTCTGCAGGAGAGCCGGGTCCCTCAAATGAGCGCCAAGTGGGTGCTTTTAAGCTGGCTGTCCTGTTAGTAGTGCGGGACGCACCACCTGCTGGTTTCGACGGGGGCAAGGAGTTCAGGCCCCATAATCCAGCAGGAGGAGAGGTGCACCACACAAGGTGAGCACACAGTGGGCGCATTAAAGCCAAGACAAACCCCTACGAAGAACAGGCCAAGAGCGAGCCCATCTTCATCAGTCATTGCCCGGTAGAGGCTGGGTTGGGCCATCCCTCTTGGCTGCGAGATCAAGTCACTCTGAAGCCCTGTGGTAGCTAATAGCAGCAGAGAGAACATTTTATGAAGGTATCAGCCGCTGGCTTTGCTGTGCTTAATTTGCCCATTCACAATCTGCACCAAACTGGTACTGTATTTAAGGCTTAAACTTTCTGCTGTATTATCTGATCACTACAAAGGGCCAGTTTGACATATCTGGGGACTATAGGGAAATGGAAAATGCCAGGTGGCGGGAAAAAAACTAAAGCACTTACTGCACTCACAAGCTCCACATTGGACTCCTTTCTGGCTGCAGCAGTTGAGGGAGTTTCCAAAGAAATCGATCTGGCTGAGAGGCAGTTGTACCTGGATAAAGGCAAATTAGCAGACATCTCCCATTAATCCTCACCCTCTCATCACCCCTCTGCTCTAAAAGCTTATATCGCTTCAGGCAAGGGTGACCTTCTCAGGAGGGATGCAACCTATGTGAGGGATGTAGCTGACCTTGACTTTGTGCATGCTAGTGAAAGGGGTCCCTCCTTCAAGAGGAAGCAGCAGAGAAAGGGTATTTGCAATGATAAGGCTGTGGTTCTTAGGAACTGAAATAAAAATACATTTGACTGTGCACATAATTATACCAAAACTGAGCTTCATTCGAGCCCTGGAGGAAATAGTGTGAAAATTAATAACTTCATTTTGTGCCTGATGCTTAAGCAGAAAAAAACCCTGTTTGATTCCTGTGTCACCCCCTTGATCAACAGTGTGGGGTAGGCAGCAGCAAATACTGCCCCCAACATTAGCAGAACATACAGACACCCATATACAGAGATGCACATACTGTAACAATCACCCCACCTACTGACTTTATTGTTGCCATTGGTAGAACCTCCCCTAATGGAGGCAGGAAACTCCAGCAGAAGCCCTTAAGTTCTATGAGTTCTGCCTTTGGAATTAAGCTAGTAGGGTTGTCACCTCCAGATAATGTTTCCAATTACCCCTCTCAATCTTCCATCTTATTGTTTCCCTTACGCGGTAGTCCTGACAAATGTTCAATGTTTTTCTGCTGCTAGGACAGAAATCCCCACAGTGACTTGAAGAGCAAAGTGTGCTACTGGCTAACCAGTAACTCTGATTTCAGCCTTTCGGAGTATAATGGCATTCTCCTTGTCAGGAGAGCGGAATGGTAATTTAACCAAACAGTAGAGGGGACTGTGTGGTGATCAACTGCAGGAATCCAAACCTAGCTGGTCAGTTGATTTTGTATAGTGCTCAAAATGCAGAACCTCCAGAACAAGCGCATCACCATCTTGCCATTAGGCTATTTCTATAGACACCTATCTAGCAATCAGATTGCTAGGCCCATACTGCCCCCTTGGCATCCTGGATCAACAACCCATACAAGCATTTCTACATCTAATATATACACCCTTTAATGGGCATTGAAGATATAGAATGGCTGCCCAATGACTTACCTTTGTTTGAAGTAGTAGTAAGCAAAGCCAAGGTATGCAGTAATTTGGAAGACCTAGCACATATGGAGATTCCCCCAGAGGGCTCACACATCAAGGATATACTGACTCACCCTATATGTTGGAATGTTGCTGGTATAAGGACAAAGTGGTTGTGCCTTAATTGGCTCATCTCATAATTCGACATTGCTATGTTACAGTAAACATGGCATACTAGGGAGATTGTCTAGGATGGGTTTGAAACCTTTGCTACACCTGTCTCTCGTTCTCTTTGAAGTAGAGCCAGGTAGGGGTCTGGTCACTATGATCTGAATTGCCAAACTGTTTAAGGAAGCACTATTCCCCTGCAACCACTCTGGAATCCAATTGTTTTGGATAGTCCTCCCAAACTGGTTTAACTTTTTTGTGATTCATTTTTATGATCCGATAGTGGAATTGGGCTGTCAATCCAGGTTTTGTTTTACATTATGGAAATTCTAAGAAATAGAGCAGACTCTGAATGAATTTCACATGGCCTTTTGGGGTGAGGTCAATGTAAGGTTAGTCCACAATGTAACCCAATGTGATCCCTCTTTGGCAACCAATATAAGTCCATCAGGCCATAGGGAAGATCAAAGAGACCAATCTACTGTTATTTGATCTTTTTAACCTGGCTGAAATTTCGGGTGACCCTTAGGTACAAGCACTTTTGTAGGCTGAGGTAAAGGAACCATTATTGATTTTATTTTTATCTCCAAGGATATGGCTGAATGGGTAGGGATGGGGTAGTTTTGCAGAACGCAGGTTCAGTGATCACAGCCCTAATGAATTAGCACTCTGTCTACCGGATAGCTTCCAGCCACCTATGCGCAAAGACGTAACCGACCTAACCCCTAAGGTAAAGGGGATTAGGCGGCAGGCGGTCAATATCACCATTCTTCTGGTGATTCCGGTCAGGGCTAATCTTGGCTTTATTGTTGTAAACTGGGCAGCCGGTATGATTGAGGCTTTTGAAAGCCTACACTCATTCATTAATACTATTTTAACCCGTCCTGTGAAAAATGCCAAACCTATCCAACCAAGCTTGTTTGACAGGGAATGTAGGGTAGCCAGTCAATGCTTGTGACTTGCCCTTAATCGCCGCCCTGGGGATAGGGCTGCCATAGCTAAAGCTAAGGATAATTATATATTGTCCATAACAAAAGAAGCAGGCTCTTGAAGAGGAAGTATGGACAAGTGTGATTATAACCAGTAAAGAAAAGGATACCAGAGGTTTCTCGGACATTGTGAATGGGAACATGTGTTAAAAGCAATGGGTTCAGATTCTATTATTATGTTTTGGAGAAATGCACTGCAAGCTTCCTAAATAAGTCTCCTCATTGCTCAAGGGTCACTACCGTTTGATGCTTCGGCCCTCTAAATCAAAGCTCACATCTCTGTATTTTGAGGTAAAGTTCCCCAGGCACCATTTCTAAATAATTTGCTTTCCTGTGAATCTATTTAGTGTCAGCTATTATTCAGTAAGTTATTTTTCATAAGTTATTATAGGCCAGTTTTTTGTATCTGCACCCAATAAGCATCGTTCGCCTCTAAATAAATATCCAATGGTGTAATGTACCATTAAAGTACATTTTCACTTTTTGTGAAGATTTGTACACTGCAAATCACGACTGTCAAACCCAATCTGCTTTAGCACTCGTTAAACTAGAGTGCTGCATCTGTTAGCCAATTATACAGTGCTTAAAATGACGTCATCATCAGTGCATCTGCACTGTTCATCCAATTGGAATAAAGCAATGTGTACTGTGGTCCAAGACGCCCTCCCAATCTCCTTACAGTCGCACTGTTATGGGAACATAAGTTTGAACGAAGAAGAGATTGGTTGAGATAGAGATAAAGGAAAGGAATAGGTGGAGACTCTGGTAAGAAGACTGAGGTAGATGGTTGAGTTCAGTGACGGCTGGTGGAGGTCAGCGCTGTGGGACGGTGGGGGCCGGGGGAGGTGGGAGTCGACAGACGACGAGGGACAGACGACGACGAGGGAAAATACAATTGTGAGTGTTTTCCTTTTAATGTTATTTTCCCTCATCGCTGTCTGTCGACTCCCTCCCTCTCCCCACCCAACCGCGCTTTCCTACCGCGGCCGTCACTGCCTACTCCCCATGATTTTGTCCCAAAATGGTGTTTTATTTATTGAAGAAGCACTGGCCTGCTTCCTATTTTGAAATGAAAACACAGGCCACCATTCCCATTCTTTGCAAATCCTGGTGGGGGAAGGGTTTCAAATAGCAACCTGCATAATTCATATTAATTAGGCAAATTGCTTTGTGGCTCCCTGTGACTGTACATTTTGTAATGGACCCTATTAATACATACATTTCAGTGCCAGATGTGGGCGCAAAAAGTTGGTATGCAAATAGTGACCAGTGTTTTCGTACATCTGACCCCAGTCCCCTTTAATAGCCTGCTGTAGTTTGTGCTTTAGCCAAGCCACTGTTCCTTTTTCTATACAAAGCCCACTGAGTGCCACACCAAAAGGTCCTGGATATATCTCTTTGCCTAAGCAGATGTTTTGGTTTGCTAGAAGCCACACTCTGTGAGCCAGCCCACAGTCCGCCATTTCTGTTATAGATTTCACTTACTGTCCTGCTTACAGTGACAGCCTGCGGTAATCCCGGGGAGATATATCGTCAGTCGCGTGCAGTATTCCTGGCTAAAGTGAATCATGCTCTTCTGGAATAAATTGAATATGGCGCTCCCTCCTCTCTGAGGGAGGGGGGTGGGGCAGGCCGCTTCCGATGCTGCCTGAAATTGATTTGCTGTCAAGCTACAAATCCTATGAAGCGATTCAGTTAAAAACTTGTGTTCACATTGAAATCTTTGATGGAATCTGCATGGTGTCATTTTCTTGTGCCTTCGTTTGGCGGAGAGTTGCGGCAGTGATTGAACAGAGACAAACGCTTGGCTCAGAGGATGACTTTCAATAGATCACAGCGAGGTAGCTGCTCTGCTACTTACGAAACTCCTGCCCTTTCAGTCCACTTTGTCGAGGATCGTGAGTATCCAGTCGGTTCTCTCAGTGCAAATGAGCATCTCTGGGCCATGTAGGAAGCTGTGCTGGTTCTTTTCAAAGTGCTTGTGTTTGCTAGGAACAGGAGTTTCAATCTCGGATTTACCCACCTCCCTTGACTATGTTTGATGAATTTAATTCAATAATGCTGGAACATGATTAGGGATTGCTTCACTACAATGCGACATCTGGCAGTCTTCGGTGAATTGATTCTTGTAAACTCAAACAACGCAAATGTAATAGACGTTGATTACAGCAGGATTCTCCAACCTTTTCTGTAATAAGAGCTACTTATGTTCCATGAAAATAATCCTGAGGTACTCATATTTTTATTGTTGTGACAATGACAACATCAGACACAATTACATTAGTGTCCACACTGTGCAAGATTACTGGCAGTAATCACCTCAGTGCATCAGGCAAGGTTGTGCCAGCACTAACGTAAAAAAAAAAGGCTTTGTCAATGTGGAACACCTCTACACTGGTAATACAAATCAGCCATGGCTGCAAAGGCCGTGGAACCACGGTAATAATATCAGTTGCATGTCTCCCCAACTCCCCATCATTTATCACTCAAATATCATCTTTAAATATTTTTTCGAGATGTAAATTTCTGTCTAGAAACATCAGTTGTTGGGTTCTGAAAATAGACACACTAGTGACTCAAATACACACTTTAGAAATGTGGTGTACATAAATTAAATCAGCAGAGTAAGAACATCAAATTTAGTAGGCTGGCATGCACACAGGAGAGTTACTTACAGGTAGAGGGAGAGCTGCCAGTAGCTCATGCGCTCCTCGTTGGAGAAGCCTGCATTACAGCCTTTGGCACCACATCCGGTGACCTCCTGATGACAGTGCAGAAAGTAGGATTGAACAACGTTTGATCCCAGTATCAATACAAGAAGTGCAATCACACATACTTGGTGCACAATGTTTTCATGGGTGGTGGCACTCTAAAGCCTTACACTCAGCTCCTTGGATATTGAAATGTTTGTCACACACTGACCTTTACAAAAGCGAAGATGGCAGTTGCATAGTTATTGTATGCAAAGGTTCTCCTAAAAACAAAAATGGAAAATTTTCCATAACCACATCTTTATAACATTTAATAAAATGAACAAACAATTGTTTTCCATCCCGATTCACACACCAGACTACATATCCAGGCAAATAGTCACCCCCTCACCCAAACAAGGCAGCACCGCCGAGTCCAGAGTGAGTCCACCATCAACCCCATATCTTGGCATGCTTTCATGCGCAGCCCCAGGCTCAGTAAATGGGTTCTTTCAGTTTAAAACAGCAATCCATAGTCAAGGTCCAATCTGCAATCTTAGTAGGGTGTGTAGCCCTCCACCAGCGTGCTATATCACACTTGGCAAGCAATGTACCCATACCCATCAACATACATTCTCTCTGAGGTCCACCAAAGTCTTCCAGGATTCTCAGCAGCACTGGTTTAATGTTCCACCGGCCTCTGCTGTACCTTGGTCAATTCCTTACCAACAGACGACCAGTACCTTGCCGCACAGGGACAAGACCACCCCTTATGGTACAAAGCAGCTCCGGGGGCTGCACATTGGTTACACTACGAGATCGGTTTCCTACCCACCTTCCAGAGCCACATCAGGGTAATGTATGTAGCATGCAGATAATGGAGTTAAATGAGCCAAAGGCAGGAGGAAATGGCAATCGTTCTGGGGCCATTCGCACATCTCTCCAATATGCCTCATCTAGGGGGGCCTACTCAGGCTTCCCATTTTTGTTTGAGGAGGATGTCAAACCTATCGGGGGAATTATTGACCAGCGACTTATTTAGTTGTGAAATCCCACTTTTACCTAGCCAGTCCTGAAGCAGTTTGGCCTTGAGCGGGCAATATTAGGTCGGGGTTAAGGAGTTTCTTGTGATGGGAATAGAAGGCATGTTGCTGCTGAAAGTACTTGTAGAACTGTGTATTGGATAGTGAAAACTGTGCTTGCAAATCTTGGAATGTTAGAATGGTTCCCCTTTAGACGTCACCCAGGTAGGTAATGCCAATTCTGTTCCATTTCTGGAAACCCTCTAGGCGGGACACATGGGCCAGTATACCCCTTGACAGAGGGGTCTGGTAAATGATTTTCTTCTCCCAACCCACCCGTTTCAATGCCATGCGACATGTAGCGTTCACCACACTGGTAAGTTCAAGGAGGTTGACGAAAAGGGGTCCCCAGTACAGCAGATGCTGTACATAGTCCAGGCCTTTCAGGGAAAGCTCCAGTTTCTAAGCGGGTCTCCCCAGCACTAATTCATCCAACAATTGATAACCAGCAATTGTGAGTCCCAGTAATAGAGGTGTATGGCAATGATGACTCTCAGGTATTTGTACTCTTGTACAGCTTCCATCTTGCCAGTTGCCAGATGCCAGTGATGGAGTGACTTTGTTTTGCGGATATTCATGCTCATGACTTTTGTTTTTTCTTGATTAATGCTAAGTCCGTTGTCTTCTGAATATCGGGATGTTATATCGAGCAGGCGCTGTAGGCCAATTGGAGTCCGACTGATCATCCACGTAGCATACATTTGATAGGTGCAGGCCCCCAAGTTTCGGAGAATGTGAGTTGCTTTCGTACAACCTGGATGATAAATGTGCCATAAAGAGATTACAAAGTATTGGGGCTAGCACGCAGCCCTGTTTCACACTGTAGTTCGTGGAGATATTCGTTGTTAAGCAATCTCCTGCGCCTAGTTTTACTTGCACCCAGGGGTTGGTGTGAAGGAGGATTAGCTGTTTTAAGAGTAGAGTTGGAATGTTCAGCTTTTGGAGTTTTTTGCTACAGTATGTTTCATTTAAATGCTGAGCTGCGGCCCCCTTCCCATTTGAAAAAAAAGAAAAATGCCTCAGGTTCTGGCGGATGGGGTACCCAGGGCCCAAAATTAATTAAGAGAAAGGTGGCCACACAGCCTCCCTTCTAAAAAAAAGAAAAAGAATAGAGAAGTCGGCATCTCGCCGGAGCCCCTCCCTCTCCCTGCACCACTCTGCAACCACACCTCTTGGCACGTTATGGATTGGGGGTTTGAGTCCCCTTGAATCCTAAGGATCCTTAGGGGCTAACTAGCCCACCAGGTACCTCCAGTAAGCCCCACACACTGGGATTGCTAAGAGGGGGTCTGAGGCCACTCCCCTTTTTACAGCACTCGGCAAACGCGCCTCTTGGTGGAGGTAACAGGAGGGCAACCTTGGGGGCCAACTACCCCTCCTGTTACCTCCAGTAAGAGGCGCGTTTGCCGAGTGCTGTAAAAAGGGGAGTGGCCTCAGACCCCCTCTTAGCAATCCCAGTGTGTGGGGCTTACTGGAGGTACCTGGTGGGCTAGTTAGCCCCTAAGTCCCACACAGTGGTATTGCTAAGAGGTCTTTGGAGGCCATACCCCACTCTCTCCACCACTCTGCAAACACGCCTCCTGGCACACTACGGGTTGGGGGATGAAGACTATGTTTTGCCTGAGGGACTTTGGGGGCCAAAAAGTCCTCCTGGTATATCCTGTAAGTGCTACGCAGCGGAATTCCTGAGCGCTGGTCGGAGGCCCAGCCCCCTTTCTGCACCACTCTTCAAACGCGACTACTAAGTTATAGTTGGAAATTAGCATTTAAAAAACCTTAGAAATTCACTGAAAAAAACATAGGTTTCAGGGACGTTATGGTTAGTAATCAGCATTTAAAAAACCTTAAAAATTCACAGAAAAAAACACAGGTTTCAGGGACGTTATAGTTAGTTGGACATTTCACTCGTACAAAACCAGAGAAATTTGGCAGTTATAGTTATTTGAGCTAACTATAACTCATGCCCCCGCAATTCACTGTTGATGGTGTCACATATTGCATCACTCAATACAATACATACAGGGGCTTATATGTGTAAAACTGACTACGCTGTGTATGTGCTACAGTGCCCATGCAGAAATCCAGGTGGCCTCAACATCAACATCAATGAGGAGATGTACATACATCTGTAAATATGTCACACTCCACAGCGTTTTAACCACTTTGCTACTGCACAATATCACACACACACATTTTTTCTACATGTCCTCTACATGTTTGATTGTCCTTCCAGCTTGGGCAAGTATTGCTTTTTTTCAGGGGGCACCCAATTTTCAGTTTGTACAAACCATGCATTTAGACAGTTGCACACTAGGCACTACCCTGTATTATCAGCTAGGTTTAGCATGTTTTAGTTAGCAGGGAGTAGCAATCCAACACTGGTTTAGCCAGTGTGCCTTTAGGTGTAATAAATGTTCTTTCATTATGTTTTTACTATAAATTTAGTTTTTCTATTGAAAATCAGCATCGAGACTCTGGAGAACTGAAGTCAACCCACTTGGGCACTACTTTTGTCTTCTTTTTCCTCACTTTGTCTTGTTTCTTTTCACACCTAGTTTGTTGTTTCTTTTGTTTATCTTCCAGTCATTGTGGTTATGGCACTATAGTCACTTTTTTTTTACGGAATCTATTATGAGGATGACACACATCAGGTGTCAGCTGCACTAACACTGCTAGTATTAAAAAGAGTGTATGCCCACTAATGCTCAATTGTGTGTGAGCATTAATTCAAATGTCATTCCGTAATTACTTGACAGAATGTTTGCAGTTTCATAATAATGTCAAAACCAATATGAAATGTAATTCATGATTTAATTGTTGAAATTGAGTTGAAATTGCACTGCAGCCACCTTTTGCACACTGTAAATATGTTCAGATAGCACTTTGCACTTTATTTCCCAATTAGTGTGATTGAAATTTACTCATGAATACTATGAATTAATATTGTATCAAATTTGTTGCTGAATGAGTCAAAACCACAACGTGACAATAACATATGTAAAGTATTTTTACTATGTCTATCATGCCGTGTTGCACGTCGAGCACGTAAATATCATAACGAAGATGGTGGCTCTTTGATGTGAACAGGGCTGTTACCGGTCAAAATGCTTAATTGGCGATTAAGACTTCAATACAGTGCCATAACTGAAACCTGCGAGTGATGGCATCCTTATCTAGTTTGGATGTTGGAGCGAGTGGTGTTGGTCCTTGGATTCCCTCTCACTTTTTCTCTACCTCATACTGGAGCTTCATTCTTATTGACCACTTAAACTCAGAACTTTTTTACCTTGCGTGCATTATGTTAATGGTACATGCCTTAGAAATGTGCCCCATATACTGAAAATATTCTTTTGTTAAAACAGGGCTGTAAAAGGGTCTTCATTGGAGTGTGATCAAACAGACAAAAGAGAGTGGTTGCCCCAAACATCTTAAACCTGACTCCTGTCTGACTTTATGATGTGGTGTTTCTCATAAAAAGAGATGGCATGATCCATACTGCAAGTACTTATTGCCCTGCCCCTCCCTTCCCTTCCATTGCTCAATAGAATTGTTATTCCTGGGCCACCTACAAGTCCACAGCATTGGGAAGGATGTAAAAAAACACCCCTTCTGTCCATGAACCTCCATTGACCTTATTCAATTGCTTTGATGATGGTCTTGTTTTTATATTCTGGAATTAGTATACATGTTTACTAGATGGACTGAAGCATACTCATGTGTTTGAGCTGATGCAATCTCTGTAGCCAAGAAACTGATTAGAGATTTTATCCATAGATTTGGAACTCCTGTTCAGAGGTAGCAACATAGGTACTCACTTTGTATCATCTGTATCCAAAGACTGTGTAAGGCTTAAGGAACCAAACAGCAGTTGCATTGCACTTATAACCCTGAAGCCTCTGAGACGAAGGAACGTTCAATGGATCTGAAAAACAAAACAGGTAAGATTTCTAATTAAATGGTGCTTATGATAGAGATCAGGGTATCTATAATATTCCCACTACCACGGATAGAGTAATCACACAGTTACACGCACATACATTCATCATACGCTAGGGCCCATTTCACTAACATACACTCAAATACTCTACCAGCAATAAACCTGTGGAAGGAAAACTCCTAAACACCAGACACCCTGCATCTATATCGAGGTCGATAAGACCTGGTTATTGTGACTGTCCATAAACATGATCTATATAACCTATACAGGAATAATCAAAATATAATACTCAATAATTGACAAGAAATAATAACCAACACCATATTCAAAAGTATATTGTTTTATCTAAAATTAGTCATAGGAAAATCAATCAGAATAAATCATTTTTCTCATAGTTACCTATTCTAGCTAAATGTCAGAACAGGTCAGGACAAGTCTCTCGGTAAAAGTCTCTCAAGACGAAGTCCTTTCAGCATCGATCCTCAGCAACGCAGATTCGGTACGCGGCAAAGGCAAATGGCAAGTGGCAAGTAGCAAGTGGGAAGAACCCTCTCTAGGCTAACATTTCTTATAGTGTCTAAAACAAAGGAAAGATACATTGGAAACATAAAAAAGTTGTCATGTCCGCCGGACCTGCTGAGCAGAGCGAGAAGGAAAGGATGTAGCATCGCTACATTTGAAAATCTCCGCTCAGGAAAAGTTCACAAAATAAAGACTACGGAACAGGAACCAAGAAACAAAAATGTATCTTGTTAGTTCTACTTCTCCTCAGCAATCGAGCCACAGTTCACAGTCTTTCTCTAAGGCTCCTTTGTTTCCCAAGGCTGCCAATGACGTTTCATTTCACTTGGAGATCACCCAAAACTGCTGCTGTCCTCATGGAAAGTTTTTCAAGCAAGCAAGCAAGGACTGTGGTCAGTTAACTTCAGGACCATTTCCAGCAGGGGTCTCCCTCGTCACAGTTTTTCACATTATAAATCACAGCCAGGCTTACAAATCGGCCATCTTTTCTAGGCCATCATAGGCCACAATAGACCATCTTAATTAAAGAGACAAAAACAATCGTTACTACAGCATAGTGATTAAACAGTGTTAACCCCACTAATACCCTTATGTGTATGTATTTATCTAGCTCTTGCAACATGAAAAAGCATTAATTCGAAAAGCGTTTTGTGCTCAAAAATAAACAGCACATAGCAATGTTTAAACATGAAAACACGCACGTTATTTTTAAACAGCACATTTATGCGTACCCACGTGTAACTCTTTCTTGTTAAAACAAACGGATTGATTAATATAAACATACTTGCACAAGACAAATAATTAATAAATAGTCATTAATAAATTAATACAACAAATAGACATGCCAGAGCTTCAAAAGCCAACGAATTTTCAAACTGAAAACTCTGCTCCAGCAATCCCCCCTTTGGTGATTTTATCACCAAATAAACCCCCCCAAAAAAATTAGTGAAAATGTAGTCCCATTTTAGGAGAAATCGGAAATGTCTTTTTCTCCTTACATAACATTACACACCAGTCACTCTTTCATCATCCTTCTTTGTCTCTAAGTAAACACTCTCCCTCAATTCTTCCAATTCAATTTCTTGCGGTTCTCTTTTCAACCTCTTGTTTTTCTTTTCTTTATTCAATTTCTTTTTCCCTCCCCTGTTTTTACAACACACACACACTAATCTCAGTATCAATAGAGCCACAATTATACAAGTTAAAGGAAACAATATTCTACCTATAATAGTACTACCTATTTTTGCAATAAAATCCTTAACAGCTATCATCTTATTAGCTATTGTAGTCCATAACCCTTCAGCTTCAAGTGGTACTAATTCTTCATGCAAATCAGTAATATTTTTGATATAGACCTTTAGGTCTTTGCTTTCGTCAGGAATGTAAGTGCAATAATGTTGAACTTTCAGCATTCCACAGACTCCACCCTCCTTGGCCAATAGAATATCAAGGGCAAGTCGATTTTGCATAGACATGGCACGTACGGCACTTAATTCCGTATTCACCAAAAGAAACCCTCCTGCGGTATTTGTCGATAAGCGATCAACCACTGTGGACAGTTTCCGAATTCCATAAGCATTTAAAGAAATTCCCACTGCTGGAATCAAAACCCCAAAAATATCACCCACAATTTCAGACCAAGTTTCTCTCTTAAAACGTATTAGTAAGTTAATATCTTCTACATCTCTTATCTTATCTATCTGAAAATTTTTGGGAAAAACCAGGCCCACATAACATGTGCCATACCAATGGTCAGGCAACTTGTAATAAGCCTTGTTCCCACAAACATAGTACACTCCTGGAAAAATTGTATCTTCTCCACCTCTGAAACCCCAACCTGTCGCAATGAAGTATGTATCATGACACTCACTAGTCCCAACAAAATATGTATCATATTGGGATTTCCTTCTTGTAATGCAAAGTTTACCCTTCTGCGGTGCATCTAGAGCTAAAGTTGGACTAGCCCCATTTTTCAACTCTTTTCCCATCTCAATGTCCCAAATTGTCTCACTCACTTTATATTTCCCCGCTTTCTCCTGCACGTTCAATCTCCTTTCCTCTACCATATCCAGGAAAGCTTTCTCCTCTTCTTTCAGACTGCAAGTTAAATTATTCTTAAAAATGTAATCTAATGTTAATCCTTTTCCTTCAATAAAAATCTCACCAAAAGTGTTAGCTTCTTTAGCTGGATTCAGCTCTTTGTTCATTGGCAAGTGCCCAAAAATACTATCTCTGTTAGACATCTTATAATCTATTTTCCCTAACAAATAAAAAACACTACTTAAAATACTACAAGAAATACCATATGTAGCTGGTAAATGGTGATAAGTAACACCCTCTGAAACGGATGCAGGTAATTGCATACAAACGTAGCAATCCCTTACTTCCATTGTTTTCACATATTCATATAACAATTTTGAAAAAACATTACTAGAAAAATTATTAATTGACCTATCTTTGTGTATGTAAGTATTACTATTCCTAATCGGAACTACTCTTTGCGAATTCTTCTCTACATTTGTCACATTCTCTGTATGCATCTCAAATTCAACTTTAAAAGTCACTAATAAAACTAAAACACCCCATAGAAGCATTAATAATCCAGTACAGCAGCAGCACATCCTACACCACCTTTTAAAGAAGGCACATCTATTTTGATTATCCTCTATGCTAGCCATTTTACTACCTCTACTACTTCACTATTGAAATTGAACCTTCAAATCTTCAACAATTTTTTTCAAATTCTTTTCTTTCCAGTTTCTTCAAATGATCTTTCCGTTCACTTAATCCAAGTGAATTAATCCTTCTTTTATTCAGTTTGGATACTTGTCATTCTTCACTTCAATTTCTTCAACATCAAAATCCTCAGTATCTGACTCTTCTCCAATGTCAGTCAAGAGTACTTTCAGGATTTCACCAGTGTCTTCTTCAACCACTTCTCGTACGGTCTCCTCTGGATTTCCTTGACTTTCCACCTCTTCACTTTCAGGCAGTGTCACATACATCCATTCCGGCGACCTATACTTCTGGTTAGGCTTTCTTACTCTTTTGATCTCTTCTGGTTCTTTTGATTCTTTTGATTCTTCTCCTTCAGCTTTTAAACCTCGATATCTCATTCACTTGTTCAGCTTTTGATGAATTTGCTCTTATTATTCTATATCTCAGCCTCTTAACTCTGTTGTTAGGCCAACGATCTCCTTTCACAACCTTTTTCGACTTTGTTTCTTTATCATTCCTTTCTCCAATCCAAGTTCTCTTTCTCAGAACTCGACCCTCTGTTTGTTCATTCTCATCATCCAATTCTGTTTCAAGTGCCTCTTGTTTTCGTTTTCTAGCAGTTTTCTTTTTCTCCACAGATTCTTTCACCACTATTTGAGACTTCCCTACTTCTGTCCCTCCTCGAGTCTCCAACACGCAATCTTCTTGCTGTCTACTTGTCCCTTCACCTAGCTCGTCATGAATGTTCCCTACACCTCCTCGGGGGTCTTCCGCAATCTGTCCCTCTCTATCTTCTTCTGACCCTGCTTCTTCAAGAATAATCTCAAGTGGTTCTTCAATCTCCTCCTCTTCTGATTCAGGAGTAGTCTCTGTGAAATTTTTCTTTTCTTTTCTTTTCCCTTCACTGCTTTTTGAAACTTCAGGCTCTCTCACAGAATCTGATCTTTTTTCTGATACTCGCAGTGGTTCACTTGAAGCTTTTTCTGCTTCTTTTCTCACTGGTTCTGTATCTTCATCATCACTGGAATCTGACTCTTCAAAATACTCTTTACCAGTCCCTTCTTTTGGGTTTGGAACTCTCAGAGTATGACTTGCATGTACCCAGTGTCTCACTCCAGCACACTTCACTGCAGTTGTCGTAGTCAGAATAACTTGTCTTGGCCTTCCCCACCTTGGAACCAAGCAATTTCTTCTTCTGTGTACCTTAATCCTCACCCAGTCTCCTGGACTCAGATCATGGGCTTGCTTCTTCTCAAGTGTGGTAGCTTCTTCTCCAACCCGGTGAAACACAGAATGAACTGCGTCAGCCAGGCCTTTACAGTAATCCAAAATCATGTCATCAGTTATTGTCACCAACTTATTGACAGGCACGAATGCATGGCGCATTGCACGTCCCATGATTATTTCGTGCGGACTCAAACCAGTAGTTCTATCTGGAGTAGATCTAATAGTCATCAGAACTAGAGGTAAAACATCTGGCCATTTCATGCCAGTTGCTAAGCACATTTTTCCAATCCTATTCTTGATTGTACCATTAATCTGCTCAACCACACCAGAAGCCTCTGGTCGGTATGCACAATGTAGCTTCTGCTGTATTTTCAATGCTTCACAAATTAAACCCATGAGTTCATTTTGAAAGTGTCCACCTCTATCAGACTCAACCGTTACTGGAAACCCGTACCTAGGAATCAACTCCCTTAACAGTAACTTTGCCACTGTTATTCCATCATTTCTTCTAGTCGGGTAAGCTTCCACCCACCTTGAAAACAAACAGACTACCACTAGAACATACCTTAGTCTGTTTACTTGAGGCATTTCAATGAAATCAATCTGCATTCTTGTAAAAGGACCTCCTTCTCTGCCTATTGTTCCCAGACTCACCACTGTCTTTTTCCCAGTGTTAAATTGCTGACAAACTAAACACCTTTGACAGATGCTTTCTGCAATTGTCCTGAACTTTGCATTGTACCAGGTTTGCTTGAATGACCTAACCATCGCATCCCTTCCCAAATGTCCTTGGCCATGATACATCCTTGCCATTGACGACAAAATAGAGTTAGGCATTACTGGTCTGCCATCTCTGTAGACCCAAACATGGTCTGTTTCTCTTGGAGCACATCCTGCCTTAATCCAATCTTTTTTCTCTTCCTCTCCTGCCTCATCTTGCAACTGTTTCACTTCATCCCATGTCTCTAAGACATTAGTAAACATCACAGAGAGAAAAGACATTTCACCTTCTCGGTCCCGATTAATAGACTGATTTGTTTTGGCGCAGTATTGCGCCACATCATTTGCATAACGGTTTCCAACCGTTATAAAATCTTCTCCTTGTCCATGGGCAGCACATTTTACAACTGCTAACTCTTTAGGCAGCTGTATCGCCTCAAGCAATTTACCAATCATCTCAGCATTCTTTATTGGAGTTCCACTCGATGTCAAGAAACCTCTTTGTAGCCAAAGCTGGCCAAAATCATGCACCACTCCAAATCCATACTGACTATCAGTCATCACAGTTGTCCTCAAATCTTTCCCAATTTCACAAGCTTTTGTCAATGCCACCAATTCAGCAACCTGCACAGATTTCACTCCTTTCAATGGTGATGCTTCCATGACCTCTGAAACTTTGCACACCGCATATGCTGCACATAGCACACCATTATCATTTCTCAGGCATGATCCATCCACAAACAACACATGATCACTCTCCTGTAAGGGAAGATCCCTTATGTCTGGTCTTGGTTTTGTACAGTACTCAAGCACATCCAAGCAATCATGATCATCTTCCATCTTCACACCCACGTTTTCAATATCCGGCAAGAGTGTCGCTAGATTCACATTCACACATCTCTCAAGAGTCACATTTGATGCTCCCAGAATCACCTTTTCATATTTAGTCAACCGACTATGTGACATGTACTGGGTTCTGATTCTTGTCAAAAGAATTGCCACATTGTGAGGTACGAATACCCTTACGGGATATCCCATTATTATTCCCTCACTCTGTTCCAGACTTCTGCATGTTGCAGCCACAGATTTCAGACAACCTGGTAAACCCACAGCTACAGGGTCAAGTGTCGATGAGAAATACGCAATAGGTCTTCTCAGTAATCCATGTTTCTGAATTAACACTGACAATGCACATCCATTTCTCTCACTGCAGTACAACTCAAACTCTTTCTCATAGTCAGGCATACCCAAAGCTGGAGCTTCACACATTTTACTTTTGAGTTCTTCAAATGCTGCCATTTGTTCTCCATCTAGTTTCAATGGGTCTGTCATCTCACTTTTTGTCAGTTTAATCAGTGGCTTTGCTATCAGCGAAAAATTAATTATCCACTGACGACAATATCCCACCATACCCAGGAACATTCTTACTTCTCTCTGGGTTTTTGGAGCTTTCATTTCTCTGATGATTCTGATCCTGTCATCAGTTACTTTTCTCAGACCTTTTTCAATATTGTGTCCAAGATAATGCACCTCTTTTTTGCAAAATTGCAATTTGGCTGGAGATACCTTTAACCCTCCATCTGCCAGATGATTCAGTAAAGCTATGGTATCTACTTCACAAGCTTCACGTGTCTTTGATGCCACAAGTAGGTCATCAATATACTGCACTAGCACCGAATTCTCGGGCATGATCAAACTCTCCAACGATTTTTTCAATAGCTGATTGAATATCGAAGGACTCTCCGTATACCCCTGTGGGATACGACACCATGCTAAAATACGCTGGCCAAACCTAAATGCAAAAATCGGCTGGCTATCATGATGTAATGGAATTGAAAAGAACGCATGACACAAATCAATCACTGTATACCACTCAGCATCATGTGGAATTTGATACAGGATCACTGACGGATTTGGCACGATAGGACAACATGCCACCACAATTTGATTAACTTTTCTCAGATCCTGCACGATCCTAAATTTCCCATTAGGCTTTTTTAGTCCCATTATCGGTGAATTACACGGACTACTCAGTAGTTCTCTCAGAACTCCCTGCTGAATCATTTTCTCAATTATAGGAGTTATCCCTTCAATTATTTCTGGTGTCATTTTGTACTGAGGAATGTTAGGATATGTGATTCCCTCTTTTACGGCAATTTTCACTGGATCTACATTATTCATCAATCCCACATCCTCTCCAGTAAAATCCCAAACTGCTCTTTTCACTGTGTCTCTCAGCTCTCGAGGCAAATCCTCCGGATTAAACACAGCAAATGCACCAATCAACTCACTTTCTCTATTTTCTAGAGTCACTCGGTACAAAACATCCTCATCTGGTGTCTCAAAAGCTATTCCATCTGGTGTACAAAAAATTGTGCAGTTCATCTTGCACAACAAGTCCCTACCTAACAGATTCACTGGACTCGTGTCACAGACAATAAATCTGTGCATGTCTGAAAATTTCCCTATCTGTACTCTTACTGGTTCAGTAAGACGTGTTCTTATTTGTGTATTGGCTACACCACCTACTTGGATTGCTTCATCCGAGAGAGGAAGATTTCTCACATCTGTTGACCTGACAGTTGATCTTGTCGCACCTGTGTCTACCAAAAAAGTAACACTCTCCTCATTTATTTTTCCATCCACAAATGGTCCTGCCTGGTCTATTTCTAGAGTTGCACCAAGTATGCACTCTTCCTCCTCTCTTCGGCACCGTCAATAATCACCCTCAGACTCACTCCCTTCACTCTTTAACAAGTACTGTTGTACCTTGTTAGAACGTCTTGGTTTGTTTACCTGTTCATCATTGTAGAATCCTGAATCCTGATTATATTTTTGTAACCCTCTATTCTGCGGCAAGGGCGGTTTTGGCTCTTGACTCTGCTGTCTCACAACTTTCTGTTGTTGCTGCTGTTGATTATTTCCTTCACTCTGCACCTGTTGATTTAAGGATTTATTTTCATTACTCGCTAATGGTGGATTAGGACATTCCGACCTCCAATGCCCCAATTGGCCACAGTTGTGACAAGGAAACTTTTTCTTTGCTTCCTCAAGATTCCCCTTTCCTTTCCCTGCATATCTAGGTCTATTCCCTGCATTATTTCCTGGATTATTTGCCTGTTCCACCAACTGTGCTTCCTGTCTTTCCGCAACTTTCACTTGTGCCCACATTGCTTTCTCTTTCAGCTTTCTTTGTTTTGCTTCAATTTCATCACTGAAGTATTTTGCATGTCTCAGAATCTCATCTACTTTCTTACTCTGCCAATCCACTGTATGCTCACGAATTCTCTCACCAATTTCAGGTCTAAGGCCATATACAAATCTGTATACAAAATGACTCAAATCTTTGTCACCCAGGTGTTCATCTCCACTGAATTGTTTAAATGCCAGTATCAGCCTTTCATAAAAAGCATGAACTGATTCTTTTGCTTCCTGTTGTGTTCGATCTATTTTAACCCAGTCTGTCTCTTTTGCAGGAACTTTACTCTTCAGGTATACCATCACCTGATCATACTTTCTCATTACCTCTGGATCTGGTGCCCCTGTTCTTGGATCTCTTGGATATTCCTCAGTAGGCCAACTCACAACTATTTTACACTCAGTCCACAAGTCTGCTGGAACAATTATATCAAACAGACTATTCAGGTCAACCCACAGCACTTTTGACAATTTCACAAACCTGTCTACCTGCCTATACCACTCGACAGGCTTTTCTCTCAATCGAGGGAAATCATTCGTAAATGATAAAATATCCTGTCTGGTCCATGGAACATGTACATATCCTCCTCCAGGTATTTCTCTCATAGGATAATGCTCCACTGGTTTCTCCTTTTCTCTCACTGGAAATGCTGAATAAGTTGTTCTATCTTCAGATTCCTCTCTTTTCTTATACCACCTATCCTTCCACTTTTCTACATCACCCCATCTTCGTAATAATGCTACCATTTCCTTGATCTGTCCTGTTCTACCAGTAGCATTCAAATTTTCAATGTCCTTCTCTGTAAAATCCATCCTGTAGGTTTTTTGCAAAGCTTTCACTTTATCAATGTCAACTCCCTGCTCATTCGCTATCGCTCTTAACCTGTCATGTGTATTCCTTGCTCTCCAGGTGATGTTTTTGCACATAAACATTAACTCACCATCATGATGACTCTTCAGAATTTCTGTTGGAACTGTTCCTGTAACAAGCTCTTCTAATTCTATACGTAACCTAGCCACGTCAATTACTTGTGAATCTTTATCCTTTTTCTGAAGAACCTTCATCCAATCATTCAAATCTTCAACTGTTATTTCAGCAGTTTTTCTCACTGGAACCACTCTTTTCTGAGGTTCTAAAATTGGCATCCCTGAACAACTAGCTTCACTAGCATCCAGTATTTCACTACATATTTCATGTCTGGTTTGTCTCAAGTCTCTTCTTTCTGTTCTTTTACTCGAATCTCCTGAAAGACCAACTGAATTTGTCAAATTATTCCCAACATATGGAACCACCAGTCCATTTTCACCTGTCCTCTGTTTGTCAAACACAGGAATAACCGGACCTATAGTTACAGGCACCGTAACAGCTTCTAGATTCTTCGTTAACTCCCTAATTTTCTCAGTCAGCTCTGTTGTGGTTCTGGCTAATTGTCTGGCATTTTCATCACTACCTCGATTCTCTCTCTCCCTGAAAGAATTACTACCTCTTGATTCAGGTGTCACTTTTTCTGTCTCAATAATACAAACTGTATCTCTTATCGGAGAAACAACTGGTGTACTCTCCTCTGGTTCTGGTCTATATGGAGGTGGTCTCTTGTAAATCATGTCATTCAAGACCTCATCCTCATACTCTCCATATCTTCTCATTTCTGACTCAGGAACCCTTTCTGCTTCTCCTTCAACTGTTCTCATCGGATATAATCCCTCTGACATACTAGCATCTCGCCATCTTTTCATTCGATCATGATGAGTCTCACGATCATGTCTCCTCCCAAACATCTACCTATAGTACCCTCCAGATCTCTGTTTTTCTCGCACATGAACTTCCTCTTCCCATTCCACTAAAGCCTCAAACTGTGTAGGTCTTGGTTTCGGGTCTAGACATAACATCTTTTCCCGTAAATTTCTCAACACGGCCAAATTAAATGAACCATGTTCTGGAAATGCTAGAACACCATCTTCTTTAGTATACCTAACCCAATTCTCCAACCATATACAGGGATGAAACCCATATTTCGCAGCCATGAAGGATGCAGGTGTTTTCGTTGGAGGTAACAACTCACCCTCTCTCGTCTTAACATCTTTATCCTTGTTAAACCACTTTTTAATTTTTCCAAAGAATGTTTTCTTCTTTTTCTCTTCTTGGTAATACATTTTAGCGTTTACCAAAAACTCTCTACTCCTTTCGTATTATAAATATACAATACGAACTTTCAACCAATAACAGCGCGACTCACACTAACGCACCAATCCTGGAGCTTCTATGTCACTAAATAGCTCTTCCAATCCTTGCGCGGCTCACACCAACGCACCAATCCTAGCGCGAACCCTATTCTGATCCACTATCCAATCAGAGCGCGGTCTTTCTGACGTCAACAGTCGCTGCAGTCGCTTGTCTCCTGTCTTCTGTCACTCATCTACCCCTCCTTTACAAAATCTCTTCAGTAGACTTCGTGTCAAAATTTCTACAAATTCTATTAGTTACAACATAAAAACATCTCCATTGTCTGCTTCGCTAACCACAGAATAGTAAAAGAGTCTATTTCTCAAGAGTCAACAAACTTTCATACATCTCATAACTGTTTCCTCTAGGACTTGTCCAAAGAGTCTTACAATCAATAAATGTATATGCATCCACGCACATTCATACAAGAAAAATATAGTACATGCACACAGAATCCTGCTTCCCGAGAACAGCGCACAATCTGTCCCACTACAGAATTATAACATACATCAACTAAGCAGTTTTCCCTGCCCAGTTCCTCAAACAAGCTCAGAGAATACCTATTACTCCTCCCGCGATAAGCTTTAACGGTAATCCTTACGGATCCCTGGGACTTAAGACCAGAGTTTCACAGATAACCTTCACTACCATACGCACTCCTTATATACCAGAAATATATACTAATAGTAACATACAATAATGTCACTGATTCCGAACCCAGACAATGTGACGCGCAACTTCAATTGTCACACGTTATTCCTTACAATTCCGTCTTTCCCGAGAGCAGCATATACTTCCCTCTGCCCTACTACGGAACTGCTACCAGCTCCCAAATTCCAGAAGCACTACATATAACTCAACATGACGACTCCAACATATAGTATTAGTACATATACCAACATCAACCAATAATCAATAAGCTAATGTACAAGCAATCTTATCAGATCAAGACAATCATCAAAAACCATCCTCTGCTACCAGGAAATTGATAGAGATCAGGGTATCTATAATATTCCCACTACCACGGATAGAGTAATCACACAGTTACACGCACATACATTCATCATACGCTAGGGCCCATTTCACTAACATACACTCAAATACTCTACCAGCAATAAACCTGTGGAAGGAAAACTCCTAAACACCAGACACCCTGCATCTATATCGAGGTCGATAAGACCTGGTTATTATGACTGTCGATAAACATGATCTATATAACCTATACAGGAATAATCAAAATATAATACTCAATAATTGACAAGAAATAATAACCAACACCATATTCAAAAGTATATTGTTTTATCTAAAATTAGTCATAGGAAAATCAATCAGAATAAATCATTTTTCTCATAGTTACCTATTCTAGCTAAATGTCAGAACGGGTCAGGACAAGTCTCTCGGTAAAAGTCTCTCAAGACGAAGTCCTTTCAGCATCGATCCTCAGCAACGCAGATTCGGTACGCGGCAAAGGCAAATGGCAAGTGGCAAGTAGCAAGTGGGAAGAACCTTCTCTAGGCTAACATTTCTTATAGTGTCTAAAACAAAGGAAAGATACATTGGAAACATAAAAAAGTTGTCATGTCCGCCGGACCTGCTGAGCAGAGCGAGAAGGAAAGGATGTAGCATCGCTACATTTGAAAATCTCCGCTCAGGAAAAGTTCACAAAATAAAGACTACGGAACAGGAACCAAGAAACAAAAATGTATCTTGTTAGTTCTACTTCTCCTCAGCAATCGAGCCACAGTTCACAGTCTTTCTCTAAGGCTCCTTTGTTTCCCAAGGCTGCCAATGACGTTTCATTTCACTTGGAGATCACCCAAAACTGCTGCTGTCCTCATGGAAAGTTTTTCAAGCAAGCAAGCAAGGACTGTGGTCAGTTAACTTCAGGACCATTTCCAGCAGGGGTCTCCCTCGTCACAGTTTTTCACATTATAAATCACAGCCAGGCTTACAAATCGGCCATCTTTTCTAGGCCATCATAGGCCACAATAGACCATCTTAATTAAAGAGACAAAAACAATCGTTACTACAGCATAGTGATTAAACAGTGTTAACCCCACTAATACCCTTATGTGTATGTATTTATCTAGCTCTTGCAACATGAAAAAGCATTAATTCGAAAAGCGTTTTGTGCTCAAAAATAAACAGCACATAGCAACGTTTAAACATGAAAACACGCACGTTATTTTTAAACAGCACATTTATGCGTACCCACGTGTAACTCTTTCTTGTTAAAACAAACGGATTGATTAATATAAACATACTTGAACAAGACAAATAATTAATAATTAGTCATTAATAAATTAATACAACAAATAGACATGCCAGAGCTTCAAAAGCCAAGGAATTTTCAAACTGAAAACTCTGCTCCAGCACTTACATTGCCTGATGCTCTACCTTTGACACTCTGTTCACTTCCAGCCATTTCTACACAAAATATTAAACTGAGTCCCTATGATTTGATAATAGCACAACCCATGATCCTCCCTTCTACTCGTCTGATGTTTCCAGCTTTGCTTGATCTGCTGATTTTCTCAGCAGTATTTAAAACAACTGATTCACTGTCTCAAAAGCCTCCTTTTCAGCTATAAACTATAAACTAAACCGACCAAGGCGAGACAGGATTGCCACCTGACAGCAGGGTTTATGTGAAGTGGAAGCCTTCACTCCTGCCCCATTGGCAAGGTCCCTACCAGACCCTACTCACCAAAAACACTTCTGTGTAGTGGCAAGCACTTCATGCCGGGTTTCAAGCATCACCTTGAAAGACCTTTGAATCGAAATACTGCAGATATGCCAACCAAGCTACCCCTATGGCTGTTTCTGTCAGCCAAGGAGGTTCTACACCTCCTGTACAAATGACTTATGCTTCAGCTGATTGCTGCTCCCAAGCACCAAATTTCAAAGGAGCGTTGGCTGTTGCTGCCCAGGTGTGCAGATCTCATTGCAGTGCAGCCCCTTCTGCTACCAATGGGTATGGCCTACAGCCCTGATAGTGGAAAGCCTACAGTGACCTGATCCATCAAGGGGTCTGTGTGGCCGTCTATGGTTAACTCACTGTGTGACTGTGTCAGGAGGGAGTGGGCAGCAGGCATGAAGACGTTCACTGTTACCACACTGAGCTTGCTGTCCACCTGCACGACAAGTGCTGTCTCTATTCTAAGCAAACGTTCCTTGAATTCTTGGAGGAACATAAGCAGAAACATATTCTTTCTTCATGGTGAGTATGTGCCCATCTACCCACTGACCCTAATGGAGGAGTCCCTACATAAATAATTCCTTTTGATCGAGAAGAGCAATGCCTTGAAATCCACAAATGTGTATCTCATGTCACAACGTCACCGCCCTTGTTTCACATTTATCTGCTCTTGTCAGATCAACTAATTATGAACATGCAGTACATCTTGTTGACACTGAAGATGGACTGGCCTGTGAAACTGGAAACAGCAGTATCTTTGCAAGACATAGAGTGTGTCTGTGAAATCCCCCTTCTTGTTATGATTAGCTCACCTACCTATTATTCTGAGCTTCCTTCTGGGATTCTATTCATTCACAGTGGCACAACTACCAGATCACAAACTTTCTTAACCATACTTTGGAATTGTATGAACTAAAGCCCTGGGTTAATTGAAGAAATAACCCATATGCCTGGCTTTCTGGTTACTAGTCTGGATCTTAGGTGAAGTAGGTGAAGTACGACCAGGTTGGTATTGCATGTGGCCTGACTGGTTGGTTCGATGTGAGCTCCAATTTGGTCCAAAAAGGGATTGAGCATGTGTGGTGGTGTGCATTATCTTCCATCTTCACTTTATTATTTATATTTTCTATTGTTCCCTCTATTATATGTTTGAGGTTGAAACCTAGTTACTCGTTTGTTCTATGACCTATGTCGTAGTAGTTCCACCACTGTTTGTATTTGTTCTGTATGACAGTTGCTGGTGACACCCTGGGCCCTCAGGACAGTGTTACTTTGTGCTCAAATAAACTTAAAGGAAAAGACTTCTTATTTGTCTTCGTCCATCTTTTCTATTGGGGACAAGCTTGGGATCGTTCTTTTAATATCGACTTCTACATGAGGACACTCCTTCACGTTTGAATCATCCAAACTGTTTCTTTCATCCAGTTTTCTGAACGTTGTGATTCCAGGAACTTTTTCTTACTGATTCAGGTACTCATTTTTTTTTCTATTGAGGGCCCAGGGTTCCTGTTCGGATTCCTGCTCCGATGTCATTTAAAAAAAACATAAGAGGTCCATTTGCTTGTTACTGTGCGCGCAACCTCTCGCGCTGCATTTGCTTGAGCGTTCCCTTGCTCACGGTTCCACCTGTCCTGTCTCGGACGTTCTACATTACAGCACACGCTCGAGCATACTCCTGCTCGTGGTGCCATCTGTCACGGCTCGAGTGTCTTCTCTTCCGCACCCGCTGGAGCGTTTATCTGCTCGCGGTGCCATCAATCTTAACTCGAGTGGCTATTACGTCCGAAGTGCCTTTTCCTGCTGTGTCATCGAGCGTCTCCGCTTGCACCAATACAGTCTGATTTACAAGACTCTCATTCCTCAAGATATTATGTCCCTCTTCGTGCGTTTCACAATGTTACATATTGACTTACCTGGTTCATCGTCTGCTGATGGCTTCATCTTCTGCTGATTTGTGATATTCCTTATTTTCCTTGTGAAGCATTTTTCACTCCACGTTGTTTCCGACGACTTCCTGAGGACTGATTTTCATCGAGTTCTACTGTGTTTTCCTCTACTGGATTACATCGTTCCACTTCCTGTTTTACAGCACTCCGTATGGACTTCTTTGGTTACTGCAGTTTTATTTCTTTAACTTTATTGTTCATTGTATTGCATGTTAAATTTCTATTTGATTGCATTAAAACAATTCTTTCTTTCCCTCATTTATTTTTTCTCTTTTCTTCTTTTCTTTCTCTTTCCTCTTTTCTTGCTTCTAATTCCATTTTACATTTCAGGTTCTCTTCTCTTGCTGCTTTATTTATTGCATTTTCATTATGCAGACTGTTACTCCGCCTAGCCCGTTTCTACAAGATCCAGGTGAACCTCCTTTGAAATGGAGGATATGGTATAGATCTTTTAATGCATACTTAGGTGCCATTGAGGGTCTAAAGTTTAAACCATATAGAAAACGCAGTCTTTTGTACTATTACTTAGGCGGTGAGGGACAACATGTATTTGATCATTTACCGGAGTGTACTGGCCATGATAGGGGAGACATTGATGAGTTTCAAATAGCTGTAAAACAATTAAGCAGTTACTTTGAGAGCAAAATCAATTTAGTAGTACACAGACACAAGTTTTTCACACATGTTCAAGCTCCCAATGAATCCATTGATTCATATGTTACTGCTCTGAAAATGTTGGCTGGTTATTGCGACTTTCAGAATTTTACATCTCAACGTATTAGAGACCATCTTGTTTGTAGATGCCATTCTAAGAAAATTGAACAAAAACTTTTGTCATGCAAAAGTCCGTCTTTAGATGAAGCTATTGATATAGCGAAAAGTATTGAAAGTTCACAACTGGATGCTATACAATTGGAAAGTTCTACACCCTCTACTGGGTTAGCTGTTGTTAATTTGGCCAGCAAATCCAGTTTTAACAACTCTAAAGGTGCAAGCATTGGTGATTTTGCTCTTAGAGGTGGTAGAAGCAACTTTTCTGCATGAAGCATGCCAAAAATACAATGTTTTAGACGTGGCTCACCTTCCCACGATTTTAATTTTAAGAACTGTCCTGCAGTTTCACAAGAATGTTTAAATATAAAAAAAATTACATTTTGGCAAAGTTTGCAGAGTTGGTAAATGATTTCCTATAAGGTATGTTCAAGATTGCACAATGCAAGATAATCAAGCTATTGTTGAGAGGAAAGTTGAAGAACTTATGTTATGTGTTGAATGTGTTGAAGTTAACAATGTTCAATCTAGTGAAAAGATAAGTGATCCTTTGGTGCATATAGAAATTGATGGTTGAGGTATCCCACTACTTATCGATTCAGGGGCTAGAATTACCATTATCTCCATCAACAAATGCAAAGAGTTTGGTCTCACAAGGTTTTATTACCTCCTGATGTCATCACCACTGCGTTTGAAGGGAGCAGAATTGAATTGAGTGGGTTTTCCTGGGCTGATATCAAATCTGAGAGCAAAACTATACACAGTAAAGTGGATGTAGCCTTTAAAGGTATTAATGTTTTGGGTTGGTGGCATCAAGCTGAGTTTGGCATGACCATCAAACCAGGACAGGAAAATCCTGTCTCTTTGGTCAATGCTGTAGAGGTTCAGGTACCTTGGAAAACTAAGTTTGTAGATGTGTTTCAGGACAAAATTGGGTGCATAAAGAATTTTTCTCATTGTATGAAAGTCAAAGAAGATGTGGTCCCCATTAAGCACAAATTACGCAATGTACTTCACAGTATTATAAATGAATTATCCATTATGTTGTCTAAAATGCAGAAAGATGGAATCATTGAGAAAGTGGATGCCACTTTATGGTTGTCTCCCATTGTTCTTGTCAAAAAGAAATCTGGTGAATTGGGCTTTTGTGTGGACTTAAGGTCCCTTAAAATCTCAACTTGGGTTGAGAGTTCTTCTCTCCCACGAATTGATGACCTTATCTCTGCAGTTGGTCAATCCAAATGGTTTTCAAAATTTGACTTAAGAGCAGCTTACCATCAGGTTATCTTAGATAAGCAGTCCCGCCATCTCACTGCCTTTGTCACTCCTGATGGCACATTTCAATTTTGGCGAATGCTATTCGGATTGGCCTCTGCGGCCTCCGTTTTTCAAAAAGTGAGGACCTCCATGTTTACAGACATACCTAATGTTATCTTTCAAGATGACATTCTGGTGCACACTGTTTCACTCAAAGATCATAATATGGTTATTGAACAGATTCTCACTATTTTACAAAAGAATGGTGTCACTTTAAGAGATGACAAATGTATTTTTGAGGTCAATGAAATTGAATATTTGATTCACATTCTTTCACACGAAGGTGTTAAACCTAAACCCAGCATTGTCGATGGTACTGTCAATGCTTCTCATCCCACCAATAAGGAACAGCTCAAGTCTTTCATGGGTTTGTGTGAGTTTTATGCGAAGTTTATAAAAAACTATGCTTGTTTGACAGAATGTTTCAGAGGGCTGCTTAAAAAGAATGCTGATTTTGTTTGGACCTCTACTTGTCAGGAGCATTTTAAAATTATTAAAGATAGTATTTTGTCTGCTCCTGCACTTCAGGCATATGTTGAAGGTCGCGATACTTATATCACTGTTGATGCCAGTTCGTATGGTATGGGTGCTGTTCTGTCTCAAATGGTGGGTCACAAAGAAGTTACAATTGGTTATGCTTCAAGGAGGATAAAAGATGTTGAACTTAGATGTTCTGTTATTGAAAAAGAAAGGCTTGCTTGTGTGTGGGGAATTGAGAAGTTCAAACCCTACTTATGGAGAAGGAAGTTATTTTTAAGAACTGATCACAAGCCATTAGTAGACATACTATCTGGTAACAAAATCAATAATTCCACTGCCAGATTGTCTTGTCTGTCCACCAAATTGCTTGAGTTCAATTTCTCTGTATTCCATATTGCTGGAGGCAAGAACTTTAAAGCAGATTTCTTGTCTAGACTCCCTGTAGAGGATCACGATGAACAAACCAAAGTACTGGAGGAAGTTGAAGAGTGCATTATTGCCAGTGTTGAGGATACCATGATCTGTGCCAACATGGGTGAGTGGTTGTATGCATTAAAATCTGATGATGTTCTTAAACAGGTTATGGAGTTGAGTGTTACAGGATGGCCTAAAGAAAAATCCATTGATGTGAATTTACAGCGATATTGCAAAATAGCTGATGAACTTTCAATTGAGAATAATTTACTGGTCAGGGGTGGGAGGTTGATTCCTACAAAATGTTTTAGACTCACTCTTGAAATCGCTCATTTGGGTCATTTCGGAATATCTGCCACTAAGCGAAAAATTCGTAATGGTTTCTGGTGGCCCAGTTTTGATCGAGAAGTAGAGGTTTTTAGTCAGAGAAAGTGTACAGTGCTCCTATAGTGATAAACATCTCACTACTGTTTCTCCTGTGCCTAGTCCTGTTTCATGTCCGGACAAGGTGTGGCAAAGAGTAGCCATTGATTTTCTTGGGCCTTTTCATGTGTTACCTAATAACATTAAATATTTTATCGTTTTGTTGGATCATCTTTCCAGATGGGTGGAAGTTAGGGGTGTGTCTGAGCCTAATACCAGATCAGTTATTCGTTTCCTGTAAGATGTTTTCAGTAGGGAAGGGACTCCTGAAGAATTGCTATCGGATAATGGTGTACAATTTACTTCAACTAGCATGCAGGAATTCTTAGCTAAAACGGATGTGAGACATTTGTGTACCCCACTTTATCATCCCTGTGCGAATGTAAAAGTTTAAAGATTCAACCATGTTCTGGTTGAGTGTATCCAGAAGGGCTGTTAAGTCCTGAATGGATTGTGAAACTGCTGTAAGAGATGTTGTTTGGGCATATGGGACCACACCTCATTCAATCTCTGGTTCTGTTCCATTTGAGTTAATGAGAGGCAGGAAAGTAAGTTCTACTTTGAATCCTTTTTGGAAAAACAAATTGTTGGGTAGTAGTTGCAATGTTTCTAGAGGAGTCTTGTAGAGCAACATCTGCGAGCGATCTATTCAATTGCCAAAGATGTGAAAAAGTCTCTGATCAGTGTAAAAGAAGAAGAATTGTGACTTTTTCTGTTGGCAAGTGGGTGCATACCAGAGAACCTCTGTTGTTGCAAAAAGGATCTTCAAAATACAGGGATCCGGTTTGTATTGATGAGATAAAGGCCATGCTGTAAGATTGAGCAATGGTCAGTGGTGGGACATGTATCGTTTGGCCAAATCCACGAGTCACTTTCCTACCAGCACAAAAAAAGGTACATGATGTGTGTCCGCCAGGGGTTCGGCTGAGTGCTAGAACAAAAGTGTTACCCAAAAAATGTAATGATTTTGTCACAAAGTAGTATATAATGTTTTTTTTTTTTGTAGGAAGACGAGATATGTGGTGTTGTGCATTATCTTCCATCTCCACTTTATTTATATTTTCTATTGTTCCCTCTATTATATGTTTGAGGTTGGAACCTAGTTACTTGTTTGTTCTATGACCTATATCATAGTAGTTCCACCACTGTTTGTATTTGTTCTGTATGACAGTTGCTGGTGACACCCTGGGCCCTCAGGACATTGTTACTTCATGCTCAAATAAACTTCAAGGAAAAGACTTATTTGTCCTCTTCCACCTTTACAGCATGTCCTTGTTGAAAATGTAAAGCTTGATGATGTTCTAGTTTCTCTGGTGGAGTAGTATGAGTCTCTGCATGAATATCCTCTCTGTCTTCTTTTGGAAAGTTGACATAGGTGCTGAGTGTATCAAAGGACAATAGTCTCCATGTATATCTCCCAGATTAAGGAATGTTGTCTTCTGCTGCTTTATTGGGGGCCTATGAGGGTAACCCAGATTTGAACAGCTGCTCTCCACTTGCATTATTGTTTCTTTTCAAATCAGCCTTTGCACTGCTTGACATAACTTTGAATGAGAATATTAGGTTTCTTTGTGTTTCTGCTGGCACACCAATTTTGCATACATAAAAAATGTCTTCTGTGCAGCATAGCATAAGGCAGTTTGTAAGGTGCAAGTGGGTGGAAAACTGACATAAAAAGAACTTATCTCTGGGAAGAAATTTGTTTGTGCATTGCAGGCACGGTGAAAGGAAATAGTAAATCTGGACCTATATGTATATACATGTATATACATAATGGCTTTAGTCACAAATTACAGCATAGCACTTTATAGTTTATTTTATCTTGCATCATAAAGAGAAAGACGATTGTATAAGTTCTCTTCCAATAAAAACTGTATGGAATATGGTACTTCCAAACTGAAATATTCACTGTTATTTTTCACCTTGTCAGTTCAGCCTATTTCTTTTACCATGAAGAGGCAGTCAGTTGCTGTCCTTGTCACATATTTAGTGCATATAGCAGTGTGTCAGCATATAGTATTTTGTGAATCCATAGTTGAGACAGGACCTTTTACTCTGTGTCACTGAAATCAGGCACTACTGGCCCACTTGTGTAAAGTTTTGCTCCTATGCACTTACCAATATGTTAATGCTAGCATCCCAAGTGTATGTTGTTTATATCCATGTGTTTAGCCTGATGGGTACATGCATGGTGTATGACTGTGTGAACCAGAGTCATGGAGGTCATTAGAATCTATTTTGGGTATCCCTGGCCACACCTTTTGCACAATATGGAGGTGAGGTTGTTTTCCCAGACAGTGGAAGTGTATTTCTGATATTTCTGAAGCTGGAGGGAGGAGACCTAGACTCTACAGACGGGGGAGAGGCAGTAAGACTCCTGTGGAAATCTAATTAGCTTTTTGCTGAGCTTAGAGCTGCAGAGTAAATTCAGTGGCGGCCCCTCAGCTAAGGCGGAGGAGCCTCGCCCCACTGCTTTTAAGCAGTGTGACAAAAGGAAAAATAGAATGATAAATTGTTGTTATTATCATTTTATTGTTTCCAGATGCTTTGTGGGTGGGCAGCTCTGCTCTGCCGGGGAGGAGTGGTTTTCCCACTTCAAGTGTGCATGAATGCTTGATTGGTCAGGGAAGCCTGGGTGCTTACCAAGCACAACGCTGCATTGCAGCATTGCGATTGGTCAAGGGAGCCTGGGCGTGCTTCCTGGTTGCTGTTTCAGCCTGAGCCCGACAGAGGAGAGACGGAGCAGAGACGCAGGATGCGGCAATAAGGTAAGTGTTTTTTTTTTTACATTCCCCTTCCTCCCTCTGTCCCCCGATCCGTGCCGGCCATCACTGGTAATCTTCCTTAAGCACTGCAATGTGGTAGATAGGGTAAAATGTGAAAAACTAAGGAACCAAATTGGAGGAAACCAAATCATGGAAAACCAATTATAAATAAAAAACTATTTCAATGAAATACAAATAAATTGAAAAATAAAGGAAACACTTTAAAGGAAAGATCTTTTTAAGGCAAATCCATACTTACATTAAACTTGTGTGGAGTTTAGGACTAGTGAAGGTTTTTAGGGTTCAAGGATGGGTAATGTTTAGGGACGATGAGAGGCTTCAAGGGCCATGAATGGATGACATTCAGGCATAGAAAGAGGTTTTTAGGGTTCGCAGATGGGTAGAGTTTAGGGGTGGTGTGAGGTTTTTAGGTCGAGCCTAGCGCAACGTGCATGCGCTGCTCTGGCGAGACTTATAGTAAGGGGGCTTCAAAAAGCTCACTACACGCTCATGCGTGTGGCCTGTTGCTTGTGGTTACCCGCACAGGCACCATTTGTTTTGAATTATCGTGCCCAGACGTGTGCGCGATAATTCAAAACAGATATCTTGCTGTGGTGCGCGCATGCGCACCACTCGCGGGCTTGTTGCTTCCTAGTTATTACATAGCATTTGTATCCTGCTCATCAGTGGCCTTTGGAGGGCGCATTCTCTGTTCTTCGCACTTCCCTCCCACCCCCAACCCAGCATGTTTTAAGAATTTTTGACATACTTTATCAGCGCTGCGCCCCTTACACGAGCGATGCACTGGTTTCACTTTTATTGTTGTGTATTTTCCGACTGTCCCACATTCTGTGCTCTTCCTCCCCATCAGTCACGGGGCTCCAGTCTGACCTGCCTCACAGCAAAACCAGGCAGACGGACAGGCAGGGTAATGCTACAGCCTGCCTTAGAGCAGGGGGCACTACCATCTGTGCCTCCCTGCTCCTCGCGGCTGCCCGAGCCCTAGGCTGGCTCTGGTCTCCAGGGAAAATGGCAGGCTCTCTCAGCGCGGTGCCCTTTCACCAGCGCCGTGCTGGTTTTTCTTTTATTCTCCTGTCTCCCCCCCTACTCCACCCCACTCTCTCTGCTCTCCCTTCCCCTCCCTTTCAATAAGTCAAGGGGTCCCAGCCGCTTGCCTCAGACCCTCTGATTATCGGTTCAAAGTTAAGTGTCTTCCAGCTCCACTGGCTTCCAAGGGAACTCGTACAAGCCTGTATTCTGATACCGTCTCTGGTTTCAATCGGACATCTCTGGGGGACGGGGTGATAGAGGAGGCAATTAATTTGTTAGTTTAAAATTACAATCACAGCCCTATTTTCTCAGTACAATCTGGGACTGTTCTGCGACTGGGCACTTCCATGCCATTTCTTGGGCTTCCCTGTGAATCGACTAATCTCTTCTTTCTGTATTAGATTTTTAGGGGAATGGCAGTCCTAGTCCTAGTCCTAGTCCCTATTTTATTTTTTAACCCAAGGAACAATATTAAAATAAGTCTTTGCACAGGTGCCACCATTGACGGACAGTGGGCATATTTTCGCGAACGTGGTACAGTTCTTGCTGTTTTTCCATTTGGTATACTGTGGTGCAGTTCAACAGCACTTGCTTCTTTTCATGTGGACTGATTAAAACATGCTTTTTATCGCACCCACCTTGTTTTAAATTCATCCACAGGCCTTTGAGAGGTTTCCCCACTTCTAAATCAGGCATGAATCTGTGCAATTAAAAGCAGTGCAAGTACTCCTTCCAGTGCAAATAGTTTTGCAGAAGCAGCACTTACATTGGTAATGAAAGATGCGTTTGTTCTGCGATGTGTGGTGCCAAAATATATAAGCTTATTTTTAAAAGCTATATTCAACCAAAAGCTTACTTTTAAATGCTAAGGGGCATATCTACAAGGACGGCGATAAATAAACGCAAAGCGCGCTTAGCGCTTTATTTATCGCCGTCTATCTCTGGAATTTCTCGCCCTGGTAACACGTTATTAACAACGCGTTACTCCAGGGCGATAAACATTCCAGAGATAGCAGGGAAATCGCCGTTTTGCAGGGAACATCGCTGGTTTTCCAGCGATGTTCCCTGCAAAACTGTGATAACCTTGCTGATACGACCCACAGGGTTGTATCAGCATAATCCACCCCAATGTCAGGGATAGGTAAGTCTGCATTTTACCAGACGTTAGTTTATGGAGAAAACAGTGGTTTTCTCCAAAAACTAACATGTGCTAAAATCCTGTGGGCTGCCTTCTAAATATCGCGATGTGAACATCAGCGATATTTGCAAGGTAGTCCATCCGGGGTACGCCCAGTGACGCCCACTTTGCATCTCATTAGAGATGCAAAGGGAGGCGTTGGGAAAAAGGGTGCTAACATGCGATTAGGCATGTCAGCACCCTCTTGTAAATAGGGTGATAGTTTTATCTCCGCTTTTTCAGCTTTTTAAGCCAAAAAAGCGGAGATAAAGCCCTTGTAAATATGCCCCTACGTTTTTTACTAAATCTACCAACTAACCGGAACAGAAGTTCGGCATCTTTCGCTTTAATATATTGAAGGGCTCTCTTCCATGCCATAGAGAACGGGCTGTCTGGTGTAATTCAACTGTACTCCTGTATGTGATGTAAAACACCTAGGGGCATATTAGCAAGGGCTGGCGATATAATTATATCGCAATATCATCAAGGACACGCTTGATGTAGAGCCCGTTTTTTCACAGCCTCGCCTCGCATCGCTAATGAGATGCAAAGAAGGCGTGGCTGTGAAAATAACACATGTTAATATCGTGAAGCAACAAGGAGGTGCAGCGATAAAAAAAAAATTGCGCTACCTCAGCCTTAACTCAGGAATTTAACGTCTGTTACATTCCTGACTAAGGCATACTTTTAATGGGAGATGGATTATGCTGATAGGAACACAGGGTCGTATCAGCAATGTTATCGCTGTTTTCATTGGAACATCGCTGGAAAACCAGCGATGTTACATTGAAAACACCGCTATCGCTGAAATATTATCGCCATAGGGCTATGCGTTGTAAATATAGCATTATCATGGCAATAATATTCAGCGATAGCCGGCGATAATATTTCTATCGCTATGTACGGCCAGCGATAATTATCGCTGGCCATTGATAATATGCCCCCTATTAAGGATTCCCGTACAACTCCCTGCCTGAGTCAGAAGCTGCTCTTGTGAGTGGTTTACTTAGCTTTTATTTTCTTTCAGAAACGGTATTAGGATTCCACTGTCTCCATTCCCGAGTGCTTTTCTCTGTATAATGGTACTACGCTTTTGAAATGTTATGTTTGATCAGTGAGCCATCCACTTGTTACTTGCGTCTGATTTTTCTGGGGAGCAGAGCTAGGCCTCTCTTCTGTAAGAACTAAGCACCAATTAAGCAGTGAAATTTGGTAGAAGGTGCGGGTTCCAGTTTCTGAGGAGTAGCTCTGAAGGTGAGAGATTAGATAAAGAGAGGCGGCCCCTCTAAGAACACAGGATGTCCTGGAGCCACGACACTCCAGGAATGGTCAATGCGTGGAGAGAAGTCAGTCTTTGGAAAGAATGGTGAAGTCTCTCAGGCGGAGTTTAAATGTCTCAGCTGTTCCGAGTGAAGCGGGGTGGGTGCTTTTAGGAATCCTCCGTCACAGCTCAAGTCAGCTCTTTTTGTCTCCAGCAGCATCCAGACGTTTCTGACAGTCTTCACCTCCTACTGTATAAAGTTCATTATGCTGCTTAGAATGAGAACTGTCAAAGCTTGGTAAAAGTTGAGTGAGAAAGGAGTTTCATTTTTACCATACTTATCTTACTTGACCATGATATGCATAGATTTTTAATTTTCCTCAGATTACACTTTACACCCTTAAATTATACCAGGTTTCTGCGAGACTTCTTGCCTTATCCTTTGACTTCCAACCTAACAAACCAACAACAACCTTGATTCTGAAAGGACATTGGGGTATCCTTTACGTACATAGCTCAATTTATTTAAGGTCTTGCTGCTGAGATGTGTGAGATATCCATGTCAGAAGCCCAGCCATTTTTAGTCCATAAAATGAGTACCAGTTTTAAATGCATAACAATAATTGATTATAGAGTGTTTCAAATACTTACTTTGTGCTCATATTATTTCCACTACAATTCTCCAACGACAGGCAAATGATAAAGTACCCCTCTTTTCGTGGCTGGTGTTCTTGTGTATAGAAAAAGGTTTCTGTCTAAGCAATCGATAGCCACGTATAGGGTCTGTGTTAATGACATTACCAGGAGGTCTTCTGTCCACGTATAGGTCATTAAACTGCTGATTTTATTAAGGGGCAGCTGCAGCACTAGCACTCTTGGGCAATATTCCACAGGCACAAATATATTCAAGACCAATAATCATTTTGTGTGAGCAGTGTTTCCGTGGCACTGGGTTTGCAGCTGGTTAGCAATTAGACAAAGGAGCTCTTGGAAACCTTTAAATATGCGCTCACTCCGCAATATCCTCCTTCCACTGGATTAGCACTACAGGGTGTTCTATTCAACCATGGATGCCAAACTATGCAAGATCAAATACTGCAGAAGGAACACGTTATTGCCTTTTGACAATGGATCTCCTGCTGGCGCATAGTCTGTTGACTCGTGATTGACTAGTGATCCCTTCCATTAAGCCTAGTATGAGTTTTTCCTATCTTTTTTTCTAGGCCTAAAAATATATTAAAGTTACCTGGGGGGGGTCATGTTTTTTTTGCCTTAATGGATTGATGAGTAACATCTGGAAGCATGGTCACTTTAAATGTGAATAGAGTTCTTAGAGTATTTAACAGTGAATAAAAGGCAGTGGGATCCACATCTGAAGGCATAGAATTATAAATAAACAATAGCAATGTAACACCCTAAATCCCCCAGGTAGGAAGTCAGGTGACTAGGATGCTTAGTTATTTGTAAGTTAGAAATTGTCCATGAGGGAGCTGAAATATGTCATCCATTTTTGTAAATTTAGTACGTCACTATTAAACAGGTATTCCAAAAATTCCATCCTTACCTCTTTACAAGTGATATATCCCTTTAGAATATTAGTTAGGGCACACCCTGCATGTCTTTATTCTTCTATGTCTTGCAAATCTCATTTTAACATTCAAGTTTTTGTTGCATCTATTCCAGCAGTATCTGATAACATCTACCAGAAAATGTACAAGTTTGGGTTTCTATTTTATATATAGCATGGCAGCAAATAGTTCACCACCACCATCCCGGCAGGGCATATGTTGCCTCAGCTCCAGGAGAGTCCTCCAGCCACTCCTCCCCCACACTATTGCAGTAATATAGCTAAATAGTAGTTCTCGAGGTCTGAGCGGACCATACCCCCATTTATCCAGCAGTAACTGATGGGAGGCTAGTGCAGTACTATCCCTACCATGTCCCCAAAGTAATCTAGTGATCATAGAGTCCATTTAACAAAACAACTTTCTGTAGAAGTAAAGTGGCAAAGAAATATAAGATCACCATTGTTATTTAATCCAAAACCGACAGTGGTAATTAAGCCCACAATGACATTTATCCCCTTTTCATTGTGATTGATTCTGTTCCCCTCTGGGATATCCTGGGCTGAGCAAATGTTTTTTACTCCTAATCTCATCTCAGTATGTTACAAAACTTAAGCAGCAGAGACGTGGTGCATTTGTGGGTGGATGTGGATTTAAAGTTAATTGTACACACAGATTTGATTAATCAACATACAATTTTAGCCTTCCACATGCCATGAGTTTAAACACCATTCTAAGATGGCGGCAAAACTACATTTGTCAGCTAACTTACTAGTACGCAGCATCGTCTTTATACAAGTTATACACGTTTAACACACAGCCTGCAGGTTGTTTCTTTTTTAATTTTTTCAATTTTTGGTTTGTACACCGGGCAATTAAATGTTTTGTTTTTTACCACATTCGGAACGTACTCAGGACCAACAAATCACTTAAACCAGTGTTCATCACCTCAACTGGTGTTCCCAACGTATCCACTTTGATCACATAGTGGACCACAAGCCCCATGCATTGTTTTCACAAAAGCGGATTGTATGTATCAACCCTAAAATCCTTTCAGGTTTGTGAACACAAAATACAAGTGTGCCGTCAGGGCGGTTCATTTATAGAACGCTCACGCCACCAGTTGTTCTTTTTTGCTTTATCTTTTGCATACTCACTACAGCTGATTCTTTATCACTTTTGGAACATGCATAGCAACACAAAATCTCTTTAACTAGTGTTCACATTATATTTACATGGCACACATACCGGCTGACATGCCCCATACACCAGATCGGACCATCAACGCGCTTCCTTTTAAATTCATTATAAAACATTCAATTGCCATCAAATACATCCAATCCACTCCAAAATACACAAGCATTGGCATAGCCAATAGGTCTCGCCTTTGGGACCTTATAAGTGTTTAGCCATGCAACAGTTGATGTTGTTGCACCAAGGATATTGCGCTGGATAACTAAACACTTATAAGGTTCAAAGGCGAGACCTATTGGCTATGCCAATGCTTGTTAGGGTTTACAGATGAGTGGAGTTTAGGGGTAGTAAGGTGTATTTTGGGTCTCTAGTCTGGAGATTTAAGAAAGAAAAGACTATTATTTTGCACGTGGTTCCATTGGAGGGCAAATAAATCCATTACAGAATTCGGTGAGCACTACTTTATTCATTAAGGAAATATTAGAAAAAATAAATTAGTGGAAAATTGAGCACTTTAAAAACAAGCATCTGCAATGCAATAGGTCTCGCATTTGCAAGAGTTTAAGGTATTGGCATTGTAAATAACAAGGCCTTTTATGTATGTTTCGTTTTTTTTTTTTTTGATAAGCAAATTTTTATTTCTTTATAGAAGGCAAAAGCAAGTATGGCATACAACAGTTCGTTGAACTTGGCATCAATAAAACCAATCATGAAAGCATTGACAAGCAATTGCAAAACCCACCCCTCCTCCCCAGCCCCCCGCCCCCCGCATCTCACCCCTCAAAACAGGCCCCCAAGCCATTTCCCCCATATTTTGCGGAATTTTTTGGGGCAGCCCCGGGCAGCGTACACCGACCGCTCCTGAGAGGCACACCAGTCCACCCCTCTTCTCCAGGTAGCCCCTCTGGGCGGGTCCGGCTGTGACCACATGGCCGCAATATCTCTTTTGGCTACCATGAGGGCAGTAGTTAGAAAGTATTTGTCGTTACGGGACCCGTCCAGCCCATCCGTTATGCCCAGCAGGGCCATTCTAGGGTCATGGGGGACCTCCCATCCCAGGACTTCAGTTAGCTCGGTTTCAATCGCGGTCCAATAACTCTCCAGGCGGGAACAAGACCATACCATGTGGAAGAAGTCCGCCGGGTCTACCCCACAGCGAGCACATGAGGCGTCCGTGCGGAGGCCTGCACGATATAAGCGGTCCGGGGTCAGATAAGCGGCGTGGAGGTAATAAAGCTGGATGAGCCGCAGCCTAGCAGAAGTGGTAAGCGATCTGGGTGCCATAAGGGCATCCCTCCAGTCCGCATCGTCCAGTGGCCCCACCCAAGTCTCCCATCGCTGTTTTAGTCCGCTCCAGTCTACCGGGGTATTATTGATCAGGGATTTATATATGCGGGATATTCCCCCCTTCCCCAGACATCCCAACATCACCTGAGCCTCGGGCGGGCTATGGCCGGCAATCTGGATTCCAGAGGGACATGGGCTTGGACCGCATGACGCAACTGAAGATACTTATAAAATTGCGAAGACTGTAAGGAGAAGCGGTCCGAAGCTCCTGGAAGGAACACATGTGGCTCCCCTGCCATATATCACCCAGGTTGGAGATCCCTAGAAGATCCCACTGCCGAAAGCCTTCAAGGCCCGCCACCTCCCGCAGCCAGGTCCCGCGCCAAAGTGGTGTGAGCTGCGTTTTCGTTCCCGACCAACGGGCATGTCGCAAGGCGGTGCGCCACGCCAGGAAGGGGGCTCGCACGACATCGGGGAGCGACAGGGGAACCGTCACCCCATAGAGCATGTCCTGGATAGCGGAGAACCCGATACAGTGCACCTCGAGTCTATAGGCCGGATCATCCCACCCGTTCGAGAACCAGTCATGAATCACCAGCAGTTGGGTGGCCAAATAATACAGATACAGATTAGTCATGCTCAGGCCTCCGTCATACGAGGGGACCCGGCAGCGATCTAAGGCCAACCGGGGCCTGCCGCCGCCCCAGAGAAATTTAGTCGCCGTCTTATCCAGTTCCCGGAACCACGGGCGCGGAAAGGGGCACGGGGTATTCTGTAACATGTAGAGGAACTTGGGGAGGATCATCATCTTATAGAGGGCGACCCTCCCCAACGGGTTCAACGGGAGTGACTGCCACCTAAGCATGTCCGATCTGGTCTTGTTGACTACAGGAGCCACGTTGAGGGCCCAACAGAGTTCCGGAAGGAGGGTGACCCAGATCCCCAGGTATTTAAAGGAGAGCCTCTGGAGGGGAATGTCAGATTGCCAGTCGAAACACTCCCTCGACGGGTGCAGCGGGACCAGGACGGATTTTTTGGGGTTCAGATGAAGACCCGACGCTTGGCCAAATCGGTGGAGAATCTGGCGGACCCGGGGCCCCGAGGTCGCTGGATCAGAAAGATAGAGGAGGACGTCATCCGTGTAGAGGGCAATTTTGTCAGGGATCATACCTGGCCAGTCCCACCCGCGGAGAGTGGGGTCCGACCGGATCAGTACAGCTAGTGGCTCCATGGCCAGAGCGAATAGGAGGGGCGAGAGCGGACAGCCCTGTCGCGTCCCTCGACCTATGAGAAACGGGCGGGATAGAGCCCCATTGACCAGTACGCGGGCACGTGGGCTCGCATACAGGACACCAACCATAGCGCGGAACCGGGGACCGAAGCCCATGCACTCCAGGATATCACCCAACTATGCCCACCCCACTGAGTCGAAGGCTTTTTCAAAGTCGACCAGCAGAAGGGCCAGATAGGGGGAAAGGCGCCCTCGGTGTGCCAGGGCGAGGTGCAGGCGCCGCAGGCAGTGTCTGGTCCCCCGCTCCGGCATAAATCCACATTGGTCCGGGTGGACCAGGGAGGCAAGAGATGGGCGTATCCGCTGCGCTAGAACCGTGGCATAGATCTTGAGCTCGGTATTAAGAAGGGATATCGGCCGGTAGTCTGAGCAGGACTGTGACGGGGGCTGCGTCTTGGGAAGGACAACTATGGTAGCTGTGTCCGTTTCAGGCCGGAACGAGCCCTTCTCCACCACCTCAGCAAACAGGTCCCAAAGCCTCGGGGCCAGGGTCTCACGATAGTGAGCATAGTATTCCTGAGGGAACCCATCCGGTCCCGGGGTCTTCCCGGGTGCCAGGCGGCTAATCGCCTCCTCAATCTCCTGCAGCGTAATAGGCAAGTCGAGGGTCTCAGAGACCTCCTGTCCCAGCCGCCCAAGCACCGCCCCAGTTGCTCCCAGCAACTCCACAAGGGAGATCTCAGACGCCCGGGTTCGGCATAACTGGGAGTAATAGTCAGCAAAAGTTTGGGCCATGGCCACCGAGACCGTCTGGGTCCCGCCTGCAGAATCCTTGATGGCGGGAATGATCCTGCCCGCTCGGGGGTAAGTGGCCAGCCGGTGGAGGAGTGTACCGTTTTTGTCTCCCCATCCGTATACCCGGGCCACCGAGGAGCGCCATAGAGTCTTCGCCGCCTCCAAAGAGTGTAGGCGGATCTCTTCCCGCAGGAAGGCCAGGCGGCGCAGCCGTGTGGCGTCTCCCAACGTCCCCTGGTGTCGCTCCAGCTCCAAAGCTTGAGCCTCGCAAGCCGCGAGCTGCTGGGTCTGAGTACGTCTCTGCTGTTGCACATGTCCCTTCGCAGCCCCCCGAATAGTCGCCTTGCTGGCCTCCCAAAGGACGGCAACGGAGGAGACGGACCCCTCATTGTGAGAATAATAATCGGCTATCTCACCACCGACCACTTTCCGAAAAGCTTTGTCGTGGAGAAACCAAGCGTTCAGACGCCACATCGGACGGGCAGAGAGGGGAGGCGGACCAAGAGCAAGGAGCACCGGCGAGTGGTCCGAGAGGCCTCTCGGGAGAATGCGTGCATCCTGCACCCCAGCGCATTCGGTAGACGGAACGAAGAGGAGATCGATCCGGGCATGGGAGTGGTGTGCCGCCGACGTGTGGGTGTATTGGCGAGCCCGTGGGTGCCAAATCCTCCAGACATCGCATAGGCCTTGAGATTCAGCCCAGTTCGAGAGCTGCTTCGCGCGAGCGGCTCGGGCCGGGGAGATCGGTCCCGTTGAGTCCAGATGGGGCGTGTAGACCGCATTGAAATCTCCGCCTAGAACGAGCGCGCCCGCCGGAAGCGTCGGGAGGAGGCCCGCGGCGTAAGAGAGGGCCGACGGCAGGAGGGACGGAGCCGCATAAAGAGACAGTAAGGTGAGGGGTCGTCCCTCAAGAGTACCACATACCGCCACCACCATGCCCTGGGGGTCCAAGTGCACCTGGGCCAGGACGAAGGGAAAGGACCTGCGGAGCAAGACAGCCCCCCCCCCGGGAACCCCTCGCAAAACCTGAGTGCCATACCCTGTCATAGCCGTAGCGGGTGAGAAAGGGACATTTATTGCCAAGGAGATGGGTCTCCTGGAGGAGAAGCACATCAATCTCCGCACGTTGTGCATATTTAAGGACCGCCATGCGTTTAAAGCGATCTAACAGACCATTAACATTCCAGGACAATACGCGCATGGCGGCCTTAGGAACAGGCGGGTCAGCCATGGTCGAGGACAGAAAAGGGGGTCAATGGAGGCGCGGCTGCGCAGGCCCCCAGAGAGGAGGGACAGCGGGACATCGAGCAGGAGAGCAGGTCACAGGTTACATGATGCCTTGGAACAACAACAAAGAGGGAATCACCCCCCACCAACAAAACCCTTCCTAGGAGGAAGAAACAGCCCCAAACCAATCCCCATCCCCCACCCTATACTTCGAAAACAGAAGCATCTGTCGCCCGAACAAAATGGAACAACCACCAAGCTAAAACGCTCGGGCTAGAGCACTAGTGGACCCCTGATACAACAGAAACCAAGCCTGATTCACCTGCCCTGGCCGAGAGCCACATAGACAGCGGAGCGCCCCAGCCCAGGCCCGAGCACCAGCAACCCCCCTCCCCCCCGACGAAACACAGACAGCAGAGGAATGTCAAATGTTGGGGCTGCGAGAAAGGTCCGAGGTGTCCACAGGCGCGGCAGGCCGGGCCGCAGGATCCGCCAGCCGGGGTGACACGGCCCGCCGCCCGCCAGCCGCGGGACTGGCGGGTGCAGCCAAGGAGGCAGAGGAAGCCCTCGACCCCCGGCGCGGCCGCCCCCTGGAGCGTGTGATGATCGCCTCCCCCGCCGTGCGCTCCCGGGGTAGCGTGCGGCACCGCCGGCGGGTCCTCGATGACCGGGGCATCCCCCGCCCCCCCTGTCCGCCCACAGGTGATCCATGTCCAGAGTGGTGCAGGGAGTGTTCTCCCGTTAACCAGGACAAGGCCGCTCGTGGCGTATCGAAAAACAATGTCTTATGCTGGAAGATGACCCGAAGGCGGGCCGGGAACTGGAGCTGGTATTGAAGGCCCAGGGAGCGCATCTTCTGTTTCACCTCAGTGTAGGATCGGCGCAGTTCCTGGACTTCTCGAGTGTAGTCCGGGAAGACCATGATCGTGTGATTTTGGTATTTGAGGGTGTCTGTGCGCCGGGCCTCACGGAGAATGGCATCCCTGTCCCGGAAATTTAGGATCTTGAGAATGAAGGGCCGGGGGGGCGCACCGGGGGGCCTGGGGGCCAGGGATCGGTGGGCCCTCTCCACCACGAACGAGGCAGACAGGCTGTCCACCGGCATCCAGGATCTGAACCAGCGCTCCATAAAGTCATCCGCACGGCCCGATTCGACCCCCTCGGGGAATCCCACCAGGCGCAGGTTGCTGCGCCTGGCGCGGTTTTCTGCATCTTCGACCCGGTGTAGTTCTTTGGAGTGGGTGGTCAGTTCTCGGACTTGGTCCTGCAGATGGCGGATGTCATCCTCCGCGGTTGATATTCGGGATTCGGCTTCCGAAATGCGGGCGGTAGCGTTCCGCAAGTCCTGTCGGAGAAGAGCAACATCCACCTTGACCTCTCCCACCATGCCCTCCAGGGAGGCGCGAGACGAATTTATGGCCTGCAGGATGGCGGCAAGGTCCGTAGCTGGGGCCGGGGCCGACGCGCCTGTAGGGCCTGACCCCCTCTCTGAGGTCGTGAATTGGTCCATCCTGGTTTGGGTGGCCACGGGCGTCTGCCTGGCTGTCTTATCTTTACCCATGGTGAGGACGTCCCGGGCGCGGAGGCCAGCGAGGCCGGACCACGGGCAGGGGATGCACCTGTAGGACGTCTACGGATGTCGACGAGGCGAATTGGAGGCAGAAGGAGGCACGGTCAGGGTACCCCGCGTAGAGAAAAGGCCAGGCACCTCCAGACCCACAGTTCAGTCCCCGGTGAGCCTCCCAGCAGGACAGCCGATCACATCCCCAAGCCACAGCAGCGCCCGCGGCCCTCCACGGGCAAGGCGAGGTCCCACACCTCAGTTCAGAGCCCCGGATCTATACAACGTCCCCCGGCTCTCTCGCAGGTGACCGCCCGCCAGGGCCTCGATGAGTGTGCGTCCGCACGCAACTGACTCCTCTGAGGGAGCTGCTCGCCAGCGCGGTCACCCTCCAACTCCAAAGGGGGCGTCGCTACAATTCGGACCTCTCCCTCTGGGGTCCCGAGTACTGCACCCCCAGCAAGGCCCACCTCGGAGCAATAGGAGGGGGAGGAGGTTACATACCCCCCCAACCGCCGCTCCGCGGCCCGAACCCAGAAGAGGACCTCACAGCACCCGGATCCCCCAGGTAGCCTCGGCACGACGGGTCCAGCGCCAGCCCTGCAGACGGGGGGAGGAGGGGGGGGCCCGGGCCCCCGGCCGTCGATACTCGGCCCGATGGGGGGGGGTCTCCCCACCGCACCCGGCCCCCACAGCAGCCCCGGCGATGTTTTCCCCCGCAGCCGCACTCACCGCCTGCTCCACCGCACCATCTTGTTTCTGGGGGTCAGCCTCACAGCTCTCGGGCCCCCACAGGCCACCACCAGACCGGAGCCTCGCTTCTCTGTCCCCGTCAGGGCCCGCTGCAGCCTCGCGTCCGTCGTCTCTCCTTCACCGGCAGGGTTGGGCCTACACCCCTCGTGGGCGCCGCGGGCTCAGTTTGTAGCCTGCCCGCGTCGCAGCTCCGCAGCCGCCGCCGTCTACCGCCGGTCTGGTTCCGCGGCTTCCAGGCAGGTCCCGCGAGGACAACGGCACTTCAGGACTGGACCCGGGACAGCGGGGCAGCTCCGCACGCCGCAGCGCCCAGATCGGGCCGGCCAGGGCAGTCCAGGACGGAGCCAGGAGGACTCGTGGGGTCCAGCGCCGGGAGCCCTAAAAAAAGGCGGCCATGCCGGTCAGGCGCCACCTAGCGCTCCGTATGTTTCGGTTTTTAAAACATAAATAAAAGGCATTTTCATTTACAATGCCAATTGCTTAAACTATCGCAAATGCGAGACCTGTTGCAATGAAAATGCTTGTTTAGTATTAGTGGTAACGAATGTCGTTCACATAAAATATGTAAAGTTGATAATATTCCTGCATTGACTGAGGCTATTTCTATAAGGTCTGGTTTTATTGATTGCCGTGTAAATTTGCAGGTTTATGACTCGATTTCTCCTGCTACTTTTCGAATGCAAATTTTCCAACTCGGTCAGGTCTTTTCAGTGGATTTCCCCATTATGGTGGGCCATAGTGGACTGACAACCCTGCAATGGAAGCTGTCTTTTGAAGAAAGCTATCCCCACACAAAGCTGCTTTGCTCTTACTGTAAGTGTTTGTAATCCTTAGATTCCCAAGGTGTGACATCTGCATTGTAACCCTTTATGTAAAGGATAAATCTGAACTGACTGAAGGGCTTGCTCTTTTATGGCGGTAAAAGAAGAGCATTCAGTTCTGCAATGTATGTAGAAGAATCTCCAATGGGCTTGGCCTCTATGTATCTGACTTGAAACACACTGACTTTAAACGATCACTCCACTGCTGTACAGCCAAATACTGCGCTTTGTGTCTACCTGATCTGTTCTTATACAGTATAGTGTAGCATTCATCTAATTACTTTACTTGATGGTGAATTTAGTATTGCTTGCTGATATAGGAGAAGCTTTTGAGCTCTGCATTTTTGGTGATATTCAAACTGAATAGCTTCACTAATTTGGCTTTCAGCTAATTGCACAAATGTGACATGCACAGCTCTAGGATATGAAATGCTCACTGTAGTTACAGTCTCTAAAGTAGATATTGGTAAGATCACAATAATGTTCTTTCCATGTGCGGTGGGTCCTCAGCTGTGCCTTCCAATATTTCAATGACATGCCCAACCCCAGTGGCAAAAATATAATCATCTGGGTCCCCCTCAGAATGCTTCACAATTATTCTATTTAATTGCCAATGCTTGAATATTTCTAGACTTATTTCAACATTACAGTCAAGTTCTGTCAGTGTTTTAAAAATGCAATCTAATATTATTGCCAAACATACTATTCTGGTCAGGCAGCCCTTACTTACATGTAAAAGTATCCACAGTGTGATTATTAGAAATGGGGGTTTGAAGAATATTTGGAGTTTCACACTTATGACACATACTCCCAGCTAGGATATAAATGACAAAAGTTAGTGATGGTCCATTACAGAGCTGCTTTGTGCCGCTCATTTATTTCCACTTAAAAAAAGCACTGTTATCAGCATAATGCTTAGTTTGGCCAGAGCCTGGCGCCACCACAGGGATCACTTGAGTCCCCCACTCTTTTGAAGAACCCACAATGCTCCTCATCAGCAGAAAAGAAATGTGATTTGTAGGCTCTTGGTTTGGGTTCATTATAAAGTAAAAAGATAAGTCAATTCTGAAAAATGACTGTTCCCATTATGAAACTGTGTGGATTTTACAGTGTTTACAAGCATTTCAAAGCAGTCATGTCTTCTTGTAATTCATTGAGTATTTGAGTGTGCTCATCTTTCCCATCCTTAGCAGTAAATGTAGGAGTTATTAAATGATATAATTTAAGGTATGTTTGGCCAAGATTCAGAAAACTCATTAATGCTTGTATTTGATTATTATATAGTGTTAAAACATTTTCTAGGAACTCAGGTTTAAGTTCTTTGTTTTCATAGGACAGCTCATATACCAAAAAAACCCATTTAAGTAATAGATTGTTGATTTATTTTTAAATTTCCTGGAATTAATTTTATAACCTGCTGTGTCCCACTGAATGTAATTGCAGTTAAATAGTATGATTCAGGAGCTGTGCTATGATTGAAAAACCTAAATGCTATATCTGTATAGTTTTTGTATTTTCTGCGTTATGTGCATTTTGTAGTGCATCCGTTTTGTAATGTGGTTGTTGTTCTAATAGTCCAAACCGATCCTCAGGACCCCTCTAGTTTAAAAAATAAAAATAGAGGTGTTTATAGTGCATGGGCATTGAGTGATCATTTCCTGAGAATGCAATTCACCTAAAATTCTCGTTGTCTCTTTTTGCTTCTGGTTTAAGTGTACATTGCTGTTAAACCTGTGCTTTATCCCTTAGAGGAATTACATGTAGAGCCACTTCTTTATCCTAATCAACTTGGTTCATACGTAAAGCTGGAGCCATAGTTAGCACTCTTTTATTGGTATATCAGTCCATTTGTGGATAGTTCAGATGAAATTGCAATTTTGTGAACTGCCTGTTTAACTAATAGATTTTAGACATTTTTAGAGAATTTCTGAAAACATTATTGTACACTAATTGGTAGAGTCCTACTTTCTTGGCACACAAAGAAAGATTTGGAAAGTGCCCATTCTGGGCCTTTGCCAATGTCTTTTGCATATGTGGAAAGTGTGCTGTAAAATGCATTATTTCCCCACATGTATTTCAGGGTGAAGTCATGCTTGATCGCTTTGCTCAGTAGCTCGGTGTCATTCCGGGGCTCACCATACTCATAGGTCACCAGCCACCACAGCCGAACACGTCAAACATCTTCCTGGACCCCCACAGTCAAAACTTTCTGATTTACTTTCTGATTTAGAGACCATCAAATCTGATTTCCGAACCCTCAATGAATCCCAAATTCATTATTATATCTGAGTCCCAAGCAACAAAGGGGCCTCCTTCTTTACTCCATACTCAGTACCAAGCACCTTTGGCACTATGACTAAATAGTAGTCTTCCGTTCACTTCTCACTCCAAAGGTAAGGTGGCACACAGTGCTTAATTTGTAAAATATTAAGTGCAGGTGCTCAAAGTTTTTTAACAGGCCACACCCAGTTCCCCGACTACACCCACTTCTTCCTCTGGTTCCACCTACTTACTCCATCGGCTTCACCCACATCCTCAACTGGCACTGCTGAAAGCCAGATGTACTAGTGTGAAATAATCTATCCTGCAACACTAGGTAGTATACGGTGGTAGGTGGTGTTTTTCCCAGAGCTGAGGGTGGGATAGTGGTGTGGGTGCACCTAGTGGTTAATTTGTGATAGAATAAGTGCTGGGGCTCTCTTCAGGAGGTAGTTGCACCAGCCCATTGCTCCTATTAATGCCACCTATAACAGAACCAACTAGTAACTATGAAACCCTACAAGCGGGGAGACAATGTGGCGTAACAGCCAGTGCTGCGGACTTTGGAGCTGGGGAATCAGGTTCGAGTCTCGGCATAGGCTCACCATCCTGTGATTCTGGGCAAATCACTTAATCTCCCTGTGCCTATCAAAAATGAATGTGTCCTTAACTGGTGCACATGAAAAGCGCCCTAATACTTTTGATCGAGAGCGCTGTTGTTGACGATTAAGTGCTGGTGCCGAGCACTGGTAACCACCGGCTCAAATTAAGCACTGGTTAAGCCTCAAACCGGAACTAAAGGTCCACTACTCAAGTGCAGCTTGTACTTGAGTTTACGCCTAGGACCTGCATGGTGAAAATCCCATCCCACTGCAACACTGAATACCTACCAAAAGCTAATCCTTAGAGAAGCTTGCACTTCTCTGCCTGGTTCCTTTCACAGCGGGTGAAGCAGCGTGAGCAATTTAAAAATCTTTGGTGCCTCAAACCATAGGACTGGCCATGTGTTTCTGTCCAATCGCCCTATTACTTGCTTCATGGAAAGGTCCCTGAGCTCTGAAGGTTTATTACTCGTCTTAAGGGGGCCCTTTATAGCGACAGGTTTTTAAGAGTTTCGGACCCCTACCTCTGGCACTGGCTATTACTTGTCACATCATGAACTTTGCGCAGTGCATGGTTGCTCTTTAACTGCCATCAGTGCCCCTAGCGCCAAGACTGTCAGCGAAAAGCGCTCCAGAAACACCATAAACAAAGGGCAGTAGCGTTATGCCGGCAAAATTAGAGTAGAGGAAAAAGGATGTGGGTAACTGCCAGAGGACTTTGCAGCTGGGAGGCCCCGGGTGGAGGTGGGGGCACCAGGTTCAAGTCTCTGCGTCAGCTCAACATCGTTTGATCTGGTTAAATCTTAATCCACCTGTGCCTCGACAACCAAAAATGAATGGGTTAGTGTAAAAAGCGCTCCAGTACCTTCTGATTGAGTTCGCGCTATATAAAAAATATTAAAACACATGCACTTTGACCTCTAATACCACCCAGGAACTGACCCGTGACCCGTACGAAAAGTCTCTCTGCTACTTTTTCAGAATCAGAACGATCTTATAAACAGTGAATAATAAAGGGATTCGTGAAGGTTTTGGGCACAGACATACATGTTCGCATGTATGCCCAGTTAACCATATAATGCGCTGGAGTTTTAAGCAGTTGAACTAATTGTTGCCTCATTAGGCGTCGCAGACTCCGTAAATAGTGACATTGCCACACACTGCTAATTCTGCAGAGAGCAGACCTCCGGGGCCTCGAGACATCCAGCAACACAAACACAGACAAAACGTGGCCTGCAGCGAACATCACTGAAGGCTTGAAGCTAAACCTGTGTGATGTTGCTATATGCACTGTGTGGTTGCAGGTTAACCCCAAGGATGTGCATGAGACTTGCCAGATATGTTTATATGCCTTTATTAGCAATTATGCTTATCGCCACCGAGAGAGCGCTGGGCAACAAGCTCTGAACGCTTCCCTCGCGCCGCGCTGACTCGCGCATTCACAGTAGCGTTCAATATGGCCGCTACGCGCATTCCTGCCCTGACGTAGTGCGCGTCAACTAGACCGCGACACTACATATCTCCCCCTTTTATACCATACAACACAATGTACCCCACCCGGATGGTCAGTCCATTTCCCAGTCTCTAAACTTGGATGGTCTCACCACTGCTCGCCCAACCCGGGTGTGTCTTACCGGGGTGGTATGTCCTTCTTGGCCTCCTTCTGCGACAGGGCTTCCTCTTCTTCCTTCCAGAGTGCCCTGGCCCTCTCTCTCTCCATTCTCACCGTCTTCCCGGGTCCTTTCCTCCGTGGCCCATCCTTCCGGTATGTCTCTCTCACCGTTTTGTTCTTCACCCATGTTCTCTCCACACTCTCCCTTAGGAGCTCCTGCTTCCCTCGTCGCCCCTTCTATTGGTGTTGCCCCTTCCGTGTCCTCCCGGGGCCATTGTACGATTTTGTTGCACTTGGCCATGCGATCGTGGGACCACACGTTTCCATCACTGAGCAACGCTGCTCGGTCGTACACTTCTTCCACTCTTAGGGGTGGGGAGTACTTGCTTTCTCCCTTTCGCTTTAGAACTGCCAGCTTCACTCTGACCCACTCCCCTTTTTCCAATTCTGTCTCCATCACCTTTCTGTTGCGGTTGTAGTGTTCAGTGTAAATGCGTTGTGCCTTCTCCAGGTTGTGTTGTACCACCGCTGGAGACCACTTGCTGGTGATTGTCTTCTCTTGCCAAGCAACATTGTCTCTGGTGAAGGGTTGTCTTCCTCGTAGGATTTGGAAGGGGCTGTTCCCCGTACCGGTGGGGGTGATGCGATATGCCCAGATTGTACTTTGTACTTCTTTTTCCCAGTCTTTGCCCCTCGTGATGGCAGCCTGTATGGAGCCCATGAGCACCCTATTGAACCTTTCTACTTGTCCGTTACTGGCCGGATGATATATCGACGTGTGTCTGAGTAGAATGCCGTTCCTTTCTGCGAATTTGGACCATTTGTCCGAGGTGAATTGGGGACCATTGTCACTGATTATGGTTCTGGGGATGCCTTCCCTGAGGAATACTGCCTTGAGGAAGCGCAGTATTGCGTCTGTGTCCATGACCTCTTGGATGTGTACCTCTGGCCACTTTGAGTACTTGTCCACTAACACGCATAGGTATTTGGGTATCCCCTGATCATCCAGTATAAGTCCTAAGATGTCCACTGCCACCTCTTCCCATGGGTTACTGGGAATCGTGAACTTCCCTAGAGCCGGCCTCATTGGTTTTAGTATCTTGTCCGCTCCTTGGCACTGCGCACAGTCTCTTACGTGCCTCTCTACTTGCATATCCATCCCCGGCCACCAATACGTTTGTTTGGTCCTGACTTTCGTCTTCACGATTCCCAGGTGTCCTTCATGTATTATGGATAGCAGATCCGGAATTATGTTCTCCGGTGGTACCACTCTGTTTCCTCTGTATACGAACACCCCGTCGTTCCCCACCGACAGCTCCTCTCTAACCTCGTAGAACTGCCGGACCTTGGGCCTCTGTCGTCTCCTCTCCGGCCACCCTTGTACGATGTACTTCTTGATGTCGTCCAGATCTCCATCTGCTGCATACGCGTCTTTCCACTCCTGTCTACTGATGGCCTTTTCTGGGTCGTCCGTCAGGGCTATCATCTCATCTTCTTCCTCAGTGCCGCTGGTGGCGCTTTCCATTGCTGACGCCCTGCTGAGGTAATCTGCTATCTTGTTTCTCGAGCCCGGTATGTACTCTACGTCGTACCGATACTCCAGGAGTTTCAGCGTCATTTTCGCAATCCGGGGTGTGGCGCTAGCGTGGCCGCAGGACGTCAAAACCTTCACTAGAGGTTTGTGGTCCGTTTTCACTTGAAATCGTGTGCCCCACAGGAACTGGCGGTACTTTCCCATGGCCCATACCACGGCTAGCATCTCTTTTTCGATCACGCTGAACTTTTGTTCAGGTGACGTCAATGTCCTGGACGCGAAGCTGATCGTCTCCGTCCCGCCTTCTGGTCTTTCTTGCATGAGCACCGCTCCTAACCCTTTTTCGCTTGCGTCCGTCATCAATATGGATCTCCCCAGGGGATCGTACCCATGCAGCGGGATCACCTGGCTGATATCAGGTTTCACCGTGTCAAACTCTTCTTGCGCCTCTTCCGTCCATGCAAACGCAGTCTTGTCCCTCGTGAGTTGCCTCATGTTGTGTGTTTTCGTGGCGAAATGGTGGACAAACTTGCTGTAGTATTCCGCCATCCCTGGAAATGACCTTACTTCTTCCTTGGATGTGGGCGGGGGTGCATCGCAGATGGCCTTCACGTTCCCTTTCTTCGGTGTTATCCCGTGTTCTCCTATCTCGTGCCCCAGGTATGTGACTGATGTCATTCCGAAATGACACTTCTCCCACTCAGCCGTCAGGCCGTTTTCCTCCAAGATCTTCAATACCGCTTCCAGCTTCTCGTCGTGGTCTTCTAGCTCCTTCCCCATTACTAGGATATCATCCTGGAAGTATTGCACTCCCTCTATACCCTTGAATAGGCGGGCCATCAGCTTTTGGAACACTGCCGCTGCAGATGCTAGTCCGAAGGGCATGCGGCAGAACTGATAGCATCCAAACGGCGTTATAAATGACGTCAGTTTCTTGCTCGTGGGATGCAGCACCACCTGGTGGTATGCTGATTGTAGGTCGATGGTGGAGAACCATTTCACGCCTTTCGTGCGGGCCAACATTTCCTCTATGCGTGGTAATGGGATTTTTTCTACCACGATGCACTTGTTTAATTCTCGGAGATCCACACATAAGCGCACCTTGCCTGACGGTTTCATGGCTACTACCAGTGGCGCCAACCACTCCGCGCTGTCGATCGGTTCGATGATTCCTCCGTCCTCCAGTCAGTGTAGTTCCTGTTGCACTGCTTCTCTCACTGCGATCGGTATGTTCCTTACTCTGTGCGCAACAGGGCTGACGTTCTCCTTGAGGACGATCTTGTGGGTAAACTTCTCAAGTTTACCGATTTTGCCGCCAAATACTTTCGGGTGTCCGCACCGCCATTTCGCTGCCGTCGACTCTTCTCCGTCCAAAGTCACCAGCACTTGAGTGTCCCCTCCTGGATTCAGCTGTACGCCCAACTCTCCTTGGTCCATCCACCCAAGGACTGATGGTCCCTTCTCCGTGACGTACAGTTTACAGTGGGCGCTACGTTCTTTGAACTGGAACAGTAGTCTCCTGAATCCTACCATCGGAATGGGTTCCCCCGTGTAGGTGACCGGTCGTATGTCGGGTGGTTCTAGATGTGTGCCAAGTGTGGGTTTGAACCTCTCGTTCCACACCGATCTTTGGACGATCGTGTAAGGAGACCCCGAATCCGCCACTATGGTGATTCCTACTCCTCCAATGAGCATATCGCACTGGGGCTTGCGCGCTCTCCTCCCATCGATGCCCAGTACCTGGTCTTCCACACACAGGACTTCGTCGTCTTCCTCCTGGCCGTCTTCTTCTTCTCCTATGTCCTGCGCCACGAATTTCACCGCGCGTTGTTTCCCTTTCCTTCGACACACCTTCTCATAATGGCCGACCAGGCCGCAGAACGCACACTTGGCTCTGAAGGCGGGGCACCGTTTGTCGTGCGCCGCGTGGCTCGGGCGTCCACATCTGTAGCACCTCGCCGTTTCTCCCTTTTCTTGCTTCCACGGTTGTCTCGGTTTACCTTTCCCCTTGCATGTTCCTTTGTATTCTGCGGGCGCTGTTTTTCCTCGTCCATACTGGTCTGCGTCGTCCACCTTATTTACCGTGAGTCTCGGGGCTTGGTCTCTCTTTGCTGCCTCTGCGCAGCGCTTGGTCAGTTCCGCCCTTTTCACTATGGCAATCACGTCTTTCAGCGTCGCATCTCCACTCGCCCACAAATTATCTTGCACCGTCTTGCTTGTCGTATGCATTACGATTTGGTCCTTAATGAATTCGTCCTGTAATGCCCCATATTTACATGTTATCTTAAGTTTCCTCAGCGCCGCCACGTAGTCATCTATCGTTTCCCCCGCCTCTTGCTTCCTCTGCTGGAAATTGTAGCGGTCGATGGAGGTGCACACGGCGGGATGATAGTGGTTGTCCAAATCTTCAATGGCGTGTTTGAACACGTCGGTGTCCACTGCCTGTCTGGTGACCGGTGTTAGGTTTTGGAATACCCGTATGCCTTCTGGTCCCAGATTGTGTAAGAGTGTCCTCTTCCTCCTGGCACTGGAGAACGCCTCCTCGTTCTCGTCTTCCAGCGCTTCTAGGTAATTTTTGAAGTACTCCCTCCAGTCTTCCCATTTCATTTGGGGTTCTCCTGGCCTTGGAAGGAACGGGACTGGCGTCGTTAATGCTGATGCCTGCGCACTCATCTTGGCTTCCGCCTGTTTCCTCGGGCTACCTGGCGCTTCTGTCCTCTCCCCCCTTCTTCGGGTAACCGGGATCTCGTCGGAGCTGCCTGCGCCGTCTCCACCCGATTCCGCCAGGGTCTCTGCTGCCACACTACGGTTCGCCTTTGACGTTCCTCTACCTCGTGGCTGGCACACTTACTGCTCACGTGCCTCCCTCTGGTGTCCGTCCGCCACTGCCGCGCTCTCCCGGTGCGTTGGCGTCTGTCCTTGACCTCCCCGGTCTGCTTACCGCGTGGGATGTCGTCCCCCTGTGTAGGTCTACCTCCTATGTGCAGGTTGGGGGCACCTCCCTCCTGGGGATCACAGGGTCCGCTCTGTCCGAGCCTCGTCGCCACTGTAATGTTGCTATATGCACTGTGTGGTTGCAGGTTAACCCCAAGGATGTGCAGGAGACTTGCCAGATATGTTTATATGCCTTTATTAGCAATTATGCTTATCGCCACCGAGAGAGCGCCGGGCAACAAGCTCCGAACGCTTCCCTCGCGCCGCGCTGACTCGCGCATGCGCAGTAGCATCCAATATGGCCGCTACGCGCATTCCTGCCCTGACGTAGTGCGCGTCAACTAGACCGCGACACTACAACCTGCACAATGAATGAAGTCAAGTTAAATAACATCAACCACAAACTTAGTGAAAGAGGCCATGCAGAAACAGATGGCATAGTCCACCGCCCAACAGGTCCGTGTGACATCAGGAACCGGTGACCACCACGGCACTGCTGCATGCAGAAACAATCACGAGGCTTGATGATGACGGTAGGAAAGAAATAAACTTTCTAACTGCAGCATACCGCCATTTTGCAATGCACACTGTGAAGACGTACATTTAAGAGATGATGAAACACACTACAAAAACATTATTTTTGTATGAGTCAACGACAGGGGTTAAGTTTAAGGTCCTACCCTTTCAGCCTCCTCCTGGCCATGGCATTGTACTTGAGCATGGTGCCCCGCGCTGGAGGCATGATTGCTCATGGCAGGCCTCCGACTCAGTTCTTCACTCACACTTCATACCAAGTCAGTCTGTTTATTAGCAAGCAGCGTTGGATTGGCTACTTACAGTTACTGGTGGGCGGCACTGCCTTTATTAATATGCCTGCTGCTGCCTGCCCTCGACGTCGAGTTGAACTGCTGGTGACTCGTCGGGTGCGTTGTGTCATTTTGGAAAAAAGCGACGCATGCGCTGCCGCACGCACAGCAGTAGAACCAAATTGAGCCCAATCACTGTCACGCCCACCGACAACACTGAACAAAGGGCGTAAGGTAAACTCGCATCATGGATATTTATGGTTGGAATCTTTTATTGGCTCTCACAGCCACAATACTCTTCACGGAGACTCAGGAGAAGAACAACACTGTCTGCAGTGAATCAGTGAGGTAATTATATTTACCTTACACATCGTATGGCATTGTGGCAGACGCGTACTGTAGACCCGGCCCTGATGAATAAGTGCCGGTGCTAAGCACCGGAAAGCACCGGCACAAATTAAGCACTGGTGGCACATAGCTTGAACTAAGCTTGTGTCAAAGGGGTTATTCTGTTTGGACATGTGCACACAACCCTGTATAATGGAAGGAACTAGATCATTTATATTTTTACTATAGTTGGGAAATGCCTTCAATCATAGAAGACATTGAAGAAAGCTGAAAAACATTTTACGAGTACTAGGATTTTGTGGGAGCTAAAGAAGGGAGAGACTAGACCATGTCACTCTGTCCATAAAGTTTTCAGAGTATACATGCATGCCTTCCACAAATTGTGAGATATTTGCGCTTGCATTTATTGTTTATTTAAAATGCTGCAAAATGACAAGAAGAAAAATATGATTCCAGAAATCATTTTCACCTCCTTTTTAATGGCCTAGCTACCTAGTACTTACACATCATAATTGATTCCCTGGGGACCCTTTTGAAACAAATATATCAGTTGGTCAAGACCTGAAACTACTACGTCGGTTTGGCCAGAAATATCACTGTGCATTTTCGAATCCACTGCTGAGTCAACCATTAAGACTATAGCTTTTTATCTAAATGGCCTATGCAATGAATTTATACCTTGGACTTTCATATATTCCAATCTCTAACCATGAGAGTATTTAAAACAAAGCTGCCAGACTTGAGTGCAATCTCCAACCTTGAAAAGAGTCACATGAAACTGATGCACACATCAAACCTAACACTCTCGTCAACTCTGAAACTGCACCCAGAAGGGATCATTGACCTTCACCACCATGACATCAAAGACTTTGCCTGCCACTTAGTTTACCATAATCAAATTCCACAGGCAACACATTGGCGGCCACAATTTCAAGGTGCAAAAGGTACTGTGTGGAAATTTTCTGCCATGTCCTTTAAGATGACAGATCTGCTGAATTTCCCAGAAAAATTCAAGAAGAATGGCCTAATTTAGGCTACGGTGGTCAGTCGGCTCTCCGTCAGGTATGGCAGAGGTAATTTCTTTCACCATTTCTTTTGCCACCTTGGCTGCACTACTGTGCGCCGTATTTTGAGTTTTTCACCAGATGTTCGGAGATCTATTTGCCTTCAGAAGAGCTGCTGTAAACAGCACTGAAAATATGGTGGGGGGGCATCATGTTTCGGGTGGCCGATCAGCAAACATTTTTATCTTAACAAACCTCCCAAAATGGGAGTTTGTTTTTCAAAAACAAAAACAAAAATGACATCGAGGATCCTGAATTGAAAAATAAATACTTCAGACCATTTACCTATATAGGGCAGAAGATCTGATGCACCTACACAGGCACTCCCACCCCATTTGGCCACTGTTTTAGTGTTCCCTATGGTGAAGCCATTGGGTGCAACACCTTTGGAAACATGACGTTTGTCCAACTCACAATAGCGCAGGCAGACCACCAGATTGAGGACAGGGTAGTCCACCATCTTTGCCAAATTCTAGATCAGATATTTAATCGGTGTGAAAGTTTTGATATGCTCAAACAATGTGCATAATTTGCACAATTTTGCATTACACACTTACGGGAAATTATACATGTGCATAATTTCATACACCTTTTTGTTCCAGGCACTGGTTTATGGAGAAAATGTTCAACAGAAGACTGGTTTACAAAGAAAATTTGACACCATGGATATTTTCTCCTCAGCCCATCCCCCTTCCTTGTATCTGGGCAGTCTTTTGAACCCAAGATACACCCTCATTTTAAATGAAAGACTCATATCTATTGTTTGCTGTATATTTGTTTCATTTCTTGGCCTCTCCTCTTTCTCTTCCTATGCTCTGGTTTGTCAGGTCAAACTGGTTTAAACAGTTTGACCTGATTAACTGTGAAGTATATAAAAAGCAAACCCAGGGACTTCACTTTCCTGATCTGCTCCTTAACCTGCAATGGCAAATAACTCCACAACTCCCACTTGAAAGCTGCTTAACTTTAGAAACATTTGCAGATTGTGAAACAGCATCAATAAAAAACAAACTGATTACCTCGCAAGCCTCATCTCTGAAAATGAATTATAAAACTGCACGCATGCATTCACAGCCAATCGGTTTGCAAATTTCATCCAAGCAGACACCACTGCAAAGTCAAATGCACATTAAATTAATGTTTCCGGAGTCAAATGAAAACCTGCGATGAGTGATGGCCAGGCAAAATCCATTCAGAAGAGTGCAGTTCACTCTGGGAAGACTAACGCTGCAGTTATCATGATGGAAACACTCGGCTCCTGGCGCAGGAGTCACTTTGAATGAACAACTGTTTCATTGTTCCCGCACTTCTGGGGTCAAAGGCAGAAGGAGAGTAAATTATGGATTTCAAAGTGTGCAAGAACTCATCTTCTACTGTGTCCTTGCATAGGCCTTTCCAGGCACGGGGTAGTGCCATGTTTTATTGTGACCCCAAATCACACACGAAAAAGTGAATCTAAACATTTTACGTTGAAGATTAGCTAAGAATCTTAATACTTCTTTATTAAAAATGTATCTCACGGTTGGCCTTCAAATTTATAATCATTCGCTGTTAAAAAACACAATTTACAGTTAAATTAATCTCCTATGTGACACAGATTTTTGTCGAGCGCAAAAACATCTCAAACTCGAGCTGGCTTAATAAAGTGATTGAGTCTGCTAAATTACAAACTCCATATTTTAAAAACATTGGGGCATATTTACAATAACTGGCGCATCCCTGTATATCATCAGGGATGCACCAGTTATTGTGCGCCACAGCTCCGCCACCATGGATGCGCCGCATTTACAATGCGGTGCACCATGGGGCAAACACGGCACAGATGCGTGACGCATCTGTGCCGTAAAAGTGGACCATTGCTGGAGTTGCGTCGTAAGCACGACGCAGCTCCAGCAATGCTCTGCAATGCTGCGTCAATCCTTACACCTGCTTCAGGCAGGCGCAGGGTTTTGACGCATCATGGGCCTAAAAGTGACTGATTGAAATCTTGTAGATTTCACTCTGCCACTTTTAGGAGGCGTTCCTGCACCGGAACGCCCCCCCCCCGCGCAGGAACGCCTACATGTGGTGCAGGGCTTTACAACGTGACGCATCTCCCAGATGTGTCACGTTGTAAGTACCCCGCACCATGGCGCAGGATTTGCGCTGCGTCACAAAAGTGACGCAACGGCGGCTTAAATGAGGCGCAAGGGGCTTGTAAATCTGCCCCATTGGGTGGAAATAAAGTAAAGCGATGAGTAACAAGCACTGCAACGAAAGATTCTCTCTGCAACATTTGACTCCTAAAGGTCAGCTTTATGCATTATTGGTGATTCATTAAACCCTATAAGTGTACAAGAGTCCAGAAATCTATGCCAATAGCAGATTTCCAGATACTATATATCCTAGACATTCATACTTGCCAGAACAGATTTCACACTCAGGAGCATATAAACTGGAAAGATGCAAAATCACTTCTTTTGGTGATATTTATGTCTAGCTTTGCTTATGAACTTTGGAGGTATATATTCTTTCTTTACAGCCCTCCAAAGACCACACAAGTGCTTTTGCTTGTGTTTCCATGGTGGTAAACAATGTGCAAAAACTGAATATCAATAAAGGTATAATTTCGAGGGTGTTCTCTAAGTTTGTCCTGACATTCCCTCCTCCCGTCCTGCCAGAAACTCAGAGGTACCTGCTGATTCTGAGTTTTGATTTTGTGAATCAAACCCAGGGAATCTGCATTAACAGGTCAGTTTGTCATGTCAGTGTCACATATGTGCACACCATGATCTGTGGAGAAGTGTGGCTCAATGCTTAGAGCGGCAGACCTCGATGCAGAGCACTGGTCCGGGACCAGGGTTCGATTCCCGTCACGGCAGGGTCTCGGGCTATAAATTCTGCGGACCGGATATTCTCGCCTCAGTGCCTATTCTAATCATGGGTCCCACGCTGCAACTCTGGGCAATAGCGTGCTTAATCTCCACAACGGCCACAACAGCGCTGGGATGCCTGGCTTCACCCTGGGGATGCCCAGGAGTGGACGTTTCACAGGGAAAAAGACAGGAAGGGTTCCCTAGCGGTATGAGTACAGCACCGGGAAACCCCGAACTGGGGTAGCTGTGCACTATATAAGTACAAGCACATTTACATTTACACATTTACATGACGGCATTTGAGTGAACCTGATCTAGATTTCAAAATTAACTTTGAATTGAAGGAGATATTGAGTGGACTACTTCAATTATTTCTCAGGATTCTACTTACAGAGCCAAAACGGCTCTGTCAGTAGAATCCTGAGAAATAATACTAACAGAGGGGGGCTGGCCACCACTAATTGTAATTGACAGTCCAGTTGGAGAAAAATGTTTCAGGAACAACAAAGCAGTGTGAGAGATGAGATTGCGGATGTTCCCTTCTAACTAGGACACTGGGTATGTGTCTGCTGCAAAAATCTGACCTGCCAAGTCTCCTTGTATGTCTGGGTGGAAAAAGGATAAGGAATCCAGGCTTAGCTCAAAGAAGGGGGTGAGAGGTTCAGTCAGAGAGCACTACACCATAACATAGTTATCACAGATGCAAAAGTGATTTGACTGTCGACTCAGAAGTTTGAGTTTTTTGTATACACACAACATAATATCTCAAAGTATATAAATGTGTACAATATAAAGTAAGATGAAATCGTAAAAGCACACAAATCACACACTCAATAAACAAATATTGAAATTCAAATATTGGGTAAAAAATAGGATACATGTAACATGATGCAGAGGTATTGTTAGCAAACTTTAACCACTCGTTACCACTAACCAACACGTGTAGGGGACGGGATTGATTATCATTGGGAATGGCCCAACGCTAATGTTGACCTGAAGCCCTGGAAGCATGACTAGGCCACCGCTGGACTCCCACCCTCTGATTGTTTAACACCATGTGAAGGGAAGTCTATACTCCCTGTCCGCTGGGCTTTGCAAAACCAGGTTTTACTTTCCACCTATGTGCATAACGAAGGACACTGTGCTTATTCAGCTTGGGATACTTAAGGGAGCCGGAAGGCAGCAAAGGGACATCACCATCCTCCAGCAACTTGAAACAGAATATGCAGAACTTTATGATGCAAAATCTTCTGATCCTTATAAGGCAATCGGTGCTGCTTTATACTGAGCATGACTCAATCCTATAAATAGACATCATACAACCAGCTTTGTTTGATTGCATACAGAAAGCCATGAAGTTCACTGCCACTTACTGGTAAATGCTATGCAAAACAGATGGAAGATGAAACATTACATGCAAATTGGTGTACAGGGTATGTTTTTAGAAATTACTCTTCTTTCCCATGGTAACTCTGCACAGTTCAAGCATTACAGAATAAAGACACACTTAAAATAATGAGGGTATATATATATATATATATATATAATTTGATTTTGTATGACACACAGTGTCACATTCTCTTTTCTCATTAGATCAGTTTTCTCATTCCGTATGAAGAATGTACTCGATAATTGAAAAGGATCTGCAGCACAACACTGTGAGCCCAATAGTTTCGGGGTGCAAGAGCCCATGATGCGTGGCGGGAGAAGATTGAATTGATGGAGGCAGACGCATCTATCTTTCTCTGACCCCTACGGGGCACTTTATTATTGAAAACTGACAACATTTACTGATTAAGAGGAAGATTCAACAAGCGCTGGCAAAACCAATAGTTTATGGCCTTCGTAAACTGGTACCATTTAAATTTTTTTATTTCTATGAGAAGCATTTGGCATAGAAAAAAGGAAACTAACAATGCCTACACATGACAACGATGTGAATGTAATAAAAACATATATTTTGTTAAATAAGCAACATTTATAATTTTATTGGACAGTAAGGATGCCTTCTAGCAGGCAAGTGTTCTTAGAGCATTTTAATGCACATCATGGTAAATATGATTCTTATTGATGCAAAGAAAAGTTACTATTGGTTTATAATTACTGTGCCCGAAGACATACTTTACCGTACAAGTCTGACTAAAAATAAATGATAGAGAAGGGAAAGAAAAACGTTTTGGAAAAACAAAGCATTGGCCCACAAGCCATTCACCTAAGTATACTTCTTTTTAGGTGTATGTGTACATGTAATTAAGCAAAATGCTGTCCCTCACAATGCAAGAGTCAAAGATGAAGTTGGCTGACTCATTGCCCCATTCTGCATGGTGAAGTTATAAGAAGCAAATTATGAATGACCCAGAGCCCCTATATATATGTATATATGTATGTGTCTTTTCATTTATGATTTTTTGTAATTACATATGGCTAGCAAGATATCTAAAACTATCTCGAATTCAGAACAAAAGATACAAAGATGCGTGAACTAACAAATATACCTAGCTTTGTGTAAATGTTCAAACGTTTTAGCTATTCTAGCATGCTACCTGAGACACAAGTGCAACGCATGCAGGTATATGCAGTGTCTTCACTTAGGATGGTAAAGTATCCAATGAGTGCATTACAAGTAGATAGGGTCAGCTAAATTGTGAACACTTCGTTTTTTGAAGTTATGCAAACAGCAGTGTGGGCAATAGGGGCTGCACCAGTGTATTTAATTCTCATATATGTATAATAGAGATGCTTAATATCCCGTGACCCCACCGCTAAGAAGTCACAAATACAATCGAAAAGACTTTCTCTCAAAGTAACTAGGTTCTGAAAAGCAGCAAACAATTGAACGTAATACCTTCATTAATTATGCACAAGCATGTAATTTAACATCTTTTTTTCCCAAATTACACAAAATGTTATGGAATCCACAAAATACATGCGAAAATGGAGTGCAAGGAGTCTTGAGATTTCTTATTTTCAATTTTTCTTTATTTGTAGACAAATGCTGAAATACGTTTCGTCCAACATGGACTTCATCAGGGCTAAAAAAACAATAATAAAACCTACGTCACTTAAAATATCTCATATACACCAAAAGGTTGGTAAAACCTAGGTGCAAAGACTAGATAGACATGAAATACAAAAACAGACATAACAAATCAACCTTTGAATGAACAAACATCAATAATCCAAGAGAATTGTTACCTCTCATCAAAGACTCCCTGCCTATATACAATCTCAAAATAATATTACAAATAACAATTGATTGGTTAATGAAACACAGCAGCATTATAAATTCAAAAAGTGACTACAATTGCTAAAAGTCAGACATGGATAATACAACATAAATTCCATTGTTAGTCTTAAAGTTTTCAAATTGCACATGTTTAATCGGCCATTAATGGGACAATGCCTATGTTTATCAAAAGTTAAAAATAAAGGAGAAATTCTCCTATCAAGATCTAAGGGTCCTCTTCTGTATGGCCAGAAAAAGAAATTACTTCCTGGTTGAATGTCTCGACCTTGATTTCTCAAGATAGATTTCTCAAGAGTCTATCTTGAGAAATCAAATTCTCAAGATAGACTCACTTGGAATTGTCTTTTTGGAGATCACCAAGATGTTTCTCTATTATAACCACCATAGCATCTGTTAGATAAAGACTTTGAAGGAATTAATGCCTTCGATTCATACTGGAAAGGAACAGGACATTTTTTACAATTAAAGTTCAGTAATCACTCTTTCAATGATTGGATTAAGAATATTATACCAAGGTATGGCCACAAATTAGTTATCAATTTAAGATCTATAGGTCCTCATCATTGTAACTGGAAAACATTTTAATTTCTGCTTAAATATATAGACCACTTACCATAGGGCTAAGATCGCAGTACCCAGATTTAAGGGTTCTCTTCACTGTGACTAGAAATAATTTAAATTATGGTTAACTATATAGACAATTGACCTTATGACTAAGATATCTGCACCCAAATAAATCTCTCAAAAATAGACACACTTGAGATTATCGTATTGATGATCACCCTGAAGCTTAATTTATTGCCAGATGTAGTGTCAATGCGCTGGTGATCACCGTCGCGTCCGTTCCACAAAATCTTAAAATGATAATTGCCTTATATTATTGCTAAAAGACAAGATAATTTCATTTGCTATTTAGGATCAAATATCAATCTTCCAAAATTGGAGCAAATTAAGGCATTCCCAAATGTAATCCCAATTTTAGGTCAGTCCGTCGAGGTGCCACGCTCCAAGGATCACACGTGTCTTATTCACTTGGGGGAGTATACCTTCCTAAAAGTCCACTTAAGATTATGAGAGATGGGAATAGTAACTAATTAAAAATAGTCCCATGGCCAAGAATGGTTTCCCTAAATAACAATCTTTCTGGACAAATACAAGGGTCCAAGAACCAGCAAGGTTACTTGTCCACACGTCTAAAATACTGCCAAGTGATGAAAAAATCCAGCCGCCCCGTAGAGGTCCCTTCCTTCAGGAGGACTCACCTAGCATGTCATCCGCTCGGGTATCTGAAGCCGTCTGTCTATCCATTGAGAATTGTGATGGTTTCTCTGTCCCTTATATATGTTGTATCAGCTAATGGAAAAGCTTGTTGAAAACTCCAAGTACATCATAGGAGAATCTATTCAGTCTGGGAAACGGTTTCCTCTCTGGTCCGTATATAAAAGCAACCAATCAAAACGTGTCATTTGGATCTTATCACAAGAAGACCATGACCACTTCCTGTGTTAACAGGAAGTTCCATTCAAGCTCCCCAGTAAAAAGAATACTGTATTTGAGCGGATGTTCCCTCTCTGGTCAGACCGGAGTCTACCAACCAGAATGTGCCATATCAATCCTAACAAAAAGGAGCAGTATTAACTCCTTTTTCATTCTGTAATCCTGCTCTCTCTCCGGTCCATTTACTGTGCGGACCAATCATATTATTCCCCTCTGTTTAGGCTTCTAATTTAACTGCACAGGCCAAACTCCCATCCCTAATGTCAGATCTCAAGTTAAAACTAAAGATCAAATCTACATATATAAAGATATCATTACCATGAAGACCAATCTATTGTAGAGATTTAGAGTGGCATGATATCATCACTGATACATCTCTAATTATTCAAGTGCATGGAAAATGCATGTTATTCAGACGTATATCACAAAAATCCAGATTAGTGAGATAAGTTCTATTGGATCGACTAAATTCTACAAGCACAAAGCGAGTTATAAAGTGGCAAACTCGCTTGCGTATTTGAAAAGCCCAAAATCTCATTATCTCAATAACAGTAAATTAACAAAAGCTCATTTATAAAAAGAATGAATATATGTTATTCAAAGAATTCCGAATTGGCAGGAAAAATAACTAGGGTATTATCCCAGGCAAGCAATAATACAGTGGAAAGTGCACTATATAGCAGCAGACCCGGTCACATGTTTAAATGTTAAAAATCCGTTATCTCGATTCGTAGGAGCTCGCTTATTGTAATTTGATGATTTCCATATATGCGGATTAAACCACTGCACCTCTTGCTCAGGCTGATATCCGAAGCAAGGTGACAGTGTACTATATAGTGATAGAATATATATTCTGGGGTGACTGGCCTTAACGTATGTGTCCTAATGTTACTGACCCATTACAGAATGAAAACAGAAGAACCACAGTACATACGAATAATAGAATACTTGCTAAGCACAAAATATGTCAAACATGTCTCACTTATATATTTCAGATATCCCTAATATTCTCCATTTCATTGTAGAATATTAGAACAACATACCTACAGTAGTTCTAAAAAGAAGCCATTTGATCCAAATTAATAGAGGACATGTTAATAAATGTTGCCTGCTATAAGAAGAAATGTAGTTCGCTCTCGGTTCAGCCCCAACTGTACTGTTCTAAGTTTACTGATCCATTTAGCCTCATTTTGTCTTAATCTCAGCTCTTTATCTCCACCTCTCAAATATTTCTCTGCTCTCTGAATCCCATGGAATTTAAATTCCATTGCATTCGGGTGGTGTTTCAGCATATGTTGGGCGAGTGGTTATTTGACATCCCTATTGATCACTGCTCTCCTGTGTTCCTGTATTCTCATTTTGCGAGCTCTAATGGTACTACCAATGTATAGTTTACTGCAGCTGCAGATTATAACATAGATCAAAAAAGAACTATTGCAGTTGATAAACTGGTCAATTCGATATTTCTTTTGTGTGTTGTACTGAAATTCCTTACGTTTGCAACACTTTTCACATACTATACAACCACCACACGTAAAAAATACTTTTGGTTGAGTTAGCCAAGTGGAACTTCCTTCATTGTTGCTTTTAGTTTTAAGATAGTTCCTCATGATTTGGTTTCTGATCGTGGGGCCTCTCCTATATGTAACCAAAGGTTTATTGGTAATCATGTAAGTTAGTCAAGGCACACCTTTCAGTAAGTCCCAGTTCTTTTATAGGATTTTGCAAATCTGATGATGGTATTTTTTGTAAGTGGTGACCAATGCTATACGGTCAATAGAACTTTTCTTGGTTTTAGTTCTCAGTGTATCTATTCGGTTAAGACTGTCTCAGGGTATGCACAATCACGAAGCCTTTGTTTCAAATCCTCCAAGGATTCTACAAAGTCCTGCTCCATACTACAATTCCTTCTTAATCTTATCATCTCACCGTATGGGATGCCCGTGATGACAGATCAGGGTTGTGCACTATCAGCTCTAAGCAAGCTATTGGTGGTGGTCACTTTCCTGTACAGTTTACTCTGTATTTTATTGTTCTCCATGTACAGCCGTATATCCAAAAAGTCAATTTGATTCCTGCTGTGGAAATTGGTGAAACTCACATTCTTGCTGTTATCATTTAAATACTTCATGTAACTTGTCAGACTCTCTTCATTACCTCTCCAAATTATTATGATGTCGGCAATAAAGCGACCCCAAAAGATTATGTTATCCGTCCAAGTAGCAGCCCTGGGCGAACAGGCATGCACCCTTTAAACCCAACCCATAAAGATGTTGGTGTGAGAGGGAGCAAACCTCGACCCCATAGCCCCATAGTCCCTCTCACTTGTTGGTACCAATCTTCTCTGAATAAAAAATAGTTATTCTGTAATATTAGGTCACACATTTCATTAATCATGTTGTAATGTTCCATCAGCCTAGCACTTCTCTTGGATAGATAGTATTGTAAAGCCATTCTGCCCAAACTGTTTTCTATACATGTATAGAGTCCTACCACATCTAAAGTAGAGAACATCAGGGATGAGTCCCATTCCACATCCTGTAATTTATTAAGGACATCAGTGGTATCTCTGATATAAGAAGAGAGATTAACCGCTAAGGGTTTCAGAAATAGATCTACTAATTCAGAAAGGTGCTCTACAAAGCTCCCTATCCCAGAGATAATGGGTCTCCTGGGCGGCTTTTCCCTCAAAATGTGCACTTTAGTTAAGATATATATGAAGGGAGATCTGGGATGCTGTACACAGAGATATCTGAATTCATTATCATGAAAGAGTCCCATTTCTTTTCAAGAGTTTATCAGATAATAGTATGGTAGCTTCACCCATGGGATTTCTAGTTAATCTCTTATAACTACATGTGTCTTCTAGCTGTCTCATGATTTCCTGATCATAATCATTTCTTCGTAAAATTACTAACCCTGGGCATAGTTTGCGAAGTAGTGCTACGCGTAGCTACGCGAAGTGAACTTCGCACTACGCGAGCTACGCGTAGCTTCTCAAACTGCGTAGTGCACTTTACAAGATGCTGTTCGCACTGATTGCACAGTGCCGGATGCTTGTCCGCACTGTGCAATCAGTGCAAACTGCATCTTGCACAGTGCAAGCGGTCGTTTTCTGCCGCTCGAGTAGATTTCTACTCGAGCGGCAGCTTTCTCAACGCGGACTGGTAGTTTCTCATTGCGAGCGGTCACGAGCATACGCTACCACTCGCAATGAGAAACCTGACCTCCCCGTGTTGAGAAGCTCGCCGGGAGGTTTATTTTCCACGCTCGCGATCGGCAACTTGATTTTGCTGATCGCGAACGAGGAAAAAGTCTCGCCGGGATGTCATTTTGCTTGCTTGCGGTCGCCAACTTGACGTTGAGGACCGCGAGCAAGCAAAAAATAACCGCTGCACTTCGCTACGCTACGCATGTTTGCACTGTGCTACGTGCAATTCGCGTAGTGCGAAGTAGCGCAAACTTCGCAAACTACGCGAGCGTAGCTTAGTGCTTTTTCCAGGCTTAAAAATTACGATATTCTAGCCCTTATCAGCTTCACTGATTACAATTGATTCATCTGAGCCCAAATCAGTAAGAACCTTAAGTTCCTGTGCAGATAAGCTGGACTGCTTAGAGTAATGAGAATATGGTGAATATTTCTTATCTTGGAATTTGTAGAGCTCACGCATGTTTTTTTTGACAAACATGTCAATAGCAGCATATTGATTCCCTTGCGGAGTGAATTTAGATGAAGGGGCCAAACCACTTGTGGAACTGTAATCCATATCAACATTTAACATAGCAGGTAAATCCTCTATATCAACATCATTTTCATTCGATAATGATAACAACAAATAAATGTTTTGAACGTCCGAGATTGTTAAATCAGATTTTATTATTTTTGCCTGCAATCCATGATACTTTTTTTTCTCACATTCAGAGAAGAAGCTTTTCAATTTCAGTCTTCTTGAAAATTTAAACAAATTAATTCCTACATTCACCAAATCACAATCCCCATCCGGGCAAAATGACAAACCACATTGCAAATCATTAAATTCTATATCACTAATGGGTCTATCAGACAGATTTATAACTTGTAGAACCTCATTACTCTCAGAACTAGTGGGATCAACAAATATGTCAAGATCTATGATTTCTTTTGTCCTGACTTCTGGTCCCCATCCTTATATTTTCGTTTTTTTCTCTGCCCCCTCCTTGTTTTGTCATAGTTTTTCTTCTTCCCAGTTTCATGCGCTGAAATTCCTCAGAAAAAGAAGAACATTCAGCTGGCTTGGGTCCAATTCTGTTATTTGGCCCAGTTTTGTCCACTGAGGACAAGTCAGAACTACTGTAGTGTACTGAGCTCAGTTCAGCCCCATCATCTGACAACTGTCTCAGTTTTAATTTGATAACATCATCATATTTTTTGGAGAAAGTAAAAATATGTCCAGTATTATAATCTCTCTCATCCCGTCTAAATTTGTTTAGCTTCCTTTCCTTAATTTGTGATTGATGTTTACTTATCACATCTTTAAGGATGACATAGTGTTTCTCAGTCAGTACAGGCAGCTTCATGTCATTGATCTCTTTCTCTAATTCTGCAATTTGGTTTTTAAGTTTTTCTACTTTCCTTACCGAATTTTTGATTTAAATATTCATCATACAGAAGGAAGCAGAATAGAGATTGTCAACTGGTGCCCAGGTCCACCAACCTACTGATCCTACCACATTAGGAGGACTGGTGAAGGATACTCAATCGGGCAGACGAGGCAGCAGAGTGCCAGGGGGTCCTATTTACTAATGGTACCTAAACAAACTTTAGCACACAGAAGGATGACTATGGCATCCTTGACCGCCAGTTCCTTCTGAATGGGTCAGTGGTGTCAAAACTAAATACATTTTGGGGTGTGGCAAATGAAGAACTGCCTGTCCATTAGCAGCAAGTGCAAAGCTGTCACATTACTATAGAGGGCGCTAAGCAATCATACAAAATGCTCCTTAGATCCACTTCGAGAAAAATGGTCATCTGGCCTAGCTACCAGTCTTAATGAGGGTGACCAGACAAAAGGATGCTGCGGAATGGCCCTAACATATCAAGAAATGCAAGATTTGGTTTATCCATTTCTTCTACTTGCATACAACATACATATACCTCAAGAGGATTAACAGGATGCCCTGCCGTCAATGCGCAATGCCATAGATGCCAAGAGGGTGATTCAGGTGGTATGGAGTGCATAGAAATGAAGGAATACTGGAAAAGTACAGTAGGCGGCAGTAATGCAGCAGCTGACAGAAATATCCTTGGAGCCAGTGACATGCATTCAAGGTCGTAGGGACATATTAAGGATGCTGGGGGCCCTGGGCCAAAAGGATTTTGGGGGCCCCTGTTGAACATCTTCGCATTCATGATCCAATTACAGCTCTTTCATGTCATCTTTGGCCAGGTCAGTGATAGTGTACAGCAACACTGGTCCAAATTGTAACTGTGTTTTCATCTAATATTCAGGGGCTGTAATGTGTATTTTCAATAGTTTAATACAGCACCAACTCACTCATGCCATTGCAAATGATCTATGTGACCGCATCCCATTTCTCATACGTGAGGTTCTGTTTCTAAAATAAATTATGTTTGTATTTTGTATGATGTGACAACCATACACACAACATTTCTCTGCAAAATGTCTTTAATAAAGATGATAATGGCTATGGGGCAGTAGTTTACCAGTTGAGTGGGATATATCAGCTTTTTTGGAAGTGGCATTATAATGTTATGATACATCATCCTGGAGCTGTATCCCTCTGGAATAATGTATTGATCAGTATTGTGATACCAGGCATGAATGTCAATATATGATAACAATGGGTGAATAATGCTCACAGTTCCATTTAAATCCATGATTATTTGACTTTTTCTTGATTCCTCTCTGAAGATCCTGATGTTAAACATAAGGAGAGAGAATGGTAGTCTGTCAGTGAAGTCCAAGGTGTTAGAAATGGGGGTATCTAGTTGGCAGGTTGTTAACCTGTCCAAGTAGGGACCCTTCTTCCTAGTCAGGATAAAGGAGTTGCACTTCTGAAAATAACCCTTGCTCACCCCCTTGGTAGCTTGGAACTAGCATTCAGGCTTATCTCAGAGGCAGTGTGTAAAGCATTTGCACATAACAGACAGTTATACAGTGAAAACACTACTAAAGGGCACCACACCAGTTTTAGAAAAATGGCCAATATTTATCTATGTGGAACAAGACTAAAACAATAAGAATCCAACATACAGTTATTCAAAATACTCATAAAGTAAAAAAAAAGACTTTAAAAACAGTACCTTGAAGTTGATAGCTCTGTCCGGAGCTATTGCGGCCTAGTGAACAGATAAATCCAACAGTGCAGGCTGACCATGGCATCATGGGCCAGGTATGGTGTCGGGAAGACCTGCAAACAGTACCTTTAGAAATGTAGGGCATCGGGGACCTCGCGGTGAGCCCTGAAGTGCCGGTGTTGGCAGGCGGAAGTTCCGTAGGTCGGTGCAGTAGTCGTTGGGCCCTTGAAGTCACATGTGTTGCAGATCGAACTCCGTGCGGTTGAAGGCCGGAGCGCCAGTGGACATTGGGGCTGCAGTGCTAAGTGCAGCAGTGTGGTATGCAGTGTCCTCAGGTTGCGGTGTAGGCAGTGGCTCGAGGCGAAGTGGAGCGGCGCTGGGCGTGGTGCTGGCCAGTCACAGTGCAGGCAGAATTGTTGTCCTTGTTGCAGCGCTGTCATTGGCTGACGAACTGGAGTCAATGGCACCGGCGTTGGTGGACCAAGGCTGCAGTGTGGGACGGGGCATTGTGTCATGTTACTTACGAGCGGTGCCCCAAAACCATGGTGCAGATAGTGACATTGAGGTCAGCTTGGAGTGGCGGCATCGGTGAGACCAGGGCTGCGGTGCATGGTGAGACGGTGCTCTATGTTCTCGCCGAGTGGTGTCCACAGGTCACAGTGCAGGCAGCAGCGTCAGTGATGGCATCGCGGCATCATCAGGGATACCAGGGCAGCGGTGTGAGGTGAGGTGGTACAGAGTGCGGTGCCCACAGGTCTCGGTAGAAGCGGCAGCTCGGTGGCTTCGTTGAACTGCATCGTTGGTGAGACCAGGGTTGCTGTGCGAGGTGTGGCGGTGCCCCCTGTGGTGCCTTCAGGTTAGAAAGCTGGCAGCAGCATTGTTGATGATGTAGGGTTGCTTTCCCTTCTGTTGTAGTACAAAACACACAGCTCCCAGTGCTGGTAGCATATAAACTTGAAGACTTCTTAAACAGGGGGCAAGCTCTACCTCAAGTCCCTGGAGACACTCAGAAAGAAGATTGCATAAAGTTAAGTCCAGTCCTTTCTCTTCCCAAGACAGAAACAGCTACTGCAGGCCAACATAGCAGAGCACACAGCTAACTGGTAGTCTCTGCTCACAGCTTCTCCAGCTCTTCTTCTTGGCAGGTTCTTTATTCCAGAAGAGTTCTAAAGTTCTGGGGTTAGGGTCCCAAGATTTATACCACATTTCCCTTTGAGGTTGGCACAAACAAAGTTCTACTGGCATACATAAACCAGTTCACTACCACTAGGACACCCCTAGGGTAAGCTCTGAGGAGTGGGGCGAGTGATAGGGGAAACGCAGGGCAGGTACACATGTGTGTTCCCTGCCCAGGTATTAAATAATCCTCATGTGGGTTTTCCTTACCTAGGAGGTCTGCTCTTCCCATGTGTCAACATGGGGGAATTGCTGAATGACTTTTAAACTGCAGTTGTAGCTTACAGCAAGGAGTAGCCTCATGGTGTTTATAACCATGGCTCAAGCCTGACCTTTCTAAATCATGGACCAATGCTTAGGGTGCCTTTCACTAAAACAAGAGCACCCTTAGGGTGAGCCCTGGGGGTGGAGTAAGTGGTAAGTGAAAGGCAGGGCAGGTACACATGCGTATTCCATGCCCAGGTAGTGAAGAATACCCATGTGCGTTTTCACTACCTGAGAGGCTTGCTCTCCCCATAGGTTAACATGGGGGAATGGCTTAGATTACTTTAAGTTGCAGTGGTGGCTTACAGTGGAGCAGCCTCGTGTTGTTTACTATCATTGGATTCACAATGAAAAATACTCCCTTGTGGTAAAGGTAGCTTAGAAGTGCCACTTCTAAAAAGTGGGCATTTCTCTGTGCTAAACTCTTTTGGGTGCCTTGTAGTTGGCTCCAGTCCTCACTGGAGGCTGGGAGAGCACATCTCTGTATTACCCAAAGACAGCCATAAAGCTTTGGGCATGCAACTGGAGCAGCAGACCTCTGCCATTTGGGGACTTGGCTAAATAAATTAGTGGGAGAGATTTTGATACTTGGCCCCTGGGAAGCCCGATCATGGCACTACTAAAGATTAAGATCTGCATTCCAAGGCCTCATGGCAGACAGGACTGAAATTTAGGAGAGACATCTGTGGTTCAAAGGGGAGCCCTCTGAACACCCCCAACTTCAAAGGCACACTACAGTATAATTACTGGTGCCATACTTCAGCAGGGCAGAGATAGATCTGACGGGGATGTGGGACTAAAGATCCTGGAGTGTTTGGTGCACACTGCCAGAGGAATCTATTGTGCACAAGGAGACAGCCATTGGAAGGGACCATGCACCCTGTCTGAATAGTGGCTGGCCTGGGCCAACCGCCTGCTGCAGTGTGCCACCCTGACGTGTGCTCTCCAAGGGCTTGTTGGCTTGCCCCCTGGTCTTTGTGGAGGGTCAGAGACATCAAAGCCTCCTGTGAGGGACCTACACCTTCTATGTGTTTCACCTGGAGAACCATGCCCTATAAAGCGCCTACTTCATCTGCTAGATCCTTACTGCAGCACGGTGTGAGTGTGGAACTAACTATTGTGCCTGGAGACCATATTGCCTTGTGTGGAGCCCCCAAACTGTGGCCGCATCTAGGGAGTGCTGGCCCTGCATCGTGGGACCTCAGCACGCACAAGTGTCTCATTGGTGGTGAGCAGATTCACCGGTTGCGAGACCCCGCTTCTCTCTCTGTCGTGCGACACGCCGACTGCATGCTCATTGTAAGAACAGTGTCCGATTCACAGGCTGCGACCCTTGGAGAGATTGTGCATCCCTAGTAGTACCTCATTCTGGCTCGTGTGGTACTACTGAACTTGTGTGTGTGGGACCAAATTGTCTGGTGCAACTAGTTATCGTGCATCAGATGTTGTGTCTCATTCCAGGGTTGTACGGCAAATCCAGCTGAGGGTTGATTGTAACCTGATTGTCTGGTGTGACTCATATCATCGAGCATCAGACGATGTGCCTCATTCCAGAGAGGTACGAAGAACCTGACTGTGGGTTGACTGGTACTGGATTGTCTGGTGTGATTCAAATCATTACGCACCAGATGTTGTGCCACATTTCCAGGGAGGTACGGAGAACCTGTCTTGTGGTTCATTGTGACCGTATTGTCTGGTGCGACTCAGATCAACATGCAACAGACCTTGTGTATCACTTCTCCTGGGGTGCAGGGACAGCTGCACCCCTCATTTACTGAGTTTTCCATCTTGCCCTGAGTGCAGCAAATCCAGGGCCCTCTCCTCACCCAGCCCGACAACTTCACGTTGCCAGATAGTATCGCTCAGATCGGGCCTGGGTGGTGAAAGAATGTGACTAGGCTGAGGAACACTTCCGAGAGTGAACAGAAGTGGGTCAAAAGACTGCATGTCCCCCTTGTGCTCCACAGAAATGGGCTGGTGCCAGAAGGTGAATTGAGGGACCTCTTGATTGAACTGGGACAGCCTCAGTCTGTTTCTGTTCCGCCTAAAGTGGGTGAACTTCCAGAGGGGTGGCCAACCCCCCTTGGTCGAATGTTGCCTGGTTACCCTGTTAGTTACTCCAGCCTCTCCCCCTGGCCCCCTGACTAAGTGTGATTCTGGCCTTAAACTGCTATAGCAGGAGGTAGTGGGGGGGACGACTGACACGGGGTGCATATTCATATTATCAACTGACCTGCTGGATATCATTTGCACCGGGTTACAGTGCTGAGTGCGGGTGCAGGGGCGTGCAAATGTGCTTCACACAGACTTTCTGATATCCTTTGCACCGCACTAGGGTGCTATTTGAGCGCGGGATAGTGTACTGCATGAGAACAGCCTGCTAATAGTTGCACCGCACAACAGTGTTGTTTTACTTGTTTGTTTCATTAGGACCTGAAATTGATAATATAACAGACATCAACCCAGTTTGGGCCTCGTTTTCAGATTCCCTTGCTGGTGCACTTGATATAGTGGCCCATATCAATCTTATACCGGTAAACCAACTCGACCTAATGCCCCCTGGTATACTGCAGGTCTGAAAACCATTAAAACCAACTGTAAGAGACTGGAACATAAATGGAGGTTCACCAAAGATGCCCTTGACAAACATCACTATTAAGTTAACGCTAGGGGCAAATAATGCTAAGATTAAAATGTTAAGAAGATCATACACCATCAGCAGAATTGAACAAGCAGAAAATTCTACCAAAGAACTATTTAGGGTTGCAAAGGAGCATACTCACACCTGCCATTGCACCACAGCCACGGTGGCCTCCCATTTCAAAACTAAAATAGATAACACCTACCACAACATAGACAACAACACCTTAGCCTCATTCTCTATCTGTCCGGCTAACTCTTGTTGCAGCAAAATGCAGGCATGACTGGAGAAATTTGCACTCATTACACACACTCAAATGTCATACCTCCTAGCTGAAACCAAATCTGGCTCATCGGCTGACCTGTGTCCCCCTCACATTACATCCTCCTCACTCATACCATCAGTTACATCCATATGTAACTTATCTTTGTCTTTGACCATTGTCCCCCAGGACTGGATAGCTTCCTATGTCACACCCATTCTAAAAAAACGCAGCAGGATCCGTCTGACCCCGCCAATTACCATCCCATCTCTCTTCTTCCTTCGACAGGCAAAATACTTGAACCTCACGTAAATAAACAGCTGTCATCTTACCTGGAGGCTCATTCCTTGTTGGATGCCTCTAAGTCAGGCTTTCGTCCTCTACATAGCACAGAAATCACCCTTGTAGAGGTAACAGACTCCCTCAGTCTTTCTTTGGATGCTGGCAAGCCAGCCATGGTGGTTCTTCTCGATCTGTCAGCAGCATTTGATACTGTGTCATATCCTATTCTGATTCATTGTCTTTAGGAGATAGGAATAAACGGCACTGCCTTACATTGAATTTCTGACCTTTTGAAAGACAGGACTCAAACTATCACTCCGAGCCCTTTTCAGTTTAAGACTGTGTTCCTGAGCAAGAGAGTTCCTCAGAGCTTTACCTTAAGTCCGACTCTTTTAAACATTTATGTTGCTACCCTTGCTCGGTTAGTCAAGTCTTGTGACTTTGAGATACTTTATTATGCAGATGATACTCAGCTGTTCATCTCTTACGAGCAAGATATTTTAGATCTTGAACAGCGATTTACCTTCTGCGTGAGAAAAATTGCCAAATGGCTGTCATTAAACTGTCTACAAAAGACTGAGATAGTACTCTGGCAAAGCTCATCTTCACTGGACTGAGAACTGGTGGCCAATGAGGCTTGGCCCTGCCCCCTCTCCCAGAAGCACGGCAAGGAACTTGGGTATTCTCTTTGATGACAATCTATCGATGAAGGACCATGTGACATCTACATGTGGCATGTGCTTCGGGACAATGCAACTTCTTAAGAGGATTTTCCAGTGGCTGCCACTGGCCTCTCGCAAGACTCTCGTCCAAGCCCTGATAATCAGCCACCTGGACTACAGAAACGTGCTTGAGGTAGCATCTAATGCATCTCTTCATGCCAAGATGCAGGTGGTTCAAAATATGGCAACCTGACACTGGGCACCTCCTCAGTCCCCCAGCTTAGAGCCTTGCATTGGCTTCCCATTAAGAAGAGTGCAGTTTTCAAACTCCTCTGCTTGACGCATAAGGCTCTGGCAGGTAAGGGACCCAAATACCTACAGGACAAATTGGCTCCTTTTCGTCCGGATAGAAACCTTAGATCAAGAAATCATCTCCTTCTTTGCCCTTGACGGATTCGCAAATATAAGTACGGCAGACTGACTTTTATATACCTGGCCCCTCAATACTGGAATAAACCCCCCTTTGTCATTAGGACTTGTACTGATTTCGAAAGATTGAAAAAACAGCTTAAAACCTGGCTGTTCTAATGACTGCTCCTAACTTTTCTGGTATCTCAGCGCCGGGATGCCCCTTCATTGACGAGTTGTGCTCTATACCAAATATTCATTAACATAACATTACATAACCTTACCTAATGAATCCTCCATTTTGACATTAGTTTTACCCGTGCAGCCTTGTATGTATGTGTACACATTCTTGATATCGTTGTGACCTTGGGTGCACCCTAGAAATGTGTGAATTTGAATTGTGTTAATTACGAGGGTGGGCCCAGTTCTGACAACGTATCGCACTGCATAAAGGTGCAGGAGTAAAATAGGATTTTTCCCATATGTGCATATTTCTAATGTCATTGTAACACTGTTGGGCCTAGTACTCCTAGAAATATTTCCAAGTGTGATTTATGCCCAGAAATACATGTTGTGTTAATCAATGTGTGTGTTAAATACAATCTTTATTTACATACATTTCGTGTGAAGTCTCTTTTGTGATGCTAAGTGTATTTATTGTGTGAGAGTGCTGTGCCAATGGTTTACCATTGCCTCTGTGATAAGCCTGACTGCTCACTGCCAAGTTGGGGTGGGCAGTAAACTCTGTTCTGCCATGTTTTGCTCTGCTTGGAAAAAGTAGTTTGGTAAAAACTCCACCAACCTACTGATGGAGAGGAGCACCCCTAGTCTCAGCAATTCTGACTTACTTGTGGCAACAATTGTGGTTCTTAGCCCCTAACAACCCTCAGCAGCCAAGGGGACTTCATCTCCCAACAAGTAGTATGACTGGAGGCCCCATTGCAGAGTGGTTCATAAAGGGAATAGGGCCTCCTATGACGTCTCACCAGTCCCGCTGTGGGGGACTTACTTTGTAGCAAAAATTAGGGGTTCTTGCCCTCAATGACTAGGCCTGGGCGGAGGTCACGGAATGACCAAAAACATCTGCCACGCTATGCGGAGTTCAGCAAGTGGTGGAGTGCGTTACGTTGCACTGCTCATGCTGATTTTTAGTGCTGGGTGTTTGTCCCACGCTGTAAAATTAGAGCGAACAGCACCACATGCAGCACAAGAGGGTCCTGCTTCTTTCTGCCACTCAAGTAGATATTCTACTCAAGCAGCAGATTCCTCTATGCTAACAGGTTTCTCCATGTGAGTGGTAGCGACAGCTTCTCAACGCAAGCAGTAGCGGCCGTCCATGACTGCCAGCATTGAGAAATCTTGCTGGGAGGTGGGCTGGAGTAAGATTTTCCTTGCTCGCACTCCCCAACTTAACGTTGGCAAGCGAGGAAAAAAACTCATCTCAGCAAACTCTGCGAGCAGAGCGGAATTTGACAGCCAGGCCTACCAATGACCCTCAGCAGCCAAGGAAACTAGTAGTGCCTGGAGGCCCCTTTGCAGACTGGTTGAGAAAGGGGGCAGGCCCTCTGCCGATGTCTCAACAATCTCACTGTGGGGACTTACTTGTGGCAAAAATAGGGGTTCTTGGCCCACAACTACTCTCAGCATCCAAGTGGACTTCATTAGGGGTGGCTGAGCAGTACTCTGTCGCTCACAGAACTCTGCGGAATTTAGTGGAGTTTTTCGGCAACTCCGCAAGCTCCATCCAGGCTTAGTGTCAAGCTACACAATGGTGAGCTCAGGTAATACAGTAGGTGTAATCACCTAACTGTGGCAGGAGTGGTAGGTTCTGCCTGGCTTGGGCCCCACCGCAGACACCCAGAAAGTACCAGTTACAACACGCGGGCACAGTTGCAAATATAAACTTGGAGGTACACTGACAGTGTACCACAAAAAAGTGTTGCATTCATTAGTAGTCCACCTGAGACCAGCTCTCTGGAGGGGAAAAAGACGTTGCATGGTCCTCAAAGACATACTTCTGCATCTGATGTGCAGTCACTCACCTTGTAAATTTGCATCTACTCTGAAGGCAGCCTATTCATGATAATAGGGTTCCCTCCCTGGTTGTGGTCCGGGTGCATCTTTTGAAACGTGTACCTGGTGCAGACCGGGACAGTGCACCTATTTTGTATTATGCATAGTGTCATGGGGGTGGAATAGGCATATGCACCCGCTTTGTGGGCCCCGACGCACAATGGTATTACAGAATGGCCAAGAGACACTTGTGCGGACTCTTCTGTAATACTGATAGTGCTGGTGCATATGTAGAGCCAGTGCTATCTTCGAAGGGTCTTTTTGGGGCATGGGCCCATGCAAATGAAGGAAAAACGTTGTCTCATTGCCCTTTTATGGAAGTGGGTGTAGAGGCAACAGGCACCTTAGGAGGCCCACTGACATTCACCACAGAATTGGGGCATATAGTTAGTTTGCTACCTGAGGCCAGCATTGTGGAGGGGGGCTGAGGGAGCCCCATGGACCCCTCCCCCAGTCACTCAATGCTCCTGTCCTCAGGGGGATCTCTGTCCCCTCTTTAAAGCGGAGGCGGCCGAACCCTGCACTGTGAACCATGTAGCCATTTGTAATCTGCTGCTCTGTCTATTACTGAATGAAAGTTAATAGACTGCCTGGGGGCAGTGCATTCCTGAGAATAGGGCGCACTGTCCGGGTCTGTGCCAGGCACACCTCTTGAAAGGTGCACCTGGTGCAGACTGGGACAGAGTACCCATTCTATAATTGGGGTCTCTTTTGAGAGCAGAATTCTAAGACGAAAACCGAGTCTGAAAATGCCAGCCTCGAACACAGTTCATCCCTGATTCAAACTTAATGGAACCAGAGCCTGGGCAACTCTGGGCCCTCTACTAGATCAAATGATCAGGCTTGTGTAGTAGGTGACACTGCTCTCTAACTCACAAATAATGTATTTTAAATGCAGGGTAATAAAGCAGCATTGAAACCTGTCAGAATATTACTAATTAAAAGGTAGAAGGCTTGTTCCTATACTATAGACCAGCAAGAACGATGGTGGCGGCACAACCAGTCACCACCTTCACAGTGAGTTAGAGAATATCCAACAAAGACAAAGTCAGGGGTCATTAATTAGCTCTAAACTTACTCAAACATGTACTTAAGTCTCCCAGTTTTCTGTTTAAACAGATTTTTGCATATAAATACAGACGGAAAAATATTTTTCTTTTGTCTGTATTTATAAATAGAAACGGAAAAATGGCAATTAGATAAGTTTAACTTTGCTGCTGACTGCGAGGAGAAGAGAAGCCTGTCCAAATGCAGATGGAGAGACGGCTTATCAGAATTCAGCCAGCCCATAACAAAGGTCGACATTAAGGGACCATCAAGTCTCCTTTTGTTTAAGTATGGTGGCTGGGAGCTATTTGGACGGCAGGGGGAGAAAGGAGACACACACCTAAAAGCAATTGAGGGGAAAAAAATGTACACAGTTTATCACTTCACAGGTACTTAAGAGAGGCATGCTTTTGACTTTGTTCAGTCCGTGAGTCCAAGAGGTATGCATGCGTTTTAGGAATATTAGATGTGTTGGTCTGTCCCAGTATTCACATAAATAACAATGTAAATACTAATATTTTGTGTTATTTATTTTATAGTGCTACTCATCCCAATGCAGGGTATCAGAGCATTTTACATCACACATTGACAATAAATCATAGGTGTGTAAATCAATGCGTAAAATGTGTTATATAAGACAGTGAGGGTTACAAGGTCCTTCATCGTTCACTGTGCTATATTAGAAGGATTCCAATTTATTGTAAACAGTAGAGTAAAGATTTTCCATTTGACCCGCGGCTGCTTTCCAGACCATGCCAATTTCACCATTAGAGAGTGTATTATCTGGAACGTGTGTTTCAAAAGTACCATTGGGATGTTAAAAAAGACAAATCTGGGTAAAACCACCATTTTCATAAGGGATATACGCCCCAACAGGGATATAGGGAGGCAAATCCAGCGGTCTATGTCTTCCTCAGGTGTGCCAAGAGCCTTGCCATGGTTCTCACTGAGCACCAGGTCGGAGTTAGTATGGACCTGCACACCTAGATTTCGCACCGGGTCCGTGGACCATTGCAGAGGGAAATCCAATGCAACCGCTGTTGTGGCAGCTGTCAGGGGGGAAAACGATTGATTTAGACCAATTAATTCTCAAACCAGAGACCCCTCCAAACTTTATCACCTCGTTGATTAGTGGTGTTAGGTTAGCCCCCGGCTCTCCTACATATAGCAGGATGTCATCCGTGTAAGCCAACACTATCAGATTGTAGTTCAGGAAACGGATCCCCCTGTGCCCATAGTATTCTCTTAAAGCGCACAACAATGGTTCCGCAACTATAGCATACAACAGCGGGGACAATGGGCATCCCTGTATAGTGCCCCTTGATATCTCAATAGGTGATGTTGCAACGTCGCCTGTTCTCACCCTTGTGAGCGACCTATTATAGAGTACTGAGACCAACTTCAGAAAAACTTCCCCCATTCCAATACGTCGTAACACCTGTTTCATGAAGGCCCATTCAACAGAATCCAACGCTTTCTCTGCGTACAAGACGACCAAGGATCTCTTGTAACAAGTAACAAAAGGATCTCTTTGCTAAAAGCAGTAACCGATTTACCACAGTAACCAATTTACCCATCTACATAAATCTATCTGAACCTATAAAAACCAAGTACACATTGCCTATGCAAATAAATGTGAAACAATACTGGCTTTTGCTATACTAGCCACATCAGCTTTTTTTGCTTGCAATAAAATAAAATGTGGATAAATACAGTTATAAAATGACCCAAAAATATATATGGATAAATACAGATAGAAATGTTACAAAAATAAATACCATAAAACCGAAAGCCCTATATATACTGTATGCATTAAAACATGTACTCCATTCACAGGTTTCTCTATTAAAATTACCAATTCATAGGAGTAATTTCTACCCTGCAACAGAGCTGGTCTCTTTCCCCCCTACCACCTTGGAGGAAGTCACTCATTTATTTTAAAATTTGATATTTGACTCCCTAGACACAATCTGTGCTGCGTCAGTGTTCTGGCCTCTAACCTCAACATTAGCCCCTTTTGTTGACAATTTGATGAATGAACGTTTCCCTCAATACAGACTCAATATCTTTGGCTTTGAAGCAAGGGAGTGGTAGCTCCCCTATTCATTAGGAATCCCTTGACAACTTAGTGAGGGATAATTATTGTCCTCTCCTTCCCAAAGTAATAGAAAGGATCGTAGCACAGCTGCTTTCTAACTGTCTGTAGGCTTATGTCTTGCTTAATACACGACAAATGAGTTTCATTCATGGTAGTGCCATTGAAGCAGTCCATCAGTATCACTAACAGACCTACAACGCATATTGGATGACAGTGATGCCGCTCTCTGGTCTTTGTTGGGTCTCAACAATGTATTTGACACAGTGGTCCATAAATTATTGATGTGGTAAAATGATTTATGTCATTCCTACAAGGATGTGCCCAGTTATTCAACCTGCTGCTTCTTAGATTTGGTAAATCTGTGGTTAGGTGCAGTGTTTCTCTGGACTCCTCATTATCAGGCCTGGGCATAGTTCGCAGAGTTTCGCTACGTGGAACTCCAGGAAGTGACGAAAAAACTCTGCGGATTTCCACAAGTGGCGGAGTGCAGTGCGAACTGCTGTTCGTGCTGATCTTCCTGCCAATTGGGTGGAAATTCTACCAGAGCAGCAGCTCATGCTCTCCAACTTATCATACATGAGCTCGAGCAGGGAAAAAACTCCACAAACTCCACAAACAGAACAGAGTTCACAGCTCAGGCCTACTCAGAATCACATAGCCTGTTTAACATCTGTGCCGAACCTCTGTTGCAAATGGTCAGGACTTTTGGCTATTTTACTATCTCTTATAACAACTACACAACTACTGAAGTAGATTCAGATGGGAGTTTACCTGGGTCAAATCAGTGGCTCCCCCTTTAGCAGACGAGCATTGCACCCCTGATCCTGCCATGGTCATGGCCTTTCCAGCTGCTGCACCTGTCACTGTCTTCGGGGGCTCCTTTTTATAGCTGGGCTGCTTGAGCTGCTTGTGTACGGCCCCAGCTAGCAGTGCTTTGGTTTAAGTAGATCTCATCAGTTTGAGCGCTTTCGAGGGCCCTGTCTTGGCGAGAGATACAGCGTCTGAACCCGCCTGCCCTCAAGCTCTCCTAGTCATCCATCATGGCCACAACAACACTCCCTGGCCAGCAGTGTGTCCTCACGCAGATCTGGCATCACTGCACTACCTTGTTCCAGTCGGTAAAGGATCTCCACAGGGTGAACGACCCAAGGACTCCAGCACGCATGGCCGGGAAGATGCAGACAGCCAGGCGTCAGGAGGGACCACCAAATGATCCGTCGGTACCTAACTAATTTTCCATCCTTCAGAGCGAGCCAAATGTTATTGCAAACTTTCACACATCACAGTTTACGAGGTATTAGGTATCACTATACAGGACACAGAAGTAACATTGGCCCTTAATATCGCACCTTAATTACAATACATAATACACCTAATATTTAGTGTGCCACAAGAGTATAAATCCATCCTCTACAGATCAGCACGTATCATTAGTGACAAGATCTCGCACAACTATCAATGGATGTGAAATCTTAGTTGTCCCCATCTGACTCTCCTGATTCATTCCTGTTAGAAATGGGATCTCTGGTTGGCTAAGGCTTGCGCCAAAGCCAGGCAGAGACCACCCTCTAGTCAGGACAAGGGAGTTACACGCCAAAGATAACCCCTGCTCACCCCCTTGGTAGCTTGGTACGAGCAGTCAGGTTTATCCCGGAGGCCATGTATAAAGCGTTTGCGCACGCACACAGCAACAATATCCCAGGCACACCATAAAAGGAACTCCACACAAGGTTCAATATAAAAATAGCCTTTGTATTAACATAAAACACATTAGATCATAATCACACAATGTACACGGTGCCAACTGGCACTGGGTAATATTTACAAGGGATTATTTACACCTGACAGGGCCAACTGGACCACTGTCAGAACCATCACAAAGCAATCTTAGTAAAAGTAAAACAGATCATAATTGTACCACCAGTAACCACTGGTAATCACTGTACTTAGCATCAGCCTGTAACATAAACTACATTATGCACAGTATCACATCATGCGCGAATTACATTCTGCGCCAACCTCACCAGCATAAACACATTAGACAATCTTCTCATAAGTCTAAATACGTTAGACCCTAACCTCCTAAGTATAACTCACATTAGGGGCATAAATCACACAGTGAAACATAATCTCACTAGCATAAACCATATTATGCAAAACAACCTCATAATCACAAGAACCACATTTAGAGGTATAAACCAGTGTGCGTAAATCATACTACGTACACTACATTTCCTAGCACCCTATAAATCACATCAGGGCCTGGCGCCCTACAAACCTAATAGTCCCCCTGGCCAACTGGTCATCTCAAGAGGGGCTCAAATGCCCTATGGCCAACAGTCAGGGCGCGCTGCCAAGGCAGCGGAAGTCAAGGGTGCGCAACTGCGCAGACCTAAACGTTGCAGCTGCCCACTACTTGCTGGGCAGCTGGGAATGTCACATGAGGGCCTAAACGATGCAGCTGGCACTAATTGCTGCGCAGCTGTGAATACCAAATGTGGGGCACTGGCACCGACTGTGCCATGCAAACAAATATGCCCCAAAACGTTGCAGCTGCCTGCACTCTCGCAGGGCAGCTGGGAAAGGTGCAAGGGGCCCTGGCACATCTGTGCCTTTGGGACCTCACTGGGGATGTTAAACCAAATCTGCCCCCAAAAGACTGTGGCACTCTGGGGCTCTCTAACCACTATGGCCCCATTGTTGCAGCGGTCCACTGACTAGCGGGGCTGCTGTGAGCACCAACACTGTGCCACGGAGTGGGCACCAATAATGCTCGTGGGAGCCCCACGGGGCTCTCTCTCAGCAAACCATGCCCCCTTGTTGGAGCCACACAGGCTCTGTACACAAGAAATGCCCAGCAACGTGGGAGCGGCTCGCTTTAATGGCGGGACCGCTCAGACCGTGCCTCGGTCGTCACACGCAACGGAGGAGCCCTTACTTACCGCTCTCCATGCTGTGCTGCTCCGATCTCATCTCGGCTCCACGATGCCTCTCCAGTTCTGCCAGCACGGCGCGAGGCTCTCTCCTCGGTCATGGGAGCCCCACACTGCTATCTGCTGTTCTTCACCAGGACCCCCCTGGGACCCGGGACTTGAAATGCATCACTTCCTCTCTGGCGCCAGGGCGAAGGCAGGGCTCCCTCCGCTCTCCTGTGCACACGGGCCGGGCTTCCCTCGCTAATGGGGAAGTCTTGCCCCCAAGTCAGGTACCACGCTGTCTGACTTCTGCCTCGGCTGCGCTGCGAACGGCAGCCCCGGCCGGCGTATTTCAAATCGGGCTGCGGCGGTGATCTTCTAAGAATAGAGCACGGGTTGGCACCCACATTTAAATATAAATGTAAAGCGGCTATGTGGGGTGGGCACCCACTATTCAAAATTGCAGGAGAAATGCAGGGTGGGCACCCGCCGCTATAATCATAAAAATAAGCGGCATAAAAGCGGGGTGGGTACCCGCGAAATAACAATAAATGCGGGGTGGGCACCCGCCGCTGTAGGCTTCAGGGGGGAATCCCTATGGTGGGGATTCCGTCCTAAAGGGGCTGCAGCTCCGCGCTGCGCAGTCCCCAGGCTCTCCTCCTCTGGGGGAAAGTAAATCAAAGCCCCCTTCAGGTTTAGGAGCCACAGCTCCACAGCCAAAAAGTCCAGGAGAGTTTCAGAGGCAGAGCTGGGCCCTGGGGCCAGCACACAGGGCTCTCCAGCAGGGAGGCAGCCCCCATGGCGGTCCCTCCTGGGCCCCAGCAGCAGCAAGCCCCCCCTCCGTCAGGATCAGGAACAGAACAGCAACACTGAACACTTTTCTGGGGTCACAGCCCCTATATTTTTATGCCCTTTCCTTTGTGACACAGCACAGGGCTTGGGGATACCAATCAGAACTGGTTTAGGGGAGCTTTGGAGCACTTTGTTTTGCTCAGCTCCTCTCTCATTTGTCAGGTGGGGGCTCAGGGATTAGACACAACACAGAGGGCGGAGCCAGCTTTGTGGAGGGAAGGCACAGTCCTATTCAGGTCCCAGGTGCAACTCCTCCCTCCCATCTGCATGCAGATCTCTCTATTTTCCACTGGGCTGACTCTCCCTGGCTCCTGGAATTCCCCACATCATCCAGCACCTGTCAATCACAAGCCAGACATGCGCTCCACATCAGGCAGGCAGACACACAGCACACAGAAATGCCAACTTCTAGAAGTGGCACTTCTCCACCAGTCACCATAAATCTGCGCACACCATTGCGCAGCATTTACTCTCATGAGTACGCACATACCAAACTCGGCACTGCACTCCTCTCACACCAGGAATTACCATGGACTCACATATCCCCCATGCATTCCTATGGGAGGGCAGGCGAATCTCACCACATGCACTAAGAGAGCGCACGCACTTTACACTGGACCACGAATACCAGGTTACAGGAAAGGCAAACAGTTTAGGGGTGAACCTGCCAAAAAGGGCCAAGTCCAACACAACCCCCTTCCAGCCAAAACGCAGGGTAGACCAATCACCACCGTGATGGGCTTCCCTGCTTTGGGCGAAAGAACTTGGACGCGGGCCCGCACTGCAGGGACACCCTCCGGTTCTACGCCACTCTGAACCAACGGTGTTCCATCTGAAAAAAAACCTCTCAGGCCCAACTAGGCTACCCCACTTCTACCTAGTTGTCCACGGCCAGGCCCTAAGCCATCCAGATACCACTGGTCCTTGCCAAACCACAGAGTGGGGGGAAGTAACCCCTGGCATACAATAGCCATTCTCCACTCTCCCTCTCAGTGTAGTTCCAAACTACCACTGATCCTTCAACCTTGGTTCTGCACCCTCAGGCTGACCAGAGGTCACGTGCAAAGCGTCTCCTCACCCTACCTCTACTTCTGGGGTTCGTTACCCTCCCAGGGAAGCACCCCACAGAACACAACTCTCCCACCAGTTCAAGACCTCTCTCCATTAACTGGTCTACCACCTGGGATCAACATTCACCGGATGCACCGGGGTCAGAGGCGAGGACTCCCTCCCTCTGCACCCCCTTCCAGAGCCATATACCCCCTTTACGGGAGTGGTACCCCTTAGAAGGCAAACCGGCCAGGACACTGATTACAGTTGCCCTAACGTCCAGATCCGGAAACACCGGCTACTGGCTCCCCAACCCAGGGATGTACCCTTTGATCAGATGCCCGGCGAACCCGGACTTCACGGGGAGCACGCATGCGCCCCGAGGGTGACACATAACTAATGTGTTGTGGGACAGTCTGCCTGGTGCAGATCTCATGACCTCCTGTCCATCTGACAGTGCGTGCAGACCCCCAGGACAGAAGTGGCGTCACCATGGCCAATCACTGACGACTCAGCCCTCCCGGCTGGCCCCTGACCTACTGGTTCCCACTGGGGACTCTTTCCCCCTCTCACCCCTCCATCTGGACTTCTGCACCCTCCCAACTGGAGCGGTACCGCCAGACACCAGAACTACTGGAGCTCTGCTTACAGAGGCTCCACGTTCTCTAGACACTGGGAGATCCTCCTCAAATGGCCTATCAGTACAGCCTAGGCCCCCGACCTGATGTTCCCTTAAGAAACCATCCAGGCCCTGAGACTGGGTTTCGGGCACCGGGAGACACGCAGTCCCACCCACTCCTTCTCCTCTGAGACAGGACGTGAGCCCCTATACCGGGACCTAGCTGGGCTACTCTGAACCTCTTCCACCACTCTGGGCTGGAAGACACCTCAGCCACTCCTTCTGGAATCACTCCCCAATGCAAGCTCCTTATTTCAGAGAACTCACACCCAATCATCCAGCAAGCTCCTTATTTCAGAGAACTTGCATCCAATCGTCCAGTGCAACACATCACTCATCCACACCCCCCCCCCCCAGACTGGTGAGACAGTATCTACTGCCCCTGAATCTCAACCTGCACCCCTCTTACTGAGCACCAGGTACCATACTCTGGGAACGGGACAGACACTTCATGCACTGGACTACATATTGCCTCTACCACTGGATCCCACCCTTACTGGTGAATTCAGAAAACTCACACTGCATTTAGGGGATAATCTACCCTCCCGAGCTAGTTACTCCATACCAATTAAGTCACCACTGTAGGCCAACCCAAGAACCAGCGCAATGGCTCAAGGGCAGTCTCTCCTCCAGATTTTCTGGTTTCTGTCCTTGGCAGGACTCCCAACTCATAGTGCACAAGAAACACATTTCCAAAGAAATGACACTTAAAACAAACTTAGAACAATAATCCCTTTCCATGTGACTATCTAAAATGCAGAGTTTTGTAATGCAGCCAGTTGTCGCTGTGGTACAGCGCAAACACAAGTCCTAATCCCACCGCTGCACACAAATGTTAGAAATGGGATCTCTGGTTGGCTAAGGCTTGCGCCAAAGCCAGGCAGAGACCACCACTCTAGTCAGGGCAAGGGAGTTACACGCCAAAGATAACCCCTGCTCACCCCCTTGGTAGCTTGGCACGAGCAGTCAGGCTTATCCCGGAGGCCATGTGTAAAGCGTTTGCGCACGCACACAGCAGCAACATCCCAGGCACACCACAGAAGGAACTCCATACAAGGTTATATATAAAAATAGCCTTTGTGTTATCATAAAACACATTAGATCATAATCACACAATGTACACGGTGCCAACTGGCACTGGGCAATATTTACAAGGGATTATTTACACCTGACAGGGCCAACTGGACCACTGTCAGAACCATCAAAAAGCAAACTTAGTAAAAGTAAAACAGATCATAAATGTACTACCAGTAACCACTGGTAATCACTGTACTTAGCATCAGCCTGTAACATAAACTACATTATGCACAGTATCACATCAGGCGTGAATTACATTCTGCGCCAACCTCACCAGCATAAACACATTAGGCAATCTTCTCATAAGTCTAAATACGTTAGACCCTAACCTCCTAAGCATAACTCACATTAGGGGCATAAATCACACAATGAAACATAATCTCACTTGCTTAAACCATAGTATGCAAAACAACCTCATAATCACAAGAACCACATTTAGAGGTATAAACCAGGGTGCGTAAATCATACCACGTACATTACATTTCCTAGCACCCTATAAATCACATCAGGGCCTGGCGCCCTACAAACCTAATAGTCCCCCTGGCCAACTGGCCATCTCAAGAGGTGCTCAAATGCCCTATGTACAACAGTCGGGGCGCGCTTCCAAGGCAGCGGAAGTCAAGGGTGCGCAACTGCGCAGACCTAAACATTGCAGCTGCCCACTACTTGCTGGGCAGCTGGGAATGTCACATGAGGGCCTAAACGATGCAGCTGGCACTAATTGCTTCGCAGCTGTAAATTCCAAAGGTGGGGCACTGGCACCGACTGTACCCTGCAAACAAATATGCCCCAAAACAAATATGCTCTCGTAGGGCAGCTGGGAAAGGAGCAAGGGGCCCTGGCACATCTGTGCCTTTGGGACCTCACTGGGGCTGTTAAACCAAGTCTGCCCCCAAAAGACTGTGGCACTCTGGGGCTCTCTAACCACTATGGCCCCATCATTGCAGCTGCCCCCTGACTAGCGGGGCAGCTGTGAGCACCGACACTGTGCCCCGGAGTGGGCACCAATAATGCTCGTGGGAGCCCCACGGGGCTCTCGTCCAGCAAACCATGCCCCCTTGTTGTAGCCACACAGGCTCTGTACACAAGACATGACCAGCAACATGGGAGCGGCACGCTCTGATGGCGGGACCGCTCAGACCGTGCCTCGGTCGGCACACGCAACGGAGGAGCCCCTACTTACCGGGCTCTCCATGCTGTGCTGCTCCGGTCTCCTCTCGGCTCCACAACGGCTCTCCAGTTCTGCCAGCACGACACGGGGCTCTCTCCTCGGCCATGGGAGCACCGCACTGCTATCTGCTGTTCTTCACCGGCGCCCCCCCCGGGACCCAGGACTTGAAATGCATCACTTCCTCTCTGGCGCCGGGGCGAAGGCAGGACTCCCTCCGCTCTCCTGTGCACACGGGGCCGGGCTTCCCTCGCTAATGCGGAAGTCCCGCCCCCAAGTCAGGCACCACGCTGCCTGAATTCCGCCTCGGCCGCACTGCGATCGGCAGCCCCTGGCCGGCGTATTTCAAATCAGGCTGCGGCGGTGATCTTCTACGAATAGAGCGCGGGGTGGGCACCCGCATTTAAATATAAATGTAAAGCGGCTATATGGGGTGGGCACCCACAATTCAAAATAGCAGGAGAAATGCGGGGTGGGCACACGCCGCTATAATCATAAAAATAAGCGGCATAAAAGCGGGGTGGGCACCCACGAAATAACAATAAACGCGGGGTGGCCACCCGCCGCGGAAGGCATCACGGGGGAATCCCTATGGTGGGGATTCCCTCCTAAAGGGGCTGCAGCTCCACACTGCGCAGCCCCCAGGCTCTCCTCCTCTGGGGGGCAATAAATCAAAGTGCCCTTCAGGTTTAGGAGCCACAGCTCCACAGCCAAAAAGTCCAGGAGAGTTTCAGGGGCAGAGCTGGGCCCAGGGGCCAGCATACAGGGCCCTCTAGCAGGGAGGCAGCCCTCATTGCGGCCCCTCCTGGGCCCCAGCAGCAGCAAGCCCCCCCTCTGTCAGGATCAGGAACAGAACTGGAACACTGAACACTTTTCTGGGGTCACAGCCCCTATATTTATATGCCCTTTTCCTTAGTGACACAGCACAGGGTTTGGGGATACAAGTCAGAACTGGTTTAGGGGAGCTTTGGAGCACTTTGTTTTGCTCAGCTCCTCTCTCCTTTGTCAGGTGGGGGCGCAGGGATTAGACGCACCACAGGGGGCGGAGCCAGCATTGTGGAGGGAAGGCACAGTCCTATTCAGGTCCAAGGTGCAACTCCTCCCTCCTATCTGCATGCAGATCTCTCTAGTCACCACTGGGCAGACTCACCCTGGCTCCTGGAATTCCCCACACCATCCAGCACCTGTCAATCACAAGCCAGACGCACTCTACATCAGGCAGGCAGACACACAGCACACAGAAATGCCAAGTGGCACTTCTCCACCAGTCACCATAAATCTGCGCACACCATTGCACAGCATTTATTCTCACGAGTTCGCACATACCAAACTCGACGCTGTACTCCTCTCACACCAGGAATTACCATGGGCACACATATCCCCCATGCATTCCTATGGGAGGGCAGGCCAATCTCACCACATGCACTCAGAGAGCGCACACACTTTACACTGGACCACCAATACCAGGTCACAGGAAAGGCAAAATGTTTAGGAGTGAACCTGCCAAAAAGGGCCAAGTCCAACAATTCCCAATAAGGTTTTGTTCATACAGTGCCCAGAAACTCTTCAGGCGACTTTGGAGGGGGGGGCAATGATATGTTATATAACTCGGACTATGTATTGCAATACAACATATCTTTTGTCCATTCTGTTAACATTGGAGCTGGCCCACGAGCTCGTCGCATAGCTATTCTATGCATAGCGAGGAGTAATCCCATCGCCATCAATCTTCTGATATCTTTCTGGAGCGCCCCTGTGTAGCCCAGCAGTGCAAGCAGGGGATCTGGGTTGAGCGAGAGACCTGTGATTTAATTTAACACCCAAAATATTTGAGACCAGAAATCAGCAATCCTAAGACAGAGCCCGCCGGGACTTCCCTGCACCGCTCTCAACGTGCCGTGTCCCTTACGCTGTATCAAAATAGTCTCTCTGGGGTATAATACACCCTGTTGAGAAATGTAAAATGTATGAGTCTGTGCCTACCGTTTAATTAGACTTTCTGAGTGACCTCACAGCAATACCTCCACTTAGCATCGTCTATATCTACACCCAGATTGCTTTGCCAGTCCAGCCTGGCATTACTATACTGTGATCTCCTGAATTCTTGGGACAAATCATATATGTCCGATACTAACTTGTTAAGGGATTTAGCTCGCAGAAGAAAAGAGAAAGAGAGTAACTTAAGGGGTTCCTGTAGGTTTGCGCCTAGTATAGCCTGCAGAGCATACTGAACCGTTAAAAAAAGAAACTGTGAGAGTGGGGTGAAGTTTTGTCCTTACACTGTTACATCAGCCCACGTACGGGCATTGCCCTCAGAGAACAAGTCGCCCACAGAAGAGATATTGAGTGACCGTAAAGCTCGCGCTACCTCTCTCTCTCTGCACTCAGTGGCAGCCACTGACACCATTCCACGGGCAGCAGGGGGGAGTATAAAAATTAACAGCTTGCCTTTTCATTATGTCATGCCATGCATGCACTGTCAAATTGACAGAGTCCAGTACACCATTTTGTCTGATAGGATTACTGAACAGTCTCTGAGGTAGCGGGTCAGGCTCGACTATCACTTTTTCAATATACAAATGAGGAAGACTCTGCGGGCCGTGTAGGATATGCATGGGAACACTGAGCAACTCTGTAAAACAACTCTAGATCTAGAGCCCCTAGGCCTCCCATAGAATAGGGAAGAGTAAAAATGTCCCATTTGACCCGCTGCTGCTTTCCAGACCATGCCTATTTCACCATTAGAGAGTGTATTATCTGAAAAGTGTGTTTCGAAAGTACCATTGGGATGTTAAAAAAAAAAATCTGGGTAAAACCACCATTTTCATAAGGGAAATACAGCCCAACAGGGATATAGGGAGGCAAATTCAGCGGTCTATGTCTTTCTCAGGTGTGCCAAGAGCCTTGCCATAGTTCTCACTGAGCACCAGGTCGGAGTTAGTATGGACCTGCACACCTAGATTTCGCACCGGGTCCGTGGATCATTGCAGAGGGAAATCCAACGCAACTGGCAGCTGTCAGGGGGAAAACGATTGATTTAGACCAATTAATTCTCAAACCAGAGACCCCTCCAAATGTTATCACCTCGTTGATTAGTGGTGGTAGGTTAGCCCCTGGCTCTCCTACATATAGCAGCATGTCGTCCGCGTTAGCAGACACTATCAGATTGTAGTTTGGAAAACGGATCCCCCTGAGCCCATAGTATTCTCTTAATGTGCAAAACAATGGTTTCGCAACTATAGCATACAACAGCGGGGACAATGGGTAGCCCTGTCGAGTGCCCCTTGATATCTCAATAGGTGATGTCACCACATCGCCTGTTCTCACCCTAGTGAGCGACCTATTATAGAATACTGAGACCAACTTCAGGAAAACTTACCCCATTCCCATACGTCGTAAACACCTGTTTCATAAAGGCCCATTCAACAGAATCAAACACTTTCTCTGCGTCCAAGAAGAACGCAGCCGCCTTAATTTCGGGCCTCACATGCTGGTTTGTGCAGAACAGAGTTCTTAAATTATAGGACAAGCTGCGACCCGGGACAAATTTAGCCTGCTCCGGCCTCACCAAGATCGACATCAATGGCACCAGCCTGTTAGCCAGGACTTTAGCAAATATTTTGGTGTCAACATTCAATAGTGACAGGGTCCTATAAGACAAGCATTCATCCGGGGCTTCAGATGAGTAACTATTAAGGCTTCCCTCCTCATGGACTTGGGCATCTCGCCTTTCTCCCCCATCTCTTCAAATAGAGTACACATGTGCGGAATCAACAGATCCTTGTAATTTTTATAAAAGCAGACTGTGAGCCCATGCTGCCCCGGGGTGCTACCCTTACGCATCGTAGTAAGTGCAGTGAGTATTTCAGAGGGATCGAACGGTCTCAAGAGATACTCTCTGTGACCATTGATAAGCCACAGGAATTGTATATATTCCAAATAATCCTGAATTTCAGATTCATCTGCGTTCACTTTAGAGCTGTATAGATCTGTGCAGTATCTAATGAACCTGTTGGCTATCTCTGTCGGGTCACTAAGCAGCTTACCGTAGGAGTCCCGTAGCTCAGTTAGTGGGCTAGCTTCTCTCCGACGGTGTGGCAGTGCCACGAGCACCGAGTCAGGTTGCTCCCTCTCCCCATAGGTTTTAGCTATCGCATATTTACCCATGTGTTTTAGTTCGCTATCTGCAACCTCATGGTACTCTTCAAGTGTTTTCTTTAATACCTCAGAGGATTGGGCTCCATTCCCAGTGAGAGCCTCTTGTTCCAATCTACCTTAGTTACCTTCGAGTGATGTCAATTTGTTTCTGATAGAGCGAAGAACCCCTGAGTGCTTAGATATGGCCACCCCTCTTATGTACCCCTTAAATGTTTCCCATACTGTGGAAAAAAGATCAACGGAGCCTACATTAGTGTAGAAGAATTCCTCTATTGACGTACCCAGCTCTGCCTTAAAAACTATGGGCCATATTATCAAGGAACGGCGATAACATTATCGCTGCTTTAGCGGCAAGAAACTGCCTCTAAAGCAGCGATAATGCACTTGATAATATGCCCTTATGAATTCCCATAGAAGCCCAAGTTCACACCAGAACCTGGGCTTCTATGGGAATTCACAAGAGCATATTATCAAGCGCATTATCGCCGCTTTAGAGGCAGTTTCCTGCCGCTAAAGCGGCGATAATGTTATCGCCGTTCCTTGATAATATGGCCCTGTGTCTAATAGTGAATACGGAGGGAACCTCCATGTAAAGGGTGCAGGGCCTATGGGGGGGGCGCTTCCACATCCAATACAATGGGGGAGTGATCAAAGAATAAGCGTGGCAACAGGGAACAGTCCCACACATGGGGTATTATAGCCCCTGAGATCAGCCAGTAATCGATTCTAGTATGTATATCATGTGGGGCTGAGTAGTGTGTGAACCCGCCTACACTGGGAAATCTGGAGCACCACACGTCTACTAGGTCCAACCTTGTGGCAATGTCACTTATAGCTCCTGCCGCTGCTGAGGGGCAGTGGGTAGGACCCCACAGCGATCCAGCTGCGGGTCCACACACAATTAAAATCGCCTCCCACAAATCTGTGGCAATGTGGTGTCTGTGCGCAGCTACGCAAAATATTAAAATGATTCTTATTAGAGACATATGGCTTGCCTCCCAATGACAATGACCTTAATAAACCTAGAGGCAAGTCATTAGTCATGTAAATCAAAAACATATCCTGGATTCTCAATGTAGATAAAGCAACATTGCAGTCTATTAAATCAAATATAAGAGGTGCTTGTACAGTGAACATCCTGAGCTCAAGTATTTAAAAGTGCATGAATATGTGATAATAAAGAAAAAGGAGGCTCTGTGAAATAAATATTTGCATAGGATCACACAATTTGGACAAGTAGGGTTGCCGAAATAGATTCCAGGTTATCTGGTTACACATTTTGAAATTCAGCCAGCAGATCAATATCCCTATCTCTCTCCCTCTCTACCATTTACATCAAAGATCACTGTTTTGCCCAAGGACAAGAACAACCAGCACAGAGAGAAAGAAAACTCGACTGAGCCCCCAGACCCAAATGTCAAGAATGTATTTATTTGGGGGGTGTCACACCCTAAATGCTCCTCCTGAAGCTTAGTACGCCCCTGCCTGTATATCAAGAACAGGTCTGAAATGGTGAAAAGTATGTGGCCTGCTCTAAGGTTTTCAGATGAGCTAGCAACCACAAAAATATTTTTGGAGCTTATGAATATTACAAAAGACAAAAGATGAAAGCACTGTATAAAAAGCGGGTGCTTGTTTAAAAATGCATTCTCTCCTTTTGAAAACATGTCCCTTTGCATGACGAATGACTTCAAGACACAGCAATACAGCTATTGAATACTGGTAAAAACAACTTATTTCATTAAAATCTGACCTAGAAATGTAAAACGCATGAATACTGATTAAGCACCAAGGGAGGCAGAGGAGATGATGCTCTTCAATCAGAAAATAAGATGCGTTTTACCATCTTTGAAGGTTGGTCCAATCTTCCTGATTGAATTCCGAGGTTTTATGGGCTCCTAACTGTTCCTGCATTTTTATATGAGAACATAGGTAAAAAATAACTGTGTATACTTGTATTGTCAATTATACACAGGATTTGTTTATAGAGAACCTTGTATGCAACCTTTGTGTGACATTCAATTTAAGGTTTAAAAAGTAGGATCTAACTAGCAGGACTTGAACACACAGTATGGTTTGGGAAGCATTCTAATATGAATGTGCAGTGGATTATAAACAGTTTCAATGAGAGACTCCCAGTCCAATTTAGAGCAGGACTAAAGCAAATGGAACGTTCTGCTAGCACTGATAGCAACTAACCCACAAGTTCTGGCAAGGGGGACATTGCACTTGTGGATACAACTCTATTTCCTCTAACAAGTCCATCAAGGAGTGGGTTAAGCCCCTCTGAAAATAGTGGCAGGGCAGCTGGACTAGCTGGTTTGACAGATCTGCAACCATGACTGGTGGAACTCCTTGTAAATTGTGGATCCCTTTCATCAAAAGATAGGGTTAGTGCCTTTTAGACTTGTCATCCTTGGTGTGATTTACCCTGACTTTTTGCATTCTGACCTCCTTTTTTTTCTGACTTCGTTTTTGCTGGCCTTAGGAATCTGAGCCCTTTACCACTGTTAACCAGTGCTAAAGTGCGTGTGCTCTTTACTTAAAACATGGTAACATTGGTTTATCCACAATTGGCATGTTTGATTTCATTACAAGACCGGAGGCTACCATTATGCTTATCACTTTTAATGCGTCTCCAAGCAGCCGAATACATCATAAAGTAAGTGTTCCAAATAGAACGTTAACAACAATAAAAGGCATGAGCCCACAACATTCAGCCTCTTTTAAATACGGCTCCAGGCAGATAAGTTCTCTTACATTTCTTCTCTAACTTGAATTTATATTGTGCTGACAGTGTACCTTCTTTGATTTACTTTTCACCTTACCTTGCTATACTTCTTATGTGTCCGTGTTCCCTTCATACACCGTATCTGTATCCTTCGTGCATCCTGCCTCTCATTCCGCTCCATGTTGGGCCTCACCCCCCCTTTTCTCTTCCTCCTCCGTCGCCGTCATTACCACCTCCAATTTATGGAGGTTGGATTTTGACCATGCGCCCACCCTCTAATGAGTTTCTATCTTTGGTGTTATATTAACTAAACATTGAAGGTCTCCCTACCCGGACTTCATTTACCAATCTCGCCCGCTTCGCTGATCGGTCCCGCTCTCGCTTCACCTCGCCTCGCCTCCTCGTGCAGTCCGATGCCATTTTCGGACGATTCAGCACCGGCACCTGTGCGCATCAGAGATTAGAGGAGTGAACCTTGGCAACGCAACGTTAACGTCGTCGCGTTGCCAGGGAACATTCCTCGACTCCATTTCTTAATCCAACTCTGCCTATCAGGCTGCTCTCCACGCGCTGTCTGTTTCTGGCAACCAGCATGTCAACAGCCTCCGGTGATTGCGCTCGAGGGCATTACGATCACCGGAGGAAAGCAGTTGATCAGCTGTGGACAGTTTCTACGCTTCTCCTCCTAATCCCTTGCCTTAGCCCTAACGTTTAATCCAAAAAAAAAAAAAAATAAGAAAGGGGAGAGGAGAGCTATATTAATATAATTATTATTTTTTTAAACCCTCATTCCCCTACTTTACCCATTAAAAAAAAGGGGAGACATACAATTATTTATTAATCTTTATTAATATACTATATTAAAAAAAAAAAAAAAGGGGAGAGAGAGAACATATATTAAAATAAAGAAATAAATAATAGGAAAGAGAATACTCTATTCATTTTATCTTTCCTACTTCCACCTATCATGTCTGACTTCGATTCAGACGAAGCAGAGGCTAGCGCATCTACTCCCAACTTAAACAATGAGGCTTTTAAAAACATAATTCACGAGGAAATGAGATCCTGTATGTTGGAGACTTTGTCTAAAGTGATTACATCTAAAAGATCCTTCCTATCTGATGAGGATAACAACTCTCTAGACCAACATACTCTCCCTAACGAAGATTTCACTCATACAAGGGGAAAAAGAGTCAAAAAATGTAAAAACTTAGATTTTATCCCCAAGAGCACTGGAGGTCCTAGTACCTCTACTTTTATGGGAGGTCACCGCACCTCTATTACCTTGGGTGTCCCTAGCGGCACAATACATAAAGGTGTCCCCAGCGGCACAACGCATAAAGGTGTCCTTAGCGGCACAAAATATCCAGGTGTCCCCTGCGGCACAAAATTTGCAAAAGTGCTCAAAACGACGACCTCGTTGATAACGATGATGATCTTGATATTGATGATGCCTCTGATTCTCCCGATAAATATGTCTTAGATCTAGATCAAGACGATCTTGAATTCAACTCACTCGATGAAGACCTTCCTCACTCTTCTAAAGATACCATCTTAGACCCCCTAGGTCAAGAAATGTTCTCTCCCCTTAACATTAAACACCCCAGGAGCTCAGAATGGATTCCTCATGACCATGTGAGCACATTCATAAACAAATGGCTAAGAAACCCCCTAGACAGGGATGCTCGGAACCTATTAAGAGTCGAATACTCCCGACCCTCCATCGGAGATAAAGCTTGCCAGACTCCAAATCTTGATCCAGAACTCATCAAGTACCTCTTTAAACTCGGAAGAGACCCTAGAAAGGGTATGGAGAGATCCTTAAAAGGTTGCCAAGATAGAGTCCTAGACATCCTGGGCCCCCTTGCAAGAATTATCGATATCACGGAAGAAAGCTACATTAATGGGACTCCCCTTAACACAGAACTCATTAGAGGCCTTAGCCAGAGAGCTCTTTTTCTACACTAAGGCCAGCCTCAACTCTGAGAGGAGAAGAGTAGTCCTCACCAAAATTAGCCCGAAACTAAGCGACTTAGCCGACAAAGAACCCTCTATCAACCCTAAGGGCTTACTCTTTGGCGAAGACCTGATTAAAACTCTAGGGAAATATGTCTCGACTTTTACAGCCCTAGATAAAGCGTCCCTTTTAAAGTGCACAAGATGTGCCCAGGGCCTGTAAATCAAATAAAACTAGTGGTCCTACAACACTGATTGTGCCACCCACGGAACTAGCCCTTTACATATGTCTCAGGCCTGCCACTGTAGAGCCTGTGGGTGTAGGTCTGAACTGCCATTTTGACCTGGCAAACTAATCTACTTACCAGACAAAAACCTTCCTTTTAATTAAATATAGAACACCCCTAAAGTAGGCCCTGACCAGCCCATGGGCAGGATGCAATGTATTTGCAAGGTAGAACATGTACTTTTACGTTTTCACATTTCCTGGAAATGAAATACTCTTAAATTAGTTTTTCATCACTGTAAGGCCTATTTTTCCGATAAACATTGGGATTGTCTTACTACATTTTATATGTATAATTTCTATTTGAGAAAAGATTGGATCCCCAAATTTGGTGTCTCTGGAATCACAATTTAAAAACACAACTTATGGTGAAGTTGGCTTTTAAATTGCAATTTTGAAAATGCCACTTTTAGAAAGTTGGCATTTTCTTACTGTAACCATTTGGTACCCTCTGCCTGTCTCTGGTATACGTGTCTGGGGTAGGTGACGGTTGGCTTCCTGCATTCCCTCTAGACAGCCACCCACAAAGGAAGGGTAGGTGTGACTTAGTGGCCATCTCCATACTGATGGGTCATCCTGAGCAGGATGGGAAAGAGGAGCTGACATCCTGAAAGGACTGTCTCCTGTCCCTGCACAAAGGGTTGCATACCCCCTGTAGTGAGTCTGGAGCCAGGGCAGGAAAAGCAGGGTCTTTTGCACTTCAAAGGCATCTCTTTGAAGTCGCCCTACTTTAAAGGCCCAACTTCGTATAAGTACTGGACACCTGACACTACCAAATCAGAACACTTCTGGAACTGAGGACATTCTACCAGGAAGAAGGGCTGCTGTGCTGGCAGGAGGGACTGCCACTTTGCTGAACTGCTTTGCTGTGTTGGCCTGCTTCTTGCCTGAGAGTAAGAAGGACTGGATCTGCATCTCTATATCCCAGATCCTAAGTATCTCCAAAGGCTTGTCTGCTTGTCTACTGTTTCTGAAGTCTCAGGGATATCAAACACTTCACCCTGCAACCAGCATCTGAACTCTGTCTGCTGTGAGTCCTGCTCTGTGAAATGGTGTCAATCCAAACCTGGGCCCTTGGAAGTACGTTTTCAGTGCTGCAACTCAGAAAATCCACACATCGACGATATTGCTTCAATCGGAACCAGCGCATTTCCTTCGACACCGATACATCGTCGCTGCTGCCCGAACCATGGACATATAATCGCCGACTGTGCAACGCATCGTCCCCAGTTTCCAATGCATCACTGAATTTGCGCAGCTCAGCGCCAATGAAATGGTTTTTGCTGCACGCATTGCCTGAAGCTCAGCAGTTCAACAATGATGCATCAACCCGATGTTCATCGCATCTTGACTTTCAATGCATCCTCTACTTTGCATACCTCGAAACCAACGCACCGCTCCATCTGTGAGATTGACAGTGACGCATTGCCTCCCTTTCTCCACGCATCGTCTTCAGCGTCAACGCATCCAGGGTACTGTTCAGCGGGCTAAGGCTGGTCCCTGTATCCGAACTGTGCTCCATTGCGGTCGGTCTGAACTTTTGGATTTGCCCGGGTCAAGCGTGAACAGATATCCCCGGTTGGCTCTATTTGTTTCTTAGCACTATAAAAAGCCTGTTTTTAAGAATGTATATCTTGACTTTTACTTATTGAATTTTTGTCATTTTGGTCTTGTTTTACTTATAAAATTATTGCCTATTTTTCTAACCTTAATTTCTCAAGAATTACTGAATGAATTTATATCAAATCAGAAAAAGCTCAATCTGCTAGCCAAGATCTAGCTTCCTGCCAAATTTAGTGTGATTCTACTCAGTTTCTGCTGTAACCCTTCTTAAAGTCTAGGGATTTTCCAATTTTGGACCCCCCTTTTTTCTCTTTCCCCACTTGACATATCTCCCCAATACTTTCTACGCACTAAGTTCTCTAAAAACGGCCTTGGAGGGCTGGATTCATGTCAAATTTTTAGCATATCCCCATTTAGATAAATGTAGTTATCTTAAAAATCTGGCAAGGATCCAGCCCTCCTGGACCGATTTTGGAGAACATTGCACTAACTAGTCAAAAAAGTAGCACCTTCTGTGGAAAGCTTCATGGAAATTCGATAATCTGGGCCAAAGTAGCAACACAATTTTTTTTTTCCTATGGAATAGCTGACCTAACTATATCTATCCAGTAGCGATACACACACATATATGTATATATACATAGATGTAGATATACATAGATATGTACAAACACATGCATCCCCAATCATATTTATGGTAGGTAGTTATAGTTAGAACTTAGTTTCCATAGGAATAGCATTTTTAGACTTGCTTATAGCTTTGACCAATCGTCATCACATTTTCCACAAAAAAGTGTCAAAGTAGTTTCTGGTTGTCATGTAAAGGTTGGGGGTGATCCGTGCAGTGGGAACTGAGAATTCAAGCTGCGAAATAAGGGTGCGTTTGTAATGATAATTCCCAGAGGAACCTTTAGCCACACCTACAGCCCGAATCGCTAAACGTACTTACACCAAATTTGGCAGGGAGGTAGATGTTGGTTCAAGGAAGTGCCTTTTGCTTATTTGGTGTAATCCATTCAGTAGTTTCTGTGTAAAATTTTAGTTATATCACCGGGTGTGAAGTCTTCGCGAACAAAGACAAGCTCGTGCAGGGAAATTAACTGCTCTGATTGGGTGCCAACTCTTCAACCAGGAAGTGTGGGCAGCCATCTTGTGACTCAGTTGAACTGAATCACAATGAAAAATGTTTTTAAAAATGAAGAGGAGGCAAGGTAGAAACACCCTGACCCCTAGGCCTCTTCAGGTGGTCCCACAGGGGACCTCAGGGGCAAGAAAAGAATTTAAAATAAATTAAATATATAAAATATTTTTAATAAAAACGAAGGCCGCACAGGTGAGCCAGGTCCCGGGGGCAACTAAACATAATGAAGGGGACGGGCAGCGTGGGCCACCCGCAGCCACGGGGACCACCACTTTCCTGGGGCTGAAGAGAAAACAAATGCGGCTGTCCACGCCCCACCCCGCATCCCTGGGGACCGCCACCTCCCTGGGGCAATATTATATTGTAATGCGTGGGTGGGCTCCAGCTCCCCCACATAGCCCAGGGACCATGACCTCCCCAGGGGGACTGCCCCAGGGATCGCCATCTCCCTGGGGCACAGACTTTATTAATTTTGTTTTATAAAAAGCAGGGGAGGCTGCAGTCCCGGGGACCGCCACCTCCCTGGGACTCAAATCACAAAGGGGGGTCTGTTGTGGACCCCCAGGCCCTGGGACCACCAACTCCCTTTGGCAAATGTGATAAAAGGAGGTGGGCAGCATGGCCCCCATTCAGTAGCCCTAGATGGCCCTGGGAATCGCCACCGCCTAGAGCTGGCCACAGCAATGTCCTGGGGTGCCCACCCCCAGGACATTGCAGTTTGCAATGGCTTGGCGGGAGCACTCCTCCCGCCAAGCCATTACAAACTCTGCTCCTCTTCATGGAAGCGAGAGCATTTAAAATGCTCTCGCTTCCACAAAGTGGAGCAGAATTGCTTTTGGACAGAGGGAGCTGCATGTTTGCAGCACTCTCTGTCCAAAAGCATTGCCGGCTCCCGCAGGAGGTGGGGAGCCTGTATGGTCCGCAGGGGCCTTGAGGCTTCCCCTGCAGTCCCCAACGAGAGGCCATGCCCCGGGCATGGGGTCCCCAGGGCAATATTGGCCCCAGAGGCTCCAATTTCACCAACGAGAGGCCATGCACCAGGGATTGGGTCCCCAGGGAAATATTGGCCCAGGGAGGGGGGCCCCAGAGGCTCCAATTCCCATTTTTTTGTTTAAAAAAAATGAAGGCCTAATTTGACCTGGGGAGGGGGGCTGTGCCCCCCCCCCCTTTTTGAAAAAAAAAAAGAAAGGTCTGGCCCCGGGGATGGGGTCCCCAGGCCATAATTGGCCTTGGGAGGGGGCCTGCGGCCCCTCCCTTCTTTTATCAACCAAAAAATGGTCCCAGCACCGGGGGATGGGCTTCTCAGGCCCCAAAATGGTCCAGGGAAGGGGGGCCATGTAGCCCCTTCCTAAATAAATGTAAAAGAAGCTGGCAAATTCCAGAGGCCGCCCCCTTTCTCAACCACTCTGAAAACGTGCCTTCTGGCACGCTGCTGGTTGGGAGATGAAGTCCCCTTGGCTGCTGACGGTCCTTAGGGACCAACAAGACCTCCTGTTACCTCCAGTAAGCCCCACACAGTGGGATTGCCTAGAGGTGGTCTGAAGCCATGCCCCTTTCTGCACCACTCTGCAAATGCAAAAGTGAATTTCTACGTTTTTTAAAATTCTATTCCCTAGCAATAATGACCCTGTAACCTTTGTTTTTTTTAGTGAATTTCTAAGGTTTTTTTAAAACCTTTTTCCTAATTATATCATCCCTGTAACCTTTGGTTTTTTCAGTGAATTTTCTACGTTTTTTAACTGTTGTTTCCTAACTATAACTTCCCTGTAACCTTTGGTTTTTTAAGTGAATTTCTCAGTTTTTTAAAATGTTGTTCCCTAACTGTAACCTGTAACCTTTGAGAGTGAGTGAGGGAGTGCATTAGTGTCTCAGTGGGTGTGTGAGTGAATGTGAGAGTGTCCGATTGGATCCGTGAGTGTGGATTAGTGGGTCTGTCCTTGGTTGCATGAGCCTCTCAGTGGGTGTGTGAGTGGCTGCGTAATTCTCTCAGTAGGTGTATTAGTGGGTACATAACACTTCAAGTGGGTATGTGAGTGGGTGTATGAGCCTCCGAGTGGGTCTGTAAGAGGATGCATGAGTCTCTGAGTGGCTCTATGAGTGAGTACATGAGCATCAGAGTGGGTTATTGAGTGTCTGAGTGGGTCTGTGAATGGGTGCATGAGTGTCCAAGTAGGTCTGTTACTGGGTGCCTAAGTCTCTGACTGGTTCTGTGAGTGGGTTTGTCAGTTACTGAGTGGGTCTGAGAGTGGGTGTATTAATATCTGAGTGGTCTGTGAGTGCATGAATCTCTCAGAAGGTCTGTGAATGAGTGTTTGAGTCCATAAGTGGGTGTGTGAGTGGGTGTATGAGTCTCTGAGTGGATCTGTGAGTGAGTGCTTGAGCTTCTGAGTGGGTCTTCGAGTGAGTACATGACTATCTCACTGGCTTTGTAAGTGGGTGCATGAGTACGTGAGTGGGTGCAGGAATGTCTGAGTAGATCTGTGAGTGTGTGTGAGAATATCTCAATGGGTCTGTGAGTTGGTCTGTGCATCTCTGACTGGATCTGTAAGTGGGTACATGAGTGTCTAAGTGGGTCTGTAAGTAGGTGCATGAGTGTCTGAATGGGACTCTCAGTGGGTGTGTGAGTCTGTAAGTGGGTGCATTAGTGTCTGAATGGGTCCGTAAAGGAATGTGTGAGTCTGAGTGGGTCTGTGAGTGGGTGCGTGCATTTGTGAGTGGGTCTGTCAGTGGGTGCATGATTGTCTGAGTGGGTCTGTGAGTGATGGTGTGTATATGAGTGGGTCTTTAACTGGATGTGTGACTGTGTAGGTCTATGACTGCATGCATTACTGTGTGAGGGAATGTGTAAATGTATATACATATTTTTTTACAAGGTTCGCAACTCCGAAGCGACATTACACAAGGGGGCCACGCTGACCATTGAAACAGCTCAGTGACTCCAACCGCATGAAAAAAATGGTTTGAAGTATTCTCTAACTCATAAGGGGTTCCTTACACACCCCTACAGTGCACCCATGGGGTCAGGGTATGCCTACCCTAACCGCTTCTATAGTGTTTCATCTTTATTTTCATCCTCTGGGAGATGGTCCCAGTTTACAAAAAGCAGGCACAACTTTCTACACAGGTTGCGGCCAGCCAATCACAGCACGTTTCCTGGTGCGAGGGTTCACGGAGAATCTGCACCCCTCTCTATGTAAACTTGGATTTCTTTAAAAATATCAAAAACTACTGAATGGATAGGAATTAACTTGGGAAACGCACATTTTTGGGACTGATCTACGCTGCAGTCTCTTCTTGTTACCATCAGATGAGACCTATTAGGAAAATTCTCATTTTTAAGCACCCTCATCGAAGGGTTTGGGTTGTGAATGCTGGAATTATGAGCAGGCTTGACTATGCTAATGCTAGTGGTCTTGGTCTTCTGAGCTGCTCCATTCAAAATCTCCAAGGAGTTCCGAATATGACAACGTGTCTGTCTTATAATAACATGCAATCTAGAAGGGTTTCTTAAATATGAAGATAACTTCATTGGCTTCTATTTCTATCTGTCTTGAGAGCTTTCCAGAGATTCTAAGCCTTCAAGAGAAGAAGGAGTGCTTCTCATAAGCCAAGCAGCACGGCGCTAGACACCAAATGCAGTGCATTGTTAAGCATCCTCTCAATCTAGACTACTCTGGTATTTTGGGTCGCAGTCCACAAACCAGGTAGGGATTTGGGCAATGAAAGGTGGCAGCAAGGCTGTAGATCTCAATAGTGGTCAAAGGTTGTCAAACTTAGGCTTCTTCTTTGAGTACTTAACAAAAGCAATGAGTTTTGGAATAGGGTGTGGCCCAACCTTTAAAACCGCCTTTTTAAAGTTAGTGATCTGGCCAAATGACTCTATTTGATGTTCCAAATCTAAGATAAGAAGATTCTTTTCCTGTGATGTCAGTTCCTGTTTTAGTCATTTATAAGTAGCCATTTACAATCTATGGATGAGTTGCAACACATGCCCTTATTTATCATTATGTTCTCCAGCCCTTGCTATAATTTATTATTTTTGTCCCTGAGTTTTAAGCCGGGCCTAGGAATAGCTTTTTCTGTCTCCAGTAGTTTAAGCTCTGGCATAGTACTTGCTTTAGCTGTCTTTCCAGTCAAAAGTAATTAAATGATAATCATAACGAAATACATACATAGATGGACTTTTGGACAGCCTTCTTCATCCTTTGGCCTGTTCAACTGGTTTTCACATGTTGCTTCAGCCTATAACACCAAACATACATTCGGCAATGGATCAGCCTGCTTTCAGCTATTGGCTTTGTTGTCATAGTCATTCACTTTTTTGGTCAACCCATAGAACAGTCATTCAGTCTTCAGAGAATCAGGCTGAGTGAGCGACGGCATTTTGCTTGATTATCATATGAGTCCACATAGGAAAGAGTCCCTTTGCAATCACTGCCATGAACCCTCATTGACTAGGAAAATGACCATTCTACCAATGTGTAATTAACAAAACTCATAAACCACTGCCTTGTGTTTGGCATCTAGTGCACATGAAATAAAATCACCTTCAGCATGCCTCTTTGTCTTTACTGACTTCATGCACAATTCTTACCATGCGCTTGGCTTCCCCATCTAGCGGCACTTCGCATGGTCTCACCTGAGTCCAAGTAAACACATACCACAGAAACATATCTTTTGTTAAACATTTTCTATAGGGCAGCATACACGATATGCTTCTGCCACAATTGGAGGGGAACTCAGTCCCAAGGCCCACATTACAGACAGGGTGTAGTGCCTTGAATTGATCTGTGGTGCACATTTAACTGAGCGCACATTTAAATCCAGGTGCAGAACCGATCAGTGTGCCCTGTCCCTAGAGCATCAATAAACTTGTGCCTTCTTTGTGCACAATACATTAGTGAAAGGTGAACAAGCTGTTCGAAGTCACCGGCCTGCCTTTCATGGGGTAGGTGGCACACCAGCCTTTATTACAAAGGGAGCAGGGATCCTCCTTCAGGTGGGTACAATGAGTATTGCAAAAGAGCACGTAAAATCCACTTTTTTTTTCTTTTTTCATTGCCCCCTGTTGTCAGCGTGAATTCAGATTCTCCCACCAAGATGCCTCTGGGCAAATATTTAACCTTTACAATTACTTCAACTAGCAACTCAAGTGCTGAAATAATGCTCTTCCTCTCTACCTAAATCCAATTTATAAAAATAAACTCTTTCAGATAACCTTCCCTACTGATTAACTGTGATGTACCACAATGTTTTAGACTTTTATCAATTGTTTTCGATTACATGGAAATTCTAAGAACATTGCTACAAGGTAAAAAAAAAGTCATGCATCAAGATGCTGGTGGTACACAACTGGACATCACAATCTCAAAGCCCTCAGATATGTTAGCCTTAAAAATATTGAAGTAACTTATAAATGTAATATCCCTCTTGTCATGAAATCTAAACCCTGTGAAGGCAAAATTCCTTTTGTTTCGCTTGGCAGACCCTCTCCCTTCTGTTAAAAAATGTGGTCTTGCGAACTCACACTACCTGTTGGCATTCTGCAAATCTTTGTTTAGGTTATTGACCATTAATCAACATATCTTAAGAATCAGAAAAACTCCTACCTTTGTATTCTTTCTCCTATGGGAATCTCAGGGGCATATTTATGGAATAGTGGTGCAGTGCAGTAAGTCACCTTGCTGCGCTGCATCACAGGGAAAGGGCAGGAATGAATGCATCGTATTTAATGCATACAGTGAATTCCTGACTTTTCCCCCTGAGCTGGCGCCCTTTTGGCAGCCTAGCGCCAATGCAAGCACCCTTGCACCACAGTGCAAGGGTGCTTGAGGCGGGCGGTGCGTAGTGGGGCTATGCGGAGCGCGCGAGTGTGCGTAGATTTGGGCACACTACGCGCTGCTTCACGTAGCCCCACTACGCCCACCCTTACTTCCTGCACAATAACAATCATGAGAGACATGTTCCCCCTTCTATATTCTGCAGAACTCATAGAAAGAGAAAGTAACAAGGAGGAATAAAGATATTTCTCCTCCTTCTCACCTGGGCAGGTGTATCTTTTTTAACATTCCCAGTTTAACAATATCTTGTAAATCTGGGAATGCATCAAAACCATGGAAGTTGCGTGGGAACACCCAAGCAACACACATGGAATGCCTTCCCAGGGCACAGTAATGTAAAGCAGCGATTTGTGTTCCGTTGCATTACTCCAGGTTTTTGGAGCCTCTCAAACCAAAGCAAAGTGGCTTTGCGTGGCTTCAAAAATCTTAAGGTTTGCATTACTCTTGCACCACGTTGCGTGGTGTAAGAGCAACGCAAACTGGGTCATAAATATGGCCCTCAAACTCTCCCTCCTTCTCTTGGACTTCAGAACTGCTTCCCAAGCACTGGTCCTTTTCTGTCTTGAGGGTGGAAAACAGTATTATCCGACCTATGCTCCGACCTATCCTGTCAAGCCATTCTGCCTTACACTGCTTGTCTTGTCAAAGGTGCAAAGTATGGCACTTGTCTCAGCCAATTCCCTACAATACAAGCCTAGATGTACTCCACAGTGATACTCTGTATAATATCTCTCACTGTGGAAATCAACAGAAATCGCTGTTAGCATGAGCTGAAGCTCCTTCCGTCTTCACCGTCGCATGCTTTGCTATTCTGCCTGAGTCAACAACTATAGTTAACTCCTTCAGTACTGAGCCAGAGCACAGCGCATGCTCAGAAAGGCTTGTAGCTGCTAGAATGCACCTATTTAACAGTGTAGGGTCAACATCGGGAAAATCGGAAATGCCTCTTTCTGAGTCTCCATGCTTACACTGCAACAAAAGGTGTATAAAAGCAGCCTGGTGGTTTCTGTATTCCATGTATTGCCTCATACATTGCCTGAGGGTTCTGTATCGATGTAGTCCCACTCATGAGTGATAATAAATTATTGGTTTGATATTACAGCTTCCGTGCCAATCTCTATTTTTTTGGTCGAAGGACTAAAAGACAAAGAAGGGCGAACCCCTGCACTGGTGGGCCCCTGAAAAGGCTCACTTTCACAAATTGGCGCCCACCACGTGGGGCTCATCGGAGACATGGCCACCTGTCGGAGTGGTCTTGACGGAGGTTTGGAATCTCGCTGAGGACGTACGCTGCACGAGGAGACCCTTGTCTTTGCAGACCAAAGTGCTTTTCCGATTTTCCGGATTTGACCCTCCAGGTGGTGACCGGTCCCCGACTAAGATCCCTTTGGCGTTCGTCTCACAGTGACCATTAGGTCGAATTCAGAACTTGGTAGTTGGAGGCTGGAGACTTTTTGCTTGGTAAGGTCACTATAGCGGCACTCTTGTTTCTGGTTTGCTTGGCCTGTGAGTGTTAGATTGATCTCCGCCTCCATATACTTTTCCCTCTGCCCCTGAGGACGATTTAGATATCAGTACATCTTTCTCAGGTCAGAAAGGAACAGATGCAGAAGGTAGACGGCAGACTCGCTCTCTGCGTATGCTTAGCGTGCAGCCGCTCTTAGATCCGCTGCTCGTAAAGCAGCTCGCGGTCCTACCTCTGCTCCAGACCTTACAGCAATGGTTCAGCAATGGCCAGAATCAGAGCAGTTATATTTTGTAGAGTCGTTTACAGGGCAAGTAATACTTAGTTTTAGGAAATATTCCAATGATCTACAGCCTGCTGATATAAAATCTGATCATACACAATTGAATGATGGTCTTTTTCTACCTTCCCAGGTGGACGATTTAATTAGATGAACTGATGCATTCCGTTTGCGAGAGGACAAAAAGACAGCTGGTACTGTTCCAGCTGATCAAACAGTTCAGACCCCAGTGTCACATGATGAAGATCCAGGGACAGATAAGGAAACCAGTATTTCTGTAGTTCATGGGAAACCAATGCGTGAAGCTGCGCCTTTATGTGTTCCTCCTAGGGGTGTGGGTACAAGTGACAATAAAGATTCAACTGATACGAAGGGATATTTTGTTTATAATTGGGTTTATACTCCTTGGAGTAGAGCGGATGTCATGGCTTTTAAAGCTGCTTTGCCTGACCTGCGGAAAAATCCGGCTGCTTTTTATGAAGAAGTTGAAGGAGCTATTAGTTCTTGCAGTATGACTTTGCCTGATATTGACATGTTTTTTGGGCTTATCTTACCCCCTGATATGTGGAGATCGATTCGGAAAGTAGATGATCATACAGCTTTCAGAGATAATTGGGTAGAAATAGAGAGACTAGACGAAGCATGAGAACCTGCACAGAAACCGCAACAAGAGATATTAGGCCTCCCAAAGGCTATAATAACTAAGTTGAAAACTCTTATACCTCCTGAAAAGATAGATTGGACTATGTTGGCGTCCTGTAAGCAGAAAGTGGACGAATCGGTTTCTGATTTCTTTACACGTTTTGAGGAGACATTCCATGACTTTAGTGGGCAATGATTGACAGATGACACAGGCAAGCATTTGTTCTTTGACAAATTTGTCGCGAATATGTTGCCTGGAATAGATAGTCGCCTAAAGGCCAGCGAGAGTTCATGGACTACGTCTTCTCCAGTCTCTCTTTTGACTATGGCTCAGTATTATGAACGGCAGGAATTGGAAGCAAAGGGTAATGAGGATAAAAAGGCTAAAGATTGAAAGACGAAGGTTATGTTAGCTCAGGTTTATGGTCCATCTTATAGAGGTGGTGGTAGAGGCGGCCGTGCGATGTATCGTCCTGGTGCACCCCCTTTCTCTCGAGCAACTTTGTCTTCTGATCAGTGTGCTTATTGTAAGGAGATTGGACATTGGCGTTTTGAGTGCCCCCTTTTGCAAGGACAGCAGTATCAGCATAGTAGAGGGCATGTGGGAAGCTGGCCAGGGAACTTAGGAAATAGGGGAGGTATGAATGATCGTACTAGGTTTGAGGCAGTTGAGCATACTCATAATTCTTCTAATTCTTTTGACAGGCGAAATCAATATCAACTGTCTGATTATCCGGCCGATGATTTGAAGGACTCTAATTATGCAAAGGAATGCCTAGGATAGGGTAAGGAACCAGTTGAAGTCCCAGTAGATCAGAAGGGTCCCTATGTTCATGCAAATGTCTTGGGTTCTACTGATCGGTTTCTGGTTGATACAGGAGCTACTCGTAGCACTCTGTCTAAACAATTGGTTCCTAGGGCTCCCCTGTCTGGCTTAACAATAACATCGATAGGATTCAATGGGACACCTTCCCGTAGCCCACTGTCACAGCCACTTGAATTTAATGTTGATAAATTTTCGTGCTACAATATGTTGTTCCCCAGAAGGTGTGCGTGTTATTTTGAATGATAACTATCCTATGGTTGAGAAGTCTTGTCTCATTAGTGAAGATATTGCTTTGGCATCACTACCTAGTACCTTGTGGGCTACATCAGATAGATATTTATAGCCAGGCATTGAAAAGACAGCTTGATTCTTTTCCTTTACCGAAAGGGGTGGATCTCATACAATATGTTGATGAGATCTTGTTGGCTGCTGATACCCCAGAACAGTGTGAAGAAGGAACACTGTCATTGCTATCATTCCTTGCATCTCATCATCACAAAGTCTCTCGGAAGAAATTGCAATATTGTAGACAGCGGGTTACCTATTTTGGTCACCTCCTGTCTAAGGAGGGACATGCACTCACATCAGACCGCATTCAAGCCATTTTAGACACACCTGTGCCCCGTACTCAGAAGGATGTTCGTGCACTGATTGATCTTACTTCCTTTTGTAGGCAGTGGATTCCTAGTTTTTCTTACATTGTCAAACCCTTGTTGGCCCTTTTGACTAAAGACACTCCAATGCCCCTCCCATGGACTACTGAATGTCAGGATGCTTTCCAGCAGTTACGCCAAGCTCTTTGTTCTGGACCAGTATTAGGAACACCGGACTACACTAAGCCCTTCACACTTTATGTACACGGGAGGGACGGTTGCGCTCTCTCAGTTTTAGTACAGGCACACGGTGATAAGCAGCGTCCTTGTGCATATTTCTGAGCTGTCCTTGATCCAGTCGCCCGTGCGTTGCCTGGGTGTTAGCGGTGGCGGCAACAGCTGTGTCCATACGTCAAAGTGAAGGAATAGTCTTATCACACAGATTGCTTGTGTTAGTGCCTCATTCAGTTGATGCCCTGTTGAACCAGACGAAAACGCAGCATTTAACTAGTGCTCGCTTGACAGGATATGAACTGACACTTTTGGCCCCTCATATCACACTGAAAAGATGTTCGACTTTAAATCCCGCTACACTATTGCCATTTCCAGCTACTCAGTCACAAGAGTCTCATGATTGTATATTTCTTACTGAGGAACAAACAAAGGGTCGGGTTGACCTACAAGATATGCCTCTTTCTGAAGTTGATGGGGAATTGTGGGTTGACGGGTCTTGGTTGAAGTTGCCCGATGGCACGACATCAGCTGCTTATGCAATGACGACACTTCAGATGGTTGCGAGTGATGATAAATTATTGTTTTGATATTACAGCTTCCGTGCCAATCTCTATTTTGTTGGTCTGAAGACTAAAGGACAAAGAAGGGCAAACCCCTGCACTGGTGGGCCCCTTGAAAAGGCTCACTTCCACATTACTCACAAACTGTCTCTCAGGGACCACTGCCCTCACACCACATACAAAACTCATTCAAGACCAAATTTTCCTCTTAAAATTGTGACTCCCCTTAATTATAATATTCTGCTTGAAGTGTGTATGTGAATTTAGCAAATACAGAGGGTCAGACAACATAACTTCACCAAATATCTGTCTGACCCGGCAATCTCATAACCCAATCATCAACACTACCAAACATCTGCCAAATAAGGACTTCATTAAATTGCACTCATAGCAACTTCAGACTTGCAGCTCTCAAAACTGCCATTTTCTCAGCCCTGCTACAAAACAGGGATCTAGATCATTTCACCCTCATGAAAACTATGTTCAACCCACACTACAACCTATATTAAACCCACTGCTATTTAATTCATATTGCAATTCCTTTGAAGGCTAGATCTGCTAAAATGAGCTAATTACACTAATTTACAAATAACAATTACTAAATATTCACAACATTTTTCATCAGTTTGAGTGCCTCACCACTGTCATTCATTCCAATATGGACCAACCAAAAAGATAAAGCATGTTTTTCCACCCTTCGGGTAAGAATAAAACAGTAATCGATGAGCTTTTAAAAATTATGGCTGAAAAACATCTTTTCCATTCATGGTAAAGATTTATTTTGTCTTCAACCCACACTGAAACAAGCCCAACAATAATATCACTAGTGAACTGAAATAATTTCTGGAAGATAACAATCACATCTAGTGCTATAAATCCCATATGGAGAAGAAGGGTTCAATCGTTGATTTATTCTTTGCAAGATAAGGCATAAGTACAATCACTAGACCTTCCAGTAAACTGGTCTAATCACCAGTGAGGAAAAAGGCTTTTTTCAGGTTTACACCCTCTGTTTGCACCCATTTTGACTAGTAGGCACTGGTGTAATGACTCTGAAATGCCCTGAGCACCCGCTAACCAGGCACGTGCTGTGACCCATAAAAAGGTACACGTTTAATTGGCTTATCCACAATTGGCATAACTTGATTTACATGTAAGTCCATAGTATATGGTACCTATTGTCTGTAAATTAAAATATCTCTTGTGGACTGCAGCACTAGTTGTGCTACCATGAGTGTGAGAAGCATGACCCACAGCCTGCCATTGCAGGCTAGCAGGGCAATTTTAAACAGCTAACTCGACTTTGCCATTTCAAGCAGTGGCAAAGCCTAAACCTTCCTTTTTTAATATTTGTAAGTCACCCCTAAATCAGGACTACTGAGCCTTAAAGGCAGGGTGCATTAGAAAAAACAGTAAATACCCATGATTTATTTTACTGTTGAAAAGCTAGTAGCCCAATTGGCTAGTGTAGAGTTACAGGCTGACATCTCAGTCCTGCAAACTTCTGAATGGCACTAATAAAGTTGGTACTTCAAGGCTGCTCCTATGTTTAGGTATACAGGAGGGCTTCGAGGACAGTAAGGGGAAAATACTAGTTACACTGTTTTTCCATGGGCGTGTAGTTCAGAGGTAGCCACACCTCTGTAGTGGACTACGAAGCTTCACACACTGAGAGAGGGATTCAGCCTTTTTGGAAACGGGCAGAAAAAAGCACTCTGGGATAGCTAGATGCCACACTTCACAAGAAGTTGTCATCAGGCGTGATGAATCTGAGTACCCCATTGGCTAGTGACTGTGACATCCCCAGAGGGCTCCTTCTGGGCACAAAGGAGGTTCCCAGGCCCCTAGACCTCATATCTCAACTGGACTGGAGCAGAGAACCAATGAAGAACTGCCCTACTGACCTTGGAAATGGCAAACAAAAGGCTGCACCAGAGTTGGACTACGCCTGCTGCTACATGCGATATCAAAGAGAGGACTGTACATGTGGTATCCTGCTCATGGAGAAGTTGTCCCCCAGCCTGGGCTGGATACCACTCTCTGGACAAAAGCAGAGACTCCAAGAGTCAGTTGGCTGACTTTCTATTCCAGCACCAGAGCTACAAAAGCTGGAGAAGCCTGCCTGAGTGTGTTGATAGCCCAGCTCATCGGCTCCTCGCTCATAGCTGCAGTGCAGCCTGGGAGACAGAGTCCCAACGCTAAAATGTTGCATAGAGTGTGATTGATCCTGGATCATCATCAGAGTGCAGTTTGGTCACCCAGAAAGAGAGTTATTGCCAGTGGAGGGAACCACAGGTTTCTTTGTGTCCGGAGACCAGTACTGGTAACTGAACTTTTGCTAAGCCAAAGAGGGCTTCAAAGGACATTGACCCCTGAGGCCAATGTTGCCCCACCAGGATCATGGACGGAGGAGTAACCCCAGGATGTTCCCTATCGACTGCACCGCATCCTCAGTATCCTACAGCATCTTCAGCATATTGTATCTCTTGCACCAGGACCACTCCATTGAAGTCCGTTGCCATTAATGATGGAAATGGACTGGAGACTGTTTCCACTTTGAGGTAACTGTTTTTTGAGACTTTGTTAGTCCCCCCGACCTGCTCCCTGCTGGAGTCAGTCACCCAAGGTATCTGGAAGCACCTGCATCCAATTTTGACAAATGTTTTCTTGAAAAAAATAACTTGAGAATGACTGAGAGATTTCAGTCAGTCAGAAATACGCTCATTTCAGACAGTGGTCTATAACCATAGCATATAAAATACTTTTACGATTAAAATAAACAACCTAAAATTAGGCTACAATTTATAACATAATACTTTGTGTCCATTATAAAATATCATCAACTATAAAAAGAAAACAAAATAGATTCAGATACAACACTAGATCTACATAAAACTCCTGATTCGACTAGTACCAGATAGTAAATTCACAATAACCACATACATCACTACACCATTAAAAGTTTTCCCATATCTTCCTACTTGCTAATAAAATGTCACCTATTACACAAGTAACATCTAATAATCACATTTTTGAAAGAAATGTAGAAGCTTTGCAAAAAATAGATATTCCATATTTTCTTAAAACTGGCCTTAGGAATTTCCTATGCTCCCCTCTAAAAAACATATTCCCCCATTCATTTTTTGTTTCCTAGCCACCTCAGCCCTAAAATACATGGGATTAACCCTAATTTGAAACCTTAAAGATTCCTGTCTCATAACTGGCATTGGCAGTTCTGATAAATAAGGGAATGCCATGAGTCCCAAAAGAGTGCTGTGAATTTCTTCATAACCTTCTTGAGATTTGTCCATCCTTACCGGTATATCTTTTTTCGAAGTGTGAAGGAGAACATTGCGACTGAGAGAGCCAGATAAATAATGACAAAGACAAAGTCTTCCGTAGGATCTATGCTCAGTTCTCACTCCTTAAGATATCATCTTTGCACAACTTGGATATCTTGAGCTTGCTCAGTTCTAACAACTTATTCCAAAAGCTCAAGACAGCCTTCTCCAAGAGCCAGGACCATGAAATCATTCCTAATTCCAGCCTTAGTGCCTGTACCATTACTGACTTGCACATGTTCAAAGCCCCTTTCAAGCACTGCCCTTCAATTAATTCCCTCTGTGCATCCCACTCAAGAATAGTATTTCAGTGCCGTACAGCCATTTTGTTTTCACCATAGCTTTAAAAGCAGTTATAATTTATTTATTTAAAGAGTTTTGTATAGCGCTGACTAGACCCGGAGGTATCAGAGCACTTTACATAAGGCTCAACAATGTAACAGAAATAGATCAACAATTACACATTACGTCAAAAAATAAGCAATACAATAAGAGAGGAGAGAAAGGAGAGAGAAAAGTAGTGGAGGGGGGAAGGGGAGGTGAGAAAATGAGGATGAAGGAAGAGACAACAGTAGTAATGAAAGGAAGTCTGTCTAAAGACCAACTGGGTAGGTGACGTCCAAGGAGGGAATCCACGGCCCGTCTCCCCTTTAGCTAAACCAGGTAGCCCCATCGAGCATCAGACGCAATAGTTCGGTCTCAAGGGGTGAGGGAAGAAGTTCACAGAAAAACAGGGTGGGGACAAAGGGCAAGGGCAGGTGAGGGCAAAGGTCAGAAGCAGGAAAGAGTAAGAGTGGAGAGGGGTGAGGGGTGGGGGAAGAGAGAGGAGGGAGATAAGGTCAGGAGAGATGCGTGAGAGTTTGCCCAAAGTCCGGCTGGGTAGGTGATGGTCAAGGAGGGAGTCCAAAGTCCATCTCCCCTTTAGCTCGCGAGGTAGCTCCACTGGGCATCGGACAAAAATAGCTAGGTCTCAGCTGTCTAGGGAAGATAGCAGGGTAAAGGTCCTGGTGGGTGAGTGGGGAGAGGGACGGGTGAAGGCTGGTAGAGGTCCAGACGGTGATAAATGATTAAAGATCAGGGGAGGAAAGAGCATCGCAGAGGGCCTCACTGAGTCGGCCATCTAGAGCTCAGGCAGGGGGTACGAGTCATTGCAAGATTCGGATTCAGTCAGTTCCCATGAATCTCTATGTCCCAGAAGGGAAGTTTTAGGGCGGCCATCTTAAGATCCGGATGAAAACGCTGGGGCAGAGACAATTAGAGCCATTTTCCATATAAAGATCATCTTGGAGACAAAAGCGGCCACACAATGATAACCATCTCCCAATCAGTGGGCACAGGTACAGCAACGATCGTCCAGCATGCCCAGGTCTCCTCGCGCAGCACCCCAGGAGAGGATGAGACGCTCTGAATAGTCCTCGTTTCGCCGTCATTTTAGGGTCAGGCACCATCCACGAGGAGATTGACGAGGAGACTAAAAGCGGCCTCACAATGAAGCGCTCCTCATAGCCAACTGGCACCATCAGCGCAACTGACCAAAATCGCCCAGACTTCAGCAACAGTACGGTGTTAGCGCGCCCCTCCCCCCCGGCACCGGGGGAGATCTCACCTCAGTTAGGACTCGGTGTAACCTCCAGGTGTCCTGGCATCAAATCAGGCCTGCCATACTCCTTCCTAAATATGTTTATACCCATTATGGTAGCCATAGCTATTGTTTTCACCACCTCACAATGCGTTTTCCATTTTAAATTGGATGAGAAATGCATGCCCAAATAGCATTATGTCTCACCCTTTCGATCCGCATCCTCTAACTCTTCTTTCTTCTGACCAACTACTAATATTGTAGTTTTTTCCATATTGACGATAAGTGCCTTGGTCTTGCATTACCTATGAAAGGCATCTAACGTCCATGGAAGTCCAATTAAAGTCATGTACATAATTACTAAGACATACGCTTATAGCAGGTACAATATATGGTCCCCACATCATGGGGTAAAATGAGGCAGAGCCCTTTGAGATTTCTGGAAGGTCCTTTATATATAAACTTCGGTCCTGGAATACCGTGCTACTTGCCAAAAAATCACCTCACACCTCATCAGGAGTCATAAGCACTATAGAAATACATTTATAATTACACAATTTACAATAATGCGAACAGGGTTGGGGACATAACCCTGCCATAGACCATGCTGCTTCTCAATCTCATTGGATAGGGCTACATCCTTATCTAATTCAACCCAAGCTCAGTTCCCCTGGTGGAGTTCCCTAAATGTTAGACCTGTCAGCCTTAGAGTGATCTTCCCCCAGACTTTTTGCCTTCCTCCTATATTTTTACTGATCTCGTTTCTGCTGGCATTAGGACTCTGAGCGCTGTACCACTGCTAACCAGCACTAAAGTGCATATGCTCTCTCCTTAAAACATGGTAATATTGGCTTATCCCCAATTGGCATATTTACTTTACTTATAAGTCCCTAGTAAAGTAGTGCTACCCAGAGCCCGTAAATTAAATGCTACAAGTGGACCAGCAGCACTGATTGTGCCACCCACTTAAGTAGCCCTTTAAACATGTCTCAGGCCTGCCATTGCAGAGCTTGTGTGTGGACTTTTAAACTGTCATGTCGACGCCAGGCCCAAACATTCCCTTTTAATACATATAAGTCACTCCTAGTTTAGGCTCATGACAGTTGCAGTGTAATGTCCAATGTATTTTAAAAAGTAGGACATGTACTTTTAAGTATTACATGTCCTGGTAGTGAAATTCTCTTAAATGTGCTTTTCACTACTGCAAGGACTGCCTCTCACATAGGATGACATTGAAATTGCCTTACTTCACTTTATAAGTGTAATTTCCAAACTGGAAGAGATAACCAGTTCGTGTTTGGTATCTCTGGAATCACAATTTAAAATCCTAACTGATGGTGGAGTCAGATTTTAAATAGAAATTCTGAAAATGACACATTTAGAAAGTTGGCATTTTACTACCTTATCCGTTTAGTTCCTGTAGCCTATCTCTGGCCACAAGACTGGGTGTAGCTGTCAGTTGGGCTTTGTGTATTCCTCCAAGACAGCCACACACAATCGGGAGAGAATGTGTGGCTGGATGGGCCATCACAGGCAGGATGGGAGGATCTGGACACAGCCCCACTTACACCTGAATAGGCTGTGTCCTGCAACCACAGAAAGGGCTGCATACCCCCTGAGGTTAGTCTGGAGCCAGGGCGGGGGGCAGGATTGCTTGGACTTTAAAGAGAAACCTCTAGAAGCTTCTCCCTACTTCAAAGGCACAACTGGGTATTAATACTGGACCCCAGGCACCACCATTTCAGTACACTTCTGGAACTATGGATACTCTGCCAGGAAGAAGGACTGCTATGCTGCTGAAGGATTGCCACTCTTGGAATGCACTCTGCTGGACTCCTACTTTGCTGGGTTGACTTATTGCCTGCTGCCTTCTTGCCTGGGTGAGAAGGACTGGACCTGCTTCTGTGGAACCCAGAACTCAGAGTGACTCCAAGGGCTAGTTGACTGGCCTCCTGTTCTGAATCGTCAGGGTCATAACAAGCTTCTAGCCACCTTGCATGGTCACCTGGACTCTGCCACCTGTGAGTCTACCATGCAACGTTGTACCACTCCAGTACTGGACCCTTGGAAGTGGGCTTCAGGTGCTTTGCCAGTCTCTGTGGATCCAGCAGAAACAACGCATCCCCTCTGCTGTGCAGCTCAACCCTGATAAGAACTGTTGCATATCTGCTACTGCGTGGATTGGACCTGTTGCAAAGACCCACATCGCCGCCGCAACGCACATCACCTTCAGAGCTCCCGATATGCGACCCATCCTTTGAGAAGGCCCTCACATCCCTTATCGACGGCAGCCTCGAAGACGACACCAGACTCCACATTGCAGCATTGCGTCTCTTCGGAACCAATGCATCTCCCCGACTGCGTGCCACATTCTTGACACCAGACTTTGCATCACAAGCCCCGTCTATGGAATTTTTGATGCTGATGCAACAGGCCCTCACACTTTTACCTCGGCGTGTCTTGGAACCAATGCATCCCTCCTGATGCGCAACACATCTTCCATCCAGATGCATGAAAGGCTTCGCAAACCAGGATTTAAGGTACTTTTATTCAAAGGGCCTAACTGGTTCTCTGTAGCCAGCCACCGCTCCCTCACAGTCGGCCTGAACTTATGACTTTGTGACGGTCCTGCAGACCATATTTCCAAAGTTGGAACTTTGCGCCTCTTGGTGTTATTTTTCCCAAAAACTAAATCTCTTATTCTCCTATTAGAATTTTTGCCATTTTGGACTTGTTTTATTTATTTAAATCTAATCTATATTTCTAACTTTGATGTGGCCTCCTTTTGTGGTGTGTTTTCACTGTGTTACTGTTTGAAGTGTTGCACAAATTATTCACACCTTCCCTTTAAGTTAAACCTGACTGCTCTGTGCCAAGCTACTTGAGGGTGAACATAGGTTAATTTATGGTTTGCTTGTGACTTCACACTGAGGAGAATTGTGGTTGCTGCTTGCAAGGGGTTAAACCCCCCTCAAACATTGACCCAATTTATGAAAGTAAGTTTTCTATTTTTTGGTATTCACAAAATGCCAGTATAATTTTACTAGGAGTAATTATACTAAAGACATACATATCTATTTATGTGCTGAGTCTCTGCCACCCGTGCAAAGTCTCCCAAGTTGTAAAATTACTATTAGGAAAATTAAACTCATAGTTTGTGAATACTAAAAAAAAGTGTAAGTTTTCCTTTGTGAATCGGGCCCAGGGAATCCTAACATGATGATTATATGATATACACTGCCAGCACCCGGGTGGCATATCAATAATGGTTTATGTACCTATGTTATGTTGAGCCCAATTACATAAAATGTTCAATAAATAAATATTCACAGAATAAAAAACTTGTATTGCCCTATCAGTGCCTTCAGTGTTACTTGCTAGTCAAATGTTGCATAGAAATTGGGGTAGGAGAAACATGTTCATGTTTCCTACTGTCTCCTAACAATCGTGCAGTGGTCTTCTTAGCCAGCTGCAGCTCATATTAGAATTTTTAAGGGGATTCATCAGAAATGCATTTTTAGTAGCTGAGGAGTGGAGTGCACTACCTGAATGAAGAGATTTGAATCAAGGTCTGATAACATTCTTTTCAATGTCTTTATATTGTAGAATAAGATACTCGTGGCATCGAAGGCCTGCTGATCTATTAACAATTCTGCCCAATAATGCAACCAAGATTTCTAACAGCTTTGGAAGGAAAGTCAGCTGTCCCATCGATGCTGAGCAGACTTTGCCTAGAAAGAAGACCCTGGATTTGTCCGCTGTGCATGTTGGATGTGTGCGGTAGACTTCAGCACAGATGCAATCTATGGGATTTTTAAAGAAATGAACAGATTTCCCCTTGTTAATGCCTGCTTCAAAATGGTGATATTTTTTTAGGCCCAGCCTGGTCTCAATAGCTTAGTACATCTGGCTTTGCACCAACACCTATTGGTGTTTGCCCTGATCTGCCAAAGGACACCCAAGTAATGCATAGCAGTCACAAGAGCGTTTTGCACCCAGAAAATGGCACCTCTCCAGCTCAAAGTACCTTTTGCACTGAAAAGGAAATATCAATGTGCTGCTCTGCGTCACTTTGCATGGTGCAAAGGCTTAGTAAATCCGGGTCTGTATGTCTGTTGGTCTTGGTGCATGAGGGACTGAATGTCTGACATTTTGGGCCTCATTTATGGCATTTTGGTGTAGGGCAGTGTAGCAAGGCACCTTGCTGCAGTGCCCTACACCAAAATGAAAGGGTAGGCATGCACTGTATTTAAGCATTAAGGTGCATCCCTGTCCTTTCTGTCTGTGCTGGCACCATTTTGGCAGCCTAGCACCAATGTCGGCACCTGGTGGGTGCCTAACTAAGTTCCAGGCAGGATAGTTGTTGTGCAAGAAATGACACCTTCCTGCACAGAAACAATCCTATCAGGCATTTTCCTCTATGTGTGCTTCAGAATGCAACACACATGGAAAGAGGAAAAAAAACAGTAGAAATAACTATATTTCTCCTCATTACGCCTCACATTGGAAGGCGTATGGATTTGACTCTTCCCCAGGTTTACATCACTTTGTAAATCTGGGGCAGCATCAAATTCCATGGGTGTTGTGTGGGAAAGCCCACCACAATGCCTCGTGGGTGCAGAGTAAGGTGAAGAGCAATTTGCACTGCACCGTCTTACTCATGATTTATGAGGTCACTAAAAAGCCAGACAGGGTGGCTTTGCGTGGCTTCATAAATCTTTATGACAGCTCTGCGCCACGAATGTACCGCTTTAGGTGGAGCAAAAGTGACGCAGGGCTCTCATAAATGAGCCCCTTTGTGCACATGGGTGCCTGTAGGTCTGTGAGCAGGTGCTTGTTTCCCTTCGGTTATATGTGAACAGGTGTCTTTATGTTAATTGGTCTGTGTGTGCATGAAATTATAAACTGAAGATCTGTTTTTTTGTGAGTGAATGATATGTGTGCAAATGCGCTACTAAAGGCAAACCTTTGGTTCTTTTTCCAATAATCTCAATGTGAGTTGGCCTCTTTGTCTCGCTCAAGTCCCTGGTTCATGTTGCCTGATCACTTGGAGCGGCTACAAACCCCTCTACATGGACTAATACTATTTGCCCTTCTATGTCTGTCTGCATTTATTTAAATTATTTTAAATACTGACATTTTCCACGATTTTGTGTTTTCGTTTTACTTTTGTTCTTCCTTGTTTATCGCATTCCACTAAAGTCCAGAATTGAAATTGCCATAATAATTGAATTTGAAATGGAAATCAAGAGCCCCTAGAACTGACTGCATTAACTGAAGGCACTGACTAAATGCTTCACACATTCAATGCCGTCTGCTCAGGGACCTGTGGAGATAAATGTGTGTTTCTAGCTGTCACCAATGAACAGAAACCAATGGGAGGCGCATCTCTACATACACAAAACATTTTTCTTTTCCGAGTGCTGCCTTCAAGGTTTTGTGTACTGCTCGTGCAGAATGTCAAACTTCACTAGAAACCACATTCCTTCCTTTTTAGGTCTCGCCTGATCCAGCGCATGCGCTGGTCTGGCCGAGACATTTTGTGTACGGGTTTTCAAAGTGCTGCCTGTGGCCTAAAGCATGCGTGCACGTGAGAGTGCACGCGTGCAGCACCATGTGTCTTTCCTCCGCTGTGCTTGATCGATACCGCAATCACTTTCTCTTTCGCGGGCCGTGCGGCCGTGTCGTTTTCACGGCCGTGCGGCCACTGCTTGTTTTTTTTACCTTCAGCGCATGGGGCGACATTCTAACCTGCATTCGAGGCCAACACGCTCTGTCTCACCTGCCAGACTCCCTGGGTGCAGTTTCGCGACCTTCGTTGTCTCCCTCCCGCCGCCGCCATCCTCAACGCGGCCGCTGTGCGGAGGGGGACTACCCTTCCCAGGATCCTTTGCAGCGGACAGGAAGCGGAACCTGAACCCGCCTCCTGTATTCTCGCGCCTGGAGGCGCTTAAAAGCAACGTGAGCCCCCGCCCCGCTAAGCCCGGGCAAAGGGCGGGCCGTCTGTGGCCGACGGAGGCCGGGCTGGGCCACCCCCTTTGGTCTTCCAATTAGATGGACTTGCTGTGTAGGTAAGATTGGGTGGAAAACATCTACTCGCGTTTGCGCTTGAGAGTTCTGGGTTGCTTATGAGGATGGGGAAAACGGTGCCCACTAATGGACCCATCCGGCCTAATACCAGACAGAATACATCTATTAATACCCCTCTCCCAAGTCTAACAGCCATAGACCGCATGTTACAGAAAACCATCGGGGTTGTTGTTTCAGCAATAGAGACCACTGAAAGACGCCTCTCACTCCCTATTGGATGTGCCCCTCCTGTATTGCCGGTTGATTCATCTACTACCGTGGCTAATTCCTGCGATTCTATGTTGTTGACCTCCTATATTGGATTACCAGGCCCTCGTAAAAGTATTGAATCTTCTACAGTGGCTCATATTGTACAACCTGATTTGTCACCCAGGGTAAGCAGACTTTCGACTACCCCGGATCTTCAGGGACAGGACTTAAGTACAGATTTTCAACCACCTAATGACATTATTGATCTAGATGGTAGTATTCCCCATTTGTCACCTAATGTTTCAGACTCAGCAACAACTAATGTTGCTACTTCACCGGTTAGAACTAGAGGGCAAAAGGCCAAAAGCAAGTTAAGGCACATAGAGAAAATTCAGCCCGCATATAAACAAAGGGGCAAAACCTGCAGGAATTATTCTAAAAAGGCAGGTAACCTATTTGGTCGTAAGGGGGCGTTACCCGTAACTCAGCCAAATGCTCCTGTTGTCCAGTGTGATGATATCGTACATATGGTTGGCAAGGAGGGTTTTTGGGAGAAGATGGAATCTTTATTTTCGACACGCATAGGGCCCATTTTAGACAAAATATGTGATTTAGAAGTACGGATGGATTCCATCGAACAACATTTAACACAAATTCCCCACTTATTTAAGTCTACCCAATCGTTACTGGTTACCCCGCAAATGGAACCTACTATAAATAAACCTGCATCTGAAGCTGTTCCACGTATGACTGTGGGTGTTAAGGACAAACCAAGTGGCCCAGTCATCCAACATTCAGCCCCTAGTACTTTACCCCATAGCACTAACAACAACAGTTGTAATTTGACTGCTCAGGGGAATCATGAAGAGAATGGTATAGCTCCGCAGGAAAAAGCTGTCACCTTTATGGAAGGCACCGAGAAACATGGAGGCTCAGCAACAGATCAGTTAAGGGGCACTCGTCAATTTGATGATTTTAAAAGTAATAATGTCCCTCCTGTTATGAACCTGCCACCCGAGTGCGGAGCATATGTCGCAGTTTTGTGTAACATCCCCAGATTACGGAAAGGGCAATTGGAAACAAATGCTTCTCTTAAAAACAAAACCCTTTATTGGTTAAGCAAAAATTGTGGGTTCTCTATCCTAGATGCTGACCAGATCTTGCTTACTCAAAGAGTGGGTTGGATAGGCCCTACATCTAAAGGTTTTGAAGGGGACTGCGTCATTATTAATTTTGGATCACCTTTTTGGGTTCATAAAGTTTTATCTAGAGCCCCTCCGCCTTCTAGTTGGGAATATAATACTACCCTCTTGCCACTTGCCTATTTTTATAAATTCCCTGTCTTTAACAATTCAGTTTTTGGCCATAGGGCACCTCACGTTAGGAACAAGTGGCTGCCTATGGGACCTGTGGGTAGTTCTGTGTTCTCCCCTTTACCACTCTATAATAGGTTTCAATGTCTGTCACAATTGGAGGATAACGATTGACACGGAACTTCACTAGATAACATAGTGGGAAATTCAGATAAGGGGACTATGGCGAACCCCAACATATTTATGAGGCAAAGTGAAGTCATTACCAATTGTCAGGAACCTATTATAACGAATGGGTCACTGGTTATAAATGACTCTAGTGCGCCTGATATTTTAACAGCTAGCATACTCAGCGAGCCCATCGTGAATTTGGAAGTACCAACAAACAGGTACAATGATAAGATCGCCAAGATCCCAGAAGGGTATTCATTAACAACCTGGAACATCGCAGGTCTTGGAAGCAAATTAGGTACTCCCTTTTGGCTGGATTTTATTAACCGTGGAAGTGACATAATTTGTTTCCAAGAAACATGGTGTACAGATTGTGTCACTGTGGAAGGTTACACCTCATATTGTGTTGATGCGATACCTTCTCCAATGGGAAGAGCTAAGGGAGGGCTATTGTTGCTTATCTCAACTAAACTGATTGGATGTAAAGTTATCTCTTACTCTATAATTGACAGTTTTAGTCAAGTTTTGCGCCTAACATTCCCTGTTGGAAAGGATCTGGTTCTAATTAATTTTTATAATAATAACTTTCGCAGGGATAGGGGAGCTTGCTTAGTTTCACTGGAAAAAGAATTGGATAATGTATTAAATATCTCACCTAAGTTGACTGTTGTTGTGTGGGTGGGTGATTTTAATATCCAAGCTTGTCCCACCACATTTATTAACTCATGTGGTTATATGAACTCTTATTCATCCACTGTAGGGACTAAGGACGATATGATACATTTCCCTCATTGTGACTATGGCATGACCCTTAATGCTCTAATGGCCAAACTTGACCTTGAGCTACTGGATTGCACCGAGAGAAAGGGCCATATTAAATGTCCATCATTCACTGGCCGAGATGCAAACAGTAATATTGATCACATCTTATTAACTAGGAATAGTCCCTATGTGGACCTTTGGATAACTGAACAGGTGGTTAGTGACCACAATAGTATTTCCATAGTCCTGTTGGCATGGGGTAGCAAATTGACTAATACTGATTCCACAATTACTGATATTCTACCCATCAGACCGAATGGAATGAGAATCAAATGGGATGGTGTAGACCCACATAAGATCCAATCGGTTGTGGTAAATAGTTGTAGGGACAGCATTAATTACTGTCTAAGGGATGAGGTTACCTCTGGTAAACTTTGTATGGAATTCACTAATATTAATAAGGTGATAAGCGATGTTTTAACCCGGAAATCCAAAGGCCCAAAACATGATGGTAAGAAGTGGTTCAATTCTGAATGCACGGAGATATTAACTAACTTAAAGTTAGCTTTAAAGTCCAAACCCCGTGACAAAACTTTAGTCCGTAAATTACGATATGCTTATAAACAAGCTGTCCTTGCCCATAAAAAGGCGATGAGATCAGATGCCTGGGATAAGCTATGCTTCGCAAGTGAAACCGGAAATATAAAATTATTTTGGGAAATTATAAATAGTCCCTTTTTAAAGGATGATCATATCCCTGAGCTGACGTCCCATGTTAATTGCACAGAATGGATAGAACATTTTTCTAATATTTTTAATCCAGATAAGGTTTTTTTAGATCAGTTTTTATTAAATAATTCTATTTGGCCATTTGTGCCACTGATGATTGGCGTCGATGAGGTGCGGGAAGGGATGGCAAATAGTAAAGGGGGCAAGGCACCAGGCCCGGACGGTGTCCCGATCGACTTATATAAAGCCGAAATAGATCTATGGGCACCAATCCTGACAAGAATTTTTAATGCTGCATCTGAGGGGGATTTTCCAAAATCTTGGGCAGAATCATTGATTGTCCCTCTACACAAGAAGGGTTCTCGATCCGAAGCATGTAATTACCGCCCTATTTCATTGTTAGACTCTTCAATTAAAGTACTAAGTAGGGTACTATTAAAAAGATTGGAAGACTGGGCTGCGGATTCAGACATTCTAACCCCAGTTCAATATGGGTTCAGGAAAGGCATTGGGACTATCGAGCAATGTCTTAATCTGGATTTGCTTATTAAGAAATATACCACAGTGAAAGGAGGTAACTTGTTTTTATGTTTCGCTGATTTGAGCAGTGCATTTGATTTGGTGGACCACTCGCTCCTTTGGCCAGTATTGCTTGACCTTGGTGCACCGGAGGAGATAGTATTCTTTCTAGCAAGACTTTATGAAAAACTCTCTTGCAGTGTACGCCATGGGCCCACTGGCGAGCGAACTCCCTTCTTCACCGTGCGTAGAGGTATAAGGCAAGGATGTGTTATGGCACCTTTTTTATTCTCTCTCTTTATTAATCAAATTGCTTCAACTTTAAACAATATTTCAGCTGATGCTCCCAAAATTGACAATATGGTCGTCTCAGTATTGTTATACGCGGACGACGCGGTCCTAATTTCCCGCACCCCTTTGGGCTTACAACGTCTTATTGACGCTTTTACTCATTTTATAAATGGCAGGAAATTGTTGATTAATAAATCCAAGACTTTTACAATGACTTGTGGTAAAAAATCAAAATCACCATGCTCCTTTTTCCTAGAAGGCTCAAAGATCCAAGCTGTTAAAACATTCTGTTATTTAGGTATTAATTTTGATGGCAACGGTAAATGGACTAATGAGCAAGTAAATATTGGACATAAAGTAAATAGGAATTCTAATGGTATTTTTCGTTTTGCAACGAAAATAGGGGACTATAGAATAAAGGACATGGTCACCATATATAATGCGAGATGCGTTTCTTCAGCTCTATATGGAGCTGGATTATGGGGTTACTCCTCCACTGCCCAACTCCTGATAAATGAAAACAGCTTCCTCAAACGCCTGTTATGTGTCCCGGCTGCAGCTTCCACAGACTTGATTCACCAGGAAACTGGCCTCAATTATATTTCTGACCTGGCTGCAGTACGCCCTCTACTATTATGGCGTGCAATATGGCACAAGAAGGAAACTGCATTCACACAGTCTGTAATTAAAGACTGCCTTAAGCTAGATTTATGTCATCGTATTCCGTGGCTAAATTACATTACTTCTTGGTTTAATACTCTGTTTGGAATTAACATTCATTCAGAGTATATAATACCCCTTTCGAAGAAGGAAATTAAAGACACGTTCATACTGTATAAGATGGAAGAAAGAAGTCAGCTATTTCGGTCTCAAAAAACCTCTGTCTTTTATAGGCAGCTTAGCCTTAAGAGTGGGCTACAGTCGTATTTAGTGGATGTGACTATTAAATCGCACCGTTTTGTTTTAGTACGTTTAAGACTAGGCATTGTACACCATCTTGTTTCCTTCCCTGTTATAGGGGCAGGTTCTAATTCAAACTGCCCATGTGACAACGTTTCTAAACAAAGTTGCTGCCATTTCCTGCTATTTTGTAAATTGTATGTCTTTTTAAGGAAGTTTTATTTGAAACCTATCCTTTTAAAATACAATATTCGTTCTACAGCTGACGCAATGAACTTATTATGTTCCCTCCAAAGCCCAGAAGTCTGCTTCTATGTTGCATCTTTTATTCTGAAGTGTAGAGCTGCCAGGAAATCCATAGTTTTATGAATTGTGCAACGTGTTCTACAATGGCTATCATGTATACGTGTATAAGTTATTATGACTATTTTGTGGTGCCATAGATAGACTCTTGTCCACCCATGATAATTTACATATATTTGTAATAAACTAGTGCAATGTTATTCTGATACACTTGAACTTGTGCATTAGTTTTATTATGGCATGGGGGTGCCTTTTATCATGTCATGGATTTCACACCTAGGCACATGTCACTTTATTCTTGGTATGGAATGTTTCTTAGATTAGTGAATTTTTGTTTCTTGAATAACAATTTTCCATACCTAAACTTTGTACTATGCACATATCACTTTATCTGTAAGTGGAGTTTATAATTTGTTCGATTCCTAGTCCACTGTGCAACATGTAACAATTTTTAAAAATGACATTTGTCGGATTTTTATTGATGTGTATTTATGTATGGTTCTTTTTCAGTCCGTGCAAGATACTGGTCTCGGCTCAGTGATTTATCATTAGTTGTAATTAAGTCAAATATATGTCTTAAATTTTTAATATGTATCATTATGTATGTTCAGCTTATGTGGTTGTATTTATACTAACCGAATAAAAGCTTTTTGACTTGACTTGAAACTGAAGATCTGTTTTTTTGTGAGTGAATGATTTGTGTGCAAATGCGCTACTAAAGGCAAACCTTTGGTTCTTTTTCCAATAATCTCAATGTGAGTTGGCCTCTTTGTCTCGCTCAATTCCCTGGTTCATGTTGCCTGATCACTTGGAGCCGGCTACAAACCCCTCTACATGGACTAATACTATTTGCCCTTCTATGTCTGTCTGCATTTATTTAAATTATTTTAAATACTGACATTTTCCACGATTTTGTGTTTTCGTTTTACTTTTGTTCTTCCTTGTTTATCGCATTCCACTAAAGTCCAGAATTGAAATTGCCATAATAATTGAATTTGAAATGGAAATCAAGAGCCCCTAGAACTGACTGCATTAACTGAAGGCACCGACTAAATGCTCAGGGACCTGTGGAGATAAATGTGTGTTTCTAGCTGTCACCAATGAACAGAAACCAATGGGAGGCGCATCTCTACATACACAAAACATTTTTCTTTTCCGAGTGCTGCCTTCAAGGTTTTGTGTACTGCTCGTGCAGAATGTCAAACTTCACTAGAAACCACATTCCTTCCTTTTTAGGTCTCGCCTGATCCAGCGCATGCGCTGGTCTGGCCGAGACATTTTGTGTACGGGTTTTCAAAGTGCTGCCTGTGGCCTAAAGCATGCGTGCACGTGAGAGTGCACGCGCGCAGCACCATGTGTCTTTCCTCCGCTGTGCTTGATCGATACCGCAATCACTTTCTCTTTCGCGGGCCGTGCGGGCGTGTCGTTTTCACGGCCGTGCGGCCACTGCTTGTTTTTTTTACCTTCAGCGCATGGTGCGCGCACTTGTTTTGCCATTGCTGCTTTCGGTTCCCCGGTCAGGCTCCGCCTCTCCACCAAAAATTCTCTTCTCAATGGTTCTGTGTACGCAGTAGTGTCATGTAAAGCGATAATGAAAAGCTGGCACCCTACCCACTCGCTTATGGTTAACCGCGTCCGTGTGGAAGAGACTAATAAGTAACTAATCGTCACCCACACATCACGGAATGTACGAAGTTATTATGGATGCAGAAACATCTTGGCCAATTTATCAATAGTTAGAAGCTTCCGGCTCCAAACTGCTACCCACACACCGTGGTATGGTATGCGGCTTGAACAATGTTTACAGACCGTAGAGATCTCACAGTCAATCAGCAAATCGAAGTTCTATGCCAAGCACTAGGATTGGTCGAGGTGCCGACAATGCTCCAATCCTATATCTCCTAAGCCGTCACTCGTTCCGCCCACTCCCATCAATCTCCTCGAATACGTTCAGCCATTGGATAGGCCGTCAGGCGATCCAGAATTATTAACATAACAAATGCTTTGAAAGATCAAAATAACATGCAACAGACATTGAGTTGAGTAAGTGGATGGTCCTTGTAAATAACGCTCATGGTATTTGTGCTTAATGTTCTCGCTCTCCATTCGAAAGTGACCGATTTTACAGGTACGTCTAGTCCCCGAGAAAATGTTTTTGAAAACTGTAACTTTAAATTCCTCAATACTTTTAACTTTTTTTAAATTAATTTTTATATTGTGTTTGTACAAATATCGTTAGCCCTGTTAAAGATGTCTGTTCACACTTTATTTCCGTTATCGCGATTGGAGTACTTTTATTTTCGCTTATCTGTTTCATAACTGTTCGCTTCTGCTTGATTTCTTGATATGCCATTTAGTTAATGATCTGGTTTTCCCACCTCAGTAATTCTGTCGAAATACGTGTTTAGGCTTGTATATTTGATATCGCCTGGACCTGTTGGTGAGTTGTTGAATGCAGTATGACAGCCATCAACATTCTGAACAGGTGCCCCACCTAGGCTGGAATATTACAGTTCCTGCATTGAACACCTTTTCGAAGGGGTGGCACCCATGTGATTGTCATGAACATAGTTACTTCATCTGTAGCTGGGTTCCTCCAGTCAGCGATGACCAGCTAGGTGAAATAATCACTTCTCGATATGTAGTAAATCGATGAACCAATATAAACTTTACCATTATGAAAATGGCCCAAACCAGTGCTAAAATTGGAAACAAAATTCTCCAGGAGCCCAAATAAATTGAGGGCCAAGGCGTGAAAGAGGAAAGGGGGTGGTGTTACTTGGAGCATAGCTTGGAAATCATGGTCTGACTGTCAATTTACATATTTATTTTCAAAAAAATCTGCTTCCAAGAAATTGGGAACAAGGACGCATGTGATAGTAAATGTGTGCTAATTTAATTGGCCACAAAGAGACTACATTTTAAAATATAATATTGGGTTAAACCACAAGCTGCACGGCTATTTTGAGAGGATTGTAATAGGGTAAAATAACTTTAGTGGTTTGGTTAACGTAGTTCTGGAGTGTTCTGTGTTTTGTCCAGTCACCGTTTTGACTCGTAAAGTAGCACAGAGGGTTAATGTGCCTTCTGCAGAAGCACATCATGTAACGTTCAGATCGCAGATATGTATTTTCCGTGGATAGGCACGCGTGCCTTTGCTTGTGACAGAGATTTCTTTTTTTACTTCCTGTTTATAAGTTGAAATCTTTTAATATAGCACAGTGATCTATTTATCCCTGCGTTAAAGCAGGGATTGGAAGCTCGTTCACAGACGTTCCAGACCAGTTATAGCTCATGTAGTGTAAATTGTTTGGTGATATTTCCAGTCCTTTTTCCCCGCTACATTTCAGTTGCAAATTTGCTCTGAATTCTGCCAACTAAAACAAGCAACACAGTATGGCGTCCTTCTGCAATTCTTATTCTGTTCAAGGATCATTGAGCAAGAAATATTCAAAGCACTTGCAGGAGCTTCAGTCAGTCAGCACTCATTACAAGAACCTGTTGCATATCACACTTAATGCAGCTTTAGATACATTGAACACGTTTGGACTGTGGATGCATTGTGTTATAGGAGCATTATTTAAAAAATACTTTAGCCGTGCAGATTAAAACTAAACATTTTACACCACACCTAGGGGCGTATCAACAAGCAGTCGATAAAAAATTATCGCCGCGTTTGCGGCCGCTTTCGGCCGAAAAGCGGCGATAATTTTATCGCCTAATCAGAAAGGTCACGCTAACGCGTGAAACCGTGCTTTAGCATCAGAATTCCTAACGCCCAGCTTTGCATCTCTAATGAGATGCAAAGTGAGCGTTCCTGACCTGGCATGACAGGAGAAATGTCGCTAAGCGACATTTCTCCTATCAGCAAGCCTAACGCTATGAAGCATAGCGTCAGGAAAAGTAGCGATAACCCCTGTTATCGCTACTTTCCTTACGCCTGCTTCAGGACAGATTTAGACATGATATCCTATGGAAGGTGGATATCATGGCTAAGTTTGTGAGTCCCTATCAACTAGCTAACGTTAGCCAGTTAGCGCTAGGATTTTTATCGCTGATGAGATAAGCGTTGCTAATAGCACGCTATCTCAGCGATAAAAATCGGCGCCAGCCGGCGATAATTATCCGAGTGCTAAGTGCACTCAGCGATAATTATCGCCGGTTGTTGTTGATATGCCCCCTAGTGACTTAAGAATTGGAGAAGCAGAGTCGTTTCATTATGCATCCTTACATCATATGTCAGTTACAACCATGCTGTTTAATCTCCATATCTTGCATGCTTACAATTGTATGGTTTGTATCTTTGATTTAGGTGAAATGAATTCCCCACCGATACATATATTAATAATAAATGTCGCTTTTGTGACTTTGGCTGTGAAAGCGTAGCTCATATAGTTTGTGGTTTAACAAAATTTGAATCTGTGCGTTTAATTTATGTGCTACCATCGAATTGATTAATACTCCTCCCCCCTTTTTTATACTGTCTTACTGCTGAATATGTTTATCAATTTCATGCGAAGTATTTCACTAACATTACAGTGTGGCAATGTCTAATGTATATGAATATTCAACTCGGTTTTTAATGAGCAGCCTTGTGACTAATGTGTTTATATTTTCTGTAGTGATTAGTGGGTCTGGCATGCAGTTAATTTTTTTTGTTTCCATTGACCTGGTTTTAATTGCCCATCAATAAAGATGTAAATGTCGAGAGATTGATTAAAACAATAAGCTTCTGTTGGTTGAAAAAAACATCAATTCACCAAACCTGAGAAGCTTCTATTTTGGGCTGAACATTGTGCTGATTTCCTCATAAAAAAACGTGGTTTTGTTTAGAGAAATTGTCAGAAAAGACCACCACGACCATCACTTTATATAGATACCATAGGTCAATTTAACCTGTTTAGGTATCACCCCTTGTTTTTAATCTTGTCTTATTGCTACATATTAAACTTTATGGAGAACTATAAAGGCATTTTTAATTCACTTTCTCACTCGCTTGCACTATCGTTGAGAACAAAACCTACTCCGCTGTGATCAGGCGAGGAAGCTCACCCGGGTGGCATTCGCTACTCGGTTGGGACCCCAATGATGAAGCATGTCACCAACTAGGTTGGTGAGTGAGGGGTCTTTTAAAAAAAGGATAATTCTTTCCTTTTTTAAACAAGCATTGGCATAGCCAATAGGTCTCGCCTTTGGAACCTTATAAGTGTTTAGTTATCCAGCACAATATGCTTGGTGCAACAACATCAACTGTTGCATGGCTAAACACTTATAAGGTCCTAAAGGCGAGACCTATTGGCTATGCCAATGCTTGTTGTTTATTTGTGTTGGGATTGTGAGGCATGAAAATTGGACCAGGAAGAAAAAGACACTTGGGCAAGAAGACATGCACACTAGGAGAAGGAGAAACAAATATTGGGAAAGGGAGACACGGTCACTGGGACAGGGAGAAACAGATATTGGGGCAGGGAGATGACACACACTAGGCGCGGGAGAATCAAACATTGAGACAGGGACAAACGGTCCCTGGGACAGAGAGAAACAGACATTGGGGCAGGGAGATGCACACTAGGAGGGGGAGAAGCAAACATTGAGACAGAGGGACATAGTCCCTGAGACCTGGGCCGTACAGGCAACAGCAACCAGCCCTGGCAGGTTGCTGCTCGACCAGCCCTGGGAGTGGGGGAGGGGTGCTAGCAAAAATCCCTGCCCCCGTCTTTTCTTACAGGGGACCGATATTGCAGCACTGCTGCAAAACCGGCCCCCAGTAAGAAAAGCAGCCCCCACGGGCATTAATCCGGCCCCCATCCCTCTGGCCCACCGGGGAAATTGTCCGGTGCCTGCTATGGCCAGTCCAGCTCTGCCTGAGACAGGGAGAAACAGACATTGGTGCAGTTAAACATGCACACTAGGAGAGGGAAAAACAAACATTGAGACAGGGAGACATAGTCCCTGGGACAGGGAGAAACAGGCATTGGGACAGGGAAGCACTCACACTAGGACAAGCTGTGGCATAGCTTCAGGGGGGTCTTTGGGGTGTTACACCCCCCAATGAAATGTGTATTCTGATGAATAGATGCTTTGAGTTGGGTATGGTGAGAGGTCTGTCGGATTTCACTTGGGATTTTTGCATGCACACACTAACAAAAACACACACACACTCTCATCTCTGTTTTGAAAGTCCTCAGATCCGTACTCCTCTCCCTTTCCACTGCCCCTTAAGACCCCCTCATGCACCCTGCTTGTCGTATATTGTATTTTAACTTTTAAATGCAAGTGGGATTGTTGGGACATATCAAGCTCCCCCTCCTCCTAACCTGAATCTTACTGACCAAGCTACACCCCTGAGGACAGGGGCAAACAGACATTAGAACAGTAACACACACACTAGAACACAGAGGAACACACATTGGGCAAAGAGATACACACAGTAGGAGAGACACAGTCTAGTGTTTTACCAGCCTATTCCACAAGTACTGGCCCATACTCACCCCACACAGGTGACCCTTTCAATAAAAAGGCCCGAGTGCATGTGCTCGTCCCCAGTCCCAAGTACTATACCTAAGTGTCTGTGTCACTTATTTGCAATGGATGTGGGCCTTAAGCCCACAACTTTACATTGGCGACGAGCGGGTCCAACCTGTGTGTTTTTTGCTGCCAGCAGTTCCTCCTGGGGAGGGAATAATAGCCATAGCAGGAGGCACCCCACACCTGCTGCCAGGGACCATGTGTGAGAAGTTAGCCTGGTATATGCTGTCCACTAATTAAAGTGGACACCTTGCACCAGTCCAAACGACCCTTATGGTGATTGGGTTAAAGATAATCTTTATGAAAGCTATCCTAGTGGTAGCTATGGAGAGCAGCCTTCAGGCTAAGTCTTGAAGGAATGTAACGCAGCTTGTTTTACCAGATCAGAACCTCCTGAGTAATCAAATGAAAGGAGAACCACACAAGTGTTCTATAAAATATATGTATTTATTACTAAACACTCTCTACTAACCTCTATATAATATTAGAGCACAAAGCACACAATACTTAATCAATAGATACATCACATGAGATATTGCTCAGGAGACTGGAAGAGATTGGACTAAGAGATTCTGCATTCCAGTGGATGACAAGCTTTCTCTCCTCCAGGACTCAGACCATTAATCTTGGCCCTTATCGCTCGGTGTCTATGAAATTGACCAAGGGAGTTCCCCAGGGCTTGTGTCTGAGCCCTACTTTGTTTAATATCTATGTGGCTCCCTTGGCCAATCTCCTTAGAACCTGTGCTTTCATTCCTATCTCTTACGCCGACTATACACAGCTGCTATTTCCCTTCAATAAATGTACCCGCTCTGTGCAGTCGGCCTTCTCTTCTGGAATGAAGGACATCTCAATTGTATGAGATGTAACTTCCTCCAATTCAATGTGGGTAAGACCGAAATCATACTCTTCGGAAACGCCCCCTTACTATGGACCCCTGATTGGTGGCCGGTGGACCTGGGTACCCCCCCGCCCTCAAGTCCACTGTTAAGAACCTAGGCTTTCGCCTAGACCAGAGTCTCACTCTAAAAGATTAGCTGCTCTGACAGCTGGCTCCTGTTTCCATATGTTGGGCCTATTACGCCGAATTTTTCCCCTGCTTCCCGATTCCACTCGGAAAACTCTGACGTAGGCACTAATACTGAGCCTTCTGGACTACTGCAATGGCCTCTTGGCCTCGGCCAATGAGTCCTCACTCTGCAGATTGCAGATAGTCCAGAACACTGCGGTGCGACTGGACTTAAATGCCCTCCCCTGTCTGCCTCTCTCCCTCTCCTCCATCAGCTGCACTGGGTCCCAGTACGTGAGCGGATTAAGTTTAAGTTTGCTGCACGGTCCACAAAGCTTTAAACAATCTCGGCCCGCCTATCAGGCCGAGAAATGCACACCATATACACTATCTAGATCCCTCCGCTCTGGAACCAAATCCCTTCTCATGGTCCCCCGAGTTAGGAAGGCCAGATGGGATGGAAAGGCTTTTTCCCACCTTGGTTCTCTTTACTGGAACCAGCTCCCATTGTACTTGAGACAATGCCCTGACCAGCCAATTCCGGAAGCACCTTAAGACCTTTCTTTTCTGTCTCTGATCTTGTTCCAGTCCTTCAGCTTTTCTGTTGCCTGTCCGCAGCGCAGAGATACCCCTTTGGGGGTCGATTCTGGCGCTATATAAATAAATAAATAAATAGAATGACAGTAAATAGCACAGTACACAGCGGGCTCCAGGGGAGACCGAACCATATACTAAGAAAATGGTATAACAACAACGGCTTCACTAGACACAGTGCCTAGAGCACGTAGAATCACTTGGACCCCAAGGAACAACTCAAAGGAGTGACACTGGGAGTTCACGGAGGACGGGTGCAGTGTGGGAACAGAGACGCGTGCTCCGTGCAACTCTATGGGAAAGTCGCGGTTGGAAAATTACAGTTTAAGGACACTTCGGAGAGGACTTGAAGCAAACCCTTTGGAACATAGAAGGTTCTAAGGCCAGCACCCTTGCTGGCCTTAGGTACCCGTGTTACCTATCCCAGAGGAGCATGGTGCATAGGGGTCAAGTGGTGTCGAAAACCCTTGTCGTTTCCAATGGCGTGATGCGAAGAAGTACTGCTGTCGGGAAGATGAAAAGTGTCCTGTGGAATCCAAGCCTAGATCCGAGGTGAGAAGAACCTGAAAGCAGAGGGGACAGAGTCTGGGTCACTTCAGGGTGACCAGGGGCTCAATAGACGAATGCCCACCGATGTTGGATGCTTCAGGTGTGAAAATTGGATGCTTGACTCTGCAGCCACGGGGAACAGGAGATGTCGACGATGACCAAAGGCTGGAGGTGAGCTGTCCCACAAAGGATGTCGAGTGCTGAAGGGTCAGTGTCCAGATTGAACACCAACAAGCATGGCAAAGGCAACCCATGAAGACAGAGGTAACAAGTTACGGTGAGGACCAACAGGGTCCTGGGGGCTCTCCAAGCTATGGGCAGTGTGGGCACGTCTGGAGCAACCAGGGAAGCCCAAGGAAATTCAAAGTGACCCTCGCAAGGACCCACAGGCCAACGGACCAGGGATCGCAAAGGGACCTCAAGCTGAATCGCAAAGCACCAGCCCACAGAGCACTCATGCAGTGGAGGCCGGAGATCTTTAGTGGAAATCCTGCTCGTGGTCGGGACTACACGTAGTCCAATGCACAGCCTCAGGGATTGCCAAAAATCATATGCTGCAAGTACACGGTGCACAGGGGTTCGGGTTGCACGGTCCCCACGAGGGACACTGGTCTCAGGATTGCTGAGAGAGCAGATCAACCTCAGAGACACTCGGGAACCCACCTCCTGTGTTGCAGAAATCTTTCGGGTCTTCAGGAGCTTGGGGGATGCAAACCGGTCAGATGCATTTAGGTGCCTGCTGCTGCAGGGGAGTAACTCCTGTACTCCAAGGGAGATTCTTCTGTCGTCCAGCGAAGTGTAGACCATCAAAGTACTTGGTTTCTGCTTGCAGAGTTTAGTCCAGGTAAAATACAAAGTCCTGTAGTCAGGTTTCCTACTTTATACCCAAGGAAGTGGTTGGACTAACTCTGGGGACCGACCTAGTGGAGGGTCAGGTCAGAGGGGTGGCTACACGCATGTCCTTTGTCCAGTTTCATGCCAGAGCAGGAGCAAATGCTCCTGCAACCAGTTTCAGTTGGACTATGCATGGGGACACCAAATGTGCCCCCAGTGCAGACTTACTGGCACTCTAAGAGTGCACCCACCCAGCCCCAATACACTAAAGCCTGTCTGGGAGGTGGTCACACCTCCCTGTGACAGGAAACCTATTGTCGGGCCTTCCTCTGCTCGAGCTTGGCTCAGCAGCAGGAGGGCAGACTCATGTCTGTGGCTGGCAGCATCCATTTTGTGATGCCCAAGTCTAGAAAGCTGGTACCGGGTGTACCGGTGTTACACATAAGTCCCTCTAGAAGGGTGGAATCATACCTTCCCCTCCAGTTACTGGCGGGGAGGTATGATTCCAAGGTGTTTGACACCAAACACAACATGTTTCTAAGCAGCCGTTTTAAAGTTAGCATTTACCGCGAGGTTATAATGCACTTAAATATATATGGTTGGCTGCATCACAGACAACCCCGGAAAATAGGTTCCGAAGGCTGCAGAGGGGCTCTGCTCATGCAGGGGCACCCTCTCACACAAAACCCAGCACCCTGCCTTCAGGATTGATAAGGCCTTCCATAGGGGTGACTGATAGGTTTATATGTGCAGTGATGTCATTTTGAATGGCCTCTCAGTGGTGGCACAAGACATGCTTCAGCCCCTGGGAGGCCTCTGGTGTACATATGCCCTGGGTACATGGTGCACCATATTCTAGGGACTGATTAGGGTACCCCAGTATGCAATCTGGAGTGTACCTAAAGTACATGCAATCAATTTAGAGGAGAAAGCAGATAGTCTGGGGTCCTGAATAGCAGGATCCCAGACAGTCTAAGTCAAAAACAATGATACATCAGCAAAAGGTGGGGGTAACCATAAAAGGCAGATCCTACTCTCCTACACCGTGCCTGAGGCTGGACAGGGTGAGAAGACGGCCACCAAGCATGGTCACTGGTGTCCTCTTCTTAGGCCTCTGCAACCACTTGCATGCTGATGCCCTCGTCTGCTATGAACCAACACACCAACCAGTCCAGAAAGAAGTGAGAGCTGAGAAAGGGGGTGGGGGGTAAGTGCTGCGATTAGTATAAGACACCCACACTGTTTGAAACGTGCTGTTGCAGCTCCTGCATGTTGGAGTTTGTGCCTGCTCCCTGACTGTCTGCTACCCCAGGACTGCCAACCTTTTTGTCTCAGCAAAAAGAAGAGGGAAGAGCAGTCCTCGAATAAGACAAACTGAGCCCAGCATGCCACGGAGGCTCTGAGAACAGAGACACAAGAGACTGTAGGGTCAACAGTAAAGCTGCATTGATAGAATGCTGTGTGCTGGACTGTCACCATATGTCCCAGCATGAGGCGAGGGAGTTACACCGACACTGAGGGACCCGCCTTGCAGCGCCCGTGTAGGCAGAAGGTCTAAACCTACCCTCGCTCCAGCCCAAGTGCCCGCGCCAGCAAGAGCCACATCCATCACCTGTTGTAGCCCTAAGAAGCCATGACGGGCAAAGGGTGCACCACAAGCTACCTATCAGTGCAAAGAGAGTCTGCCTCCTGAGCAGCGTATCGGCTCAGCAAGAGGTGTGCTGATGTGCATACCGGCAGTTGCAACAGCGCCCAGCCCACAGGTGAGCACAGCCTGGCCCATGGCTGCACCGGCTCTAAGTACCAGCCCATCTGCAGCGCTGTGAAGTGCAGCATCGCATGCAGCGTAAGTGAGTCTGCCATGGCCTGTGTGAAGTAGCTGAAGTGCCACCTAGCGGTTGCCTCTTGCACAGCACCCAGCCGTGACAAAAATAAAATAGGCGGCCCAATCAGCTAATCACCTTTTAATGACATTGTATGTGCCTGCAGTGCCCCCCACATACCTGAACCCATGAACAGGAGGCCTCAGTCATCCTTATTGCTGTAGGTCTACATGAGAGAAGCAAGACTGCTGCTGCATGAGTCAAGAGATGGCTCCAGCGCCACCAGGAAGCAGCCTCTGCACCCGGCACTAGAGACTCGCAAATTAAGCAGCCCCGAAAGGGGCTCACAGTTTTGCAAAAGTGAAGTCACTGAGCCACAGACTGCCAGAAAAGACTCAAAGGCCATTGGCCTGAGAGAAGATGCCACCCGCAGCTACTAGCCCCATTTAATGCCCAGCCAGCATACCCAGCACAGAAGTGTCACTGTTGGCCCATCATTGCACATGTTACACAAAGTGACCAACTCTGCCAAGCACACCTGCACTCAGGCAGGACCTATTGCCATGACGGCATAGTCTTGGGGTGCCAGCACTACACCTGCGAGAGAAGAAAAGAAGATGCAGGCATACAGTGATCCAGCTGAGGACATCGCTAAAGAGACAATTCCAGTTACAGAAAGGGCCTGGTTGCCCACCAGGTGACTGCAAGAGGGACGCTGATGCCATGAGGAGGAAGACTGTCACTGCTCCCACATGTAAGGAGCTGCCTACCATCGGTCCAACACATATGCCCAGCTCCACCAGTTCTCCACAGAGACAAGAAGAGTGGAAAGGGCTAGCATGGCCCAGATGCAGGAGGGAGACCCTCTATGTCTCCACTGCACTAGCACTGCCCACAGTTGGCCAGAGACTATTCAGGAAGTGCCCTCAACACTGCCTCTACACTGTGTCAAGCAGTGGCCCATTACAGGCTCAGGGTGAGTTGCACATCCCCTCGTGGCATGCTGCGACCACCACAAACGGAAGGAGTCCCTCACCTCCCACAGTGATCCTGAGTTGCACCTAGAATAACATGTTGAGGAAAAGAAAGATATGGAAGAGGCTGCAGACCAGATCCATCAAAGCACCCTTACCTCCACTGCCGTCCATGACAAGATGCCCTGTCTTACAGACAGGACCAGACTTGTGAGTGGTCTGCAATGGGAGATGATGCGCAGTCCAACAGACGTGACAGAGCTGGCAGGAGGTCCCAGTGAGAAGAGCTGACAACACGTGGCCTGTTGCCATTCTTTTGCAGCATGTGCAGAGCAGACATGCAACATGTGGCCTTTTGCCACATCACACAGCAAGTAAAAATATGAGAGCGTAGCCCGTTGTCACATTGCAAAGAAGAGATGAAGAGGAGTGAAAGGAGTGTGATAATCCTGTTCCACTGAAGAACAGACAACCACAAGTGCACTGGTGAAAATAACAAGGGGACAAGAAGGAGGACCTGAGTGCACCTACCAACACTAGCCAGCCACCAGGGTGTGGAGACATCACAGGAGATAACTCAGCAGGAGTACGAACTTAAGCCACCTGCATGCACAAACCGTGTATCTGCCCTATACTTCACAGTGTGACCGTCCAGCCACCTGTCACCAGCTGCTTAAAGTAAACCACATACCTGCTTGCAAGCGCACATGCCAAAGAAGAACGGATGCACCGAGTGCACAACAAGCTATATGACTGCAAAGTCCCTCCACTCACCCTTCTTCCATACACGTTATCGCCACCTGTCACGTAAGTCGTCTAATGGCAACCACTCCATCATTTGCCACGTGCATCACCACCACATTGGAGCATTAAGTAACAAGACTGGAGTCCTGCTCCCTTTGCCATACAAACTGACATGAAGCACCAGTGACCATCTGAAGAACTAGTGACCACCTGCTTACCTGGTTTACATCCTGATCCTTGTAGTGGAGCAATTTCTGACCAGGACACATCCACCCCTGACGTTCCACGAGTGACTAAGTAGTGGCTCTGAGGTGGTCTTGTGGCTGTCAAGATGCAGATACATATGCAGCCCCAGTGCAGCCCACAGGGAGTCCAGTGGCAATTCAACCAAGGGCCTCCCCCAACGTGAGAGATGGACTTGACTAAGCCCAACTGCAGGATTTCAGGAGGTAGCCAGGCCATGTAACAGAGACCAACAGGTCACAGCGCGCTAAGACTGTCTTCAGTGGACCAAGCAACACCATCTTCAAGCATTCACAAGGGACTCCACCAATGCTCCTGATTCACTATGTTTGAACTGTTAATCCCCAACAGCATCACAGTGAGAGCACGCTGGACTGATCAGCATCACATGGGTGCACTGTCAACCAACTGACGCCGAAGGATCCGGACTTCATCAGCACCGCATTCATGTCCAGAGGTACCTGGTTAAATTATGGATGCGTGCCAAGATGCCAAGGTGCTCCAAGCTACCCCTGTCCACCGCTGTCCTGTGTACTGCCTCTAGAACCTGTGAGTCTTAATTTGTTTTAGTTTTTTATTATTCCATAACGCAGGTTGGACCTTTGTTTTTAATAAAGTTTGGGAGGAATATTTGGTCCTGCTGGACACAGTCTAGTGTTTTACCTGTCTTTCCCATGAGGGCTGGCCCATACACCCACCCCACACCCATCCAACACAGGCGTCACCAGTCAGGAGACCCTGCCAATCAAAAGGTCCCAAGTGTACGTGCTTGTTGACAGTTCCAAGTACTTTTACCTCAGTGTCAGTGTCACTGGGACAAAGAGAAACAGACATTGGCACAGGAAGACACTCACAATAGGACATGGAAATATTAACATTGAACAGGGAGAATGCACACAATAAGACAAGGAAAACAAATATTGGGACAGAGATAACAACCAGAGGGGGGTATTAATTCTCACAGGTCTACAGATGGTGCTTAACCAAATAGCGTGAATTTCTAAAGAAGAAAAGACAGTTGAATGCGGTGCTATAGGTGAGGGAAAAAACCCTAAACCCTCAAATAGGGACCAGGAGGTCCGACTGAGTATATACAACAAGTCCTATGCACATGCAAACCTGTAAAGAAAACAGTACAACACAATTAATGTTGGTCATGGATGAAGACAATGGTGTCCTTTTTGGAATGTTCGCTTTAATTGTCACATTTCATAGCAAGCCAGCCAACACGTGTTTCGTCAATCGTGTTTTTAAGCCCTTGACTTCTTCAGGGCTGTAGAAAGGCAAGCTGATATTTAGATCTTGAAACCGGTGATACTTCCGACCCGGTAGGTCATAAATGTTCAAAAGGCTGCTCTTAGTGTGACTCCTTATCCCTTCTGTAGTACTGGAACCTAGAGATGCAGATATTGGAACAGGCAGACATGCACACTGCGATAGGGAGAAACAAACATTAGGACAGGGAGAAGTGGTCAATGGGACAGGGAGAAACAACCATTAGGAAAGGGAGACATGGACACTGGGACAGGGAAAAGCAAAGATTAGGACAGAGAGCAACATATGGAGCCACTACACAGCACTAGGACAGGGAGACATGGATACAGGATCAGGTAAGCACAATATGATACTACTGGAAAAATAGAAAATTAAGTGATTGACACGGACATTAAGACAGAGAGAAAAGGACACATTACACTGAGACAGAGAGACAAGGACATAGTAACTGGACAGCAAGTTGTTGACATTCACACTGGCATATGGAACCAGAGACAGACACTGATCAGGGAGACAGAAAAAAAGACACTGGAACTGGGAAGAACAGCCACTGGGTCGTGGCTACTGGCACCAAAATCAGAATAGGGAGGCACAGACACAGAATCCAGAACATGGGGCACTGGACAAGGAAGCACAGATACTGGCAATGGGACAAGCCAACCAGTAAGCTAACATAACACAGGCAGCATGAATGTGAATTCACCAAACTGTCCGGACTGGTGGAAGAGGCAATATGGACCATTTGGCAGCTGGTGACAACACAGGGCTGATCACGTATCCTACACGTAAGCTCCTCAGCAACCTCCATTTTTCTTCTGATGTTCCTGGTGAAGTGTAAGGAGTGAAGACTTCAGACGGTAAAGAGTGATCCTAGAGCATGCTTCCTTCTGCCTTCACCACCCCTAGCTCCAGAGATCACAGTGCTAAGGGAGGTCAAGGGTGATCCAGGGGGAGCAGCTACTAGCTCTGGCAACTTCCAACTGAAATCCATACTAGACAGGCTTTCTTGCCAAGGGTATAAGCTATTGGCAGATGTTGTTGATTACATATACCAACAAACTGTAACAATAATGACTAAGTGCATTGTCTTCTATCCCAAAATGTTCGGGTAAAGTACTTTAGTATGTGGTGAGCTCCTGTTAAGATCCTTCTACATTAGAGCCAGCTATAGTCCATTATGTTATATTAGCGCTAAGGTCCTCTTTCTGAGGGCCACTTAGGCCTAATTTAGGTGCAGACAGGAGTGTGTGTCCCAACACACATCTCAACTGGAGGGGTAGCACTACACTTTCTTCCCAAGCATGTTTTGCCACGTATCATCAGTAGGAATTTGTGCAAAGCAATCAGTAGAACTAGGAATGGAGTGGTAATACCGCATGCGGTACATACAGCACCCAGGGTATGAGTATTTACTGAATGCAGGGTTAGCACAACTAAAGACCTCCTCATATAGAATAAGGCCCTATTTGTATTTGCACCCTGAAAAAAATGAGAAGCTTGTTTTTTCATACATGAACATATGATCAATAATGACTTGCCTTGACTTTATTCCCAAAGAAGGTAAACTATAAAATCCACTTTGCGTGTTTAAATGCTATATCGAATACACTAACAAAAGTTTCCCATGCCTGTCTCTTAAAGAAAACCGGTTCTTAATCTAATTATCACTCTGCTGAAAAAAAAAAAACATTGCTGGACCCTCGCCCACTCTAGTAGTGGCATCCTTGATGATCGAATCTCATCCTGATTCCTAAAAACAGAATGGATTCAACCGCATTTTAGGGAACACTTTGAATATGTCTTAGGCTCAAACAACCCAAGTATCCCTTTAATTGCGGTTGTTTAGGAATGGTTAAAAGGTTAGTATATAGGGGGTAAGGATATAATGGTCCTGTTGCCCTAATAGCTCGTTGACATGATTCAGCCTTAAGTGAAAAGGCCTCTGGGAAAAGGGCTTCCATCAAGAAGCATCGATTGCCCTGGGATTCATTCCAAAATAAATACTACATGCAACACTAACATGGATGCACAGTGAAATATTACTCACCTAAACTTGCTGCATTGAGGCGTGATCCCTGTATTGAAAGAAATCATACATCATAACAATTGTGGTTCAGTGACTAAATATCGAGGGACATAATATAGAATGCCCAAAATATCGACGCCAAAATATAGAAGGACAGAATATCGACTCCCTATCTACAAACAGGCAAGTACTAAAATATCGATTCCAAAATATAGAATGTTAAAATATAGTTAGCTAAAATATCGAATTTTTTAAATGTATTAAAAATAATATAAAAGTAATTAAATATTAAAAACAATTAAATAAAAGATACATAATATAATATAAAAAAGCTTAAAATGTAAACATAATAAAAGTAATGTAAAAAAAGTAGAGCTTTTGTTGGATAGTGATAGCGTAAAAATTACTATTCCCACTCCAGTGAGTGCAACAGTAGGGAAACGTTGGATAGCATAGGGGTAACAATTACTATTCCCACTCCAGTGAGTGCAACAGTAGGGAAAGCGTTGGATAGCGTAGGGGTAAAAATTACTATTCCCACTCCAGAGAGTGCAACAGTAGGGAAAACGTTGGATAGCATAGGGGTAAAAATTACTATTCCCACTCCAGTGAGTGCAACAGGAGGGAAAGCATTGGATAGCGTAGGGGTAAAAATTCCTATTCCCACTCCAGAGAGTGCAACAGTAGGGAAAGCGTTGGTATGCGGGAGGTTAAAAATTACTATTCCCACTCCAGAGAGTGCAACAGTAGGGAAAGCGTTGGATAGCGGGAATGGAAAAATTACTATTCCCACTCCAGTGAGTGCAACAGTAGGGAAAGCGTTGGATAGCGTAGGGGTAAAAATTACTATTCCCACTCAAGTGAGTGCAACAATAGGGAAAACGTTGGATAGCGTAGGGGTAAAAATTGCTATTCCCACTCCAAAGAGTGCAACAGTAGGGAAAACATTGGATAGCGGGAGAGTTAAAATTACTATTCCCACTCCAGAGAGTGCAACAGTAGGGAAATAGTTGGATAGCAGGAAGGGAAAAATTACTCTTCCCACTTCAGTGACTCCAACAGTAGGGAAAGCATTGGATAGTGTAGGGGTAAAAATTACTATTCCCACTCCAAAGAGTGCAACAGTAGGGAAAACGTTGGATAGCGTAGGGGTACAAATTACTATTCCCACTCCAAAGAGTGCAACAGTAGGGAAAGCGTTGGATAGCGGGAGGATAACATTTACTATTCCCACTCCAGAGAGTGCAACAGTAGGGAAAGCGTTGGATAGCGGGAAGGGAAAAATTACTATTCCCACTCCAGGGAGTGCAACAGTAGGGAAAGCGTTGGATAGCGTAGGGGTACAAATTACTATTCCCACTCCAGTGAATGCAACAGTAGGGAAAACGCTGGATAGTGTAGGGGTAAAGATTACTATTCCCACTCCAAAGAGTGTAACAGTAGGGAAATCGTTGGATAGCAGTAGGGTAAAAATTACTATTCCCACTCCAGTGAGTGCAACAGTAGGGAAAGAGTTGGATAGCGGAGGGTAAAAAATACTATTCCCACTCCTGAGAGTGCAAAAGTAGGGAAAGTAATGATTTAAATTTAAAATAAGATTACATTAATTATCAATACCAATAAAAAGGTAATTAAAAATAATTACCAATTAATAACAATGAATTACCATTGAAAAATATTAATTATCAATTAATAAAAATTAATTACCAATTAATAATTAATTATCAATTATCAATACACATAAATAAATAAATTAATATTTACTTAATTACAATTAATTCACTTCCCACCCAATTCCCCTATTAACCCACAACCTACTCCCAATAATAAAAAATACAATTAACATTATTATCAATTAATTAATTAATAAAAATAATGTTGCAATTAATAAAAATTAATTAGCAATTCATACAAATTATTTGGCCATTAATACAAAATTAATTACCAATTAATAATTAATTATCAATTATTTATCAATACACATAAATAAATAAATAATTATTTACTTTATTAAAATTAAATTACTTCCCACCCAATTCCCCTACAAACCCACAACCCGCTCCTAATAATACAAAATACAATTAACTTATCATAAACTTTATTCGACAATTGAGTCATCAAAGTATATCTATAAAATACATCAGTCATTCATAAATACATCAAATTCCATACACAGTTAATATAACTCATGAAGAATAGGTTTAAAACACAATATCTAAAAATCTCATTTACTAAATATAATACAATACAATTTCATCATGTCTAAAACGTACCAGTAACTAATATATGGTAGTGGGTGAAAGGTGTCAATTCATCACAACAGGAAACAGAGGACTTTGCAGTTAAGCTCTGGGCAAGGAAAGTAATTTGATTCGAATTGTCCAGGCCCAATGCAAAAATTTTGCCATTGCAATTGTAAGTTTCGGGTCTGTCCTTAAAATTATCAGAGTATCAACATATCTCCGTGTGCCCATAAGTTTACAAATAGGTTTGATCCACATCCGGCGTGGTGCAACATATTGGGGACATCCAAACAAAATGTGACCAACTGTTTCTTGTTGACCCGGGCACCAGGGGCATCTATCACTTTGGGACCCATCCCATTTCCCCGTAAACTGTCTAGTTGGTAATGTACCAATCCTAAATTGAAAGTATAATTTACGGTCATAGGGTCTTTCAATTGCATCTCAATATTCTTCAAAATCAGGTGCATTTTTAAATTCAAAAAACCGACCCGTAAGATTTGTAGAAAGCTTTTCCATCATGGATGCATAATGCACCATTTCCCAATATCTTGCTTTCATAATCTTTTGAGATGGGAAACTTGCATTTTGGGGATTATTCCACAATTCAGACATTCCCATATTCCCTAAAAGTGATCTGATCTCCCTCAGCCATTTTATTTTATTGAAGGGGTCGTTATTGATGATATCCATAAGGCCCCGAGCATAATGCATCAATTCCTCCGTAGTCCATATTCTACACCAATATAACAGTGGGCGCAATTTTACTAAGTCATTGACCCCTTTTTTCCCTAGATCCCATAATAAAGGAATTAAAGGGGTACTTTGCGGGACACCTGTCAACTTGCGTAGAAACTCATTTTCCACCTTGATCAACCGAGTTGTGTTTTCAAAGCCCCAGAGTTCGGCTCCATATAAGACCGAACTCAATACCTTCATCCCATAGATCTCCAGAGCTGGGCGAATAGGTTTTGTTTGTGAGCTTTTGAATTTCTGCAGTAGACAACCACCTTGTTGCTGGTGCTTTAAAACAGCCATATCAATATGACGATTCCAGCACATGCCCCTTTGCAAAGTTACCCCCAGGTAGGTAAAAGCATCCACCTGTTCTAGGGGACAATTATCCATAACTATATTGCCTCTAAAGGATCCATGTTCATTAAACGCCATGAACTTGGTTTTGGCTGTATTTATTTCCAGCCCATGCCGGCGACAAAAATCCTCGAAACGCAACACAGCTTTCTGCAGGCCACTGGGAGTCTTAGAGATGATTAAGGTATCGTCCGCAAACATGAGGACAGGGATGCGAATGCCATCCAGCACCGGGGCATCCGTGGGGCACAGAGAGAGGTAATCCACCACCCCATTGACAAAGAGTGAGAACAGGGTGGGCGCCATTACGCACCCCTGCCGCACTCCTCGTTCAAAGGGGGAAGGCTTCAGTAACCTCCCCCTGTAGCCCCCACCGCACCCGTGCAAAAGTGTTCTCATGCAAGCGGACGATCAGAGTCAATAGCTCTGGAGCCATCCCAAGGTCTTTCAGGACCTGCCATAATTTGGCCCGTGGAACTAGGTCAAAAGCTGCTCTCAGGTCCACCAACACTGCATATAAGGACCCCTTCCCCAGGACCACAGATCGCCAATACAGGTTTACCAATCGAAAAACTTGATCTATTGTGCTAGTTTTCTGACGAAAACCCACCTGTAATGGACTCAAGATGTTGTTTTCATCAATCCAGACTTGTATCTTAAAAAGAACTAACCTGCCCATAATTTTTTTAATAGAGTCAATCAGGCTAAAAGGCCTGTAATTGCCTGCAACTGACTTATCCCCCTTTTTATAGACTGGCACGATTTCTGCCCCCTTCCAGGAAGGAGGAATGACCCCGCCCTGGGCTATTGCATTAGCCAATAAAACTATATACTTCCGCCACATTTGCTTATCATTTAAGAAAACGTCTGCGGGGATACAGTCCATTTCTGGAGCCCGTCCCTCAGTAACAGCCTCAAGAGCCCTATCCACATCTTCCAAGCTAAAAGTAGCATCTTTATAAAACGAGTGTGGAGACATCATTCCAAATACAATTAACATAATTATCAAGTAATCAATTAATATAAATTAATTACCAATTAATAACAATTAATTACCAATTAATAATTAATTATCAATCAATTAATTATCAAAACATATAAATATAATTAATATTTAATTAACCATAATTAAATTACTTCCCACCCTATTCCCCTATAAACCCACAACCCGCTACGGAATTAAATTACGCAAAAATTAAATTACATAACATTCATTAGTTTAATAAATTAAACATACATTACAAAAATAATACATAATTTTAACACATATACTACCATACATAACACTAAAAAAAATCGATATTATGGTAATCTATATTTTAACATTCGATATTATGGAATTCTATATTTTTAAATTCTATATTATGGAAATCGATATTTTGTACCCCAATTTCGATATTCTGACCTATCTATATTTTGATAATTCGATATTCTGTCCACTCTATATTTTAACTTCGATATTCTGGGCAGTCAATATTTTGGAATCGATATTTAGGGTGTTCACCAACAATTGTATCCAGGGTGATGTCACAGACATGTGTGTAATTGATTGTAGTGAAGTTATTCACGCATGGACAACTGCTTGGATTTAGCATTCCTATTAACTTGTGCTTAGTGCCGAGACAACACAACTCAGATATACATACATATATACATGCACAAGAATTTATATGGGGAAAACATAGTAATTGGTCTTTGGGCCAGGTGTGCCATCTACAAATTGTGCGATTGTGCTATACACAGCAAACCATGACTAGTGAGGATAATATCCCATCAGTTCTCATAAACATATGCTCAAAAGAAGGGGACTTTCCCTAATCGGGAATCCTGTATTGCCACATGAAATGAGGGGGGTTATTTCCATGTAGTCACATACTACAATCACCAGTAGTCAAAACGTCAAAAGGGGAAGGCACCAAACAGCTGTAATTAAAGGTATATCTTGGTTGGTATTTTTATTTTAGACCAAGGCCTAAGAAATATTCAAAGCGCCCCCTGAAATACGGTTGAGCCCATCCTAGTTTTTTTAGGGACCAGGATGAGATATAGCTACTACTAGAGTAGGTGAGGGACTAACAAATAAAACTTAATTTTTTTCTTTGCCAGCAGAGTGATAATTAGAGTATGTACCAGTGTTCTTTAAGAAACCAAGAGCCAGGCATGGGATAATTTTTATAGTGTATTAGTTGAACCAGGGGGAGTGTACCGCCCTTCCTGTATATTTAAGTTCTGTCTTACCTGCCCCAAACCAGGTTTTTAATTTTTTTGTATTAGAGTCTCTCGTTGCATACAGGGACAATATCGTATACACAACAGAAACAAAGTTAAACAAACAACCTGTGGCCTCCCATTCCTATTACCCATGTGCCCACAGATACATTCATATTTGCTGTTACACATGTCTGATCAGTGTTTATACACGCACAGTACTATCCATCTTCGCTTTACGAGGACGCTTCTTGATCTCTAGTCCACAAATATTGCATTAGTGGTTCCCAAATGTCCCTGGGTCGAGAGGGAGCCAGTAGCTCCTCGGCATACAGTTCAAGGTTCTCCCTACAATAACAAGGTCATTTATCCAGTGTTCTAGCATTGGAGCAGCCGAACTCTCTCATTTCATCACCACCCTCCTTTTCGCCATTAGAAAAGCAATTCTAATGAATTTACCAGTGACACCCTTCACTTCCGGCTTAAAACACAGTAGGAACACCTGTGGGATACATTGTAAGGTTACAGTTGTCATGACTTGAAGCCTGTGTTTCACCTCTGCCCAGAATTCAGCCACCCGACCACATTCCCATGCTAGGTGCCAGAAGTCTGCTCCCTGAAACCCACATCTTTTGCATGCATCACTCTCCAGAAGGCCATATTTGTGCAATCTAAATCGTGTATGATATATTTGGTGAAGATATTTAAAGTGAATGGTAGGCAGATTGCCATTAGAAGTGAATGCACTAGTGAGTTGACAGCAGTAATCCCATTCCTTCTGCGTTAGCTGAGGGTGAAGTCTATTATTCCACCTAGCAAGGCTCTTGTCATCAGTAGCAAATTTCTCGTCCCTTGCTGCCCTCTATAGTTTAGGGATCAGCTTGTGTTGTGTGGGGCTAATCAGAAGCATCTGAAGAGTTTGCAGCGTTGGTGGCTCATCAGGAAAGGTGTGATAGTGTGCCTGCACTGCCCTCTTAAGCCTGTGAAATATAAACAGGAAGAGCAGCGACTTGTGTACATATTGCAGCTCCTCTTCCGTGATGAAACTGCCATTGGGGAACAGGCCCTGCATGTTATCTAAACCTGCCAGTCTCAGGGTGTGCAGGGTGTGCATAGCACCTGCTTCCCATGTAACCAATAATGCCGCATGATGTGCTAGTGGGAGCGAGGGGGCATACAATGGAGGTTTTTCAGCCAGTTGACCTATAGCCTGCCAGGCTGCAATTGTGGTGTCTATTGTTTTGATTTCCTTTTTGGGAGTACCTCTGTGGGAATGCGATAATATATATCTTAATGGAATCGGGTGTGCGTCTCCGTCTTCAACCGCAACATGCGGAATGAATTTGTGATGATTGTACCAATAATATGCATATTGCACCTGCGCGCAGAGATGGTACAGATGCATGTCTGGTACGCTAAAGCAGTCTTTATTATAGTCCAGGGTATGTGTATCCCAGCTCACGCGTGCTGCTTCCCTCCCCATACCAGCATCACCAACAGCGAGCGTATGGTTTAAAAAAAATGCTGGGTCAATTTTAAGGGTATGTTGCTAAACAGGTACAGGAATCAGGGTAGAACGATCATCTTAATTAGGGCTATGCGATCAGCTAGTGATAACTGCATTCCCGTTCATCGAGCAACTTGTTGTTCCAGCATGGTGCATGCAGCACCACAATTTTCCCTTATGACTATGTCCGGATCACGGTGATCCCAAACACCTAAGTATTTGACAGGGTCGACCACACAAGAGAAACTCCAAAGCATGGGCAATAGTGTTCGCGCTCAGAGGTTCTACCAGTGATTTATTCCAATTAATACTGATCCCAGAGAAAAGCTCAAATCTGATATATTCACGTAGAACTGGCGCCAGGAACGTCTGCAGTTCCCTAACAAAGAGCATCATGTCATCGGCAAATAACGATATGCTTACAGGATGATGTGCAAAATGTAGGGCTGCCTCTTTGTGCCGCTGCCTAATGATACAAGTCAACGGCTCCAGCATTAGGAAAAAGAGAAGTGATGAGAAAGGGCACCCTTGTCTAGTACACCTGCCTATCTGAATTGGATCCGACGTGAGTCTATCTACCCGGACACGTGCCGTAGAGTCCGTATACAACAAGCGCACCCATCTGCTATAAAATTCGGGGACCCCTATGGGTTGTAATATTTGTTCATGTAGCCCCACTCATTAGAATCAAATGCTTTGGTTCATCCAGCATAACTACAGCAGCTTGGAGATCAGGGTCAAGTATATGGAACATTGCAAAAATTGTGCGAAGATTGTATGATGTGGACCTTTCTGGTATGAACCCAGATTGGTCAGGCAGGACCAGCTTCAGCATTAACGGTTGGAGTCTAGTGGCTAAGATTTTTGCTAAGATTTTTGTGTTTATATTAATGAGTGACAAGGGGCGACATGACTCACAGAGAGATGACGCCTTGTCTGCTTTCTAACAAAGTAATTATCAGGGCTTCTCTAAGGGTAGGTGGTAGTCTTCCCAACTCACAGGCCGCCTCGTACATATCTAGCATGTGGGGTATCAGTGCATCTGCAAATGCCTTGTAGAATTCACACGTGAGGCCGTCCGGCCCAGGTGCTTTCTTAGGTAGCGAACAAATCGCCTACGGATATCAGCGGCTTCAATCGGCTGACATTGATACTCCCGCTGCCCAATAGAGAGCCAAGCCATGGCGATGTCTGGCAAATAGTCATCTAATTCCCTGGTTTCGATACCCCCTTTTGAGGTGTACAACTCAGCATAGCAGCTACGGAACTGGGCAACTATTTGCTTACGTAGAGTAATGATCTCGTCCTGTATCATCTGTAATTTTTGTTATGACATGATGTTCCGCTCTGAACTTAATCATAGAGGCTAAGTTATGACTCGGTCTGCCTCCTTCACCATACGCATGGGCCACATGTCTCTTAGAGAGGTAGCGCACCTCTCCAACCACTAGTTCATTGTACTCCAGAATGAGGTCTTTGATTTGAGCCAGTGTGTGCGCACATGGGAGGGCCTCATAATCTCGCCAAAGCTGCGCTAGTGCAGTCTCCCCCTGGAAAGATGGCCTCAGATATCTTTGAGTATACCTGATGTTGTACTGATGCATGTGCCTCTGATAGTGGCCTTAAAGACTTCCCAGAGAGTAGCGGTACTACTCACCGATCCCTTATTTAAATCAAAGTATTGAACTATGGCCTCTCTGATTGTGGTAGTGTATAAAGGGTCAAGCAGCGCCTCTGATCTGAAACGCCAAGTAAACTGGTGGGGGACGCACAACGGGATATGTAAAGAAAGACACAGGGTTGTGGTCAGATAGCGTTCTGGGTAATGCATCTATTGTAGAAACCCATGCATTTGCTTCGTTACTCAACAACCAATAATCCAGTCTCGACCAGCTACCGTGTGCTGTGGATGTGTGTGTGCCTTCCAATCTGTCTGTGTTACGGAGCCCCTATGTGTCTACAAGACCTAGTTCAGCCATCCCACTATTTATGACCTGAGCTGCCTTGGGTGATTGTCCTCCCTGTTTGCTCGACTTATCTTTGCTGGGGTCCAAGTGTGTATTCAGGTCACCTCCCCATATAATTTTAGCTTCAGTCCACTCACGCAGCACATTAAAAATGCTTTCAAAGAACCCAGGTTTGTCAGTATTGGGACCGTATACATTCACTATAGTTAGGAGTGATCCAGCTAGTTTCCCATGAATTATAGCATAGCGACCCCCATCATCCAAGCAGGATTTGATAAAAGTGAACGTGAGACCACTTTTTATGAGTGTAATTGCCCCTCTTGCGTATGATGAGTACAGGGATGCCAGTTGATACCCAGCCCATTGCAAACCCGCCCTGTCCTCAGTCTGCCTAGTCAGACGTGTCTCCTGAAGGGGAGCAAACTTAACATCATGCCTGTCTAAATAGGCCAATACTTACTTAATTTTTTGGAGGGGAGTTCAACCCACATACATTCCACGTCATGCATGTAATCTTTTCCTTATCCAGCACTGTTATGTGAATTTATCAAGCAATATGCGCAGTGCATCTATGAAAGAGGGCAAAAAGTAAAACAGCAGTTGTGTCCATGGATTCCAGTCGGCCACATAAAACAGTCCCATACTACCCCGCCTCCCACTACCTCCCCCCACCCACTTCAGCACCCCTAACTTGCCAAAGCCATCCCAGGAACAGAAAACCAAACCTCAAATACAAAACATAGTTGCAGTTAAATGCAGGGAGCACCCGTGGGGGAAAGCTGGAGCACTTTTACCCCCCTAGATGAGAAGGGAGGTGGCAGAAAAACTTAGAGGAATCTCCCTCATCTTCTAAATCTCTAAACAAAGAGGGATACAAAAGAGTATATTTACTGGTGATATCGTTATACAGTACTTGCAGTGCAGTAAGTTAACTGACTGGCTGGGGGGGAAGCAAAAAGATCTCTGGACAGGCCCCCCGCTAGCACCCCCATGAGAGCAACCCAATTCCACAAAGCCTGGAACATCTCTCTGCAATGCCAAAGAACCCAATGAATACATCAATACACATAGTTCAGCGTTGATCAGTCCTCTTCGCCTAATGTGTCAGAAGTATCACGACCCTTTCGTTTAAATGTTTTTTGCGTACTCCATAGCTGATTTGGGATTAGTGAAGATTTTTGTTTTGCCCTTTGCATCAATGCGCAGACGGGCCGGGTACAGCATGGCATATGGTACATTCTGTCGTACTTTAATATTCGGGACCGCGTAGGGGACAGGGCCCTACCCCTGTCTATCTTGGTATTAGCGAACCGCAAATGGTAAATGCGGCATGTACGAGTGCTTTATATACCGTTCTAGCTATGAATGCACTGTGTACACGTTATTCTGCTCCACTACGCGGGTTCCATTTTGGAAGCAGTGGCCATCTTGTCATTGCCCTCACATAGGCTATAATGGAGTAAATACGGGCCTCACAGTACATGGGCTTTCCCTCTGACTTCTCTGTGACCTGGGCAGCTGGCTCTGCTGCCCTGGGTCAAACCGGTCTCACGAGCTCCCCTTCCTCCGTCCACCTGTGATTAGCATCAGGGCTTGACCCGTCATAAAACCCTTTTCATTCTACACAATCCCCCGGCTAATCTCTTCCACACCTGCTTGTTCCTGCTTTATGACTTGTTTCCCAAAACAGGAGATGCTCATGTTTATTGGGGGGTCACTTTACATCAAACGTGGGATCTGAACCTTACTGTGTAAATCATTGTGGGCTGGCCGAACTGGAATGTGGGATGGTCATCATGACTCTGCTTTTTCGTTTGTAATGTATACCTTTATATGGCCATATCGTAAACCAAGGAATGTGTGCCTGGAGCATGATATTTTGTACTTAAGGAGAAGTCCGTTCCTATGATTTTCAGCAGTCTCCTGAGAACATACACGCTGTTGTACTTCTAGGATACCTGTCATTGGTCTGCAGCCAATAAACGATTCTTTGACTTCACCCAGAAGACTCTGTGTTTCTGTAGGTCCGGAACAGGGTGAAACCCAGAAGTCATAGGGTGTGTGCCCCTGCACCGCTGGGTCTAAAATACCCAGTACTTCAGTTTGGCGCCCAACTCGGGACGATTTCAGCGGTACCAGTCCAAGCCAGAGGTTCGTGAGGAGCTTCGTGTGGAAATTCCGGAGGGAGGCCGCCACTTCATCGACCCCTGCATGTCGACGTGGTCCGAAAGTCTTTTCTGCGAGGTTCTCCGCGTCCCGACGGCTACGAAGGACTGCTGCCCTGATTAATCGACCTGTTTTGGACCCTTGACGAGTTTTGAGAGAGCGAAACAATCGAGAGAGTCTTCTGGTGACGCCATCGATCAGCAATATTCAGTTAAGTATAAGTGGAGCGTCTCCCATTTGTTTTGGTATCCTTCGGGATCATTTGAATTGGTACTTTGGAGTTTGCAAACGCCAAAACCAGAGGACTCGTGTATTCACGAGGCTATCATAATCGATAATCCTTTGACGTTTGGATCTAGACTAGTGAGCGAAGATGCCTGGTTCTGGACTATTTGGTAGATTATTCTGTTTGGGTTGTGGAAAAGATTTTCAGCTAGAGGAATCATGTCCGGTTCCTCCGGTTGGAACTCCAACTTATGAGCTCTATGTGAAACATGGCGTAGGCCCCATTGCATATAACGAAGTGTGGATCCACTACACCAGGAAAGATGGTGTTTTAAAATGGCCCCAAAATGGTAGTTTTGATACCGATATTTTAGATAATCTGGAAATTAAATTGTTTAAGAAGAAAGCCCGGCCGGCGATGTTTGACTCTTTCCGCTTATGGCGAAAGGAAGCCAAACAGAAGGAAATTAAGTTAGCGAAAAAGAATAAAAGAGAGAGAGGTATGTCAGTAATGCAAGCAGCTGTACAATTTAAAGACAATGAAGAGGAGCAAATGAATGAGCAATTGCACAGGCAGCGTAAGTTAGGGATTGACAAATGTTACCCAGCTTTGCCACATTCTAAGCAGGATGAGTCAGAAGAAAAGGAGAAAGATCCCTTGATGTCACATTTGTTGAGTTCGCCACCCCCGTATGCTCAAACTGCCACGGCGCCTCCCCAGCTTGTAAATATGCCGCCTCCAGTGCATATACTGCAAGCCTTGCCGCAACCGCCAGTTGCTTTTCAGCCAGTTCCTATTCCTGTAGCGCAGCCCTCTCAAGCGCCGCCAGTTGTGCTTCCAACTGCCCCCGCACTTCCTGCGACTTTGCCTAATCCAGTAACTGCCTCCCCTAACACTCTTCCTTCCACCACTCCAGTACCTGTCTCTACATCCTCTTTTCTTCCCTCTGTTTTTCCCCCTGTTCTCGCCTCGGCTTCTCCTTCAGCGCGACAGCGCTTAGCTAATGTGGTTACTACATTAATGTCTCCTCTCTTTGGGTCATCTGGTGCAACTCCTGGTGTACAGCGTAAGCAGTTGCGCAGCCAATTGCCTAACCCCGATGAGAAAAAGGTAATAGATCACATGGCGCGTAGATGGATCGTTTTTCCTTCACTTTATGATGTGGAATCAGTTGTCAACACTTTCCATCAATGGGATGCCCCTAAACAGAGATATGTGTTCGAGAAAATGTGCGAAATTCTCTGTGAAGAATTGGAGGATAGTGGTAAAAATCCGAACCCGCAGGAGTTGTGTAGAGTGAGGTTCGATTTTGGAACTGGTATAATTGTGGACCGCGAAGTAGATAAAGCAGTTGCGGTTGTATTGTCACTTAGGAATGACGATTGCCAACAGTCATTGTTTGAACAAGAGGTCCTTGTGGGGAAAAAGGCAAAAGCGCGACAATACCCCATGAGAGAAGTTCCCCCGGTATGGAAGGAAGCGGTTGCAGCTGTCGGTGGTAACCCCGCTGTGGCAGCGCATTTCCAGCGTGTTTGGGTGCATGTTCCATGGAAGCGCTCTGAAGTATTAGCGCTTAAGCAGTCCTTACCTGATCCCCGTAAGAACCCAGCAGGTTATTATAAAGAGTTGTCACAGACGGCAGGGTCATGCATTATGAATCTGGCCGATATAGACATGATGTTTGGCAATGTTGTTCCACAGCCTCTATGGGGATCAATTCGTAATGTAGATCACAATGCAGAACTAGGGGATACATGGGCCAACATTGTTGCTGCTGATGCTAGACAAACTGGTGGTGCGAAACCAGAACCTTTAGTAGCTGAACTGCCTGGTAGAATCATCACGTATATGAAGACAATAATGCCTGCGATGCGCGTAAATTGGGACAAGTTATCTGCATGCAAGCAGAAGAAAGATGAGACAGTGTCAGACTTCTTTACTAGGTTTGAAGAAACGTTTATTGACCACAGTGGGCAGGATATGAGTACTGAGGGTGGCCAACGGTTATTTGTGGATAAGTTTGTGCAGAATCTACTTCCTGACCTGTGTAAAAAGTTAAAAGATTCAGAGAGTTCCTGGGCTGTTTCTTCTTCAGCGCAAATACTGGCTACTGCACAGTATTATGAAAATAGAGATAAGGACGAGAAAGATAGAACAGAAAAGAAAACGAAGGAATTAAAGACAAAGGTCCTTTTACAGCAGGCCTATCCGCCACGTGGAGGTCAGAATAATTATAGACAACCACAAGGTGTCTATCACCAACCCCAACAGTTTCAGAACAACCAGCAAATGAATGGGTATTATCAACCACGTGTCCCTGTAGGTCCCAACCAATGTTCATACTGCAAAGAGGAAGGTCATTTTAAATATAGTTGCCCTAAATTAATGCAGCGGAACGGTAATATGTATGGCGCAAGAGGTAGGGGTGGTCAGCAAGCTCCTAGAGGCAGAGGGCGTGGAAATGCTCCCCAGAACGCGCGTCCTCTGCCGCCTCAAAGTGCCATCAATAGCTTTGATCAGCAAGTTAACGCGATTAGTAATACGGCCCAGTATTATAATAATGGTTATTATGCAGAGGACGGTGATGCAGAAAGTAATGATTACTAGGACAGCCACAGACAGAGAGAGGGAGTTGTTTCAGTGCCAGTGGATCAGAGTGGACCGTATGTTGAGGTGACGACAGCAAAAGTAACGGAGCCTTTTCTGCTAGACACTGGTGCTGCAAAGAGTTCAATCATGCATTCAAAACTCCCTGGCGCACCTTTGTCTGGCGATATAAATGTTTCAGTAGGTTTTTCTGGCGCCCCAGTTAGGAACCCGATTTCCTGTCCCATGTCACTTTCTGTTGGACCTTGCAAGCTGAAAGCACCCCTGATCCTGACAACAGGTTGTGGTGAGAATTTGCTGGGATTAGATTTGTTGAAAAGATTACACGCTACACTGTATTGTTCTCCTTCAGGAGTACAACTTACATTAGGCAAGAAAGTGATTTCCCCAATGTATTTGTCTAAAAACACGATGCCACCTGAATTGTCATCCCTTCCGGATGCCCTTTGGGCTATTGGTCCCAATGACGTGGGCCTCTTAGAGATACCGCCATATGTGGTGACTTTAAAGGCTAATGTCAGACTGCCACGTATTCCCCAGTACAAGATCTCTAATGAAGGGCAGAAAGCATTGTTAGACATTGTCAGCGACTTGATTCATAAGGGTGTGATTGAAGAGACAAGAGGCAACGTTTGCAATAGTCCGATCTTACCTGTCTTAAAACGAACGGATCCTTCACAGCCACCTGTTTACAGGTTTGTGATTGATCTTAGAGAGGTTAATAAGATTGTTGTGCCACAGTTTCCGGTTGTCCCCGATATAACTGCCTTGTTAACGATGATTCCAGCCTCTGCTGCATGGTTTTCGGTGATCGATTTAAAGAATGCTTTCTTTAGTATCCCAATTGCAGAAGAGAGTAGAGATATTTTTGGGTTTAGTCTGGGAGGCCGAAGCTTCCGCTTCAAACGCGCTCCCCAGGGCTACTGTGAGAGTCCATCCATATACAGTCAGGCTTTGAAAGCGCAGCTTGATGCACTTGTTTTACCTAGTGGCGCTATCCTGATTCAGTACGTGGACGATTTACTGATCGCCGCGGATACTGAGAAGATCTGTAAAGAAGCCACATTGTCACTGTTGCGCCATTTATCCGCTTTCCATCACAAAGTGTCTCTCTCTAAGCTGCAATATTGTCGACAAGAAGTGACCTACTTAGGTCATCTCTTATCGAAGGAGGGAAGGAAACTGACCCCAGAAAGAATTCAAGCCATTGCACAGTTGAGTGTGCCAAAAACACAGAGAGAAGTACGTGCTTTTTTGGGCATCACTTCATACTGTAGGCATTGGATCCCTAGTTTTTCTTTATTGGCAAAACCTTTGTTAGCCTTAACATGCAAAGACACACCGAATCCTATCCCATGGTCTGAAGAGTGCCAGAAAAGTTTTGTGGAATTGCGTAATGCATTATGTTCAGCACCTGTGTTGGGTACCCCCGACTACAGTAAGCCTTTTACATTGTATGTTCACGAGAAAGATGGATGTGCGTTGTCAGTGTTAACACAGCCTTTTGGTGACAGACCGCGCCCATGCGCATATTTTTCATCTACCTTGGACCCTGTAGCGAGGGCATTGCCAAGCTGTCTGAGAGCGACAGCTGCTGCAGCGATGTCTATCCGACAATCTGCTGGTTTGGTAATGGACAACACATTGATTGTTATGGTTCCACATGCCGTGGACACATTATTAAATAGAACTAAGACACAACACTTGACTAGTGCACGATTATCGGGCTACGAACTTACACTGTTAGCTAATCACATACACATAAAGAGATGCAATACGCTGAATCCAGCCACATTGTTGCCAATTCCAGCAGACTCAGATGAGATTGAGCAACATGACTGTCTGTTCAGGACAGAAGAAGAGACGAAAGGGAGAGTAGATCTAAAAGATACTCCCCTGACTGAGTGTGATGGCACTTTATGGGTAGATGGGTCCTGTTTCAAGCTCCCTAATGGTGACACGACTGCTGCCTATGCTATCACGACTTTGCACACGGTCGTGGAAACTGCACGAGTGCCACATAATTCGGCCCAAGCGGCAGAATTAATCGCCCTCACGAGAGCATGTGTGTTGTCTGAAGGAATGAGAGTGAACATATACACAGATAGCCAGTACGCCTTTGGCGTGGCTCATAATTTTAGGCGTTTGTGGAAAGAGCGTGGGTTCCTGACGTCACATGGAGCTAAAATTCAGAATGGCAAGTTGGTGAATGATCTCCTTGAGTCACTGACCCTACCGTTGCAAGTTGCGATCATGAAATGCAGTGCGCACAGGAAAGTCACAGATGATGTTGGACGTGGGAATGCGTTTGCTGATGAGACCGCGAGAGAAACAGCACAGAATGTGAAGACTAGAATGTATGTTGCAGGTCCCGCAAGATGGGTTAATGATGTTGAAATGTGTGAGAACACAATAGAGAGTGTGAAGTCGCTTCAAGCTGAAGCCACAGAAGAAGAGTTAAGCAAGTGGAGAGAAAGTATGGGTAAGTTGGATGAGAATGGTTGTTGGATTGATCTGACAGAACATAGGCGATGGTTGTTGCCTGATGCATATGTGCTTCCAGTGGTTACTATGGCACATGGAATGGCACATATCAGTACGAAAGGTATATGCAAGTTGTTGGCTCCAGTATGGCAGAATGCTGGGATTCCCAAGTGTGCAGAGAATGTGGTCAAGAATTGCATAGTATGCTTGAAGTACAACCCTGGTAGGGGAACCCCAACTCCGGCTGGTCACTTTGCACCCCCATCATGTCCATTTGAAGTTTTGCAGCTGGACTTTATTCACATGGAAAGATGCAACAACCTGAAATATGTACTGGTGGTTGTTTGTGCTTTCTCAAAATGGATTGAGGCTTATCCTCTGAAAGATAACACTGCCCTATCCACAGCCAAAGCCCTTGTGAAAGAGTTTTTCCCTAGGTTTGGGATGCCAAGAATGGTGTGGTGTGATAACGGAAGTGAGTTTGTGGGTAAAGTGATGAAGAATGTATGTGAAGGGCTAGGGATAAAGCAGAAGTTCCACGCTGCAAATCACCCCCAATCAGCTGGATTAGTAGAACGCTACAATGGAGCCTTAAAGCTCAAGCTGGCTAAAATCCAGGCGAGCACCGGTCTTAAATGGCCTGACGCTCTACCTCTAGCACTCCTGTCCACCAGAATGACCATACACTCACGAGTGGGACTTAGTCCCTATGAGGTCGTCTTTGGCCGCCCGGCTAATGTATGGGGCGTGCCAAGACCGGCGAAATTTAGTGAAATAGAACATCCAGTACTGCTCGATTACCTGTATGATTTGACGGTTAAACTGCGTGTTTTGCACCAACAGGTACATGATACTCTTCCCCAAGCCTCTGAACCTCCTGGACACCCTATCAACCCTGGCTCGTGGGTCCTGGTCCGGAATTTCCAGCGCAAGAGCAACGACGAGCCTCGCTGGATCGGCCCTCATCTTGTTCTTCTTTCAACAAGATCAGCAGTGCGAGTGAAAGGGAAGAAGCACTGGATTCATGGTACCCACTGCAAAGTAGTCCCCTTGCCTCTGCCATATGACCAGTGGGTCAAGGAGGGTATCGCCGACTCAGAGACAAACATTGTACCTCGTTTTGCACCATTCAGTGACGCACGCTTAAAAGGCACAGTTTCAGACCAAGAGAGTGACAATATTCTGCAGGAAGCTGTGCCACCATCAAATCGATTGGACACCACTGAGCCTGAACTTTTGTTTCAAGACCAAACAGCACCTGGCCGTCTCCGCTATAATTTGAGACCTAGGCCCATGGACAAATAAAGATTTCCTCATTATTTCCCTTTTGACATTTTTGCTACCCCATCTGTAGGACTTTCTTGATTTTTGTTTTTCGAACCACCATCCGGGTTCTGCCGCAGGGTCGCGGTGCCAAGACTTTGGGGTACAGGCCGAAGACGCTAGGTCGACGGTTCTGGTTGGTCTAGGGCGTTTCCCTGGACTGACAGGCGTACTCTTTAGCAGAAGAAACTCATCCGCCGCGAGCGGCCCGAGTAGAGGATGGAGTTTTTTAAGATGGAGAGACCGATTGAGGAAATGAACTTTTACGCAAGGATGTGTAGAATTGTAAAAAGTAAATGTTTTGTCTTTTTGTGCCTTTTTACACTGTGTAGTATCATAATGTTTATTGTAGGATTTGTGTTTTTCTCCGCTCAAAAGCCCATTGCACCCACTCAACAGCCTATATCTCTTTCTACTGCCTCCTCTCACTCTTTTCACCCTTTGCCTGAGCACGAACAGACCAGACAATCAGAGTTTGTAAATAACTCGTTTATCCAACTCTTGCACCAGCACCAACTAGTAATGAATACGACCAATTGCTGGGTGTGTGGGTTAATGCCACATACCATTAACAAAGGTATTCCCTACCTGGTGCTACCGTACAGTTACAATGGATCGTCATGGGCATTCCAAACCATGTTTCTCTATGCCCTAGATACATACTCCCCTCGCCAACCGCGTTCCATCAGACCTATCACCAATAATAAGGCTTTGATGAAAGGAGTTGCCGATATGAGTAGAGATATTGATGCATACTCATCCATTCCCAAAGAAGAGCTGAGACCTTATGTAGGATGGAACGCGACGGGGTATAGTATTAGTCTGGGTGAAAGACAGCGAAAAATCTCATCTCCAATCTGGGTCGTACCCCACATGGGTCGGTTCTGCTTACAGGGTAATGGTCAGAATCCTAGAGCTCAACTGGGAAGAAGTGACTGTACTGGAACGTACACTTTCCCGTCACAGTTTTCCCCTGCGTTTCTAGCTGCCAAGGGCACATATTTCATCTGTAATGACCGAGCATATACATGGCTGCCCCCTGATTTCTCGGGCACATGTTATATTGCGAACTTGCTACCGCCGACATTTACTGCCGCCTCTGACTATCACAAGACCAGAGTTGTGAGAGGTGTGATTAGTAAGGAAGATACTGCCGGTCAGGAAGCAGGAGACTTCTTCTTGGGTTTCCTGCCGTTTTGGGGACCTATGGTCAATAGTAGGAACCTGAGACAGCTGACACGTGTGGTTGAATCCACTGTCAATGTAACGGCTGGTGCCCTTAGTAATCTGACAGCTGAGCTCCAAGCGGATCGCCTTATGACTCTGCAGAACCGCATGGTTCTAGACGTTATTCTTGCAGACCGCGGTGGGGTATGCAAGGTCATCCAATCCAGTTGCTGCATTTTCATACCAGATAATGCTCCAACAGTGTATCAAGCCATCTCCAAACTCCATAAAATATCTGAAGCCATACACATGGATAAGGGAGATTGGTCACTGGTGGGGTGGTTCTGGGAATTGATATCTGCCTGGGGTTGGAAAGTTCTGATGGTCATTGGAATGATCTTAGCCATTCTTTTCCTGTTCTGTCTGTGCATACAGTGTGCTCCTGCGATATGTGGCCTCTGTGCTACCTTATGTGTAAGGAAACCTGTATCGAGGGACGAGCTAAGTAATAGGATGATGCTACAGCAACATCTCCATGACTTTGCGGACATTGACCTAGACTCGGATTAAGATGAATATAGTAATTGCCTATGTAAGGGCAAAAGGAGGGTCTGTCGTACTTTAATATTCGGGACCGCGTAGGGGACAGGGCCCTTCCCCTGTCTATCTTGGTATTAGCGAACCGCAAATGGTAAATGCGGCATGTACGAGTGCTTTATATACCGTTCTAGCTATGAATGCACTGTGTACACGTTATTCTGCTCCACTACGCGGGTTCCATTTTGGAAGCAGTGGCCATCTTGTCATTGCCCTCACATAGGCTATAATGGAGTAAATACGGGCCTCACAGTACATGGGCTTTCCCTCTGACTTCTCTGTGACCTGGGCAGCTGGCTCTGCTGCCCTGGGTCAAACCGGTCTCACGAGCTCCCCTTCCTCCGTCCACCTGTGATTAGCATCAGGGCTTGACCCGTCATAAAACCCTTTTCATTCTACACAATCCCCCGGCTAATCTCTTCCACACCTGCTTGTTCCTGCTTTATGACTTGTTTCCCAAAACAGGAGATGCTCATGTTTATTGGGGGGTCTCTTTACATCAAACGTGGGATCTGAACCTTACTGTGTAAATCATTGTGGGCTGGCCGAACTGGAATGTGGGATGGTCATCATGACTCTGCTTTTTCGTTTGTAATGTATACCTTTATATGGCCATATCGTAAACCAAGGAATGTGTGCCTGGAGCATGATATTTTGTACTTAAGGAGAAGTCCGTTCCTATGATTTTCAGCAGTCTCCTGAGAACATACACGCTGTTGTACTTCTAGGATACCTGTCATTGGTCTGCAGCCAATAAACGATTCTTTGACTTCACCCAGAAGACTCTGTGTTTCTGTAGGTCCGGAACAGGGTGAAACCCAGAAGTCATAGGGTGTGTGCCCCTGCACCGCTGGGTCTAAAATACCCAGTACTTCAATTCTCTGCCATCAACAATTTCTTCACAGATTGATATTCCCTTCTTGCCGCTTGGACCGCAGCAGTGAAGTTCGGGTATAAATCCAAGTTATTGCCCTGGTAATTTATGTTACCCTTTTCAAGGGACATACGCAGCATTGAATCGCCGTCTCTGTAATTCAACAGGCGGGCAATGATCGGTCTTGGTGGGGCACCCGGGGGAGGTCGAGCCGCCAGGGTATGGTGGGCTCCCTCAACTATCAGCGCATGAGAGAGATGCTCAGTTCCGAAGATCTCACACAGCATTGTCTCAACGTAGAATTCCAATCTCCAGTACTGGTTGACTCAGGCAAGCCAGTAATCCTTAGATTATTACATCGAGACCTGGCTTCCAGGTCTCCGTTTTTAGCCTGAATGACAGCGAGCACCTTCTCCATGTCAAGAGTCTTGGAGGCCACTTGTTGCAAGTTGTCTTCCGTGTGAGAAACACGTTTTTCATCATCCCCCTGCCTGGAGCACGTTTATCCAATTTCATGGACATGTGATCCATCCGAAGATTGAGAGTGTCAATTTTGCAATCTATGGACTGCAGACTGCTCTGCATGGTAAGAAGCATTGCCTCAAGTGATGGTGGGTTCTCAGAGGGAGCGTCAAGCCCTGAATCCGAGGTGGATCTCTGGCGCAATTTGCCAGGCATTCTCGGCTCGAAGGTAAAGCAAGATTGACTTTTATCAGATTTACCTATGTCTGCTTTCTCCTATATCACAGCAATGCACTGCAGGCTTGTGGGAAGTATTGACCAGTTGTCCTTCGAGCACGTTGTGCTCTTCACCCGCAAGCAATAAGCACCACACTTCAGGGGGGGCAACAGCTAACAGTCCTGATCAAAGCACCCACAAGGACTGGGGCTCTTGCCGAACGTGCTCCCGAACTCAGATTCACAGCAGGAGGGTCAGGTGTAGCATCCTGAGCCTCACATCCATGCGAAATCCATGCCACCACTAATCAAACTTGACTGTGTATTTAGATCTTTAGCATCATATCAGAGCCTGCATCGCTATGAAGCCCACATTTCCACCTTTGTCCTTTCTGGTTAGCAGCAGGGACACCCAGACATCAGAGCAGCGCCACAGGTACGCAGCGATAGTTAATTTTGGACTTTGGTGGTGTGCCCTCCACCAGCCAATAATTCAATGTTTGGGCATCGAGGGCTCAAACAACTGTGCAGCACAGTGTTCACAGGCAGGCCCCATCACAGCGCCACACGCGCAGAGACGATAGGAGGAGGTCTCGCTCACAGGCCCCTCCAGCCAGGGCCTCACGTGCACTGCGAGCCCCGCACCGCAGGCCTGACTTGGTGGCATTAGCGCATATGTGGGTGCTCTTCAGGAGCTACAGTCCAGCTCGGACCACTCGTCCCACACCCGGGAGCACCTGAACCTGACAGGGAGGCTTCACGATTATCTCACAGCGAGCGGCAGGGGAGGCACGCAATCCCACGTAGCGCCGCCCCTTCATCCGGATCGCCATCCACACACTCACCGCAGGCCCCGCCGGGCATCAGAGTTGGCAATCGGGGCAAAGATCCCACGTGGGCCCTCGTGCCTCGGGCAACAGACTCAATGTTGCTTAGGCGGCTGCGTCGCTCAGGCCCAACACGAGTCTCCATTTTTCTGCATGGCCGCCATATTGCAGTGGAGGCCGCCGGTGTGTCGGGTCACCATACGGAGCAATCAGGGCAGCTCACCACCAGTTATTCACCTCCGAACCGTCCGCTTCAGTTCAGCAACGTTACCCTCTTTTTTGCAGGCTCCATATGTCACCGGGAAAGCAGGATTATGAGTGTATCAGTGTGTCGGCCGGCAGAGCTGCACTATAGCGCAGCCATCTTGTCGTGCGCTACCTAGCGCCCCCTTCCCCAAACCAGGTTCTTGTGATACCATGCATCGGGCTCTGTTGATAGGAAATGATATATCAGTCACATGAAAATATCTTTCTGTACACAGTTTGGTCAGGTAATTGTTGTAATTCTTTCAAAGAGACCATAAGTTGCTGTTTATTTTGAGTTTCTATCCAATCTTTTAAAAGGTTTTGTCCCATTCAATATTAAGCATTGTTGGTCATGTTTCCTCCTTATACATATTTTGACGTAACACTGTATTATTATTATTATTATTATTATTATTATTATTACTTTATTTCGGCCATTTTGGCCATAAAAGTCACATACATACATTAAAAAAAATCAAACTGTAAACATAGCAGCAATTTAAGAGAATAGTGCACAAAAAATGAATACCTTTTACAATTCATCTCATTTCAAATTTTTAAAAATATATAAAAATATTAAAAATGTAAGAGATTTGTAAACATATACATATTTCCAACTCAAAGTACCTGTCCTTGTTTCTTACGAGTTATGTAGGCAGAGTATAGAAATTTACTTATGCTAAATACAATGTACTGGGTTGAGTTACTTTTCATGATCCTAAAGGCTATAACGCAGGACCTGGTTCCCAAAAGGTTGCACATTGGTTTTAGCCATTTCTTTCTAGCATTCATGTAGGCGCTACAGACAAAAAACATATGAGCTTCATTCTCAGAACAGACATTGGAACACATAGGGCAACACCCCTTTTTAACATTCGCTTCTCCCATTCTTTTTTGTGCCCATCTTTCGGTGTTGTAATTAAGCATAAGTATCCCATATCTGAACTTTAAATAAAGGGTTTTTGCAATAGGAGGCTCTATCTCGTCCAGGAATGGTTCAAAACGAAACTCATCCTTAAATGACAAAAAGAACTGGACTGCGGAGCCTACACTAATTCCATCCACTAAATTTCTGTTCGTGTGGGTCCAAAAAGCTCGCTTAACTATTAGTTTAGAAGAGGTGGGCAATTTGTCGGGAGCCTCCCACATGGAATATAAGCCCAGGAGTGTAAACCATTTTTTAATATGCACTAGCCATTGGATGGAATTAAAAGAATCAAGGGTCATCAGTTCATGTAGACCATTTCTATATTCTATCAATTCCGGGGTGGACCAAAGCCTAACCCAGAATATTAATGGTCTTAAGATAGCTAGGTGGTCTGTTCTCTTAAGGTTCAGGTCAAGTTGGAGAGGTAAAAGAGGTGTACTATTAGGGACCCTTACAGAGGCACGCATGAATTTGTTGTCCAGATTTTGAAAGCTATTCTTGGCCCATGCGCCCCATATCTCTGCTCCATAAAGCACAGCAGATTGTATTTTGAATTTAAAAAGTTCTAAAACCGGGGTTACACTTTTACTCGTGCTAGTATTCATTTTACATAAAATTGGCTTAGCATTTTGGGCATATGTTATCTTGCTTTTCTCGATTTGGGCTTTCCAACTAAGTTTGGAATCAAGCACAACACCCAGATAGGAAAAGTTTTCCACAATATCTAGTTTTTGGCTATTCAGGGTTAAAGACCCTCTATCTGGCATACTGGGATTTAATGACATGCATTTTGTTTTGTCAGCATTGATTTCCAGGCCCTTTATCTGACAATAGCGACTGAAGGAATTAAGGAGTGCCTGGAGGCCCTTTTTTGTTTGAGATATAAGTAATGTATCATCTGCGAAGAGCAACGCAGGCACCCTTTCACCATTGAGCCGCGGCGAATCGTTAACACAGACATTCAGATAAGCAGGAGCATCATTAATAAACAGCGAAAACAAGGTAGGGGCCAGGACACATCCCTGGCGAACCCCGCGTTCAATGGGAATATTACGTGTCAACTCGCCATTAGGGCCCCACCTAATGTTTGCAAAGTTATCAGCATGTAGCTCGACTATTTGGGCTAGGAGGCATCCCGGTAGACCCATTTCTCTTAGAGTTTTCCAAAGTAGACTGCGTGGGACAAGATCGAATGCAGCCCTCAGGTCAACGAAGGCAACATACAGGTGACCTTTTTTAATGTGCACATACTTCCAAATCAAACAACAAAATCGAAAAATTTGGTCAATAGTGCTGGTCCTACTCCTAAAACCAGCTTGAAATTTGGAAATTATGTTCGAGTCTTCCAGCCAGTCGTTGATCCTGAATAGCAAGTGTTTAGCATATAATTTTTGGAGCGTGTCCATCAGACTAATGGGTCTGTAGTTAGAGGGTGTCAATCTATCCCCCTTTTTAAATATTAACACAATCTCCGCTGCACGCCAACTATCAGGAAAGTTGCAGTTTGATGATAAAGCATTAAAAAGGCGGTTCACATATGGGGCCCAGACGTCAACTTCATGTTTGTAAAGATCCCCCGGTATTTTATCAGGACCAGGGGCTTTGGTGTTTTTAAGTTCGTTGATCGCCCTTACTGTCTCATCCAGTGTAAAATTGAGGGGTTCAATAATGGGAGAATCAATAAAGGGGGGGCACCTTAAACTCGCTTTACTGTCGCCATCGTATTGTTTATAAAGATTTGTAAAGTGAGTTACCCAGGTCATCTCATCCAGGAATGCATCTTTCACAGCTCTCCCAGCATGCCCCCCATTAGCCACCAGCCTCCAGAAGCCAACATTATCATTAATTTTTGCTGCAGCTAACATTTCAGCCCAAATTGATTCTTCCCATAGTCTTTTAGATGTTTTAAGTATACGTTTGTATTCAACCCTTGCAAGATTAACTTCTTCTTTTGTCTTGTTTTTAATGGCAAGCAATAAGTTTCTTTTAGCAATCCTACACGAGTGGTCATACCATAACTTTCCGTGATTAGCCACTCTTATAGATTGTTGTTTTTTTCTCGGCATATCTGATAGATACGTTTTTAGTTCTGAAAAGAAGATTTTGTGGAGATCAACAAAATGATCAAAATGTTCAGGTAAGAAGGCATGGTCAACTGTGTGTGCAAACGTTTGCTCAAAAAGAGAGTATACCAATGCTAAGGCCTTACCATCCGCCAGAACACGTGACCATCTTACTGCACGTCTGTTGTTGTTTATATGGACGTCCTCACACGTACTTACAGTTGATGTTATGGAAGTATCACTAAACAAATTCATATTGATGTAAAGTTCTAAAGGATAGTGATCGCTTTCCCCCCTGCTTACTACTTTCAGATCGATCAAAAAATGCCAGATGCTAAGAGAAACAAGAACAAAATCTAGACTACTTTTAGCTTTAGAGAAGGTTGGTTGTTTTTGCAAGTCCGATGGGAGACGGCCGTTTCCTGCTCTAAGGCCGTGGTCTGCGGTGAGTCTTAATAATTGGCTAGCCAATGTGGAGTATTTTACAGATTTTGAGGTACCAAGCTGAGGGATATTATACGCTTGGTCCTCATCTTCAAACACATCAGAAATGCCCAGAACAGGTTCGTAATTACAATTTAAGTCTCCTCCCAAGATAACCGGGATGTCTCCAACTACGTTTTTCAAGAGGAGATCCAGGGCTTCAAATGTTGGTGAAACCTTGGAGTGGCCAATCGGTCTGTTATAAACATTAATTATGTAACATTTGTTTCCACTGGGTGGAGTAACCCTTAGGGCCAAGATATCCGGAGAGCCTGTGTCAACAAGATCAACCTGCATGGGCAAGGTGATTTTTAGCCAAATTAATAGGCCCCCCGATGGTCTTCCTCGAATGGACTGTACTGCCTCAATGCCATAAGTTTTAAATCCTACCCGATGTGGAACTTCTATCGCCCAAGTTTCTTGTAGCAGACAAATATCACAGATGTCAATATAGTCTGCCCAGTCAGGGTCTTTTAAGTTCTTACAAACACCTGCGATGTTCCAAGATAAAATAAGTAGACGAGGTGATAGACTCTGGGTGACATTGGAGGGATTGACTACACACTGTTTAGATAAAATGCCTAGCTGTGAATTTAGCATGTCTTTCTCTGCATCCCTGACTCTTTCTTTCACTACGGTATTAGATCCCCCAGCCGGGCCACCCTTAGCTTTACTATAACATACATCTCTGGCTTTGTAAGATAGTTCCACGTTCTGGGGATTTGAGACCGTCCTATGCATCCTAACCTTAATGGTCTGATCTTCATCATGCAAATGTAGTACATTTTTTAGTTTGGTATTACCTTTATCCATGCTACAGAAGGTGTCATATAAATTAGAGATACAGTCAGGCATAGTGGCAAGTCAATCGACAGCGTCAAGGCAACTAAATCTGTTGGAGGTGGTAATGCCAGACCACATATTATAATCACCATGTCTAGCCAAATTGGGAGCACTGCCATAATAATGGTTGACATAGTTCCACTTGGGGACATGATGAATGGGTCTAGGTAAAGGGTAAAAAAATGGTAAGGGTCTAGCTTCGATGGAAGGATTCACACCGTACGATTTCCAATTGCATATTAGTTCAGCACTTTGGGGTTCTTCGAAGGATATGACAATACAGTCACCCGTGGTTGATTTGGCCGTTGGCCCTACCCATGGTACCCTCCTAACCATAAGAATCTTACTTTTCATCTGGTTAGGAATGGGTTTATATTTGTCTAGCCAAAAAATCACTTTATTTTTTAAAGATTGAAAATTTTCTTCATATTGGCTATCCAATTCTGGTACCCCTGTGAGGACGACTACAAATGGACTAGCGTCTGGGGGCAGATCTATATACCCTCCTCTAAAGTTACTATGCGTGTGGCTAGACTGATGGTTTGACTTATGAGTAGTATTTATAGAAGATTTATCTGGCAGGGATTGATTGCTTACAGAAGGAATATGGGAAAATGCAAGCGGATTAGGTCGAGATTTATTTGGGACTAATACGCTCTGGTTGGAGGAGTGGGTAGAGGGAACAATTGGCATTTGAGAAGTCTTACTATGTACCTGCTTTTTCTGAAAAGGTTTACTGGTAGCATTTACAGCAGTAGAAGTTGAGGGGGTTGAATTAGGTTTATCTTTAGTACTACTAATTGGTTGTTTGGCTTTAGTATTCCCTACTATCCCCTCCTTTTTTTGCTGCACAATCGATGAATATGTGTTTATTGTTAGGTCCGGGGCGAGAACTGGAGTTTGTTGGATGGCTCTAGGCACATCAGTACAGTTAAGGCTTAAACTTGACAAAGTGATAACACTTTTCTCAACTTCAAGAAGTTGGTTCTCAATGTCAGTAAGCCTGACTTCTAGTGGTTTAAGTAATCTCTTTAGGGTCTCCCAAACTATTTTTAAAAATTCTTCTCTTCCACCATCTTGTTCTGCCATATCAGACGAGACTCTTTGCCCCTCACTAGCTGAGTGATCAGACATGCTGATAAAGATTTGTTCATCTGTGATAGCATTAGTATTTTCTACAGTTGCTGGGGCTACATCGTGTACAATGTCAGTTGTTGCAATAGGCATACTTGGAGCTCCCCCCGTGATATTATGGCTAAGAGCTACTTTTGCTTTTTTCCTAGCAAAAGCGGTTAGGTGTTTGCGTTTTCTTTTGTGTTTTGGTGCAACCTTGGCAGATGACTTGCCTTTATTAGACTCTATCTCAGCTAGTAGCTGACAGGTCTCCTCATTTACGATATCCTCAGCACTCTCCTTTGGAAAATTCAGCAGTGATAGGCTTCCAGTTTCGGCTCTAACAGAAGGCCCAGGAGGTTCCTGATAATTAAGAGGAGTTATTTCATCTGCTGTTGAGTGAACCTCAGCCGAAATTATAATTGGTTTTGTGCCAGTAATGCGATCAGGCGTTTTAGAGGTTGCAATACTGCCTAGAGAAGATTTTTTTCCAAGCGCAAATTCAGATGAGAGCCTCCTAGCACTCTCAAGTTCTACTGAGACTTTGTGCTGAAGTTTAGTTATTTCATTATCAATTGAGAGATTGGTCCTGGTGATAAAATCATCTAGGGTGCCTGTAGCCTTTTTGGAGATCTTAGTAGCCTTACTCCTAGTTTCTCGCGAGAACATTGTGTGAGAGGGGTTTTACAATTGTGTGTGAGTAGGGAAAAAAGGTCAACTAATGTGACACAAAACTTAAAAGCCAAGAGGAATGGCCCGGTCCGGTCTTACACGGTCTCTAACGGCCTAAAACGGCCCTGTCTTTGCCCCGTCTTCGCCCGGGCTGCGTCCCGCGCTGCGGGAGTAGGATGTTGTTATGAAGCCTCAGGAGGGCGGGGGGCGGGCCAGCAGGGAGAGCGGACCGGAAGCTCTCCGTCGGTCTAGCAGGGACTTCTGGGAATTGAAGTCCCCGCACGCTCGCAGCCCTGCTGCAGCCACACGCCTGATGCCGCTTTTCCTCCTCAGTACTCCTCGCAAACGTCAGGTGTGATCCTCTCCTCAAGACGGGCGAAGGGGCACCCGCGAAGCGGGTGCGCCGAGAGGTGGAAGGGCGCCGAGTGAGAGACAGGTGAGCCGGCAGTTGGCAGTGCTAGACTCCTCCGTTTAGTGTCCAAACAATTTGAGCAAAGTGTCCCACTCGTTTAGCTGCAAACAGGTGTTTTGAATCCTCAGGAGGGCGGGGGGCGGGCCAGCAGGGAGAGCGGACCGGAAGCTCTCCGTCGGTCTAGCAGGGACTTCTGGGAATTGAAGTCCCCGCACGCTCGCAGCCCTGCTGCAGCCACACGCCTGATGCCGCTTTTCCTCCTCAGTACTCCTCGCAAACGTCAGGTGTGATCCTCTCCTCAAGACGGGCGAAGGGGCACCCGCGAAGCGGGTGCGCCGAGAGGTGGAAGGGCGCCGAGTGAGAGACAGGTGAGCCGGCAGTTGGCAGTGCTAGACTCCTCCGTTTAGTGTCCAAACAATTTGAGCAAAGTGTCCCACTCGTTTAGCTGCAAACAGGTGTTTTGAATCCTCAGGAGGGCGGGGGGCGGGCCAGCAGGGAGAGCGGACCGGAAGCTCTCCGTCGGTCTAGCAGGGACTTCTGGGAATTGAAGTCCCCGCACGCTCGCAGCCCTGCTGCAGCCACACGCCTGATGCCGCTTTTCCTCCTCAGTACTCCTCGCAAACGTCAGGTGTGATCCTCTCCTCAAGACGGGCGAAGGGGCACCCGCGAAGCGGGTGCGCCGAGAGGTGGAAGGGCGCCGAGTGAGAGACAGGTGAGCCGGCAGTTGGCAGTGCTAAACTCCTCCGTTTAGTGTCCAAACAATTTGAGCAAAGTGTCCCACTCGTTTAGCTGCAAACAGGTGTTTTGAATCCTCAGGAGGGCGGGGGGCGGGCCAGCAGGGAGAGCGGACCGGAAGCTCTCCGTCGGTCTAGCAGGGACTTCTGGGAATTGAAGTCCCCGCACGCTCGCAGCCCTGCTGCAGCCACACGCCTGATGCCGCTTTTCCTCCTCAGTACTCCTCGCAAACGTCAGGTGTGATCCTCTCCTCAAGACGGGCGAAGGGGCACCCGCGAAGCGGGTGCGCCGAGAGGTGGAAGGGCGCCGAGTGAGAGACAGGTGAGCCGGCAGTTGGCAGTGCTAAACTCCTCCGTTTAGTGTCCAAACAATTTGAGCAAAGTGTCCCACTCGTTTAGCTGCAAACAGGTGTTTTGAATCCTCAGGAGGGCGGGGGGCGGGCCAGCAGGGAGAGCGGACCGGAAGCTCTCCGTCGGTCTAGCAGGGACTTCTGGGAATTGAAGTCCCCGCACGCTCGCAGCCCTGCTGCAGCCACACGCCTGATGCCGCTTTTCCTCCTCAGTACTCCTCGCAAACGTCAGGTGTGATCCTCTCCTCAAGACGGGCGAAGGGGCACCCGCGAAGCGGGTGCGCCGAGAGGTGGAAGGGCACCGAGTGAGAGACAGGTGAGCCGGCAGTTGGCAGTGCTAAACTCCTCCGTTTAGTGTCCAAACAATTTGAGCAAAGTGTCCCACTCGTTTAGCTGCAAACAGGTGTTTTGAATCCTCAGGAGGGCGGGGGGCGGGCCAGCAGGGAGAGCGGACCGGAAGCTCTCCGTCGGTCTAGCAGGGACTTCTGGGAATTGAAGTCCCCGCACGCTCGCAGCCCTGCTGCAGCCACACGCCTGATGCCGCTTTTCCTCCTCAGTACTCCTCGCAAATGTCAGGTGTGATCCTCTCCTCAAGACGGGCGAAGGGGCACCCGCGAAGCGGGTGCGCCGAGAGGTGGAAGGGCGCCGAGTGAGAGACAGGTGAGCCGGCAGCCGGCAGTTGGCAGTGCTAAACTCCTCCGTTTAGTGTCCAAACAATTTGAGCAAAGTGTCCACTGTAGTAAGTTGACTTTCAGGAGCAAAGGAGATGCTATAGGTAAACCCCTGGGAAAGGCCTCCCGGCTCCTTTGCCCTTATTACAATTTTAATTAATGCCTGTGGAGTGCCCATTGACAATATTTTTGTGTGCTGACCCAATTTAATAGTGATGTATGTATGTATATACGTATATATGCATGGATGCATGTATGCATGTATGTGATATTTTTGTAGTGCAGTGTAGCGGTTTGATGTAAAGGGTAAACAGCACAGATGTATTTAATGAGTGATAAGACAGGTAGATGAGTTCTGATAGTGGAAGAAGATAGCTACTGTGTCATGATGTAGTGATTTTTAAAGAGGCATGTCTGCACTTCTTCCCTAAATTGGAGCCTGTGTAGGGATGTCCTAAAAGATGTAGCAGTGGCATTCCAGATCCACAGAACTGCGAATAGCTGCCATCCAGATGCTAAAGAATGAGAGCTTGAATGGCACTTCAGAAATCACTTTCAGGAGGAAAATTTCCAGTTTTTTAGTTGAGAAGGTTGAAGAAGATGGGGAAGAAAATAGTACCCTGGAGTACTCCTCAGATGATGGGAATCGTCTGCAACCTGGAGGTGTCCATGTGAAAAAATTTGTGTTCGGTGTATAGTTAGAAAGAGAACCAGTGAAAGACATTGTCATTGAACCCCATGCGAGACTTAAAAGTGTGGATGAGGGTGGGATGTTCAATAAGGTTTTAAGCAACTGAGAGGTCCCGCAAAACAGTAGGTAGAGGTCCTCCTTATCTGTGGACAGGGGAGGAGCGTTGTTTTTGATTTGTGAGGTAGCTGCCTTCATGCTGGGTAACAATTTTAGTCCTTTTTGGTAGTTGTGCAGAAGTTGATTGGTGCTGGTATGATCTTGGAGTTGTGCATAGACTAATTATTCAACAATCGTGTCAATGAATGGTAGGTGAGTAACGGACAAGTAGTTGGGGAGGTCACCAGGATCTAGTCTTGTATTTTTCAAGAGTGGTGATGTTGCTTCGTGCACTACACCATGTGGTAAAATGTCAGTACAGATGTCATGATGGTCTGGATTATACAGGTGCACAATCTCATTTTCGAAGCACCCTTAGAAAACTACCCTTTTAGATAAAATTTGGCCTCACCAGTGCATGAGATAACTCTCTGAGTTTGCGATTGTGCAGAGATGCTCTAGAAATGGTCTAATAGTGCACCACCTCTTAATTTCAAAACAGTTAGTACATCCCTCAATGGCGTCTTTGCTCATCTTCCTTTGTCCGTAATATGAATAATTTTTTTTTTTTTAAATATAAGAATATCCCCTTAATAATATTGTGGTGCAAACTGTACCCCCACGTTGCATATGAAAGAGGGGGGTACCACAAGCATCTGCAGTCTCTTTTCTAATATGGAAGTGCTGACTGGAGTGCAAAAAAGTGGGTTAAAGCTGCAACTGCTCTTCTAAGTTCATCTGAGTTATCGTAAGCAGGAATTTCTTTTAAAATGTGTTTGTGTATACATAGCCATAAATGTTTGGTACCTGAATATGGTAATCACAATAACATCTGAAATAAATATCTAGCCTTAAGTGTTGTTTGCTAAAATGCTGCCCCTTTGGAGTTCATAGAATATGTATTCCAAACTGGACGCTGTTTATTTTGTGACACATTTTATTGCATTTTAATTGTGCATCAAGGCCTGGCCAGCCTTCACATGAATACAGAAGCATAAGTGACACACACGTCTCGATGACACCAGTAATACAAGAAGAAAAGAACAAAGCACAGTAACATCTCACCCACTCAGAGCCCCCCACAACATCCACATGTCTAACATCCAATACAGTAGAACACTTTTAGACCTGGCATCATTGGTGTGAGTTTCCAATATATTTTTGCCTTTGCCTCCTGTGTTTTTGTTGTGTGTTGGACTTCGTTTTGCTGGTCTAGATGCTTTGGGCACTTTGCCACTGCTGTTCAGTGCCAAAGTGCAGGTGCTCCATTTGTAAATTGTTGTTATGGATTGGTGATTCCATAATTGGCATATTTGATTTACTAGTCAGTCCCTAGTACAGTGAACTGTGTGTGCCCAGCACCTGTAAATCAAATGCTGCTAGTGGACCTGCAGCACTGATAGTGCCACCCACATAAGCAGCCTGTAAATGTAACTCAGATCTGCCACTGCAGTATCTGTGGGCAATCTAGTACTGCCATGTTGACTTGTCAAGTGCACCCACTTGCCAGGCCCTACCCTTCTCTTTTCTTACATGTTAGTCACCCCTAGGGTAGGCCCAGGGTACCCCTGTGGGCAGGGTGCAGTGTCTGTGAAAGGTAGGACATGCCCTGGTGTGTGGCATGTCCTGATAGTTAACTACCGTGTTTTTCACTATGGAAAGGCTATCTTTTCCATAGGATAAAATGAGAGTTTATTTATAACAGTTTATAAGTATAACCTCCCATTGGGACAAGGTAGGAAGTGAAATACTGACAATTTCGTTTTTCACTATTGCAACGCTATCTGTTCCCATAGATTAGAATTGGGAGTTTACTTATAACAGCTGATAAGCAAACCTACCCCTGGGAACAAGATAGGAAAATAAAGTTTGATATGCCTGAACTCAGAATGTTAAAATGCATCTTTTAGAGAGGGTTATTTTTACATTCTATGTTTGAAAATACCACTTTTAGAAAGTAAGTATTTTCTTGCTTAGCCATCCAATGTGCCTCTGCTAGGTTTGTGTATTGCACGTCTGGCTTTGGAATGACAAGGGTGTGGGAGGAGCAGTGGCTCCAGAGAGTCTGGATGAATCAGGGCTTGGCTGAATAGACCTGGCCTGCATTTAGAGTAGTGGGAGGAGATTTCCTTTTACATGAATCAGCCTGGTCTGCCTTCCACAATGCTGTCTCCACCTCCTGCCAAGAAGCTGCACCAGAGAGGAAAGAACTGGTTTTGACTGAGCACAGGGCTTCTCTACCACCAGAGAACAAAGGATTTTGCTGTACAAATTGTGGGGCCTAGACCCCAGAACTTTAGATCACATCTGGGAATCAAGAGTAACATTTGCAAAGGAGAAGAACCGAAGAAGCTGAGAAGGAATATTGCCCCATGTCTGTTTGCTGTCTGGGGTTGGCCTGCAGTGGCTACTTGCTGCCAAGGAAAGGAGAAAGGACTTTGCTGTCTGCTGTGTCCCCTACTTGAGGAAGATCTGCAAGGGCTTGAATTGAGCTTGCCTCCTGTTCTGAAGTCTCAGGGACACAAAGACTTTACCCCCAGTTCCCCCTGAACTCCTCTGCTGCAAGTTCTAACCTGCTGAGAGGTGCCTGCCAGTGTTCTGGGCCACCAGAGGTTGTTTTGGTACTGGAAACTGCTGGAAATGTGAAAGTCGACACATCGCCTGATTCTGACTCATCGCAGCGGTGAGAGAGAAAATTTCCAATGCATCGCTGCTGCCAAAGAATTGACGCAGCACCTGCTCGCGGCTGAAGTGTCCGCGGTGCGATCAATCCTGTGCACTGATCTCCAACGTTCAAGATTACTGCACCGATTCTGACGCAGGCCAAGTTGGAGAAAAAATGATGCATCGCCACTTATCGCATCGAAGCGTCAAGTGTGTCGCATCGTTGGGGGTCGCAGAAAGTAACTGACGCATCATCTTCAAACGTAGTAAGAAACCGACGCATCACCTCCTCTCAGGTAAGGAACCGATGAATCACCTCCCCCGGAGCAAGGAACCGATGCTTGCACACTGCCTCTGAGATAAGCCTGTCTGCTTGTGCCAAGCTACCCAGGGGATGAGCAGGGGTTATTTTAGAAGTGTCTCCCCCTTACCCTGACTAGAAGCAAGGGTCCCTATTTGAACAAAGGTACCTAACTCTGCCAACTAGAGACCCCCATTTCTAACAAACTCTATAAAGGTCATCCTCGTGGCTCAGCCCCATATGACGCTAATAGTATGCACCTATAATCAGCCCAATGCTGCCATATCTTTATATGTTTTTGGGGGTAGCCCTTTGCTTGAAATACTGCTACCTCTAATCCCATGCAATGATCCATAGCATTCTTTCAAACCCCCACCAATGATGGTGTCTCATCTTTCCACTTTTGGACAATGTCCCATTTAGCTAATGTAAGCCCTAAATACAACAGATGTTTTTTGTATCTGTTCCCACTGATCAACTCCATGCAGTGCAAAAGAATCAATTTAGGGTCGAGGGGAATCTCCCAAGACAGAACCTGGGTTAAACAAGAGGTCACCCCCTCCAGAACCCCTGCAATACATCCAACTCCAGACAGTGTGGAAATCCCTGCCTCCACACCATAGCGAAGACATTAGGGAGCAGTAATCACACCCATACGCCATAGCCGATGTCTAGAGTAATAGGCTCTATGTAGGTATTTGAACCTCTATCAGGCAGAGGGGAGAGGAAACTGCAGCACAACAAGGGGCAGCCAGAGCCTTGGAACAATCTTCCTCATCCAATTCGCCAACATCCCCTTGCCGTTCGGAGGGCCGACAACGTAGGGGAGCCATGTGTGATCAAAGACTGATATATTTGTGTAATTTTATGCGTACTCAGGTTTCCCATCAGCAGCCTACCTTCCAGTGGGCTAAACGCAGGCAACTCAGTGAGGTCTCGTATGTACGGAGATAGGGCATGGCAGAACTGTAAGTATTTAAAGAACTGGCTGCAATGAGGTTAATACTCTTTTTGTAGCTCTTTGAAGGATTTCAGGACAGTGCCCTTTATTACATCACCCAACGTGGACAGCCCGATTGCATCCCAGCTGGATACTGTTTCTTAAATGATATTTCGGACACAATATTCATGTCAGGTGGGTGATATGTTTGTATATGATCTTCTGACATGCAACCACCTTAAAATGGAGTGCTGTACATTAATTTGGTGTAGGGGATACAAAACAGATCAGATTGGAGATTTGCAGGTAGGTTTTCCATATTTTGCAATATTGTTTGGGCACAGGGAGATTAAATGATTTCCTAGGACCACACTATTTTCACTCAAATGTCAAGAAGCTGTGAAAGCTATCAATTTAGCAACTACACCATATCTACTATCACACTTGTGGTTCTACCATAAGACTGCTGCTACTGGGCCAACAAGTACCATTTGATGACTTCTCAATTATTCTAATGGAAGGAAGTATTTCATTGGGGCAGCTTTGAGGAAAGTGTGCCTCTGGACACAGAAGTTAGAGGCTGTAAATGTCCTCATTGAGATTGGGACACAACATTAATTCATGTGGCCCTCTGGAAGCACAGAAACGAACACTAAATAAGATGGAATCAGTAACTTTCCTCTGCAACCCTTAATATCTAAATATCTTAATAACCCATTGATGAGGTGGCAAGGACTAGATTTTTTAGGGGAGGTATCAATGCACCGAGTTACACACTCACCCAGGTGTTTATATTAAATAAGAATTTGCCTTCCTCCTTTGCTCGGTTCCAAATGACTCACACCCACAGCCCGATTATCAAAAGGGTTATAACATATCTCACCCAAATGTGATATCACCTCAAGCTTTTTAACACAATATCAATTTATGTAACTTTAGGTGACAGACATTCTGTAGGTGTAAACATCACAGACTCTGCCAAGGTCGCAGGTGAAGGTGCCAAACATAGTGGGGGAACAGCATCTTAAAGTTGAGCGGCCAGTTGACCACCAGGTCTTTACTCAAGGAAAGACTGACACTGAAATGGGTTTCATACTTTTAGGGCAATGTCTGTATAGTGTCCCTGTAATGCAAGGAGACAGTCCTCAGAGTGTTAGGCAGACGACTGTGTGGACATTGACTGTGCAACACCACTTCGTAGGACATTTCTAACACCCACATTTGCTGACGGGTTTTGGGACAGTACTTACAGTTACTGGTGAATTTTCCACCAAAGTGGCTCCTTCCATGTAGAAATAGAAAATGTTGTGCTGAAACCTCTCCCTTCATGGTGAATAAGCCCAAATAAGACAGATTGCTAACAGTTAGCTTGGTAGAGGTGGTAGTCCATCTACAAGGCAGCTAACAAGGATTTCAGTATTTTTGGATAGAGGAGAATGTATGAAACATTATCATAGTTTTAGATGATAATTGGATGCGAACAGCGGTGCAAATTCCCACTGTGGCTCTTTCAGAAAACTACAATCCACTGACTAGGCAGGGGGTGAGCGTGAGGGAGACTGATTAGCCTTACTACCTAGACAGCACAACAGACGTTTTCTAGAAAAATTGAAATAAGGGACACCTATATATGCAGCTCATGTTGCAAACCAGCATGTGCAAATCACAGACCGACTCCAGTTTGTCAACTGAGCTTCATTTTAAGATACAACTGATGTACTAATCAGTCTCATCACAAAATGACGATTCATAAGTGATTACAAACCCTCCTGCGTAATGAATATAAATAAGACAGGAGGCATTCTGCAGACACCTGCAAATGCCTACAGACCATGAATACATTACAAAAAAAATCAATTGGGATGTGTGACATAAGAGGCAGCTAGTTGTGGTCCCCTAGCCTATTGCCCGCTGCCCACCAGGGATAATTCCCAAAAGAGAAGTTGTCCCAGAGGACCAGTGAACTCTCCAACCCCGGCATGTGAGAAACCATAAAAAGGATAAACCACAGGTACATGCCATTGCAACTCACAAAGAGGAGGGAAACGCCTGTATCACGCCCCTTCCAATTTGGAATGGGATGCAAAAAACCCTTTTACAAGTTAGAATGTCTTTTCCAAGTCACAATGGTGTTTTGTACATTTCAAAAAGCTATTTTGTAGTTGCAAATCCTCTGTTTTTGAGATCTGCCGATGTTGCAAGCACAAAAACTGTTGTACATCAGACCCACACTTCTAAAGAATCCCTTTGTCTGTTGGAATGAAAAATGTTTTTGGTCGACTTCCCTTTTGCATTGTACGATTTAAGTTAGCATTTGCGGCACCATTTTCTATTAGCCGCCATTAACTTCTGTCTCACTTCGTGTCTGCCTCACCCAAAAGCAGCTGCCAATGTGTCCTCTGTACGTGTATTTCTTCAAGGTTGAGTTTTGCTGTGCTAATGAGTAGACTGCTCATATTATTGCATACCTTTCTGTCTAGATAGGCCTGCTCCCACAGCTCAGAGCGGTGAGGGCAGGCAAGAGTAACCCTGAATGCAAGATAATGTGTGCCCGGTCCCAGGAGTGTAACTCATCTTTCTGTAGCTCCTTTGTTCCCCAGCTACCAGACTGGAAAATTCCTGTCTGGGAGTGTCTTTGGGGGTATTGGAAATGTACTTTATGCCTTGCCATGTTGTCTAAGGTCAGTCCCCTCTGCAGCAATCCAAGGAGGCTGGTCAGACTAGACTCCGCTCGAGTGTATGGCTTATAAATATTTCACTTTGGTTTGTATTCTCTACATTCTGACCAACTCTTAATTTGTATGGAATACTGAGAGGCTGAGAGGTGGTCCTGTACAAAAACAATCATGCCAGAAACACAGACACCCTGCAAATTTTGTGCCGGCACTGACTAATAGTACAGGAATGCACCGTATCTTGTAAATACAGTGCATTGCTGCCCTTTCGAATTGGCGTGATTCAGCGCAGCAAAAAGACTTGCGGTGCTGCCCGACGCCAGTTCTTTCTAAATGAGGCACTCATTTTCTTGATGCAAATCCTGAGATTTATCCAATTGCAGGGTTTGCACCCAGAAAATGCATTTGCAATCTGGCCTTAAATGAAGTCTGAAAATGCCATTTCATACAGTGATCGTGAGAACTATGCAGTATGGGAAAAATGCGATGGCACAGTGAAAATAAAAATCATAAGCAACTTTTGTTTGAATTTTGCATTTCTTTTTATTTCCTTTTAGCATACAATGAAACTTGCATCTCAATCTAAAGTTCTTTATGACAGCCTAAGGGGATTTCAACAGTTTTCGCTGTGAATCTTCTTTTCTAATTAGACCGCCAACCGTTTTAAAATTGGCAGATCTTTCCGTCTGTTCTCTAAATCGATTTGTCCAATTAAGTTTCTTATTAAATGTTAATTTTAACAAGCTTCTTCTCATTTCTCTCTAAATTAAAAAAAGGTTTTTGACCATAGATGTCCTAATTAAGATTCATATATATGTCTCCATTGCATGCGTGGCTTGCATTACTTCTTAAAAAGATGTTTGGTTAATGCTGGAGAGAAAGCTCAGAATCTGCTTCGAAAAAAATGTCCTTGTTTTGTGATTTTAATACATCAAAAGGTTACCTAATGAAGGGTGGTTGTGATTAGCTTGTTATGACACAAAACATTGCCGACAACCAGGGGTACATTTACTATTATTATTTCATGCAACCAGACACAGCAGGGGAACTTGCAACACTGCATTGCGTGAAGGGAGAGAACACAAATGCTCCACCCATGCAGCTTGGTGAAAGGATGCCTGCGTTAAGGACAGGATCGTTTTTGTGCTGGGAGAGGTACCTTCAGGGCCTGACTGGCCATACCGGGCATCAGGCATTCCCCCTGGAGGCTGGAAGGGTGTGGGACTGGTTTTGTTACTGGGGGCATGTTTTGCAGCAGTGCTTCAATATCAGCCCCAGCAACAAAATCAGCGGGCCAGCATAATTCACTCAGCGTTCATGTTCCTTTCCAGCCTCCCTGTCCTTTGAAATATGTTATGGTTTTAAAAGTGCTCGCTGCACAGTTCCTTGTTTATCCAGCAGTTTTCAGCAACAATAAAATTATCAAGATATCTCTGGCCATTAATATTCCTGCTGGAGTGGTGTTGGAGGTTTGTCTACTGGTTCAAAGTGGTTTTCAGAGCAAGACTGGTGTCTCGTACTCCTTCAGGAAAACATTCCAATCAAATAATAGTTCATTTTGATGGTTGTTTATAAAGGTGTTGTCACTCTATCCACTAGAGTGAGTGAAAAAAAGACAAACTGACAGCCAACACGTGTTTCACCCCTTTACACGGCCATCTGGCCTGGGGCTTCCTCAGGGCGTTTGGATAGTATTGGTGGAAAAGATTTGTCTGTGTAGATAAGGTCCTGAAGTTTCTCGTAAATTTGGGGCGTAATGCCGGCCCTATCAATCTCGATCAAACGCCCTGAGGAAGCCCCAGGCCAATGCCTATTCCTCATAGTCCTCTTTGTCGCATGTAACATGCTCTCTATGTGGGTGTGATGAAAAGTGCACCAAAGCCCTACATTGGTATGAGAGGTGCTATAAAACAAATTAAATACATGTGAGAGAGGGGCTATGGAGAGATATGGGGCACTGTTGGAAGGTGATAGTGGGGGAATCATTGAAGGGCCCCAGCAAAGGTTGTCATATTCTGGTGCACTCCAAGGTCATTAATTGGTATGCTTTAAAAGTGAATAGAACTGAATTTATAATGAAAAATGTGTTGTAGAATGAACCATTTTTGTCATTTGTCTCCATATTTTCTTGAGGGGAGAACTGACAAACCCCCCTTATAGTGGCCGATCCCTCACTCCGCTCCCTTGCAACGCAACATACGGGGGCTGGTCTGACAAAATTCGCCAGGGCAGCTTTGGGTTCCTAGTCCGGCCCAGGATACCTTCCTGCACAAAAACAACCCTTGGAGGAATATTCCTCTTTCTATATGTGCTGCAGAATGTAGAATGCAGCACACATAGAAAGGGGAAGTAATGAGCAGAAATAAAGATTTTTCTTTCTAGTTATACCTCTGTCGGGTAAGCGCATCATTGTGGCGCAAGCCCAAGTTTACAAGTCTTTTTTAAATCAGGGTTTGCATCAAAGTAAATGGGTGGTTGGAAAGGAACGCTCATGCTCACCCATGTAACACCTACCCGACACCAAATAATGGCAGGCAGCACAGATTCATAAAGCTTTTTTCAGATGCACAGTGCACCTATACCCGAAAAAGTAAAAATCCTTTTGTAGTTTTCTCATGAGTCTCAAGCATGAAATAAAAGTAAAAATATGTGTGTAAGTGTACTTTACTTACCTATAGTTTGAATCTTCGCATGGAGCAGTAGTGGTTCCAAGGAAACATTAATTGAAGAGGTAAAGGAATTAAATGAAAACGAGTGGACACCAGCAAAGTCATAACTTTGTGGGTACTCATAAACATGTTGTAATGTTGTCCAAACACTAATCTATACATTAAATATTCACCTCAATCAGTGGTGTCTAACATGTAACTAGTCAATCATCGACGCCTATGCAGTTTTTTGCCACTGTTGATCTGGAAGAGCATTCCTTTACTTTTAAAGGGAGGATCAGAAGTCTTTCCTGGTTGTGTATCATCAGTGCTGCTGCTGCCTCTTGGTCCTCATGTCTGAGGCATTGCAGCTGCTTTCTCAATGACAGCGTTGGACCTGCCGCACTGCCTGTTTCTGGCCAGCACTGGTGCCTTCTGCTTTGCTAGCAGATCAAGCAGCAGGAGCCATGGGCTGAATGAGGCACTGTCAACACCACAGTAAAGTGTCTTAACCCAGTGAATACCAGTACCAACTAATCAGAATCAAATAAACAACATGCCATCTAACCAAAGCATTGTAAAACTTATGAGGTCTGCACACTGTAAGGTGTATGGAAAGCAGAAAATCTGTTTGATGGAGCCTTATTATGGAAAAGTGGCTTTCAAATTGTGCTAACTGTGTAATTATGGGACAAGAAAGTGACCTGACTCAGCAGTGTGGTATTGGTAGAAAACATACATTGTTAGTTTTCGTGCAAGCTTGGCAAACATATTGCAGTATTTAGAAAAAGTAGAATTTTGGAAAATAGCAAAGTGTGCTGGGTGGCTTTTACAGAAGACTGGAAGTACTAGCAGGAGAAAGTATGTATGCATGAGTGTGTGTACGCTTGAATGAGTTTTGTTTGCACAAGTAAATTACCCATTAGTTTAAGGTATACAAAATCTAAAAGGGATCTTAGGTTCTGCCGAAGGGTGTTTGAACCTTGTAGGCAAATAACATCAGCCGCAACACGCAGACCTCCAGAGTTTCAATGCATCATCTCTATGCGTCACCCCATGTTTAGGTCGAGCAGGAGCCAGCGCGCAAGCGCTGCCCTGGTATTGATCTGTTGTAGTACAGTACAGAGAGAAGCTCCGCCCACTTTCATTGGCTTGTGTCTTTGCCCTTCATAAATGCTGGCTTCTGATTTGTTTGTATGCTTGTTAGTCCCTCATTAGTACAGCCTTCTCTTCATTTGTAGACTCCCATGGCTACTACTACTAGGCCCTTTACTTTGGTTGTTACACCACACCTGTTATTTAGTCTTGTAAGCTCTATTTTCTTGATTGAATTTTTCTTCCTGCCACGGCATGACATGGTCTGCTTAGATTCAGCGCAACATGCACGCTTTCACTATCTAAGTAGTCGGGACATTCACAGACGCTTGTTTGCTATGCCATAGGCCTCGCAGTTAAATGCGAGACCTATGACATTGCAAATATGTTTTTCAAGGAGTTAAAACCATTCTAATCGACTCCAGATGCCCACTTGTTTCAGTGGATCAGGGCAATGATAAAATGTGGAGGCACCTGTTGTTTGAGGATAGGCTCTTTGAAGCCCTACAAGGAATTAAGGGCCCAAGAGATGTAAAAATGCAGAGTGGTCAACTGACGCATTGGTGATTTTGCGCAACTGAAACACTTGTGTATAGCGGTTACTGCACTGTGCTGGCTGCAGCTTCATGGCGCTGTGTAACATTACCCGTCTCTTGCCAAATTAAATATAGTTCAGCATTGCTGAGGGGATTATGGGAAAGCAGACCCTTAATCTGGAGGTGACCTGCATATTATTGCCTCCACCTCCATGCTCAGGCCTCTTGAAGCTAAAACCATCTCCAGGCGCCCGCAGAGTGCTCCTACTGGGTCATTTGCAAGTGAAGCCTCCTCGGGGACAGGCGAGTCCCTGAGTGCATGTGATGATAACCGATGGCCAGTGACAGGGGCGGGAATGTGTGGCTTCTGTGTGGCTCCTCTGAAGGGGCAGGGCGCTACGCCTCATTCATATGCATGAATGTGAGGCTGATTCCTGAACTTGATTAACTCTCTGCTGTCCTAAGTGGGGTCATCCTGCCCAGGAGAGCTTTGTGGGCTTAGAGTTTGTCCCAGTGATGTGCATTTATGCCTTGGGGGGATCTTTAACCAATCATTAATGATAATCCCTCCAGGTGACACAACATCATGGCTGAGTTACCCTATGGGGCATATTATTAAGAGAATTATCGCTGCTTTAGCGGCCATTTTCGGCTGAAAAGCGGCGATAATTCGATCGCAGTATCAACAAGGGCACGCTAACGCGTGTTTCCTTGAGTGAGCAGCCCTTTAAACTCCACTTTGCATGTCAGCGATGAATATTGCTAATGACATGCAAAGTAGGCGTTCCCTTACATTTCTCCCTTGAAATACGCACTGACACGGCAGCGCAATATTATCAAGCCTCAAGCAAACCCACGATGCGATAAAATAAACTGCGCTAACCGAGGTTATCGCGGGTTTGTAACGCCTGGTCAGAAACTGACTTAGCCATACTTTCAATGGCAGGTGGATTGTACAGCTGAGGCAATGGGGCATATCATCAAGGAAACGCGCTAAATATCGCATTTCCTGCTTAGCGCGATTCTGTTTCAAGCCGCTATCACAGGATTTAATCGCTGTGGAGATATGCCTTGATAATAATGTGATATCTCGGCGATTAAATCTGGCGATACGCAGCATTAAACAGAATTGCGCTAAGCGGGAAATGCGATATTTAGCGTGGTTCCTTGATAATATGCCCTAATGAATCGTGGGCTAATAAAACCCCAGTGCTCCAAGTCTGCATGGGACTGGCTCTCTTCCCCCCCATGCCCCATGGCTTGGCAACAGCTGAGCGGGTGATTTATTCCTGGGGGGAACACCAAGCATGCAGCACTGCTATTTCCACTTCCCCCACTGAAGAAGAAACAAGCATTTGCAATGCAATAGGTCTTGCATTTCCAATAATTTGACCTATTGGCATTGTAAATGACAATCCCTTTTATTTATGTTTCGGTTTTTAAAACATAAATAATAGGCATTGTCATTTGCAATGCCAATAGCTTAAACTCACGTAAATGCGAGACCTATTGCATTGCCAGTGCCTGTTAACCTTACCCGAGTCAATGAGTTAATTGAGAAACAGTGAAAATCTTTGAAATATTTACTGACACAGTGGTACAGCTCATGCATGTTGTGTTTTCTCTCTCTTTGTGTTTGCAGCCTGGAGGTGTGGCCTCTACTGTGGAAAGAGCTGCAACAACCAGTGCTTTTTGTAGAATTGTAGCCTTGATTCTAACAGAGCAGTTCCTGCAGTGGTGGGCCTGACTACCTGTCAGGGTCCATGCTGTCACCAGAGAATAATAACATTAAAAACTAGTCAGTAAAAATTCAATCCACCCTGCCAATGGAAGCTAGATAAACTGTGAAACTGTTGAGCACAGCTTTTTTTCTCCATAATTCCAAGCCAATGTCATGCAATTTACAAGGCTACACTGACCCTGACAGCTCTGATACAGGACCCAGAAAGAAGAATATAAACCGCGGAATGGTGGAGTTTGACGGCAGATTTCCCTGTTCCTCAAACTTTACCATCTACTACAAAACATTTAGAAAAACAATGCCAACCCCTGTAAAGTTGTATCTATATTCACCTACATCTTGATCACTTACTAGACAAAGAGACTGATTTAGTGTTTGGCGTACTTAGTAAAGGCCGCCCGGTTGAAGGAGTGCTGTATGTCTGCCACCCTGCCTTTACTACACGTAGAAAACTTGGACATGTCCGCTGGCCCATGTTTATCTCTTTACATTGGAAGGGATGCTGTCATGGCGGTTCCTATCAATGTAGGGAAAGTTTGGCAGCCAGCCATCAAACTGTTTCAAAGATTTCTATTTTTCAAAAAGAAACTCCCAAAGTGGAAGTTTGTTTTTGCTAAATAAAAACTAATTAACCTCACACTGTGGGAATTTTCTCCCAGGGTGTTGGAATTATTTTTCTCTTTTTACTGGCACTCACCTCCAGGACAAACATGGTGGTGACAGATAATTAAAAAAAACATTTGACCAACCACTCTAAATAGCTCGGGTGGTTGGATAGATTTCCTCTGACAGCCCCTACCCCTTCAGGCCATCGGAGGATGGTTCATTCCTATGTAATACTTCGTCGGCATAAACCTGGAGGCCCCATTACCCCAAAAGGGGGCAAGCGGACAGAGAGTTTTAGGGAGATGGTGCTCTGTCTCCGTTGTGATGGAGTCCCAGCTCTGCCAAACTCTAAATCAGCCCCAAAATATTTCAAGAGCGCCATTTCCACTATATTGGGTGTTCCCTAAGAAGCATTCCCAACTACCTCCACCTAAAGTGATCTTTCAATCCTGCGTTTTGACCAAGGTTGGCGTATAATGTGATTAAGATATATCATTTGCCATTAAATGTACCAACAGTCCTCTATCGTTGAACCTCAAGCCTCCTTGCAAAATGGGACTGAAATGTAATGAATGTTATACATATGCACCTGTCTTAATGTTCTTCAGCATGCCCTATTTGTCATCAATGTCCCTAATGCTTATAGGGAACAGTCGTAACGTAAATACAAGAGGGAGGCAGAAGGATAATGTGTGGCTATATCACCTTCCTATCCGACATCTACAAGTGCCAAAAAAGATAGCTCAGACGTGAGTCCCGTGCTCTCCATGCCACTGGAATCAAGCTATCCTGGCTGAAGAGGGGTGAAATCCCGAAACCGGTCCTAGGATGCTTGGTTCCAGTCCAGGGAGGACCTGGCTTGGCAGTTCGGGCTGGAATGTTCCCATGAGGCACAGGGTCAAGACTGATTTGCATATGGATGGGTTCAAACTGGAATGGCATGCTGAGCATAAAAATGATGGATTTAGGCCCAGATCTCTGTACTGGGGTGAATGTATGACATTGTTCTGCATTCTGTCCATCAACTGTTGTTTTTGCATTTGTCACCCCGAGTGGGATGGGTATGCTCAGACGTGAGTCCTGTGCTCTCCATGCCACTGGAATCAAGCTATCGTGGCTGAAGAGGGGTGAAACCCCGAAACCGGTCCTAGGATGCTTGGTTCTAGTCCAGGGAGGACCTGGCTTGGCAGTTCGGGCTGGACTGTTCCCATAGGGCACAGGGTCAAGACTGATTTGCATATGGCTGGGTTCAAACTGGAATGGCATGGTGAGCAAAAAAACGATGGATTTAAGCCCAGATCTCTGTACTGGGGTGAATGTATGACATTGTTCTGCATTCTGTCCATCAACTGTTGTTTTTGCAAAAAAGATATAGTCAGCAGAAGAATGGTGAAAGTAAATCGGATACTCTGATCCGGTATGCAAATGACCCCTACTGAAGACCACAATGTTTCTTCAAAAGAACTCTCTCCCACATACTCTTTGTGGCTCGTTTATTATTGAGTCCTTCATTCAGAAGGACTCAGCCTAGAAGGGACACCTTGATATTGTTAATTCAAGGGATCTAGTGAAGCAATTTAGGAATAAAATTACCTAGCATGCGGCCCCAGGGACGTTTTCATTATTGGGGCCATCTGGTAAGGTTAAAAATAGGGTGACGCATAAATATGATTAACACTCCCGCGTTGAATTGCTGTAGGTGCCCACACGGGTCAAATGACTTTCGTTAGGTCCAAAGATCCCTTTTAAAATTGGTATATCATAAACCAATGTATACTTTACTTGTGTGAACAAAATTAATTCAAGCAGGCACATACTCATTCATGCATAACTAAAAAAGAGTGGTCCAGCTTTTCTTCTGTGGGCATAGGGGCAATATGACAAAAACCTTCAGTTTATAACAAGATGAGCATATATCATGCAGGTGACAGTGTAGCACAGCAATCCACACTCAGTGTGGAGATGTATATTGATTGAAGCATACATAAAAAGCACACAAAGAGCACACCTGCACATGTCTGGCTGTAGTTAATAAGAGGGAGTGTCTGTAATCAATGGTTCATCCCTGGTTGGGCTTTAGTGATGCCCCGTAAGGGTCGAGGAAAAGGCCATCCTTGTTCCCACCTGCTGTGGGTTTCAGAAGGAAATGTACTGTATTAGTGTACATTAGTTATGCCGTAGTTGGTATAAGTCAGCCCGAAATAGGTGATGTTGCACTTACTTCATCAAAGGATGCTGCCAGCTCCCATCTCGCCCTCCAATGCTGCGGAGAAGAGGGAGATGTGGTGTTTTAAGGCCAGCATCCTACCTCCTGCACAGAGACTCAGGAGCATGTCACGCATGATGCCGAAGTATGTGGCCCATAGTTGAGACGCACTGTGTCACCCACCAAGAAGACCCGAGAGTTGATGCCTGAAAGAATGCTCAAAGAATCAAAAGAAGTGAAGACATTGTTGAGCACGGTTTACCCTGCCTTCTCCAGATGGTTGTCACAGAAGACAAACCTGTATACATTGCATTTGTCACTGGATTAGAAGAGGTCCCATTTGCCCATAGAGTCAAGCAGGATTGTTTGAATGGCATTTTGCAGTTGGAGCATGGCTGCAAAATTATGAGACTGTTCTGTAATATTTGAATATAAGAAAGCAGAGGAAAATGAGCCATTGTTAAATAATGCTTGAAGAAACTGCCTGACTGGGCAGTGATCATATTCCCTTTGCAACACTGAATGACATTTTGGGCAGACCATGCTTCTTTATGCAACCTTTTCAATGAACCTCTTTAATAATAATTGAAGGTGTGCAATGGGCAAGAACCAAACTTGGCCAAAATAAGTAACAGCACGTTGGTGAAACTGTCTTTTGAGCTGCCTTTGTAGAGGTTACATTGCAGGGAGAAGAACAAGATTTCAACAGTGTCTTTTGTCTTTTGCTTCATTGTTTGTGAGCATCCGCAGAAAGGTCCCTTGAAGATGAACTGAATGACTGGGCAAGTTTGGGATTTCAGGCAATATCTGTGCAGTATACTCAATTTGGGAATTAGAATTAGTATGTATAAAGATATGCTGAAAAGTATTAGAATGACTTCTTCCTTGGGGATTTTATAACATCTTCCTCTGTTATTTGAATTTAAGAGACTGCAAGCAGGTGGGGGCATAATATGTAAAAAGTGGGCTGCTAACACCCTGGAAAGATATGGTCATTTTTAACATGCAGAATAATTCTCTATATCATATAGTTTCTAAGCATGTTGATGTTAGTGCAAGTTTTTCCCGGCATCAAGAGCAGACTGTAAATGAGTATTTAGCCTTAGGATCAAAAATAATTTGAAGTCACAGGTAGGACTAAAGTGGAAGCACTTGGATGTATGCTGATTGAGTGGCACTGGATAAATTAAGTGAGTATATTAACACTGCAAGAGTGGCATGCATTGGAGAGAGAAGCAAGCTGGTCACACATCTAGTGTTGGCAGTTGACGTGCAACTCCTGATGTGACACAAGTGCATTCATTTTATTTTACACTATTGGATAAGTGCCAGTAACATTGATGATTGACATCACACTATCAAAATGAAGATTCATGAAGGAACTTCTGATCTGGTATATGCAGGGTGTAGGTGCTACAAGTGTAAACAATCTACGCCATCATGGGTTAGCAGGTGAAACATTCTTTGGGTAATACAATTACATTAGAACCACTTACAGGGAAATGCTGCAACATGTGCAAAAATGTCCCTTTTTCCTTTTTCAAACACATTTGTGGGGTGTCAAACAGAATCACTGGCTTGCAAAGTGTTTTCTGCAGGGCTGAGGCTCAGCTAGCCTTGGCTACCTGCACTTCATAGAAATCCTTCAATGCCTCACGGAGATGGAGGAATTAGAGGTAATATCGATCACACTCCCTTCTGACATCAAATTGACGTTTAAGGCAGCTCTTGGTTGGGTGTGAAGTGAAATAGAATTGTCAAGCTGTGTGGCATGTGTGGGACCGCGCCCTAAAATGAACTGGTTGGCCTTAAATAGTCTTAGGCTTAGAGCACACTACAAGACCAGATCAGCTGAGATGGCTGACATTCAGGCATTACAGGGGAAACCAAGGACTTTCTCTCCACCTCTGCCCCTAAAATGGTAGTCTAATTGTGGGACATGGTTCAGGGGGCATCAAGGCAATTCAGAATTCATTAGATTTCTTGCCATGGACATTTGTTTCTGTCACATACTGCGTAATTCATTTAATGCATTTCTTATTGCATTTGGTGAAGCCTTGCACAATTATGACCCTTCATAGAAGACAAATGTCTTTCATGAGACAAAACTGGCTTACATTTAGGGAACATTAAAGTGCCAAGGGAAGGACATGCTAGCAGTTTCGTAGCCCCTCTTTCCCAATTCACCTCACCTCCTTATACAGTAAAGCACACCTGACTCGAGCACTTTCTTAGGTTTTGGCCTAGTGGCACTTTAAGGCAACCAGGGGAAAGCTATTGAAGTGTATTTTTACAACAATAGACTACTTTTTCTGGACTATATCTCTGCTTTGTTGATAAATGCATGAATAATAAAGTAGAAATGGTCCAATCTTGGTTATTTGGCTGCTCCGCCTTCTTGGCACCCAGACGGGACCATTGTATAATACAGACAACGTGAGGGTGTTTCCTAATGTAGTTCCTATTTAATTTTGAGGGTTTTGGTTGTGAATACTGCTATTAACATCACCACCCACATGCAGAACAGTAACTATCTCTTGGTGGTTGTCCTTTTCTCCACTGTCCCTTGTGCCATTCAGCATCCCATTTCCCATTTTGCACCATGGTGTTATCAGCTGCTTGTTTCCTGCTCCCAACCCCATTCCCATTCTGCCCCTTTGCAGCAATGGTGCTTGCTGCCTGACTTTCTGACCACTATTCCTTGCTTGTGCTTTCTTCCACAGGGGCACTATAGCTTTCCTCTTTGCCACCCCAGCAGCTGCCGAGTCACACTCTCGACGCTCACACCATATGTGGGTGTTACGACCTGGCCATGCTCCGCTTGACAGCATTCAGCGCTCCAGGCCCTGTGGAATCGTTCACTCCTCCGCTTCCTCTCTTTCCGTCTGTAGCACAGATATAGAGGGGGGCACAATGACGAAGACATACAACCTGCAGGTTGCCCTATCTCTGTCTCTTGCAGCCCACAGCCCCACACCCCTGCACCAGAGATGGAGAAAGCAGGTACATGTGAGGGGAAACCTGCTGTGCTACTCATCATGTATCTGTTCTGTGCTTGCATTTGATGAACATCCGCTACCTTCTTCTAACTTTGTGGTATGTGGGATGGAACTCTCCATTGATGCTGCTGCCCTGAACCTCTTCTTTTGTTAGGGAATCTTGAATTGCTCCTTTTCATGCTACCCATGTGTTCTGTGGTCAACTTCTAACCATTAAATGATTTTCCATTTTCCTCCCAAGGATAGCAACCCATATCTGACCACTCCAGTAGCATTCAAATATTCACCCAAAGATCAATTCCTTGAACCCAAGACCAACCACACATAAGTGACAAATCTATTTACTTCCTAATGATGTGCCAGACCTTATTTCCCCATGTACAGAAAGCCAGCAGTACATATCTCACTGTACCTTATGCAACTCACAGATCTAGCAGAATTACTCAAATGTTGAGGTAATAAATAATCCTAGATCTCCTAGCATCTTCATCAGGGACGATCTATTTATGGCCTTAAAAAGACAACACTGTCCTTGGGTACAAGATTACACGGTCAAATAAATTTTCTCAAGAGCGTGCCCTTCTGCTGTTCTGGCTCCATCCATCCTTGAGCTTCCAACAAAGCTCTAGCCTACTTTTCAATACTTCCAAGGCAAAGGAGCTGAACCGCTTCCAGCACACACAACTTTTCCCTCAAACACCTACTCACTGCACTCCTTTTATAACAATATTCTCCAGTATTTACCAGGTCAAATGACCAACACTCATCGCGAAGGCCAATCACCATACATAGTAACTCACTTTTCTTTGTCTGGTGGTTGAAAGGATAGTACTAGAAGCAGCAGAAGATGCAGAATGATCAGAAGGAGTAGGAGTTGTAGATGGAAAATTAGGAGGTTACAAAAACACATTTTTCATCTGCAACTTCTTTCTTGATATTACCTTAACTGAATACACAGCTTTTTTTGTTAAGGAATTCAAGTTGTTTCGTAAGTGCATCCGACATATTTTTATTCTTGTAAGCATGGTTTCATTTGAATAATCAAGAGAGGCCAATGTTTCAATTTTATTTATAATGCATATTTGCACAGAAATTGGATTTTCTGCCTGAATCCGTATTGCGAGCAATGTGATAATACTGCATAGTCTATTACTGCACTGGGGGTTCATTTACAAGGCCCTTGCGCCACTTTTGCGTCATTTGTACTATGTAAAACTTGGCAGGACTTCTCTCTGGAAAACAGCCCAAAATTCTGTATTACCTGTAGAAATTGGGACATGAGCACAGTTATTCCTAGCTCGTAGGAGAAAACTTGGAATACTGAGGCAATTTTGCATCCTGGAATTACCCGCTACTCAGGTAAGGTGAAAATCTGCGCTGTAAAAATGAGCGTGGTAAAGTAATGCGTGGTAAAGTAATACGTGGTAAAGTCATACAACCAAGACACGGTCAGGGTATGAGTGTTACTTCACGGGAGCGGGTCAAGTCAAAATATTTTCTTTGCAACCTGTTGTGTGCAGCTTCTCTTAGACAGAGTAGCTCTTTGCAATGTTTCAAATTCTGATTTTTTGAATTCTCTTGTAAAATGGGCGAATAAAGATCGCCTTCAAACATGAATCAATTCAGCACAACCAAATATGAGGCTTCAGAACTGTATCCTTCTTCCAAGAAATATTGCGTCATTGATGAACCAAGATGGCCTACTCTGTTATACGATAAAATGTCGCAAAAATAAGAGGTATATGTGCCATTTGGATAGAATATTAAGATCTGCGCCTGAAGCACATATCACAACTAATGACAGCATATAAGTAACTGGATATCAATGCAACTGCAAGGAAAGATGCTTCCTTTTAAAGCAGTAACACAAACACACAAAACATGGTGTGCTCTTTTGAGGCAGGCTTTTTAAACGGCTTTAGTTATCTCTCTAGGATATTGTTTTTACAAAAAATAATACATGGGAAACATAGATCGAGGGGATTTTGGTCAGCAGACTTTCTCCCTTGGTTGATTAAACATTCGTTCTCCTTTTTCTTCCCACACCATGGCATGGATGCAGTGCACCAACCCACTTTACCAATGTGTTCCCTTTATTTTGACCGACTGAACAAAGCCTATGCACATTGTACACATCCGCCTAAAAATAGTTTATTTCTCCTCATTGACCAAACTGGTTCAAAGTGGGTGTTTTAAAAAAAAAAAAATAGAATTTTAACTTATTTTGCAAGCACTTCATCTGGGATTTAATTTGTCAGCTTTTTAAAGGTTTTGTTAAATGTGCTTAAGTGCCATTATAACATTGTAGCTGGCTACAATTTGAGTGCTTGGTTAAACTGCGATATATTCTTGTCTCAGTCAAAAATAATAAATATTTAAAAATGCACAGAGCAGTTGGAAGGCTTGTTAAACTTTCACATCACTGGATGCTTTTTAAATTGTAATCTTTACTGCAAGCATATGGTGGCCATACTTAGATGGTGGCATGTTTTCTTTTTTCCCTTTTTTATTTTTGTGTCACATGCTTCCAATAATAAAAAAAAAACATAACCATCACACCAACCTGCCACGTCCAGACCTGTTGGGTTTGCCAATGCTTGTTTTAACTATTGTTTTCAGCTGTTTAGCAACACGCACATTGCTGAAGGGACTGTGTTGCCGGGTGTGTGGCTCCAAGGAGCCAGAAATGATCATCAAGGCCGTTTCCATTACAATCCTGCTCATTATCAATTGACTGGATTTAAGTAGTATCGATTGGAGCAGCAGCGAGGACGCTGGGAGCTCGTGGCGGCCACCCCTCTGTCATGCTGAAATGATTTACCAGGGCTGGCTCTCTGGCGCGCGCCATTATTACCGCCTTGCCCAAGGTTCTATTTCGATGGAAAATCACATTTTCTCCGTGTGTTGCTGTTCTGCGACTCGAAAAATCAATGCTACTCAATCAAGAGCTAAAGGTTCAGGACATGTTTTCAAACGCACTGGCATAGGTCAGGATTGGAACCGAAGTCGCGCGCGTTTGAGTGCTCGGCCTGCAGCTTCTCGGCACACGTCAGGTGGGCCAGACCCTGTGGTGCAAATTCACTTTATTAACAACTTGTTTGCATGCAGCGCTTCAGCACTGTAACTCGGACATTTTAGATAAAGTTACGTAAGCCAGTTTCATGGCATTTATTTTAGCAACTCGGGGAGGACTCTCGACCTGAAAACTGGCCAAACAACTGTCTTAAGTCAAAGAAACCGCCTTGCCAATTACAACAGCGCGCGCCTCTGCACATTGATAGTTCACAACTACTTCGGTAATTCAAATAACTTACTAATTTACACCTGTATATTAAAAGCATGTCATAAAAGTAAGCGCCGAAATTCACAGGAAAATAACGTTGCAGCCGTTTCATTAACCTACCTCATTCCAAGTGCCTTGACTTTAAAATCAAGTGCAACGACTTCTGGCACCCATTGTAAATCACAGTTTTTGGGGGCAGAGTGTGTTTGCACCAAATGGCTCCATTTTAGGTGTGCTGTGTCTTAGCTCCGCTAGAGCGCAGGGACAGAGAGCGGGTCAGACATGAGAAGGCCCCAGGAGGAGTCGAGAGTGGTGGTCCCACACCAAATGTGGATGGACTAAGATATCTTGAGCATTACCCCCCTCCTGCCAATAGCAAGTGGATCAAATGTGGTGGTGTCTCGGGAGTGAAAGGCTGTGCTACAAACCGGAACAAACGAGAGGCAGTGAGAGGTGTCATTGTGCCCTCCAATGACACAAGCAACAATAACTGACTGGCTGCCTGATCTCCTGCTGTTCGAGGGTGGGCCGGTGCTTCGGCTGCAGTAGCAAATTGTGTTGTGCAAGCACTTTGGCTGAGCTGTGGTACCTTAAGGGCAGGTGTTTGTAGCTCTACCTACAAGCAGTTTTAGCTATCACGAGATGTTTGGTTCTAAATGCAGTTGACTAATAACAAGGGTACTACTCCATCACCATATCCTATTGGCTGTTTGGTGCGCCGTTTTGCCTCCCGTATAGTGTTTCCACTGCAATGCATGAAGGATTATTTTATATCTCAAAAATGCATTTGATCATCACACTTTCAGTTCTTCATTTCAAAAATAAATTGTCTACAGAAAACAATACATTTTTTGGATTATTTTTTATTGCAGTGGGATTTTTTTTATATTTTATATTTTATGTCATAATTTGAGTGTGTGCTTGACCTTAAGAAGAAGGCCTAATTGGCTCTTTTGCTGGAGAGGGCACTCAGATTTTTACACATATGCCTGGTGCCAATCTACCAGCTATATAGGAGCTGTTGAGCAGATGGGAATTATTTGCAGGGACTGGTGCATTTCTCGCACCCATATTGAGCACTGCTATTTCTTATCTGGTTAGAGATTCTGATTCTTGCTCTACTCTTTATTAACATGGCTGTGTCTCTTCTTCTGCAGGATGGGGACAGCCAGATGTGCAGAAAGTGGCGGTCTGGAAGCACTTCTCCCACATGCAACCTACACCTCTTCTACTTGCAGGCACTACTGTTTTCTCTGGCTCATCTACCTTTCACACTCCCCATAACAAATGTCTCTCTTCTCCATTTCTTACTATGCCAACTCCACTTTTACCACCAAGGTCACCATTACACAGCTGTTGGACCTGGCATCCTTAGAGTAGTTTTCCCCTAACGTTTTGCGTTTGGACCTCCTGGTTTTGATGACTTTGCCTTTTGCTGGCCTTAGTACTCTGCACTCTTTACCACTGCTTACCAGTGCTAAAGCACTTGATTGATAGTAAGCTCACTGACCCCAGGGACCTTGCTAAGGATGCAGACCGCTGGGTCAGCACCTGGGTCCACAAGAAGGTATCGGGGGAGGGGATCACCACAAAGGTGGTCAGGGTCCCCACCAGAAGAAGTAGGGGAGAAACAAACATAAAAACAAGGAGTTCTCTAAAGAGCCCCAAATTAGTTCTACGGGTCAGGACTCCCATTCCCTAACTGAGAAAAAGAAGAGAGTCGGTTCCCTGATAGTAAGTCTTCAGAGAAGAACCCCCCCCACCCCCCCCCCCAAGCAAGTGCTGTGAGTGCCAATACTAAGGGCACTTCAAGTGGGATGCCAAGTGTCCCAAGTGGGCCCAACCTCCCTCCACCGGTGGGCAATAAATGGGGTTGGCTAATGTAGCGCCTGAGGAGAAGATTGTCCCAGATAGTGTAGGGGACAGAGTAGATGTTACCCTAGTGTGCCTGGGTGTCCGAAAAATGGTGCAGATAACTCACATGTCTAGTAATTATTGGAAGTACAGGCAGTGGGTCACCATCAATGGGCAAAGGGTGGAGGCTCTGAGAGGCACTGGAGCCAGTGCCACCAAGTGGGAGGAGGCAAGATGCAGCCCCTCCGAGCCAAGGTTGAAACCATTCTGACTTGGGAACCCCCAAGACCCAGACAGAGGTGAGAGGCATCTTATCCTGTACCGGATACTATAGGAGATTTGTAAAGGGGTACGGCACATCGTTTCACTTTTGTGAGACCTGGCTTTTTCAGCGGGTTAATCCCCAGCCATTTTTTGCTTTTTGGCCTTCTGTCTGGCTTTGGAGTGACAGCGGCTGGGGATGTGCATTCTCTCAGACAGCCACTGGGGGGGGGGTTGATGTGATCCTGCCGTGCCTGAATGAGCAAGGGCTTGGCTGAATAGACCTGGGCTGCATTTAGAGTAGGGGGAGGACATATCCTTACACCTGAATGGGCCTGTTTGTCTTACACAATGCTGCCTCCACCTCCTCCCGGGAAGCTGGTCCAGAGAGGTCAGAACTGGTTTTTGTTTTGTGCACAGAGCCTCTCTGCCACCAGAAAACAAAGGAAAATGCTGTATATTATTGGGGCCCAGACCCCAGAATTTTAGATTAGTGCTGAACTAAGGAACCTGCCAAGAAGAAGAGCTGGGAAAGCTGAACTAGAAGTACTGCCCCTTTGCTGTGTGCAGTCTGGGGTTGGCCTGCAGTGGCAATTTCTGGCAACAAGAGGATAAAGACTTTGCTGTGTGCTGTGCATCCCGCTTGAAGAAGATCTCCAAGGGCTTGAAGTAGAGCTTGCTTCCTATTCTGAAGTCTCAGGGACAGTAAGACCAGCTCCCCTGAGCTTCCTTGCTGGGAGTTCTGATCTGCCAAGAGGTACCCGTTGCTGTGCCTGGCCTCTGGAGGTTGTTCCTGCTATTGTTGTGCTGCTGACGAAACGGACCCAGCGCCTGCCTGCGGCTGGAGAAATTGCTGCACGCCGAATTCCGTGCACCGTTCTCCGAAGTCCAAGATCACTGCACTGATTCCAGCACAGGCCCTGCTGTGTGGCTGCAAGAACCAACCCATCATGTGACCGTGGCTGGAGAGACCAACACAGCGTTGTTGCAGCCGCCGCATCCCCGATCCCCATGGGGTGCCAAATCTACAAGAATCCTGGCGCCGCAGTAAGAAGCCGATGCATCACCTGCCCGCACAGTTAGAAACCGATGCATCACCTCCCCTTCAGTAAGGAACCGACGCATCACCTCCCCTGTGTGAGAGTAAGGAACCAACGCATCACCTTCCCTGGAGTAAGGAACCGACACATCACCTTCCCTGGGCATAAGGAACCGACGTATCACCTTCCCTGCGGCTGTTTTTGTTTATGATTGTGACGCATTCAAGTGACTTTGGTTTAAAGTGTTCCATCTATAGTTTGCTATGGACAGAAATGGTTTGCCTTCTAAGGATTACATTTTAATTACTGTATTGTGGATTTTTGTCATTTTGGTCTTGTTTGGTTTAGATAAGGATTACTTATTTTTCTAAACTGGTGTGGTGTCCATTTGTAGTGTTTTCACTGTATTACTGTATGTGTGCAAAAATGCATTGTGCATGCAGATGCCTCAGAGCATGGCATAGGGGGCTGTGATCTCTCAGCTAAACGAAGAGGGCTTGGATCAACCTGTAGCCTTCGTCAGTAAGAGGTTACTTCCCAGGGAACAGAGGTGGAGTGCAATAGAGAGGGAAGCCTTTGCTGTGAAGTGTATTATTAATATAGACCCCAATATTGAACCATACACATTTTGAATGCAGTGCTTACCATACTTCTATTTCTCTATGCCCTGTCTCATTGATATAAAACCTCCTAATGTCTTGTAAAATATATACAAATAACGGGCCCGATTCACAGAACTAACTTAAGACAAAATCCTAAACTTACTACTTTTGGTATTCACAGAAGGCATTTAGTAGTAGTAAAGTTAGAATTATGTCTTAAGTCTGTCTTAAGTCTGTCCTAAGTTTGTCTTAAGTCTGTCCTAAGTTTGTCTTACGTTTGTCTTAAGTCTGTCTTAAGTTTGTCTTAAGTCTGTCTTAAGTCTGTCCTAAGTTTGTCTTAAGTCTGTCTTAAGTTTGCCTTAAATCTGTCCTACTGCTTTTGGTATTCACAGAAGGCATTTAGTAGTAGTAAAGTTAGTTTGACCTAAGACAGACTTAAGACAGTCTTCAGACAAACTTAATACAAACTTAAGACAAGCTTAGGACAGACTTAGGACAGACTTAAAACAGACTTAAAACAGACTTAAGACAGACTTAAGACAGACTTAAGACAGTCTTAAGACAAACTTAAGACAAACTTAAGACAAACTTAGGACAGACTTAAGACAGACTTAAGACAGACTTAAGACAGACTTAAGACAAAATCCTAACTTTACTACTACTAAATACCTTCTGTGAATACCAAAAGTAGTAAGTTTAGGATTTTGTCTTAAGTTAGTTCTGTGAATCAGGCCCATATACATAATAATTCTTCTGTAAGTACCCTATAATGTACATATACCACTTCTAGACACATGAGACTCTCCATACCACATTTAATGGCATTCAGATTACTATAATCCCTGCATCTAAGAGTTCTACTGGCATAACCATAGACCAACCAAAGATTAATAAATAGAAACTGGATACTACCCTTGCATAAGCTACAGTATTTATGGTTTAAGAAACAGGGTTATACATGGACATACATATGGCCATTTGTTCTCTCTGTTTACTTTTCTTACATTACTGTGTACCTCACGTTGCCCGCGCATCATGCGTGTAAACCATTAAGTAAATTAAAATTAAATTTTTTCACATTTAACATTTTCAGACTAGAAATATTTATGTGAGCATAAATTGCTGATTTTCAGCCTTGAGAAAGTCTTGCTTTGCCAGATAGGTGAAACGTGTTGGCTGAGCTAGACTATTGCTTCAAGCATCTGTACAAAAGTTACTCCACAAAATGATAGAAAAGAAAAATTGCAGAAAAGAAACTTTGAGTTGAATGATTTTCATAATGTTATTTCTAGTAGCAAATAAATCAAATGTACTGCAATACTTTAGAGTCTATGATAAAATTAAGCACTGTATAGGATAACAGTCATTTCCACTTATAATGACACCAGCTGTTGAACTGGTTTACAGTAGATCTGTAGGAAATTGGGTTATTAGATGGGGGGGGGGTGGCTAATGTATAAAGTATTTAAGCAGCACACAAACAGTGATAAAGTGAAACACAATACAAGTAAATTGTAATAATTAAAATGACATCACAACAAAAATTCAATCAGTAGGTTAGGAGAAATACGTTTTTTAAGTTGTAAGTGAAAATAGCACCAAGAAGCACAAAGCACCTTTCAAGGTTTTCTGCTTGCTCTAAGCCAGGGGAAAGGCACTCGTTTAGGCTGACTGCAATGGAGCAAAGGTCAGATCCAGGAAACAGGTTAGTCCTGCTGAAGAGTTACCTTCTCAAGTCCTGCATGAAGTTCCATTTGCGGGGCCATGAGGAAGAGGCTGCCAATGCAAGGAGCAGGTTGAGTGTTGTGGACAGTCGTTACTGTAGTGCAAAGAGCAGTTGTTGCTGGAGATTCCTATTGGTTGATTGTCATGGACAGTTGCTATTGGCGCAAAGTATAGGTCTCACATCGTGTTTGACTCCAAATTGCCTAAGGTGACAAAGGTAAGGGCAGGCCTGGTGTCAGATTCCTTTGTGTGTACTACAGTCAGGGTCCTTTGAAGTGTAATCAAGGCAGGGTACACCTCCACCCCAGCCGTGCTGTCAGGAAGACCAACTCCCCTCACACCTATGCTTTCTTTGTTCCTAAGTCTGGGAGCAATACACAAAAAAACACAGGAGAGCCATTCACAGTCATGTGACCCAGGACACTGACAGAAAGGCACTGTTCATTTGGAAGGAAATTGCCAACTTTCTAAAACTGGCATTTTCAGACTAGTAATTTAAAATCTGACCTTACCATTAAAGAGGATTTTAAATTACATTTCATTTGAATGTAAGCAAAATTTCTTTATCTGCTCCCAATCCGAACTTAACGTGTATTACCTGGGGTAACCCAGTGTTAGCCTGTGGAGAGATAGGCCTTACAACAGTGGAAAACCACATTAGGAGGACATGAAAAACTTAAAACCACATATCCTACTTTTTAAATACCATGCACTCCATCCTAAAATCTCATATGCATGAATGTGTATTTTTGTGAGTGCTTGATGTAAATGGGTGTGTGTGTGAATGCATAGGTGTGAGTGAGTGTACATGTGTGCCCCCCCACTTGAATTACCGGCTGACACTGCTGCTACCTCTGGTCCCTCCTAGCAGTAGGAGCAAATCATTTTGAGGACACCAGGTTCAGCCAGTGTGGATGGGTTTACCAACAAGAAAAGCTGCCCAAACTTTGCAGGGGTTATACATGCAATCCTTTGCACTTTCACATGCCGAGTTTCAGTTCATCCACCCCATTAACACCTTGATGGCAGCTAAGTTACTGATTGCAATGCCTGAGTCTGCATTGGTGTATAATTACATTTACATATTAACAAGCTTTCTTCTGTGAGTATAAGATGAACATGTTTGTTTAACTCTTAATATTTTATCATTGTACCATTATCCTATTAATATCTAGCACACTGCAAAAATAGAATACAAGTATCAGAGTGGTGGTTGTTTGCTGGTCCTTAAACATAAGCAGTTCATAATAATGAAAAATATTGCAAGGTAAAGAAATTCTGTTCCATTTAACTGTTACCACAAATTATTTGATAAAAATTTAAGACTGATAAAACGTTGAAATATTATGGCACGAAAAATAAGTTGAGAGCATTTTATTTTCTTGACATTCTCCTTTCTTCTACATGTTTTCTATTTTCCAGTAGACCTATTCTCTAAATTCAAACAAATAATAGTGACAAGAGCGTCCTTCTCTTGGGGACTCTAGACCGCTCTGCTCATACTCGGTCTAAGGTTAGGGTAAGCAAATGAGACCCCTTGTGCTGCCCCGTGACCATTACGACCCATCATGCACCGCTTTGATGCAAGGACCTCTCTCAGATGGGTAGGAGGGTAGACTGGGGCAGTCTGCTGCCCTCATGCCGCATCACTCCCAGAGATACCTGCATCCATCGACCCTGGGTAGACCTACAAACCCTAGACTGGATTTGGGTTGGGTACGTTTGTGAATCTAGTTTTACCTTTTCACCAGGATGCAGAGAGAGGGTGGTGGTGACGTGCCTTTATGTTTAGTACAACCCAGAAAGAGATATGAATAGAGAGGGGACCTCATACAATTCATATGTTTCAGATGGAGGTTTGCGGGGCTCCCGCATGCTTGAATGGTCTCTAGAGGGAATTCTGCACCTGTCACAGGAGCAGGGGCCCTAATGTCAGCCCCCTGCACTACCCTTCTTTCTGTTGAAGAGCTCATACTCCTCATCCTCTCAACAGAATAGGCTCTTGAAAAGCAATTCCCCCATGCAAGAAGGGTTAAAAGCAGTCTTAGCAGCTGTCATGCCTCCCTGTGTGTGATGCAATAAGGTGATAGATGGAATGCTGAACTAAACTTAATCACAGGCCCTCACTCTGGGTCGCTTCTCAATCCATCACTTTTTGCCCGTCCTACCACTCTAGTATTTGGATGGTTGTGTTCCGGTTCAGGGAGGACCTGGCTTGGCAGTTCTGGCTGGATTGTTACCATTGGAATTTGCAGATAAATGGGTCCAAACTGAGGTGTCATGGTGTGCAAAATATTGATGGACTGGGATGCAACCCAAGTGATTACCAGTGGCTGAGATTTATTCAAGCATTTCATCAATCAGTCTTTGTACACTTTCCTGTGTTTTATGGCACAGGTAAGCTAGACATTGATGGAACTGAATGTGCCAAGAGTAATAAACAGTGGTTTGGAGTGATTCAAGTATTTTTATCCATCACATTTGCTCTTTCTATGCAAGTCTCCAGAAGTGGATTGTGTATGCACAAATGTGAGTGTCAAGATCAGTGTGCAAAAGGGACACAAGCAGCCCCTCACAAATGGGCCCCACTAGGGCTGAATCCTTTCCAAGGCTCTTTGTATTTCCTTTCAGGAGTGGCCTTGTCTAGCAGTTCTGATTGGGCTGTGGATATCTATGAAGGAGCAAGATGGATTTTCGTGTGGTTAACTGTGCCTTTAAAGGCACACACTGGAACAGAATCCCTGTTGTTAGAAATTGGGTTATTGGTTGACTGGGGTGTGACACCAGGTCAAGCAGCAACCACAATCCTATCAGGGTAAGTGACAAGGAAACCCCAAATTAACCTGGCTCAATCCATTAGTAGGTTGGCACAGAGAAGTCGGGCTTAAGTAAAAGGCAATGTGTAAAGTATTTATGCAACACTTCAAACAGTAAAACAATGAAAACACCACACAAAAAGATCCCACACCAGTTTATAAAAATAGAGCTTAATTTCATGAACAAAACTAGACCAAAGTGACTAATATCCAATAAGCAGAACCTGAGTTATAATTTTTTTAAGCATATACTGAAATGTAGTGCTTAGAATGGTAAAGCACCAACCGGGGCTATCTGCTAGTGCGGGTAAAAATCCAAAAGTTTCGTCCGAGTGTGATGGAGTGCTGGTCAGATACAGGGACCAGCCTTAGTCCGTTGCAAAGCACCTTGGTTGCATCATCGTCAAACATGAGATGCGGCCTGCAGGCAAGACGATGCATCGTCATCGAAGACGAGATGAGAGGTGCAAGTAAGGCGATGCCTTGCCATCGATCCACCAAGGCAGGCAATGCGTCATTTATGCGTCATTCATGTGTTGAATGGAGCTGATGCACCATGCAGTCAGCGATGCATTGGAGTCGATCCTCGCAATGGCAGTGATGCATCCACAGTGGGGGAGATGTCCTGGTTCCCGAGCCCTTTGCGTCGACAGCAATGCGGGGATTCTGCTTGAGCAGTACTTCAGATCCACTTCCATGGGTCCAGGACTGGGTTAGCACACTTGGCAGTGCAGAATCACAAATGGAGGAGTCCAGGTGCTGTAGCAGGTGAGTTGGAAGTCTTTTATGTCCTTGAGACTTCAATCATGAGGTAAGCCAGCAAGCCCTTGGAGTCACCTTGGTTCTGGGTTCCAATGATTTGGGGCCAGTCCTTCTCATCCAGGCAAGTAGGGCAGCAGGTCAGCACAGCAAGAAAATAGTTCTTCCAGAGCAGCAGTCCAGTAGAGTGGCAATCCTTCAGCAGCACTGCAATCCTTCTTCCTGCCAGAGTATCCACAAGTCCAGAAGTGTACTGAAGTGGTGTTGTCTGAGGTCCAGTACTTATACCCAGTTGGCCCTTTGAAATGAGGGAGACTTCAAAGAGATGCCTTTGAAGTGCACAGAGTCCCTACCCTTCTAGCCCTGGTTTTAGACTCACTACAGGGGGGATATGCAGCCCTTTGTGTGGGTACAGGACACCGCCTATTCAGGTGAGGCAGTGTCGAACTCCTCCCTCCCATCCTGCCGAGAATGGCCCATCAGAAAATGGATGACCCATCAAGTCACACCTAAACTTCAGTTGTGTGGCTGTCTAGAGGGAATACACAAAGTCCAGCTGTCACCCACCCCAGGTGTGTAATCAGAGACAGGCAGCAGGCACAAAATGGCTAAAGTAAGTAAATACCAACTTTCTAAAAGTGCCATTTTCAGAATTACAATTTAAAATCTGGCTTCGCCATAAGTTCTGATTTTACACTGTGATTCCAGAAGCACCAAACATGGGGATCCAATCTTTTCCAAATTGGAAATGACACTTATAGAATGTGATAAGGTTATCACAAAGTTATCCTAAGGGAGAGATAGGCCTTGGAGTAGTGAACAACGAATGCAAGAGATTTTCTGCCTGAGACATGTTTACAGGGCTACTTAACTGGGTGGCACTATCAGTGCTGCAGGCCCACTAGTTACATTTAATTTACAGGCCCTGGCACAGGTAGTGAACATTATTAGGGACTTATATGTAAATTAAATGTGCCATCTGTGCAAAAGCCAATGTTTCCACGTTTTAAGCAGAGAGCGCATGCACTTTAGCACTGGTTAGCAGTGGTAAAGTGCCCAGAGTCCTAAAAACAAAGTCAGCAAAAAAGGGAGGAGGAAGGCAAAACATTTGGAGGTGACCCTACAGAAATTCCATTTCCAACAGTAGGCAATATGAAACTGAGCAAAATCTGTATTAGAAAATGTCAGTGCTGCCAATGCACCAAAATCATAGAGGATGCACGTGACATCAGATGCTCTTTGATCCCCAAAGAAAAAACATCACATAACCTTTGACACTGATGACCAGTTATCTTCCAGTGTTAAAATAATTCTGGGCCTCAGTATGTTAATAAAACATGATTGCTAACACTATCTATTAGAATCAGTAAAAAATGTAAGTTATTTCCGCTATAAATGCTCATCAGAGAGATTGGTTAAACTCAAGAGGTTGGATGTAGCATCATAGGGTAGCGGCTATCAAACAGAGGCCTTAACGTAACAAGTAGCTCTTAAAAACAATGAATTATTAATATTATTAACATAGCCAGAGCAGCAACACTAATAATAGTTGAATGTTATAACTCATTAATAATATTATTATTATTTATTTTTGTTATTATTATGCTTATTGTTATTATTATTAGTAGTAGTAGTAGTAGTAGTAGTGGTATTAGTATTATTGATGATAATGATGATGATTATAATAATAATGATAGATTTTGTCTGGTTTGGAGAGAGGTCTAATAACAAACACACACAAGGTGATGGGAGGATGCTTGCAATAAGTCTGATCACTGGAAATCGCTTGGGATAGCCTTCCAACCCACTGTTCTTTCACCCACCATGCCACTTCAGTTAGGACCCAGCCATATGCAAATCATTCTTGACCCTGGTCCTCATGGGAACAGTCCAGTCGGAAATGCCAAACAAGGTTCTCTCTGAACTAGAATACCAGCAACACAGGACCAGTTTCACCCTGCTTGGGTCTCTTCAGTCTGGTGTAGCTTGGTTCCAGTAGCATCGGACATACCCTTGACCACTTAGGGGGTTGCATTAAAGACACAAAAGGTGATGGGAGGTAGTAAATAATATGCATAACATATTTAAACAAGCTTCATCTAATTGAACACACCTACTTGTTCAAATGTGGGAGGACTGAACAGTCAGGACTCCGCCACACCCACCAACACATGAAACTAATCAGAACATCAGCCAAATGCAACTAGCCAGCCAACATATGAATGCAAGTCACAAAACAAAATCCTTCATTTTGAGGAACAATTATTTGATGAGGAGCGAGTGGAGAGAGAGGAGATAGGAGAGGATTTACTAACATGATTCTTACTAAGTAGGTTATTTAGGAGTAGTTTAAGCGATTTTAAGTATAATTCCTTGTTAGTAAGTGTAATGTATTGTTAGATGGGCAGGCATGTGTGAGGTTTCAGGTTGGAATGAATAGCGATACAAGAACTAGTAGTGAGAAAGAGGGGTTGAAGCCTTACCTGCCACTACTTTGGGGTTCCCTGGAGCAAACGGCCAATATAACAGGTCAAGGTGCATGTTAGTGAGGGCACGCTCCTGTAGGGGCATTAGATGGAGAAAGGATGTAGATCAGCCTCCAGAAAGAAAGTTTGTCACCTGTACCCCAGAAAATATCTCTTGTCTTGCCACTTTTTCTTGAGTCCCCTCACACAGTATGTGCCTCTACCACCAAAGTAGTTACATAGTCTGTCTACTTCTACCATATGACCTCCATCTGCTCTCCGTTGATGGTGCATGGAGGCAGACCAAGTAGTTGCTTCTAATTAGGCAATTACAAGGTCTGTCTCCTAATCAGTGAAGTTTGGGGCACTTCATCTCCCTGGACTCACATCACATCAGGAGACTCAATTCCCAATCCACCCAATTTACCCTGCTCCCATCAGAGCCTGGAGGAGGCTGGGCTGGGCCACCCCACTTGGCTTGCCACTTTAAAATTACTCAAGGTACTGTGGCTTACATTGTGCACCATTCGTGACTGATTTTTATTTGTCCTCTTTAAAACTTTTCTGACCTATCATACCTGTTTACTTCATAGAAGAGACTTCCAAATTAACATTTTTGATGGGGTTATTCTTATAATTGTTCATTTATTATATGTGTTTTGCTAATGATTTTCTCCTTCTGGCAGGTGTGTGAACAAGCGATTTCCCTCCTTCTCTTCCACGGTGTTCACACTTGTCAAATATTGTAATGGCCCACCTAAACCTAATAATTGTACATTAAAAAAAAGGGCCTTTTAATAGAAGTGGTCGTAACAATTATAAGAGTTGATTCCTGCTGCCCCTGGCAGATTTGGCAGGGGAGCATGAAACCTTGGAAACATCCAGCAAGCCCACAGAAGTGCTGTCTTCTACTTCAGACGATTTGTCCTATCTTACACTACAAATCAAGGAGCTTAGGGGCGAGGTTAGGGAACTAAAATCACAGATGTTATGTCTATCTAGCTATGAATGGATTTGGCTAGCAACTGAAATCAACACCTTACTCAACCACAAGAGCCCCCTCTTCTGATCCTAAAACCAGGTTGTGAGAAGTTGGCCTGATGTATGATGTCACTAGTTCTAGTGTACACCTTATATCAGTCCAAATACCCTTATGGTGATTGGTTGTAAAGTCAACCTTATAGACCAGCTATCCTAGTGGTAGCATGGACAAGAGCAGTCTTAGGCTAAACTCTGAATGGCATGTGAAGCCAGCTGTGATACCATATATAATCCCTTGAATGCCAAATGAAAGGACACCACAACAGATATATATAAAATAAAGTGTATTTATTCTAGTCAAACCCTCAGCACTCTTTATGAGATTAGAGGTAAGTACAACACAGTCTTATTTAAGCATACATTAAGTCACACAGGTAAGTAATACAGTTAGGCCCTAGGGGCCACGCAAACCATATACTAAGTAAGTGGTATAAGGACCACTGTCACGGAAATAGAATAGGCCTAGGCCTAGGGAATCGCTGGGGCTACACTACACTAGCAACAGTTAGGAAGTGGGAGGCCCACGGGATTCAGGTGCAGAGTGGGAACACTCACGCGTAATGCGTAAAAGTCAATAAAAATAGTAGATGTTAGAAATTAACAGTTTTAGGACACTTCTGGTATAGCTAGAAAGTCGAGACTCGGAAACTAGACCCTAGGATAGTCAATACCCTTGTGAGCACCGAAGTACCCAAGTTACCTAGCCCACAGGCTGCGGGTGCATAGGTGTGAACTTGCGTCGGGTTTCGTCGTGGACTTCTATGGATGCCTGAAGGAAAGTTGCTGACAGGCAGTCAGTGAAGAGTGTCCGGTGGATCCCAAGGCTGGGATCAAGAAGAGAGGAGACCTGCAAGCAGAAGGGACAGAGTCAAGGTCACTAGCCAGTGACCACGTGGAACCAGGAAGGAACCAGGCGATGTCGTGAAGATTGCAGGTGAAGGTGAAGCTTGTCGCTGCAGCCACGAGGACCAGGGAACGTCGAGGACGACCAGGACCAGGAGGCGAGCTGTCCCATGAAGGCTCTTGCTGTCGGCGGCGTCGAAGTTGGACTAGAACTCACCAAGCTTTGGCAAGCGGAACCCACGAAGAACGGAGGACTTGCTTCTGGTGCAGAACAGGAAGGTCTGGGGTGCTTCTCTTTTTCAAAGAAGCAGGAGCCAGTCTGGAGGAGCCAAACCAGCGTTGAAGATTTCAGGATGCGTCCTCACAAAGGCCACTAGCCAGCGGGCAAGCAACCGGACAGACGCGGCAAGCAGGAAAATGCAGAAGGGCCCCAATCAGGACTCGTGGAGTGTGGGGGGCTGATCTTCAGTGCAGATGGTGCTTGGGGTTGGGGCTTCTCAATCCCCGGTGCACAACTTCGAGGGTGCCTCAGAAGCTGCGCTTGAAGAAACTAGCCACTTTTCCCAGGTAGCCGGTCCCACGTCTCTCGTCGCCTCCACGGATCTCAGCTCGGCTGTGGATGTGGATCAGGGTCGGAGAAGTCTGGAAGTCAAGGCTCTGGTCGGGCTCTGCAGTCGGTCCCTCGTAGAACTTTAGCAAAGCAAAGGGTAGTCTCTTGATGGTGCCTGTTTGCACAGGATAGCCACTCCTTGGCCACAAGGGAGATTCTTCAGTCTTCTTCTTTCGTCGAATGTCGAAGGTCCAGAGTTTCTGTTCAAGTTGCAGGTTCAGGATAATCTAAAGTCCTGGGGCCCAACTCCCACTCTTATACTAATCTGAGGGGCTGGGATACCTGCTAGGTCACGCCTTATGGGTGGGACCTGGGAGGGGGTGGTTACACCCACTTCCCTTTGTCCAGTTTCGCGCCAGAGCTGGGGCTGGAGTGCCCCAGCGCCGGTTTGAACTGGACTATGCAAGGAACACCTTGTGTGCCCCAGGCATGTCTCATTCCTTTCAGCCCACCCTGCCCCAATACACTAAAGGCTGTCTGGGGAGGTGCTAGCACCTCCCCAAGCAGGAAACCTATTGTCCAAGCCTCCCTGGCCGGGATCACTCCCAGCAGCAGGAGGTCAGACTTGTGTCTGTGGCAGCAGCATCCATTTTGTGATGCTGAGGCTTTGGTTAGAGTTAAACAGCAAAGTAGGGTTTTAACATGTCTCTCCCTCTAGAAGGGAGGAATAATATCCTCATTCCCAGAAATGGTATGGGGGTATTATTCCAAAGTGTTAGACACCTTACACGACATGTTTTGATAAAGCCAAACCATAGTTACCATAACCGTTTAAGATTATAAGGCACTTTAAGAGTATATGGTAGGCTATATCATAGAACAGCTATAAGGACATGGTTCCGAAAGCTGCAGACAGGCTCAGCTCATGCTAGAGCACCATCTCACATGTTACCAAGCACTCTGCCTTCAGGATTGTTAAGGCCTGCCATAGGAGTGGCTGATAGGTACACATGTGTCTATTTTAAAGGTAGATATAGGTATACTATATCTAAGCAAGGGGTGATTACACGACCTTGCCCCAGCTGAGTGATCAGCCAGTTGTGTCTGATTGGAAGGCTAGACCAGGGGTGGCATAATACATGCTGCAGCCCCTGGGAGTCCTAGGGTACACCTATGCCCTGGGTACCTAGGGTACACTGTACAGGGTCCAATAAGGTGATCCTTACCAATTGTGTATGTACCTAGGGTACATGGAGTCCATTTTAAGGAGAGAGCAGACAGCCTGAGACCCTGAATGGCAGGATCTCAGGCCAACTAAGTCGAAAAACCAGCTAGACACTAGGCAAAAAGTTGGGGGTAACCATAGTCAGATATCCACCTTCCTACACAACCCCCCCCCCCCAAACGAAAGGAGATAAGGCTGGCCTTGACAAGGTAAGCTTCTATTGCCTAAGTGGCCATATAAGGAAGAACCAGCACTGGCATGGTTACCCCCTGTCTCATGGTCCACTAAGCAATCCCTCACCCTAAAGGTATCATAGGGTCTCTACCATAGGGAATCTCTACCTTTGGTGTGTCTTTGCAAAGTAAAAGGCGGGTGTTGAGATGGTGTACTGAAGTGAGTGTCCTCAAAGTGAGGCCTCAGCTTCCTCCAATCATCCTCCACCATGGATGCCTTTCTTTCTTTCACTGAGTTGCACTGTGCTCTCAGGGTCAGCCTCTGGCTACCTAAAGCTGGAGGCTGGGTCCCTTTTGTGGGCTTATTGGAGGGACAGGTCAGGTTTGGGGCCCTAAGGTCCCATGTTTGCCTGTGCCCAACAGAATCCCTCTGGGGGAGGTCCCCAACTACCTGTAAAGGGGATCCCTCAGGAATGTGTTTACCCATCACCTGGCTAGGGCTACTAGCCAGGCAATCCTCATTCTTTTGATGGGGGGGTTCTTGTGAACAGGGGCCCTCTTGGGGTCCACTTGCCTCCCTGACCTCTGCAGCCCTGGGCTGACTGAGGCAGGGTAGAGAGAGGCAGGCTACCTGCACCAGACTGGGTCCCACCTTGGAAGGGGCCACTGACATCAGAGGCTCTGCCAGGCCAGGCCTGGCTACCTCTGGGGCAGTTCCTTCACAAGGGGTGAGGTCAGATCCCTGAGGAGGCTGACCTTTTCCTAATGTCTGGGGAGAGGGAGACTTTTCTTCCTCCCCACTACTCTCTGTTTGTGTGGAGTGATCCATAGTTTCAGGCTTCACTACACCTATGTCAGTCTGAGTATGGGCTGAGACCATTACAGCCTTGCCAACCTTTTCAGGGAGGCACTCAGTTTGGGTTTGAGCTGTGACTGTCACAGCTCTGCCAGTCTCTATAGGGAAGTCTGTCTTTGCCTGGGCTGTGGCTACCACTGCCCTTCCAACCTTTTCAGGGAGGAAATCTACTTGGACAGGGGTTGTGGCTGGCACAACCCCACTACCCTTTTTTGAAAGGCCTACCATTTTAGAATGGGTGTCTTGTTCAACTCCAGCCCAAGCTGAGAGTTCTAAGTCATTCCCCAGTAAGCAGTCCACAGGCAAGGTTGGAGACACTGCCACCCTTTTAGGGCCAGTGACACCTCCCCAGCTGAGACATACCTCTGCCATGGGATGACTGTTCTGTTTGCCATCAATGTTAGTTACCCGGTATGAGAAACCAGGCAAAAGCTGCTCAGAGGGAACTAGCCTATGGACCACCATAGTGATGCTAGCTCCAGTGTCTCTGTAGGCCTCAGCTTTTCTACCATTGATGTAGGGCTCCTGTCTGTACCTACCCAAAGTGTTGGGACAGGCAGTGAAGTTGGCAAACCCCATGCCACCATCACAGACAAGAGTAGCTGCTGTAGGGGAATTGGCTAAGCCAGGATCCCCCTGTGTTCCCCAAGAAAACCCAACCAAATTTTTGGGGGCACTCCCACCACCTGGGGGATTACTGCTGACAGTAATAGGTGGTGTGACAGGAGTAGTTGGAGGAACAGTTTTGTTTTTAGCCTTTGGGCAACTGCTGTCAGTTTTCCAATGCCCAGGAGTTTTACACTCATGGCAGTAAGGCTTTTTAACTGTGGTAGAGGAGGGAGCTTGGGACCCACCACCCTGTGTGGAGTTTTGGGGCCCTGAGGAAGATTTCTCTTTTGCTTTATCCCCACCCTTCTCTTGAGGCTTGGTGGTATCTTTCTTTTGGTCACCACCCTGATTTTTAGGCCTAATCCTGGTCCTGACCCATTTATCTGCCCTCTTTCCCAATTCTTGGGGAGAGGACAAATCTGAGTCTACCAGGTGTTGATGGAGAAGCTGGTTCTGACAATTACTAAGGATCTGCTCCCTCATAATCAAGTTGTACAATCCTGTATAGTCCTGCACCTTGCTGCCAGTTAACCAACCTTCCAAAGCCTTAGTGGCACAATCCACAAAATCAGACCAGTCCTGTGTCTGTGTCTTCTGGGTGTCTCTGAACAACAACCTATATTGCTCAGTGGTTAAGCCAAACCCATCTATCAGAGCACTCTTCAGGACTTTGTAATTGTTAGCATCCTCATCACTGACTGTGAGGAGCTTGTCTCTACCTTTGTCAGAAAGGGAGAGTCACAAGATAGCTGCCCACTGACTCTGGGGTACCTGCTGTACTTTTCAGGCCCTCTCCAAAGCAGTCATCCACTTGTGGATGTCATCCCCATTCTGATATGGGGGACTATCTTGCTTAGGTTTCTATGGTCATAAGACCTATCCCTATCTCTAGGAATGTTGCTGCCACCAGTGGGTTCTAACCCACACAATTTTTGCTCTCTAGCCAGAGCAAGCTTCTCCTTGGCAAGGGCAAGTTCTTCCCTCTGAATCCTCAGATTAGCTTCCCTCATTCTGGCTTCATGCTCCTTTCTCTCAGGGGAAGTCATTCCCCTGTGAGAGGAAGCACTAGAGATGCTAGAGACATGGGAGTGGATGGATTCCCTTGAAGGGGATCTGTCCCTCCTGCTTCTCTGGTTAAGCCCACTTGGGGGTCTGTATGGGGGGACCCCATGCAAACTCCCATGTAAGCTTAGGTTAGCCTGGCTAAGTCTTCCTACTTGGCCCTGGCTGTCTACCTCTTCATCTGAAGCCCCATCTGACTCCTCTGTGGTGGGTAGACCCTTATCTACAGCTATGGCACCATACTTGGCAGCTCTTTCAGCATCATAGGCCTCCAGAAGCTCCACTAGCTGTCTAAGGGTAGGGTTGGAACCCTGTTTTAATCTCCTGGAGGTACACAGTTGTCTCATCTCCTGGAAAGTGAATGCATCATATCTAGAGGGAACCTGTCTAGGATTCTCCTCTCCTGAAGGAGCATCAGTGTGATCTCCATTCAGGGACATGATTCTAGTGAGGGTGTGGTGTGTGCCCCTACCTACACTAGTTGTATCTACTAAACCTCTCTAGTAGTTGTAGTCAGGGTGTGTTACTCCCTTCAACCTATAACCACTAAGTCCAGTAGGACTTAAGTATTATAATCTATGTTATATGTACCTAAACAATATCTGTGTGTTCTTTCAATTTAGTATCTCAAGATTACAATGGTATTACAACAGCAAGCTCAGATCCCAACCGCTGCTCACCAATGTGAGAAGTTGGCCTGATGTATGATGTCACTAGTTCTAGTGTACACCTTATATCAGTCCAAATACCCTTATGGTGATTGGTTGTAAAGTCAACCTTATAGACCAGCTATCCTAGTGGTAGCATGGACAAGAGCAGTCTTAGGCTAAACTCTGAATGGCATGTGAAGCCAGCTGTGATACCATATATAATCCCTTGAATGCCAAATGAAAGGACACCACAACAGATATATATAAAATAAAGTGTATTTATTCTAGTCAAACCCTCAGCACTCTTTATGAGATTAGAGGTAAGTACAACACAGTCTTATTTAAGCATACATTAAGTCACACAGGTAAGTAATACAGTTAGGCCCTAGGGGCCACGCAAACCATATACTTAGTAAGTGGTATAAGGACCACTGTCACGGAAATAGAATAGGCCTCAGCCTAGGGAATCGCTGGGGCTACACTACACTAGCAACAGTTAGGAAGTGGGAGGCCCACGGGATTCAGGTGCAGAGTGGGAACACTCACGCGTAATGCGTAAAAGTCAATAGAAATAGTAGATGTTAGAAATTAACAGTTTTAGGACACTTCTGGTATAGCTAGAAAGTCGAGACTCGGAAACTAGACCCTAGGATAGTCAATACCCTTGTGAGCACCGAAGGACCCAAGTTACCTAGCCCACAGGCTGCGGGTGCATAGGTGTGAACTTGCGTCGGGTTTCGTCGTGGACTTCTATGGATGCCTGAAGGAAAGTTGCTGACAGGCAGTCAGTGAAGAGTGTCCGGTGGATCCCAAGGCTGGGATCAAGAAGAGAGGAGACCTGCAAGCAGAAGGGACAGAGTCAAGGTCACTAGCCAGTGACCACGTGGAACCAGGAAGGAACCAGGCGATGTTGTGAAGATTGCAGGTGAAGGTGAAGCTTGTCGCTGTAGCCACGAGGACCAGGGAACGTCGAGGACGACCAGGACCAGGAGGCGAGCTGTCCCACGAAGGCTCTTGCTGTCGGCAGCGTCGAAGTTGGACTAGGACTCACCAAGCCTTGGCAAGCGGAACCCACGAAGAACGGAGGACTTGCTTCTGGTGCAGACCAGGAAGGTCTGGGGTGCTTCTCTTTTTCAAAGAAGCAGGAGCCAGTCTGGAGGAGCCAAACCAGCGTTGAAGATTTCAGGATGCGTCGTCACAAAGGCCACTAGCCAGCGGGCAAGCAACCAGACAGATGCGGCAAGCAGGAAAATGCAGAAGGGCCCCACGCAGGACTCGTGGAGTGTGGGGGGCTGATCTTCGGTGCAGATGGTGCTTGGGGTTGGGGCTTCTCAATCCCCGGTGCACAACTTCGAGGGTGCCTCAGAAGCTGCGCTTGAAGATACTAGCCACTTTTCCCAGGTAGCTGGTCCCACGTCTCTCGTCGCCTCCACGGATCTCAGCTCGGCTGTGGATGTGGATCAGGGTCGGAGAAGTCTGGAAGTCAAGGCTCTGGTCGGGCTCTGCAGTCGGTCTCTCGTAGAACTTTAGCAAAGCAAAGGGTAGTCTCTTGATGGTGCCTGTTTGCACAGGGTAGCCACTCCTTGGCCACAAGGGAGATTCTTCAGTCTTCTTCTTTCGGCGAATGTCGAAGGTCCAGAGTTTCTGTTCAAGTTGCAGGTTCAGGATAATCTAAAGTCCTGGGGCCCAACTCCCACTCTTATACTAATCTGGGGGGCTGGGATACCTGCTAGGTCACGCCTTATGGGTGGGACCTGGGAGGGTGTGGTTACACCCACTTCCCTTTGTCCAGTTTCACGCCAGAGCTGGGGCTGGAGTGCCCCAGCGCCGGTTTGAACTGGACTATGCAAGGAACACCTTGTGTGCCCCAGGCATGTCTCATTCCTTTCAGCCCACCCTGCCCCAATACACTAAAGGCTGTCTGGGGAGGTGCTAGCACCTCCCCAAGCAGGAAACCTATTGTCCAAGCCTCCCTGGCCGGGATCACTCCCAGCAGCAGGAGGTCAGACTTGTGTCTGTGGCAGCAGCATCCATTTTGTGATGCTGAGGCTTTGGTTAGAGTTAAACAGCAAAGTAGGGTTTTAACATGTCTCTCCCTCTAGAAGGGAGGAATAATATCCTCATCACCAGAAATGGTATGGGGGTATTATTCCAAAGTGTTAGACACCTTACACGACATGTTTTGATAAAGCCAAACCATAGTTACCATAACCGTTTAAGATTATAAGGCACTTTAAGAGTATATGGTAGGCTATATCATAGAACAGCTATAAGGACATGGTTCCGAAAGCTGCAGACAGGCTCAGCTCATGATAGAGCACCATCTCACATGTTACCAAGCACTCTGCCTTCAGGATTGTTAAGGCCTGCCATAGGAGTGGCTGATAGGTACACATGTGTCTATTTTAAAGGTAGATATAGGTATACTATATCTAAGCAAGGGGTGATTACACGACCTTGCCCCAGCTGAGTGATCAGCCAGTTGTCTCTGATTGGAAGGCCAGACCAGGGGTGGCATAATACATGCTGCAGCCCCTGGGAGGCCTAGGGTACACCTATGCCCTGGGTACCTAGGGTACACTGTACAGGGTCCAATAAGGTGATCCTTACCAATTGTGTATGTACCTAGGGTACATGGAGTCCATTTTAAGGAGAGAGCAGACAGCCTGAGACCCTGAATGGCAGGATCTCAGGCCAACTAAGTCGAAAAACCAGCTAGACACTAGGCAAAAAGTTGGGGGTAACCATAGTCAGATATCCACCTTCCTACACAACCCCCCCCCCCCCCAAACGAAAGGAGATAAGGCTGGCCTTGACAAGGTAAGCCTCTATTGCCTAAGTGGCCATATAAGGAAGAACCAGCACTGGCATGGTTACCCCCTGTCTCATGGTCCACTAAGCAATCCCTCACCCTAAAGGTATCATAGGGTCTCTACCATAGGGAATCTCTATCTTTGGTGTGTCTTTGCAAAGTAAAAGGCTGGTGTTGAGATGGAGTACTGAAGTGAGTGTCCTCAAAGTGAGGCCTCAGCTTCCTCCAATCATCCTCCACCATGGATGCCTTTCTTTCTTTCACTGAGTTGCAATGTGCTCTCAGGGTCAGCCTTTGGCTACCTAAAGCTGGAGGCTGGGTCCCTTTTGTGGGCTTACTGGAGGGACAGGTCAGGGTTGGGGCCCTAAGGACCCATGTTTGCCTGTGCCCAACAGAATCCCTCTGGGGGAGGTCCCTAACTACCTGTAAAGGGGATCCCTCAGGAATGTTTTTACCCATCACCTGGCTAGGGCTACTAGCCAGGCAATCCTCATTCTTTTGATGGGGGGGTTCTTGTGAACAGGGGCCTTCTTGGGGTCCACTGGCCTCCCTGACCTCTGCAGCCCTGGGCTGACTGAGGCAGGGTAGAGAGAGGCAGGCTACCTGCACCAGACTGGGTCCCACCTTGGAAGGGGCCACTGACATCAGAGGCTCTGCCAGGCCAGGCCTGGCTACCTCTGGGGCAGTTCCTTCACAAGGGGTGAGGTCAGATCCCTGAGGAGGCTGACCTTTTCCTAATGTCTGGGGAGAGGGAGACTTTTCTTCCTCCCCACTACTCTCTGTTTGTGTGGAGTGATCCATAGTTTCAGGCTTCACTACACCTATGTCAGTCTGAGTATGGGCTGAGACCATTACAGCCTTGCCAACCTTTTCAGGGAGGCACTCAGTTTGGGTTTGAGCTGTGACTGTCACAGCTCTGCCAGTCTCTACAGGGAAGTCTGTCTTTGCCTGGGCTGTGGCTACCACTGCCCTTCCAACCTTTTCAGGGAGGAAATCTACTTGGACAGGGGTTGTGGCTGGCACAACCCCACTACCCTTTTTTGAAAGGCCTACCATTTTAGAATGGGTGTCTTGTTCAACTCCAGCCCAAGCTGAGAGTTCTAAGTCATTCCCCAGTAAGCAGTCCACAGGCAAGGTTGGAGACACTGCCACCCTTTTAGGGCCAGTGACACCTCCCCAGCTGAGACATACCTCTGCCATGGGATGACTGTTCTGTTTGCCATCAATGTTAGTTACCTGGTATGAGAAACCAGGCAAAAGCTGCTCAGAGGGAACTAGCCTATGGGCCACCATGGTGATACTAGCTCCAGTGTCTCTGTAGGCCTCAGCTTTTCTACCATTGATGTAGGGCTCCTGTCTGTACCTACCCAAAGTGTTGGGACAGGCAGTGAAGTTGGCAAACCCCATGCCACCATCACAGACAAGAGTAGCTGCTGTAGGGGAATTGGCTAAGCCAGGATCCCCCTGTGTTCCCCAAGAAAACCCAACCACATTGTTGGGGGCACTCCCACCACCTGGGGGATTACTGCTGACAGTAATAGGTGGTGTGACAGGAGTAGTTGGAGGAACAGTTTTGTTTTTAGCCTTTGGGCAACTGCTGTCAGTTTTCCAATGCCCTGGAGTTTTACACTCATGGCAGTAAGGCTTTTTAACTGTGGTAGAGGAGGGAGCTTGGGACCCACCACCCTGTGTGGCGTTTTGGGGCCCTGAGGAAGATTTCTCTTTTGCTTTATCCCCACCCTTCTCTTGAGGCTTGGTGGTATCTTTCTTTTGGTCACCACCCTGATTTTTAGGCCTAATCCTGGTCCTGACCCATTTATCTGCCCTCTTTCCCAATTCTTGGGGAGAGGTCAAATCTGAGTCCACCAGGTGTTGATGGAGAAGCTGGTTCTGACAATTACTAAGGATCTGCTCCCTCATAATCAAGTTGTACAATCCTGTATAGTCCTGCACCTTGCTGCCAGTTAACCAACCTTCCAAAGCCTTAGTGGCACAATCCACACAATCAGACCAGTCCTGTGTCTGTGTCTTCTGGGTGTCTCTGAACAACAACCTATATTGCTCAGTGGTTAAGCCAAACCCATCTATCAGAGCACTCTTCAGGACTTTGTAATTGTTAGCATCCTCATGACTGACTGTGAGGAGCTTGTCTCTACCTTTGTCAGAAAGGGAGAGCCACAAGATAGCTGCCCACTGACTCTGGGGTACCTGCTGTACTTTGCAGGCCCTCTCCAAAGCAGTCATCCACTTGTGGATGTCATCCCCATTCTGATATGGGGGGACTATCTTGCTTAGGTTTCTATGGTCATAAGACCTATCCCTATCTCTAGGAATGTTGCTGCCACCAGTGGGTTCTAACCCACACAATTTTTGCTCTCTAGCCAGAGCAAGCTTCTCCTTGGCAAGGGCAAGTTCTTCCCTCTGAATCCTCAGATTAGCTTCCCTCATTCTGGCTTCATGCTCCTTTCTCTCAGGGGAAGTCATTCCCCTGTGAGAGGAAGCACTAGAGATGCTAGAGACATGGGAATGGATGGATTCCCGTGAAGGGGATCTGTCCCTCCTGCTTCTCTGGTTAAGCCCACTTGGGGGTCTGTATGGGGGGACCCCATGCAAACTCCCATGTAAGCTTAGGTTAGCCTGGCTAAGTCTTCCTACTTGGCCCTGGCTGTCTACCTCTTCATCTGAAGCCCCATCTGACTCCTCTGTGGTGGGTAGACCCTTATCTACAGCTATGGCACCATACTTGGCAGCTCTTTCAGCATCATAGGCCTCCAGAAGCTCCACTAGCTGTCTAAGGGTAGTGTTGGAACCCTGTTTTAATCTCCTGGAGGTACACAGTTGTCTCATCTCCTGGAAAGTGAATGCATCATATCTAGAGGGAACCTGTCTAGGATTTTCCTCTCCTGAGGGAGCATCAGTGTGATCTCCATTCAGGGACATGATTCTAGTGAGGGTGTGGTGTGTGCACCTACCTACACTAGTTGTATCTACTAAACCTCTCTAGTAGTTGTAGTCAGGGTGTGTTACTCCCTTCAACCTACAACCACTAAGTCCAGTAGGACTTAAGTATTATAATCTATGTTATATGTACCTAAACAATATCTGTGTGTTCTTTCAATTTAGTATCTCAAGATTACAATGGTATTACAACAGCAAGCTCAGATCCCAACCGCTGCTCACCAATGTGAGAAGTTGGCCTGATGTATGATGTCACTAGTTCTAGTGTACACCTTATATCAGTCCAAATACCCTTATGGTGATTAGTTGTAAAGTCAACATTATAGACCAGCTATCCTAGTGGTAGCATGGACAAGAGCAGTCTTAGGCTAAACTCTGAATGGCATGTGAAGCCAGCTGTGATACCATATATAATCCCTTGAATGCCAAATGAAAGGACACCACAACAGATATATATAAAATAAAGTGTATTTATTCTAGTCAAACCCTCAGCACTCTTTATGAGATTAGAGGTAAGTACAACACAGTCTTATTTAAGCATACATTAAGTCACACAGGTAAGTAATACAGTTAGGCCCTAGGGGCCACGCAAACCATATACTAAGTAAGTGGTATAAGGACCACTGTCACGGAAATAGAATAGGCCTTGGCCTAGGGAATCGCTGGGGCTACACTACACTAGCAACAGTTAGGAAGTGGGAGGCCCACGGGATTCAGGTGCAGAGTGGGAACACTCACGCGTAATGCGTAAAAGTCAATAAAAATAGTAGATGTTAGAAATTAACAGTTTTAGGACACTTCTGGTATAGCTAGAAAGTCGAGACTCGGAAACTAGACCCTAGGATAGTCAATACCCTTGTGAGCACCGAAGTACCCAAGTTACCTAGCCCACAGGCTGCGGGTGCATAGGTGTGAACTTGCGTCGGGTTTCGTCGTGGACTTCTATGGATGCCTGAAGGAAAGTTGCTGACAGGCAGTCAGTGAAGAGTGTCCGGTGGATCCCAAGGCTGGGATCAAGAAGAGAGGAGACCTGCAAGCAGAAGGGACAGAGTCAAGGTCACTAGCCAGTGACCACGTGGAACCAGGAAGGAACCAGGCGATGTCGTGAAGATTGCAGGTGAAGGTGAAGCTTGTCGCTGCAGCCACGAGGACCAGGGAACGTTGAGGACGACCAGGACCAGGAGGCGAGCTGTCCCACGAAGGCTCTTGCTGTCGGCGGCGTCGAAGTTGGACTAGGACACACCAAGCCTTGGCAAGCGGAACCCACGAAGAACGGAGGACTTGCTTCTGGTGCAGACCAGGAAGGTCTGGGGTGCTTCTCTTTTTCAAAGAAGCAGGAGCCAGTCTGGAGGAGCCAAACCAGCGTTGAAGATTTCAGGATGCGTCCTCACAAAGGCCAATAGCCAGCGGGCAAGAAGTCTGGAAGTCAAGGCTCTGGTCGGGCTCTGCAGTCGGTTCCTCGTAGAACTTTAGCAAAGCAAAGGGTAGTCTCTTGATGGTGCCTGTTTGCACAGGGTAGCCACTCCTTGGCCACAAGGGAGATTCTTCAGTCTTCTTCTTTCGTCGAATGTCGAAGGTCCAGAGTTTCTGTTCAAGTTGCAGGTTCAGGATAATCTAAAGTCCTGGGGCCCAACTCCCACTCTTATACTAATCTGGGGGGCTGGGATACCTGCTAGGTCACGCCTTATGGGTGGGACCTGGGAGGGGGTGGTTACACCCACTTCCCTTTGTCCAGTTTCGCGCCAGAGCTGGGGCTGGAGTGCCCCAGCGCCGGTTTGAACTGGACTATGCAAGGAACACCTTGTGTGCCCCAGGCATGTCTCATTCCTTTCAGCCCACCCTGCCCCAATACACTAAAGGCTGTCTGGGGAGGTGCTAGCACCTTCCCAAGCAGGAAACCTATTGTCCAAGCCTCCCTGGCCGGGATCACTCCCAGCAGCAGGAGGTCAGACTTGTGTCTGTGGCAGCAGCATCCATTTTGTGATGCTGAGGCTTTGGTTAGAGTTAAACAGCAAAGTAGGGTTTTAACATGTCTCTCCCTCTAGAAGGGAGCAATAATATCCTCATCACCAGAAATGGTATGGGGGTATTATTCCAAAGTGTTAGACACCTTACACAACATGTTTTGATAAAGCCAAACCATAGTTACCATAACCGTTTAAGATTATAAGGCACTTTAAGAGTATATGGTAGGCTATATCATAGAACAGCTATAAGGACATGGTTCCGAAAGCTGCAGACAGGCTCAGCTCATGCTAGAGCACCAACTCACATGTTACCAAGCACTCTGCCTTCAGGATTGTTAAGGCCTGCCATAGGAGTGGCTGATAGGTACACATGTGTCTATTTTAAAGGTAGATATAGGTATACTATATCTAAGCAAGGGGTGATTACACGACCTTGCCCCAGCTGAGTGATCAGCCAGTTGTGTCTGATTGGAAGGCCAGACCAGGGGTGGCATAATACATGCTGCAGCCCCTGGGAGGCCTAGGGTACACCTATGCCCTGGGTACCTAGGGTACACTGTACAGGGTCCAATAAGGTGATCCTTACCAATTGTGTATGTACCTAGGGTACATGGAGTCCATTTTAAGGAGAGAGCAGACAGCCTGAGACCCTGAATGGCAGGATCTCAGGCCAACTAAGTCGAAAAACCAGCTAGACACTAGGCAAAAAGTTGGGGGTAACCATAGTCAGATATCCACCTTCCTACACAGGTCAATTTGAAATCCCCCTACTGACGGATTACGTGAGGTAGTTTGTTTGTCCCATGTCAATTATTATCATGTTATTAGACCTGAGAGATTTGAAATGCATAAAAACTCACAGTCCATGAGACCTCCTGAATCCTTTTAATATGCTAAACAGTTCAGTAGTTTGCCACAGGGTAGTTCCTGTAACGATGGCTTTAGGAAAGGTGTTAGGCATCCATCCGGACCCACTGTTTGTAATAGACCTACTCATCCTGCCGTTTCTGTTTTTTAAGTCAGTGTTCCCAAATTACCTCTACAGCAACTCTATGAAGGGGAGGACTTGCTAAACAATAAAGCCATTCATTGGATTCGCCAGGTGAGGGGGTGTCGCTCTGTCATTCGTGACCATATTCTTAGTGCCAGAAGACACAGGTCAAGAAATTTGTCATTTGGCAGCTTCGAACTATCCCTTCGAGGTGGGGATCGATAATCTGGTGGTGTTTGATATTAGAACTTCCCCTGCTCACAATACTAATATTCTAATTAAATATCAGCGGGCTGACAACCTCCCATTGAGTGCTTCTTGTAATTTTCCATCTGTGGTTGGGGGTTGATCCCCTTTATGGAAACTTGATTGACTACTTACTCCTAATACCAATTGAACCTTTAAGTCTGTGGTTACTCCTTTGCCTGATTGTTGCTCCGCAAGAGATCGCCCAAGCCTCCAGTTCACAGGAGATAGTGTTACTGACTGTGAGCTCGCTACCTTAATGAATGATCAACCCAAGCACTTCCAACTATGATCATCTGGCCCTCACAAATCTCCCTATTGGCACCACTTTTACCCTAACAATCCCTTGGTGTCTTCTGTTTCATGGAACGTGGCTGGTCTCAAGTCCAAAGTTACTGTACCAAAATAGGATCGTTTTATAGAACTTTAGGATATTTGCACGTTCCAAGAAACATGGTGTACAGATCCGATCATTAGCCCCTAAACTTTTACACTCCAGCAAAGTAGAGTGCAATTGGGAGACCATCTGGTGGGCTTATGATTTGGCTCAGAGTTACCTTGGAATGCAAATTTCGAAAACTTGACATTGACTGCCCGGATATCTTAGGAATCCAGCTAGTTAGTGATAGGATTTCCAGCATTGAAATTTATAATGTCTACTGTCAAGGGGTTAAGGGTGATATGGCTTCAATAACTGTTCAGTGCTTGGAAGACTATCCTGGTAGGTCCCAGCGTCAATCTCAAATCATCTTAGTAGGGGACTTAAATACCACCTTTCAGCCCCTGGATGGTGACAATGCTAGCCTATCTCTTGAAGAGGATGCATTATGGGCTATTCCTCAACTTGATTTCCCTCCTAATAAAAGTTGAATTCTAGTCGCCCTTCAGCTTAAGGCGTTATCGCTAGAATATGGGGTGAGGGCTCTAAATGGATGGTCTAAATCTGACCCGAAGGGGGCTCTCACATTCAATAAATCATTGAATATGAGTCGTATTGTTAGAAATGGGGGTCTCTAGTTGGCAGAGGTAGGTACCTTGCTTCTAGTCAGGGAAAGGGGAATACGCACTCTAGATAACCCCTGCTCACTTCTTTGGTAGCTTGGCACGAGCAGACAGGCTTATCCCAAAGGCAATGTGTAAAGTATTTGTACCAACACTCACAGTAACACAGTGTAAACACCACGAATAAACACCACACCAGTTTAGAAAAATAAAATATCTTTATCTAAACTAAACAAGACCAAAACGACAAAAATCCAACATACAGATACTCAGTAGAATGTCTTTAAAAAGGCTGTTGCAAAAAATAAGCTTGTGGATGGTAAATGCGACACTCTACTCTCAAACTACCTTGGATGCGTAATGCAGAACAAACAAAAGGGTCGCAGAGGAGGTGATGCGTTGATTCTCCCCGCGCTCCGGTTATGATGCCACAAGATGGCGCCTCGATGCATTGCAACGATCTGGTGCGATGCGACAAAATGATGTTTTGATGCGATATGACAACGTGGAGACGATGCGTGCACGCCCAACGGCCGTGCTACGAAATCGGTGGTTTCCTGAGCCACGACAGGCCCTGCGAGGTGCTTCTCTGGTGATGCGAAGGTTATCAGCGGCGGCGGCACGCTTCCTCAGCAATGCGACGGGCCTTGCGATATGCTTCACCGGTGATGCAGCGGCGAACAACGGCAGCGGCGACGCGCTTCCTCAGTGATGCAACGGCGGCAGCAGGCTTGTCCTCCCTTGTTGCGTTGCGCTTCCAGCTCCAAACAAGAAGGGCCTCACACACAGTTACAGGCATCTCCTGGCAGGTTAGAACTCCCAACAAGAAGGTTCAGGGAAGCTGGGGGTAAAGTCCTTTTGTTCCTGGGACTTCAAAAACAGGAGGCCAGCTCTTCCCAGGCCCTTGGAGACTTTTATTCAATTGGACACAGAACACAGCAAAGTCCTTCTTCAAGCAAAGGACACAGCACACAGCAAAGTCCCTTTGTCCTCTCCTCAGTCGAAACAGCAAACTGCAGGCCATCCCCAGACACACAGCAAGGGCAGTCCTTCTCCTCAGTCTCTTCAGCTGTCCTCTTTGGCAACAGGCTCCTCTTGATCATGAAGTAGTCTGACTTAGAGGGGTTTCAGCTCTCATTTTTATACGCAAAAGTCTTTGTTCTCTATGTGTGTGGGGTCCTGGACCCAGTCCAAACCAGTTCTGGGTGCACTATCCCAGTGCACAATTTCTTCCTTTGTCAGCATGGGCCAGGGTCTTCAGACACACCGCAGGAGGTGGAGGCAGCATAGTGGAAGGCAGGCACAGCCCTATTCAGGTCCAGGTGCTACTACTCCCACCATGCCAAATGCACATTGGCCTATTCAGCCTGGTGCTGACTCACCCAGACTCCTGGAGCCACCCCAGCCCCTGTCACTCTCAAACCAGGTAGTCAATCCACAAACAGGCAGAGGCACACAGAAAGGTTGAACAAGAAAATAGTCACTTTCTAAAAGTGCTATTTTCAAACTCAGAATTCAAAAAACATCCTTCCTAAAAGATGAGTTATTAAATGCTGAGTTCAGGGATACCAGACTCAAAGTTTCTGTCTCACTCCTATGGGATGATATGCTGGTAATATGTTCCACACCATTCCCCATTCTGTCCTATGGGCAAGATGGCCTTTCAATAGTGAAACATGTTACACACACTAGTACATGTCCCACATTTCACATACACTGCACCCTGCCCAGGGGGGTTCCTTGGGCCTACCATAGGGGTGTCCTATGCGTAAGAAAACGGAAGGGTAAGGCCTGACAAGTGGGTACACTGGCCAGGTCAACATGGCAGTTAACAAACTGCTCACAGGCACTGCAGTGGCAGGCCTGAGACCTCTTTTCAGCGCTACTCATGTGGGTGGCACAATCAGTGCTGCAAGCCCACTAGCAGCCTTTGAGTTACCAGCCCTGGCACACTTAGTGCACTTTACTAGGGACCTACTCGTAAGACAAATATGCCAATCATGGATTCCCAATCCCAATAACAATTTATACAGAGAGCACTTGCACGTTGACACTGATCAGTAGTGGCAAAGTGCCCAAAGCATCTACACCAGCAAAAACGAAATCCAGCACAGTGTCAAAAATACAGGAAGTAGAGGCAAAAAGTCAGGGGAAACCCCGCCAAGGATGCCAGGTCTAACACGTGTCCCCTGCAGCTGAAAAGTGGGGAGAACTACCCACCCTCTTGGGATTTCTCATCAATCAGGCAGAAGAACCTGGACAGACCATCAGCATTGGCGTGTTCTGTACCAGGGCAGTGTTCCACCATAAAGTCCATTCCTTGTAGGGAGATGGACCACCTCAACAGTTTTGGATTCTCACCCCTCATCTGCATTAACCATCTGAGAGGGCCCTGTGGTCTGTCTGAACCCGGAAGTGAGTCCCAAACAAGTAGGGCCATAGCTTTTTCAGCACCCAGACTTCAGCAAAATCATCCCATTCAATTGCACTCCACCTCCTACTAATGAAAGCTACGGGTTGGTCCAAGCCCTCATCGTTCAATTGTGAGAGTACTGCTCCCACATCATGCTCTGAAGCATCTATCTGCACCACAAACTCTTTGGAGAAATCAGGCACCTTGAGCACGGGTGCCGTGCACATGGCAGCTTTCAGGGCATCAAACGCGGTCTGGCAGGCATCGGTCCAGATCACCTTCCTGGGCTGCTTCCTTGAAGTCAGCTCTGTCAAGGGGGCAACAAGGGTGCCATACACCTTGACAAACCGTCTGTAATAGCCGGTGAGGCCTAGGAAGGCTCTCACCTCTGTCTGGGTCTTGGGGGGCTCCCAAGCCAAATTGGTATCAATCTTGACTTGTAGGGGTGCCACCTGGCCGCTCCTTACTTGGTGTCCCAAGTACACTACAGATACCTGCCCCATCTGGCACTTACTCACCTTGATAGTGAGGCCTGCCCTTTGCAGAGCCTTCAACACTTTGCCGAGGTGTTGCAAATGTTCTTCCCAACTGGAGCTGAACACAGCAATGTCATCCAGATAAGCAGTGCTGAATTCCTCCAGCCCGGACAGTACCTGGTTGACCAGTCTCTGGAAGGTGGCAGGGGCGTTTTTCAACCCAAAAGGCATAACAGGGAACTGGAAGTGCCCTTCAGGTGTTGAGAACGCTGACCTCTCTTTGGCCCCCTCAGTTAAGGCAAGCTGCCAGTACCCAGATGTTAAATCAAATGTACTGAGGGACCGGGCAGCGCCTAACCGATCCACGAGCTCATCAGCTCTGGGGATGGGGTGTGCGTCATTCTTGGTGACCGCATTGAGCCCACGGTAGTCCAGGCAAAGCCGGAGCTCTGGAGTGGCACTGGGTGCAGCCGCTTTTGGTACTACAACCACTTGGCTAGCCCAGGGGCTGCTGGAGGGCTCAATTACCCCTAGCGCGAACATCTTGGAAACTTCTTCCTTGATGCTGGACATGACCTTGTCAGCTACTCTGTCAAATTTCTGTTCCACAGGTAGACTGTCCCCGGTGTCCATATCATGGACGCACCAATCGGTGACTCCTGGCATCAGAGAGAACAGGGAGGTGAACTGACCCAACACATAGCGACAGTCCTTCTGCTGTTCTGGGGTCAGGGTAAGCGAGAGGTTCACCCCATACACTGACCCATCCTCCTCCTCTGCTGACAGGAGGTCAGGAAGATGGTCACTCTCCTTCTCCATCCCATCATCTGTAGCAAGGAGCATTGTCACATCAGACCTCCCAAAGTGTGGCTTGAGGCGGTTCACATGTAGGACCCACAAAGGGTTCCTGGGAGACTGTAAGTCAACCAGATAGGTTACGTCATTCTTGCACTCAACTACCTAATATTGGCCAGTCCACTTGTCTTGAAGCGCACAGGGCTCCACTGGTGCCATCACCCACACCTTCTGCCCAGGTTGAAATTCTGCCAGAGTGGCGTTCTGGTTGTACCATCTTTTTATTTCTTCCTGGCTAGCTTCCAAGGGAGCAAGTATACCGAACGCTACGTGAGAGGTGCACAATTGAGACCTGAATATTGGGAGACGTGGATACGCACACGTTTTCTGAACTGGTGGCTGTAGGTATGCCAGAAGTTGGCAACCACCAGGTATTAAGATGTGAAGTCACAGTGTCGCATGGACTGACCCTAGCCCTGAAGAAGTTGCCGATAATTAGTGTTAGGCAATGAAACATGTTGGCTTCATATAAATTAAAACGAAGTACGACAGTAGCCCTTTGTTTTTAATGTGAGCAGACATCCAGCAGTGACTAAAATTGACCGTAATGCCAGGGGTTGTCTAGCTCATTTTTAGTGGGTTAGAACCATACAATTCATGTGGGGAGTTCTAACTCAGGGGTCAGGTTTTTTCAGATTTTTCACTAATTGAGTTGGACACATTATCTGCACATTTATTTATCAGTGGAAAGGGACCGATGATGATAAGTGGAACACACTGATGAGTACCCATCAGTAGTTCCCTGGCGGTTGTATCCGTGAGGTACCTTCCCACTTTTCACACATTTTTCACACACTTTTCACGATGAATGGGTGTTAGGAACTAGTGGTGGAGTCACAGACACAGGCAGGATTGTTTTTTAGAAAGGAGATAGGAACACCCTGTAAGCACAGCAGAAGTATTGCGTGTACTATAAGTATCCTCACCAGGAAGGGAGGCAGGTGATATTCAGGCCATTCTATCTATTAGATATAGAGCAGGTTTTTTTTGTTATGAATAGCTTCCAGGTTAGCCTGAGCGAGCTTCCTGAAGCGTTGAGTCTGGTTCCTGAAGGCCAGCACATAGCTGAACACATCTTCTGAGGTCTTACTAGCAGTTCTCTCCCAACCCTCCTTCACCAGACTTAGAGGTCCTCTCACAGGGTGACCGTACAGGAGCTCAAAGGGACCCTATGGACTTCTGGGGTACCTCCCTGTAGGCTAACAACAGGCATGGCAAAAAGACGTCCCACTTCCGTCTCGCAAGACCCTTGATCATGCCTTTCAGGGTTCGGTTGAACCTCTCATCCAACCCATTCCCTTGAGGATGGCAAGTAGTGGTGAACTTGTAAGTTACCCCGCACTCCTCCCACAAAGATGTCATGTACTTCGAAATGAAGTTTGTATCGCAGTCAGAGACCACCTCTCTGGGGAACCCCACATGGGAAAAGATCCCCATCAATGCACGTCCCACCACGGGGGCTATGATTGTCCGGAGAGGAACAGCTTCCGGGTACCGGGTGGCATGGTCCACCAAGACCAAAATAAACTTGCTGCCTAAGGCTGTCTTGGGTTCCGGTGGCCCCACAATATCAATTCCCACCCGCTCAAAAGGGCTGCTCACCACAGGAAAGGGTTTGAGGGGAGCTTACACTTCACTCCACTCTTGCCACTTGCCTGGCAAGTCCTACAATGTGTACCGACATGCTTCCTCCTTTGGGGCCAGTAAAAGTGGGTGACAAGCCTCTGAAAGGTCTTGTCACATACCAAATGACATGCGAGGGGCACGTTATGAGCCAGACCAAGTAGGAAGGTCCTGAAGCGCTCTGGTACCACCAGCCCACGTGCTGCACCGGGCTCAGTGATCTTAGGCTAACTATAGAGTAATCCATCGTACCAGTAAATGAGATGTGACCCGGACTGATCACCTGCTGCCTGGTTTGCGGCCTGTTGCTGCATACCAATGAGAGAAGGGCATTCCATCTGCGCCTTGCAGAACTCCTCCCTGGAGGGACCTCCTTCCTGCTGCCAATGAGTCAGCTCAGGCAGGTCTCCCAGTTTGGCCACCTGTTCCCCTGTACGTTCCAGGGCATCCCCCTCAGGTTCTGCTTCCTCCTGGACCGTGGGAATGGCTGGGGCTGGTTTCCCACGACCCCCTGCCTCTCCTCTTCCTTGCAGGTACCTGGGCCTCTGTTTCAGGCTCCAGGTCCTCTTGATTACCCCTACTGGCTGCCATTGACCGAGTAGTCACACAGACCCACTCAGGCAGTCCCAACATCTCCAAATGAGCCTGGCGTTCCACCTCCTTCCATGGGGAACCCTCTAGGTCATTTCCAAGCAGACAGTCTACAGGCATGGTTGGACTAACAATGAAATTCAAGGAACCTGAGACCCCCCCACTCAAAGGGAACCAGCGCCACCTTACATAGGCGCACAGAGTTGTCTGCTGCAACTACAGGGTGAGGTGCATTGGGAATGACCTGCTCCTCAGACACCCATTGACACCTGACAGATGTCACACTGACTCCTGTGTCTCTCAAAGCCTCCACCCTTCTCCCATTGATGGTCACCCACTGCCTGTATTTTTTTAGTGTTCTCAGGCAGGTAGGACTCCTGGACCATCTCTCTGTCTCCTAAAGACACAAGAGTCATCACTGCTTGCTCCTCCCCTTCACTAGAAACGAATTCCCCCCCCAACGCTACACTCACTAAACCCGGTGACTGAGCACCAGTGGGTGCTTGGGATTTCTTGGGGCACTTAGGGGCAATGTGGCCCTTCTCATCACACGAGTAACGCCTGGGGGGACCCCGCATGTCACGCCCGCCCTTAGGGGGCTTAGACGTCTTAGGCTGGGGGCTGGGACTCCTTTCCCTCTGAACAATTTTAGGGCCCTTTAGAGAACTCCTTTTGGTTACCTTTGTCCCCCCACTCTTCTGCTGGGGACCCTGCCCAAGCTTGGCTGTGTTACCCACAATCCCCTTGTGGACCCTGGTGCTGGTCCAGTGGTCTGCCTCCTTAGCAAGCTCACTAGGATCAGTTAACTTACTGTCCAAAAGATGCTGGTGCAGCTCTGGAACACATAAACTGCTCAAGTGCTCCCAACTAATCAGATGGCACAACCCCTCATAATCAGTTACTTTGCTGCCCTTTATCCAACCGTCCAGTGCAGGTGTGTACAACCTCACACATTCAATCCAAGTGTCTGAATCATGCTTCTTGAAGTTCTTGAACTTCTGCCTGTACTGTTCTGGGGTAAGCCCATACCTGAGGCATAAGGCCTGCTTCATTTTGACGTAGGTCAGGTTATCCTCCCATTCTAAGGGTGGCAATACATACCTCCCAGAAGCCTCAAAGTGTTTCCATAAGCCCACCCCCCAGTTCTTCTCAGGCACCTTATTAATCCTCAATGCAAGCTCATATGACTCAAACCATGCATAAATATCAACACCCTTCTGGTAATTCTGCACTAAATCCTTGGGCATATACACCTTACCCCATGCACTGGCTGCCACCATTTGAACTGGACTTCACCTGTTTGGCCTTAATGTCCAGTTCCCACATGCTCAACTTAGGAGCCAAAAGCAATTTCTTTTCTTCCAGGGCGAGAGCGTTCTTGCTCTCCTCTGCCCTCTTTTAGCTCTCTAAAAGCAATCTCTTTTCTTCCACTGCAGCTTTTTGGTTCTCCATTTCCAAACGCTTCATTCCAAGGCTTAAAACTTGTAATTCATGCTCTCTGATCCTCTTGTTCTCCTCCCGCTCCTCTGGGGAAAGACTTCCAGCGGAATGCACGCTGCCAGCCCTGGTGGCTGGTCTTGGCACAAGCAAATCCTGTGACCCAAAACCATCTCCTTGTTCATCCACATCCACTTCTACATTCTCTGTCTCCTCAGCCTCTTTGGCCTCCCACCAGGCTTTTAAGGCCCTCTGCAGCTCATTCATCTTAGAGCTGCTCCTCATGGGACATCCCAAATCTTTGCAAAATTGCTTGAGTTGATCTACTTTGTAGGAATACTAATCTTCAATGTGAAACTCCAAATTCTGCCTTCTCACTTGCTGCTTTACCATTTTGAGACATGATGCGTGGATGACTCTGGGATCAAAGCAAAAATAGAACCCAAAAATAAAACACAGTATGTGGTTGCGTAGTGGTCTGCACTAGTCCAGTGAAGTACGCTAATCACTGTGGGTCAAGTACAAATACAAGTTCAAATCCTCACCGCTGACAACCAATGTTAGAAATGGGGGTCTCTAGTTGGCAGAGGTAGGTACCTTTGGCCAAATAGAGACCCTTGCTTCTAGTCAGGGTAAGGGGGATACACACTCACTCTAGATAACCTCTGCTCATCCCCTTGGTAGCTTGGCACGAGCAGACAGGCTTATCCCAAAGGCAATGTGTAAAGTATTTGTACCAACACTCACAGTAACACAGTGAAAACACCTCAAACGGACACACCAGTTTAGAAAAATAAAATATCTTTCTCTAAACCAAAATGACAAAAATCCAACATACAGATACTCAGTAGACTGTCTTTAAAAAGGTTGATGCAAAAATGAGCTTGTAGATGGTAAATGCGACACTTTACTCTCAAAGTACCTTGGATGCGTAACGTAGAAGAAACAAAAAGGTCGCAGAGGAGGCGATGCGTTGATTCTTCCATTGCTCCGGTCATGATGCGACAAGATGGTGCCTCGATGCTTTGTGATGAGCCAGTCTGATGCGACAAAATGGCATCTATGGTGCGATGCGACAACGTGGAGGTGATGCGTGCATGCCCGACGGTTGTGCGGCAAAATCGGTGGGTTTCTGAGCCACGACAGGCCCTGCGACATGCTTCTCCGGTGATGCGATGGTGATCAGCGATGGCAAGCTTCCTCAGCAATTTGACGGGCTCTGCGACACGCTTCTTTGGTGATGCGGCAGTGGTGGCACGCTTCCTCAGCGATGTAACGGCAGCTGCTGCGGCAGCAACGCGCTTCTCACTCGTTGCGTCGCTCTTCCAGCTCCCAACAGCAAGGGCCTCACACACAGTTACAGGCACCTCTTGGCAGGTCAGAACTCCCAGCAAGGAAGTTCAGGGAAGCTAGGGGTGAAGTCCTTTTATTCCTGGGACTTCAAAACAGGAGGCCAGCTCTTCTCAGGCCCTTGGAGACTTTTCTTCAGATGGACACAGCAAAGTCCCTTTGTCCTCTCCTCAGTAGAAACAGCAAACTGCAGGCAAACCCCAGACACACAGCAAGGGCAGTCCTTCACCTCAGTCTCTTCAGCTGTCCTCTTTGGCAAGTTTCCTCTTGATCGCGAAGTAGTCTGACTTAGAGGGGTTTCAGCTCTCATTTTTATACCCCAAAAGTCTTTGTTCTCTATGTGTGTGGGGTCCTGGACCCAGTCCAAACCAGTTCTGGGTGCACTCTGACAGTGCACAACTTCCTCCTTTGTCAGCGTGAGCCAGGGTCTTCAGACACACCACAGGATGTGGAGCCAGCATAGTGGAAGGCAGGCACAGCCCTATTCAGGTCCAGGTGCTACTCCTCCCACCACGCCAAATGCAGATCGGCCTATTTAGCCTAGTGCTGACTCACCCAGACTCCTGGAGCCACCCCAGCCCCTGTCACTCTCAAACCAGACAGTCAATCCACAAACAGGCTGAGGCACGCAGAAAGTTTGAACAAGAAAATAGCCACTTTTTAAGAGTGCTATTTTCAAACACAGAATTAAAAAAACATCCTTCCTAAAAGAAGTGTTATTAAATTCTGAGTTCAGGCATACCAGACTCAAAGTTTCTATCTCACACCTATGGGAAGATATTCTGGTAATATTCTGGTAATATGTTACACAGCATTCCCCATTCTGTCCAATGGGCAAGATAGCCTTTCAATAGTGAAAAACGAAATTACAGTATTTCACTATCTGGACATGTTACACACACTAGTACATGACCCACCTTTCACATACACTGCACCCTGCCCAGGGGGGTACCTTGGACCTACCATAGGGGTGTCATATGTGTAAGAAAAGGGAAGGGTAAGGCCTGGCAAGTGGGTACACTGGCCAGGTCGACATGGCAGTTAACAAACTGCTCACAGGCACTGCAGTGGCAGAACTGAGACCTCTTTTCAGCTCTACTCATGTGGGTGGCACAATCAGTGCTACAAGCCTACTATAGCCTTTGAGTTACCAGCCCTGGCACACTTAGTGCACTTTACTAGGGACCTACTGGTAAGACAAATATGCCAATCATGGATAACCAATCACAATAACAAATTATACAGGGAGCACTTGCACTTTGACAATGATCAGCAGTGGCAAAGTGCTCAAAGCCTCTAAACCAGCAAAAACGAAATCCAGCACAGTGTCAAAAATACAGGAGGTAGAGTCAAAAAGTCTGGGGAACCCACGTCAAGGATGCCAGGTCTAACACGTATCGACTACATGTTAGTTGATCTGAGACTCTGGCCATATGTTAGCGATATGGTCATCAGGGAAAGGACCAATATTGAACATAACCCATTCTTTCTTGGCCTTTTAGCTTTTTGGGGAAGGCAGCTTTCTGATTCTTATACCTTTTCACCTGCAAGGCATACAGTGCATTCTAGTAACATGCAATTCTTGAATGGCACCATATAGCTGTTCACCTAGATACATTATTGGCCATTTCCTCAGCCTTACAATTTACTTTGGCTAAGCTGAATAATTCCCTAAACTCGGAATGAGAATTGAGTTTAGTCAGCGATTTACATCTTAATTTATTCACACACATATTGACATACTTCACTAATCTGGTGTTTAATACTCACAAACTGGAAATTAGAAATAACACTTGGTTTAACAAGGAATGTCGTCATGTACCAAGTCTCCTGGCCATGGCCTTAAACTCTAAGGATACTGCCCGTATTTTCTTCCTGAGAAAGGAATATAAGTCTACCTTGACCAAAGTCAAAAGGGAACGGGGTGACCGGAGGTGGTCAGACTTTAAAACAACTTGTTATGCAAGATTCCCTCAAATTTTGGTTGCTTGTTACCTGGGGTGGTAATGGTACACCTTCTCCCCCCTCAAATAACTGGGGAATTACGTTTTTTAAATTATACTCTGAAGGACCATACGGTTCAGTGGAAGGAGTGTTCCTTGTAATTGATCCTCCCAGTCAATTAGTTCCCTTGATTGACCTAGATGACATTGCCACTTCCCTTGATGCTGTCACCACCGGCAGAGCATCGTCCGGATGGTATTCTAACAGATTTATTTGTATATCACAGAGAAAACTGGTCCAAGTACTTACTTGCCCTTTCCAATGCCACAGCAAGGAGAGCCCTTATCCTGGACTCATGGAAGCGAGCTGAGATCATACCTGTTTTAGGAAGCGAGATAGATCCTCACCCTGCAATTATAGACCTATAAGTCTTATCGACGGTATTCAAAAAAACTTTGGTCGTTTTGTAATGATTAAGATTCACGACTGAGCTGCTGAGCATGATACTATCCCCCTTTCAAGCTGGTTTTCACAAGTAAACCAGTGCCATTGACCAGGTATTCCGATTTCTCTAGATATACTGGAAGATGGATTCTATCGGCAGAGGCAGCTTATATGTTACCTTTGTTGACCTCAAGTCAGCATGTGACCTAGTTCCCCACTCTAAATTATGGCAGGTCCTTCAGGAAATCGGTATGCCCCCTGATATTTTAGCTCTGGTTTCTCATTTACTTTAGGGTAATTTTGTCAGAGTTTGCTGGGGTAACCAGGACTAGCTTACTGATCTGAATCCTGTCAACAAAGGGGTCAGTCAGGGTTGTGTCCTGGCCCCACCCTGTTTTCTCTTTATCTTAATGACATAATGTACTTTCTTTCCCAGCTTCTCACTGATGCCCCCACTTTAGCGACACTGACGACACCCATTTTATTATTTGCTGATGATACCTTTCTGATCTCCAAAACCCCTAGTGGGCTCTAACAGCTATTACTCCAGTTTGAGGAGTTTTTCACATCCGGTGGCTAGAGATCAATGCAGCAAAGACGAAGTTTATGACTTTCAATCAATACAAAACCTTCAAAGGGAGTCTACAGCTGGGGGCACAACACTTGAGAAGGTGGATTAATTTAATTACCTTGGAATCACACTGTCCTCGACCATCTCTTGGAAGCCACATGTCGAGAAAATGATTCTTAAGCACAAGCACGTCACAGGTGCCAACAAGTGCTTAATTTGTAAAATATGAAGTGCAGGTGCTCAAATTTTTTTAGGAGGCCACACCCACTTCCTCGGCTCCCCCCACAACCTCCAGTGGCCCCACCCACTTCCTTTATTGGCTCCAGCCACATCCACAAGCCTAAACACATTAGAGCTACCTCCTCACTTCTTGAGGTCCGCAAGAAGCTGAAGACCTAGTTCTCCACATAAGCACCTCGAGGACCTCACACCTGCCCAAGGGCCTGGATGCCCTCTAACACGACACACATGGCCAAAATCAGGAGCACTGTGACCCGTGCTACTGGGTTTGATGGAAGAAGCGGCACTGGGAGAGAAAACTGCAAAGTATTCCGAGAGGTAACCGAGTAGGCACCACACCAGTCACGCGACCGTGAGAGAAGCAGGTTCGCATCTATTTTGTCCTATGATATCTGAGAGCAATTCCTCTGTGACTTAAAAATGAAAGCAATAACAGTGCTATGATCAGAAAATCAATGCACAGGTTTGTAATAAACACTGACAAACCCCATAATAGGCCGAGCGTGCGCGCTCATTATGACCGACAGACAGTTAAATCCAAACCCATTAATTCTGAGAGTGTATCGTTTTTATTGTAACATTCATTCTATCTGTATCACTCGTTTTTTTTTCGCCAATGCCACTTAACAGCCAGCTTTCGGAACCACAGAAGTAGGGTCCACAGACAGAAACAAGATTCTGAACTGTGTAAATCATTGTTGTTCATCTCTGCACTGCATCTGATCATTGATGTACAATCAGAACAATGAGGAACAATCCAAACGTTAAATGAACAAAGGAAATCATGTTACCATTTTGCAATACAAAATCAGTGCTAGGTAAAAGAAGCAGCTGAACTGCAAAGGGGCTTTCTGGCTCCTTTGTGGGAAGGGTCTGACCCCATAAAAGTACCAGACAAAGTACAAGAGGCTTAGAGGCACAGCCCTAGTCCAGGGTCCCTGGTTCTACGTTAGTGTCAGAGGGGCCAGACGCCAGTGTTGTGATGGCACCAATGCACGCCACTTGTGACTGTTTTACTACCAAAGAGGGGATACAGGAGCCATTTTGTTTGCTTCCATTAGGGTCCATGGCACCCTTAAAAACACTAATGCAAGTTGGGCCAGAGTTCTGAGACAGGGAGGGTACAGGGCCCAACAGTTTTAAGGAATTAAATGCCCGGAGGAGGGTAGGCTTGGGGTGCCATTATCATTAGTGCAGCAGGTGTGGCAGTAAATAGGCCAAGGAGTGTAACAGGCCCAACCGACCCCACTGAAGCTAGCCTTTTGCTAACCCATGACACCCTTGATGTGCCAGTGACCTCCTGAAATGCAGGCATTAATGGTACAATGTTCAAGACAGAAGCCAGAGGAAGATGCCGAACTTAGAGGTGGCGGCGCATACTAGCTGCTGGAGTGAACTTTGCCTTACAGTGGCCGGATGTGCTGAATGAACCCGAAGCCCTTCAAGGCCCTACGTCAGTTGACTCAATACCCCCCCCCCGTCTATCCCTCCAATTATCAACAACCTATACCCCATTCCTAATAACAGTGTAATGGTAAATAGGAGCTTAGTGGACAAGTAGGACAGCAAACCACAACAATTGCTTGTCCATAAGTAATCAATCTATGTGTAATTCCTCCCAACCTCAGAATTGACTGAACGATAAAGCCCCATCATCACGTCTATCCACATCAGTGTCTCCAAAAATAGATCATCCATCACCTCTCTCTCTCACTCGATTTATTAACCCCTTCAGTGCCCAGCCCTTTCCCCGCCCTGTGCCGGGCGTTACATTAATGGGCGGGGTTCATGACGAGATAGTCTCGTCATGGGCACAGCGCAACCGTGCTCCATGACGAGACTATCTCGTCATGGGCACTGAAGAGGTTAACCCAGCCTGTCTCACCTCTAGAAAGTTCTATGCCACACCCACTTGTGTGAAGACTTCTGATGTCCATCGATTTGACCCCTGAGTTTCGGAAGATTATCGCCACCGGAATTACACCATTTCGAATATCAGATTATGTGTTCCCCTCTATTTTCTGCTCTGCAATTTTTGGCTTTCACTTCACTGACCCATAGAAGAATAAATATCACGTCAGGTTAGCATACAATCTATGTGCCTGAATAAACGTTTGGGTGTACGTGTACCCGTCAAGATGAAAAGTTCTTGGATTGCAGAGTCACCTTTGCAAAGGGTAGCACTGCCTTTATGATTTACGATAAACATGTTGGTGCTAAAAAACTAAATTACTTTGTTAGGGCAGACGAAACAGAGTGAGACAAGCCTGCAACAATCGCTAAAGTATTCTTTAATCTGCTTCATGATTAACATAATTTGAAAAGCAGGAAAACAATGCATGATGACAAAAAAAGAAGAAAATTCCGAGCATCAAGTGAACCAGCAACACTTACCCTGAGCCAAACGTATGACTATGGGGCAGCCGCAGCTTGGGGGCCTAGGACAGAATTGGAGGTTGAAATTCTTTACCAAAGGCTTGAGGTCTTAGAATGCCGCCAGCTGCAACAAGAAAGTGCAAGCGGTGCGCTTCCAGAAGCATCTGCAACCAATTCGAGCCTCCTCTGGATTCTAGTTTAGTTAAGAGTGACCCCCCCTCCCTCGCAGATTTGTAGAACCAAATCCAGCCTGAGCCCGGGCCGGCAACACCGAACTAACGTCCGCCACGCCATGAACATATCAGTCAGAATAGTCCGATTTGATTTGAGATTCATTCTCCTCTTGGCTCAGCCAGGGCAGGGCAGGCTGAGGCTCACAGGCACGTCTGCAACACACTTCGCTGGGAGTGAGTGGGATGGGACCAGACAGTACACACTGAGTGGGACGTGGGACTGAGTGACTCACTCGGGAGAGTCGGGACTCTATGCAATCAATCAATCAATCATAGGCATTTGTATAGCGCACTGCTCACCCGGAGGGTCTCAAGGCGCTGGGGGGGGGGGAACACTACTGCTCGAACAGCCAGGTCTTGAGTTGCTTCCTGAAGGCGAGATGGTCTTGCGTTGTCTGGAGGTGGATGGGGAGGGAGTTCCATGTCTTGGCTGCCAGGTAGGAGAAGGATCTTCCTCCGGCGGTGGCTCTGCGGATGCGAAGGGACGGTGGCGAGAGCGAGACTGGCGGAGCGGAGCTGGCGGGTGGGCTTGTGGAAGGTCAGGCGGCTGTTGAGGAACTTGCGGCCCAGGTCGTGGAGGGCCTTGTGTGCGTGGGTGAGGAGTCGGAACGTGATTCTTTTGTTGACGGGGAGCTAGTGCAGGTCTCTCAGGTGTCCGGAGATGTGGCTGTGTCGGGGGATGTCCAGGATGAGTCGTGCTGAGGCGTTCTGGATCCGTTGGAGTTTCTTCTGGAGTTTGGCGGCGGTGCCGGCGTAGAGGGCGTTCCCGTAGTCCAGCCGACTGGTGACGAGGGCCTGGGTGACCGTCTTCCTGGTCTCGGTGGGGATCCACAGGAAGATCTTTCGAAGCATGCGCAGGGTGTTGAAGCATGAAGACGAGACGGCGTTGACTTGTCTGGTCATCGAGAGGGAGGAGTCCAGAATGAAGCCTAGGTTGCGTGCGTGGTCCGTTGGCTTGGGGGTGGCTCCCAGGGCGGGGGGCCACCAGGAGTTGTCCCAAGCGGAGGGTGATGATCCCAGGATGAGGACCTCCGTCTTGTCTGAGTTCAGTTTCAGGCGGCTGTTCTTCATCCATTCGGCGACGTCTTTCATCCCTTCGTGTAGGCTGGCTCTGGCGGCGTCCGGGTCGCTGGTGAGGAAGAGGATCAGCTGGGTGTCGTCGGCGTAGGTGATGATCTTGAGGTTGTGTTGACGTGCAATGGTTGCGAGGGGGTTCATGTAGACGTTGAAGAGGGTGGGGCTGAGCGATGACCCTTGTGGAACGCCGCAGATGACTTCGGTGGCCGCTGACCGGAACGGGGGGAGGCGGACTCTCTGGGTTCTTCCGGCGAGGAATGAGGTGATCCACTCCAGGGCCTTCTCCTGGATGCCGGTGTTGTTCAGGTGCTGTAGCAGGGTGCGGTGGCAGACAGTGTCGAACGCTGCGGAGAGGTCCAGGAGGATGAGGGCCGCAGTTTCCCCATTGTCCATTAGGGATCTGATGTCGTCTGTGGCTGCGATGAGGGCGGTCTCCGTGCTGTGGTTGGCTCGGAATCCGGATTGCGAGTGGTCGAGGGATCCGTTGGTCTCGAGGAAGGCGGCTAGCTGACTGTTGACGGTCTTCTCGATGACTTTGGCAGGAAACGGGAGGAGCGAGATGGGGCGGTAGTTCTTGAGGTTGAAGGGGTCTGCAGTTGGTTTCTTCAGCAGGGCACTGATCTCGGCGTGTTTCCAGCACTCCGGGAAGGTGGCGGTGTTGAAGGAGGTGTTGATGATGTCGCGGAGGTGGGGTGCGATGATGTGGTCGGCCGTGTTGAAGATGTGGTGTGGGCAGGGGTCCGTAGGGGATCCGGAGTGGATGGTGTTCTTTGTGCGTGTTGTGTCTTCGGTGCTGACTGGGGTCCAGGTGCGGAGGGTGGCGGTGGGGGGCATCAGTTCGGTGGTGGGGTTCGTGGTTGGTGGGCCGAAGCTGTTGTGAATGTTGGCGATCTTGTCGTGGAAGAAGGCTGCGAGGGAGTCGCAGAGGTCTTGCGAGGGAGTGATGTCATTGTTTCCGGCGTCGGGGTTGGAGAGCTCTTTGACGATGCTGAAGAGTTCCTTGCTGTTGTGGGTGTTGTTGTCCAGTCGTTCCTTTAAGGCTGTCTTCTTTGTGGCGTGGATCAGTTGGTGGTGTTTGCGGGTGGCGTGTTTGAGGGCCGTCATGTTGTCTGTGGTCTGGTTGGTGCGCCAGGTGTTCTCCAGGGAACGGCAGTTCTTCTTGGAGGTGATGAGCTCGTCGGTAAACCAGTCGGCTTTCTTGCTGCCGCGTCTGCTGGGGGGGTTCTTCTTCAGTGGTGCGAGGGTGTCTGCGCAGTTGGTGATCCCCTGTGTGAGGTTGTTGGCGGCTTCGTTGGTGTCCGTTGAGCTGGTGGGGGGGTTCTGGCTGAGGAAGGTGGTGAGCTGGTCGCCGGTGATCTTGTTCCAGCTCCTGCGGGGGGCTTGTTGAGGGTGGTGGTGGGTCGTCGTTTTACTGAAGCTGAAGTGGACGCAGCTGTGGTCAGTCCACTGGAGATTGGTGGAGTGGCTGAAGGTGACGTATTTGCTGGATGAGAAGACTGGGTCAAGCGTGTGGCCGGCGTAGTGGGTGGGGTGGTTACCAGTTGCTTGAGTCCGAGGTTGGCCAGGTTGTCCAGCAGAGCAGTGGTGTTGCGGTCCTTGTTGTCCTCCAGGTGGAAGTTGAGGTCCCCCAGGAGGATGTAGTCGGTGGAATTGATGGCGTGCGGGCTGACGAAGTCTGTGATGTCTTCGCTGAACTGTGTGCGTGGTCCCGGTGGTCTGTAGACGAGGGTGCCTCTGAGCGTGGTCTTGGGGTCGGTGTGTATCTGGAAGTGGAGGTGTTCGGCGGAGGTGAAGGTGTCATCGGAGTTGGTCGTGATGCGGATGGTGTTCTTGTGGATGATGGCGATGCCTCCTCCTGTCTGGTTGACGCGGTCCTTCCTGGTGATTTTATAGCCTTCCGGGACGGCGATGGCGACGTCGGGTGCTGAGGAGGCGTTCATCCAGGTTTCCGTCAGGAAGGCGATGTCTGGTGCTGTCGAGTCGAGGAGGTTCCAGAGTTCGACGGCATGCCTGTGAACAGAGCGGGTGTTGAGCAGGATGCACATCAGGTGTTTGTTGCTGGGGCTCGGTTTAGCAGGTGCGGTGTTGGGTCGGAGGCCGGTGAAGCGGCAGGTCAGGCAGGTGAAGGGTCCGTGGGTGCGTCTCGGGGTGCCTCGGTAGCAGGCGGTGTTTCGCCCGGCGTTGAGTGCGTGGAGGGTTTTGGCATCGTAGATGTGCAGGGTGTGCTGGCGAGGGCGAGGACCAGGGGGTATGGCGCTGGGCGCGGTCCAGGCGCGGACGGGCTAACCTTTGGTGCACCTTCGGCGCTCAATCGGCGCTCCCGCTGCGCGCATCCGCTGCGCGGTCGCTCTGGGGGCGTCATAAGTAAGGAGCCGGGAGGGAGGAGCAGCTGGGTGGCGGGAGCGGGGCGGCGAATGGAATCACAGGGGGCGGGGCCGCAGGGAGGCAGCGGCGGGAAATTCCAAGAATAAGCGGGCAGCGGGAAATTCCCAGGAGCAGCGGGAAATTCCCAGGAGCAGCGGGCAGCGAGCGAAGGAATCTGCAGGCAGAAGGCGGCAAAGGCAGGCAGGAGCGGCAGCAGTGAGTGGGGCGACCAAGCCCTGTGGAGGGCTGAGCGGTCACACTCTGTGGTCCCCTACGGTCCCCTTAAGTAAGGAGCCGGGAGGGAGGAGTAGCTGGGTGGCGGGAGCGGGGCGGCGAATGGAATCACAGGGGGGCGGGGCCGCAGGGAGGCAGCGGCGGGAAATTCCAAGAAGCAGCGGGCAGCGGGAAATTCCCAGGAGCAGCGGGAAATTCCCAGGAGCAGCGGGCAGCGAGCGAAGGAATCTGCAGGCAGGAGGCGGCAAAGGCAGGCAGGAGCGGCAGCAGTGAGTGGGGCGACCAAGCCCTGTGGAGGGCTGAGCGGTCACACTCTGTGGTCCCCTACGGTCCCCTTAAGTAAGGAGCCGGGAGGGAGGAGCAGCTGGGTGGCGGGAGCGGGGCGGCGAATGGTATCACAGGGGGGCGGGGCCGCAGGGAGGCAGCGGCGGGAAATTCCAAGAAGCAGCGGGCAGCGGGAAATTCCCAGGAGCAGCGGGAAATTCCCAGGAGCAGCGGGCAGCGAGCGAAGGAATCTGCAGGCAGGAGGCGGCAAAGGCAGGCAGGAGCGGCAGCAGTGAGTGGGGCGACCAAGCCCTGTGGAGGGCTGAGCGGTCACACCTTTAGGCTGCTGCGCACTTGCACAGCTTTATTATCTTAACTGATTAGGCCTACCAGGCCCTGTCTCACCTGGTGCAGCTGTTACCAGTACTGGCTGCTACTCAAGGCTCAACGCCAATGTCCGCCGGGTCGTTCTCAAACTTGGAGACAGTCAACGGCCATTGAACAACGATGACTCGGTGGTCGGATGCGGCCGTGCTGGGGCATGGTAATGAGGGGAATACGTGCCCAATCATCAATCTGAAAAACTCTGCGCACGCTGCCTGCTGCCGCGCACAGCCCCAACCCCTGCAGAGAACCAAAATCAGCTCAACTCAGTGTCCCGCCCACTGGGCCAGAAACACTGAACTAAGGGCTGCCAGTCCCACTGCATCAACTTATCAACATAGAGATCACTGAGAAGAAGTCAGACAGACTGACCCATGAATCGGAACTCGGGTCAGGAGACGGACGACGTCGACGAGCAGGCAGAAGACAGTACTGCGGAGTCTGTGGACGAGAAGTAGTTGAACACAAGTTCAACAGTAACACTCTGTGCCACTGCCAACTTGCCCTGATAATTAGGTGCCGGTGCTAAGCACCGGAAAGCACCGGCACAAATTAAGCACTGGTGCCATCTCTAAGGAACACTGTCCCTCATCTGGCAAACCAATAGCCCCTGTCCTACAGATGTATGAAGCTAAGGCTGTGGGCCCTGTCCTGTGTGGTCCTGAGCTTTTTTTTTTATATCAGTGGGCTTGAAAAATCGGAGTATAAGTTAATTATAAATTTGGCCCTCCTCCCACAAAGTACTCCCACCTTCCCACTGTTACTTTATATGGGCAGGAAGGTGATAGAAGATAAGGCCAGACTGCATCTATTGCTATTTTGGAGAAGGATATGGGGGACTCCAGAACTCAGGCACTATGCTGCCGCCCTGCAGGATATTATGAACGCTGATAGGTTCCACAAAATTACCTGAACCTTCCATATTACAAAAAAAACTGCACACGCTGGGCCTGAAGGAACTTTGGGAGATACAGTCACAAGACTCCATTCCCTCTAAAATGTTGTTGAAGAAGCATTATTGGTCCTGTTGTTTGCAAACTAATGTTGCTATAGCTGCCAGAGGTACATTATCAGGGGAGCGCCTTGATTTCAAATGTACCAGTGAGAAGGAACTCTACTGGGATTGTATAACTGTTCCATTGGATAGGAAACTTTATTTTCAATTCAGGGTGAGTGCATGCCCTTTGAAAACTTCTACTTGTAAACAGGCGGCCAATGATACTCCTGTTTTATGTCCCGCTTGTAATACTGGTGATGAAGCTATATCTCACGTTTTGTTTGCCTGCATTGCTCACGCTCACCCGCGTCTCACATGGATCAAGCCCCTTTGCAAGCAGTAGGGTACGCGCAGTCATAGTACTGCACCGAGAATCCTTAGGTTGGATCCTGGTCCACTGTACGTTTGTGCGACAAAGTCTTTGGGGAGCATGGGGCTCATTAGCAGAAGAGCCACTGCCGCTTAGTAACATCTTAGGCACTCTCTGCCCTCGAGCATCCTCTTTCTATATGTGTTTTTGCACACTAGGGCGTGCGTTTATTGATGGTGACATTTGTGAGAGCCACTGTACTTCCCTGGACTTATGATCCACAATGCTATTTTAATCTCTTTTAATTTTTGTTTCTCACGAGGAAGTCCTTGTTTTTATGAATGGTCCTACTGCACACATTTTTGTAGCGACTCTATTGTTCTGTGGTTTTGAATGTTTTAAATTATGCTGTGTATAATATTTAATTGTATACTTTTATGGCACTAGCTTGCCGAAATAAAGTTATTTGTTTGAAAACCTGGGAACCCTGTCAGGGCTTACCTCTGATACTCAGGCCCACTGCAATAATGCAATTTTGCGGCTGCAGAGTGTTGCCGCATTTTCCACATGATCCATCATCTGCCACATAACCTGCAGATTTAAACCCAAAAAATGACTGCTAGCTCAAACGAATCAAAGGTTACTAAAAACTTGGCATCCAGTCTTCCTGCTCAGTGGAAGGCCCTTCCTAAATGTTGACTAGTCAGCTTTCCGCTGCTTATTGCTGTGTTTGTGCGTTAAACTACTATGAATCAGATTAAATATTTGCCTAGACAGTGTTAACACATATAAGAATTACAAAACAATTCATTCATATCCTCTCAAAATATGCTGCATTACGCCACATAATTTGCCTTTTTTGCACATAATTTAGTCATCCCTGCTGCATAATTTGGCCTTTCCCTTCTGCATAACTCCAGTGGCCCTGCTGATACTACATATTTTATTGTGAGTATTCAAAAAAACTCTTTCACCCATCAGTCATTCGTTTACAAATGAGTCTAGCTCGAGTGCAGCGTTCCTAAACGTCCCATCTGCTCAAGAAGGGCTCAGACTCCTTGGTACATGCACAAGGCACATTGTTACTGGTGGCTTAAGGAAGTAAACGATAATTTCCTCGTCCGCTTTTCGGCTGATTGGTACATCTTAATGCTGACAAGCTGAGATGCCACAAGTAATTTGAGTGGAGGTAGCGCAGTAAATGAAGAGGTGATCTGATTAAAGGCCCCATCGTTTGTCAGCTGTTGTTACTGAGAGTCGAGCATGCCCTTGAACGCTTCGATCTCCGGAGAACAAGCCGCAGCCACCACGCCATCAGGGCAGCCGCAAACCCCCCAAATTAATCATTCATGTTTAACAGCATGCCTACCTTGTTCACCTGTCAATTCTCTGCAGCAAAAGGATGCTTGAAATATTCACGCCCTGATGGGGAAAGATGCTTCGCGAGGCGGCGGGCTGCAACTGACGAATGCTTGCTGGGTTTGAGCGCGAGGGCAGCCGTCTTGTCTCCCTGCATCACTGCAAATGGCCATCGGGCCTGATTCTGAAGGAAAATTGTACATTTACAGCGGATGGTGTCCGCCTAGGTTCGGAGAAGATAAAGGGGCAGATTTATGTTCCCTGGCGCATCCCTGCAAATCAGCAGGGATGCGCCAGGGAAGATGCGTCACGCAAGTTTGCCCTTGCACCACCGCAGATGCGCCGCATTTACAATGCGGTGCATCGTGGCGCAAGGACAAGCAGATGTGTGACGAATCTACCGGCGTAAGGTTGGCGCATTGCTGGAGTTGCGTCGCAACCGCGACGCAGCTCCAGCAAGGCTCGGGGTGCCCCTATCCCTAACATGCTGCGTCAATCCTTACGCCTGCTTCAAGCAGGCGCAGGGATTTGACGCAGCATGGCCGGAAAAGTGACTGAGTGAAATCTTGTAGATTTCACTCAGCCAATTTTCGGAGGCGTTCCTGCGCCGGAACGCCCCCCCCCCCTGTGCAGGTACGCCCACATGTGGCGCAAGCTTTACAACGTGACGCATCTCCCTAGATGCGCCACGTTGTAAATCTGCCGCAGCATGGCGCTGGCTTTGCGCCGCCGCTGCGTCACAAAAGTGACGCAACGGCGGCGCAAGAGTGACGCACAGGGCTTATAAATCTGCCCCATAGTAAGTAAATACTTAGTGGAAAAGTAATATTCATATTTAAGACAAACATAGTAAATAATTCAATTCAAATTGCCTCTTGGAAAAAATGCAAGTTAATGAAGTCAAGGTCACTTTATTCGATGTATCACACTAAATTAATCCATCAATCAATCAGGATTTGTCGAGGGTGGCTGCCTCACCGGTGAGGGTCTCGAGGCGCTGTGATAAAAAAACATAAAAGCAGGTAAAATACAAGGGGCCTCATTTATGAGAAGTAACGCATCGCTGCGTAAAAGCAGCGATGCGTCACTTCTCAGTGCGCCCTCCTTGCGACATGATGGATGCGTCATATTTACTGTACGACGCATCATGTCGCAAGGAGTTACAGATACGTCAGTATTTCTGACGTATCTGTAGGCGCAAAAGTGACACATTGCAGGAGTGTGTCACAAAAGTGACGCAACTCCAGCAATGAGTCTTTTCACACGGGGCAAGCCCCATGTGAAAGGGCCTGTGTCAGTCTTAGGCCTGCTGTGAGGCAGGCGTAAGATATTGACGCATTTTCACCCTAGAAGTGGCGCAGTGACATCTCGTAGATGTCACTGCGTCACTTCTACGAGGCTTACTTACGTCAGAATGCCCACCCTGCATACATTATACCTGACGCAGGAATAATGTAGCGCAGGGGTTTACAAAGTGACGCATCTGCTTAGATGTGTCACTTTGTAAATAGGGCACAACAGGGGGCATGTTTTACACCGCCGATGCGTCACAAAAAGTAACGCAATGGAAGCGCAAAACTGTTGCAAGGTCTAATAAATAAGGCCCAAAATTCATATAAATTGCAAGAATAGGACAATCGTTTTTCAGTGAGTAGAATGAAACTTTAACCCGCGGAAAAACTAGATCCATAAAAACATGCAAAACAATTGTCGAAAAATTGAAGGTACAATAGAGCAGGCCTCTGTTAAATTTCAATGACAAAAATAGTGGACGAAACGTCTTAAGTTGGCAAATTTAGGACAGATAAACAAAAGAACATGTAAAGTGTTAGTGCCGCAACCATATCACATGTGCAAATAGTAGGTTCTGACAACAGGCATATTCAAAGTTAGATACAGTTCCATTTGGCCTGGAGATAAATGCAAGTTATAGCTAGGAGGACATGTTTGCATGAGAACTATCAACAAAATAGTGGATTTCTGCACTGAGCTAACATAACTTCTAGACTTACTCTGGGCATTGGAATCTCACAGCAGTTTTCACAGTGTTTAAGACAGGCATTAGGGGTGCAGGGCAGGTACTGGTACCTGTGAAGAAAGAGAGTAGCTACTCATTCAAGCCGGCTGCAGCCATCACTCTAAAGAGGGAAACTAATGCGAGGGGTTGTTTCGGGTTCAAAAGGGCATCTCCTCTGCAGCCAGGCAGCCAACGCTAGCGGATACTAAGGAACTGAAGACACGCCATCTACAGGTAACTTCAGGCACTGACCCTCCTCTCCACGCGCTATATGAAGAATGAGCACACTGCCTGTAAATAAGATGTACTTTCATTACCAGCCAGAATATATATATAGCAACCCCTCGTTGCATGGTGCTCCCTGCTCTACAGGTGAGTTTGCAAGGACGCAAGCACCCTTACATTTGAGTTTCCATCTAAACCTGAGTTTAGGCTCAGAGACAGAAGGAGCCTTTATTGCCCAGTCAAAGCTTGAAATCCACAGATTGGTCAGAAATCGTCACAGATATGGATTTGGCAAGGGAAATAAAATCCAAAACAAAGAAGCTGCTTGGTTAAAATCCCTTTTGAAGAACTGTTGACTTTCATAACACTTGTTTATTTCACGCGAAGAACAAAATCAGCCGCTGCGGATCAGCAATGGGGGTTTCCACCACCGTGCACCTTGCAGACTTCAGCTAATTGCTTCTGGCCTAGGAACGTTGTTGAAACCTGCAACCCCCTCACTTTTAGAATTGCAGGGAAGGCTTCAACCTATATGCAACATTTAACAAATCAATTTTGTGTTCCACCCCCTGAGAGGTAATGGGCCAACATGAGCAGGCTTTCTGCAATGTGGCTAGTGGTCTGCTAATTTCATGCAAGATCAGACCTTGCTATGTATTTGTGAAATTAACTGACCAAAACATTGGCAGTCAGTCAAATATAATCTGGACTCAGCATTAGCTAATACAGGTTTAGAGGAAGTATGTGGTGCACAATAGTGTTTCCCTCTCTCATTCCTGTGTTAACCCTATAGGGTTTTGGGCTGGCTCGGTGTAACCAATGCGTGCCACTGCTTGCTCCTCTTCTGGCTCCAGGGTGGCCTCTATAGAGCGTTTCCATGACTGACTGTATCCATCCCCTGCACGTGGCCACTGTCCTCTCGCGCCAGTGTGAGCACCTCAGCGCTTAACTCCAGCCGCCAGCAGGCTGCCACTGGTACCAAGCCTGGGACACTGCACCCCAGCTCCTGGGTGCTCCCTAAAGAACATTTACTATCTTTTAAAACTTTTTTATATACTGCTTCTTTTTTTTTTTTTTTTTTTTTGTTTTTTTTGAAACCGTTTATTGCAATCTCAAATAGTTACAGGTATGGGCCTACAACCGTCTGGCCGGCCGCTAGAGTGGCAGAAGCATATGACATATATACAGAAAAATCTCTTGGCGGTGCAAAAAGGTAAATCAGGAGATATCAGTAGTGCAGGCCACATAACTCCAAACCCACAATACGGTTTCCTTTTGTCGAAACACAACAACACAAAAAACCACACCCGCAAGGCAACCCGCAATCCCAAGTGACAGCACGCGCTCCTTAAGTGGGGGACCCCAACCAATCGCCAAACTCTGAAGAGGGGAATGAGAACAGATCAGGGACTGGGGAACCACGTGCCCGTGGCTGGGGGAGGGGGTCGGCTAGGGGGACGGAGCTGGTGAGGCAGCCGGCAGCAGTGGCGGCTCGCAAATACCCCCGCGATAGGTGTTCCAGGGGCCCCAGATTTTCACCCACGCCCCAGGCTTACCCCTCGCAACATACACCACCTTTTCACGAAACATACACCAATCCATGTGTTCTTTCCAGGCCGACACCGCCGGGGGCCTCTGGGATCCCCACAATTGAGCAATGTCACGCTTAGCTATCATATATCCCAGAGTCACCCACCGCGTCTGCGGAACCGAGTAGTCAGTTGGCTCCCACACATTCAGCAAGCATCTCCTCGCTTCAGGCAACAGCGCGACACGCGTAACCACTCGCAGGACCTCGTGCACACCACGCCAGAATCGCTCCACCTTTGGGCATTCCCACAGAATATGCAAGAAAGTTGCCAAAGCACCACAGCCACGCTTACACAGTCCATCCTCAGCAAAGCCCATACGTAGAAGCCTTGGCCCCGTCACGTAAACCCGGTGGAGGATCTTAAGCTGGACGAAGCGAAGGCGAGCCGGGATGGCCACCTCCTTCGGAGAGGCCACCGCGGAAATCCAGTCCTCGTCGTCCAATTCCAGCCCATCGGCAACCCAGGCCTCGCGGAGGCCAGTCAGCAGGCCCGATCGGTCGTTGATCAGTTTTTTATATATAAGGGAGATCGTGCTGTCTGGGACATGGCCATCCAGCACTCTGTCCTCCAGGGGGGAAGACTCCGGAATGGACGCGACATCCGGGAAGACGGAGACCAGCGCGTGGCGGACTTGTAAGTACCGAAAGTACTCACTGCCTTGCAACTGAAACTCCGTCTGCAGCGTCTCGAAAGTTTTGAATCCCCCCCTCGTCCAGAGATCTCCCACTGTGCTGATGCCGATCGTGTCCCACTTCTCGAAGCCCTTCGAGGTCCACAGGGAGCCCAACCTCGCAGACGCATATAGCGGGGACGCCCGGGTCAAACGGTCCTTCCACCCCATAGCTGCGTTAGCCGCGTGCCATACACGCACCATGACACGCGTCGGTCCCGTCAGGCGAGGGTCCGGCGCGCCAGAGTAGAGCGCTCGATTGTAGTCGCCACCGGGCAGGAGCATCTTGTCCATTTCAAATGCCGGGTTCAGGGCGGGCCCGTAAAGGCCATGATTAATCGCAGCTAGCTGGGAGGCCCAGTAATACCGTTTAATATCCGGGAGGGCAACCCCCCCATCGTACCACGGGAGCGTCAATTTAGCCAAGGCAATACGTGGCCTCCCGTCCCAGAACAGGCGACGCTGCAAACTCTCCACCTCACGGAAGTAGCGCGCCGGGACCAAGTCCATAGTGTTCTGGAGAGCGTACAGAAAGCGCGGCAACGACATCATCTTAAACAAGGCCGCTCGGCCGAGCGGCGAAAGCGGCAGACGCCGCCAACGCACCACGTCCTCCTTCAAGCGCTGGAGGGGGGGCAGCAAATTCCGCTCGTAGCGGGCCTCCGGGTCCAGAGTAATATATATACCCAGGTACCGAAACCCCTGGGAGGCAATCTGGATCGGACAGTCCCGTGGTAGGACCGGAGCCTCCCCGGCAAGCACATATACACAGGATTTCGCCCAGTTGATGACGAGGCCTGAGTTGCGACCGAATGAGCGCAAAACATCAACTAGTACGATCAGTGATTTACGCGGGGAGGCGAGATATAGAAGGATATCATCAGCGTAGAGGGACACACGGTCCTCATGCTCGGGGGTCCAGCGGAGACCACGGATGGAAGGGTGCCACCGCAGCCACTCCGCCAGGGGCTCCAGGGCTAGTGCAAACAGGAGAGGCGACAGGGGGCAACCCTGTCGCGTGCCCCGTCCCAGTGCGAATGGGGCCGAAACTCGTCCATTCACCACCACCTGCGCCAATGGGCCGGAATACAACAACTTGACCCAGCTGATGAAGCCCGGTCCGAAGCCAAACTTCGCCAGCATCGCCCAAATGTATGGCCACTCGAGCGTATCAAACGCCATGGTGGCGTCCAAGGACGCCAAGATGGCCGGTTCCCGCACGAACGGGACACGCGCGAGCACCCCGTGCAAGCGTCGCAGATTAAGGGCCGTGTTGCGATGGGGTATGAAGCCGGACTGGTCTTGGTGGACCAAATCGCCCACCACGCCGACCAGCCGGTTGGCCAGCACCTTGGCGAGGATTTTGGGCTCCGCGTTCAAGAGCGAGATAGGCCTATAGGATGTGACCCGCTCACGGGGTCTCCCCTCCTTGTGGATCACCACGATCGTGGCCAGACGCTGGTCCGGCGGAAGGGAACCCCGCGAGCGGGCCGCCAGGAACATCGCGCGCAGGTGGGGCGCCAGTACATCCGGTCGCAGCTTATACAGCTCGATAGGGATGCCATTGGGGCCCATGGCCTTGCCAGATGCGACCGAGCGGATAGCAAGGGCAATTTCGTCCGAGGTGGGAGGAGCGTCCAGCGAATCCCTGTCCTCCACCGAAAGGGAGGGCAGCGCGATGTCCCGAAGCAGGGCATGGGAATCCTCCTCCGAGCAGGGAGAAACCGGGGAATACACCTCGCGGAAATAATCCGCGAAGCAGGAGACAATGGCGTCCGGCTCGGTGACACACACACCATCCATCCTCTCGATCAACGGAACCACACGACTCGCTCTCTCCTTTTTGTCCAACCACGCAATCAATTTACCAGCCTTATCACCCACATCATACAGTCGCCCCTGTTGCTCTCTACTGAGGCCCCTGGCCGCCTCCGTGACGAGGGCCCTATAGGCCACCTGCTTGAGGTGTAGAACATGCAATGTGGCATCCGTCACCCCGCTCCCCAGGTCACCCTCTAGTTCAGTAATTTCGGCCTCCACCCGGGTTACCTCCTCCCACTCGCGCCTCCGGGCATGGGAGATAAAGGAGAGGGCCTCCCCTCTGAGAACTACCTTAAAAGCCTCCCACAGGGAGATAGCCGAAGGGACAGACCCCACATTCTCCTCAAAGTACCGCTGCAAGGATTTGATCAATTCGGCTCGAATAGTGGGGTCGCGCAGGTACCAGGCATTGATTGGGGCTACCCTGCCCTCCCCCCTCGGGAAGACATCAAAGTGCAACAGTAGTGGGGAGTGATCTGAAATACCCCGCGCCAAATGGCGCACCTCTCCCACTCTCCCAGCATAGGCCGCAGGGACAAGGACATAATCAAGCCGCGAGAGGCTACCATGGGCACCCGAGTGGAAGGTGTATTGCAGCTGCGCGGGATGCTTTAGTCGCCAGCAATCCACCAATCCTAGTGTATCTAAAAGGCCGGACAGCCACGCCTGTGCCCGGGGGAGGTCCCTGGGGGGATGACGATCCATAGACCCAGAAGCCACCGCATTGAAGTCCCCCCCAACTACCAGAAGCCCACCCGGGAGGTCAAGGAGGAGGCGCCCCAGGTCCGCAAACGTGGTAGATTGCAACCCCGGCGGAACGTACACTGATACAAAAACGACCACTCTGCCCTCCATTCTACCCACCAAGACAGTGTAACGTCCCCTCTCATCATGGCGCACCTCATCAATCTCCAATGGGAGCGAGTTCTTAATCATGATGCCCACCCCCCGCGAGCCCGAAGTGAAGCCCGAATGGGCCACCAAGCGATAGCCTCGCCGATTCATGGCATGAAAGGAATTACCTATAAGGTGTGTCTCCTGCAGGAAGACCACATCTGGTGAAATTCGTTTCAGATACTGCAGGACCACACCACGCTTAATCCTATCCCCCAGTCCGTTAACGTTCCATGATAACACAGTCAAATCCCTACCCCCCATCATACATGGAAGCCATCAGTCGTCCCCCAAAGAGCATCTCGAAAACAACAATACAGTAAAGGGTTCGCCTTGCGGTGCAAACAAACAACACTCCACCCCCGCCCACCCATCCCAACAGAACTCCCCCCTCCCTGCACCCCTGCATGAGCCCAGACAGCCCCCCCAAAGTGCAGTGTGCCTGTCGCCCCATAGACGAAAAACTAACTAGTCCCCCAGAGGAGGAGGGAAAGCCCCCAATGGACCCCGTACGACCTCCATAGGAGGGGAACATACACGATCAGTGAATGGTAACCGGAATGTTGTCCAGAGCAAGGCCTACTATTCACCCCTCAGTTCTGATCCGGCGAGCCCTCCCCGCCAACCGCACCCCCCCCACCCCCCCCGGCCCCGATCCCCAGGCAGAGTATCCAACCAGTCCCCAGCCGCCTCGGGACGGTCAAAAAAGTGCGTGCGACCATCCACCTCCACCCTCAGCTTAGCTGGAAAAAGCATTGAGTACTTAAGGTTCAGGTCCCGTAGGCGACGTTTAACTCCGAGAAAACTCAGTCTCTGCTTTTGGACCGTCGGAGTAAAGTCAGGGTAGAAATTCACGTCCATATTATCGAGCTTGACCGGTCCCTGTAGCCTGGAAGTCTGCAGGATAGCGTCTCTGTCCCGAAAGTTAAAAATCCGGGCAATGAGAGGCCGCGGCGGGGCTCCGGCCTTAGGTCTTCCTCCGGGGACCCTGTGAGCACGTTCCACCGCAAAAAGTTTACTCAGCCCCCGGGGCTGGAGACGGGTGAGGATCAGGTCTTCCACAAACAAATCTGCCGCCTCCTCCTCCCGTCCCTCCGGCACCCCGACAATGCGAACGTTGTTCCTCCGGGCCCGACCCTCGGAGTCCTCCAATCGACGGTCCATCAGGGCGCTCGCCTGGCCAAGCCGGTGCACCTCCTTTTGAAGGGCCGCCACGTCTGTAGTGAGACTCGAGGTAGTGTGGGCCAGGGAATCGACCCGGTCATTTGTTTTAGACAAGTCGGCTCTCACCAGGCCCACATCCACCAGGGCCGAGTCTATCTTCTGCGCCAGAGTATCAAAGCGCTGGTCCACCGAGGCCTTCATCTCGGCAATGGCGCCCATGACGTCCCGGAGGGTCAGATCCGCGGGCTGAGCAGACGCCTCAGTCGGGCCCGCGGGGGATGTACGCGGTGCCTCTGGAGATCCCTTCTGGAGGGTGTAGCGGTCCATGCTGTTGGACTGATGTGCCGGGCCACGGCGGGTCGATTTCACCTTTGCCCGGTCGCCATCTTGCTTTGTGGACATGTCGCACTCCCAAAGTCGTGCCAATCTCCTCGAAAGGGCCGATAAACCAGTTCACGGGTTCCGGGGGGGGGTGACCACTGGACCGCAGGACAACTCACAGCCGGCGGGTCAGCCGGGCACCGGGACAAGGCCACACCACCGCACCCCGCTCCGCAACCCTACCTCGCTTGAGGGCAAGGAGGGCGCAAAAGCGAAAGTGAAAGCACGGGGTACGCGAGTCGCCCAGCCCTGCCCGCCGCTGTTGTTCGCTTTGTCCCCGGATCGCCCCACAACTCCAATCCGGGGGGCCGGCGCGGAGAAGGCCGCAATCTTCGATCGGTGCTCCCACCGGTGTCCGGGGTCCGATTCGAAAACGGAAAACGGGTGCCGCCTCAGCTCGGGTACACAGACACAGTCCCCTCATCAAAGACAGGATATAATCAGGATTAATTCAGGAGGTCGCGAAGGTCCTCGGGAGCTTCGCACCTACGCGGCCATCTTGGTTGCGCGCTAGGCTCCTCCCCTATATACTGCTTCTTGAGCCTTAAATGGCTCATGCAGTAGCTGCCCATTCTCTAAACCTAAAGTTCCTACTCCCTCTATCCACCCCATGAGCAATGTTTCTTCCCCAAACATAGTCCGTCCTCTGTTTGCTTTAGTCCCTCCTCCCCAAGCTGCCTCTTCACTCCCTCTGCTCCCAGCCTCATCCTACCTTACATTCTCATGTAGCACCCCCTCCCTGGACACTACTCTGTTGCTTTATAATGAGGTCCTGCACTTCCCTGTAGAGGCCTGTTATTGTCAGCTTTGAAATCCACAGTGTGCAGTTTGATCCAATATCTGATCCTGTTTTACTCTTAGGAAGCAGCATCATCACATCAATCGAGGTTAGGAGTAGAAGAAACAATACCTTCAACATCTGCATGGGGAGGCTGGGGTAGGGCGCATCGTTATCTTTATTGTATTGACAATGATTAGTATTATTAATTGTAGTATATCCGTTTCACTTTTAGGCCAAAGTCACATGGTGGAATTCATGCTCACGAGCAGGCGCATTGATGAAATCAGCAAGAATATGAGATCCAAAATAGAAACAGGAAAATTAAGAGGCAATGCCTATAAGTCCTGTCTCTACAAAGGCAACATATTGACTCAGCCAATGATTCTTGAATTGCTATTTGGAGGCAAAGGTATGCATCATGCAAGCATATTCATGGCTGCAACCTTGCAACAGATTTTCAATTCAAGAAAACCCATTCCAAGATGGCTGCTGTTCAATTTGTTTGGGGGCTAATATGCCTTTCACAGTTGATCCTGTGTATATAAGCTGAATTAATAGTGTGTTAGTGCATTTATTAATGTGTTTTAGTTATGCCACATTTTCCTGTTAGACGTCATCTTTGACAAGATGGATGCCATCTCTGTCACTCACTCCTGCTACCCTCTCCCACATGTGCATCTTCCCCTCACAGGCTCCGCAGAAGCATGGTCAGGTTGTATAGTGGTCTATTCCCATTGTGATGATTACATAGCCTTCTTTAAATATCAAGGTCCTTTCCACTGCCTTCTGTTGTGAATACTAGTCCATTCATTTTCTGAAAGTGTCATAATTTAAATGTTTCATGTTCGTTACAATATCTTCGGATGGTGATAGCATAGAGGGTGCTGAATATGTTTTTATAAATGGGATGGAGCTTATATGTTAAGGTAGTGACGTCATTTTCTTGTGTTCTGAATACCCTAAAGAAACAATACTTTTGCTTACACCATGATCATTTCACAGTTTTCCTAATTTGTTGTGCAAGAATTGTGTATGAGAACCCCTTGATTTTGGGGTGAGTCTAAAGAATTTCCTGGTCTGCTAGGGATGCTGTTAGACTACTTTTTGAATTTTATACTAAAACCCCTTGGCCCTGATTACGAGTTGGGTGGTTAATTTCGACCCGTGAGTAAAACCCTGTTTATGCATGGGTTGGAATTACGAGTTGTTATGTATTTAAGACATCCGATAATTAACATATATGTTAAATAACTCAACCATGGTTACATTTCGGCAAGCCAAAACTACCAAAATTTTATAGGGGAAAACCATATGTTATTTACGATATTATGCAGATTTTGCTTGGTTAAACACCAAAATCTGCATGTTAATCCTCAACAACTTGTAATAGGGGGTATTTATATCACTCAATAAATAACGCACCCAGTGGTATCGTTATTTATCATATGAAATGAATATGACCTAAACTGGTAATCAGGGCCAAAAAGTGTTATTGGCTCTAGAGCTCAATTATTCAGTAGGCCCGATTATTTATTTGAACTGTTTTGCTAATAGATGTTTAGGGGGTTCCATAATGTACAATTTAGCATGTGGGAGAATCAGATGAGGTAAAATTTTGGGTTATCTAATTTTTGGGGTACGTTTTTGCTCCCACACAGATACGGACATAGGTAGGAGTTGTGACCCATTTACCATAAGCGGGCATATTCCTGCATCTCCTAAGTGGTCTTGCCCTCTTTGTGTCAGTGACAGGGCAGGCTCAGGGTGTAGAGGTAGGCCATAAGTGAAGAATACTCATGGTGATGCAGGATTAACTTTTCAACTCCATGGTGAGAGCTTGGATTATAAACCTTGAAAAAGAGGTAAATGTAGAAGTGTCTGCAGCCCTAGTAGATGGCAATGGCTTCTTTATTGATTTGTGAGTGCATCTGTTCTGTGCATGTAAGTGCGCTGCTCACATAGGCTATTGAGGTGCATTCTCCATACGTTTGGCTTTGAAGAACAACAGTCCATATTTCCATGGGGCTGGCATTCACAGACAATTCTGTTTCGAGGTGTGGGGTCCGGCGAGCGAGCATGTTTGGTTGCCTGAAAGGATTGCTGATGCTCACCTGTGCACCCATGTGATGATATGGATTTGAAAAGTTCCTAAAGTGGTGTGGTCAGAGAGGTGAGGCTATGGATGATAAGGCCAAGGTACATGACTATGACCATGAAAAGTTGTGTCCTTCAGATACCAAGAACAGCGTAGCAGCAGATTTGATACCTTTCAGCTTACTGGAGCAAAATACTAATTCTGTTTTGAAAGCATGGTCAGTCTATAATTTAGTAAAAGTGTTGCGTCACAGGACTCTTCAATCCCAAGACAACACTGTTCAACATTGGGGAACAGATTTACTAGCATTTGATGCAGCACAGCTGTCAGGGAATGCCTGAGTAGTGGGACCCACGGGTCTGTCTCGATACTGACACTTTGACACTCCTCCGTGTACAGGACTGGGGTGGTCCCTTTAACTCCACTTGGAACCAGCGGGAGGAGGAGACAAGAGGAGTGACGTCGATCCCTGCCTTCCTATCAGGGACTCCCGCCGAGCAGAAAATAGAGGAACGTGTGTGTGGATGCGCGCAGGCAAGCCGGAGAACAGGTGACTGGAGCCGACGAAGAAAGAAGACCAGAGGAGCAGCAGCGGAATCCCCGGAAAACTGAAGGCCCTGGAGCCTAACCGGAGAAGCCGGGAAGCGGACTAATGCCAGAAGTCCAACGACCCCATGCGTCGCCCCGCCACTTTCCAGGAGGAGTGTGGCTGGACCAGGTACGTCGCCGTCTATGGGGGTTTTCTAAATCATGGGGAGGGAATGGGTAGAGCTTCGAGGGTGGGTACTGCTTTCTGTTCTCGGTACACGTGGTGGCGGTCCTCAGTGAACCCTCGCACTCCCCTTCCCTTATAAACAGTGTCCCAGAGTGCCTCCCACTGATTATTGTTTTTTTTTTTTTTTTTCTTTTATTGCCTTGGGACGGTCCTGGTCGGACCAAAGAAAATGGAACCCTCGTCGAGGCACCAGCAAGCCCTCCCGGAAACGCCCAAGAACAAAGAGACTTTCCCCTACAGCAGGAGCCTGTAGTTATTGCTTAATTTTGACAATAAATTCCCTTTAAGACTTAACCATCCTGACCTACTCCTCGTTTTTGTAGACAGTACCCTCCATAGTTAAACTAACCCCCGGGGCACGTGACAATAACACATAAAGACAACTTGCTGCGCTGCACTGCGTCAAACGGAGAGGGCAAAAAGAAGCCATCTTTACTAATATATGGCGCATTCCTACCCTCTCTCTGAACTGGTGCTCTGGTGGCTGCCAAGTGGCAATGCAGACACCCTTGAATCATGGTGCAATGGTGTCTGTGTTGCAGGAGGAATTGTTTTTGTACAGGAAGGAACACCTTCCTGCACAAAAACAATCCTCTACCGCCTTTTCCTCTTTATGTGTGCTGCAGCACACATAGAAAGAGGAAAGAACAAGAAGAAATAAACATCTTTTTTCCTCATTACGCCTTCCATGGGGAGGTGTAACCATTGTGACGCATGTCGAGGTTTACTAGTGTTAGTAAATCTTAGAATGTGCCAAAAACCATGGGTGAATGCGTGGGAACACCCGCGCTCCACCCATGGAATGCCATTCAACTGAGGTCAGACCATTGTGAAGTGACACTAGTGCCATTCCTCTTCCTTTCCCTGTGCTGCTTCCGGTCAGCTGTACACTGACCTTCCCAAGACAGCAAACTCCAGCTAGGAAATCAATAGAGTTGTGGCTCGCTGAGGATGCGCTGCGGCTTACCGCAAAGTGGCCCCCTGATGAGCCATAATAAAGCTGGCATTTGTTTCCTTGATTCACTCCTGCACTGCAAAGCAGTCGTATTACAAAACCCATTAAATAGCTGGCTTTCTGGGGCTGTAAAGGCAAATTGAAAATAATGCAGATATTTAAGAGCACATTGAGAAGGAAAGATAATTATCTATAAACTTTAATGTGAGCTCACGACTTAGTCTGTATATTGTAACTGAAGATGGCTGCCGTCAGCTTCCCCTCACCATTTTACCAATATACACTGGAATTGGTAATGTTCCATCTAATACTACAATGGATATATCATAAAGCCTTTAGTGTAATCGAGCCAACCTACTGTTCCACCTAAGCCCCTGGAAGCCATTACGTTTGTGTAATATATATCGATAAAGAGTGCATTAAGATTGCTCATTTATCAGTGGTAAGTGGTGTCCTTACATGCACATGAGCTTTTAAATGCCTGCACTGTGTCATGACTGAGCGTTTACTGAGCCTGCAAGCGTGAGGGCTAGAAGTGCTATTAATTTGAAGGGGATATTATGGCAGCACAAAGGTAAGCTAAAAAACACTATCTCGCAGAGAACGATATAAAACAGGCCATTTTCATCTGGGCTTCGACAGCTAATGCTCCGATTACTTCCAGGTAATCTTCGCTACTCTGAGTCTCAGCTTCCTCGTCTCACTCCCAGCCTATCGGGAAAGACTCTCACCGGAAGACAGGCAGTTTAGTGGCCCCACCTTTTAAAAACATTCGTTTAGCTCCTCCCCTTTTATCATAATGTCCTTTCAGTGGAAAACCGCATCCGGAATGCACTTGGAATCTTGGGAGGCCAAACTGGGAGGGGAACCCAGGACTGCACAAGGAAGCCAGAGCTCGGAGTAAATTATAATGATTGCTAAGTAATCAAAACATTACCACTCATCAGTGTTACTCATCCCAGTCCTAACCACAAGGACATAGCAAGCAGTAGAAGAAACCTTGCCAAAAAAACATACGGAAAAACAGAAGTCAGTGCAATCACTGTCAGAAATGTATTTCAGAATTCCATTGCGTAATCACTAAACATCTGGGCCAAATGCAGCTGAGCAGGGAAATACAGCAGATGATTTGTTTTGGTTCAGAAAGGTGCCTTGCACCGCCCACGTAGCTGTCATATAAACTGCCCCTTGTGATTTATTCCTGCAAGCTGCCACTCCCCTACCGGTGAAGCGGCCTACAATAAGACCCATAAGGGCACCCCAGCAGAGGCATACGAAATGGAAATGGCTAGACGTAGCCATCGAATCTGAGACAAAGTAAACAACAAGCATTTGCCAAGCCACTTAGGAGCATATCAACAACAACCGGCGATAATTATCGCAAAGCCACTTAGCGCTAGGATAATTATCGCCGGCTAGCGTGGATTTTTATCGCTGAGATAGCGTGCTATTCGCAACGCTTATCTCAATAGCGATAAAAATCCTCACGCTAACTGGCTAACGTGAGATTATCGTTGGAAACCCAGCGGTAATCTCACGTTAGCTTGTTGATAGGGACTCACAAACTTAGCCATGATATCCTCCTTCCATAGGATATCATGGATAAGTCAGTCCTGAAGCAGGTGTTAGGAAAGTAGCGATAACAGGTGTTATCGCTACTTTTCCTGACGCTATGCTTCATAGCGTGGGGCTTGATGATAGGAGAAATGTCGCTTAGCGACATTTCTCCTATCATGTCAGGTCAGGAACGCCCACTTTGCATCTCATTAGAGATGCAAAGCTGGGCATTCGAAATCCCCACGCTAAAGCAAAGTTTCACACGTTAGCGTGAGCTTGCTAATATAGCGATAAAATTATCGCCGCTTTTCTGCCGAAAACAGCCGCTAAAGCGGCGATAATTTTTTATCGCCTCGTTGTAAATATGCCCCTTAGTCTGGTGTGGGCTGTGAACTTTTTGTATTAGTCAATCCTTATTTTTCTTTGCCACAGTTTTCTAAAACTTTGTTGTGGCTGCTGTCGGCCCTTGCCAATATTAAAAAATACTTTGTGAAAAAGCAGAAATATTTTTGGGTCTCAGAAACACAGATGGCCACACTAATCACTGCTACTGAAGAAAATTACTTTGAGGATGAGTGCCAGACCTGTCAACTACACATTTCCACCGTGTGTCACACAATTTCACCTCCCTTCACACAGTCACACGGCGAGGAGCCACAATCACATGGTGGGAGGAAAAACGAGCTGAAAACCACTGCAAACACTGATTTTTTAGCTCATTTTCAGAGGCTGTAGGCAGCCAATGTCCATTAGGAGGTGTGAAAACACCCCAGGACATCGGCTGCAGTGACTCTTTGGTTTTATTTTTCTGGGAGAGATGTGGGGGTTTGGGGGCTTGGTGAGGGGCAGAGTGTCTCTTAGATACATCTCAGCATGAGACCCTTCAAGTCCACGCCCCCTCCTCACACGGTGGCATTAATTTGTAAGGTGGCAGGTCTGGAATGCTGTTCACAGGAAATTAGCCAATGGTTCAAGTGGGCTGACAACTTGCCCCATGCTGGATGCTGTAGTGGCCAGAAGGAAAATGTGAATATCATAACAGCAAACCAATGGATGAAGAGGGCTGGTGAACGCCCTTATACCTAAAAAAACCACATGTAAAGTCAAAAGGTCTTGGCTAATGGCAGACCTAAAGAGGAATAAAATAAAAACAGATACAGTGCTATAAAAGACTGAAAGTATATGGAGGTGAAGGAAAGAGACATAAGGTGCACTCAGTATTCGGCAGCCTTCATATTCCGCAACCCAGGCAATTGAAAGTGATGGTGGTGATTTTATTAGAAAAACTCTTGGGCCTTTTGTGTCTATGGGCTGCCCAGGACTCTGGGCCTAGGTGCTGCGGTGATGCGTGGTGCAGCGAAGGACCCTCAAGGAGACTCACACAGACTGTTTTGTGCCTCTGCTTAGCCCTGTCTGTTTCTTTATCATCCACAGTCATGTGACCGCGGGCACAACCAACAGGGGCTGTGGCACCGGGGTGTGTATGAAAAACACCCCTGAGTGGCCGAGAACATTGCATTCCTCCTTCACCATAAATCAACAGCCGAGAAAACAGTCCTGCCAAACTGGCAAACATGACATTAGGATATAAATACAATATAGTACAGGAGGAAAGAAAAACTAAATTATACAGAAGCACTGGATGGAAACCACACAAAGAATACTGATGTTTCATATTTCAGCTCTCTTCCTCTGCATCTCCCCTCTTTATTGTCAGTCCATCTCATAGTCCTGGAAATGTTGGTATGGCACGGGTTTTGTCGGAGGTGGTATCTCAGGAAACTTCAACCAGGTCCTGACCACTGGCAGTAGGACCTGAGGGGTTTAGGTCAGTTCCAGTGGGCACCGGAGAAGACATCCTCCCAGGGACACTTGGGGTAAGTAGTAGCTCAACTGCTTCCTGGCCGTTTTCCTGATTGGGGGCATGCTCAGGTGAAGATTCCGGTGAGTTGTCAGTGTCCCCTCTGAAATATTTGAAGTGTGACTGTTAGACCTGGCATCATTGGCATGAGTCTCTCCTCCATTTTTTTCTGTTTGCCTCCTCTGTTTACGATGTTTTTGCTGGTTTATTGCTTTGGGCACTGTGCCACTGCTGATCAGGGCCACAGTGCGAGTGCTCCCTATGTTAAATTGTTACATTGATTGGTGTTACCATGATTGGCTTGGGTGACTTACTGTTCAGACCCTAGTCTAGTGCACTGCGGGTGCCAAGGGCGTGTAAGTTAACTGCTGCTGGTGGGCTTGCAGCACTGGTTGTGCCACCCACAGAAGCAGCGTGTAAAATGTTTCTCAGGCCTGCCACCGCAGCGCCTGCGTGCAGTCCCTGACTGCCATGTCGACTTGGTAAGGAAACCTACTTACCAGTCTCTAAACCTTCACTTTGCCACATTTCAGACACCTCTATGGTAGGCCCTAGGGCAGGGTGCATTGTTGGTAAAAGGTAGGTCATGCCCTGATGTGTGTGGCATGAACTAATAGTGAATTACAGCCCTTTTCGTTTTTCACTATTGAAGGGCTACCTGCCTCCAATAGGCCAGACTGGGCAGACTGATTATTAACTCCATTATAATCTATCTGACTCAGGGAGCATGGTAGCATGTCGAGTTTAGTGTCCCTGAACTCAGAATTTAATAACACACCCTTTAGGATGGATGGTTTTTAAATTCTATGTTTGAAAATAGCACTTTCAGAAAGTGGCTATTTTCTTGTCCAACTATCTACCGGTCTCTGCTGGTTTGGTGTGTGTGTCAGGGGCTGGGTGGCTCCAGAGGTCTGAGTGAGTCAGTGTGGGGTGAATGGGGCGTTTACACATAGAGTGAGGGAAGAGTAGCCTGCCCTGCCTGACACAATACTGGCTCCGCCTCCTGCTGGGCGACTGATAGCCCTGCTCCTGCCAGTGACAATACTGGCTCCGCCTCCTGCTGGGCGGCTGAGGACTCTGCCCTGCTCAGTGAATAGGCCAGGTGCCTCTGCCTGGCAACACCCCCAACAAACCTGAGCTGGTGGGAATCTCCCTGCTTGGACAAAGGGAACAAAGGGAAAAAGGGGTATAAGAGAAGGACCCCTGAACCAAGAACTCAGATCACTTCTGACAAGGAAACCTGTACCAAGGACAAGAAGCCTGCTGATCTAAGGACTTGCCTCCCCTTTCTGCCAGAGTGCTGTTTTGCTGTGGAGGAACCTGAAAGCTGCTTCTTTATTTTTGCCAAGGAACAAGGAGAGAGGAACTTGGTGTGTACTCTCTGAACACTTGCTAGGAAATCTCCAAGGACTGGAAGAGTGCCAGTCTCCTGTTGAAGTCACAGGGCCAAAGGACTTCACCATCTACTGAATTGCTGAATTGCTGGAAAGTGTTGTTTTCAGTACACAAGGGAAAATCTGCAGTCTCGACGCCAGCAGCAACGCCAGTGAGCAGTGGGTATCGGCCCCGGCTCCAAGTGACCCCGTCTCGACGCCGGTATCAACGCCAGTGAGGAGTGAGTATTGGCTCCACCTCCAAGCGACCCCGTCCCGACGCCGCTGCTGATCGCATCGACTCGACGCCCTTCTCGACGCCGTGAGCGCTGCTCCGGCCCGACATCCCTCGACGCCGCTGCGGATTGACCCGACTCCGAGGCACGATCGACGCCGACCTCGACGCCGACATCTCGACGCCGTGGATCATCGTTTTCTTCGTTTCTCAAGGTACTGTACTTGTGGGGTCTGTTGCGACTCCAGGCTTGACGTAGCGCTCCTCGCGGTCAACGCCGAACCTTGGGAATCTTGTAGACTCGACGTCGTGTGACTCCTGTGGGGGTTACATTGTTTCCAGAGAACTGTGCTCAGAAGAATACTTTGCTAAAGAACTATTTGCCAAGAAGAAACCTTACTTGAACTATTATTTTTCCTTCCAAAGAGTATTTATTAAGACTGTGGTATATTTTTGTCGTTATTTGGTCTTGTGCTAAGCCTTATATAAAAATACTATTTTTATAATAACTTCTGTGTCGTGTCCATCTGTAGTGTATTCACTTTATTACTGTATGTGGTCATAAATGCTTAACACACTGCCTCTGAGATAAGCCTGTCTGCTCTGCCAAGCTACCAAGGGGGTAGCAGGGGTTATCTGAGTGTGTAATCCCCTTTCCCTGACTAGAGTTGGTAGGTCCCTATTTGTCAGAAGTGTATACCTCTGCCAACTAGAGACCGCCGGTTCTAACATTGGTGGTCAGCGGTGAGGATTTGAACTTTGTATTTATGACTCATGTGCAGTGATTAGTGTACGCTACATAGTGAAAGCAGACCATAACGCAGCCACAATCTGTTTTTGGTAGGATATTCTATTTTTGTTCTCCGCTTTCCTGGAGCTTATTTTTTTAAACACTGCCAGTTTTGACCATGGAGAATGCCGGAGCTACTACACCTGTGGAGATTGTTGTGGGGGAATTTGATAAGGAGAAGATAGATTCCTACACGCTAAAAGATCTAAAAGGATTTTGCAAGCAGTTTAAAGTTCCGACCACAGGTGTCTCAAAGAAAGAGGGCTTCCTCAAAGAGCTGAAGGCCTGGTTAGAGGCCAGAAATCCCTCTGATCCGGTGGTGGTACCGGAAGAGGAAGAAGAAGAGGAAGAGGAAGAGCCCACAGGTGGGCCAGTGTCATCTCCAGGCAGTAGTGCGTCCTCTAGGAGCCTTTCCCCCGAAGAATTAGAAGACAGGGAGAAGGAGAGGGGGTACAAGTTAGAAATGGCAAAACTTAAATTAGGAGGGCAGTTGGAATTAGAGAATGCAAGAAGCAAGAGAGAAGCTGAAATGGAGAGCAAAAGATTAGATTTTGAGAGAGAGAAATTAGCGTTTGAACGTGAGAAGATGGTGAGGGAGATGGAGCTTAAAACTAAGAGTTTAGAGTTGAATCCCTCTGGTGGCAGCACTCCATCTGTGCCTGCAGAAAGTAGGTTTTATTTTCCTAAGGATGTGATCAAAGATTACAGTAAGAATGAAGATATTAGCCAATGGTTTAAAGCGTATGAGTTAGCATTGTTGGCCCACCGGGTCCCTGAGAAAGATTGGGGAACGGGGTTGTGGAGCCGCTTTACAAATGAAGGGAGAGATACCTTGTTGAGCCTTCCTGCTGAGGATAGGATGTCTTATACTCATATGAAGGATGCTTTAATGCTGAGATATGGCTTAACCCCAGAAAAGTACAGACAAACCTTTAGAGAATGTAAGAAGTTGCCTGGTACTACGTGGGTTGAATATGTGTCTTTTTTCTGCAGAACCATGGATGGTTGGATAAAGGGTAGCAAGGTTGATAGTTATGATGCTCTTTATGATTTGTTTGCTTGGGAGCACTTGTCTAATAACTGTTTTCCAGAGCTACGCCAGCACCTTGTTGATAGCAAGCTATCTAACCCTAGAAAACTTGCTGAGGAGGCGGACCGCTGGGTCAGTACCAGGGTCCACAAGGGTCCAGTGGGAGACTCAGCCAAGGGTGGGCAGGGTCCCCAGCAGAAGAGTGGGGGGGACAGGGGTAAACAGAGGGAGTTTCAGAAAGGGCCCCAAAGTAGTCCCCAAGGGAACCAAGGGAAGGGTTCCCAGCCTCCCCCTGTAAAGAAGCCAGAGGCCCCGACAGGTAAACCTGTTCACAGGGGCCCCATGACCTGCTATGCCTGTAAGCAGGTGGGACACCGCTATTATGATCCCCAGTGTCCCATGAAGGATTCGAATGCACCGCCGCGTGCACCCCCTCGTCAGGTAGCGAGTGTAGCCCTGGGAGGGGATGAGATGGGTGCCCCCGGTGGGTGGGCTCCCGCAGAAATGTCCCTGGTCTCTTTAGGAGACGTGGAAATGGTCCCTCCAACCCCTCTGCCTAGTAACACTAAAAAATATAGGCAGTGGGTGACCATTAATGGCCATAGGGTGGAAGCTCTCAGAGACACCGGAGCGAGTGTGACAGCTGTCAAGTGTCACTTGGTGTCCAGAGAGCAGGTGGTCCCTCATGCATTCTACCCCGTTGTAGCTGCTGACAACTCACAGAGTCAGTGTGAGGTAGCTCAAGTTCCTTTTGAGTGGGGGGGGGTCTCAGGTACTCTTCAGGTTGCTGTGAGGCCCGCCATGCCTGTTGATTGTCTCTTGGGCAATGATTTGGAGGACTCCCCTTGGGCTAAGGTGGAGAGAAAAGCGCATCTGGAAATGTGGGTGTGTGCGACCACCCGGTCCATGTCAGTCAGTAAGGGTGTTGATGGGGCCCTGGAGCCTGAAAGTATGGCCCAGGTCCCAACCGTGAAGAGAAGAGGCAGGGGGCGCGGGAAACCGTCCCCCATCGTTCCCGCGGTCCAGGAGGGAGCAGACCCTGAGGGGGATGCCCTGGAACCGACAGGAGAACAAGTGGCCGAACTGGGAGACCTGCCCGAGCTGACCCATTGGCAGCAGGATGGTGGTCCCTCCAGGGAGGAATTTTGTGCTGAACAGAAAGTGTGCCCTTCTCTTGTGGGTATGAGGCAGCAGGCCTCAGCCCAACCGACAGGTGATCAGTCAGGATCACATTGGGTCTACTGGGAGAACGACCTCCTGTATAGCGAGCCTAAGGCTGCTGAACCTGGGTCAGCCCGTGTGCTGGTGGTACCCCAGCGCTTCAGAGCCTTCCTACTGGGGTTGGCTCATGACGTTCCGTTAGCTGGACATCTGGGGCAGGACAAGACCTATGACAGGCTTGTCACCCATTTTTATTGGCCCCAGATGAGAAGGGATTCAGATATCCATTGTAGGACCTGTCAAACTTGTCAGGCAAGTGGGAAAAGTGGGCGGAAGCAGAAGGCTCCCCTCCAACCTTTTCCCGTCGTCAGTACCCCCTTTGAGCGAGTGGGAATTGACATAGTGGGGCCACTGGACCCCAAGACAGCCATGGGCAACAGGTTTATCCTGGTCTTGGTGGACCATGCCACCCGGTACCCGGAAGCCATCCCTCTCCGAACAGTGACGGCCCCCGTGGTGGGACGGGCACTGATGGGTGTTTTCTCCCGCATGGGGTTCCCCAGAGAGGTGGTGTCAGACCGGGGCACCAACTTCATTTCGAATTATATGAAGTCTCTGTGGAAGGAGTGTGGGGTAACCTACAAGTTTACCACTCCTTACCACCCTCAAGGTAATGGGCTGGTTGAGAGATTCAACCGGACCCTAAAAGGCATGATCATGGGTCTTGAAGAACCAATGAGGCGTAAATGGGACGTCCTCTTGCCATGCCTGCTGTTTGCTTACCGTGAGGTGCCCCAGAAGTCTCTAGGGTTCAGCCCCTTTGAGCTTTTGTATGGTCACCCGGTAAGAGGACCTTTGAGTCTGGTCAAAGAAGGCTGGGAGCAATCTCCCAGGAAACCTCCCCAGGATGTATATAGTTACATGCTGGCCTTTAGGAACCAGACTCGGCGCTTCAGAGATCTTGCTCAGGCAAATCTGGAGGCCAGCCAGGAAGAGATGAAGCGGTGGTACGATCAGAATGCCACTCTGGTTGAGCTTCAACCTGGTCAGAAAGTTTGGGTCATGGCCCCTGTGGAACCTTGTGCGCTCAAGGACAGGTGGACTGGACCATTTGAGGTTGTGGAGAAAAAGAGCGATGTCACCTACTTGGTGGACTTGAAGTCTCCCAGGAACCCCTTAAGGGTCCTGCATGTCAACCGGTTAAAGCCCCACTTAGAAAGGTCCGAAGTGGGCATGCTCCTTGCCACAGATGCTGGGATGGAGGAGGAGAGTGAGCCTCTTCCTGACCTCCTGTGTGCAAAAGAAAAAGATGGGTCAGTGGATGGTGTTGTCCTCTCTGACACACTGACCCCTGAGCAGCAGCAAGATTGTCGCCATCTGTTGGTACAATTCCCTGATCTGTTCTCCTTAATCCCTGGTGTCACTCAGTGGTGTGTCCATGATGTGGACACCGGGGACAGCACTCCTGTGAGGCACAAGGCCTACAGGGTGACTGACAAGGTCAGAGCATACATCAAGGAGGAGGTCTCCAAGATGTTTGCCTTAGGGGTGGTTGAGTCCTCTAGCAGTCCTTGGGCCAGCCCAGTGGTATTGGTCCCAAAGGCTGCGGCGCCTGGTGCTTCACCAGAACTTCGGTTCTGTGTGGATTACCGAGGACTCAATTCAGTCACCAAGACTGACGCGCACCCCATCCCCAGAGCTGATGAGCTCATCGATCGGTTGGGGGCTGCCCGGTACCTTAGTACGTTTGATCTAACGTCTGGGTACTGGCAGATCGCCTTGACTGATGGGGCAAAAGAGAGGTCTGCATTCTCCACACCAGATGGGCACTACCAGTTCCGTGTGATGCCCTTTGGGATGAAGAATGCCCCTGCCACATTCCAGAGGTTGGTTAACCAGGTCTTGGCCGGGCTGGAAGATTTCAGCGCCGCCTACCTGGACGATATAGCAGTGTTCAGCGCCAGCTGGGAGGAACACTTGCGCCACCTCCAGGAAGTGTTGTTGGCCCTGCGCAGAGCAGGCCTCACAATCAAGGCTAGTAAGTGCCAGATTGGGCAGGGTTCCGTGGTGTACTTGGGGCACCAAGTAGGGAGCGGCAAGGTGGCCCCCCTGCAACCCAAGATAGATACCATCCTGGCTTGGGAACCGCCCAAAACCCAGACTCAGGTGAGAGCCTTCTTGGGTCTCACGGGTTACTACAGGAGGTTTGTCAAGGGGTATGGCAACATTGTGCACCCCTTGACCTCGCTGACTTCCAGGAAGCAGCCGAGACTTGTGATCTGGACTGACGCCTGTCAGAACGCCTTTAACACCCTGAAAACTGCAATGTGTACAGCACCGGTCCTCCAGGCACCCGACTTTTCAAAAGAATTCATTGTCCAGACAGACGCTTCAGAGCATGGTGTGGGGGCTGTTCTAGCACAGATGAATGAGGAGGGCCGAGACTTACCTGTAGCCTTCATCAGCCGGAGGTTACTTCCCAGGGAACAAAGGTGGAGTGCGATAGAGCGTGAGGCATTTGCTGTGGTCTGGGCGCTGAAGAAGCTAAGACCCTACCTGTTTGGGACTCACTTCCGGGTTCAGACAGACCACAGGCCCCTCAGATGGTTAATGCAGATGAGGGGTGAGAACCCAAAGCTGTTGAGGTGGTCCATTTCCCTACAGGGGATGGACTTTACGGTGGAACACCGCCCTGGTACAGATCACGCCAATGCTGATGGTCTGTCCAGATTTTTCCGCCTTAGTGATGAGGACTCCCTGGGTGAAGGGTAGTTCTCCCCACATTTCAGCTGGAGGGGACACGTGTTAGACCTGGCATCATTGGCATGAGTCTCTCCTCCATTTTTTTCTGTTTGCCTCCTCTGTTTACGATGTTTTTGCTGGTTTATTGCTTTGGGCACTGTGCCACTGCTGATCAGGGCCACAGTGCGAGTGCTCCCTATGTTAAATTGTTACATTGATTGGTGTTACCATGATTGGCTTGGGTGACTTACTGTTCAGACCCTAGTCTAGTGCACTGCGGGTGCCAAGGGCGTGTAAGTTAACTGCTGCTGGTGGGCTTGCAGCACTGGTTGTGCCACCCACAGAAGCAGCGTGTAAAATGTGTCTCAGGCCTGCCACCGCAGCGCCTGCGTGCAGTCCCTGACTGCCATGTCGACTTGGTAAGGAAACCTACTTACCAGTCTCTAAACCTTCACTTTGCCACATTTCAGACACCTCTATGATAGGCCCTAGGGCAGGGTGCATTGTTGGTAAAAGGTAGGTCATGCCCTGATGTGTGTGGCATGAACTAATAGTGAATTACAGCCCTTTTCGTTTTTCACTATTGAAGGGCTACCTGCCTCCAATAGGCCAGACTGGGCAGACTGATTATTAACTCCATTATAATCTATCTGACTCAGGGAGCATGGTAGCATGTCGAGTTTAGTGTCCCTGAACTCAGAATTTAATAACACACCCTTTAGGATGGATGGTTTTTAAATTCTATGTTTGAAAATAGCACTTTCAGAAAGTGGCTATTTTCTTGTCCAACTATCTACCGGTCTCTGCTGGTTTGGTGTGTGTGTCAGGGGCTGGGTGGCTCCAGAGGTCTGAGTGAGTCAGTGTGGGGTGAATGGGGCGTTTACACATAGAGTGAGGGAAGAGTAGCCTGCCCTGCCTGACACAATACTGGCTCCGCCTCCTGCTGGGCGACTGATAGCCCTGCTCCTGCCAGTGACAATACTGGCTCCGCCTCCTGCTGGGCGGCTGAGGACTCTGCCCTGCTCAGTGAATAGGCCAGGTGCCTCTGCCTGGCAACACCCCCAGCAAACCTGAGCTGGTGGGAATCTCCCTGCTTGGACAAAGGGAACAAAGGGAAAAAGGGGTATAAGAGAAGGACCCCTGAACCAAGAACTCAGATCACTTCTGACAAGGAAACCTGTACCAAGGACAAGAAGCCTGCTGATCTAAGGACTTGCCTCCCCTTTCTGCCAGAGTGCTGTTTTGCTGTGGAGGAACCTGAAAGCTGCTTCTTTATTTTTGCCAAGGAACAAGGAGAGAGGAACTTGGTGTGTACTCTCTGAACACTTGCTAGGAAATCTCCAAGGACTGGAAGAGTGCCAGTCTCCTGTTGAAGTCACAGGGCCAAAGGACTTCACCATCTACTGAATTGCTGAATTGCTGGAAAGTGTTGTTTCCAGTACACAAGGGAAAATCTGCAGTCTCGACGCCAGCAGCAACGCCAGTGAGCAGTGGGTATCGGCCCCGGCTCCAAGTGACCCCGTCTCGACGCCGGTATCAACGCCAGTGAGGAGTGAGTATTGGCTCCACCTCCAAGCGACCCCGTCCCGACGCCGCTGCTGATCGCATCGACTCGACGCCCTTCTCGACGCCGTGAGCGCTGCTCCGGCCCGACATCCCTCGACGCCGCTGCGGATTGACCCGACTCCGAGGCACGATCGACGCCGACCTCGACGCCGACATCTCGACGCCGTGGATCATCGTTTTCTTCGTTTCTCAAGGTACTGTACTTGTGGGGTTTGTTGCGACTCCAGGCTTGACGTAGCGCTCCTCGCGGTCAACGCCGAACCTTGGGAATCTTGTAGACTCGACGTCGTGTGACTCCTGTGGGGGTTACATTGTTGCCAGAGAACTGTGCTCAGAAGAATACTTTGCTAAAGAACTATTTGCCAAGAAGAAACCTTACTTGAACTATTATTTTTCCTTCCAAAGAGTATTTATTAAGACTGTGGTATATTTTTGTCGTTATTTGGTCTTGTGCTAAGCCTTATATAAAAATACTATTTTTATAATAACTTCTGTGTCGTGTCCATCTGTAGTGTATTCACTTTATTACTGTATGTGGTCATAAATGCTTAACACACTGCCTCTGAGATAAGCCTGTCTGCTCTGCCAAGCTACCAAGGGGGTAGCAGGGGTTATCTGAGTGTGTAATCCCCTTTCCCTGACTAGAGTTGGTAGGTCCCTATTTGTCAGAAGTGTATACCTCTGCCAACTAGAGACCGCCGGTTCTAACAGTGACACATTGCGTGTTACAGATTTGTGACCTCTGACCGTCGTTATAAATGTCCTGCAGATCTGGGAGAACTTCAATGGTCTCAGTTCAAACGGCAGCAAGAACTTGCTCCCCAGGTGCCGGTTTTTGATCAGCACCCAGTCCCCTACCGAGAGCTTTGGTGTCTGTGCTACCCAGAGCTGGGACGCCAGGTAGTTCTGCTCCTCATGGTGGGCTTGGTCACAATTCCTTGGCACCAGGGCTTGCTCCCAGGTTGGATGGTGGGGTATTACATTGACGATCCTGCGTATAAACATAGAGTGCTTGGAGCCATTCCCGTGGTGGAGTGGGGTGTCAAAATATAATTCTCCAGAAGGTGTAGATCACACTCCATAGACACCATTGCTCAGCCTGTGCTATTCGGATGGTCTTGGTGAAGGTTTGCACGAACCGCTCAACCTTGCCATTGGCTTGAGGGCAGCAGGGGTGATCTGTTGATGCTTGGTCCCATGGGATTCAAAATAGTTGGCCAGGTCTTGGTCATTGAAGGAGGACCGTTGTCCATGCACAGTATCTTGATTAGGCAAGTAAGTGGCCATAATTTTCTCCAACTTAGGGATCTTTTCTTTAGCAGAGGTGGTTCTCACAATTTCGACATCCGGGTAGCAGGAGTAGTTGTTCATCACGACGGGGAAGTGCTTGCCATCCGCCAGACTGACAAAATCAGTGCTTGCACGTTATAGGGGGCCCTTGGTGATGGTTCTGTGATTACAGGTGGAGGAGGATCACTTCCACCCGTGGCCTGACAGAGGTTGCACTGTTCGACAGTCTTCTCGACTTTGTCGTCCAGGGAAGGGAACTATACTTTGTTTTTGTGCCTGTTTTTGGTTTTCACAACTCCCTGGTGGGATCCATGAACACGTCTACCATTCGCTGAGTCAGACTGGCATGCACGACAATTCTGGGTACTTAGAGCAGGCACCCGTTAGCGGAGACAGAGAACTACCCTTTTATCTGTCATATTGACTTGAGTATGTTCTAGGTTTCCGCAGCCTTACCTGAGAGAGTGGCCATGACATCCCATTTTCTCGACTGGATGGCAGCCATCGCTTGTTGGAGACAGTCATCTGTTTGAGTTGCTTTGATGATGCTCAGTTAACTGAGATAGGAAGCAAGTATGATCTTTCTACCACAATCCATACATACTCTTCGACCTCTTCAGCTTCTTGCACCTCAGGAGGAGTGGTGGGCCGCGCGTTTCTCGAGAGATAGTTGGATGGATTGTGGGAGCCAGGTCAGTATTCCACAGAGAAATTGTATTCCTGAAGCTGGTGTATCCACTTTTGAAAAGTGGTAGTATGGGCTTGTGGTCAGTGTTGACATCAAATTGGTGCCCGTACAGATAGATGTGAAAATGACGGTAGCCAAAATGGATGACGCTCGCCTCTTTCTCAATCTGAGAATACCTTTGTTCAGTCTGGGTCAAGGCACGAATGGCATAGCCTATGGTGGCCCACTCTCCACATAGCTGCTTATGGGAAAGACTCGCCCCTAGACCTGTGGGGCTGACGTCGACGGACAGTTTGGTGTCTTTTCTATGGTCGAAGTATGCAAGCAGGTGTTACAAGACAAAGCTTGCTTGGTGTTCTGGACAGACTCTTCCTGCTCGGGACACAACTACCAGGGGTTCAGTGCTTTTGTGATTTCCCGCAATGGTGTAAGCTGAGTCAGAATCTGTATGCAACGGCCAAAATATGTGACCATGCCTACAAAACCTATTGCTCCAGTGACGGTGGCGGCTGCGAGCGCACTCTGAATATCGCAGACCTTGGCAGGGTCCGGGTTGATCCCCTTGGCGTAAAAGCAGTAGCCGAAAAAACAGATTTCCTCCTTTAAGAATTTGCACTTGGCTTTGTGCAACGTGAGGCTGCAAATGCACAGCTGATGGAACACAGACCTTAACCATTGGAGGTGTTCTTCCAGGGTGGGGGCATGGACCAAGATGTTGTCGCAGAGGTTCAGGATTCCAGTGAGCCCCGCCAGCACTCCCCGGATGATATCCTGAAACACTTCAGCAATGCTGGAGATGCTGAAGCTAAAGCGTTTGTTCCAGCGTAGCCCCAGGTGCGTGGAGAAAGTGGTCACATGTCGGGAGTCCAGAGCAAGGAGAATCTAGTGGTATCCGGAGTGGAGGTCCATCAAGAGAACCATTGGGAGACTGTGAGGTCTCCTACAATGTTGTTGACGTTGGGGGTCAGGTGGAGCTCACTTTTGATGGTAGTGTTCGAGACTCGCATGTCAACGCATATGCACACCTTTTTGAGCTGTTTGGGCTTGAGTTTTACAACGATGAATGACATCCATGGTGTGGGCCCTTCCACTCTCTCTATGACGTCTTCTTTTTCCAACTTCAGTCGCTCGACTTCTACCTTGGGTATGAGGTGGAAGGTCACACGACGATGTCTCAGGGCCACCGGCTGCACCGACTGGTCAATGTGGAGATGGACCATACGTTTTTTTAGACATTCTATGCTTTGGAAGAGCAAGGATTCAAGGGCGCTGACATGCACACCAAATGTGAATTGAACTAGTTGCAGCAGTTCAGATGTGTGGCACCTGAGTAGCATGTCTGCACATCCCTTGGTTACATATACTTTAATCTTCGTAGCTTGACTTTGGTGTCTAATTGTGGTGGTGAAAACTCCAGCCAGAGGAAGGCACTTGGCGGTGCCATAGGCATACAACCTTGTTGCGGTGGGGCAAAAAACTTGGGGTGTCACCATGTCTCGATGTAGAGCCAGAGGTAAGATGTTTATTGAGGCTCCAGTATCAATGATCGCCACTATCGTTTTTCCTTCGACCATGACTTGGCATTGGGGAGCTCGGTGGGTGCGACTTGAGTCTGGTTCTATGATTTGGATGACGTGGACAGTCCCTTCTAATTCGTCTTCGTCCATGTTGTCATCTTCAGCCTACAAAGACCCGTTATCCACCTGATTTGTGGTTCTCCATTTTTGTCCTATTGCTGTGGGTGTGGACCGACAGACTCTGGCGTAGTGATTCATCTTGACATAGGCTGAACATTTCCGCCCCTTGGCTGGGCAATCACCTTCATGGGGTCGGGCCACCGCACCACCTGCATTGCTTCGCATCTTGCTGTGTCTTGGATCGATCCTTTGGAGGCGGCACCTATTTGATTTACTGGTTCAGATTTGATGGCCCGTTGGAGCGTGGCTTCCATGTGAGCTGCTCATGATTTAGACAACTCCTTCGATCTGCTCATGGTAAACATATCCATGGTCATACAGGGTACTTGCAAAATGTGTGTTTGCAGCTTGGTGGACTCGCAGCCCCCAGATGAATTGGGCGCTTATTTCATCTTGCTCGTCGTGAAGGTACAGGTGGCTGCAAATTGCAGAGCCTAGCATTGAATTAATCTACTGACTCCTCATGTGCCTGTTGGGTGTGATGTACATATGGGTGGTCCGGCTTCACATACCTTCTTAGACACTTCGTGGAAAGCAGCACCCCAAGGTGGAACGGCATCAGTCATTGTCTGTCTTCCTTCAGTCCAACTACTGCAAAATACGTATCTAGGCGGTCCACCCACATGACCCACTTCTTGGCTTGGGATGAAGGTGCAGCGGCTATGACGAAATGTTCAATGGTGGGTACTGACATCGTGGATGTTGATGCCAGTCGAATCTAAGCTGCAAAGGGTGGGGTGGTGATGTTTGTGATCGCTTCTCCCTGGTGTTGGGTGTAGGCAAATGCTTCAATGTTGCTGATGGGCGCACAGTGACCTTTTTTCTTGGATTTTAGGGTACAGACAGGGACTCTGTGCTGTCTTCCCTTCCACCTCCCTTTTGTAGGTGCATGTCGGTTGCAGCCACTTTGGGTTGTGTAGGGTGGAGGTGCATAGTTGGGCCACCTTCTTTGGCCCTGGATTTTTCAAAAAAGTGCGCACGGCGCGCACAGTACTGTTTATCAATGCTGGAATGCAGTGTGGGCCGTGGAGTGTATGCTGCGGGCGCGCTATCGGCACGTGGTAGTGATCAGGGCTGAGGGGCGCAGTTGCGCTAGCTGCACAGTGATTCTGCTTTCTGCTGCCGAAGGTGTCGTGCTGCGTGTTCTGCTGATCACCGCACGGCATGCAGTACATCCCGTCTGGCGTTACCAGTTGTTGTGTCTATGGGCCGCCCAGGACTGGGCCTAGGTCCTGCAGGGCGTGTCGGCATACGCACACATACTGGTTGCGGTATGGCGTAGGACTGCCTGTGCGCAGCCATGCCCCTTTATTTATCATCGGCGGTCATGTGACCACAGGCACAACCAAAAGGGGGCATGGCACCGGTATGTGTATGAAAAACACCTCTGAGCGGACAAGAACATTACAGGATCCTACACTTATTTGTCACAAGGAATTATCCGGACTGAAGCCTAGACTTCTTGAGCTGAAATAATGGATGCGCTTCATCCTTAAGTCGTTTCTTTGTTGTCTTCCTTTGCTTCTATTTTCCTACTCTGTTGTCTTTATTTAAACCTTTTTACTGCTTCTCACCTTTGTGCAATGGTTTGCTGTCCATCATTTTCTTTTCTTTGCTCCTGTCTGGTTAATCAACACTAAAACATTGCTTGAACTAAAGTATATGCAGCCAAATTCTCTAATACAGAATTATTAAACTGCATGTAACCTCAAAAGTGCTCTGGTGAATAGAGCAGTACTCTCATCGATAAGCGAGAGACTGTGGAGGGATTGACATCTGAAGGAGAGGAAGTGAGTGGCATACACAAGCAGAAAAAAGTCCTTCTTCGGCAGTAAATCAAGTTTACCGGTTTCTTTTATTTAAACTGTATAGAAATGTAACACACATTGGGCCTTCTTATTGCATTTTAGGTAGTACACACTTTCATGCAATGATTGTGCGTTACCTTTTCAAATCATTAAATTATTGAGTCACTGTTTTAACTATATTTGCACAGACCGATAAAGCTTTATTGCACACAATAGATAATGTGTGGAAATGGAGATTTGGTGGATATTTCTCCCTTGTGCATTACTAAGTAAAGTATTTTGATTTGCTTTGATTCTATTCAGTGCTTTAAATGGGTAGGCATTGTGCGGGAGTCAGGGGCATATCAGCAACAACCGGCGATAATTATCGCTAAGCGCACTTAGCGCTAGGATAATTATCGCCGGCTAGCGTGGATTTTTATCGCTGAGATAGCGTGCTATTAGCAACACTTATCTCAAAAGCGATAAAAATCCTAGCGCTAACTGCCAAACGTGAGATTATCGCTGGAAACCCAGCGATAATCCCACAAAGTTTGGCGATAGCTTGCTGATAGGGCCTCACGTACTTAGCCATGATATCCACCTTCCATAGGATATCATGGCTAAGTCAGTTTCAAAGCAGGCGTAAGGAAAGTAGCGATAACCTCTGTTATCGCTACTTTTCTTGTCACTATGCTGCTTTGCGTGAGGCTTGATAATAGGAGAAATGTCGCTTAGCGACATTTCTCCTGTTATCCTGGGGAGGAACGCCCACTTTGCATCTCATTAGAGATGCAAAGATGGGCGTTAGGAATTCAGGCGCTAAGGAAAGGTTTCATGTGATAGCGTGACCTTGCTGATATAGCGATAAAATTATCGCCGCTGTTCGACTTAAAACGGCCGCAAAAGCGGCAAGAATTTTATATCGCCGCCTTGTAGATATGTCCCATTGTACCTACAGTTCGGTAATTTTAAAGGAATAGTACCTGCACTTTTCAGCACTGCTACAATACATTTAATGGGAGTGTACGGGCACTTCTCAGGAGAAAACAGGTACCTAAAGAGTGAGTGCTTGCCCAGCTATATTTCCATTTATCACGGAGTCTATTAAAATCTTTGTTTCCATGGCACTTCAGAATTACAAAAAATGTGCTTCATTTTTGCTTTCCTAACTGCTGAATGTGTACAGTTCATTTAAATTTATTTATATTTTTGTTGTGTGTTATCAAAAGTGACATCCTGCAACCTTTGCTTTCACACCCTCTGTACACCAGCTTTTCTTTTCTTTCTCTGATTGCTAAGTGAGAGTTGTTTGTAAACACCAATACTCATTTTAATAAACAAGTAGCAATTTGTTGACAGACAAGGCCCGACATTTGACCTCTGTCTTTGAAATGCAGCAAATGTGACAAGAAAAATACAGAGGGGCTTATTTACTAGTATTAGGAGTACTTCTGTCCTCTTCTACTGTGCTGGCGCACAATTGGCTGCCTTGTGCCTCTGCAGGCACCCTTACACCATGGTAAAAGGGTGTCTGAATTGTACGAATGATTGTTTTTGTGCAGGAAGGGACACCTTCCTGCACAAAAACAATCAATGGAGGCGTTTTCTTCCTTCTATGTGTGCTGCAGCAGCACACAGCGAAAGAGGAAAAAATGAGGAGAAATAACATTATTTCTCCTTGATACGCCTCCTTAGGGTCGGAGTAGGCTTTTGATGCATTCCCAGGTTTACAAGTCCTTGTAAATATGAGAATATGTCAAAATCCATACATATTGCATGGGAACACCCACCGCAATGCCTCTTTGAGTAAGGCAAAGCAGCGACTTGCGCTGCTTTGCCTTACTCCACATCTACGAGGCCATGAAAAGCCACGCAAAGTGGCTTTGCGTGGCCTCGTCGATATGCGTCTGCACTCTTCACTGTCAGTGCGTCAAAAATGTGATGCTTTGGCGGCGCAATGGGCTTGTAAATAAGCCCCAGAAGATTTTTTTTTGCTTGCACTGGTGTAAGAAAACCTTAGGGGTCCCCGTGCAAGGAATGGTGAGGAAGGCCCTCGAAAAACCCATGACCTTGAGCTGACAAACTGAGGGGCCCCCCTTTAGTTAATGAAGTCTAGGGGCCACCCTGCACTGCATGGCTCTCTGTTACACCCCTGATTGCTTGGACTTTCACAACCTCCAGTGAGTCGCGACCCACAGTTTGGAAAACACTGTTTTAAAGCTCTTGTAAGGGATTAAACAACTTGTACTTCAGTGAAAGGTATAAAGTCATTGTGACAAAGGAAAATAATTATTCTACAACTAGCATGTGTTTAAACTTCAGCACTTTAGCAATTAACCCACATTTTACATAACAGAGACAATTCAATGCCCCCGGCAGTGCACAGAATTTAAATATGCTGTGTTAATGAGAGATAGGACCTTCTTTCCAGAAACTTCAGAAATTATGTCAACCAAATTTGAAAAGGTCTTTTTAATTATCGGAGTACATTTTTATGGTGGACCTCGTGAGCTGTAATCCAATGCTCTGCCATGTAGCTATCTGCATTGCAAGGTTGAGGTTTTGGGTACTTACATATAAACACCACAAGAGCAGTTTATTATAAGCGTTTGTGGAATGTGACAAAAATCAAAGTATAATCATAATATTAAAATAATACAATACAGGCTGCATTATACATGCCAACATTTAAAAACTGTAAAGTAGGAGATTTAAAAAAAAAGCAAAAACTGGGAATGTATTTTTTCCCTATTCACTTGTATTGAAGCAAAGACAATTTTAGAGTGGAGAGAGCCAAAAGAAAGCAATTTTTGGCTTAATAAATAAATTGTGAGTATCCCGCTTAAATCAGGTCCATTGGCATTTCTGGGACATTAGTAGCATGTCATATCAGACAAGGATTTATAGAGTGGGTGCTCCCCACTATTTCATTAGGGGAATAATTTGGGCTTGAAAAGGTAGAAGAATATTGTTAAAGTGACAGCAACTGGTGTTTGAATGTGTGTCTTGTGAACAGGGATTTGAGAGTCAACCGGTAGTCCAGGGCAGTGAAGGAAATACTTTGGAGCATATTATCAAGAAACGGTGTTACAAATATTGCTGCCTTAGCCGGCGATAATGGGCTTGATAATATGCCACAGAGAATTCCCATAGAAGCCCATGTTCTGGTGTGAACATGGGCTTCTATTGGAATTCTCTGCAGAATATTATCAAGCCCATTATCGCCGCTTTAGCAGCAGTTTTCTGCTGCTAAAGCGGCGATAATTTTAACGCTGTGCTTGATAATATGCCCCCTAGTGTGTGGATGAGCTCCTTGTGAAACAGCAGAATGCTGTCACTCACAGTGAAGGTTAGTCTATGGCTGAAGAGGGCTGATTCATTGCCATACACCGTATGCTGTTGTGAGTGGAAGAAAAATGTGAATGGCACAACAACAGACCAATGTAAGAAAGGAATGACTGAAAGTCCCTTCAAGTAAGTGTATTAGACATATAATTTTAGTAAAATCGAATGGTTTTGATTTACGCCAGACCCGAAAAAGTGTGTCAGAAAATCTAACTCCTGATGTAGAGTGGAAACAAATTGACAGAGCATTCAAAGCATCCAAGCCATGCAACAAGAATTCTCTATCAGAAACCAGATTTGGATGAAGCATTGGCAGCATCAATCCTGAAGAAATATTCATTTAAAAGAAAAAGGATGGGGGCGTGGCCAAGATGGCGTGGTGAGCAGACGACTTCTCTGCCGGCTCCCGATCCCTTGAGCCCCTAGACCTGGTTTATACGCTGAATCTCCCACTGGTTGGCGGGGAATCGGCGGCGGAAGCGGCTGAGTGCTGGTGGGGACTGCTCGGTAGCTCGGAGCGCCCAGGAGACACCTACAACGCTCGGCGGACCGCCTGAGGGACGACGCGAGAGGGGGCGGAGCGCTGGGCCGGACCTGGTAGGGGCGCTCTCGGCTGCCTGACAAAGCGAGTGCCCGGGCTCGAGGGGGCGGCCTGCAGGAGCACGGTGGTGCGATCCGGACTTTGGCCGAAGGGTACGGCGGCAACCCTAGAAGAGTGAGCAACGAACTGGCAGCCTTCGGAGGGGGGGCTCGGTCCCGGGGGGTGTGCAGCCCCACTTCCGGCAGTCACGAGCGACGAATGCACGTGGTGCTCGGGCCCGGGAGTGGCACCCAAGCACCACAGAGGCAGGCAGAGGCGCTGCCGGATGGATAGCGCCGGACGCTGATCGCGAGGGCGGCTTCGTGGACAGAACTGGGTCGATCGACGCACCCGGCGAGCACCACGGCCCCCACAGCGCACAGAAGGTGAGACGGACCATCGGTGACGGAATAGTGCAGGGGGCACCAACAGGCCTTCCGGAGCGGGGCTGCAGAGACGGGAGTCGCCGATGAAGGAGGCGGCGGGCAGAGGCTCACGCAGCGGGGGCGAGATGGCCGTTAGGAGAGGTGCCCACATTGAAGGGTCCCATTGAAGGGCTGGACACACGCGCCCGAGTGCAACGCGACCTGCTGACCGCCCTGGGGAGGCAGAGCTGACAGGGGCAAGCTGCCGGATTGCAGGGGAGACGACGGATGAGGCCCCCCCCTCCCTTCCCCCTCCCCCCCAGCGACTGCTTTGCGGATCGGCGGACGTCGCCGGACGCGGGGAAGCGATCGAGGGCCGGCGGCTCACGACCACCGGATATCGGAGGAGTAGGGGAAGGACTGAGACCTGCGCAATCCCCGAGGCAGAGCACGTGCGCTGGCTGGAGCGGACACGAGAGCGCCACCGGTTGAGGGGCCGGGAGCAGCAGGTGGACGGCTCAGGGCAGGAATCGCAGCCCCCGGCCGCGATGACGACATTGATAGCGTGGAGCGGGGTGGCCGAGGCCCGGAGAGGATCCTCCTGCCAAGCACGCGGGGCACTTGGACATTGGAAGGGGTAGCCACAGAGAGAGGAGATCGCGGAGGATAGCCGGGGTGCCCGGAGATGACGGAGACGGGCGGAGGCCCCCACGGGGGGCTCTTGGCACTGACGGCCCGGTTGGCATTGTGTCCCCGTGAACATGGCAGGCAGCAAAGGAGGCAGGAAAGGGGAGCGCACTCTCCCCGAGCTAATGGGCAAGCACCAACAGAGAGTGGAACGGGTGCAGCAGTCCCCCGGCTCTTCCGGAGGAGCGCAGGACACTAACAGCGGGGAACCTCCGATCACAAGATCCTTTATGGAGTCCCTCTTCGGCTTCCTCAGGGAGGATTTCCAAGCCTTGAAAGAAGAGGTGGCCAGCGAGGTGCGGGAGGTACGTCGGGAAGTGGATGGCCTGGGAGAACGGGTGGCCACGGTGGAGGACGCCGGACGGAGAAGAGATGACGAGTTTGAACAATTGCGACAGGAGGTGCTGCGCCTCAGGGACCAACAGATTGACCTCCAAGCGCATGCCGAAGACCTTGAAAACAGGTCTCGGCGCAACAACGTTCGGGTTCGAGGAGTTCCATCCACGGAAGAGGGGACGGATGCGGCAGGCTATTTGCGGGAGCTGTTTCGAGAGGTCCTGGGTGAGTCGGAAGAGTTCACCATCTGAATTGACAGAGCGCATAGAGTGGGACCGCAGCGCAGGGCGTCGCTGCCGCCCCCGGACATCCTGGCCTTTATTCCGGACTTCCCGCTCAAAGAACGCATCCTGGCGGAGGCCTGGAAACGGCAGCCCTTAACTTTCCGGGGACACCCCATCGCATAATACCAGGACTTGTCTGCCATCACACTTCAGAAAAGAAAAGCGTTCAAAATTGCCACGGACCTACTGAGGGCACAAGGAACGCCATACGCCTGGGGTCACCCTTTTAGACTTATATTCTGATGGAATGGCACTGTGCACCAATTACGCTCCCTGCAGGAGACATGCAGGGTCCTGGGCATTACCGCGATGGAAGACGATGCGGCCCGCAGCGGCGGGGGCGCTCTGGACGGGACGGATGGCAGCGGGTGTCCAGGCGGCGCCCCCCTGAACGGCCTTTGAGGCCGGACTCGCCCACCATCAGAGCTAGCATGGCAGAGGCGGTACTGGAGGTGGCTGGGAACACCGGTCCCGGCGACACGGCGCCGACAGTGTAGGACAGCTCCGGGGGGAGATTATCACAGCCTACTTCATTTTGCAGGTTTAGGGGCTAGGGTAGGGTGGGGGCGGGCGGGGTGGGATCGGTGGCTGGACGTCCACTGGAGTACTCCACCAAAGACTTGTTCCCTCGGGGACTGGACTTGGACAATGTTGATTCGGGCTGGGGGGTAGGGGAGGGAAGTGTCGACGGGGGGAGTCCCAGAGGGGTTGGCACGTTGCCGAGGGGTGGGCTGGTGGGCAGTTGGAGAGTTTTTTGCAGGGAACCGGGAAGGGAGGGGGAGGGGGAGAGGGCTAAGGAAGAGGGGAGAGGGAGGGGGGGAATCAGGAAGGGAGGGGGGGAAGTCCAGTGCGTGTACGAGGATACGGCCGCCGCCGCGGCGCACATACCATGGTCCATGGGTCCCTGAGGGGGCCCTCCAGTCATTCCTCCCCTCCACATGACACCCACAATACTTAAAATTGTGATGCTTAATGTCAGGGGCCTCAACAATCCGATTAAACGGCGAGCCATCCTGTCCCTCCTAGAGGATACCCGGGCCGATATTTGTCTTCTCCAGGAGACGCACCTCCTACCCCGAGACTGTCCTAGACTGCGCTCACCCACATTCCCCACACAGTTCTTTTGATCCTGCAACACTAAAAAGGCGGGGGTGGCGATACTGGTTGCCCGGCACTTTCAAGGAGAAGTACTCCACAAGCAGGCGGAACAGAAAGGCAGGCTCTTGGCGTATAGATTCAGAGTAGCCGGCCTCCCCTTCACAATTGGGTCCCTTTATAGTCCGAACGAACGACAAGAACGCTTCCTTATCTCGGCGCTGGGAGAGGTCACGGCTACACCGGACAGGCACATTATTATAGGGGGCGATTTCAACATGGTCTTTGACTCCGCTCTTGACAGATCCGCCCTTCGTTCGCCGCAGGCCGGGGAGTTTTCGGCCGGGTGCAAGACCCAACTGGCGGCTCTGGACTTAAAAGACCTCTGGCGTCACCTACACCCGGCTGAAAGGGACTATTCTTATTATTCACACGCACACAAAACTTATGCACGGCTGGACCACTTACTGGTCACTGGGCCTGTCTGCGCTCTAGCCACGGAGGCAGACATGGGGGTGGTCTCCATGTCGGATCACTCCCCTGTGACAGCCACCTTTTGCTTGCCGCCGGTCTCTCTTCCCCCTCGAATCTTGCGTCTACGGGACGCATTACTCCACAGACGAGAAGTGGTCCAGCAAGTAACAACAGCGATTCGGGAATATTTGTCCCACAATGAGACACCCGACACATCTCGAGCGACTCAGTGGGCGGCGCTGAAAGCGGTGCTCCGGGGGGAGTTTATCGCGATCTCCTCGGCTGATAACGCAACCCGGCGGCAAAAACGAGAGGAACTCACGCAGCAGGTCCGTGAATTGGAACACATGCACAGGCGGACAGGTGCTCCTTGGATCTGGCGGCAGCTCAAGGGGGCGAGAAAGCTCCTGACGGCTCAGGATATGGATCACGCGGAGTATGCAGCGCTGCGCCTCAAGCACGCCTATTATACAGGGGGGGACAAATGCGGCTGGCTATTGGCGAGTAAGCTCAGAGTGGCGCGACAGAAACACACGGTGAAGGCGATCTCCGACCCCACAGGGTCGCCAGTCACGGAGGATGCCCATATAGCGGAGCTCTTTCGCAGGTACTATGCCGACCTGTACGCAGGGGATCCCCCGGATGCACCCGCCACAAAGAGGTATTTGGAGTTGGTCTCTTTACCATCCCTGACACCTTTACAGGCGGAGGCTCTGGACAAGGAAATCCGGGCCGAAGAAGTTATCTCAGCCATTGCCAATCTTAAACATGGTAAATCCCCAGGCCCGGACGGATATACGTCCCTCTTCTATAATATGTTCTGTACGTCGCTAGCACTGATCCTCACGCGTCTCTTCAACACCTTCGCTGCGCTGGGAGCCATACCGCCGGACCTGTTGCGAGCGTCCCTAGCAGTCATCCCCAAACCGGGGAAGGACCGGTCACAATGCGGCTCCTACAGGCCAATATCTCTTTTAAACATAGACCTCAAACTATACACCGGGATCCTGGCGGCTCGCTTGGCCCCCCTATTGCCGGGACTTATAGACCCAGACCAGGCGGGCTTCGTCCCAGGACGGCAAACAGTAGACAACACCAAAAGAATCACGCATCTCATAGAAAAAGCATCGCGGATCCAGGGAGAGAGAATGTTGTTGTCGGTGGACGCCGAAAAAGCGTTTGACCGAGTTCACTGGCCGTACCTAGAACAGGTGTTAGAAAAGGTGGGGATGGGGGAAAAATTCCGCTGCATGATTTTCAATTGCTACAGATCCCCGACAGCCGTGGTGAGGGTGAATGGGTACTGCTCCAAGAGTTTTGACATCGAAAGGGGCACGAGGCAGGGATGCCCGCTGTCACCTTTACTCTTCGCTTTATACATGGAGCCCTTTGCGCAGCGGATCCGGGACAACCCGGCAGTGAGGGGGGTGAAGTTTGGCGGCTTTAGTCATGCCGTTAGCCTATACGCCGATGACGTGATACTCTCCTTAGACGACCCACTCTCTGCCCTGCCGGCCTGTCTAGAGGAGCTAGCCTCCTTTGCGGAAGTAGCGGGATTCAGGGTGAATATGGGAAAGTCGGTGGCCTTAGATCTCTCCCTGGCGCCGGCAACCAGAACCCTACTACAACATCGTGTTCCGATAGTCTGGTCCACGGACTCGGTGTCCTACCTGGGAATCCAGATGGCGCCTACCCTGCCCGCTATGGTAACGGCAAACTACACCGCCTTGGGTAGGAAGGTGCGGGAGGAACTAGCTCGGTGGGACCGCAACACCCTCTCGTTACTGGGTAGAGTGGCGGCCGTTAAAATGACAATCTTGCCTCAGATTCTGTATCTGTTCCGGGCACTTCCGCTGCAACTGCCGGTGGGTTGGCTCCAGAGGATGCAGTCTGACCTGGGGCGCTTTATCTGGCAGGGCAAGAAACCCAGAATGAGGAGGACGCTCTCGATGCTGGCGCCAGAGGCTGGAGGACTCGGCATCCCGGATCTCCGCAAATACTTTTGCGTGTCGCAGTTGCGTTATCTCATGGAATGGAGCAGGTGGGAGTCCGACAAGCACTGGCTCTTCCAAGATCAAGCGGTGGCGGGACGGCCTCTACAGGAGGTGCCATTCTTGCGCAGAGCTCACCGCCCCGCAAATCTATATGCCTCCTTTATCACCAGAGTGCCCCTAAGGGTCTGGGATGCCACAAACCTCACGCACGGCTTGACCACATTCCCCTCTCCGCTGACGCCCCTGGTGGATAACCCAGACTTCAATCCAGGAACAGAAAGGGGCGCATTTGCGCACTGGCGAACGGCGGGATGCAGGGCTTTGTGCCATCTGTACAGTCCAGAGGGGGTCCTTCCCTTCACGTGCTTCCGACAGGAATACGCATTTCCGGAATCCGAGAGGTTACGATATCTACAGGTTCGCCACTGGGCGCTGCACCCTCAGGTGCGAGAGACGGCGGACAGACGACTTCTCCCTTACGAACGCTGGCTCCTATCGCGCTCATCCGACGCTAAGCTCATAAGTGACCTTTACAAATTCCTCCAAACACCCACTTCGCACTTCTACAATCCGGGCAGGGAGCGCTGGGAGAAGGAATTGGGTAGGTCCCTGAGTCATGCAGAATGGGAACAGGTAGCTTACAGAGCTAGGCACTCGGCCTATCACACAGGCCTCACCGAAACCTTCACTAAAGTCTCCACATATTGGTACTATACTCCAGAACGCATACACACCATGGACCATAGTAAAGAGGCCACCTGTTGGAGGGGCTGCGGGCGGGTAGGAACATTGACGCACGTCCTGTGGGAATGCCCCCTTCTCGCCGACTACTTGAAGGAGGTGATAGACAATGTAGACTCCCATTTTGACACCGAACTACCGCGCCTCCCGGCCTATATACTACTGGGTCTCCCAAATGGGCTGATGTATCCCTTAAAATCCCGCAGAGGCAGACAGATAGCCATAGCGCTAGGGTCGGCCCTTCAGAATATTCTTGTACATTGGCGTTCACCCACAATCCCCACGGTCACAGGATGGCTACATAGATTGTGGCATGTGCTGGGTATGGAGAAAATGTCGTTGGCAGTGGCATGTGAAGCGGAGCAGTTTAATGACCTTTTGCAGCCATTCCGGTCCCTACTGGTCACAGAATTCAGAGAACTGACCTGCCCGAGATATCTTCGACTCCTGCGGCTTACTACACAGAAAGATGTAGCCTCTTGACTGTGCTTGACAAGGGGCACCTGGAAGAGGACCATGGGGACAAACGTAACTCACCGGAAGCACGCACTGGACTTGGGGGGGGGGGGGGAGTTGAGGGGAGGGAGAATCCGGGAGTTGGGAAGGGGAGAGTGGGAGGGGGGGGTTTTGAGACAGGAATTTGTTTTTCTTTCTAAGTATCGAAACGGATTGCAGTCCTACCGGACGGGTCTTAACGTCAGAGCCTACCGCACGGACGGGGGCCTTGGTCGCCAAGTGGTGGCACCCTCCCCGGCGTCTAGCCCATGGGCTCGTTTCCATAGGAGGTATTCCATAACAGGTTTAAACTTCAAGGACAGTCTTCCAACACTAGCCTCCTGCAGACAGGGGGACTCTTTGGTTCTCTCGAGTATGAGACGCGGCCGGCCCCGAGGGATTGTAGGCGGCATGCTGTGTATAATAATGACTTAACATCGGGGGCCCTGTGGGATTTATGACATGCTGATTCCCAAGTGCGGTAACACGCCGGCCCGTAGGGTTGTAGGCGATAGTTGCTGATGCCGTTGACGATACTTTGTTAATATTAATAAAAAAGATTTAAACTTAAAAGAATAAGGATGCACAATTACTTTGTCAAAAAAGAATCACATTTAGGGCTTATGACAGAGAAGATGATCAAATACCTGAACCCTCCACCTTGATGTGATAGCCACTAAAACAAACCTTTTGCCAATTAAGGGGCATATCAACAAGGGCTTTATCTCTGCTTTTTTGGCTTTAAAAGCCAAAAAAGGAGAGATAAAACTAGCGCCCTATTAACAACAGGGTGCTAACATGCAAATTTGCATGTTAGCACCCTTTTACTCTACGCTTCCCCTTGCATCTCTAATGAGATGCAAAGGGGGCGTTTCAGGGTAAAATAATAGGAGAAATGTTGCTAAGCGACATTTCTCCTATTATCAAGAATGTCGCTAACCCTGTTAGAGACAAAAAAAGCAGCGCTAACCGCGGTTAACGCTGCTTTTTTACGTCTGGTATTTTACAGACTTAGCCATGATATCCTACGGAAGGAGGATATCATGGCTAAGTTTGCCTGTCCCTATCAACAATCTAATGTGAGATTATTGCTGGGTTTCCAGCGATAATCTCACGTTAGCCACTTAGTGTGAGGATTTTTATCGCTATTGAGATAAGCGTTGCTAATAGCACGCTATCTCAGCGATAAAAATGCACGCTAGCAGGCGATAATTATCCTAGCGCTAAATGCGCTTAGAGATAATTATCGCCGGTTGTTGTTGATATGCCCCTAAATTTCTAAAGGAATGGCAGCATGTGCTTGAAAGGGTAAACAGAAGTATGTATTACTGCTCTGCAATTCAAACAACTGTGCAGCAGACAAACAAGAAGTCAAAGGAATAACAGAAGGTAAATCCGACTTGGAAGAACGAAAGACTCTGATAGCCACCTACTGGACCCTTAGGGTGGAAATGGCCAATCCCAAAAGAAATCCATCCCAGACAAAGGCAAGAATATGCAATAGATTATAATCCCTAGAGGTTAAACCCCTAGAGGAACACCAAGGTGAGAACTGCATTAGCAGGTCTGTGAAGTAGTGGTCCTTTATCTTATTGCAAAGTGAAGGTGACCACTTGTGATCAAATTAAACACTGACGGCTGACCTGTTCAAATTCTATACCCCTATGACGGGAAGATGAGACAGTCAAGAGGCAGTGGAGTCACGGGTAACAGCCAAGGAACTTCCTGGGCCAATTACAGGAGAAGTGAGCACAAATGCTCCAGTAGCCATTCCACGCCCATTACTATCCCTTCCTCCTGCTCCAGGGGTGCCTTTAAATAACCTGGGGAATCAGAGGAATGGGTAGCAAAGCACACAATAGCCCTTTGGGCTAGCGAGAAAGGAAACATCTACATCTGAAGCGAATCTACTTTTGTAACAGAAGGAACCTCTGAATCAAAGTGTTTTGACAGATAATATTTTGACAAAAAATGGTAAAACATAAGCTCTTGAATGTTTCACCATATCCCGAATGACCACATGACCTGGCAGGGAATCAGTTTTTGTAAACAGAATCTCCTGCCTCCCAAGCTCTGATGGGAAGGGAAAACCCACCATTTCACGAAGATGTTGTAAAAGGTCCACTTGTTCTATCTATTTATCTCTGGGCTAATTTTCCTCCATCCTCATCAAGAAGTCTAGTCTAGAAGGGGGCTTTCGGGAAGAGATTAACATGGTGCTGAAGTGAATCAAAACCTCCAGCATCCATCACAGCTTGAAGGGCAGCTGAAGTTACAGTAAGGAACCATGCCAAGGTCAGGCATCAGGTCAATGGTGATAGGCCAACTTCCCACCCCAGAGGAAGAAATTCGACCCACAACAAGCTTTCCCTGTTGAAGAAGAGTGGAAGCAGGTAGACACAGGAGCAGCAGGCATAAACGTTATATCCCATACCACGTCTGCACCCACTATTGGTGCGCCAACCTAAGCCTGGTGTCGGCTGCAGCATGAGACCTGGGGGGCGCCACCCACTTCAGTGTGGCAGCAAAGTTTAAAAGGATTAAAAAGGCAAATCGATTGCCAATAGTACACTTAGCTTGTCAAAAAAGAAGAAAGTTTGCCTAACCAGTGTCTGCAGGAGACAAACAAAACAGGATTTGGGGCCAGATGTATCAACATTGCATTTTGCGAGTCCACAATAGCGAATGTTACCGATTCAATGCAATGTATGTAGGTTTCGCAAAATAAATTGCGATTCCTACCCATTCCTTATTTGCGAATCACAAATTGCGAGTCGCAAATAAGGAATGGCTTCCCATTCGTTCCTATGGCCCAATAGGTACTCGCAAATTGCGCATGCAATTTCAAGGGTGCAAGGGTGCCAAATGGGCACCCTGTTGCACCCCTGAAATGTGCATATGTGCACATGTTGCGCACATAGATGATGCAAAAAAGTGCACATTTATTTGAATTCGCATATTACCACCAAATTGAAGTTGGTGGTAATTTGCAATTCCTTAAAGCCAGGTCGCCATTTTTTTTTGCTTCCGGCATTCCATTTAAGGAATCGCGATTCCTTAAATGCATTCGCCAAATAGGAAATCGCAATTTTTGCGATTCCCGGTTTTGCGAATACCTTTTGAGATGATACATCCCAAAAGGCTTTTTCCTGTTCATAAACGGGACGATTCTGCGAATCGGCCCGTTTGCAAACGGGAAAAACGCTTGATACATCCGGCCCTTGGTTTCCCACAGGAGGGATGTTATAGTAAAGGAGGAAAGGATTCAAAACCTAAGAGTTTTTTTAATGGAGGAAAGCGAATGGCGTGTTTTAACTATGTGATATTAGTAAATAACTGTCTTGCATACAGTTTACAAATTGTGATGGATTGGCAATTATTAGCAGGGGGCACGTGCACCTTAAGCCGATAGGAAAACCAAGAAAAAACATCTTACTTTGTGGTGTACAACCATGAATCGAGGAAGGGAGTCTCTTCTCTACTTCGTATTGAAGCTGACCAGCCCCTCAGGCTCACAGTCGGTTGCTGGGCCTTGTACTCAGCTCTTTCATAGCCAGCCATTTAAGTCTGTATGCTCTCAGGCTTCTAAAATGTCCCAAACGAAGGGCTCTTCTGTATCCCAGGCCTCATAAAATATCTAAGGTAATGCCTAAAATAACTCATTGGGCCAAGCTTAGGAAATGGTAACATTAGTTTGGGTCCAGGGGGTGGCGATGAAAGATGGAGGCATGCAATGGTGCCTCATTCAGAAAGAGCCAGCACTGGCTGCAATGAAGGGTGTCATGGTTAGAGGGTAGAGAGGGTTACACTTGTAGAGGGAGCTACAGTTGCGTTACTGCAACAGGTACTGTGGTTTAGCAACAAGGAGCTAGCCAAAAAATAACATACCCCCACTTTGCACACTTCCCCAAATGGTGTGAGTGAGTGAGCAAGGTGAACAAGCCCACCACTTGTTTGGTTGCCTCCTTGAAGAACTCATGAAAACACTGTGGGGATTATTTACAAGCCCCTTGCACCGCCAGTGCGTCACTTTTTATGTGGTGAAAAGTAAAAAGTGACGCACCGGGAATGCAAGGGGTTTGTAAATAAGTCCCTCTGTGCGAATTGTGCATTTTACACCTACATTCTCAGTGAATTTGCTCATCCATCTATCTAACAATCCTTCTTACTGCTCTTCCTTCCTTCCCTCATCCATCCACCCTTCCTTCTCTTCATCCACCCATCATTCTCTTCCTCCACTCACCAATCCTAACCATCTATATTTTCATCAGTCCTTCTGTCCTATCCATTCATCTTTACTTTTCATCATCCATCCATGGATATCCATTAATCCATCAGCTTTATTTCTCTCATCCACCCATCACACTTACTCCTCTCATCCGCCCATCATCCTTTCTTAAATTCATCCTTCTTTCCAATATTCAGTCCTCCTCCCCATCATTTCACCCTTCCAGCCACCTCTCATCTACTGATCCATCCCTTTAACCCTCCATCAATTTCTCTGTCCCACAATTCATCCATCTCTCCATCCCTTTTTTTATTCATCCATTCCATCATTCCTCCTTCCCGTCCTACTTTCCTTTCACGCTTTTGTTGTATTTGTTCCCTCTCTCCAAAGCTCCAGCATGCTTTTCCAGCTAATGTCTCCAATCAGAGCAGTGCTTATTTTGAGTCAGTCGTTTCCGGTGCTGGACACTTAATTGTAAAAACTGGCATTAAAAACAGTCTGCCACACGGTGGCGCTGTTTAATTAATTTAGAGATGAGCACAACAACAGTTGTTTATTAATTCAATATACATTAAAAGTGACTAATACCTTTCGCCCAAGCCATCCTTGTAGTGTGACGGGCCCAGAATAGTCTGAATTGTCATACTCGAGGGAGTGTGACGGCAAGCAGTTGTGCTGGTACTGTCATTGGCAGTGCTGGCAAGAAATTGCAGCGGCTTACTGATGAAGACCCTGGCTCTTATGTTTTAACAAATTAAGCTCTGAATCAGAGTTAATGTTAACATAGACTCATAGAGGGTGCGCCCCAGCGCAGACAGACAATTTCAATAATGGAGTTGCTGCATAATTTGGGGATGAGCGCATTTACTGCTGTTTTTTTTTTTTAAAGGATCTGCTGACACAAGAACTCTATCGGACCATATGTTTAATACATACATGGCCTTATTTATGAGGTGTCGCATCGCTGCAACACTTCTCAGTGCACCCTCCATGTGACACCATGGATGCGCCGCATTTACAGCACGGCGCATCATGTCGCAAGGAGTTACAGATACGTCAGTTTTACTGATGTATCTGTAGGCGCAAAAGTGATGCATTGCTGGGGTGTGTCTGAAAGCAGAGGCAACTCCAGCAATGTGCCCGTTCACATGACGCAATGGCATCCTAGAAGTGGTGCAATGAAATCCTATAGATTTCAATGCTCCACTTTTACGAGCTTTAATGTGGGGGAACGCCCAACCTGCATACATTATACCTGACGCAGGTATAATGTAGAGCAGGGGTTTACAAAGTGACGCCTCTATCTAGATGCGTCACTTCGTAAATATGGAGCAACGCGTCGCTCTATTTATGCCACCACAGTGTCACAAAAAGTGACGCAACGGCGGCATAAATGTGACACAGGGCTTCATAAGTAAGGCCCACAGTTTTGGGCACTACAACTACACTTCCCATATTTCCAAGCGGAGGCAAAAAAGGAATGCAATGATTCTATTATAAAAAGGAAATATTTTGCCAGGTGGATCAAGAGAGAATGAAAACTAGAATCAAACAGAACATGAACAAGCATTTGCAATGCAATAGGTCTCGCAATTGCGAAATTTTGAGCTATTGGCATTCTAAATGACAATGCCTTTATTTTATGTGTTTAAAAAAACCTGCAATAATAGAAGATATTGTAATTTACAATACCAATAGGTCAAACTTTCTAAAATGCGAGACCTATTGCATTGCAAATGCTTGTTAAATCTGGTGCTGGGCAGGATCAGGTTTCTCGACACCTATATGGAGGTTGAGGACCATCGCTCAGGGATGATGGTGGTCCGAGTAGAATTGTAAATTGTGGGCATGAGTGCTATGCAAATTTTCCTGCAGTGAGAAATTGTAATTAGATATATATTCTCTGGTAATTTTAGCAGGATGCAACTGTTAGCTTGTACTGTCTTTGAGATGTACAATAATTTCTGAATATGATAATGTGAAGACAGCTGTTTATCTTTCTCTGGCTCATGTAGAATGCTTAATGTTAAGGCTATATTTTTCTCTGATGTTATTTTTTGGATAAATAAAAATGACATCCGTACTGAAATCGAAATGTTTTGGCAAGTCATTGTTTCGTTTGATTTGGTGGGGTCCACACTTGAGCCTCCTGGGCCTATGTTTTCACACACATACTCATAACTGTCAATGATATCTTTCTTATTCTGATCTTAGATGCTCTTTCTTAGATATTCCAATCTTTGTCCCATAAAACAATGAGAGAAATGGTGTTCTCTTACACAATGTACCTAATGCGCACTCGTATGTGACAATAATCAAATTGCATATTTCTAATGTAATATTTATCAAAAACAGTATGGCCCCAGATTCGTCTTTTGATGATTTCTCCTATTATTTGAATTACTCACTGTTAGACCTGGCACTTCTTGGCGTGGTTACCCCAGACTTTTTGCCTCTACCTCCTCTATTTTTGATGCTGTGATGGATTTCATTTTGCTGGCTTAGATGCTTTGGGCACTTTGCCACTGCTGATCAGTGTCAAAGTGCAAGTGCTCCCTGTATATAGTGTTATGCTAATTGGTTGTCCATAATTGGTATGTTTGCCTTACTAGTAAAGTCCCTTGTAAAGTGCACTATGTGTGCCAGGGCTGGTAATGGAAATGCTACTAGTGGGCCTGCAGCAGTAATTATGCCACCCACACAAGTAGCCCTAAGAAGAGATCTCAGGCCTTCCTCTGCAGTGCCTGCGTGTAGTTTTTTAATGGCCTTGTTGTCCAGGCAAGTGCACCCACTTGCCACTTGCCAGGCCTTACCTTCCCTTTTTATGCACATCAGACACCCCTATTGTAGGCCCAAGCTACCCCCCTGGGCAGGGTGCAGTGTATGTGAAAGGTATGTGAAAGGTAGGACATGTACTGAGGTGTGTACCATGTCCTGACAGTGAAATACTGCCAAATTTGTTTTTCACTGTTGCAAGGCCATCTTGCCCATAGGACAGAAAAGAGAATCCTGAGTTCCATGTTTCCACTATATCTTCCCATAGGCATAAGATGGAGGGATTAAGTTTAGTGTGCCTGAACTCAGAATTTAATAATACATCTTTTTGTGAAGATGGTTTTTGAATTGTGTGTTTAGAAACCACGCTTTTAAAAGTGGCTGGTTTCTTGTCTTAAACCTTCCTGTGTGCCTCTGCCTGGTTGTGTATTGCCTGTCTGGGTTTGGATGTGACAGGATCTGGGTAGTGTCCTGACCCCAGGAAGGAGTAGGTGAGACAGCAACAGGCTGGCCTTCATTTGATGTGGGGGGAGGAGTAGCCCTCTGGATGTGAAGAGGGCTGTGTTGCTGCCCCCAGAGGATGGTTCCATCTCATGCTGAGCGTCTGGGCCCCAGACCCTGACTATCAAAGAAAAAGGGTGTGCACTGGCAGGAAGACACCCAGGTCTGGTTTGGACCGGGGCAGAGCCCCCTGAACATAAAGACTTCAAAGGCATTTAGGGGTAGAAATGTAAGAACTGAAACCCCTGGACTCAAGACTGAAATCCATACTGAAAAAGGATTGAAACTACTTCATAATCAAGAGGGACCTCTGTCAAAGGAGAACAGCTGAAGAGACTGAAGGTAAGGAGTGCCCTTGCTGTGTTTTCTGGGGCTGGCCTGCAGTTTGCTGATTTGACTGAGGAGAGGACAAGGGACTTTGCTGTGTCCCCTTGCTTGAGAGGACTTTGCTGTGTGCTGTGTCCTGAAGTAACTTGTCTCCAAGGGCCTGAGGAGAGCTAGTCCCCTGTTGTGGAAACTCAGGAACATAAACGTTTCCAAGTGTGTCTCAGCGACGCGGTGTGTGTGTGCTTCTTGCACGCCTGAGACTGCTATGTGGTCCGTGGTGCTGTTTACAAGGTGCCCCGTGATTGCGTCCGCAGCATGAAACATTGTCCACGCTGCTGCATTGCTGTTTGTGGCCCAAGCTGTAATCGTAAATTGTGGCTGTGAGTAAAGATCGCCGCCGCCGGCCCGAGCCGCAACGTGTTGAAGGCTTACTTGAAATTAAGGACCGTGTCTCAGCGACGCTGTGTGCGTGTGCTTCTTGCACGCCTGAGACTGCCGTGTGGTCCTTGGTGCTGTTTACGAGGTGCCCCGTGACTGCATTGCCCTCGCAGCGTGAAACATCGTCCATGCTGCTGCATTGCTGTTTGTGGCCCAAGCCGACATCATAACTGAGGCTGTGAGTACAGATCGCTGCCACCAGCCCGAGCAACACCGTGCTAAAGGATTTCTTGAAGCTAAGGAAGCTGCAAGGTGAAAGGTATAGTGATCATTTTTCGTAGAAAGGTCTCTGCCCAAGATCGACAACGAAGGAGAGGGCAGCACCGTAACCCGTCCTGCTACAGCGTCGCCTAGCAACAGAGCTGCAACGAGATCGGGATCGCCCAGCAGGATGTCCAACAAGCGGAGAGAAAGAGAGCGAGGCAGCGCACCCCCCCAGGTAAGGCTTGGACTCCGGTCGGGACCTGCAAGCGTGTGTGGCCTGGGGAGACGTGCTGGAGGAGTACAGGAATGCTCAGAACTCTCTCCCGCTGCACCGCGTTAGACGCGCTGAGTCCCTGCCCAGCAGTACTGGGGCCGCCCCTTTAAGCTAGCAACCATTGTCCCTGTTGTCGGGGCTTAGTATTGCTTGAGTTGACCGGGCAGATATGCCTACCGCATTATTCTTGCATTACGAACTGCCTGATTTTTGCATTACGAACCGCGTTATTCTTGCATTACGAACTGCCGGATTTTTGCATTATGAACGGCATTATTCTTGCATTACAAACTGCCTAATTCTTGCATTACGAACCGCATTGTCCTTGCATTACGAACTGCCTGATTCTTGCATTACGAACCGCATTATTCTTGCATTACGAACTGCCTGATTCTTGAATTAAGGACTGTCTTATTACTACATTACGAACTGCATAGCATTGCATTAGGACAGCATTGGAGATCGTGAATTGCTCATTAATACCGCAAGAACCTACAAGTGATTGCTAGCCTAATAACTGGCAGAGCTAAATATTACGAATACGCATATGTTGGATTTCTATCGTTTAGTCTCATCGTATTTCTTTTGATAAAGATACCGCTATTTTTTTTTTAAACCAGTGTGGTGTCCATTTGTAGTGTTATCACTGTGTTACTGGGAGCGTGGTGGCAAATACTTTACGCATTGCCTTGGAGATAAGCCTAGCTGCTCGTGCCAAGCTACCAGGGGGTGAGAAGGGGTTATCTAAGCGTGTGTCCCTCCTTACCCTGACTAAAAGCAATGGTCCCTAGTTCGACTAAGGTACCTACCTCAGCCAACTAGCCACCCCCCGTTCTAATACTCGCTTACATAATTTGTTTAAAATGAACATTTGATGTATTCACAAATTTTTACATTTATTTAATATGGTTCAATGTGAATTTCTACATTCAGGAAGTATCACATTTTCGTACCCAACAGCTTAGAACACCCGCATTACCTTCACCACATAATATAAAGGAGTCACTTTACAGGCCTCTGTGCCGCGTCCACCAACTGAAATACCATGGTCTACGTTCAACAAAAAACTTAGCAAAACGATTAAACAAAACTACTACCAATTAACTACCTAAGGAAATATGGGGCGTATATCGCCACGCAATGCGATGGTGTGGGTGCTTCATTTTCCAGAGTTATCACTCCAGGCACTTTCCTAAACTGTGAATCCATATGCGCCTACAGTGGAATCTGTTACAAATGGGCACTTGATAGCAGTCATTCCTCGTACCATCTTCCCTAGTATTGAGCAAAGCTTTCAAGGAGAGGTCTAAAATGGTCAAGAAATTGTTTTTTCGTTGCAGTTACAAATTGTAGCGAAAGAACATCGGAAATATATTAGCTCGGGTTCAATGTTTTATGTAGAAGTTCACAGTAGGGATTTTAGTGCAAGGTCATCTCCAGTGCACCGGGGCACACTGCCAGAGGCGTAGTCAGGCCCACGCAAAACCTGCGGTGGGGAAGGTGTATGGCAGCACGAGAGGGGGAAGATACCCTTCAGAGCCCTCCATTCAGCATAAGCAAATGAATGTCTGAGATTCAGGGGCCTCTTATTTTGCGTTACGCCACTGCGCTCAGCACAATACAGCAACAAGCTGCAAAGGGAAATCAAACTGCAATCCACTCGATCGCAAGTTAGGCGACAAAATAATAAGAACACGTGGTGAAATTAGACACTACTCTATCGGAAGTTACAAAAAGAAAAAAAAACAATACTTACAGCTGAGACTACTGCAATGTTAAACCAGCTGTCACACTGTAAATAAAAAAATAAAAGTGCTTACCCAGTAATTTAAGAAGACAGTCTAACGCCGCAAGTAAACGATCGAGTCCGGGTGGGCAGTTCGAGAAGGAGACAGGGTGGTAAACTAAAAGCCTCATTGCAAGGGATAGCCAGCCGGTGACACGGCCCAGTCAGAATAATGGGCGGAGCTTAAACTCCACTTCCAAAATATCCCGATTACAAGAAGCCTCGCAGATCGTGCACCGCATGCGCGCTGCAACGCTAGGCAAGACCTAGAAAGGAAAGAGGTGAACTCAATATCCTCATTTTGGTGTGCACTGCTTATCACTGTTTTTGAGCCTGAAACGGTGAAGTGTGGCTGATTTCCAACATAACCCAGGGAGGGATATTTAAATCAGGACTATCAGTCTGCCACTGGCACTTTCTGGGCTGAAAAATCAAGAATCATTGGCATAAATTTAAAGAGTTGTTTACCAGAAGTATTCCCAAACACCTTGTCAATTGCACGCAGCCAAATCTTGTGTCCTTGTGTAATGCAACTGGTGTTCATTTAAAACGCTCTGACACCTGAAACCTACCGGTCAAGTTCGCGCCAGATAAAACTCCAGAAAAAAAAATCTTGAAGACAACTTGACACTTTGATTACACTTAGGTCCACATTCTTGTTGCAATGTACAGGGACCATTGTAAATTCGTATGCAATTTTTCTATTACAGTGCAGTAAATTCCTTTAGTTTTGTGCAATTACTAGTTAAACACCATGGAATGGGGGGCTAGGAGGGATTTACCATGTGGAACCGATTTTGCCAGTCACAAAAGGAATTTCCATTTCAGTGGGATTGGAAGTATACACTTACCACCTGCTGCTAGCAGGGGGTAAATGTATGAAGGGACCTCTGTGTGGGGCGGGGGGGGGGTGGGAGAGGGCTGTGGAGAGCAGGGGGTGTACATGGATGCTATGTTCTATCAGGGGGAGCATTCTCCCTGTGAGAACAAAATGGGAGAGATGCATGACTATTGCTGCAAAAAAAGCCAGATGCAATTTTATTGTGCAGAATTTTCAAGGGTAAGATCAGTTCTGGTTCCCCCACACCTGGAAAAAAAATATTGTGGAAAAAAATGGCCCACTTGGAAGGAGGCTGAGCAGAATCCCATAATTCCATTCAACCTGATTCGCAATGAGGGCCCCACACTGTGTTGTGCTTTAACAGGAGCTGTGCATTATTATTGCTAATAAACCCTATGTCCCTCTTGCAAGTCTCTCTTCTCTCCTTCTTCTCTTTCTTATACATTCTTATGTAACACTGAGATATGCTAGCTCTCATTGTGTATTAATACCTAAATATTAATAAACATACATGTGGTGTGGATGATTGTTGCATGGGGAGAATAGACAAAGGCATGAAAAGTCTGGAGCACCATCAGGCCTTAATACATAAATTGTATTGCTTTGCGCACCCCCGGCACACATTCGTATTACAGAAGGAGCTCAGATGCTTGTGCGGCCCCTTCTGTAATACCGATAGCGCTGGCGCAAAAAAAGCGCCAATGCTATTTTGAGGGGGATTCCTTCCCCATTCAAATGAGGGAATCCCTTTGCCTCTGATCCCTCGCCCAATTGCAGCCACAGGCGCAGAGGCAAAGACGCTCTCAGGAGGCGCACTGACAGTGCGCCAGCTAGAAGGTGTCGCACTGTCAGTGACAACTGAGAGCAGCCCTTCGAAGGGGGAAATGGCGTCCCATGGACCCCCCAGACATACTCTTGCAGGCGGGTGCTGTCACTGAGAGCACCCGCTTGCAAGGGGATCTCTAATCCCCTTTGAAAGTGCCAGTGGGTGACGGCTGCTCTGTAAAAACATGAGCGGCTGGTAAGCAGCTGCTCCGTGTTTCACAGGCACGCGCTGTCCCCAGGGCAACGCCACAGCGCAGCTGCCCTGGGAGAAGCACAATCACGATAATATTTTCATTGTTTGTGCCAAGCGCACCTTTTTAAAGGTGCACCCGGCGCAAACAAGAAAAATGCGCATTTACCATCATACAGCCCATGATTTCTTCATTCTTGTTTCTACTCTAGCTCTGTTGGCCTTTTCCTCATCCACTCGCCTCTTCTCGAGTGCCCTGTTATCACCCCCCGCCCTGACTACTTCCTGTCTCCTCCGAGCAAAAATCATGCCAGGTGTCCCGGGAGGCGGTGATTCGTGGCCAGAGTAGCTATGGGGTCCTGCTGCCCTGCACTCCCCGTGACAATACTGAACTCAGAGAAACAACGCTCAGCTCCATCAAGCATTTAACAGGGCTTTAATGGGGAGTTTGGAGGCTGGAGCTATAAGGAATAATGGGCACATATTAGTGGTCATTTTGTATTGATTGCATCCTGTAATCAAAGCTAGAACTAGAATACTTAGTTTGTTAAAGCACCTCATTATTTGGGAATTGCATGGTGTTAGTGTAATGCTGGTATCGATTTGTGGAAAGAAACGACATTATTTTTTACCGTTTTAAGATTGTGTACTTAGTTGGAAATCCAGGACCACTTAATAATTTAAGCTCGTTTTCCAAGCGAGATTTCAGAAAACACACATTTGGCAGCGTCAATTAAAAAACAATGTTCAAAGACGCGCCTGGACATCAAGTTCTAGTTTCAAACTTGGGGATCAATAAAACACCATGTTCCAATTTACTTAGTGCACAGTCAGCTTTCAAATGTTTGTCTATGCAAAGATGTCTGCAAATAAAAGAAAGCACAGATCTGCTTCTGAAAGTTGTAGGTACATTTTGAAGAGTTACGTTTTGCTATTGAATTAACGTTGATGAATGGTAGTTTGTTAATTCACACAACGGCAGAGGTTGTCCCTACAAGAAAACCAATATTTATGGCTTGAAAGCACACTTCTGGTCTCCTTAAATGGGAGAAAGGCCCTGCTTGTGGGAGAGTAAATGATGCGCTGCTTATTTGACGTTTCCTGCCCACAAAGAAGTGCATTTAGGGGCAGATTTACAAGCCCCGTGCGCCACTTTTGCGCCGCCATTGCGTCACTTTGTGACGCAGCGGTGGCGCAAAGCTAGCGCCATGCTGCGACAGATTTACAACGTGACGCATCTAGGGAGATGCGTCACGTTGTAAAGCCCGGCGCCACATTAAACCAGCGTCAGGTTTAATGTATGCAGGGTGGGCGTTACGTCGGAAAAAGCCTCGGAAAAGTGATGCAGTGAAATCTACAAGGTTTCACACAGTCACTTTTCCGACGCTGGTGCGTCAAATCCTTACGCCTGCTTCAAGCAGGCGTAAGGCGTGACACACCATGTTAGGGATAGGGCAGGTTGGAACAGCGCTGGAATTGCGTCGCGCTTGCGACACAACTTCAGCACTGCACCAACCTTACGCCGGAGGATGCGTCACGCATCTGCTTGTCCTTGCGCCACGATGCACCGTATTGGAAATGCGGCGCATCTGCGGTGGCGCAAGGGCAAACTTGCGTGACGCATCTTCCCTGGCTCATCCCTGCTGATCTGCAGGGATGAGCCAGGGAACGTAAATCTGCCCCTTAGAATCTATGGCTAAACTCAGGCCTGGGGAGCCTGCACTGACTATTTAGGGTTAAAGCTTCGAAAGGAAAGACTGCCCGGGCTTTTGGGGCGCTGTCAGCGAGGAGGGAGGCTGCAGGAGATATTGGGGACCCTTCATGAGCAAGAGGAGGCTGAACTAGACAATGGACATCTGGAGCTTCGTCTGTGAATAAAGAGAATGCAGGGGATGTTTACAAACACGATTGCACGGGGAGGCTGAGCTGTGTGTGTAGGGATCTATCTGGACATCCTCATGCACTGGGCATTTGAGATTAATCATGGGCCTAAGGATGCCACCTTAGGTATTTCAGGACTTACCGGTGCATGGGGAGTCTACATTGGGTACAAAGAGCTCATATGTGTGCATGGAGGAGTGTACTAGCATTTAAGGGTGCACTTTTACATGGGGAAGCTGCTCTGCATATTTGACATTACATGACATATTACACGAATAAGTGAAAAGTGAAAGGGTATGTGCAGTGGGACATTGGGAGGCTGCACTAGGCTTGTGAGGCCCTACTCAGGCATATGAAGGCCGTACAGTGCACTAGAGGCTGAGCCTTTTTCTGTGGTAGCTGCATTGTGCATATATTTTACTTTCATGTGCATGGGAGTCCACAACTGGCATTTAAGGGGCTATCTGCACACAAGGAGGCTGCATTGTTTATTTGTTTATTAAAACTGAGCTTGTATAGGGTAACCCTCACTGGAGATGTGCCGCAGGACTGTTTTATGAGGAAGCTGTGGCCCTGCCTCGCAAGTTAGGGGGCTGCAGCTATGTGAATTTAAGGCCGGACAAGGCTGCCCTGGGCATTTGAGACCCTGTCTGAACTGCGAATTGAAGGGTAAACCTGTGCATGTACACACTGCCGTAGGCATTCGACCTCTGGGGCCTATATACAACCAGCAGTTTGTAGTATGTTTAGCACAACTGCAATAATACTATTCATGTACTATTAAATGCTATTCAGTACCTCTGCCTCGGCCGTCTTTTCTGTGTGGAGATCTGTTCCTCAACTGCAGTATTTCTGCACATGTACACCTATGTTTTAGTAGTAAATATGGGATGGATGGGGAGTGGTTGGAAAATGGGGAATACTTACCACTAAATGGGAGGCATTAGGGAGGAGTAAGGAGGGGTTAACATAGGGATTGGGGGAGATGTAGGAAGGAACATGCAACCACCCACAAAAGAGTAATCCCATACCTATTCACATTAAGTAAATTTATAAAATTACTACAGCCAAAAAGGACCCCAAGCAGTAGTAAGTGTACTCCAGCTCAGACCCGGATTAAGTACAGCATCACCCATGGCCGAATACTGGTACTACAACACCCTCCGTACTGGAGGTAGAGACTTAAATAAAGCATAAATATTTAATTTAAAATTAAGCTAATAGTGCTGCAGCCTTTTTTTGTTTGCTGTATATTTAAAAGAAAAATGTAAAATGAATTTACATCAATATCATTACACTGACGAAGCAGACACGTTGGGCTCATACTTAAAACAGAGACAAAGTACCAGCACTAACCCTTTGACATAACAAAAATCCAAGAATACTCTAACCCAGCCTCTCCATTCCTTCCATCACATCTCACACAATGAATTTATGGACCTGGCCAAAGCAAGCAGGCCTGCCGGCAGCCCTTCTGACCTGTGTCCACCACAAACTTTCAAGACAATTCTTTTAACAACCTCTGCTGCCACTCCAATACGAAGAATCATCAACGATTCCTTAACTACCGGAATATTTCCAGAAGAACTCAAAAAGTCATACATACGCCCTTTGTGGAAGAAAACAAACTTGGACCCGCTGAACCCTGACAACTACAGACCCATTTCAAACTGATAGAAGAGGCACAGAATCTGCCCTCCTTGCCGCCTGGGATGACCTGAAGACCACAGTAGACCGCAATGAGGTTGCTGCGCTTCTCCTCTTGGACCTCTCGACAGCCTTTGACACGGCTGACCATTAAACTCTGAAACAAAGACTCTATGAAGCCGGCATAGAGGGGACTGCTCTAGACTGGATCGCGTCCTACCTTCGAAACAGAACTAATGTCATCTATACCCCACCTTTCTCATCCAAACTATACTCCACAAAAGCAGGGGTCCCTCAATGCTTTATCATCTCGCCCATGCTTTTCAACATCTACATGAAGTCATTACCGGTACTAATCAATCAATTTCACCTCACGTGCTATAACTATGCAGATGACACACAAACACTGCTTCAACTGGAATGCCCCAAAGGCATTGGAAACTCCCCAAATTTCAGTTGTCTCAGACCCTTGGATCAGTGGATGACTTGGATCCACCTCAAAATGAATGCCTCCAAAACGGAAATACTCACGTGTGGCGATTGGAAACATTATGACCCGCTTGCCGCCTGGCCTAATGAACTGGGATCACCGCCTAAAGTATCGAAGGAAGTAAGAAACCTCAGAATGACCATGGACTCCGAGCTATCGATGAATGCCCAAGTGGACAAACTAGCAAGATCAAGCTTTGTCACTATAAAAACGCTGCAACGAATTTTCCCTCATTTGGGATTTCCACCCAAGGTCCAAGCTTCCATCTCCCTTCTTCTGTCCAAACTCAATTACGCTAATAGCCCTCTACCACGGATCACCTTTAACAACCATGAAAGGACTACAAAGGATTCAGAACTCGGCTGCCAGACTATTCTTGCATATTAAACCGCGAGACCACATCTCACCTGCCTTGAAAGCCCTGCATTGGTTATCGGTTGCCAGAGATCCATGTTCAGGCTGCTTTTTACCACCCACAAAGTAATACATGGAATGGGACCGCTCTTCATCAGGAATAAAATCACCAAACACATTTAGCAAAGGAACCTCCGCTCTAAAATGGCATCTCGCCTCAAAATCCCAAGATACAAGAAAAAAAACATGGGTGGCACATCCTTCTCTGTTCAAGCAGCCAAACTATGGAACCCTTTACCCCCCAACATAAGATCCATGGACAGCCACCTTATCTTAAGAAAACTACTCAAGAATGTGCTCTTCCCCACATAAGCACCATACGCAAACAGAAATTTACAGCAGATCCCTCTATCTATAATCATTTATTTTTACTATAGATATGTACCTATCTTTGTGTATTGCTTTGTATAAACATGTAGAATAACTATGTTAAACAAAAAAAAAATGTAAGTACATTAATACTTGAAAACCGGAGTTTATCTTGTGCATCTTTGGTATACATGTACTTCTTCCATTGTGCTTCTATGTACCTTCCATGTACTTGGATCTGTGTGTTTGTTACTTTCCTCCTGTAAAGCATATCCAATGCACTATCCTATTTCTCATCCTGTACCTCTATCAATATCTTTAATCTACATATACCTACCTCCTTTATGTATCTATATACTTTCAATGTATTTATGGATCCATATATTTATCACTTTCTTCTAATTCAGCATATCCAATGCACTACCCTATTTCTCACCCTATACTTCTCTCAATATATCTTTCAACACAACTTTCTGACTCATCTCAAACTTCTTTCTACTACTCTTTCCAATGCACTACCCTATTTCTCACTCTATACATCTATCAATATATCCTCTACACCCACTCTCTCATTTATCCCAAACCCCATACCACTACTATGATCCCCCAAATAACCCTTTCTAGACTCTCCCTTACTTTATCCCTCCTTGCATCATCTGACACCTCTTTTACTATACCGATCCCCAAAACAAACCTTTCTAAACTCTTCCCTTGACTCTTCCCTTCCACAACCCCTTTTTACTCATCCAAAAGCCTCACCCTACTGCTATGAACTCCCCCCAAAAAATCTAAATCCTTCACTCTCCTATCCCTCCACTATCCTTTTCAATCAAAATAACAGACTAACATGTTCACTTCCCAAATTTCATATTCCACTATACTAATTCACCACTAATTCTTTATAGGTCCCAGAGTAGCGTGCTACTCGCCAAAAAAGCACTTCAACACCTCATCAGAGGTAAGCAAGCATTATATAAATGCAAACCTGTTTCCCTCTTCTATCCCTCCGCTACCTTTCTCTTATCCAACTGAATAACACATCCACCTCTCAATCTACTTTCATATTTCACTATACTAATTTTCAACACTAATCCTTTATGGGTTCCAGAGTAGCGAGCTACTTACCAATAAAGCGCTTCAACATCCCATCACGGTTACAAGCACTATATAAATGCAAACCTTTTCCCTTTTCTACCCCTCCCCAACCCTTCTCAATACAAATACCTGACTAACATATCCACCACTCAAATTACTTTCATATTTCACTATACTAACTCAACACTAATCCTTATGGGTTTCAGAGTAGCATGCTACTCACCCAAAACAGCGCTTCAAACCCCGTCAGGGGTAGCAATCGCTATATAAATGCAAACCTCTTTCCCTCTTCTATCCTGCCGCTACCCTTCTCTATCCAAATACAAAAATAACATATCCACCACTCAAATTACATCATATTTCACCATACTAATTCACCACTAATCCTTTATGGGTTTCCGGAGTAGCGTGCTACTGCCCAAACAAAAATAAAAAAGGCGCTTCAACACCCCATCAGCGGTAACAGGCGCTATATAAATACAAACCTTTTTTCCTCTTCTATCCTTCCGCTATCCTTCTGAATCTAAATAACTGACTAACCTATCCACCTCTTTAATTACTTGCATGTTTCACTATACTAATTCAACACTAATCCTTTATGGGTCCTGGAGTTGCGTGCTACTCGTCGAAAAAGCGCTTCAACGCCTCGTCAAGGGTAGTAAGCGCTATATAAATGCAATTACAATACAATTACAATACAATAAATATATTTTACTTTTTTCTTTTTAACAAACCTTTTTAATTTTCCCTATACTTTATCATAGAGAGATCTCCACCCCAGTGGTGGAGAGCTCTGCTTATGGGTGAAAAGTAACTAGTAGTAACATTACACTCATACATTCTGGGGCTGGAGACATGTAAGTCTACACTTTGTGGTAAATTTATACATAGAATTGGTGAGTAACCCAAAGTAGTGTATTTACTACAAACTAAAAGAGTACATTTACATGTGTAGATTTATTCATGTGTAAGTTTACTTTTGTGAAAAGCCCCCTTTATCTATACATAGCAAAGGAATTTGGAGGCCCTGCCTTTGCATGGAGTAGGTTGTTCTGGTTTATTTTCTTTACAGGAGGGGGCAATTTCTCAAGCTCACTAAATTTACTCGGGACTTTGTTGCTTTTTAATGTTCACCCTCTTTCTAAACTCATTCGTTCTGTTGGATGCTGTGTGATTTTTTTATGCTGATAATACACAGTTCATCATCATTTTAGATAGTTAAAATGTTTGCTCTCAGTTGCACTTGCAGAACTATCAGCAGTTAAAGAACAGATGGTGCATCATGTTCTAAAGCTAGATGTAACCAAGACTGAAGTGTTCATCACTGGAAGCAATAAAAAATGGTGGATTGGTTTCTTGTGCCAATCAGCCTGGGTTCAGTTCTAGTCCATGTAAGTTAAAGTCCTTGGGCATCTTGTTGGGTCAGATTTATGTATGAATATCCAAAAAAACATAGGGGCAGATTGATCAGAATGTCACACAACGCAGTACAGCAAGGTGCCTTGCTGCGTTGCATGACAGGGAGAGGGCAGGAATGTGCCATATTTAACATTTTAGAGCTCATTCTTGTCCCGTCTTTGCACTGGCACACTATGTGATGCATAGCACCAAGCCAGGCACCTTTGCACAGGGGTGCAAGTGTACCTGCATTCCAGGCTGGATTGTTTTTGGGCAGGAAGGTACTGAGGCTTTTTCTTCTTTCAATGTGTGCTGCAGAATGCAGCACATGTAGAAAGAGGAAATAAAGATATTTCTCCTCCTTATGCCTCCCCTGGGAAGGTGTAGCATTTTGATATGCTCCCAGATCTACCACTGTTGGTAAATCTGGGATTGGGCCAAAATCCATGGGTGGACAGGTGGAAACACCCACGTTTCACCCATGGAACGCCTCTCTGGGGCAGAGTAACATTTCTGCCTTGCATTACTCCCGATGTACCAATCCACGCAGGGCCATGCAGTGGGTTGGTAAATCTCATTCTAGGCTTTGCGCCACCATCCCCTTGCCTGGTGCAAGGGTGTCACAAAAACTTTGATAAATCCGCCCACTGGTGTTTAGTTTGAGTTATCATCCCCTTGCCTGGTGCAAGGGTGCAAGGGTGACACAAAAACTTTGATAAATCCGCCCCCTGGTGTTTAGTTTGAGTTATCATGCACTGCATTTGCTAAGACATGCCCTGCATTTACTTTCTAAAGAACTACATGCCGAGCGGTTGATGTCTGTCCCCAATCAAAGCTTTATTATTGCAAAAGCTTCTATCTCAGATTACTTAGCACTGCACTCGTAAACTTGGAGGGAATCCAGAAATTTGGTGAAAATGTGTTCCACCATGCTTCCTAAGTGCTGCACAAATTACACTGGCTAGAAACCAAGGGGCTCATTTATGAGCCCCAGCGTCACTTTTGCGCCACCGGTGCATCACTTTTTGTGACGCACCAGTGGCGTAAAACATGCGCCATGATGCGCCATATTTACAAAGTGACGCATCTACCTAGATGCGTCACTTTGTAAACCCCTGCGCTACATTATACCTGCGTCAGGTATAATGTATGCAGGGTGGGCGTTCCCACGTAAGTAAGCATCGTAGAAGTGACGCAGTGAAATCTACGAGATTTCACTGCGCCACTTCTAGGGTGCAAATGCGTCAATATCTTGCGCCTGCCTCACAGCAGGCGTAAGACTGACGCAGGCCCTTTCACATGGGGCTTACCCCATGTGAAAGGACACATTGCTGGAGTTGTGTCACTTTTGTGACACACTCCAGCAATGCGTCACTTTTGCGCCTACAGATACGTCAGAAATACTGACGTATCTGTGACTCCTTGCGACATGATGCGTCATACTGTAAATATGACGCATCATTGTAGTCGCAGGGAGGGCGCAGTGAAAAGTGACGCATCACTGTTTTCACGCAGTGATGCGTCACTTTTCATAAATGAGGCCCTAAGTCCATTTGCTTGTTGTAAAAGATTCTTAACTTCCAATCACAGTCTTGCTTGGCCATCTAATCCATCACTATGGTCCTACAGGATCTCTACGCTCAAAGATTAGGGCCTGATTACGAGTGCGGTGGTCCCACTACTGCCATACCCACGGTTGTGGTCCAACCGCCGCAGCCTCAGTGGTCCAACCGCCCAATTACAAGTTTGGCGGTTGTACCCTCACCAGCCCAACACAAGACTGCCACCACCGGCAAGTTCCTGGATCCCGACGGGGCGGCGATGAGGAAAGCAGTGGTCTGCGGCAGATTATGACCTGACTTTTCAACAAGCTCCCTGCCATGTACAGGGTGGCAGAAAGGGAAGGAAAGGGGCCCCAAAAAAGGCCCCAGGGCATTTTAGTTGATAGGGTGCATGCATGGGTTCACATGCTGTGCCCCCCTTTGCTTGCACTGTCATGCGTGCACTGTGTGTCATGCACGACATGGTGCATGGCACACAGTGCACCGACGTGTAAGCGGTGCTGCCACAATGGCAGCATATGCTTCAGGCTTTCTATGAGCTGCACTGCCAACACAACACCGGCAGCCCGGTGGTATTGTTGTAATGCAGTGGTCTGGATTCCGCCGGCTTGGCTTTCGGCATCAGGCCGTCAATCTCCAGATCAGGCCCTTAATTATTATTTCAAACCCCTAGGTTGAAACTGGCTCAGAGGATAGGGTGTTACCTCAGAGCTCTTGTCTCAACTCTCAGAAATAAACTGACTTTGCCGATAAGACACATTAAGAACACATCACATTTAAGAAAAAGCTAAAGATCTTTCTATTCTGTTAGGCTTCTTTCACTGCACACCCTAGTTCATTTTGGTGTCTCTAGCCAATATTGTGCTTTTAAAGAATCAAAATCAAATTGTGACAGGCGATCTGAACAGTGAACTTTCAACCCTGAGAAATTGTATTAGTGGTATTTACAGATACGTCTATTGTCAACCAAATCAATGATGCTCATTAAATCAACCTCAGACTGATGAAAGGTAAAAAGAACCCAGTGGGATTTGATCCTGTGACCATAAAGTCAAACACAGATCCCTGCTGCGGATGCATCAATCCACTGCACTGCGAGATGCAGTTATTAGAATAACCTTTTGCTGTATTGATTGCAATTATTGGAACTTATGAACATAGCAAATGCTTTATGAAAGCTACTGGTGAACCAGTCACATGGCTTACCCATAGCTATTAACAAACATTTATTTTGTAAGAATAATGGTTGCAAGATGAAGAAGAGATGCTGCTCACAAGGGACATGTCCTTTTTCCCCTGCTGCCCTTTTTAGGTCTCGCCTGACCCAGCGCATGCGCTGGCCTGACGAGACTTTTTGAGAGGGCTCCAAAAAGTGCTACCAGGCCAGCCTAGAGCTACAGTGCATGTGCGCGGGCGCTTGACCACGATTACTTTCAATTTCGCGGCCGCTTTGATGTTTGATCGCGATCACGATCACTTTCGCGGCTGCACGGCCACTTGGCATAGCCAATAGGTCTAGCTTTTGGGACCTTATAAGTATTTAGTTATGCAACTGTTGCATGGCTAAACACTTATGAGGTCCCAAAGGCGAGACCTATTGGCTATGCCAATGCTTGTTTCCCATGGCTGTCAAGAGGATTTACGTGAGGTTTCATGCAAGAGCAGTCGCCTTGAAGATCTACCTGATCACCTGCACATCGTCAGTTGTCTCAGCAATGCATTCTGGGAAGGTGACCTTTGCTGACTCCTCACAGAGAAAAGAAACAGTTCTCCAGCCTGATCAACTAGACACTTTCAATCTGGAGGATGCACTGACTCTCATTTACAGGCAGGCAAGGCTAAACTACTTGCACCTGGACATAGTAGCTGGAGTTTCCTTCAATTTTGTTGAGTTCCTATGGAGCTTCACCTGTATGGATCCTAATGCTGTTGGTGCTTCCAGAACACATAGATAAGCCATACACTTTTCTTTGTTACTAGGAAAAAGACTGAATGCCCATGCAGAAGCTTTACTGGCTCTCTGCTGCTACTGAACATGTCCAAAGGTTGCCCAAGAAAACTACTGTAAGTGCACAAGTGCAGTTGAGGCAACCAGTGACTCTGAAAAGCAAACACCCTCTCTGCATATCCGTTTATTGGTTTGTTTCTTTATTGACCCTGCTGTTGTTTTGGAGGTCCAGCACACTGCTGGCATGCCAGCTAACTGGACCTAGATAGACCAGTTGTTGTATGGGGAAATACTTTTGGGATTGTTGTCTTGCAATTGTTCTGTGGGTTAAACTGCGGTCTGCACCCTTGATCTAGGTTGGTCTCCCCAGAGTGAGGAGTGGCTGATCCAGAGCTACTCACTGGATTTCCATAGTAGATAAGTTATTGATCACAATCGGTATATGTTTGCTGGCATTGACTAACCTTACCAGCATTTCAATAACTATTGTAAATAACGGTTGTCGATTGAGCAAATCTTTGGAATTATTAACATGCAAACACACTCTTACTCACTCGCTGATTCATACTCACTCCCTCTCATATTCACTCTCTTCCAAATTTGATACTTGTATAGCGCACTACTCACCCGCAAGGGTCTCAAGGCGCTTGTACGAATACCGCTGTGGAACCCATCCTGGCTTTCCCTGTGAGGCGTCCACTCCTGGGCACCCCCAAGGTGGAGGCCAGGTATCCTTAGTGTTGTGGGGGCCATTGTGGAGATTAAGCAAGCTATTGCCCAGAGTTGCAGAGTAGGACTCCATGATTGGAATAGGCACCGAGGCGAGAATTATCAGGTCCGTGGAATTTTTTGAGGCCAAGACCCACCGAGGCGGGGAATTGAACCCTGGTCCCGGGCTAGACCTCTGCATCAGGGTCTGCCACTCTAATCATTGAGCCACACTTCCCCCTCACTTAATCTAGCTCATTCTCTCTCAGTTAATCATTCTCACTTATACTCACCCCCACTCACTGTTATTGCCACACAAACACTGGTTCTCACTCTCACTTACAAACACACTTACATGCACTCCCCCATTCAGACACACATTTATCCTGTGCCCTCATGCAACTGATGCACTATTGATAGCTATAGCCCTGGCTCACTTCCACTCACTCTCACAATCTCCAATTATTCACTTCTTCAAATACACTCACACTCCTTCACTCACTCTTGTTGATTCACCTGCACGTATTAATACACTCTCTCAAACTCAGATCTCACTCAACTTCACTCTCATTGACACACTGAAACACACACCCTCTCAATAACATTCACTCACAAACACTTACATACACAGAGAAACAACATTTGTTTTACTTGCCGTGCTTTCTTTACTGGCAACTTGGAGGCTCTATGGCAGCAGTAGAGCAGGAACCTGGTGCTGGACATTGGAATCAGGAAGTCATAATACCCAATATGGAACCAGACAGATCAGCAAGGCCAGTTTCAAAAAGGGAAAGACCCACCTCAATCCCTCTCCTTGCTGAATAGCTCTTGATAAGGTGTGAAGGTGCTCCCAGAGATGAGACTAATGCCCTGGGTGTGGGGATGTGTTCTGTTCCACTGGCAGGATGCCCATATGGGCTGTTTCCAGGAACTTGATTAAATTCAAAGAGCCCTACCCTGTCACAGGCAAATTATAGCTGACTCCTGGGCAGGACCCTCTTTTGTCAACCTAGACAGTCAGGCAGCTGTCTTGGTGAGAGAGGATCTGCCCCCAGAATGGGGTTGAAGTGATCAAAGAAGAGGGGTTGCTCATTTCCCTGGCCACATCTCTGGAATGGGCACACGACCTCTGCACAGGAGAAGAAAGGTACTGCAATCTTTGTTTTAGGTAGAGAAGGGCACTAGGGAATTGTTTGCAATAGGGCATATAGGAACTGCTGCAAAAGTGAGTATGGTTATCTTTGGGAATGTTTTCCCTTTTGGTTATAGAAGGATCAGGAGTTACCCTCATCCACAGGCTAGTGCCAGGTATAAATGTGGACACCCTCTTCGGAACGCTCTTGAACATGTGTAAGACAGAAAAAGAGGTTCAAGGAGACCGTAAAGGCTGACCTGCTCTTGTGTGGACCCAGGACAAAGAGGTGGACTCCAAGGGTCAGTTTGCTCACCTCCTGTTAAGCTACAAGGACACAACAAGCTGCTAGAAACCTTTTCTCCTGAGGAGCCCTGCCGACCAGTTCCAACTGGACTTGCCCTCGACCCCGCTGGTGGCTTCTACTGGAGTGAGTGTCGACTCCCAAGTATCCTGCAGGAGACTGACCTTCCTTTGATGAAAATTATGAATTTATCCTGCTCAGAGCTTACCAGACAAAAATCAACAGTTTCATTGTGACCTTGGCCAAGGGCAATCTGGGTGTGCACTCTTTCTCAGTCACAGCCTGCTGCCTTGCCCCGCTGAGGAGTTTTGACTTCCAAGATACCGGTCAATTGTACCTAGATGACTGTGATTGGCGAGTAAAGCTTTTTGGTGTTATTTTTATTTAAAAGTTTTAAAATTCATATCTTTGGTAACCCTTATTGCATCTTTGCTGTTTTGGTGTCATTTTATTCATTGAATTATTCTCTATAATTATAAATTGGAGTAGGAATTTTTTTGTGCTGTCTTTTTGGCTGTTTAACTGTTAGGCAGTTCTGGATCCTTTATACATTTGCTTAAGTTAAGCCTGTGTGCTCTGTGCCATAACTACCAGTAAAATACTGTAACCTATACTAGATCTAACCAGATACAGTTTACTAGATCTAACAAGTAAAGTGTCATTATGACTTGTGGTGAACCACCATTCAACCAGACTTATAATCCACTATCTCACAGCAAGCATTGAACCCAATAAGGAGACCATCTCTGTTGTTGTAGGGGGTTGGGCATTCTGACTGGAAAAGGCAATGCAGGTATGCCCAAAGAAAACCACGGCAATCCATTCTAAATCATTCAGTGAACATAGCTGTCAGGTATGATTTTAATTGTCATAGACTGGAAGATATTGTGCTGTAATGATTCATTTATAAACCTGATAATCTATTCACTAATTTTCACTTTTCCTGGCATGCTGTATTTTCTTTGTACCAACAATGACCACATAGTTGGAACCGGTATGTGTTGCTGGAATCAAAGACATTACATAATACATAACATTTAACATGTTGTGCAGTTCATTCCAAGATAACAGAAGGCTACGGGGTCCTTTGGGTGAGCTTCTCTGATTGGAACAGTGGCATAGCTATCCGTGGTGCAGTCGTTTTAGCAGCACCAAAGCCCAAAGGTGTGAGCGGTGCTACCATGGCTTGCATCAGTTGCAGTTTATTTAAGAGGCCAGCTCTTTTTTGTTATATTATGTTTGCCTTTATGTGGAGTAAGTGAGAAAGGGGAGGCTCTGTGAGGTGGGAAGTGCAGCAGAACAACGAGGAGAGGAAATAAGAAAAGGTAGAAAGAACAAAGTAAATGAAAGAAAGTGTTATACGGGTAGAGGGAGGAATGCAATATAGAGGAGGATGGGAATGCAAGAGCCTTACTGCTTAATAAATAGGACTTACCCTTTTTTTTCTTTACAATTGTTGTACATGAGCTACAGCTCATGGTATTAAGGATGGTTTTCATTTTGGTGGAAGGTGTCTACGCTATGAGCTAATGTTTTTGAAGGCTGTTACACCTGTCAGCCTTAGGGTGGTCTTAGTCCTAACTTTCTGCTTCCCTCCTCCTAGGACTCTGCACTCTTTACCACTGCTAACCAGTGCTAAAGTGCATGTAATCACTCCTGAAAACATGATAAAATTGGCTTATCCCCAATTGGCATATTTAATTTACTTAAAAGTCCCTAGTAAAGTGGTCCTACATCTACACAGGGCCTGTAAATTAAATGCTACTACTGGGCCTGCGGCACTGATTGTGCCACCCACTTAAGTACCTTTTAAAAGTGTCTCAGGCCTGCCATTGCAGAGCCTGTGTGTGCAGTTTTAAACTGCCATTTTGACCGGGCAAAATAAACCTTTTTCCAGGCCCAAACCTTCTTTTTAATGCATATTAGTCACCCCTAGGGTAGGCCCTGGACAGACCTGAGTGCAGGGTACCATCTATTTAAAAATTAGGATTTCAAGTTTTACATGTCCTAGCAGTGGTAAATTCTTAAATTCATTTTCCACTACTGCAAGTCCTATCCCACCGATAGGACAAAATTGGAGTTGCGTGGTTACATTTTATGACTGTGATTTCCAAATGTAAAGAGATGACTTCTTCATGTTTGGAATCTCTGGAATCCCAGTCTAAAATCCTAACTTATAGTGAAGTCGGACTTTAAATCACAATTTAGAAAATGCCACTTTTAGAATGTGGGCATTTTTTTGCCTTAACCATTTGATGCCTGCAGCCTGTATCTGGTCACATGACTAGGTGTTGTTGGCAGTTGGACTTTGTGTATTCCTCCTAAACAATCACACACAATGGGAGCTTAGGTGTGACTAGATGGGCCATCACTGGCAGGACAGGAGAGTGGAGTTGGAACCAGACCCACTTACACCTGAATAGGCTGTGTCCTGTCTCCACACAAGAAGCTTCTTCAACCTTTCAGAACCAGGACAACAGTGTATAAAAGAAGGACTCCAGAGACCAACTCTTCAGTACACTTCTGGACCTGTGGATACTCTGCCCGAGAGAAGGACTGCTTTGCTGATACAGCCACTCTGCTGAACTGCTGCTCTAAAAGGAACTGCAGCCCTGCTTTGCTAACCTGTTGCCTGCTGCCCTCTTGCCTGGGGAAGAAGAACAGGACCTGCAACTCCATCTTGTACCCAGGACCCCAAAGTGACCGGGAGGGCTAGTCTGCTGGCCTCCTGATCTGAGCCTCATGGACATACCAGGCTCCCCAACAGGTCCTAGACCCTCCATCAGCAAGTGCCTGACCCCCAAAAGGTGCCTCTCAGGTCCTGAACCCTTGGTATGGTTCTTGAGCTCTTAAATTCAAGATGTTGGGCTCTTCACAACTGCACATGGGCCACGTTTGCATCGAAACTGCACAGCTTGCATGGAAAATCAGTGGGAGCTACCGGGACTGCCAATCGCAAGTTCCTATCACATGTCCGTGATGCCCAGCTTGCTCTCTGTGCCATGCCAACTGCCGCCCGTGATGCTCTCCTTGTACTTAGTGACCCTCTCCAGCACGAATGGGACTCTTGGCACAAAACTTAAGAAGGTAAATGTTCAGCGGGACTAATCTGGGACTGTATCTGACCTGGCACTCCATCGTGGTTGGCCTGGACGTTTGTCTTTGTCCTGGTCTAGCATGACCAGTTAGCCATGGTTGGTACTTTCTGTTTCTAGACACTATTTTACGGTTTATTCTTTAAAAATTCATAACTCTGGTTCTACTGTTTGGATGTTTGTCATTTTGGTTTTGTTTTATTTATGAAATGTTCTATTTTTCTAAATTGGGGTGGAATCTTTTTTATGGTGTTTTCTCTGGGTTACTGTTGTATTGCACAAATATTTTACGCATTACCTCTAAGTTAAGCCTGACTGCTCTGTGCCAAGCTACTAGGGGGTTGAACACAGGTTAATTTGGGGTTTACTTGTGCCTCACCCTGACTATGATTGTGGTTGCTGCTTGATCGGGGCTCACACCCCAGTCAGCCATTAACCCATTTTTTAATATAAGTCCTTCAAGGACTCTGGGCAGTGAACACTTCTTTCTTGCATTATATCAAGCTAGCGGGGTTCTGAGAGAATCAGTAAATTTCAGCTCCATGCTTGTAGGCAGATGAGAGCTAGGGTCCCATCTGGCTATCAGGTGGATTTTGTCAAGCTGTGGGTGTGGGGATAAGCACATTCAGAGTGCTAATGGGGGCTGACAATGTGAAGAACAGTGCAACATTAGAGGTGGCTAAGTAGGGTGAAGCGGAAAAAGATGCAAGTGGCTTTAATTGTGTCCTCCTACTAAGCCCTTTGGCGGGCACTTGCCGGGCAAAGTGCAGTTAATGTAAGAATGAAAAAATATGTTTGTTTGGAGAAAGATTTAGGCATTGTTAATAATTATAAGTTGCCTGATCTTAAAAAAGGTGCTATGATGCTGTCACGTCTGGATATCTTATAGCACTTTTCTTTTATTTTGGACATGGAGGAAACTTACACAGGGGAGGGGGCAGGAAGAAACTCGAAGGATAGAAGGGGCGGTAAGCAACACGGAGCGAAGTACAGAGAGTGGGGGGGCCACACTGACAATGACAGGAAGGAGTGAGGGGCTGGAGAAATTTGACAAACAAAGGGGTGTGGGAGTAAGCACACACAAAATGCAACTTACTTATTTGATGTGATGAATTGGCCCCACACATAACCAATGAAATCTGAACTTGCTCTTGTAATGGTGAGCCGCCCAAATAAAGTCGTACTTTAAGATCTAAAAGTGTGCTACATGTTTCTTCTCATTGGAACTGTTTCATTAGAGGATACTAGTGATGAGCATGCTTTAATATGTATTCTAAGATGTTTATCAAGTGAAAAATGACCCATTTGTAACAGACAAGAAAAGAGATTTGGTCGCAATATGGATACAATATCTTAAATAATTTTAGCTCAAATTCCAAGTGTCGCATTTCAGATAAATTTCGGAGTTTGTTGCCCAGCTATTTCTTGTTCATTTTGCCTCCTTGCTTCCTATTCTTGCCCACTAAATTTTAGGGTGGATTTACGCCCAGCATCAAGAGGGCAGGTAATTGACAAACGTTGCTCTACACAACAATAGGCCTGGGCAAAATTGTAATTAAGCTAGAGTAATTTCAGTAATTACTCAATATTCTTTGGATGTGAAATTTCCAAAATTACCCAATTATGCCAGCTTTAGTAATTAAGAGTCATTTTGGGTAAAACTCCTACTGCCAGAGCACAAGAACAACAAACTAAGACACAGTGAGGGGCTGCTGGCTGCTGATGTTCATGTCCTGTAGTATTTAGTGGTATTTTCTTGGCCCGGAAATGCATCCTAAGGACAATTTAGAAAACAAGTGTGCATTTTGCAAAAAAAAGAATAGCACTAAATGGACCAATCTTGCCAACTGACCACCTGCTACCTCGCATGACCCCCGCCTTAACCCATGGCCCAACGGGCCCTCTGACCCGAGCGAAGGACTCCAGTCACAGAACCTCAACTGGACCTACAGCCCCCAGAGGACCCCCCATCTCACAGCACATGCCTCCGCCTTGTGCTGTTGCGCCAGATTAGGCCATGTTTCCCTCACTGTCTATGGTACTCAGGCTACAACTCCTGAAACTCCTCATGACTCAACCAGCCCACCACCTCCATAATGTGCATTGATCCTCCCCCTAAGGTTCCTGGCCCACCCGCATTCTCCTCCCCTAATTCCCTCTTAGCATAGTCCCATAGGGCACTCCTCCTGAAATTACTTTATTTCATGGGTACACCAGACTCATCGTTCCTGCAAGGCCCCTCTTCCTGGAGGGATGTTAACTTACCCCACGGGATGGTCATTTAACAGACATCCACTGACACATGCAAATGATAATGTACTAATGCTATGTCTTTATTCTCCAGGCGATGACACTGTGATGTCCTAGCATCAATGTGACCCCAGTTTGAGAAAAAGAAACTAGAGCTAAATGTTGGATTATGCTTCTTACATAATTACGAGTAATTTTGTGGTAATCACACTAGAGAGAATTACAGCTGTTATGCCCACTTCTACACAAAACTACATAGCACACTGTACTGTGAACCAGAAACCTAAGATTCTGCAGTTTTAATTACGAAGATGAATTTGCCTCTGGGCTTACAGTGGTAAATTACAGCATTGCCTGAGTAAAATGATAATCAGCCTGTTTTTTACCCATTATAAAAAAATAGACAAGTATTGGCAAAATCAAAGGTTCTCACCTACGAGATCTATTGGCCTTGTCATTATTTTTTAGATATTTTGTACAGCAGCGCGGCAGATATGCTGCATAACTGAAAGTTAAAAAAAAAGTATTATAGTGCCGCCAGTGCTGGCCGCGCTATATCATTTTTAACAAAAGTGCTGGCATGAGTAAAGGCGGTGCAGAAAGCAACATGGAGTGTGGGAGTGCGTATAGGGCAGCAAGGAATGGTGTAGAGAGGTGTAGAGAAAAAGTGCTATGATGCAGCCTGCGCTGGCCATGTTATAACACTTTTTGTATTGCAGTGTGTAATGGGTTGGAAGGCGACACATGCAACGGAGGGAAAAAGGGTCTGGGATCAAGCACATGGACAACAGATGAATAGAGAGAAGGCCTAGGAGCAATACATGGACATTGGAAGATGTAAAGGAGAATTGCGATTCTCATATTACCATGACTAGAGAATCTGGATTTCATTAAAGACACGGAGGCTGACATTATGCATTATTCCTTTAATGTAGTCCCAGCAGCCGCTTACATCACAATATTAAAAGGTTCTAGAATAGAACAATAGCAACACATGAGAGGCATGAGCCATCAACAATCTGCCTCTTTTAAATGTGGAGGAAAATAAGTTCATGAAACTTGAAACATCAAAACAATCTTCTGATGAGCAGGATGAAGGAGAAGGAGGAACGAAGGTAAAACCAAAGGCCAGAAGACACACAGTTAAGGAGCATTACCTGAAAAGAGAAAGAAGTAAATATCTCTTGAATGTAAAAAATAGTGTCAAGCTTATCAAGCTACAAGGAACAAGAGATGAAACAAGTACTGTTAATAAAAAGTACAGTAATAAACTGTAACAAAAATAGCATTAAATCATTGTAAGACCACCAAGAGGTGGGATGGGAGGGATAATGTCAGCCTCCGTGTCTTTAATGAAATCCAGATTCTCTAGTCATGGTAATATGAGAATCGCAATTTCATTACAATAACGGAGGCTACATTATGCATGTTGGTAGCTTTGTAAAACAACATCAGACATATGTTCAATAGGCTTGTGTTGTAATCTTAATTGGTTAGTTACATGTGTGGCGCTATGTTACTTTAAGTGTGGAATACTCTTACTATTCCGATGTTGCTATGCTGAGTGTCAGAGCTGTGTTCTGGAGTGTAACCACTGTATGCTGATTTCTGGTGGAATTGCCAACGCTTCTCTGTGCTCCTAATAAACTACTATTTTGATCTATCTTTGGTGTGAGGGTCTAACTACAACAAATGGCGACGATTTAGCTACACCTCGAAATAAGAAGACACATCTTGAACCACGAAGATAGTGTAGAAAAGATTTGGTGAAGAGTGAAGAGAAGTCAAGGGAGCACAGAGTGAACCTTCTGTCCAATTGAAAGAAAAAAAATTCACATTTGTGCCTATCAACGCGAGTGATCAACGCGAGGAATGGAGTAAACATTGGTATGACCAGAATATTGATGGACATTCTGCAATTGGTCAATATTGAAGAAAAGCCTATCGTAAGGAGAATTTAAATATCTATTGGACAAAAAGGAAAGAAAAGAAAACTTCCTGTAGTCAACGCGTGAGATCGTTTTTTTTTTTAAGGTTACCCATGCCGACGGAACTAAAGGAAATCAAGTAAGGTGAGCGTTAGACTTCAAAAGGAAACACAGTGAACGTGTACCTTACCGTTGGATATATCACGCGAGGTCATCCCGACATTGAGGAGTGCGCGTGTTGTATTTTGAAGGACGCCATCTGTTCGTGGGACTGGTGGAACGTGACTGATACTGACGTTCGTGTTAGTTGTTGTGCGTCAGCAAGGGACTTACATCATTACGACTTCACGCCGCAACGTAATATAAATCATCATCATTACGTTCACTTGCGCAACATGCCTTGGTTGGTGTACGTGCTCTTTGTTGTGTTTGTGCTTGAAGCAAGATGAACTCATTGGGTTCCAACTAGCACATTCTGTAGCTATGGAATCCGGTGAGATCACAGGCTGGCCGACCGACGTTGGAAGAGGAGTGTCCACACTGTCCTCCTCACTTCTGCTGGGTTTTACAGAATAAAGCGACTATACACATAATGACTTGGATCTGTCTTATGTAAGAATGGCGACGAGCTAGAGCAACTAAACCCAGCAACAACGGACCCACATCAAAGGAAAAAAAGAATAGAAACGCTTCGTTCTTCTAAAAGATAAAAATCGGACTTTAAACGCATCGTTACTTTTATGCGGAAGTGTTTTGCATCCTCACCAGTGAAGTTCATCAGGTGGCGAATCGGCAAGGTCAGTGTAACGCTGTGTATACAGCATCGTTGGAAACCTCCGTTAAGCGTGATTTGAATCTGCAAGGTCCGCGCTGCCATTTTCAGTTTCCTTGCGCTGCGACGTGCGTAACGATTCACACGTCACACGCAGATTACTGAGACTAACGCTGTTCACGCGCTGTAGCCTGGCAACACGACGCCTGTACACGGGCAATCGTCATCACGCTACGGAGTTAGGGAGCATCAGAGCGTATCTTAGCAACAGATACACGGAGAACAATCTCGCGTTTAACACGCGTTCTGCCACAGTAATTCACAGGAAAAACCTAAACAAAAGGTCGTCTTTCTACGGTGATACACACACCGTGTATCAAGTTAAAGATTTTTTTTTTTCTTGTCTTTCTTTTATTCCTTGTACCTTCCCATTAGTCTTGTGCATTTAAAAACTGCCATTCATTAGCACAGGAGAAAGGAGCAAAGGAGACACTATGACAACAACAATGAACTTACCAGCCCCCCAATCTTTTATGGTTAAAGAATGTGAAGTGACTAGTTTGGAGTGGGAAGTATGGAAAGATCATTTTATAAATTATTTGGAAGCTTTTGACAATGAAGAGTTATCACCACAAAGGAAAAAAAAAATACTTTCGCACTGTTTAGGTTCTGGTGGATTAAGTATCTACAAAAGGATGGATAAAAAGACTAGGAGTGGAGATGAAGGAGACGTCTTTTCACACGCATTAGCCGATCTGGATTCTTATTTTGCTCCCACAGTCTGCAAAGCAGTACATCGCTATAATTTCTATCAGCGCAAACAAGGGTCTAATGAAAAAGTGGGAGACTATATTGCAGCATTAAAAAACTTGGCGTTACCAGCTAAATTTGGAACAATAGAAGAAGAATTGATCCGAGATCAATTGGTGATGCATTGCAACAATACGCATTTACAGGATAAGTTATGGATGAATGGTGATTCCAGCCTAAGAGAAATAACTACTATTATTTCCAAGGCTGAACTCACTTCCAGATGTGCAAAAACAGTAATTGCATCGAGCAATAGTAATAGTACACAAAGTGATGAAGTCATAAAAATTGTTAGGACTCGTATTCGTTCAGATGAACAAACAAAAAAAAAAAATGATAAAGATGTTACAATTAGAGAAAAAAAAAGTTTCAAAAGTTACCAGAATGAACGAATAAGTGACCTAAGAGGAAAATGTTATAGGTGTGGGAGCACATCCCACCTTGCGCATGACAGAAAATGTCCTGCATTGGGACAAAGATGTACTAATTGCAAAGTCTTAGGTCATTTTTCAAAAGTGTGTCAAAAAAGATCAAGATCTGTAAAATGCATAGTTGATGAATACGCAGGTGAGGGTGAAGGTTCAGACACTGATGATGTTATTTGTATCATTCAAGAACCTGAGGTTTTGGGAAAAACTGTCCGGAAGAAACCAGTTTGTAATATTCTCATCAAAGATATCTCAGTCTCACTTATGGCTGATTCTGGGTCACCATACACGATTATTAATCATAATACATGGAACGAAATTTTTAGAGAAAAATTGGGTAACAAATTTGAGGTTCCTGATGTGCATCCTGTAAGTTATACAGGCGAACCCATTGACCTTATAGGATTTAAGAAACTACCGTTCGAATATAAAGGCAGGAATGCTGAGTGCAAGCTTTACGTTTCAAAGTCAGGACCTTGTGTCCTAGGATGGTGGGACCAGGGTGAATTAAGAATATTATTGGATCCTAATAGCGCAGACCCAGTGCTAAGTATTGTTGATTTCAACAAGAAACAGTATGACACAATCACGGCAAAATTTCCTAAAGTTTTTTCAGGGGAAGTAGGAGAACTAAAAGGATTTTCTCATAAGATTATTCTGAAGAGTGATGCCCGCCCGTGTATTCATAAGGTGAGGAACATTCCAATGAGTGTCAAAGATGAGGTTATCAAAGAATTAGACAAATTGGTGCAGAATGGTTTAATTGAACATATTGAATCATCAGATTGGGTCGCCCCCTTGGTAGTTGCACGCAAGGCCAACGGCCGCGTCCGCCTCTGTGTGGATTTGAGAGAACTCAATAAGAATATTTTTGTTGATATGTTTCCACTACCAAGAATTTCAGAATTACTTTCTGCCACCAGAAACAAACAATTATTTTCCACCATTGACCTAACCTCTGCATACCATCAGGTCCCACTTCATAAAGAAAGCAGACACCTAACAGCGTTCATTACTCCTATTGGCCTTTTTCAATTTAAACGAGTACCTTTTGGTTTGGCATCAGCTGCAGCCATGTTTCAGCGGCTGATGTATAGAATTTTCAAAGATTTGGAAAACATTGTTTTCTTTCAGGATGACATTTTGGTCATGGGTTCGAACAAAACTGAGCATGATAATACTTTGATCAAAGTTCTTGAAGTTCTGGAGCTCAAAGGATTAACTGCTGAAGAGTCTAAATGTAAACTAGCAAGAAGTAATGTTACCTACTTAGGGCATGAAATAAGTAGTAAAGGAATTTTCCCGAAATCGGAACTAGTGAATGCTATTATAAATGCTCCAGTTCCCCAGAACAAAGATGAAGTTAGATCTTTTTTAGGTTTAGCCGAATTTTATTCTAAATTTGTACAAAACTTCTCAGGAAAAATGTACAGTATTAGACAACTAATGAAGAAAGGGTGTACATTCTTTTGGTCCCCCGATTGTCAGAAAAGTTTTGAGAGCATAAAAAAGGATATATGCTCTGCACCAGCGCTCAAAGGTTTCTCCCCAGATCTAGAGAGTATAATCACCACAGACGCCAGTGGGAAAGGTTTAGGCGCAGTGTTGTCACAGATCCAGGATAATGGGAGTGAGTCTGTTGTCGCATTTGCTTCTAGAGCTGTCACTGAGACAGAAGAAAAATACTCAGTGATTGAAAGAGAGGCTTTAGGCTGTATTTGGGCTTTAAAGAATTTCGGACAGTATATTTGGGGTACGTGTGTAACGCTTAGGACAGATCACAAACCTTTAACTAAAGTCCTTACTTCAAAAGGTTTGAGCAATGTGTCACCCAGAATTTCACGAATGTCAATTCAACTATTAGATTACGTCTACAATGTAGTGTATGTCCCAGGTGTAAAGAATAGAATTGCTGATTTTTTAAGCAGATGTCCACTTCACAATATTAATGAGGATAAGAATGAAAGTGACGAGTGGATGGTTGCCTCTGTGTTTGGTAATGAGTTACAAAGTATTTCCTATTCTGAGTGGACACAAAGCTTGAGAAAGGATTCAAACTTGACATTAGTAGTTGAGTATGTTCAAAAAGGATGGCCAGCAAAGGCACTTATACACAATAGTCTAGTTGCCTTTTGGGAGGTTAGGAATGACCTTTCAGTGGAAGAAGACTTATTACTTAGAAGTGGAAGATTAATTCCTCCATTAGACTTTCGCAACAAAATCATTAACCTTTGTCATGAAGGTCATTTAGGAATCGTAAAGTGCAAGGCCAGGGTAAAACAGTCATATTGGTGGCCTGGTCTAGATAAGGATATTGAGAGGGAGATAAGAAATTGTGTCCAATGTTCTAATTCGGACAAGAGTTTAGTTACTCACAAAACTCCTTTACATCCCATTGTTGTTCCCCATATGTCATGGGAAAGAATTGGCATCGATATTTTTGGCCCGGTTCAACATAACCATAATTTTGCGAAATACATTATCGTCATTGTCGATCATTTTTCAAAATGGCCTGAATATAAGATTGTAGACAAAGCTGACACTGAAGCTATATTGTTATTCCTAGCTGACATATTTGGTCGTGAAGGTCTTCCCAAGGATATTATTTCCGACAATGGTGGACAATTTGTCAGCGAATCATTTAAAAAATTTGTTAAAGAAGCAGGTATCAACCATAGAACCACCTCACTGTACCATCCAGAGGGAAATGGTTGCGTGGAACGCTTTAATAGAGTAATCAAAGGTATTATCGAACTCTCGGGCAGTAATCATTTAGCCTGGGTAGATGAACTACGGAAAACTGTAAATGCATATAGAGTAACTCGTTGTGAGTCTTCAGGTTATGCCCCGTTTGAATTAATGAGAGGTAGATTACCACGCACAAAAGATAACATGGGTTGGTTAAGAAATACCAGATCTGTAGCCTGGTCTCCTGAGGTGGTAAGGAAAACTTTAGTAGATAATCAACAGAAACAAAAAAATTACTGTGATCACATGCATAATGTTAAAAAAGTACAACTTTGTGTGAATGACATTGTTAAAGTAAAAAAAGGAAGGTTGGTGCGTAAAGGAGAAAGCAAATTTTCAACTCCTTTAAGGGTAATTAAAGTGTTATGCAATGCTGCATTGTTAAGCGACGGAAAGGTGTGGCATGCTAGCAAGATTGCCAAATTCAGGGGTGATGTAGATGATTCTTTCATAGATGAGACTAATACTCGGCCCATTGAATATGATTGGATTGAGGATTGTCCCTCTGAAATTGATTCATCTTCTTGCACTACTGAAATTATCACCCACAATGTACATTCATGTAATCCTGAACAGTCTTCTTCTGCTATGGAAGGGGAAGAGAGTGTTGTTGATGACACAAATGCCTTATCAAACGCCCTGTCTGAAGAGTCTGAAGAGTGTACCATTTCTAATTATGATGTTACCAGAGCTGGTCGGGTTTGTGTAAAACCGCTGTATTTAAAGGATTACATTACACATATTTGTTCTTTGTGAATGAGCATGTTATCACATACAAATTTATTTACAAAGTTTCATTCAAGCTTTATTGTTTTACATGTTTTGAAATTTGTATAAGAAAGGGGAAGTGTTGTGTTTGTGCTTGAAGCAAGATGACCTCATTGGGTTCCAACTAGCACATTCTGTAGCTATGGAATCCGGTGAGATCACAGGCTGGCCGACCGACGTTGGAAGAGGAGTGTCCACACTGTCCTCCTCACTTCTGCTGGGTTTTACAGAATAAAGCGACTATACACATAATGACTTGGATCTGTCTTATGTAAGACTCTTCAGTTACTAGGCAACGAACTGAGAGTTCAATATGAAAGCGATTACGGCGTGTGTTTCTTCACGAAGGGACTGAATATCAACGCGCTGAGAAGGGGGAATAAATATACCGAACATTGACGATACAAGATTGGAAGAAAAGGGAAGGAACATTATTGTCAACTGAATATTCTAATGAATAATTTTTTTTTTTTCTTTTTTTTCTTTAAAAGCTTGGCAAATTGTGACACCGGTTTACAAATTAAGCATATAGAAGTGGTAGAAGCATAACATGTCTCTAGTTTATACCTGGTTATAGGAATTGGTTGGTTTGGTGTTCACACTGCAGGTGTATTTGGGGGTGATTAAATAGGAAGTTACATTCAAAAGTTGTCATAGACAATGGAGGGGAGTACTGTAGTACCACCACCATTGTTCCTACAACAACCAGGTGATCCTCCCATAGAATGGGATGAATGGATTGATATTTTTGAAAATTATATAATAGCACTGGATGGGAAAGATTTTAATGCAGAAAGGAAAAAAGCATTGTTATTAAGCACTTTGGGGAAAGAAGAACAGCATGCCTTTAGATTTTTACCGGTGGGTACAGATGGTGAAGGTAGAGTGATTACAAATGTTTATAACGAAGCAAAAGAAAGATTAAGGAAACAGTATGCTAAAGAGGTGAACATTGTAATGTGTAGGCATACGTTTTATACGCAACCCCAAAAATGCGATGAAACAATTGATCAGTTTGTCACACGCTTAAGGGAATTATCCCTTAAGTGTCATTTTGGTGCAATGAGGGATGAAATGATTAGAGACCAGCTTATTGTGCAATGTTGCAACAAAAAAATGCAGGAGAGATTGTGGGCAGCAAAAAATCCAACCTTAGGTAATGCTATTGATATAGCCAAGGTGGTGGAACAGTCAGAGACGTGTATGAAAGAAATGGAAAAGAAAGAGAGTACGGCGAGTACGACGAATGTGATACAAGAGGATGTGGCTGCTGTAGGCAGCAACAAGAATAATGATTCTAGTGGGAGGATACCCTCTAAAAAACATAGTAACAACTCTGAAGGGAATTCAGAGTATAACAAAACGCATGAGAAAATGTGTACAAGATGTGGAAGTACATACCACACGGCCGACTACAAGAGATGTTATGCTCTTGATAAAGTGTGTAAGAAGTGTGGACGTAAAGGTCATTTCTACAAAATGTGCAAAACAAACAGTAGACCAAAGGTAGCAATTGTACAAAATAATGATGATAAGGTAACGACAACATGTGTAGAAAAAGGCCTAAATAAGATATTGTGTGTTGAAGAGGATGATTTGACTATGGCAGTGGGAAGAAGAATAAGAACCAAAGCGACATTTCAAATACAGGGAAAGGACACTGAGTTAATGGTAGATTCAGGGTCTTTCTGGACAATTATCCCTCGAGCAATTTATGAGGAAAACTGGCCAGAAGTAGCATTACTTCCTAAAGATATAAATCCAGGAGGATATCAAGGGGAAAAGATAGAGATTGAGGGTTACATGCTCACTGACATTGTGTTTCAGGGAAGGTGCGTGAAAGGTAAAGTGTATGTGGCAAGCAGTGGACCACCGATTTTGGGTTGGGCACACCAGTATGATCTTCATATCATTCTAAATCCCAGGGCGGAACAACAAGTAATGGTGGTTGATGAGATCACGACGGAGAGCATTGTTGAAAGTATGACGAGCCTGTTTTCTGAGGGGATTGGGGAACTCAAAGGGTATGTTCATAAAATAATACTCAAGCCAGATGCGGTTCCTATGCAACACAGAGTGAGAAGGGTTCCAATCATTGCCAGACAGGAGGTTAAACGCATGCTTGATGAAATGAGTGAACAAGGTATTATTGAACAGATTGAAACATCCAGATGGGTTTCACCGGTTGTGATCACGAGCAAACCTGATGGTAGTTACAGGTTCTGTGTGGACTTGCGCACGTTAAACCAGAATATCGTAGTAGATACGTTTTCGCTGCCTAATATAAATGAATTGATTTTGTCATTGAAGGGTGGAAGGTATTTCTCTAAATTGGATTTACGTAGTGCGTATCACCAAATCAAATTGCATGAGGAGTCCAAACCATTGACAGCATTCATAACAACTGAGGGAATATTCCAATTTACAAGGATGCCTTTTGGCTTGGCATCCGCGGCTGGAGTGTTTCAGAGGATGATGGGGTCAGTGCTGAAGGGTACAAAGAATGTAGTCTACTTCCAAGATGATGTGTTGTTGTTTGGAGACACAAAGGAGCATCATGATCTTGTACTTAAGGAAGTGTTAGAGAAAATGGATAATGCAGGTTTAACCTTAAAAAAAGAAAAATGCAAATTTGCGGTGGAGGAGGTAGAATATTTAGGGTACACATTATCAGTCAGTGGAATTAGGCCAAAGAGAGATTTGTTAGAGGCCATAAAGAAAGCTCCGGCCCCCTCAGACAAGGACCAGTTAAGATCATTCCTTGGTCTAATTGAATATTATGCAAAATTTGTGCATAATTTTGCGGGGAAAACAGAGGTTATTAAAGCTCTTTTGAGAAAAGGACATAAATATGTATGGTCCAGTGATCAACAACTAGCTTTTGAAAAAATTAAGAAAGAAATTTGTGATGCAAAGATTCTGACTCCGTTTGATACGAAGTTGAGATCAATTTTGACTGTGGACGCTAGTGCGGTGGGGATTGGTGCGGTTCTAGCACAGGTTCATGGTTCAGAAAGGAAAACGGTTGCCTTTGCTTCAAGGTCCCTTACGAGCTCAGAAAGAAATTACTCAGTAATAGAGAAAGAAGCTTTGGCTGCAGCGTGGGGTGCTGAGTATTTTAGAATGTATTTATGGGGCTTTCAATTCACATTGGAGACTGATCACAAACCACTTGTAAAAATTTTGTCTCCTGGAGGCGCAAATAAAGGTTCTGCAAGACTAGCTAGATTAGCTGCTCATTTACAAGAGTACTTATACAGGATTGATTATATTGCTGGATGGAGAAATTGCCAGGCAGATGGGTTATCAAGGTTACCTTTACCATGGGAGGAAGTGGATAAATCAAATGTTGAGTCTTTTCAATGTGAGGGTGCTGTAGCTACAATGGTTGAAACGGTGAGCTGGACTAATGGAGTTGTGGGTGAGAAGGAATGGAATGCTAGTATGGACAAAGATGAAAGTTTAAAGGTAGTGAGAGATTTAATAGTGAAAGGGGGTAGAAGGGAGAGTACCCTCCCCATTGCAGTAAGACCTTTTTTAAAGGTTCTTGAGGACTTGTCTATTGTGGATGGTGAAGTTAATATTATAATGAAGGAAGATAAAATTGTTCCTCCGTTAGACATGAGATTTGTGTTATTTAAACTTGCACATGAGGGTCACATGGGTCAATCTCTTACTAAGAAGAGGATAAGAGAACACTTTTGGTGGCCAGTGGTGGACAGGGAAATTTCTGATTGGGTTGAGTCATGTGCAGAGTGTTTTGAGAGTGAGAAAAGGCTAAAAGTGGGTAACCAATTGAATTTGGGCAAAATTGTAGATCCTGAATTACCGTGGCACACAGTTTGTTTGGATTTCATAGGTCCATTTTCCAGTATGAGGTGCAATCTTAAGTTTGGGATAGTCATGGTGGATGTCACATCAAAGTGGTTGGTTGTAAGGTTTGTCAAAGAAATAACCACTAAAAGTACTATAAACATCTTATCTGAAGTTTTTAGGGAGGAAGGCTATCCTGTTAAATTGGTCACTGATAATGGTACTCAGCTAGTTTCAAATGAGATGACTTCATTTTTGGAGACCTGTGGGATTGTGCATGTTAAAACGTCTTTGTACAACCCACAGGGGAATGGCATGGTTGAAAGGGCTAATCGTATGATAAAAGGTGTGATACAATTAGCTGTGGCAAGCAGAGAGGATGTGGAAAAGTTGGTTAATGATTTGGTATGGGCGTATCGTACTACAGAAAATACAGTTTCGGGGAAAATTCCATTTGTAGTTATGAGGGGGCGTGCGGCTAGTACCAAATTAGTTCCTGCTTGGATGAAAGGGTGTCTTGGTTTAGCTAGCCTGGGAGGTGTTATTGAAGGGGAAAATAAAGATTTGATGCTTAAGACAGACATAGAACCTAATGATTGGGTGAAAGTGAAACCGGGACGTATTTGTGCTGGATTTACCAAGTTTCGTGGACCGTATAAAGTGAAAAGTGTCCATAACAGACATGTTACGCTTTACAATGGGGAAAGTTGGAATTTGAGAAGGGTGGCACTTTATAAGAAGAAAAAACTAGGTGATGGGACTGATGGGATCGCTTGTGGTAACGGGAGTGCTTGTGGTAATGGGAGTGCGAGTTTTAATCCCCATTTCTACATGAGTGATGGTGAGACTAGTGGAAGGGTTACTGAAACTACGCCCAGTGATTGTGGTGACAGTATTACCAATAGGGTTAGGCCTGAAAGGTTAAGATGTCCACCCAGATACTTACAAGATTATGTATGTGGGGATTCATAGTAAATGTGTCAAGATGAAGGATTGAGGATAGTGATAATTTGTGATCAGATGTTTGTTCTGATATGTTTTGATCTTATTTGTTAATGTGATATGCCTTGATCTTGTTATTAATGTGTTTTTTTTTCTTCTTCCTTTATGTAAGGAAGGGGGATGTGTTGTAATCTTAATTGGTTAGTTACATGTGTGGCGCTATGTTACTTTAAGTGTGGAATACTCATACTATTCTGATGTTGCTATGCTGAGTGTCAGAGCTGTGTTCTGGAGTGTAACCACTGTATGCTGATTTCTGGTGGGATTGCCAACGCTTCTCTGTGCTCCTAATAAACTACTATTTTGATCTATCTTTGGTGTGAGGATCTAACTACAACAGCTTGCAATAATGACATGCAAAAGTGCTAGCATTTGACCAGTCAGCAGCTTTGAAAATGTTGTCCAACTTACCTCCAGACCAGAGAGATTGACTGGCCATAGCACCCCTCTAAGGGAGTGAGTTTGAAATTTCTTTAAGTCAATACCTACTAAACCCATAACGGTCTTAACCCATCTAGAAATAGAGGTCGAGGTTATGCCTTTGTGGGGTTTAACAAAGGATATAAGTAATTGGTTAACATCCTGAGGGCGAAGAGCAAACATTCTGCGATCATACTCTCTCATGCAGTCCACAACGCAAAGTGTTGGACATAAATCAAAACGTGGGTAAAAGATTGAATCAGACATAGTCTTTGTTCTTCTATAAATCTCAAATTTGATTCCGAGCATGTTATATTATCTATTCGTAATCTCCAGGGCTTTAACATCAGAGACCCTTCTGCATGAGATTAGGCATAGTAGAGTAGCCACTTTAATACAAAGGTTTTTTTTTTTTTATTATTGAAAAGATCAAGGATTAGTTTCACATCCCAAAGACTTTCATATTTAGGTTTAGTAGGTTGTCTTAAATTAATGCTTTTCATCACTCTACAAACAATGACATTTTTATCTACCGTTTTACCATTGACAAGGACATGACCAGCAGAAATAGCCGATCTATAGCAATTGATAGTTCTATAGCTGAGGCCTTTAGCAAATTGTTTAACAAGGAAGTTAACTATGTCAACAATAGGTGCTTCCAAGGAATCCAGGTTCCTTTACAGGCACCAACATACCCAGATTCTCCATTTGTTGTTATATCTGTAGTGAGTGCTTGAGGTCCAAGACTCTCTGAGGAGAGTTGCAGCCGTCGCCGAAAGTCCTGAGATTTCATTGGATCTCCTCACAGTCTCCAGGCAAGAAGGGTTAAACTCCTGTTCTGAATTAGAGGGTGAACTCCTCCGTCTACGTCTGCAAGAAGATTCTAGGGTAGGAATTAAGAAGGGGGGGTTGCAAGCTAGTTCTAGAGTGGTGGGGAACCATGCTTCGGATGGCCAAAAGGGAGTTATTAGGACAAGGAAGCACTGATCCTGTCTCGCTATCTGAAGAACTCTCTGAATCATGGCAAAGGGAGGGAATGCGTACACCTTGGCTCCTTTCCAAGATTGTAGTGAGGTGTTGACTGCTAGAGCACCCGGTCGGGCATCCAGCTGAAGTTGTTCTCCAGTTGAAAGGTTAGTCTGTTCGCAAATAAGTCAATCTCTAGAGGGCCCCAGATCTTGTTTAGGGTACTGAACACGGAAACATTGTTTCCAATTGCTGTGATCTAACAGGAATCTTGAGTTCCAGTCTGCAGAGATGTTCGATTTCACCGGAAGGTATTCCACTTTGAGAGCGATCTTGTGTTCCAGACAGAACATCCAAAGTTTCTTTGCTAGATTCGAGAGGTCCGCAGATTTAGTGCCTCCCAGACGATTTATATAGGCTACCGCTGACATGTTGTCCATCTTTAGAATGACGGACGGCCCCTGGAGAGTGTTTGAAGCTCATGAGGGCGTAAAACTCAGCTGTTAGTTCTAAATAATTTATGTGGTGAGATGATTCCTCTTGTGACCAGATACCACCAGTGTTCTGATTGAGAAGGCAAGGTCCCCAGCCATGAAGGCTTGCATCTGATTCTAAAACAAACTGTGGTTTTGAACCAAAGATTGCTTTTCCGTTCCACGCGTCTAGGTTCTCGAGCCACCAGGCTTGTTCCGATTTGGCTTCTTGATCCAGATAGATCCGATCTCCATACCATAGGCCAGATCTTAGGGCTCTCGCCTTTACCCTTTGGAGGGCCCGATAGTTGAGGGGCCCGGGAAAGATGGCTTGGATGAAGGAAGAGAGGAGGCCCAGAAGTCTGGCTAACTCTCTCAGAGATAAGTCTTGTTGTTTCAGGACGTGTCTTATTTCCTTCCTGATTTTGGTAATCTTTTTGAAAGGTAGTAGAAGGAGACATTTCAGTGTGTCTACTGTGAAACCTAGGAACTCCAGAGATCTGGAAGGGGACAGAATTGATTTTTCTTTGTTTATGATGAATCCTAAACTTTCTAGGAGATCCATCACAGTCTTCAGGTCTTTGGCTAGTTGTGAAGGATCTTGAGACATTATAAGAATGTCGTCTAAGTAAATGATTAAACGAATGCCCCTTATTCTTAGAGATGAGGCAACAGCTCTCATGACCTTGGTGAAGCACCAAGGGGCAGAGGAGAGTCCGAAGGGAAGAGCCTGAAATTGGTAAAGGTGATTTTTCCAGACAAATTGAAGAAAGGGTTGGTGGGATTCAGCCATAGGAATGTTGAAGTAAGCATCCTTTAGGTCCAGTTTGACTAGCCAGTCTCCCTCTAGAAGTAAATCCCTCAAGAGATGGATGCCCTCCATCTTGAACTGTCTGTAAACCAAATATTTGTTTAGTTCTCTTAAGTTTATGACAGGTCTCCAACCTTTGTCTTTCTTTTTTACAAGAAAGAGTGTGCTTATAAATCTTAAAGTTTCTAATGGGACCTCTATTATGGCTCTTTTCTGAAGCATAGAGGAGATCTCCTCCTCTATTATTTTTTGTTGCTCTGGAGAGAGAGGCATGTCTCTCGGTAAAGGAGTTTGTAAAGGTATGTGAGTCAAAGCCCATTGGAAGTGTTTAAGAACCAAGGATCTTGAGTGATCAATCTCCAATTGTGAAGGAAGTATTTGAGCCTGCCACCTACTTTTTGGGGGAAAGAAGGAGAAGGGAGAGGGGAGAGAGATCTCACTTGCAGGGTTGTTTGAGATGAAGGTTCCACTGGATTTAAATCCTCTGATGCGTTGGCCTCTAATTCTCTGGGGGTAAAATTGAGGCACGTTGTACTGCTGATACCCTCTTCTGAAACCACAGAATCTCTGAAATGGTCTTTGATTGAAGTGGCCGGAAGAGAGCCCCGTCTTCTGGCTCGCCCAAAGAGGTTAGGATTGAAAACTCTGCTCATATTTTGCTGGGCCTTGTCCAGAGCGGTGAAAGTGGAGACGTATTTCCCCAAGGATTTAATGAGGTCTTCTCCAAAGAGTAAACCTTTTGAGTTTTGCGAGGGTTCTTTATCCGTCATGTCAGTTAGTTTTGGATTTATTTTAGTCAAAACGACTTTGTCTTTCTGCATTAATGCTAGCGTTGGCATTAGCCAGTAGAATTAATGCTCTCTGGCTCCATCCCCTGATGAGATTGGTGTTGAGAGGGGTGCCATTGATGTGGCTGTCTTCTGCGGAATCTAGGATTCTAGCTAATGGTCCCAGTATGTCGAGAAGAAGGTCTTGGCACTCTTTCAGGGATTTTTCCATCCCTTTTCTTGGATCACTTCCAAGTTTTAATAGGAATTTAATGAGTTCAGGGTCCAAATTGGGGGTATAGCAGCTTTTATCCTCAGTAGAAGGTCTGGAGCATTCAGCTCTAAGGATGTTACGAGTGTCCCTTTCTAAGAGGTTTCTTATCCATTTTTTTATGAATTTTGTGACGTGGTCCTGAGGGAACCACTCAGAACTTCTTGGGTGTTTCATATTTAATGGGGAAAACATTTCTTCCCCTAAGGGGTCAAGGATAATGTCCTTAGAGGATGATGGGAGTTCCTCTTATGGATTGTAAAATTCTTGATCATCTTCATCAAGATCAAGGACATACTCATCAGGTGTGTCTGAGGATTCTATATCATTAGATTTGTTATCTCCCATATTGTAAAGAGCATTATGATATTTTGTGCCACTAGGGACACCCAGATGTTTTGTGCCGCTAGGGACACCCAGATTTTTTGTGCCGCTAGGGACACCCAGATGTTTTGTGCCGCTAGGGACACCCAGATGTTTTGTGCCGCTAAGGACACCCAGATGTTTCGTGCCGCTAAGGACACCCAGATAAGTCGTGCCGCTAGGGACACCTTGGGAGCTCGAGGTGCGAGGACTTCCATTAGAAAGTGAGGTGCTAAGACCTCCCTGAATTGATGAGGTGCTTGGACCTCCTATATTGCTCTTATCAATGTTTTTACTTTTCTTAAGTCTTTTACCCCTTAATTCAGTGATCTTGTCAGAGTAGGGGTTTGGAAATTTCTGATATTTCGTCCTCATCAGGGAGTGACCTTTTAGAGGACATGATCTGAATTAAGGTCTCAAACATGCAGTACCTCAATTCCTTATGAAGGATTTTTTGCAGGACTTTGTTGTCTATGTTAGGAGTAGGGGCAGAAGCCTTGTCCGAGTCAGAGTCAGAAATGGTATATAGGAAATGTTAACTTGTAAAAAGTGGTAAAGCTCTTTAATGTAAGAAAATTAGGGAGGATTTCCCTTAATAATAGTGACAAGGTTTATAGATGAAGGAATGTCAAGAGAATAATTCCTCTCTTATTATAATTAATTATGTTATAGAATGTTGAAAAGGCCAGTTAAATGAGGATTTCCTGCTAAAACCCCCCTTTTTTTTATGAATAAGTTTGTAAAATAATAACTACTTGCAGATGAAATCCGAAATAATAAAAGGTAGCGATGCACAGCCATGTTGGAGTGTGCAGCCTGCATCTGTGGAAAGAGGTGAAAAACTGGAGTTAAATGAAGACATTAGGTAAAGCTCATTATGGCATGAAGAAGTAGAACAAGGATGAAATTGAAGAATAATCGTTTACACAAAATATTAAGGTTCAATTAAACATCAAAAAATCTTTAAATATATTCAAATGTTAGAAATAGTACATAAGCTGAAAGAAAAGGCAGGTTAATCTGGTCAGTCACGCAAGGATGGGACTAGGGAAGGGGTGCAGGGAGATCTCCGTAAATTGGAGATCGGTATAGAGGCAGTAGGATGGGGGGTGGGGTTAAGCCACACACAAGGGAACTTCACAATAGAGATAAAAATGAATAATGGTAATGAAGGAAAATGAACTTATCTGCTTGGAGCCGCATTTAAAAGAAGCAGATTGTTGATGGCTCATGCCTCTCATGTGTTGCTATTGTTCTATTCTGGAACCTTTTAATATTGTGATGTAAGCGGCTGCTAGGACTGCTTTAAAGGAATATTGCATAATGTCAGCCTCCGTTCTTGTAATGAAATCTGAGAGACAAGCAGATGAATGGAGGGTGAGAGGGAGAGCACGGGGCAAGCAAACAGACAACTGAGGGTAGGGGCCAACAGATGGCGAACGGAGGGTGGGGGCAAAAGGAATGACAACAGAGGGTGGGAAGGAGGGCTAGGAGCAAGTCGGCAGACAATAGCGGAGGGTATAGGTATGAACAGGGGGAGAAGTACACAAGGGTGGGCAGCTAAAAAATATGCACTCTTGTAGAGTACTTAAATACAAAGAAAACAGTAATGCCCAAAAAACAGCATTGGAAGGACAGAAGTAATGCATCCATGCTCCATGAAGAGATAAACACATGAAGCGTAAGGAAGCCTACAACAGCTGACCTAAACAAAGCACAGAAATTAGTGTGGCCATGAAGTCAACCAATGATAAGCAAAAGAAGGGTTCTAAGCCCACTGTTAGAAAACAAAATGTCTCAAAGAGAAAGCACGTGCGTGATCTGGGCAAGACATGAAAAGAGGAGAGACGATAGGTGAGAAAGAGAAAGGAAAATAAAAATTACAAGAAGATTGTATGGAGAGTAAGTTGTGAAAGAAGGGGGAAGAGGTAAGGAACAGGGAGTGAGAGAAAGAGATAGAGAGAGGAGATAAGAACAAGCAAAAGAGATAGGATGTGGAAGAAAAGGGGGAACAAATAAGTGTGTTTTTAATGAAGAGAAAGAAGAAGATGAGCTAGAGAGTGAGAGAGATGCAAAAACAAGATATGGATGTCAAATATAAAGGGGGTAAAGGGATAGAGAGGGCATGGGAATTAAATGGTTGTTGAGGATACAGGGGTAGAAAGAAAATAGGTGGAGAGAGAGAGGAAGTGAGGAGAAAGGAAAAAGGAAAAAGATGGTAAAGAGCGCACAGAGAGAAGACAAGCATTTGCAATGCAATTGGTCCTGCCATTGGGACCTTATATGTATTTAGCTATGCAGCACATTAGCCTGGGTGCTGAAACATCTACTGTTCTTTAACATGGAAGGAAAGTAAGCACAAAACTGCGTGACACGCCAGGTATGGGAACACAAGGAGAGAAATATTGCCTTTCAGCGGGAAATTGTATAGTCCAAAGCTCTGTTTTTAATATAAAATCAGGGCATTCGGTGGCCAAATCACTGAGAATACAAGATATGAAAAAAATATTATTGTCTACAGGTGCTTGAGAAAGACAATTTCTATGGACTGGAATCTAGAGAATGCTAATGTGATTCTGGTATTTTACTGACCTCTGTTGGTCGTTTTCTATCAAGGAAGTTAAATAGAGGCAGTTGGCAGAAAAGTTAAAAAAAAATCCCTCAGCAGAAAGCAATTGTGGTATTCTACTGCCCTCTTCTGGTCGTTTTCTATCAAGACAGTTAAATAGAGGCAGTTGAAGAAGCAGAAAGCAGTTCTGGTATTTAACTGACCTCTACTGGTCGATTTCTATCAAGACAGATAAATAGAGGCAGTTGAACAGAAAAAAAGTCCCCAAGCATAACCAGACAGGTCCTGGGGCTGATTCCAGAGCCCACAAAGTACATACATATATGAGTATATACTGAAGTATATACATGAGGTCTCGAATACTCGACCTAAAAAAAGGTGAGTAAGGGGATGAGGCTGCATGAGAAAACAAGTGTTGATAAAGAGCAGAAGGGGATACGGAGGAGAAACAGTCAAAGGGGAAAGAGTTGAGAAAAGAGAGAGCTAGTGATAGGTAGAAGTGAAGAGAGGAAAAACCGTAAGAGAAAGAATTTCAAATACCTGCAAGTATAGGAGTAGCTATGATTAGTACAGTTGGTGCAATGACACGTGCCCAATTAACTCCAAATATGACTGTCCTTTAATACCGACCTTGGCCGCGAGGGGGCCTCTTTAGTTTTTGCTTGCATTGGGGCCACTGACAGGCTTGCTTCGCCACTGGATCAGAATGGATGAATCGTTTTAGTTATTGGCATTTGGAAATATTTAGGAATTACAGCTGAACCTTCCTTTCAGATCTGATTTCTTTCTAATAGCCTAAGCTGTTAGACTAAGCTCTTTATCCAGGAGATCACACATCAAAGGTAAAATGAGTTGCATATGGCGAGGTAGATTAAGGTAACTAACCGCATTCCTGATTAAAGAGCCAGTGGGAGCAGCGCTAGATGGTTTTAATTCAGGGATCTTATAATTATGATTTTCTTTTTTTTTTCTGTAAGCAAAACTATGCTTAATAATAGAACACGGAAGGCCTGATTTAAGGAGCCTGGCATTGGTAATTTCTTTGCATTGAATTCTCCAGTGGAAATTACAATTACAGTATTTTACTACTGCTTTTTGCATGATCACCCCTGCCTCTACGCGCAGCACTTCCAGCACAGTAGGGGCATGATGTACAACATCATTTAGCGGTAGCCAAACCCGCGGTTTACAAAATCGTAAGGTTTATGACCTCAGAATGTCCTTTGACTGTATTCTAAACTCATTTGTGAGTCAGAAAGCATCACCGGCTCACAAATGGGTTTTGAGACCCAATACAAATTGCTATTAGAGGGGGGCATGAAATGGACATCTCCGCCTAGCTGCAATTCCATCAGAATGGTATATATCAATAGTTTGTGACTGCAATTACGTCACAGACCATTGATAAGTTATGGACTTCTGTGCAATTCAGATTCTTCTTCATTCACATGATCTGTCCTCAAAAGGTAGGACAAGAAATACTGAGAGGATTTTAATATAGAAGCATGCCCTGCGGAAAGCAGATGGGCAACAATATTAGTAAAAGGCAAGCAGCCATTGATTTAATATGTCCTCTCTAATTGGCTTCTCCTTTGCACTGTGTAACTGTCTAGCCAGTTCACTAGTAATCATCCCACCATCATATTGGCATCAAGGGAAGACCAGGTATACACCTAAGAGACTTTGGGCCAGATGTAAGACCATTCTAAATTGCAAGTCGCAATTTGCGCTAGATTGCGAGTCGCAAATTGAGAGTCGCAATGTAGAATGTACAACAGTGTCAGAGACACTGATTGCGATTCCCAATGGGGTCGCAAAAATGCGAGGCTCATGAATATTAATTAGCCACTCGCAATTTGTTTCCCCATTGGGAATGGCTAGCTATCCCAGGGATGGTGGCCGGCTGGGCTCAGCAGACCTCCATGTCTGGGACTACTTTTAAATAAAGCATTTTTTTAAAAATGCATCCCGTTTTCCTTAATGGAAAACGGGATGCATTTAAAAAAAAAAAATGTTTTCGTTTAATTTTTTAAGGGCAGGTAGTGGTCCCTAGCACCACTGCCTGCCCCTAAAAAAAAATTTCCCTCGCAATTTGCTTCCCCATTGGGAATGGCTAGCTATCCCAGGAATGGTGGCCGGCTGGGCTCAGCAGACCTCCATGTCTGGGACTGCTTTAAAATAAAGCATTTTTTTAAAAATGCATCCCGTTTTCCTTAATGGAAAACGTGATGCATTTAAAAAAAAAAAAAGAAACGTTTTCATTAATTTTTTTTAAGGGCAGGTAGTGGTCCCTAGGACCACTGCCTGCCCCTAAAAATACTTTCCCCTGCATTTGCAAAGGGGAAGGGTTCTCCTAGGGACCCCTTCCCATTTGCAACTGCATTACCACCCTCTACAAGAGGGCAGTAATTTGCAAGTGTTTTGCAACTGCAATTTCCGTCGCAAAACATTTGTACATGGCTTGTGAGTCGCTATAAGGGAGGGAGCACCCCTTTCTAATAGCAAGTCGCAAATCACAATTTTGTGAGTCGCAATTTTTTGCGAGTCGCAAAATAGTGTATGTACATGGCCCTATCAGATCGAGCTTGTGCAAACGGGTCGCAAACCTGTTTGCGCATTCTAAATCTCGTCGTACATCTGGCCCTTTCCACCTGTGCTGCACCTTTAACAGCGTCACTGGCAGCTCACTCAAGCAAAATGTATTTCTGCCATATGCTATAAGGTTTGAATTCACCATAGCATCTGCATGTATGTATGTGGTATTCTATAGCATAAATCTAGCCAAAAGGCAGCAGAACAATGGTCTTTGAAGAGGTGCATCTTCAACTCTTTCCTAAATTAGAGCATTGTCGGGGAAGTACTGATGGATGTTGTTTCCGATCCTGGGTGCATTGATGAAAAAGGTCTCTGTTTTGTGTTTCTTTCCACTTCTTAGATTGCAGTTTGATGATATACTGCCTGCATGTTTGCCGAGAACCACCACAGATGGTGAGCTTGTCTACAAGATAAGTGGGGCTGCTAGTCATTTGGCTCTGTAAGTGATGCCGCTGGTCTTGAAGATTGTGGAGGCTGCTTCGGAGGTCCAATAGATTATGTGCTCATATTTCTTCTTGTCCTGGTTGAGACATGCTGCCATGTGTTAGATACCCTTAAGTGGTACTTGTGTGGAGTTTGGGGGGGGCCATAGTGTAGGTTGTTACCACCATCCAAATATGAGAATACGAGGGTTTGAACAGCAGTTCTGAAGTTGTTTTCTGGAAGAAATGGTTCCACTTTCTTTAGAAGAGAGAGCTGCTACAAGGACTTTTTTTGGCAATGGCTTCCTTGAGGGTGTCTTGGTTGTGTTGAGCTTCAGACATAAGTTAAACATCCAGGTCTGAATAATGTACAGGCAGTCCTTGAAATTGGATGTCTGAAGCAGAGGAGAGGATATCCTCCTGCCCTGTATGAGAAGTACTTGTGTTTATTCGATACTGGAAAAGTAGGCATAATTTTTACCAATCACTTTAAAAACCAGGCCTAAACTGTGCCTAAATACCATAAAGGTGAACTTGTGTTTGTTCACTTGGTGCACACTTTTTATTTGCTATTCTTTGATAAAAATGGGCATAAGTTATCGATATACACGTCATGTGTAAGATCTGAGGTGGATTATTGGTCCAATTCTGAAAAACCTCTAATTTCAAGAAAAGAACCCAGGAGAACTCCTGGGCTGATGCTCTAGAACATAGAACTCTGAAGACTATGGGAAGGCACGGGGTGCAGGATCATGAATAGCACATTCTCTGTAGAAATTGTGCGTGCAATTGGATTTTCAGATTTGCTTTGCAGATAGTGCTGAATATTATAAATTAATTGAAAAATATCAGTGTTGAACCAAACTACATTTAATCTGAATACTTGGTAGGGAATAAGAAAGTAAACTATACCATGGAAAGCAGTTCAAACAAGTTTTGCTACCCTGGGCAAGGGCACTGTATGACACTCGTTCTCCAACTCCGGAGGAATATTTTCTACTTGTAGCTTCGGTCTAGCAGGCAAGGTGACATATTCACTTCCGATAATGATGCCCAAGTGAATGGATCTGGAATTCTTAAACACCATCAGTTCTGCATACTAACATATGTATTCAGGGGTGCCCAAGGTAAATCTAGGAGTTCCATGCCAGGCATTCAGGAAAACCACTATGTAAATGAGCTATATTTAGATTAATTGCATGCTTATTTATCTTCTTGTCATTGGTGTGGCCCAGTAGAAGTGTTGCCATGTCTCATGAATGACAGATCAATGCTATTTTTGGCATCCCTGACCATGTCTGATGGTTTGTAGCCAAGAGATTGCGTGTATGGTTGTACGGCTAATGGGTCTCCCTAAGTAGGTGTGAAGAGTTTCATGTCACCATTGAGAGTCAGATATTTACTTAAATCCTGCTGCGGTGACCATGTCTCTGCATCCATGCAAGCCAGTGGCACAGGAATTAGTGTTACATTAGGGGTGTTACATATGTGCACAAAGATACTTTGAGGAATCATTGTGGAGTATCAACTAAGAAATATAATGTAGCTTTGTGGCTCACCCATTTAAGTTGTACTACATGAGTTTGGAATTTCTCAAAAACGATACCATTTGCATGTTCCACTCAAATGCAGTATGGAGAGATACCCAGTGTTACCTGAGAATTACTCAGGAGATCCGTCCCTTCTGCAGTATACAAAACCTCTTGTGAGGTCCAGCCAGATGACAGAGGTCAGATCTAAAGGAGACGGCCTCAAAACACGCAACCCTGTTGACTGTAACAGTAACTGTGATTCACCACAGGCACACTAGGGTGTCTTTCACAACTCTTCTTATGGCCCCTCCGGTCTCAGGTTTGTGCTTAATAGATATACATGTATGAGAACTGAGCACAAATGAGAAAGGGGAAGTGAAAAAAAAATATGAAAACGTGGACCTGCTGGTACATTTTGTGTTGGTTGTCACTTACCCTGCTGTGTGTCAGCGAAGATTTAACAACATTTAATCATAATGAACCTGACAGCATCATCTAGGAGTTTATTGGGTAATCTTTATAAGTAAATGAGTATACAACTTAACATGGCCAGAGGTGAAGATCCCCAGAGATCCATCAGAACTCTTTCAAGACTTCCTGTTGCACCTGACTGAAGACTTTGCACATGGTTTCATACTGATTGTGATCAGTGTGGACTTGTAGATGTCCCATGTTCTGTTCTCAGGTAACTCCTGGGCTTATGCCGGTATGTCAGCTATAATTTGGCCAATGGATTTGAACAATGTAATTAGAGTGGTATTGTTCCACTTTAATTTTCAGCTAAAGGTAGCTGAATGGTTCTGAGCGATAAATGCAGAGATTGTGCCCAAACTATAAAAGCCCACAGTAGAAAAGCAAACTGTATGCCGGCCCAGTTGTTTAGGTGTGCTGTTGACTGGCAGAAAAACACACCGGACAAAACCCTCAGTTATTGCATGCCGGACAGACCATGAATGTATGCTCTATTGCTTTAAATGCAGTGGGGGTGGTGGGATTAGACACAATTCGGGAGACCATTCTGAGCACAAGACTAATCTTTCAATGTTCACTGTTCCACCTGACACCAGAGGATGTGAGTGTGTTCTGGGGAATGGATTTGACTACTTTAGTGGCCTATGCTTGGTTCTACCCTTAAGGGGAATAGCAACAATATAGCCTTGCCTCATTAAGAGGACTTCTCCAAGGGGGCGTGGCTATTGAGCTGGACAATATGGTGGCGCCACTCTGAGATCTGTAGACGCGAGACCTTCACTACCAAACGGGGGATGGTTTCAGCGCTCACCGGGCTGGGAGACAAGTATACATTTCAAGCCCTCATAATGGTGAGTTGCAGGAACCCTTTCAGAAGGCTCTGCGTTGCCTCTTTCTACCAGTTGGTCTCAGGGGATTTTCCTGTGACTGGGGAAGGTCGTACCCTTCATTTTGGAATGAGGAGGGCACGCTTACCTGTCAGCTTACTTTTCTCCCCTCAGGGGAACTAATTCAACCCTGAGGTCAGCGCTTTCAGCATTGTATATCCTATAATGACCCTTAATACTTTTTGAAAGAGTGCTGCCTCAGCCAATTTAACGCTCATGTGCCTTTCTTTTACTCCTATGATTGATTTGAAGTGGGCCATTTTTCTTCGACATCCTTGTTTATTAAATCACATTGAACAGCTGTTACTCAATTTATTTATTTTTTCCTTCGGCTCTTGGCTCCTTTTCTTCATGGTTTGTTCTCCTTCCAGGAGTATTCTCCATGAGATAGCTTTGCCATTTTTCCTCATTTCCCTTTAATGGGAAAAATATGATATCTTAAACTTTCTGGTGCACCAAAGAGTACTCTATCGCTGAATTTGGGACTCATCCACAGCGACAGGGAAGATGCTGCTTCACAGAATTCAGACTCTCCTTCAGATACTCGTCCTAAATCTTTTTCTTGCAAAGAAATATAAGTTGGTATAAACAAGAGACCTAAAAAAGATCCACTCTCACCAACAAAACCAGCGCCAGCTTCTATGGAAGCCATCCTAGATGAAATTTGTGCGCTACGACCATTTATGGAAGAGACTACTAAGACATTGCAACAGCTAAATGATAAATGGTCCTCTTTAGAGTCTCGTGTTTTGTTAGTGGAACAAAAAAACTGAAAATTCACAGCAAGAATCCACACATATAACACACCTGGAATCAGAAGTGTGTATGCTTAAAAAACACTCTGAACATCTCGAAAAAAATCGTAACCGCAGAGATAATCTGCGCCTTTACGGACTTCCGGAAAACGTGGAGAGAACTAATTCGACAACTTACTTTTCAACCTTTCTGCCAAAACATCTTGGTATCTCTAGATCTACTCCTCTCATACAAAGAGCTCATAGACTAGGTCCTAAAGTTTCTGCGGTACCACGAGGAGTTATTGTATTTTTCTTGCAGTATACTGATTTGTTACAAGTATTATCTTATGTTAAATAAAAAAAACATCTGGGACAGTCACAAGCTGTTCTTTTCTCAGGATGTCGCTAAAGTTACTGCTGACCGTCTGAAACAATTTCTGGGTATATGTGCCCAGTTGAGAACCATGAATTTACGTTATGGTCTAATTCACCCCTGCTTATCTAAAGTGACTTATAGGGATAAAACAACAACTTAGGATGAGCCTGCTGCACTTTCACATTTTCTTCAGTTACATGAGGGAGAGGTTATAAAGACTTCGAGGATTATTTGATATATTTTTCATTTTTCTGTCCTTTTCCTCTGCTTAAGGATTTTATATGATTTTGTCTCTCTTTAACGTTTTCTAATCTGCAATTGATTCCTATTTTATCACAGGTTGTTTGTCCTTGCACTTTGTCCCCATAAATATTTTTATTCTCATGTGGTATTCCCGCATACGTCAAACATTCCCTGTCGTCTGATGGAGTTCAGATGTTGTTGCTGTCATCTCTTGATGTCGCCGACCCCCTCCACGTTGACATGTTTTGTAGGTATGTCCCTCAGTCGTAATATTATGACTTTTACTGTCTTTTTGTTTCCTGTTTTTCTGTTTTCCTGTCACTAGTTCATCTCATCCTCCTACTCGATTTTCCTCTTTCTCTCTACCCTCTTTTTTCCTTTTTCTGCCTAGGGGGTCTTTCCCTCTCCCCTCTCCTCATTTCTCCCATCTATATGCTATTATTTTATTGTCTTTACTATTTTGATCTTTTTCTATTTAAGCATGGCAATGTAGACAGAATAATTGTACGTCCTATTACTTTAATATTCCATTCCGGGTCACCTCATGGAATATTGAAGGGTAAATAACCCTATTAAACAGAAGAGAGTTTTGTCTCATTTAGCCAGACTCAACACAGATGTCACCTTGTTACAAGAAACTCACCTTTCAGAGACAGAATCAGCTAATTTGAAAAAATGTTGGATAGGCAATTTGTTTGCTGCACCTGCTAAGGGGAAGAAAAATGGTGTACTCGTCCTCTGCCATAGGAAACTTCATGCTTCTGTTGTTTCTCAGGAGACCGACTGATGGTCGTTGGATTGTTGTTAAATTACTGATTGATAAGATACCTTTAACAATTTTTAACGTTTATGGTCAAGTTTCAGTTTACAATACTTTTTGTACGAAAATATGTGATAAATTAATAATGTGTGGTGATGATTATATTATTTTTGGTGGTGATTGTAACCAAATTCATATTTCTGTATTACATAGGATTTCAAAAGTCAAGTTTAGTCATACTAAAATGTACTCGCAATTTCGTTCTGCCATTCACCGTAATTCACTGGTAGATAGCTGGTGGTGATGTCACCCAGACCTTCAAGAGTATATCTTCTACTCAAACTCACACCACTCACATAGACTATATTTTTCTTGGTGAATCCCTGGCTCAACATCTCATTCATTCTGACATAGGATCTATACTCATGTCTGACCATGCACCAGTGTGTACAGCTCTTGATCTCATTCCTTTCTCCCCCCATGCAGACATATGGCATTTCAATACCATCTGATATACCATATTAGATAATACATTTACCCCTCAATTGGAATCCTTTATTTCTGATTTTCTCCTCTTTTTAACAGTACCCCAGATACTTCCTTTGTAATGGGTTGGGACTCTTTTAAAGTAGCGGCCAGAGGATTTATAATTAATTTTGTTTCACTAAAGAAAAAGCATATGCAGTCTCAATCAGACCAATTGCTTGTTAATATTAAATCTCTGGAGCATGCATATTATAATTCTAAGAATAATAATTCCCTATCACAGTTAATTGCCACTAAAATGCAATTTAATAGGTTGACGACGAATTCTGTTTCCAAGTTTTTTAATGAAGTGCAGTATGTGCTATGATGGTCAAAATAAGATGGGGAAGTTACTTGCAAATTATTTAAAAATTAAGAAAGATAGAACCAAAATACATCTACCCGGAATGTTGCTGGGACTACTTTCTTTAAAAGGATATTCTACAAAAATTTGCCAATTTTTATACTATGTCATATTATTCTGAATTGCAACTTCCAGAATCTGATCTGACTGATTATTTTCAATCCATTCCTTCTCCTCCTTCCCATCATAATAATTTTGATTTATTAGAAGTTGATATTACAAGTCCAGAGATATCTCATGCAGTTTCCATTTTACATAGATGGAACGCTCCTGGCCCTGATGACTTTACTGTACAATTTTATAGTAATTTTTCTAAACTGCTTTCTCCATATCTTCTACTTCTTTATGCTTTTTTTGTTATTAAAGGAGTTTTCTGTGGTTCCTTTCAAGAAACCATGAGTTGTTTAATCCCTACGGAGAATAAGGACTAACTCTCAATGCAAATATTATTGTCCTACTTCTTTAGTGAATACTGATTACAAAATCTTTGCTAAGATTTTGGCTTTACCTATTGACCCTATTTTACCTGATTTGATAGAATCTGAACAATCTGGTTTTATTAAGGGTCGCGTGGCTTCAGACAGCGCTCAGGTTCTTTTCAACATTCTTAGCAAGTCTCCTACACTAGATCATCCATTTGCCGTTATTGCCCTCAATGCAGATAAGGCTTTTGATCGACTCTGTTGGGAGTTTATGATCAAGGCTTTAAAATGGATTGGTTTTCCTCCTAAATTGATTGCTCGCATATCTTTGTACTATGCTGGCCCTAAAACTGCTGTGTTCGTTAATGGCATTCTTTCCGATTATTTTTCTTTATCACAGGTGTTCGTCAAGGTTGTCTCCTTCCCTCCCTTTTGTTTATTATAGCACTTGAACCTTTTTTAACAAACCTAAGGCAAGATAGTCTCATTAGTGGTGTCTCTCTGGGTTCCCAACAAATTAAAATGTCAGTGTGTTCGGATGATATTCTTTTATATTGTGCTGATCCCGTCACTTCCCTTCCACTGTTTTTCCAACAGGCATCCACTTTTTCTAAGTTGTTCAGGTATCGACATAATGCAGATATATGCGAAGTGCTACCCTTGAATGTTTTGCTCACACTGGATTCACCTGGCAATACACTAAACAACAATACCTAGGTGTATGGTTTTTACATAACGTTAAAGATACTTTCAAAGTAAACTTTTATTCTATTCTCAAGTCATTGACTGATAGCATTGACCATTCGCATCCACTTTTTTTTTTTATCCTGGTGGGGAAGAAAGGATTAAAATGATGCTCACTCCTCTTATTTTATATCTTCTTACAATGATTCCAATCTCAATCTCTAATTATTATTTTAAGAGAATAGATTCCCTCTTATTAAAATTTCTATGGAAAGGCACGCCTTGTCCTCTCTAAAGAAAGATAATTCTAATGGGGGCCTTAAATTTCCAAATTTTAAACAATATCATTATGCTTTCTCCCTAAAACAAGCTACTAGATGGGTTTCTTCTGATCCCCTCACACATACCCTTTTATGGTTACAGCTAGAACAATCTTTTATTGTACCATTTACGTTTAAGGAGATTCTTACCTTTATTTCTCCTATAGCTTGATTACGACCTCCAGTCATTTCCCACTCTTGTAAAATTTTGAATCCTCTTCTTACATTATCTTTTCTTGCATCTAATAATCATAAACAATTACCCATCTGGTTTATGTTGGATTTCTCAGCTTTATTCAAATGATTGGCTACTGTCTTTCTCTGAACTTCAATCACAATTTTCTTTACCATCTTCTTCCAAAAAACAGTTTCCTCATCTATGTAATTCCCATATTCATTACATTTGTAATTTACCATCTACTGTCTCTTCGCCGTCAATCTCGGCTAGGCTCTTTCCCTTTCTTACTGTCAATCCATCAGCATCCACCATCTATAAGTTATTACAGCTATAGGCTCAAATCAAAAGTTGAACTTGCCTAGGAGCAAGATTTGGGGGCTACTACTTATTGGGATAAGATATGGCTTAAAATACGCAAAACTACAAAAACTGCAAACACTACTAAGACTCTCTATTTCGTGTATTGCCAGTCACTTTTTACGCCTACTGTCTTAAAGTTCTTTGCTCCAAACATTTCCTCTTCATGTTGGTCCTCCTCTTGCCCCGTCGCTGATCTTAAACATATGTTGTTTGAATGCTCTGCTATCCATCATTTTCGGGAACTTAGGGGTCTATTACGATGCCACGGGCCCCAGGAAATGGGACCACCCGCTATGTGTGCGGCAGTCTCGCATGTGCAATTAGGATGAGCCTACCACACTGGCGGACGCATCCCGCATTTTTTCATTGCGGCGGGCGGTGCTGTCAGCAGCATCCGCCGCAATACAAAACAGGCATTTGTGCATTTGCATGCAAAACGTGGCAGGCACTGCGCGGTGCCTGCCACACAGTCCATGCAAATGCAGGGGGGTGCCATAGGTACCTCCATATGCCCCCCACCGCCCCAACATCCTGGGGGCCCGCAACGGGCCCCCAACTGAGGAATCTGCATGCCTTTCTGCCGCCACGGAAAGGCTGCTTCCTGCTGACATCGTAATATGGATGGCAGTGTTTAGCAGACACCGCTACCATATTAAACCCTTTTCCGCCCGGTCGACTCGTCGACTGGGCGGAAAGGCGGTGGACGGTCTTCCCGTCCGCCATGGTACCCCCCCGCCATCATAATATGGCGGGGGAGAAATGGGAGGTGGGCGGGGGATGATGTCGGGCGGATTGCCACCGCCATGTGGGTGATGGTGATCCGCTCTACATCATAATAGACCCCTTAGTCTGGTCTCAAATTAATAAGATTTTTAATGTCATCTTTTCCTTTACCTTCAATAATATTTTTTTAGGTAGCCTAACCTCTTAATGGCCTCACTCAAGTCCTGGTTTTCGATTAATAGATTTATTACTGGCTGTCACATTTCACCTAATTACATAAAATTGGAAACTAGCCCATAATGTGACTTTTAGGTCTTGGTGGAATGCTATTTGATTTCATCATAGATTAGACACACATTACGTAACTCCTATCTCCCTCGCAATTAAAGGAGAGTTTTTATGGTTGTCATTATTTACATTTTTATCTCTTTGTACCTCTTCCAATGGGATTAATATCTCTGTTCCGGATGAAGTAGGCAAACCACCTTGAATTTAATTTCCACCCTGCCTGTGCAAAATTCTGTGATTGTATTTTGTCAAATAACATAATTGATAGACGTTGCTTTAGATCTTTCTTGCCTTAGTCTCTACAGTGTATTAAATTGGGTTTTATTTCCTATTTTTGATATAGTAAGTTGTATATGCCCTCTCTCCCCTTTTTTCCCTCCCTACCTATTTTGCTATACAGTTTATTATGATATGTAGAGTTCTGTATCTTTTAATTACTTTGTTTGTATATGATTTTTCTCTAAAACCGATATATATACATAACTGTTACTATGTATTGTTTCTTACGGACTTATGCTTTTCTTAATTGTTGTATCTCTACTTTTTCTCTAATAAATTTTAACTTAAAAAAAGAGAACTACTCCAAGCTGGTGCTACAGAGCTGTATGCAAAGTCCAACACAACTACATTATACTGACCACCAATGACAGTATTTATGACAAATGGGGGTCTTTAGTTGGAAGCCAGAGTCAATCAATAGGTTTGTGCGTTCAAAATTCCATATCTTTCACCAACCAGTGAATAGCACATTTTTCAGGCATTTTGAGCTAGAGGTGTCCAGATTAGCACTTAGCGGGGCAAGGGATATACTTTTTGGCAGGCACTAACCAGACCTCTGAGGTGGGGTTCACCTCTTATTGGGCAGGTCTGCCCCCTGCATGCAACTGGGGGTGGATGGCTCTTTGCTGGAGTCAGCATGCCAGGAATGATCATTGTAGGTCTTCTCTTCTCTCTTCTGCTTTGTGAAAGCAGAACAAGAATACATGTTTTCATGAATGTACCCCATATATCTGGAACTCTCTCTTAAGGGTCATTCGCGCAAAACCAAGTCATTTAGGGTCCCAGGATATCAATAATATACATATTTAGTAATGTGAAGCTCGACATCTAGCTGGGTACCAAAAAACATTTTATGGTTGCATTTTTAGCTCAATATATGCTTTTATATTGTGCGCCGTGGACCAGAAAAAATCTAATTTCAAGGCACAAGAGGGAAGTGGCAAGGGCAGGAGATTGAGGAGGAGCAGATGACAGGACAAGTTAAGGGCAAATAAAGATAAGACGAAGTAAAAAAATTACAAAATAGTTTAGGAATTATTTCTGCATCATGAGCAAGTCTATTAATGAGGTTTATTTTTCAGCACGGCTTTGAGAATCTTATTGCAGGTCATTTTTGCATGAAGGGGGAAGATCATTCTATAATTCAGTACCCTCTGTAGTGATTGTACTATGGAATATTGAAGGAAGAATATCCACGGTTGCAGAATATTGTTACAAAAAGATTGAGGGATAAAATATTGAAGAGATAATTGCACAGTGGGAGGTACAATTTACAATGCTATATATAGCACCAAGGTACATATATGCGGTGTTTCATATAGAAAATCTATACAAACTTACCTTTTGAAATTCTATGCCTCAATATTCTAGTCATGATATTCTGTCACGAATATATTCTGCCTGCGACATTCACAACCTACACTCCCTGTAGCAGGGTGTTTCCAATATAGCCCTCTTCGTTGCCAAATAGTGGTAGGGGCTGATTTAGAGTTTGGCGGAGAGGGTTTACTCCTTCACAACGGTGACAGAATACCCTTTTCGCCAAACTGAAGGTGGCCCACCTGATATACAGTCAGACGGACCTTAAGTATGTCAATGACGTAGACTACTCCATCTCCATCGCTGACGTACTCCTCTGGCCGCTCGACAGAGGGAGCGTCATCAGAGCCCCATGCCCACAATAAAGAGCTTAAAAAGGGGAATACGTACTAAGCCCCTTTTTCTTACAATTGTCAGAGAGTTGACAATGTAAAACCCTTTCTTATTGTATTTGTCGAACAGTTTAAAATGTGAGTCACTTCTTATGGAGTTTGTCATGGAGTTCACAGTGTAAAACCCCTTCCTATTGTATTTGTCAGAGTTCACTATATAAATTCCATGCCTATTGTGTTTCTCAAAGGAGTTCACAATGTAAATCCTTTCCTATTTCCCTGTTTTTCTAGAATTCACAATCTAAAACTCCTTCCTAATGCATTAGTCAGGGTTCACGATATAAAACTCCTTCCTGTTGCATTTGCAATATGTAATCCCATACATGTGATGTTTGTCAACGGAGTTCACTTTGTAGCACAATTTCCTGTTGTATTAGCCAGAGAGTCCACAATGTAAAAACACTTTGTAAGGTTTTTGGAGAGGGTTCAATAAAGACCTATTGGTTTGAACATATGCTTTTCACAATAAAAATATTCATGCCTCCTACCATTGTCATAACGTTGTAGACTAAACAGATCAGACATATGGCATCTGACACAACTTTTCCCAATGAACCAATCAGGCCTGCAGCCTAGACCATTTGCCTGCCATCGTTACCAACCAAACCGTACCATATTGAGCACAATCTGTGCAATAAAGCCACACTTTATTTAGTTGCAGCACACAACTTCAACCCAGTTAAATCCAGAAGGGTGGAAGACCAACATTTGGGTGGAGCCAAACCCCTCTTGCAGTAGTGTCTCTTAAAGCTCTTTTCTGCTGATCACGCATGGTCTAGTGATAGATGAGCATTCAGCCAGACCTAATAAAAAGAAACACAGCAGCCAGGAACAAAGGGTGTAGAAGAATACAGGATTTTGGCTAAAGTTCTTTAAAGGAAGGATACAGAACACAAATTGTCTCAGAAGGGTTAAACAGCAATGTTTAGATAGATTTAGAGAGTAGATTTTGATGGTGATGGATCCTAAATGAAGACCTTTTGGAATATAAACAAGGAGTTCCTGGCTACATTCAGAGCAAGGAAGTGTTAAATAAAATATACATTTCAACATTGTACTGACCCCTGCAATATCACATGGGCTTTGACATAAGCACTCTCCTTTACTCTAATGGGGGGTGGTCAGGCCCAAGCACTGGTATATCCTGGGTCCTACAATACCTGCGCACAATTCACACAAGGACTAACACTTGAAAGTGCAATTTACACAAGCAAACCTTTTGATGTATGTGTGCAAGTAATTCACAAAAGGTGATTTGGCACTCTAAACCAGTTTAGCCATGCGTAAACCCCAGTTTTTACCGATCAATAATACTTCTATCAGTGAAGATAGGAAATACCATGGAAAGTTTGAATACACACACTAACTCATCTCTGTGGCTGTTCACAAACTATTTGGTTGCATATTCCAAGCCAGCCATGCAAAGTCATGTCCATGATGGGAATAGGAAGGGAACACCCTTTGGTGGGGTGTAGGGGAATGGTTTCTCCAGAAAGCTCCCTCCCAGCTCTGGGCCATGCTCACAAGCAAAGCCACACCATTCGACTGCCACTGGTTTGCCGGCATCAAACACCCTAGAAGAAATCTTCGGACTTGAAGCACTCTGAGCCTAAAGCTACTTTGGTGCCGCCAGACTAGCAGCCACCTTCGGCGATGAGACGCATAACGCTGAGTGTGCAATCTTCCTCCACCTCTGAGGTTCAAGATCACCCCATCTTGCAACGCCTGCAGGGTGAACTCGATGCCTGCCAACAGCAGATCCTGATGCACCCATTGACGGGTCGGATCCTCGCCCAGCCTCCTCTAAAGGTCTAAGAGTCTGCTCCACACAAGAGGAAGCGCACCGCTCCCTACTCTTTAACCCCTTGTGTGCCCATGACGAGCTGGACTCGTCATGGGCCGCGGTTGCGCTGTGCCCATGACGAGTCCAGCTCGTCATGAACCCTGCCCGCTAATGCAACGGCCGGCACAGGGCGGGGAAAGGGCGTGGCACACAAGGGGTTAAAGAGTCCGTAAATACCAGGATTATCACCCACAGGGTCGGTAAGTATAAAGTGTATCCCTCTGACCCGGTTTACACTAGGGTCAAATTTCCACCCTTGTTGCTCACACCATCGATAAGCGTGCCAATGCCCATAGCACGGGTGTTGCACCACTTCCTGACAGAGAGAGTAAAAAGATAGATATGGCAGGGCTGCTCACTCTGCCACACAGTTGTGTACAACAGAGCACATTGGGATGAAATGGAGGAGCTTCTTCAGTACCGCCCGGGCCAGCAAAAGAAAAGGGGACAATGCTTGTAGCAGAGAACAAACTTATCTCCAACACCAACATTCAGAGTGCTTTCGATGCTGCTGATACCCTTGCTTAGGGAAAAATATCCATTGTCCTCCTTCACTGACCCACTTGGCTGTGTGTTTCTGGCTTCAAGTCGGAAGCACAGCAGCATCTGCTTAGCCCGTCCTATGATGGGTCACACCTCTTCAGACCGCAGGTTGACCAGATGCTGGAAAAGATAAAGCATGGCCATGATCTGGGGTTGACGCTCGTGCATACCAATAATTTCCAAAATTCAAAGTCGTTGCATACATTTACCACTTCCTCGTGTCTTATGTATTTTTGTTTTACTCCATATAGTAATTTCAGCAAACTTTCCTTGAATACAAAGGGTATAAGAATCCTACATTTAGTATACCTGTACTTGAGAGTACCGATACTGTGAGTATTACTACTTCAGGGAGCAGGAATTTAGGCGCTTGCAACTGGTAGCCCCTGAGAAATAGGCAATAAAACAATTTCCTTCAAAAAATCCACCTGTTATTCCCAAATTTCAGGCCATTTTTCATCCAGACATTTGCTTGCTTTGAGCAGATTAATTTTTCAGGTGAAAAACCTACAAGCTGCAGTATTTCTATGACACTTGTTGCTCTTGGTGGGCTGTAACTCCCTAGAATAACTGACTCTCAAAATAAGAAATCCTTGGAGTCTGCAGAAGCAAAGACTAGGCCACTGATCCCCCCATAGGGTAATTACCCAACACACTACTCGAAAGAACTTCATAATGGCAATCGCCTCCGAGAGAAGAGTAATTGGGATGAGAGAGAGAGAGATCCACTGCAGTGCTTAATTTGAGCGAGTGGTTTCCGGGGCTCGACACCAGCACTTAACTGTCAGTTAATTATTAACTCACTATACATTAAAAATGAATATTACCTGCCACCCAAGCCATTCTTATTATAGCTTTGGGGGCCTGAAATAGTCCGAATTGTCACACCTGTGGGAGTGTGAGTGTTAGTACTTGTGTTGTTACTATCACTGGCGGAGCTGGCAGGGGCAATGTGTGGTGCAGGCTGCAGTGGCCTCCTGACGAGAGCCCTGGCACTTATCCTTTTGCAAATTAAGCCCCGAGCCACTGTAAATGGTTCCGGAGGGCTGAGTGGCTTGGGAGTCCAGCTTCGGGTTCTTCCTCATGTCTCAATTGGATTCCTAGGAATCGCAGTTCTACTGAGCAACCCCTAAGATAAGAACAGATATGAGGTTATGAGATGCACACCCAAATACAGTAATACTCCCTTCTTTACTCTAGGTTGTGGTGCCTTATCGTTACCTCTCAATTCTAGGGAACTGTGTTCCTCCTTCAAATTCTCCTGGGGGACACCCCGCGAAACTAGACACCTCTCAATAATCCATTTAGCTTGGAAAATACCAACATTCATTAGACACACATATTAATTAACATAGGAAGTATTTGACTAGAGTCCCTCCTGTTTACTTCACCAATTTTTGGGTTGTACCTTGCGACAAGTGCATGTATCCGAATTGTACACAGCTTGTAATGGTCAATGCTCCTTGAGCTTGTCTTAGTGTCCTGAATTCTTGCCACCTCTTTTATGTCACCAGTTCTCAGCCTTTAAGCTGTCTAAAGTTTTCCTTAAAGTAACCCTTTGATTAGTCAGAGTCTATCTTTGCATTCATCTTGAGTGAAAGTCTTACATCAAATAACCTTTTGATTAGTGCACTAACCTTGCTTATTCTTTTTAAAAGGAATATGTGCACATGACCAGGTTTAACAGCCAAACATTCGTGGCCACCTGTGCTTCTTTAGAGTAAAAACTACAAATGATGTTCTAGTAATGACAGCAGAGGCTGGTTAGTTCCTCACTGATTCCTGCACTAAACGAAACCGTTTTTTGTACTCTTAATACCTTTACTAAATTTACTCACTGACTTGGAGCTAATATCCGGAGAGATGTCAAAAAACCTTTTTATGGCTAATTGGGGAGGACAACAATTTGGTGACAAATAATCCAATTTATAGCTTGGCGTTTAAACGCATGTTCAGGCAAAAAAGTGGATAACCGTGTGTTATAGTAGCTATGTTTTACATCTTGGATTTTAGAGGCACATAAACTGTCGTGTAATCCACTTTTGTGCATGTTTTAGCAACTTCCCCCTTATTGGTTTGGGACTAAGGCCATGTTCCCTTCTGCTAGAAAAATGTCCCCTATAAGCGTACATTGTTCAAGCCCCCTGCCGAATTCATGAACACAAATGTCGCTAGGGGCTCACTCTGCATGTTTTTGTTTTAATATTTGGATGCGTTTTTGCATATTCTAAGGTTTTGTAAATTTGAGCACAATCAAAGTCCGCCTTTGATTGAAATTATGTTTAATCATTTTCACACTTGGTAACACATTTCACGTAAATATACTCCACACCATGCCACATAATTCCAATCAGCATAATTTCACTCAGTGCCATACACTTACACGCCACATAATTCAGTTGTACACATTTCCTTTTCAAACCACATAATTTGACAACAAACCTCATATTTCAACCCAACAACACAGTTACAAAACACACTACATGCACCCAATCCACACCACAGAATTCCACATCATGCTGCACAATTCAACAGCTTACCACATACTTAAACACAACATAGCACTCCACCACATAAAATGCCATTCCACATAATTACACACACAATACCACTCCACATAATTCCAATACACTAAATGCCACATAAGTACTATCCACATATTTCCATTATGCACCATGCCACGTAATTCAACGACCTAAATCCACCACACATAATTCCACAACTAACAATTCCAAACCAAATAATTCCACTCTACACTACATACATACACTCCAAATTTAAAACACAAGAGAAAAACACATTCTCATTGACAGCGCCAATACCTCCAACTCTCACGAATGCGAGACAAATTTGCATTGCAAATGCTTGTTTATTATCTATACAGTGTGACAGTGTCATACACTACAATGCATACAAATCTCAGAGGATGTTTGCAAAATAACACATGAGTTTAATATCAAAAGTATTGTAACAAAATGAATTATATATTGGGGTAGATCATAGACGACCACAAGTAATGAAGTCACCAACTCGTCAGATCCAACGCAAGTTTTTAATTAATTACCCTATGCTTCACCCCTGGTAGCTATGGCACAGTGCAAACAGGCTTAACTTAGACATATTGCACAAAGCATTTAGAAGCAGCAAAAAAGTTAAAAAGTCAAAAACACCACATAATAAAATTCAACTGCAATTTATAAAAATAGACTGTGGTGGCTCCTCCAAAATCGCGGAGCAGTGTCGCCCCACTAGTTCAGAGCCAGCCGCTGAAAAATAAAACTATATTTTACTATCTTTTTATTTTTTACCTGCTGGCTCTGAGTCAGCATTTGCAGAGAGAGGTGGGGCCGGGCCATGGGAGGGGGAAGGAGGAGTGGTATGTGCGCTTGTAAGTAAGCATGTCCGTTTGGCCAGCCGTCAGCATGTCAGACCGGCCAAACTGACATGCGCACTTTGCTTTCTTCAACCAAGCTGTATTGTGGCGAAACAGCACAGACTTCCTGTGCCTGAGCGAGCATCTTTTCAGCCCACTGAGGCCAATCCCCACACTGCCCTCATGCTTGAGAGCAGCGCAGGGAATGGATGGTGATGCTGCCCCAGGGATTGCTGGCAGCAGCAGAGAAGCAGCGAGAAGCGAGGTGGCCGTGATCAAGAGGTAAGTTTTTAGTTTTTATTTATTAATCCCCTGGACGCTTCCCCCCCGTTCTCCCCCACAGCAAATATATTGGCCGCCACTGAACATAGAGAAAGAATTAATGAACAAAATGACACCAAACTGACAAAAATCCAATAGGGGGAACCATAGATATGAATTTTTAAAGATGTAAGATAAAAATTTCTAATAAAAAGTAAAGCGTCAATAGAAAGTAATGTTCACAATTAACCGGGACCTAGCCATGATTTCAGGGCGCCCACGATGGATTGTGTGTCGGGTAGTCCAAGTAGATTCATGCGTGCAAAAATATTTACATTCTAGTCTCTAAAATGGACATCAAAATACTCCAGTGGGGCAAGGCGGGAGGTTGTATCCGGCAAAGTCCCTTTAAAGTAGGACATTTATTGAATAATGTCCTGTAGAAGCCAGTCGAGATGTCTACCATGGGACTTAGTCTCTTTTTTTGTCACACAGATTCCTCCTGCGGGCAAGGCAGCAGGTTGTATCCTGGAAGGTCATATCGAACTCAGATAGCCTTGCCAAGAGGATCTGCTGAAATTGATTTTGAGGCAGCAAAAACTCAGAGCGGAACCAACCTGATTCTCTTGCCTGGTGAGGTTTGCCTTGGGTGATTGGTCATGGTCCTTTAGTGGGCAAAAAGTCCCAAATTTTTCTAAGACTCATTTTTTCGGAATTTTCAGTGTAAGCACTTAGGGTTACAGTCCTCTTCAATTGAAACTGGTCACTCCAGGAAAAAGGGCTCTTGGAGCTTTTGATGGCCATGCAACCACACAGAAGGTCAACCAACTGACCCTTGGGCACCACTGTTTTGTCTTAGGTTAAAATGGAAGCAGGTCCACCTTTTTAGTTCTCCTCACAGATTTCAGACAGCAGGTTCAGTCCTCTTCTGTTCTTTCTCTAGTCCATAAAATGTTCTTTTGTGCTGTGGATGAGGTGGCAGATTTGCAGGTTTCACAAGCAGTAGGGCTGACTCCAGGACACTCCCAATCCAATGAGAAAAACACTTCTAGGGTAAAAGCTTCCCACTTTTTCAGCACATCCTGTTTACTTTCCTGCAAACGATTGCCACAATGCACAGGTCTTAGGGGAATCCAAGATTGCCCAGGCCTTCAGCCCCTGAAGAGAGCCTGTTGGTCAGCCGTGGGTATGTTAAAGGAAATGAGCAATCCCCGTCCTCAGCTACACCAACTGGTTCTGGGACCTGCAATCCCTCCTGCTGGGCTTTTGCCCAATTGGCAAAAGATGACCTAAAGATCAAAGCTTTCTCTTCCTCAGGCATCCCCTTAAACTCAATTGTGAAGGGACAGGTCTCATCCTTGTCACTTTGAAGTAAAATAAAGTCCTTCACCCTCCCAGCTGCCCTTTTGACTGACAGGTGTCACATACTACATCCCAGCCCATCTTGTTACAGGCCTAAGGCTCAAAGCTCATGAAAGTCAAGCACTGGCAGGGGGAGCTCCTGTGGGCTAATGCAAATTTCCCTCCAGGAGCTTCAGCAGGGAAAACGTAACTATTAAGCAAAGAAACTAACTTAACCCTTAAAGTATATTTTTTCGTAAATATTAAAAATAGTGGTTGCACCATTTCTCTATTTGTCTCAATTCAGAGTTAGCAAAATAATATATTTATCCACATTCTAGTTTTCCTCAAAGGACAGCCATAGCCTCCAACAGTGAAAATAGCAGTAGGGGGATTGTCACTGTAGGGACATTTCACCATTACATTTCTATATGTCCCACTTTTGAATACTAGGCACCCTACCTTGTGGGCTACAAGTAAGGGTGGGAGGAGTTCACGGATTTGCACTCCACGGAATTCCACAGAGTTGCATAAAAACTCAGTGGAATTCCGCAGAGCCCAGCTCCGCCCCACTTTTAATTAAAGTCTGTAAAGTATGCAGCGGGTGATGCATCACACAGTGTGTCCAACATATTAATATTTCATCTATATGTGGAAAAGGCTGCGGCTGCGCAGTCACATTTTCCAGTCGCCATGAATAAACCAAAATAAGCCCAGGCGAGGGAAAACAACTGTACCCAGGAATGGCTGATGAAGGGGGCGGGGTTAAATAGGGCTGTAGCAGGACTACGAGGTCACGTGCAGCTCAAGGTGCCCTTGGCAAATGTTCAACACAAAATATGAAAAAATCTGGTCTGGCTGAGGCAGAAACACATGCAAGTAAATTGAGCGCTCAAGCTACAGACTCATCCAACATTATCAGAACACAACACCTCAGAAAACTGTAGAGTGACAACTGACTCCTCCGTTGAAAAACCTTCCCTCTTGACTTAACGCACAGACTCTTACAACACTGTAATATGCCTCACAACCCCTACCTCCATTTCCATGCCATCCCGAATCAGGTGGGAAGCTCGCAGACCGTCACTGCAGCCTCACAAGCTTTAGAATCGGATTCCCCCTGCTATTTTAACGAAAATAAGAAGGAGTGCTACCATTTGTTAACAAAGCCCTTAAAATAAATGTCTGCGAACACAGTAATAAAGCACAACACGCCAGAACCGCTGTAAATATCACAGGGTTGGGGCAGAGTCAGTGCAATAGGCAGATGCCATCTTCCAATGTCAGTGAGGTAGCTCAGCAGGTTAAAGTGGCTCCTTCTCGTAGCTTCATACTTTAAAGGGCGCATGGTCACATCCTGTTGCTTAGTCTTCCCACTGCAGTGCACGGTGGACTTTACTAGCTAGGCTCCCCTCCCGCATAAAAAAATGTAGAAGCAGACCTATCCTACCAACATGTAAATGTAGCATAGCTCAATGACTGCAGCTTAAAAGAGCCTAGAAACTATGACATTTAAAGTTTTTCACAATATAGCATCTCAAACTCGGATAGCACAGCGATCTACACACACTTCATAGGCTCAGTGAGTTAACACGCTTCCTGTTACACTGAACTAGAAATAAACCGCCAACAGGTAAATAAATCCTGCCACGGTAGTTTACTGTGCATAACCCAAACAATTAATACTGTAACACAGACTTTCGCCCAATAACTACACTCCACGCTGTTACTTGAAGCATAAAAGGTCATTTTATTAGGACAAGGTTGCAATTATTTAAACTTTATTAACAGCACATAACTGCAAGAAAATACTTTTCCCATCCCATACCAACACATTCTCTGTTCAGCCTTCTCAAAACCATCTCACCAGTTTGACTCTTCCCAATTCACTCGGTGACCTCCTTCCTCTCCCCATTCTCACCTTCACTTGCCCTCCAAGCATCCTCTGTTGAATCTCCTTCATTGCATCCACGCCCGGCTATCAGTCACCCATGTACCGTTCTCCCCCCGAGGGATGGATCCGCCCATATGTGACTCACCACCCCTCCAAAGTACCGTAATGCCGCTACTCTGCAACCTGCCCTAAACTGGCAAGCTAAGACAGATCCAATCCCAAGCCCTCCATGTAACTTGTAGGGTGGGTGGGTGGACAAACTTTACTGTCTAATCCCCCCGGTGGTGCTAAGGTGTCAGGAAGAGGCCAGATCCTCCTCTCCTGACACCTTATATGAGTTCCTAACTCCCGCCCCTTCCCCAATCATCTAATCCTCCCACACTTTGTCCTTCCAGCCATCGCGCGACTAGCCCCGGGGGAAGACTGGTCTGCGACCTTTACTTCCCCCGGGGGCCGTCATCGCGCAATAACTACACTCCACGCTGTTACTTGAAGCGTAAAAGGCCATTTATTTAGGACAAGGTTGCAATCATTTAAACTTTATTAACACTACATAATTGCAAGAAAATACTTTTCCCATCCCATACCGACACATTCTCCGTTCAGCCTTCTCAAAACCATCTCACCAGTTTGACTCTTCCCATTTACTCGGTGACCTGCTTCCTCTCCCCATTCTCACCTTCACTTGCCCTCCAAGCATCCTCTGTTGAATCTCCTTCATTGCTTCCGTGCCCCGCTATCAGTCACCCGTGAACTGTTCTCCCCCTCCCCCCGAGGGGTGGATCCGCCCGTATGTGACTCACCACCCCTCCAAAGTACCGCCAACCAGGGAACCCCCGTAGGGCGGTTCCCTGCCCCACCCCCCCAGTTCCTGGGCACCTTTCGCCTCCCATCAGCCGACGCCGCGGCACCCGGTGGACGACCAATCCACCACCTAAACTTGTGTCCCATATAAAATCACTATTGTTGAGACAGTCGTTGGTCGCGAAAGGTGCCAAACCTACGCAATACCACTCGCTCCTCTAATTCCAGTGCACCTAAAGTTTCCCACACTGCGGTTCCCGGTGGATGACCATCCACCTCTGCAACGTGCGTCCTGTGGAACCATTAACATTTCGAGCCAAACCTTGTCCAGACAAGGTGCCCCCCATCGCGGTGAACGACCATCCACCACCTGGGCCTGCGTCATGCGTAAACCAATAACACGTTCGGGCTAATCCTTGTCCATGAAAAGGTGCCACCACCGTGGTGAACGACCATCCACCATCTGTACCCGAATCTCGTGTAACAAGTAACCTGGCCAGACCAATCCTTGTCCGTGAAAAAAATGGGGGCCCCCCCATCGCGGTAACGACCATCCACCTCCTCACTGCGGCCTGTGTAATATGGAACATCCGGGCTAACCCTCGACCATAAGAAGCATCTCCTGTGAAACAAAACCTTCTGTTTCCTTTCGAGGTAGTCTCATCACCAGCGGGCCTTTACTTGCCCAGCCCGTTCGATAGCATCCCACTCCCCACATCTGCAAGGCACCATCATGCACATACCCAAAGTACCCCACTTTCCAAGTCAGTGAACCATATCCCCTTCCATGTCCCAATAGTGCAAAGCCAAACCAGACATATCCCAGAATACTCCTTTCACCCACATGTATCCCCATATCCTCTTGTTCCTTGTGACACCATGTCAGCCGTACCGGCTCCAACTCCCTCCCATTTTCATTCCACTGTTTCCCCATCATCTCACAGCCCACATCTGGTGACGTCTGTACTCCTGCTAGTACGCCTCCTGTGCCATCCAACGCCTAGGCGAATGGCCACCCAACCAGGCGACCGCACTGGGGCCCGATCTGCTCCCATTGCCTGTAGCAGAAAAAGAAGGATTAGTCCCGCAAGCATTATGTCCCTGTTCCATCAGTCCTGATTTGCTACCCCACGTGCTATGACCCTCCAACACTGTACCCGTCCACTGCATCCCAAAGAACTCAACCACCCCCAAAATCACCCTTGCCCCAGGCAATCAAACCCCGTCCCCACCAACGCTTCACTGCGCTGACCCTGGACGGCCCTGTCTAATAAACCTAGCCCCTGGACCAACTCTAAACACCAGCTGGCCCAAGCAAACCTCACATCCCAGCCCATGACTGCCTTGTTTTTTTAATCCCCCAGCACCCCCCCAACGTTACCGAACCATCCTTGCCCATTGCCTGCTCTACAGGCAACTGTTGCAGAGACCCACATAGCCGTTGACTAATCACCTTGCGATCTGTCTCACAGTCCCCGGCCCAGACCCCCTTGGTCCAAACCACCAACTGCCTAACGACAACCGGGAAAAATACATCTGAGAGCACCAACTCCCTCCTCCTCCTGCCGAAACTGCAATTGAAAATACAACCCATGCCGATTCTCCTCCGGTAACATTCCCCAATCTGCGAAACGCACTCCCCACGGACCTCAGATGCAACCCCTCCTTCACCCGCTTCAACAAGGACCTGAACTCTCGCCCCTCACCACCACACTACCGACCAAGTCAGCTAAACTAGGCGTCCTCAACCCCATGGACTCCCCTCCCCCTGATGCCCACAGGCTGATGGTAATCTGACAGTGAACCCATTGCACACTGCTCCACTGCGCCGTATACCTAGGACTGAAAGATGCCCATATATCTTTATGCATCCCCCATGTCCTGTGATGGAAAGCAATTGTTTCCTTTCTGGAATTTATGAAAAGGTCTCCGATACCCCTGGAACTCACTAGTGCTCTAAAGAGTCCAAGAAGAAAAACCACGACTGCGGCACCCCCAAAAAACCCCACCCTGGATCATAGAACCCAGTATCCGACAAGGTCCACTGCCCCATCCTGGTCGAGGCAGACATACCTCCCCCCACCCTACGGTATGATGCTTGCCCAGCGAGTGTGTAAAAACACATCCGTCAAGAGCCCCATACCTGCCCAGCACCCAGACATGTCCCCTACCCCTTTGTTGATGAGTTTGACCAAGTTCACCCCTACGATGGCGGATCCACCGGACCACCAACCCTGCCGTTGCCTTGAACTCCCAGTCTGCCATCCATCGTCCTAGTCCACCAGTTGCCAAGCACCTGCCTCTCTTGCCCTTCGTGAACCCAGCACCAACCCCCAACCCACGCCTGAGAACCCACCCGTCTGCGCTGCAGCACCGGCTGCTGATCTGAAAAAGACGCTCCCGTGTACGGACCCCTTGCCCCGGCCCCCGTCCCCCAATTCATCCATGTTAATTAATTGCTATGGCCTACACCTGTAAGTGAACAAACAGATACAGTGACCAGGAATTGAACACTCAACCTTGCGAATAGGAGTCCAAGACCCTAACCATTAGGTCACAGTGACTCTCGCAGGCTCTCCATGTGACCCCCCAGAGTGTCCCCGTGTAACCCCCTATGAAAGGGGGGTGCCTCTCAAGTCCCCAACCCCTAATTACGTGATCCCTCGTGAACCCACTGATGACACAAGTATACCCTCGCTGTGCAGAGGCGCTAGCCCACAAATAGATGCCCCTTCTGGGTTAGACGAGTCAGGGCGAATCTTAGCCCTCCTCACCCCATGCTCCGTCATGCAAAAAAAAAAACAGCCCGCTTGCGCAGCTGCCATCATGGCGAATCCTCAGGGCAACTGCCCCTGCCATCCTCACCATAAGATGCGAGCCCAGTGGAGACCGATGTCCTCCTTCATTAACTAGCACCCTTGGCCCATCCAATACCCCCGTCCAGCCTGGCCGGCAACAATCAGTAATCCATTGGTTGACCCTCATTGCGTGTGGCATCCATGTCCATCTGGACCCATCCCCCAAATCGCCAGGCTCTCCTTACTCCAGCAGGCTGCCGCCACTGCACCTGGCACCATGCCAAATCCCGCACAATCCCCACACACCCCAGCCGACCAGCTGAAGTCCCTTCTCACTTTCTTCCGTTACCTGAGAGTCCGTCCAGGACCTCGACATCCGGTCTGGCGCTACCGCACCCTGTCGCTCCCCGTCCACAGGTCCGTCCGAGGCCATACTCCCCTCCTGCAAAACTAAAACAGGCTGATTACCGCAACTCCCCCTCACCCCCGGAAAACCCCATTCAACCACAACAACCACTTTCATCCTCAGTCACACCCCCCTCCCATCACCACATCACACTCCCCAACACTTCCCATCGCATCACACAAAGGGACCCCCAATCCCCTCCCGGAAAAACCCCACTCAGCCACAGCTATCCCCACATGTCGCTATCATCCCAAACTCGTTAGACTCCCCATCCGTATCCTCTCACCATACAAACGCATTCCTCACAGATTGTAACATCACATTGCCGCATGCGCTGCGCGATCCAACGTCCGAAGGGCAGGCTGCTGCGGACCCCCCTACTGCTTCTGGCCAGCGCACCGGGGCCGCCGTGCTCCCCACTGGCGATGCCCCGGTTTCTGCCAGTATCACTCGCTGGTCTTGGATTCCCCCCCCCCCCAGGTCGCTCCAGCCTGGAGGGGCCCAAGCACCACCGGGCCTCATGCTGTGCTGGCAGTCCCTGAGCCCTATCCTGGAGACCGTGTAGCACTAACGACCCCTCAAACCCCCTCCCCCCGCCCTGCAGTTCTGGCCGAGGGGGGGGGGGGGCGGAGTGAGCATGGACCCCCTTGCCCGAGCGCCTGCTGCACCAACCCTGCCCTCTCGGTGTCTCCCCATTCCTGAACCCTCGGAAACCATAGAAACAGAAACAGAAACCTGTGAGGGTAATACTCCTAGCCTTAACCCTCAGGCCACTGAGACCCACCAGAGAGGTGGCTTGCCAGAAAAAACTCCAACCCAGGGCAGCCTCGCCTGCTACGACACTACCAGCCAACCCCCCCCCCCAGCCGCTGGAACCCGAGCTGCCGCCTCGACCAATCCACCGCCGACGCTGACAAAGTGTCCCAGCCACCACATCGAGATTCAAAATGGGCCCACAGTTGATGGCAGTGGGCCGGCACCCCCCGCCCCCACCCGCCCCGCAGCAGCCACCGCCGAAAAAACCAATACTGGCTGGAGGTGCCAAGCACCGCATGGAATCAAGGGACCGCCCCGCAAAACGCAGACCAGCGATCCGGCGGAGCAGAACCCAAGCGCGGGAGCCACCCCTGAGCAGCAACAGAAAGTAAGTGCGAAAAACCAATCCGATGCATGACAAAGGGGCTCAAGTGGGCACATTAGAACATTAGAGACCAGCCATCCGTCGACGCCTCCCCCTCACCCCCCACAAACAGCGCAACTCCAGCTCAACTCCCTCCCCCGCTATGGACATGGGCCGGCCTGGGGGCACTCGACGCCTTGCCGCCCCCGCAAAGGACACCTAAAGTGTCGCCTTAGGTCCCTGCTGTATCCCCGTGGCCCCCTGGACGCTCGTCGCACTATGCCAACCCGCCCACCGGCCCGCCAACCCGCCCACCGGCCCAAACTAACCTTCACAAACTTTACTGTCTAATCCCCCCCGGTGGTGCTAAGGTGTCAGGAAGAGGCCGGATCCTCCTCTCCTGACACCTTATATGAGTTCCTAACTCCCGCCCCTTCCTCAATCATCTAACCCTCCCACACCTTGTCCTTCCAGCCATCGCGCGAATAGCCCCAGGGGAAGTCTGGTCTGCGACCTTCACTTCCCCCGGGGCCCTTCAATGCAGCATATAAACTTATAAGCTATCTTGATGGGTTTATGCCCTTGTCACGACGACTGTCTGTCTGCAGCAACAGGTTCTGCGGTAGTTTGCTCTCCTATACACCTCAAGTCATGTACCTCAGAGAGGCCGGTCCCCATCGAGAAGTGCATGGGGATCTGGGCACAGGGGAAGATGCTGCCAGAAAAGCCGGAGAGCAGGTTGGAGTCAAAGATCCCCTCACCAAAGCGCTGTTCAAAGAGGTGGCTGGGATAGAAGGGGCGTGGGAACCAGGGGCACCTCATCCAGGGGTGGCTGATGGTGATGTCTATAGCGCCTGGTGCGAGGGATCAGCTGTGTCTGAGGTTAACCGTGTTTCTGAGGGTCGCAGAGATCCTTCTCTAGTGCTTCCTGCAGTCCTTTTCCACCAAGCACCTCCTCTTCCTTTATATACCCACACCCCGGAGACCTGGAAGGAGGCAGAGGCTACAGAACAGGACCGAGTGACAGCAGAGGGCAGATCATTCCAGACAAGGGGAGCCCCGGGCTAATCTGTCACAAGGGAGAGGAGGGTGCCATGGACAGGAGGGCCACCAGGAGAGAGGGAAAGAGAGAGAAGCAGCAAGAGAAGGGGAAGAAGAAGCCAGAAACTCCCAGACTGTTTAGAATAACCCAACGATTAAACACAGACCAGAAATAGCTGCAGGACACAACAAATCCAATATAAGAATAACTACACTAGTCTTTAATAGACGATAACAGTACAGACAAGCATTAGAAAACTAGTTTGAAATGTGATTGACGGGTTAATGGGTGGATCTAGACCTGTATAGACAGTTGTGCCACTTCATAAAGTCTTGGGATTGGTTGGAAAGTATGGCAAATCCCAGAAGACCCTGCACAGTCCACTACCCCGAAAGAGATGGCCCAGCCGCAAGTGGGTTGCTGATGCAAACAGTTACTCTATTCTTAGGGTGGGGCAAACGCCACCATGCCGCAGAATCTGAGTTTGTTGCCGAAGCAGCGCAGAGTTGGCAAAACTATGCAATCTCCGCTGGTGGAGCATAGTTTACCACCCACCCTACGTAGAGGAAAATATTTAAAATGGAATATTTTCTATTGTCAAAAGGGTTATTTTGACAGGTCAAGCTGCAAGTTTAATCTGCAGAAGTCAGTCTACACTGGTGGACCTTAGAACATATTTTCCTTGTCACAGTAGTGGATGTTAGAATACGTTTCATTCCACAGTTGACATTTAACTTGCCTTGTCATGGGTGTACTTTCTACACCATATACTATGACCTTACTGGGAAGTTAAATATGCCAATAAGGCACTACCAAGTTTTAGTGGACAGACCACATACACCCCAGTGTGCAGAGTCTAAAAACTAGCAATACAATACAGCTAAATTTGGGGTGACTGAATAAACATGCATTGAAAATGCAATAGGTCTCGCCTTTGATTAAGTTAAAGCCATTTGCTTTGCTAATGGTATTCTATAGCAAAGCAAATGGCTTTAACTTAATCAAAGGCGAGATCTATTGCATTTTTAATGCTTGTTGGTAGGGAGATTAAGTGATTTGCCCAGAATCACGGGATGTTGAGCCAACGCCAATGCTCGATCCTTGTTCCCCAACTCTGGCCGTTAGGCCACATCCTCAAATTCTGGGAGTTCAGACTAGATTAATTTCAGCAGAAACAAATCGGCATCTTAAAACAATGTAAGAGTGGGGAACATGAAGTTATCCAGTGAACTTAAATACAAATTGCCCCATTTTGGCCGCCCAGCCTTAGATTGTCTCAAGCGCATATTTAGCTTTACCGCTGCTTTCGATTGATTCTGACCGGCAGGCATTACTAATCAATCAATCAATCAATAAGGACTGTGGTAATCTAACTAATACAAGAAACAAACCAGCAAACGCTCGCCTCTGTTGTTGGCCGGAGGGGCACCTCGTCCTCCGAGGGAACACTTCTTACAACGTTGGGGGTGGCCATGCTGCACTATGAGAACCATGCACTACTCGAAAGAGCCAGCCAGCTGGAAAGGCCACGTCACCCGCAGGGGGGTGTTTACAGAAGACAGCCCCTTGATGTTTCCCCCACTGTCCGGGAAGAAAAGTCTTTTTTCAGTGGGCATTTGGCCCCTCAGGCTAGCCGCAGTCAGTGCGAGATCTCTTACCCCATCCCCCGGAGCGATATCTATTCCTGGATAAAGTTGAGTATTCACGAGGGCTCACTCGCCTGGTCATCCTTGGTTTCTGGCTAGTTTTCATTCCACCTCATATCTATTTTTCTAAACACCCTACACTTTAAGTGGCCTTTGCTCACTCACTCTAGAAGTTCTAGAGAAAAACACTTTCCCAATGACAGATTATTTGTTAAAGAGTCATAGAGCCGCACATCCCAGCCATGATACCCTGCGTTGCCCGTAATTTTGGTACATAATGCCCCCACCTGAAGCTGCACTCCGTGTCTTGACGTTTGTGGAGGCACAGGCCCACGACTCGACCCTACACAGTGCGCTGACCGTCACTTAGTTTACAGGCTGTTCTCGTCTGTGTTAAATTGTTAACACGGTCACTGTTTATCCATCTACGTAAAACACTCCAAAGTAAAAAAAAAACACAAAGGTGTTTGGGGAGGGCCCTTTGGCTTTGTTTTCAAAAGTATGTATTTGTTTAGTCCTAGATTGATCCCCAGAGCAGATGTGTAATGCGATCTGAACTCTGTTCCTAGATGCATGTCCTCCATCGAAATCCACGCTTAAGATTCTCTGTGGGTAAAAATATAGAGTTATGGCTGTTTGCTTGTTTAATTGATTGCTTTTAGTATAAAAGTATAGTATTGCTTTCTATAACTTACTACAAACTCCATTTTGAAGTCATAATCCTTTCGGACTCTGGTGTAAGAACTGTGAATACCACGTGACTCAATGGCGTCAGTGTTTTCATGTCTTCGGTTCCGATTCAGCAGCCCAGTGCATTTTTTTGTTGTTGCATATTTATATAGCGCAAACTCGACCCGGAGGTATTGGAGCGCTTTACATGCGCACCAGTTGCATTGCACAAGGACACACTCCTTTTTGGTAGGGAGATTAAGTGATTTGCTCAGAATCCCGGAACGTCGAGCCAATGCCGAGGCTCGATCCTTGTTCCCCACTCTGGCCGTTAGGCCACATCCTCCAATTCTGGGAGTTCAGACTAGATTAATTTCTGCTGAAACAAATTGGCATCTTAAAACAATGTAAGAGTGGCGAACATGAAGTTATCCGGTGACCTTAAATACAAAGTGCCCCGTTTTGTCCGCCCAGCCTTAGATTGTCTTAAGAGCATATTTAGCTTTACCGTTGCCTTCGATTGACTCTGACCGGCAGGCATTACTAATCAATCAAACACTCTAAAGGACTGTGGTAATCTAACTAATACAAGAAACAAACCAGCAAACGCTCGCCTCTGTTGTTGGTAGGAGGGGACACCTCGTCCTCCAAGGGAACACTTCTTACAATGTCGGGGGTGGCCATACTGCACTATGAGAACCATGCACTACTCGAAAGAGCCAGCCAGCTGGTAAGGCCATGTCACCCGCAGGGGGGTGTTTACAGAAGACAGCCCCTTGATGTTTCCCCCACTGTCCGGGAATAAAGTATTTTTTCAGGTAGGGTAACAATTTCCTAAAATGTTATCACACCTTTATCCTTTCCCTTAATCCGCTGGGAAATTTACTTTGTTTAATTTAAAAAAGGGGGAGAGACGTCCCCACCCCTACAAACCAGTCTAAACGGCCCCTTGATAATTATTCCCTGGTCAGGCTTTAGCGGGGCATTACGGCCCTCCGGAGCGTGTGACATTCGCTTTGAGTTTTCGGGCTGTATGTTTTTTGCTGCTTGTTTTGTTTGGGGGGGGCTACTTTGAGTTTCCAATGAAGGGCGTTGAAGCGCCCTTGGACAGGGGTGAACAGCAGCTTGGCCGTGTGTGTGTGTTGTTTTCACCCTCTTTCCTCCCTTTGTTTGGCCTGCGTCTGTCCAGCCGCCTCGGAGCAGCTGTTTCAGCACATGGCGTAGGACCCCATGGGCTGGTGCCCACTCCGGAGCCTTTGAAGGGCCTGCAAGGCTTGTGCTGGGGTGCTGTGGTCGAGGGAGGGGGAGACATGGGGGGTTTGATTGTGAAGCTCAAGCCGCAACACTCCGCGCCAGAGAAATTAAAGTTTCTCTTGCAGGACACCGCGATCATTTATTTTCTAACTTTAAAACACTGAGCGGGGGGGGGGGAGTTGGGAGAACTCCATCATACGGGAAGTCACCTTTACATCTTATGCCTTATTTCAGTTTGGAAAGGAAACATTACAGAGATATGACTTTTGCAGAATCAGTGGGTGAGAACCAAATGCGCAAAAAAGAAAAAGTGAAGCCGTGGGCTTTCGCGCCTCACTGCACCGTGATTTCCGAATGACCGGGGTGGAAATCGACGAGGACACCCAGGATGGAGTTTGCTGTGCGTGCCTGTCCTCGACAGAGACTTTTCTCTTTTGGAGCCGTCCCACTTGGACGGACTGCCCTGCTGGCGTAAAAGGTTTATTATCTTCTTTATGGGGCCATCTGTTTCGCCCCATAAAGAAGATAAGAAACCTTTTACGCCAGCAGGAAGTCAGACGAGCCAGTCCAACTGGGACGGCTCTAAGAGAGAAAAGTGTACGTCACTGGAAGATCTTTTCCAATGGCTGGCCACCGTTTAGCATAAACGGTGACGCCAGCCAATGGGAAACAGGGGCGGGGCTTAAACCCCGCTAGTGAAAGCTACCCAAAAACGTAAAATCTCGCCAGCGAGACTGCGCATGTGCGCAGCGTACGCTAGCCGAGACCTAAAAAGGGGCAGTTTCTCACTAGTATATAATTCTGGAAAGGAGTCACTCTTCCTAGAAAGAGTCCTCCATTCCACCTTCTAAAACGAATCCAAATACCTCTATTTGCCTTTGCATTAAGTCTTTAAATCTAAATACAGAATTTGGCAAAGGAGAGTGAGGTAACGAGGGAAAACTCCTCTGACTTTACAACCTGCTCTGTAAGGTGCAGCTATAATGCCACAAAAATGGTGAAAGGTCGCCTGGCTGATTTTGAGAGGGTGCTCCATCGTAATGTTTGGTGGAATCAACCACAGTTCATTGGAAAGTATGGCAAATCATCCATCTGATCTAAAGAGGAGGCTCAACTGTAATGTCTGGTGGAGTTAATCACACTGAAACACCACCATGTTTTTTTTACGGAGTTTTATATAGCGCAAACTTGACCTGAAGGAATCGGGTATCAGACCGCTTCACACGGGCACCAGTTACGTTACATGAGGACACATTTATTTTTTATTAGGCATGGGAAGATTAAGTGATTTGCCCAGAATCACAGGATGTTGCACATCCTCGCCGAGACTCGAATCCAGTTCACTGGATTTGAGTTTGACCGCCCTAGCCATTAGGCCAACTCCTCTCCCCGTGTGTGGTGGAGTGAATCTCAATGAAACACCAGCACGGAAAGAGAGGCAGGCTCTCACTGTAATGTAAGTATAGTGTGCTCAACATGATAGAAACACATAAAGGCCAGCTACGTGGGCACTGGACAGTGTACTGCGATTCTAGGAGTACATTGCCAGTGACCACACGTCTAGTGGACATACTACCAGCTGAGACAGGCATTGGTGGAAAATAGCATTTCCTATCAGATTCGGCCATTTTGGCAGAGAATCTCTGCAGCCATGGCGGAAAACTTAAACAAGCATTGGCATAGCCAATAGGTCTCGCATTTGGGACCTTATAAGTGTTTAGCCATGCAACAGTTGCATAACTAAATACTTATAAGGTTCCAAAAGCGAGACCTATTGGCTATGCAAAGTGACTGTGCGGGCCGCGAAAGTGATCGCGATCGCGATCACAATCAAACATCAAAGCGGCCGTGCGGCCGGGAAAGTGAAAGTAATCGCGGTAAAGCGCGGCGCGCGCGCCCGCACACATGCACTGTAGCTCTAGGCTGGCCTGGTAGCACTTTTTGGAGCCCTCTCAATAAGTCTCGCCAGACCAGCGCATGCGCTGGGTCAGGCGAGATCTAAAAATGGAGGCTCTTCGCTGCTGACTGGTGAAAGAGGAAAGTCACTGCAAAGGGTACTGGGGATTCCAGAAGCAAAACTCCAAGTGGGGCGCAAAGTCTTCTGTATAAAGGGGGAACAAAATGAATATAATAGAGGTTTCTCTGCTAAATTTTAGAGCAAATGAAGTCCAAATCTCAAGATAAATTGTTCAGCTCTAAACACATGAATTTTTCTCTAAGTGCCCAAAATTCAAAATCTGATCAAGAAATATTAATGCAATAAAACGCGCTTTCACAAATTTGTCTTCCCGTGTTAATTATGTTAGATTTATTTTCAAAATACCAATCCTTTTAATTAAAATATTAAATCCAGAAAATAAAAAGCTACGACCAAGTGACAGTTCGAATCCAAAGCGGTTTCTTTGTGCATCAGCACTTTAAGAAACCAGTTTTTATTGCAGGGCTTCTAATGTGTGAATAAAAGTCATTATTCTAAAGTTTATTGGCTGATGCTCCACGCAGGGCTTTTGGTCTGTGCCTCTGAGCTCCAAATGTTTACACTGGAATATTATTGCGATGCATTCAGTCCTTAGAGTGATAGTGAATTCAGTGCTGGGTTTTAGGTTTCATTCTATTCCAATGAATTATGCAATGCTCCAGCCTTCTTCAGACTCTTGAAAAGCTCACTGTGCAGATTTGATTGAAAATGGAGCTTGCAAATTCGATGCATTAGGCACTGAGATCTCGGTATTAGAAAGGGGTCAATTGGGAGCTATTATTAGGTTCTTCCCAGTCTAGGCATGCAATCAGAGAGAATATATTCCATCCAATCCGTATTTACTACAACACTTATATCAGCTTCTGGTCTCTGGCGTTCATTTAAAAATACAATTAACTTTTCAAGATGCTAAAAAAGCTGTTCAGCCATATAGGCTTTAAAAATAACTATTGCTATGCAGTGGCATCTCTTTGCTGACCATATGCCTAGTCGGCCTTGAAGAGAGAGAACAATGTGAGAGAGTGTCATGTTAGTGCAAAAGCCATCAGGAGACTGTGTACACAGACTTAGAGGTGGCGCCTTGAAAAGGCTGTAATGAGAATTTAAACAAACTTGGCAGTGGCCTGAAGTTTCTGAAGATAATTCCATTTATTTTTCCCTCTCTATGAGGCACTTGTGGCTCATAACAGCTTCACATCTAATGTTGCTGCTTGTAAAGGGGAACTGGGAGAGCTGCCTGCGTGTGGCTGAAGTCTAATGGTTGCCTTAAAGGCCACTGAGGACGTGCAAGGAGAAAGTGTTGCACTTTTCCTTGACATTTGCATTCTCCTGGTGATCATTGCACCAGATAGGAAGGAGAATGTGCACTTCCTGCAGGGGCTGCTATCTATAACAGGGAATCTGTTGAATCTTGCAAACATGTGTGTTCATCTAGAGGTGTCAGGGCTCCAAATTTCGAGGAGGAACCAAGCATAGGTCCAGCTTCGCATTGAGAATCAGAGCGCAAGCCGAGTCATCAAAAGGACTCAGGGGGTGCTAAGGTGAAGGAGCGTCGCCCCACTACCTCCCAGCACTGCAAAAAAGGAAAAATAAAATGATAATAAAGCAACGTTATTATCATTTTATTTTTCTGTGCTGGGGCAGTTTTGTGGGCCAGGGCTGGGCTGCGAAGGGGAGGAGTGGTGACACCCTCCTAAATGTGCATGAATGTTTGGCCGGCCAAACATTCATGCGCACTTAGCATGTTCTCCACCCAGCCTACATTACAGCCTGGGTGGAGAACATGCCCAGGCTTCCATTCCCCATCTGAGCGCCGAACTACGGCGCCCAGACAGCGTTGTGATTGGCTTAGGAGAGCCTGGCTGCTTACCAATCACAACGCAGCATTGTGATTGGCTCAGGAGAGTCTATCCTGCTTCATGCTTCCTGTTCTAGAAGAAGTCAGGAAGAGGATAGAAGAGAGATGGCAGCCGGCCACCCCTTACCTCCCTCTCCCTCCCCCTGCCCTCACCGCCCCCGCCCACTACTGATTCGCGGGACCAGCCGCGACTGAAAGGACTATTACTTTTGCTAGAGATAGTTTCACTTTCTTGTTTTGCATTTAGTTAGAACTGCTAACCCTGTAAAAGTAGAACAAAGAGCTCATATTTCTTCATGCACTTATATTTGAGCTCACCTTCATTTTGAAAGATGTTGGTTGTTTTCTTTTACAGACCTGCATAATGGGAGAGGAGAGAGCTCCCATGAGGCTCATCGTTCAATTGCATGACTCCAAGCCTAGTCCTGGACAAAGCCACATCTTGAGCCCAAGCCACTCTTGAGAGTGCCTTGCGTCACCCACCTATGCAGTCGAAGCATATATAGAATCCAAATCGGCAAGACAAATGTAAATGTACCAAGTTACTGACACCACTGGATAGACCCAACAAAGATTTCTCCATTGAATGTATTAAGCTCACATCAAAGATATCTTTATTTGGAAGCATAGGCCAGCACATGTGATCATGGAAGGCCCATTTCTATATGGGGATGGATTTGTTTCAAACTGGTATGGAGAGTTGAAACAACATAAAAGAGAGAGTGGAATGCCTAATCTGAATTACAGGATGAAACTGAAGGGTGAAGTGAAGCAGAAAGACGCATCGGGATCCCATGTACCCACATTGTAGCTAGGAAATGCATTCGTAGAGGAAATAACTTTGCAGTGCCATTTCATAGCAGGTTATTGGAAAGAGCTATTGGAGGGGTATGTCCTCAGCATCAGGCAGATGCAGAATAGGTGATGAAGTTCATTGAGTTCCACAGAACCGGTGCTTAGACTGTGACTCAAGTCCTTGTAAAGATGGAAGGGTGAGCGGATAGTTCAAAACTTGAGGACACGGAAGCACCACAACGTCTAAATGTATGAATCCTTTTAAGATATAACCTAGAAGAAGGCTTCTAACAAGACAGTACATTTTATATTAGAGCTTGGTGAGCATTATAACACCACTCAAGTAACACTTTCCTTAAACACTTGGGGGCAGATTTACAAGCCCCTTGCACCTCTTTTACGCCGCCGTTGCGTCACTTTTGTGACGCAGCGGCGGCACAAAACCAGCACCATGCTGCGGGGTATTTACAACGTGACACATCTGGGAGATGCATCACGTTGTAAAGCCCTGCGCCAGAAGTAGGCGTTCCTTCGCAGGGGGGACGTTCCGTCGCAGGAACGCCTCTTAAAAGTGGCTGAGTGAAATTGACAAGATTTCACTCAATCACTTTTGAGCCCATGCTGCGTCAAAACCCTGCGCCTGCTTGATGCAGGCGTAATGATTGACGCAGCATTGTGAAGACGCAACTCCAGCAATGCGCTGCCTTTACGGCACAGATGCGTCACGCATCTGTCCGTTTTTTGCGCCATGGTGCGCCGCATTGTAAATACGGCGCATCCATGGTGGTGGAGCCGTGACGCACAATAACTGGCGCATCCCTGCTGATATGCAGGGATGCGCCAGTTATTGTAAATCTGCCCCATAGTGTTAATTTTGCTTATAAAAGATGAAGATGAATGTCTCTGATACCTTAGGGAGATAGTTTCTTTGATTGGCATCAACCGAGGTATTCTTAAGTTATATATATATATATATATATATAGATGCTATTCTAAAATCAAGCTAAAATAAATCTTAACAGATGATATGGGATACATTGATTGCATGTGCCAGCCCTGAAGAAACTGCCCTAATTTTTGTTAATCATGTATAGATTGACTGTGTGTAATTAAACATACATTTAATAAATGTTGTTTACCAGAAGTACATTTTTTCCAAAACTAATTTTAAGTGTTGAGAAATGCCATCTCTGAGATAAGTATGCAAACTGGCTCAATATTAAGGTAGTGATGCCTGCAAAAGAACACATTTATGATACAAGATTTAGTTTATTGTAAGGTCATTGTGTTCTGAAGAGAACAAAGTGTGAAAGCTGGTGAGCAATATAGTACCCATTGGTCAGATTTGTGCACATGCAGGGACCTATATATAATCATTGTATCTATGAAGCAACGGAGGGTGCTACAAATAAGGTGGTGTAGAGAAGGGTGCTGAGGATCGAGTGGGTGCAAACAGTACTGGTGAGATACCAGATGGTGTCCTTCATCAGGAGGCTTATGTGTGGATGAGGCATTGCTTGACTAGGAGTGATGAAGCTTGCAGGATGTGGCTGGAGAGGAAGTTCACAATCCATGGAGCACAGCAGGAGCATTAGTCTTTTCCTTCCAGCATGTCTCAGGCGCAGTAAGGTTGATGCTTCAGTTCTACATTATGCACCAGTGATCCCAGTCTTGGCTGACAGATAATATGGTGTGCTTATGTTTACAGGTTTGTAGGTGATACAGCAGAAGGTGGTATGGGTTGGTTGGGAGAGTCGGTGGAGACAGTGGAGTTCTTTGAGAGTGGGTGAATTCTGTACAACTGCGCTATTGCCCTGATCGGTCAGGTAGAAATGTGAAGCATACTACTGACCAGCTCCATTCAGGCAGGAAAGGAACAGGGCCTCTACAGTTGTTGTGATGTTTACTTTGGGGAGAAAAGGTCTACTTTATATAACATGTGCCTAACAAAAAATAATGTGTGTGTGTGTGTCCTCATATAACGTAACTGGTGCTATGTAAAGCGCTCTGATACCCGATTCGGGTCAAGTTCGCGCTATATAAAACTCTGCAAAAAAAAAAACATATTGAAGAGGTGCCAGGCAACTGGTATATTTGTTGCGATGTGTGTGTGAATCTGAGGAAGGCTTCATGTGGAACCTAGGGAATTTGGTGCTGTTGACAACTTGTGCGGTCAAGCTGTCCAAGTTTATAGCTGAGATAAATACCTAAAGGGTGGCTCTACTCAGCCTTCACAGGGATGCACTAAACCCAGGCCAAGATGGTGACAAGGCAATGCTTAACTTGTGCGATTGATTGCAACTCATTTTGAGGACCACCACATATTTTGCATCATCAGACTTTACCCACTGCAATATTGAGAAAGGCAGAAAGGGGATGGGGAAAGAAGTACGGTAAAAATAAACAAGCATTTACAATGCAACGGTCTCGGCATTGTTAAAGTTAGAGCTATTGGCATTGCTCATGACATTATTTTTGTTTGGCCATATTGTGCTATGACAAAGACTTACATCTGTCGTCCTGAGATTTAGTACTTCAAATAGTACATCAGCCCCAGAGAATCATGTTTAAAAATCCTCAAATTGCAGTCATGTGGCCTCTTTGGCCTTTATGTACTTGTAGTCATCATGTAGTTATGAGATAAGGGAGGCTCAGCGGGTGGCAATGACGAGGAGAGTGACACTGGCTGTAGCGCCAGGACAGTGGGTCACAGATAACATGTGAAACCCGTAAACACTATTATAACGCTTTCTGAGCGTTCTATTCTGCGCTGCAAAGAGAACTACAGTGTGCTTAGTCTAGCGCTGCATGTAAAGATGTGAGAGGCACGGGAACAGAAACAGATCACCGAGGAAGATAAGGAATAAAAACTGATTGACTGGCTCTCCATCGAGGCGCTGGAAGAAGGAGGCTGTCCGGAGCTAACCAATAACTCTAAAGGGCTGATCCAAAGCCGCTCTGTTTGCGTTTGTTTGGGTTGTTCACGTGTTATCGGGTAAAGCTGTCCGCATCCAGGCCGAAAAATGGATTTAGGGAGACTGCTGAAGAAAGAGCTGGGGTAGTCAAAAATAAATAAAAAAAGAAAGAGCGGAGTGAAAAGAGGGCAGTCAGAAACGCCATAATGATGTATCGTGGCAGGAGAGAGGGGGGTCATACTAGCAATAATGAGGAAGAGAGGTTAACTGTTCCGTAAATGAGTGTCCAGCCATGAACACCGCCCCCTTTCTCCGAGGTCAAGCAGAAATGCCTCGGAGAAACACAGCGGCATTTTCAGATTCGGGCGTGTTTTTCTTTCTCTCCTCTTGCCATTGGCTGGAATGTTTACATTCCAGAGGCGAGAAAGAAAGTAAAAAACACACACCCCGAATCCGAAAAAGACGGGGCTTCTTTGGAGAGACAAAGCTCTTCTCCAATGGCTGACCAGCATTTAAGGGGCCAGCCAATGGAGAAGAGGAGAGGGTTCAAGCCCCTCTTCTGAAAAACCTTAAATCTCGGAGCTAGACTGCGCAAGCGCAGCCTTCGCAGCCAAGACCTAAAAACGGTTGCTCAATGAGATGAATGCTCGCTGCTTCGACATTCACACTCTACAGTAGGTCACGAGTTCGAACGCCGACAAGGCCACCTCACCTGTCGGAGGTGGCAACAGTGCGTCCTTGCTTTTAGGTCTGTTTTCCGTGTGCCACATTATGCATCACAAGACGCCTGCCCGGGGCCTGATCTCCATACTGAAATACTATTCAAACTGCCCAGTCTCGTGGTATCTTTCACGGCATGTGCTCGCAGTCGGAGAGTGTGTTTTTATTACTTTGCTACTAGTAATAGAGTGTTACAGTGTACACCGCCGTATATTGTGGTTGGGGCACAAACAGTCCCTTTACTCCACTACAGACTCAAATAGTGCGAGGGTGTCTGACCGCTTAGTTTGTTTCAAACGTAATGATGCATCGTTTCACTTGTCGCTTGTTATTGTTTTGGTGTGACTCGTGTGCGCTTGGAAGTTGTATGTTTCATTAAATGTATTGTAGTCCAATTAATCCGTCAGTTATACGGCTGAAACGGTCTTTCAGTCAGTTTGACAAAGCCTGGTAAAATAACTGATATTATGTAGGTCGTTTTAAATATTCCAAAAATAATAAGATAGAGGCGGATTGCTGAATCGTCCAAGGCTGCATTCTCCCTAGGTGTGCTTCAAAGTTGCTTGTGGTGTGATTGTTTTGGTATCAGCCGTCAGCAGTGTATTGCCAGGTGCAGTTTCCTCAGTAGAGGCAGGGCCAGTTCTTCTTCTGTGTTTACTCTCCAAGATTCCACCCATCCTTGGGGAGGTTTGGATTCGCATAGCTGTTGTATACATCACCTTTCTTTTAGGTTGCCAGATGTGATCGCTGAGTATGTAAATCGTTTTAAGTTTCCGAAACAACGCAAACATTTTGATGAATTGTTGGAGCGTCGAAGGTCTCATTCCCCAATCTGTGTTGTTTAGCTGTAAGCAGTAAGCTGTGCATATCCTTAGTGACGCCTGATCTCCATCCAATGCATGTGCACACACTGTGTGTGTGTGGTGGGGGGGATTTTCACCACAACTTACTCCAACGCAATGTCTCTACATTTCAGAAATTGCCGTTGCAGTTTGACGAGATGTCTGTTTGTTATGAACATGCCTGTTGTGATTCGTGGGTGGACTAACACAGTATGTTTCATTTAACGCATTGTGACATATCCTGGTTTTGAAAGGCTGATGAACGTTTTCGATCAGTTTGATAAGAAACCATTTATTTAAAAAAAGAAAACAGTTTACAGTAAATTATTCTCTTTTTCCGCAAAAAATAATACGAGGTGAATTATTGCTGCATTTGAGGCTGCTGTGCGCCTGGGTGTGGTGCTGATGTTAATACCTTGCTACAGTCGGGAAGATGTGCATAGGTGAACTGCAATGTGATGAACACACAAACAGCCACTTCATCCACTGCAGACACATATACTGAAGAGAGGTTAACTGTTCCGTAAATGAGTGTCCAGCCATGAACACCGCCGCCTTTCTCCGAGGTCAAGCAGAAATGCCTCAGAGAAACGCAGCGGCATTTTCAGATTCGGGGGCGTGTTTTTCTTTCTCTCCTCTTGCCATTGGCTGGAATGTTTACATTCCAGAGGAGGGAAAGAAAGTAAAAAACACGCCCCCGAATCCGAAAAAGACGGGGCTTCTTTGGAGAGACAAAGCTCTTCTCCAATGGCTGACCAGCATTTAAGAGGCCAGCCAATGGAGAAGAGGGGAGAAGAGGGGCGGGTTCAAGCCCCTCTTCTGAAAACATTAAATCTCGGAGCTAGACATCTCCTTCGCAGCCCAGACCTAAAATGCAGTGACAATGTGAGAATGCAGGAAGGAAAATGAAATCACCAGAGTGTAATAAAGAAAAAGGAAGTGTAAGATGGTGGAAGAAAGAATCATAAAATGGATCAAGATTACAGCACAATGAAAAGGTACTATTACCTTACCGAGTGTTCTTTGACTACTAAGAAAGGACTGGGCCTTTGCTGCAGTAGTCATACAGCTGAACTAATTCAGTATTCCTAAGAATGACATAGAGCACTCACTCACCCGCATTAAGCCACATGCATCATCATCAGGGTTCCTTGTTGACAAGCGGGCTCTCCGCAAACTCTTGTTGTCAATGTTTGTGTGCTGGCGAGCCCTAATCATTTCTTGATTGATTAAAATGCAAACATAATCTGTACAGATGACTGTGAAAGCACTGATGTCATAACTCAATGTGTGATAACTTGGACGTGGAAACCAAGGCAACATGTCCTGATGTATCATGTGATTGTGTAGCTGACATTTTCACACAGTCATAGAATGTACTTATTGTTTATAAAATAAGCTCATGGAGTATATAGTTTAAATTAACAGAATCCTGGTTATTGTACATGTAATTGTGTATGCTAATCTCAAAACATAGAGGCTCAGTATCAGTGTATCTCACGATCCTATAAGAGGCTCCTGGAGCATGTTGTTTAGAAATAGAACTTATTGTCAAGTGTACCATTTTTTTAGAGGGTATTATGAATCTTAACAGAATTTCTTCACCCTAAACTTCTTCAAACTTTGTGAAGAACAAAGGTCAAAAAACGTTTAAACCATACTGGTCATGTAAGGGAAGGATTACTTAATGATGTCAACATCCTAGTTATCCACAGTAGAGTTATTTGGTATTTTGTATAGTGTATTATATTGCACTCCACCTGATCAATGAGTCCTTTATTATAGATAACTTATGGAATATGTACTTTTGTTCTCTTCTTATAAATTCCATGTGTTCAAGATGTTGTCATGTTGGGACTTTACTTTCGCAATTACTGTCCACCTTATCTCACGCTCCTTATGTTTCCTTTCTAGCAAATATGTTACAAGAGTATTTTTTATACCAAGGATTAAACTATTTGACCAAACTGAGGAATAGATATATGTAAAGTACAGGCTAAGTAGCACTGTTATCCTAGAGCTAACAGCTGAAGTACTGGGTATTCTAGACCCAGCGGTGCAGGGGCACACACCCTATGACTTCTGGGTTCACCCTGTTCCGGACCTACAGAAACACAGAGTCTTCTGGGTGAAGTCAAAGAATCGTTTATTGGCTGCAGACCAATGACAGGTATCCTAGAAGTACACCAGCGTGTATGTTCTCAGGAGACTGCTGAAAATCATAGGAATGGACTTCATCTTAAATACCCTTTTTCCTGCCTCAGGCATACATTCCTAGGTTTTATGATACGGCAATATGCAAGTGTACATTACAAAGAAAAGGCAGAGTCATGATGACCATCCCACATTCCAGTTCGGCCAGCCCACAATGATTTACACAACAAGGTTCAGATCCCACATTACATGTAAACAGATCCCCCCAATAAACATGAGCATCTCCTGTTTTGGGAACCAAGTCATAAAGCAGGAACAGCCAGGTGCGAAAGAGATTAGCCAGGGGCTTGTGTAGAATGAAAAGGGTTTTATGACGGGTCAAGCCCTGATGCTAATCACAGGTGGAGAGAGGAAGGGGAGCTCGTGAGACCAGTTTGACCCGGGGCAGCAGAGCCAGCTGCCCAGGTCACAGAGAAGTCAGAGAAGAAGCCCATGTACTGTGAGGCCCGTATTTGCTCCATTATAGCCTATGTGAGGGCAATGACAAGATGGCCACTGCTTCCAAAATGGAACCCGCGTAGTGCAGCAGAATAACGTGTACACAGTGCATTCATAGCTAGAACGATAAGTAAAGCACTCGTACATGCCGCATTTACCATTTGCGGTTCGCTAATACCAAGATAGACAGGGGTAGGGCCCTGTTCCCTACGTGGTCCCGAATATTAAAGTACGACAGACCCTCCTTTTGCCCTTACATAGGCAATCACTATACTCATCTTAATCCGAGTCTAGGTCAATGTTCACGAAGTCATGGAGATGTTGCTGTAGCATCATCCTATTACTTAGCTTGTCCCTCGATACAGGTTTCCTTACACATAAGGTAGCACAGAGGCCACATATCGCAGGAGCACACTGTATACACAGACAGAACAGGAAAAGAATGGCTAAGATCATTCCAATGACCATCAGAACTTTCCAACCCCAGGCAGATATCAGTTCCCAGAACCACCCCACCAGTGACCAATCTCCCTTATCCACGTGTATGGATTCAGATATTTTATGGAGTTTGGAGATGGCTTGATACACTGTTGGAGCATTATCTGGTATGAAAATGCAGCAACTGGATTGGATAACCCTGCATACCCCACCGCGGTCTGCAAGAATAACGTCTAGAACCATGCGGTTCTGCAAAGTCATAAGGCGATCCGCTTGGAGCTCAGCTGTCAAATTACCAAGGGCACCAGCCGTTATATTAACGGTGGATTCAACCACACGAGTCAGCTGTCTCAGGTTCCTACTATTGACCATAGGTCCCCAAAACGGCAGGAAACCCAAGAAGAAGTCTCCCGCTTCCTGACCGGCAGTGTCCTCCTTACTAATCACACCTCTCACAACTCTGGTCTTGTGATAGTCGGAGGCGGCAGTAAATGTAGGCGGTAGCAGATTCGCAATATAACATGTGCCCGAGAAATCAGGGGGCAACCATGTATATGCTCGGTCATTACAGATGAAATATGTACCCTTGGCAGTTAAAAACGCAGGGGAAAACTGTGACGGGAACGTGTACGTTTCAGTGCAGTCACTTCTTCCCAGTTGAGCTCTAGGGTTCTGACCATTACCCTGTAAGCAGAACCGACCCATGTGGGGTACGACCCAGATTGGAGATGAGATTTTTCGCTGTCTTTCACCCAGACTAATACTATACCCCGTCGCGTTCCATCCTACATAAGGTCTCAACTCTTCTTTGGGAATGGATGAGTATGCATCAATATCCCTACTCATATCGGCAATTCCTCTCACTAAGGCTTTATTATTTGTACCAGGTCTGATGGAACGCGGTTGGCGAGGGGAGTATGTCTCTAGGGCGTAGAGAAACATGGTCTGGAATGCCCATGACGATCCATTATAACTATATGGCAGCACCAAATAAGGAATACCCTTGTTAATGGTATGTGGCATTAACCCACACACCCAGCAATTGGTCGTATTCACTACTAGTTGGTGCTGGTGCAAGAGCTGGATAAACGAGTTATTTACAAACTCCGATCGTCTGGTCTGTTCGTGTTCAGGCAAAGGGTGAAAAGAGTGAGAGGAGGCAGTAGAAAGAGGTATAGGCTGTTCAGTGGGTGCAATGGGCTTTTGAGTGGAGAAAAACACAAATCCTACAATAAACATCATAATACTACACAGTGTAAAAAGGCACAAAAAGACAAAACATTTACTTTTTACAATTCTACACACTCTGGTTTTAAAGTTCATTTCCTCAATCGGTCTCTCCATCTTAAAAAACTCCATCCTCTACTCGGGCCGCTCGCGGTGGATGAGTTTCTTCTGCTAAGGAGTACGCCTGTCAGTCCAGGGAAATGCCCTAGACCAACCAGAACCGTTGACCTAACGTCTTCGGCCTGTACCCCAAAGTCTTGGCACCGCGACCCTGCGGCAGAACCCGGATGGTGGTTCGAAAAACAAAAATCAAGAAAGTCCTTCAGATGGGAGAGCAAAAAGTGTCCAAAAAGGAAATAGTAAGGAAATCTTTATTTGTCCATAGGCCTGGGTCTCAAATTATAGCGGAGACGGCCAAGTGCCGTTTGGTCTTGGAACAAAAGTTCAGGCTCAGTGGTGTCCAGTCGATTTGATGGTGGCACAGCTTCCTGCAGAATATTGTCACTCTCTTGGACTGAAGCTGTGTCTTTTAGGCGTGCGTCACTGAATGGTACAAAACGAGGTACAGTGTCTGTCTCAGTGTCGGCGATACCCTCCTTGACCCACTGGTCATATGGCAGAGGCAAGGGGACTATTTTGCAGTGGGTACCATGTATCCAATGCTTCCTTCCTTTTACTCGCACCGCTGATCTCGTCGACAGGAGCACAAGATGAGGGCCGATCCAGCGAGGCTCGTCGTTGCCCTTACGCTGGAAATTCCGGACCAGGACCCACGAACCAGGGTTGATAGGGTGTCCAGGAGGTTCAGAAGCTTGGGGAAGAGTATCATGTACCTGTTGGTGCAAAACACGCAGTTTAACAGTCAAATCATACAGGTAATCGAGCAGTACTGGATGCTCAATCTCACTGAACTTCGTAGGCCTTGGCACACCCCATACGTTGGCCGGGCGGCCAAAGACTACTTCATAGGGACTAAGTCCCACTCGTGAGTGTATGGTCATTCTGGTGGACAGGAGTGCTAAGGGCAGAGCGTCAGGCCATTTAAGACCGGTGCTCGCCTGGATTTTGGCCAGCTTGAGCTTTAAGGCTCCATTGTAGCGCTCTACTAGTCCAGCCGATTGGGGGTGATTTGCAGCGTGGAACTTCTGCTTTATCCCTAGCCCTTCACATACATTCTTCATCACTTTACCCACAAACTCACTTCCGTTATCACACCACACCATTCTTGGCATTCCAAACCTGGGGAAAAACTCCTTCACAAGGGCTTTGGCTGTGGATAGGGCAGTGTTATCTTTCAGAGGATAAGCCTCTATCCATTTTGAGAAAGCACAAACAACCACCAGTACATATTTTAGGTTGTTGCATCTTTCCATGTGAATAAAGTCCAGCTGCAAAACTTCGAATGGACATGATGGGGGTGCAAAGTGACCGGCTGGAGTTGGGGTTCCCCTACCAGGGTTGTATTTCAAGCATACCATGCAATTCTTGACCACATTCTCTGCACACTTGGGAATCCCAGCATTCTGCCATACTGGAGCCAACAACTTACAGATACCTTTCGTACTGATATGTGCCATTCCATGTGCCATAGTAACCACTGGAAGCACATATGCATCAGGCAACAACCATCGCTTATGTTCTGTCAGATCAATCCAACAACCATTCTCATCCAACTTACCCATACTCTCTCTCCACTTGCTTAACTCTTCCTCTGTGGCTTCAGCCTGAAGCGACTTCACACTCTCTATTGTGTTCTCACACATTCCAACATCATTAACCCATCTTGCGGGGCCTGCAACATACATTCTAGTCTTCACATTCTGTGCTGTTTCTTTCGCGGTCTCATCAGCAAACGCATTCCCACGTCCAACATCATCTGTGACTTTCCTGTGCGCACTGCATTTCATGATCGCAACTTGCAACGGTAGGGTCAGTGACTCAAGGAGATCATTCACCAACTTGCCATTCTGAATTTTAGCTCCATGTGACGTCAGGAACCCACGCTCTTTCCACAGTCGTCCAAAATTATGAGCCACGCCAAAGGCGTACTGGCTATCTGTGTATATATTAACTCTCATTCCTTCAGACAACACGCATGCTCTCGTGAGGGCAATTAATTCTGCTGCTTGGGCCGAATTATGTGGCACACGTGCAGTTTCCACGACCGTGTGTAAAGTCGTGATAGCATATGCAGCAGTCGTGTCACCATTAGGGAGTTTGAAGCATGAACCATCCACCCATAAAGTACCATCACACTCAGTCAGGGGAGTATCTTTTAAATCTACTCTCCCTTTCGTCTCTTCTTCTGTTCTGAACAGACAATCATGTTGCTCAATCTCATCTGAGTCTGCTGGAATTGGCAATAACGTAGCTGGATTCAGCGTATTACATCTTTTTATGTGTATATGATTCGCTAACAGTGTGAGTTCATACCCTGATAATCGCGCACTAGTCAAGTGTTGTGTCTTGGTCCTATTTAATAATGTGTCTACAGCGTGTGGGACCATAACGATCAATGTGTTGTCCATTACCAGACCAGCAGATTGTCGGATAGACATTGCTGCAGCAGCTGTCGCTCTCAGACAGCTTGGCAATGCCCTCGCTACAGGGTCCAAGGTGGATGAAAAATACGCGCATGGGCGCGGTCTATCGCCAAAAGGCTGTGTTAACACTGACAACGCACATCCATCTTTCTCGTGAACATACAATGTAAAAGGCTTGCTATAGTCAGGAGTGCCCAACACAGGTGCTGAACACAATGCATCGCGCAATTCCACAAAACTTTTCTGGCACTCTTCAGACCATGGGATAGGATTCGGTGTGTCTTTGCATGTTAAGGCTACTAAAGGTTTTGCCAACAAAGAAAAACTAGGAATCCAATGCCTACAGTATGAAGTAATGCCCAAGAAAGCACGCACTTCTCTCTGTGTTTTTGGCACACTCAACTGTGCAATGGCTTGAATTCTTTCTGGGGTCAGTTTCCTTCCCTCCTTCGATAAGAGATGACCTAAGTAGGTCACTTCTTGTCGACAATATTGCATCTTAGAGAGAGACACTTTGTGATGAAAAGCGGATAAATGGCGCAACAATGACAATGTGGCTTCTTTACAGATCTTCTCAGTATCCGCGGCGATTAGTAGATCGTCCACGTACTGAATCAGGATAGCGCCACTAGGTAAGACAAGTGCATCAAGCTGCGCTTTCAAAGCTTGACTGTATATGGATGGACTCTCGCAGTAGCCCTGGGGAGCGCGTGTGAAGCGGAAGCTTCGGCCTCCCAGACTAAAACCAAAAATGTCTCTGCTCTCTTCTGCAATTGGGATACTAAAGAAAGCATTTTTTAAATCAATCACTGAAAACCATGCAGCAGAGGCTGGAATCATCGTTAACAAGGCAGTTATATCAGGGACAACCGGAAACTGTGGCACAACAATCTTATTAACTTCTCTAAGATCAATCACAAATCTGTAAACAGGTGGCTGTGAAGGGTCCGTTCGTTTTAAGACAGGTAAAATCGGACTATTGCAAACGTTGCCTCTTGTCTCTTCAATCACACCCTTATTAATCAAGTCGCCGACAATGTCTAACAATGCTTTCTGGCCTTCATTAGAGATTTTGTACTGGGGAATACGTGGCAGTCTGACATTAGTCTTTAAAGTCACCACGTATGGCGGTATCTCCAAGAGGCCCACGTCATTGGGACCAGTAGCCCAAAGGGCATCCGGAAGGGATGACAATTCAGGTGGCATTGTGTTTTTAGACAAGTACATTGGGGAAACCACTTTCTTGCCTAATGTAAGTTGTACTCCTGAAGGAGAACAGTACAGTGTAGCATGCAATCTTTTCAACAAATCTAATCCCAGCAAATTCTCACCACAACCTGTTGTCAGAATCAGGGGTGCTTTCAGCTCGCAAGGCCCAACAGAAAGTGACATGGGACTAGAAATCGGGTTCCTAACCGGGGCGCCAGAAAAACCTACTGAAACATTTATATCGCCAGACAAAGGTGCGCCAGGGAGTTTTGAATGCATGAGTGAACTCTTTGCAGCACCAGTGTCTAGCAGAAAAGGCTCCGTTACATTTGCTGTAGTCACATCAACATACGGTCCACTCTGATCCACTGGCACTGAAACAACTCCCTCTCTCTGTCTATGGCTGTCCTAGTAATCATTATTTTCTGCATCACCGTCCTCCACATAATAATCATTATTATAATACTGGGCCGTATTACTAATCACGTTAGCCTGCTGATCAAAGCTATTAATGGCGCTTTGGGGCGGAAGAGGACGCGCGTTCTGGGGAACACTTCCACGCCCTCTGCCTCTAGGAGCTTGCTGACCACCCCTACCTCTAGCGCCATACACATTACCATTCCGTTGCATTAATTTAGGGCAACTATATTTATAATGACCTTCCTCTTTGCAGTATGAACATTGGTTGGGACCCACAGGGACACGTGGTTGATAATACCCATTCATTTGCTGATTGTTCTGAAATTGTTGGGGTTGGTGATAAACACCTTGGGGTTGCCTATAATTATTCTGACCTCCACGTGGTGGATAGGCCTGCTGTAAAAGGACCTTTGTTTTTAATTCCTTTGTTTTCTTCTCTGTCCTATCTTTCTCGTCTTTATCTCTATTTTCATAATACTGTGCAGTAGCCAGTATTTGCGCTGAGGAAGAAACAGCCCAAGAACTCTCTGAATCTTTCAACTTTTTACACAGGTCAGGAAGTAAATTCTGCACAAACTTATCCACAAATAACCGTTGGCCACCCTCAGTACTCATATCCTGCCCACTGTGGTCAATAAACGTTTCCTCAAACCTAGTAAAGAAGTCTGACACTGTCTCATCCTTCTTCTGTTTACACGCAGATAACTTGTCCCAATTTACGCGCATTGCAGGCATTAGTGTCTTCATATATGTGATGATTCTACCAGGCAGTTCAGCTACTAAAGGCTCAGGTTTCGCGCCACCAGTTTGTCTAGTATCAGCAGCAATAATGTTAGCCCATGTATCCCCTAGTTCTGCATCGTGATCTGCATTACGTATTGATCCCCATAGAGGCTGTGGAACAACATTACCAAACAACATGTCTATGTCTGCCAAATTCATAACGCATGATCCTGCTGTTTGTGACAACTCTTTATAATAACCTGCTGGGTTTTTACGGGGATCGGGTAATGTCTGCTTAAGCGCTAACACCTCAGAGCGCTTCCATGGAACATGTACCCAAACACGTTGGAAATGCGCTGGCACAGCGGGGTTACCACCGGCAGCTGCGACTGCTTCCTTCCATACCGGGGGAACTTCTCTCATAGGGTATTGTCGCGCTTTTGCCTTTTTCCCCACAAGGACCTCTTGTTCAAACAATGACTGTTGACAATCGTCATTCCTAAGTGACAATACAACTGCAACTGCTTTATCTACTTCGCGGTCCACGATTATACCAGTTCCAAAATCAAACCTCACTCTACACAATTCCTGCGGGCTCGGATTTTTACCACTATCCTCCAATTCTTCACAGAGAATTTCGCACATTTTCTCAAACACATATCTCTGTTTTGGGGCATCCCATTGATGGAAAACGCTGACAACTGATTCCACATCATACAATGAAGGGAAAACAATCCATCTACGCGCCATGCTGTCTATTACCTTTTTCTCATCAGGGTTAGGCAATTGACTACGCAATTGCTTACGCCGTAAACCAGGAGTCGCACCAGACGACTCAAAGAGGGGCGACATTAATGTAGTAACCACATTAGCTAAACGCTGTCGCGCTGAAGGGGAAGTTGAAGCGGAAACAGGGGGAAAAACAGAGGGAAGAAAAGAGGATGTAGAAACGGGTACTGGAGTGGTGCAAGGAAGAGTGTTAGGGGAGGCAGCTGCTAAATTAGGCAAAGTCGCAGGAAGTGCGGGGGCAGTTGGAAACACAACTGGCAACCCTTGAGAGGGTTGCGCTACAGGGATAAGAGCCGGCTGCAAAGCAGCTGGCGGTTGCGGCAAAGCTTGCGGCATATTGACTGGAGGAGGCATATTCACAAGCTGGGGAGGCGCCGTGGCATTTTGCGCATACGGGGGTGGCGAACTCAACAAATGCGACATCAAGGGATCTTTCTCCTTTTCTTCTGACTCATCCTGCTTAGAATGTGGCAAAGCTGGGTAACATTTGTCAATCCCTAACTTACGCTGCCTGTGCAATTGCTCATTCATTTGCTCCTCTTCATTGTCTTTAAATTGTACAGCTGCTTGCATTACTGACATACCTCTCTCTCTCTTATTCTTTTTCGCTAGCTTAATTTCCTTCTGTTTGGCTTCCTTTCGCCATAAGCGGAAAGAGTCAAACATCGCCGGCCGGGCTTTCTTCTTAAACAATTTAATTTCCAAATTATCTAAAATATCGGTATCAAAACTACCATTTTGGGGCCATTTTAAAACACCGTCTTTTCTGGTGTAGTGGATCCATACTTCGTTATATGCAATGGGGCCTACGCCATGTTTTACATAGAGCTCATAAGTTGGAGTTCCAACCGGAGGAACCGGGCATGATTCTTCCAGCTGGAAATCTCTTCCACAACCCAAACAAAATATTCTACCAAATATTCTAGAACCAGGCATCTTCGCTCACTAGTCTAGATCCAAACGTCAGAGGATTATCGATTACGATATTCTCGTGAATACACGAGTCCTCTGGCTTTGGGGTTTGCAAACACCAAATCACCAATTACCAAATCAAACCAAACGATCCCGAGGGATACCAAAACAAATGGGAGACGCTCCACGTATACTTAACTGAATATTGCTGATCGATGACGGCACCAGAAGACTCTCTCGATTGTTTCGCTCTCTCAAACTCGTCAAGGGTCCAAAACAGGTCGATTAATCAGGGCAGCAGTCCTTCGTAGCCGTCGGGACGCGGAGAACCTCGCAGAAAAGACTTTCGGACCACGTCGACATGCAGGGGTCGATGAAGTGGCGGCCTTCCTCCGGAATTTCCACACGAAGCTCCTCACGAACCTCTGGCTTGGACTGGTACCGCTGAAATCGCCCCACGTTGGGCGCCAAACTGAAGTACTGGGTACTCTAGACCCAGCGGTGCAGGGGCACACACCCTATGACTTCTGGGTTCACCCTGTTCCGGACCTACAGAAACACAGAGTCTTCTGGGTGAAGTCAAAGAATCGTTTATTGGCTGCAGACCAATGACAGGTATCCTAGAAGTACACCAGCGTGTATGTTCTCAGGAGACTGCTGAAAATCATAGGAATGGACTTCATCTTAAATACCCTTTTTCCTGCCTCAGGCATACATTCCTAGGTTTTATGATACGGCAATATGCAAGTGTACATTACAAAGAAAAGGCAGAGTCATGATGACCATCCCACATTCCAGTTCGGCCAGCCCACAATGATTTACACAACAAGGTTCAGATCCCACATTACATGTAAACAGATCCCCCCAATAAACATGAGCATCTCCTGTTTTGGGAACCAAGTCATAAAGCAGGAACAGCCAGGTGCGAAAGAGATTAGCCAGGGGCTTGTGTAGAATGAAAAGGGTTTTATGACGGGTCAAGCCCTGATGCTAATCACAGGTGGAGAGAGGAAGGGGAGCTCGTGAGACCAGTTTGACCCGGGGCAGCAGAGCCAGCTGCCCAGGTCACAGAGAAGTCAGAGAAGAAGCCCATGTACTGTGAGGCCCGTATTTGCTCCATTATAGCCTATGTGAGGGCAATGACAAGATGGCCACTGCTTCCAAAATGGAACCCGCGTAGTGCAGCAGAATAACGTGTACACAGTGCATTCATAGCTAGAACGATAAGTAAAGCACTCGTACATGCCGCATTTACCATTTGCGGTTCGCTAATACCAAGATAGACAGGGGTAGGGCCCTGTTCCCTACGTGGTCCCGAATATTAAAGTACGACACAGCTGAGTTAAAGCCTCAGCTCGAGAGAAACACCTTGGGGCATATTCACAAGGAGCCATCGCTGAGTTAACAGCACTTTATCGTAGCCAAAGTTGCAATAAATTTATCACCCCAATCACAAGCTGGGGTTAACAGCCCAGAGCATCAGTTTACCTGCGATAGCAGCCGCAAAAAACATCGCCACAGACGACCCCCACAACTATCGCTAATGAGATGCAGAGTAGGCGTTCCCGTGCGAAAAGCCGCGACAACACCACACCTTAACATTCTCAAGGACCAGCCAGATCGGAGATAAGAATACAAAACAGGCGATAAGGCGCGTAAACACCAGGAAACTAACACCTGCTCTGACCTGGTGCTAAGTCAGACGGCAGCCTGCACCACAAAAGGGAGCCCAGCCCAGAGCTACATCGGAAGGGCAACAGATGCCATGGAGCCACTGATCATGTATCCCGACCCCCAAGAGGGCCACAACGCCCACCGCCACCACCCCAGGACCCCAACCCCCAGCCGGAACACCCACCCCCGGACCACCACAGAGGCAGCGCAGACAAAGACAGCAGACCCCCCAGGTAACAACCATCCTGACCATCATCGCCCAACAGGCCGACGGCATTAACACAGGGGAAAACTAACATCCTACCCAACACAAAGCTGCTGGCTGTGATGCTCCTGTTGGCCCCTGCTTCCCCCCATCCAACATCCGCCAGAGTCAGAGGAGTTTCACAGCCAGCAACATTCAAGTCCCTCACACCTGTCCTCGATGCCATCATCAGCCTGGTACCCCAGTACCTATACGTCCACCACAATGCGCAGGAACAGCTGAAGACTAAGAAAGGACCATACACCATAGCTGGATGCACGCACGTGTTGGGGGCAATCCACAGCACACATGTCCTACCTGTGCCCCCTGGTGACACAGCACACAATCACCGCAACAGAAAGCACCAACTCACATCAATGTGCAGGCAACATCCGAACACCGTGGAACCTCCACCAATGTCGACTCCAAATACCCAGCCAGTGTGCATGAGTCCTTCATCCTCCAACAGTCCATCATCAACCAGCGTTCCCAGGATGGCACCAAGGTAAATGCACAGCCCCTTGGCAAGTTCCAAATGAACACCCTACTCACCTCAACTCCACAACCATGCAACACACAACTCTGGCAATGCACACGTCACAAAATCACAAATAACATGCAAAACAAAATGCCCACCCAGCAGACACGATAGAACAACTTACAAGGGTAACCTGGGCAAGCCGTGAACATGAGCCATCAACGGCATGGCACCTCAGCCACACAATAGCCGAATGTGGGGAGAGGTGGCAACCAGGCATGTGTGAAGGATACAGGAGAACCATGATTAGGAAAGTACACAATGCCAAGAGTTGCGCAGATGTGCCGGACAGACTGCAGTATGCAGAACACACCCATTTCCATGGTGACATACACCTCTGGTGTATGGAGTGTAGTGGACAGTGGACGCAACCATGTCAACCTAGCCAGTGGGGGAGTTCGCGGAAATGTTGCCTGTAACGTCCCCCCCCGTAAGCGTCAGCAGAGTGGGATGGCCTGGCATACACCAGCCCAGCGTAGGGGTGTGAATAAAAAGCACGTAGCCCTGGGCATGGTCCTCTTCCGGAAAGCCCAGCGTCTCTGCCAGGGCGGTGCCTCTCACCCCGCCAGGAGTTGTCTCCGATCCTGTGCACCTGCCATTCCCCGGCCTGCTGGACACCGAACCCATCCTGCCCGCCCATGCGCAGCCAGGCCACACTGATCACCTGCCAACACCGGCGTGTGTCAAGGTGGGCTCACCACATGCTGGCGCAAGCTCCAAACCCAAGGACTGCAACCTTGGCAGCCTCCTCAGACCATCACGGCCTCCACGACACAGCCCGCCTTTGTCCTTTCTCGTTGACGTACTCTACTGCTGCCTCCCGCCTACACCACGGTCAAGTAGGTCACACATTTGTAAATGGGTCTTGATTAAACAATGGCAGAGTACATATGTTCATTGCAGATCATATATCAGTGTACTCCCTTCAAGGTGGTGCCACCAACTCTGTGCATGGCATTCTTACGACACGTCTGTTGTCCCCTACTGACCACTGCCTTCGGCCTACACTTCGGACAAGTAGGTCACACATTTGGAACTGAGTCTTGATCATACATTGTCCGTGTAGGCACAATAAGGAAGATTCTACTTCACTGTACTCCCTTCGCTCAGGTGATCAGCAACCATGTGCATAGCATTCCAATGACACGTGGCTGTGGGCCCTTGCTGACCACTGCCCCCGGCCTACACTGCGGTCGAATAGGTCACACACAATTTTGAATTCAGCCTTGATTTATTTATGGCTGACTTGATGTCATTGTACAGGCCTCCCCTTTCAGCCCCGGTGCCACCATGTCTATTCCCCGAGACCCATGGACACTTTCTGGTTGGACTTTGGTGGCGACTGAGTCCATCGACTTGGGGTTAGCGTCGCCATCATGTTGGTGATACTGACTTTGTGGCGAAAACGATTCTGTGGCATTCCACTCCTCCATTTGCTGCTTCCAGACAGCTTCCACGCTTTGCATTATGCCCTGGAGGACACCTTCCACTGTCCCCCGCAACTCTCCGCGACATACACCTCGGACATTGATGGGGACCCGCTCAGGTCGCATGGCCCATCTGACTGCACTGCAAGTCACCGTCCTGTGGCTGGTTGCCTGTGCCGACCGCAGTGCATCCGGGGCCACTAACTCTGTGCTGGTCAGGTCCGGGACACATTCTTCTGAATTATTGGATGGCCTCTGAGGTGATGATCTTGGGGTCATCAACACCATGTGTCTATGGCCCTGCGCTGTCCGCAGCCTTCATCCTCATCTGCGGTCTGCCAGGGCCCAACCATAGAATCGAATCCAGACTGGGCCGAACGTCGCATCACCGCAGGAGGCACATGCCACCAGCGCAAGGACCACCTCCATCTGCCATCTGCCATCTGCCAGAGTCGAAACGGTGGTCCTGACAGACTTACGGAGTTGCTCACACCTGTCGTGGATGCCATCATCGGCCTGATACCCTGCTCAGCACTCCAGGTGCCACTGGTTATGTACTGTGGTGAGTTCACGCAGCAATGTTACCTCAGACGGTCTGGTAGACCTGGGCCGACAATGAGGAAGATGATGCAGGTTCCGACACACCCCATTGCAGTGGGTCCCGAAGGGACAGAATCCTAGACATTCTCTTCACATGAGCGCGCTCAACTCTCGTGCCCCAGACTCAGTGCACTACAACTCACGGACACTTCTTTTTGCTCATTGTGTGTAATGTAATGTAAGTTGGCATTTATTAAGCGCAAGCTGTCACTCCGCAAGGAGCATCCTGGCACTGAAGAATAGACGATAAGGGAGGGTCCTATGAGATTTCAGCCTGTGTTCCGATTAAATTAGCGCGAGGCAGCAGACATCGGAAATGTTGTATATCCATGTCTTCAGTGCCTTCCTAAATTGAGATTCCATTTCCTGTAGTCTTAAGTTGATTGGAAGTGCGTTCCAGGCTTTGGATCCCAGGACGGCAACAGTTTTTCCTCTTTTTGTTATCCGTCTAAAGGTGAGCGGTTTCAGGAGGATGGCTGTGGATGACCTAAGAATCCTGGTGGTGGTATATGGGGAGAATCGTGCTGAGAGGTACCTAGGTCCTATTTTAAGCATGGCTCTATAAGTGATTAAAGGAATCTTAAAAAGGATTCTTTTATGAATCGGAAGCCAATGCAGAGCTTTAAGCGCTGCTGATGCGGACGCTCTGTGTGGGAGCCTCAGGACAAGGCGCGCTGCAGCGTTTTGGACCACTTGCAGTTTTTTTATTGTGGTTTTATTTGCCCGCGCAAAGGGGCTGTTGCAGTAGTCCAAGCGCAAAAGAATTAGGGCCACTGCTACTGATTTCTTTGCCGGAAGCGGGATCAAATCAAGGAATTTCCTTAATGATCTTATTAGGCTAATGCAGGTCCCTGCTGATGCTGCAGCGTGCTGGAGAAAAGACAACACCGTATGGAACTGTACCCCTATATTTTTAGCTACTTTAACCATATCTGGTGGGGGGGTGGTAGTTCCCTCTGGACACTACATATCCGGAAGGAAGGTTGCCCTCTGGACTTGCTCAGGCTACCTCCATGATGTTCCGCAGTTGTCTCTGTAATGCTGGTGTTGTCTGCTTCCGTATTCATTGTGTTCACTGTTGTGTTTGTTGCCAGCACCAACAACTCCCTGAGGGCTGGCTTGCACTCACCCCACACACATCCAGCACAGGTGTCACTGTACATGTGGACTGGGCTGTCGTACGATGAGCCAACGTGGGTATGTGACTGATATATGCGCGCCCCTAGGCGTGGATCTGTACTGGGAATGTGCATCTGCATGTGTCTCTATGGCTGTGTGGATCTCCTTTGTGGGGTGTAGGTTGTCCCTGAAGGGTAATGGACACCAACGTATGTGTTCTAGTTGGCCTTCCATGGGTGCAGACCACACCTGCACCTGTTGGGCCACCTCCTTTTGGCGTTTTGACACCTGGCATTGGTGTGCCATGTGTGGGTCGGTGAAGTGTTGTGTGCCAGCCATGCTTGTGTGTGCTTCATGCTGTGTGGTCTGTTGCAGGGGCTGGGTTCTCCTCTAAGTAGCTTGTCTGCCCTGGTCCTGGTGGTGGGTTGCGTGAGATGTCCATGGGCTGTTGTAGGGCGTCGGTGTCGAAGGTGTGGTGGTCGTCTCCGGCATCACTGATGGGTTGTCTGGTGTGACCTGTTGGAGGTGTTGTTTGTCCCTCTGTAATGTGAAGGGGAGATGCATGTTGACATTGTGTTGACATTTATGTTGGAGCATTGTTCTTGTAGACATGCAGACTGTGTGACAATGTACATCATGCCTGTTTGGGCGGTGCAGGCAATTTGAGTTGGGACAGTGGACATTTGGACTACATGACTGATGTGAGGTTGTACCCGTATATATGCATCTCACAGTTCCCTGCTCTGTCCAATGTGAATGGCCAGTTTCTGCGCATGGGCGGACCAAGTTCTGTCCCCTGTTCTGCAGTGTCGGTGTTGCACTTTGTGCCACATTGTCATGGGATGTGCTGTGATTGCTATGTGTGTATGCTGCAGTGTGCCACGGGGATGGGGGACATGTTCCTGGGTATTTGTGCTTGTGAAGTGTGCCACACATTGTTGCGCATGTGTGCCATTGTGCCCATCTCCCCCCCATTCCCCCAGTCCCTTTTAGATTCTCACCCTGTTGTTGTTGTGTCAGGTCCTATCGAGCTGTGTCCAGACTCCCACCTCCTTGCATGGTATCCACACGGATGACTGGCCTCCATTTCCTCCAGCTCCTCCTGTGGCGCAGGACTCCCACCTCCTGTCGCCATTGCTGCCTTGCTGTTGGCAGTGTCTTTGTGCCTGGTTTAGGTTTCCACGCCATGCCAGCGCCTCTTGGCCTCCTCCACTGGCCTTGTCGACACTTTGTCTGCATTCTGGATAGTCTGATTGTGGGTCAGTTGCTGGTAGTGTATTGTCATCTCCGTGAAGCTGTTCTTGTTTATCTGTCTTCCTCTCCTTCTTCTCTTTGGCCTTCCCCGACATTCTTGCTGATGGTCTGTGGGGCTTCTGGTGTTCGCGTTGGCCTCTTCGCTTGGTCAGGGTGCATCCATGTTGCTATGCACTTTGGATTCTTTCTGGTGTGTTGTTTTTGTTGCTATTATAGTGCGTTTTCCCGCCGGACGTGTGGGATTTGCTGGCCTGCCATTGTTTTTCGCGGCTTTTTGTATTGCGATTGGCGACATCGCAGCTTTTTTGGCATTTGTGTTTCGCATTTTTGCGGCGTGGCGTTGATTTTTGGGCTTCTATTTGACGGGTTATCTGGTGACTATCGCTTGGTACCGCCGCGTTGTGAATACTTGGTTGACGTGGCGTAATTTTCCGGTGATAGGCTGCGATGTTGAAAGTTGCGTTACTCTACTCTTGCGATAGTTATCACACGTTCTTGAGAATATTCCCCCTTGTGCAGTAATTTCCTCTCCTCCTATGTGCAGGTGCTATGTAGTTTGCATCTCTTAGCTTTTGGTAACTACCAATGTGTTTTTTTGCAACTGTTAGTGTGTCACAGAGTGCCCTTCCTCGCTTTTTTAATCATTTCTAAATGCAATGTTACTGTGTATTCAGACGTATATATATTTCGCCAGACATGGACAGGAATTGTACAACACCAAAATTGATTTTTATAGGATTGGCAACTTTCCTTATGTTATTGGATACATAGATGGGTCATATGTCCCTATATGCCCACCATCTGACATGGAGAATTTATTAACGAATCGCAAAAACACGCATTCCCCGCACACCCAATTAGTGTGTGATGCCAAAAGTTTATTTACAGATATTGTTGCCCGATTTCCAGGGGGCACCCATGACTCTTATTTTCAGCCACAGTGGCATTTACACATGGCTACAAAGAGGAGATTCTAATGCTGAACATTTATTGAGTAAATACACAGAGAATATTTTCACAAATACCTTAAATGCGACTTGTATCCCTTAGCTCAATATATATTTATTTCTTTTTAGGTGATAGTGCGTATGCCTTACTCCTATGTATTATGACACCATGTCTGTCTCCCACAACAGCAAATGAATCTGGATATAATGTGGCACCCCGTGGAACTGGAGGCCTAATTGGTCGTATTTTTGGATTACTAAAGAGTTTTTTTCAATGTTTGCAGAAGAGTGGTGGTGCCCTTCAATATTCACCTGAGACAAGTTGCACAATCAGAGCAACATGTGCTATTCTGCATAATATAGCAACAAAAAGGTTTGGTTGTAATACTGTTAAATTTTGAGTCTGATGAGAGAGAAGAACAGATACTACCAACTCCACATGAGAAAATTAGAGCTGCAGAAGAGGGATTGAGACGTGCAGCTATAGCTAATCGTTATTTTTAATGGTAAGTATGTAATATCATTAAATATTACATCAATAATTTGAAAGAGACATTGCAGGTTGTACAACTGAATACACCTTTATAAATGTATATCTGAAATTATGCATCTATTTTTTGATGGTTATTTATAAAAAAGGAAGGAGTGTGCAATTGCTTTCCAATGAAAGATAATTAGAGGTAGAATTATTTTAAGGCTTGCGTTTGCCACCAACAGATGCCTTTGCTATAACAGATTCCCCAGCACCTCTGTGACTCCTGCTTTGACTCAGATTTAGACTGTCTGTGGCTGAGATGCTGCTCAATCTGGATTGTCCTTGCTTTCTTCAGCTCCAACGTGTGTGAAACTAGTAATTGGTGTTGTTTGCATAGTTTCCACTGTGTTAGTGACTTGCATGGGTCGTCTTGCTACAGCTGCACTGTAGTGCCTCATTTCCACTTGTAAGGTCAGAGGGCACCGTGATAAAGTGGTTGTGGCTTGTGCTAGCCAATTGATTGCACAAGTTAAGCCAGCAATATTGGATGAGGTATGGCGCTTACTACGTCTGTGTTGTATGTTTTCCTGATGTAATTCCATACATAAGGTCTTGGTTGCATCAGTCAAATTAGCAAAATTGCCATTGATTGACATCTGATTGACAGCTAGAGTAGTAAATGCAGTTTGCAACCCAGTAGTAATGTTTCGATCCAGTTTTACGAGCAATTGATTGATTAATCTTATTTGCTTCTGTTACAGGCATTGAACCTTTAGCATTGCGGTTTCTAACCCTCCAAAAAGATGTGAATTTTCTGCACAGAACACACTTGCAACAGATTATTGCGGTTGAGTGTTTGAAGGATGATGAGCGCCAAGTGGGCTTCTTCCCTGCCACTGTCATGGCTTCACTACAGGTTCCTGTGTAACAGTTCATGTGATGTGCTCATTGCCTTCTTCAGCTATATCTATAAGCTCTGTACCTGCAGCACTTACATTTGCAGCATGTGTTGAACTACCCTGCCTTCCACTATCATTGGGGTCATCTACATGCATATGTCCATCTTCTGGACAATGCCATCTGAAGGATCATTTTCTTGAGGAGGGTTTTTTGTTAAAAATGGATTGAGATTAATTTAGTGAGTTATACTCAGTTATACTTTCACTCTGTTACATTTACAATTCTTTTTGTTTCCATTCTATCTTTTTCTTTGTTTTAAAGGCGACATCTCCCATAATGCATTTTGAAAGTACATGGGCTACTATTTTTGTATAAACTATATTGCAAACTTTAGGTTTCGGGATTACCTGAATTAGTATGGGTTCTCAATATGTATACCTGTCAGATTTACAACTTTCACATACAATGTTTTGTGTTACAATTAAATATTTACCTACCTTGTGAGGTAGTGGAGAAGTGTGGCTCAATGATTAGAGCGGCAGATCCTGATGCAGAGGTCTAGCCCGGGACCAGGGTTCAATTCCCCGCCTTGGCGGGTCTTGGGCTCAAAAATTCCACGGACCTGATAATTCTCACCTCGGTGCCTATTCCAATCATGGAGTCCCACTCTGCAACTCTGGGCAATAGCTTGCTTAATCTCCACAACGGCCCCCACAACGCTAAGGATACCTGGCCTCCACCTTGGGGGTGCCCAGGAGTGGATGCCTCACAGGGAAAGCCAGGATGGGTTCCACAGCGGTATTCGTACAAGCGCCTTGAGACCCTTGCGGGTGAGTAGTGCGCTATACAAGTATCAAATTTACATTTTTTACATTTACATATTTCCTGGAAGGTCTGGTGTCAATTGAACCAAATCCAGTGACAGATATTGGTTCCAGTGTGGTTTGCACTAGTTCCTCAATGGCAGTTGGTGGGAGACAATGAGGGGCCCTCTTCCAGTTCATCTTGACTCACGTAGACTGCTTGCCACCTTCTCCTTGGTATGTGATCTAAGATCATACCATCTCTTTTGTATTTTCCCTATAGATCTCTAGCTCACTCCTACTGTCCTAATCTCTTTCCTTCATTTCCTTCTGTGACAAGCTGGCTAGATATATGGTGCACACTTATGTAAGTGGGCACCCTGCACCAACCCAGGCGACACTTATGGTGCTTTTAGTGGTCTTAGACACCCTTGAAAGCTCTCTAAGTGGTAGCTGTGGAGAGTAGCCTTCAGGCTTAGTCCAGAAGGAGTGTACAGCAGCTTTTATTACTAGAACGTAATCTTATAGGTATAGATTAAGTGAAAAAGAACCACAAAGTGTAGTTGTAAAAATATGCTTTTTTTATAAAACACTCACTAACACAGGAGATATACACAATACACATAATACTTTGCAGAGGAAACAGGTAAGTAGCACAATATACACAGTGGTCGCCAGGGGGAGACCAAACCATATAGTAAAATAGTGGTATGCGAACCACGACTCAAGTCAAGACTATGACTAGAAGACGTACAAGTGCCAGGGACCCAAGGAACCACCCGAGGTGAGTAACCAGGAACCCCACGGAGGCCGTGTGCAGAGTGGGGACACGACTGTGGGTTCAATACAAGTCACTGGGTAAGTTGCGCTTGCAATTTTAAAGAAGAAGGACTCTTCCCAGTGGACCCTGAAGGAACCCTGTGGAAGACAGAAGGTTGGGGAGCCACTCCACCCATGGATACCCTGGAAACCAGGATATCTACACCAGGGAAGCCAGGTGCATAGGTGTGAATTTGCGTCTGAAACCTCAGTCAAACTCAATGGAGGACTTCAGGAAGCTGCCGCTGCTGGAGAAGGTGAAAGTGCCCGGTGGAACACAAAGGTGGATTCAGGAGGAGAAGTACCTGCAAGCAGAGGTACAGATTCTATGCCACTCAGGAGGGACCAGGAGGCACAGAAGATGAATGCCCACCGATGTTGGGTGTTGCAGGAGAGCTGACAGTGACCTTGGAGCTTCAGCTGTGCGGACCAGGCAACACTGTGAAAGACCAGGAGCTGCTCATGATCTGTCCCACGTCGCATGTCGAGAGTTGAGGGGTCGGTGTCTGTCGGAAGCACCAACAAGCCTTGGCAACTGCAACCAACGAGGAAAGCGAAATAGGTGCAGTGTCGGGACCAGCAAGGTCCAGGGGCCTCGCCACAAGCAGGGGAGTAAGAGCAGGCCCCAAGCAATCAGACGAGCCCACTGAAATCAAGGAAGACTCTCAAGAAGACCCTCAGGCCAGAGGCACTAGAGTCGCAAGCAGTGCTTGATTTGAGCCGGTGGTTTCCGGCGCTCTGTACCAGTACTTATTTGTCAACACCGGCACTTAGAACAGTCCGCCACATGGTGGCACTGTTTGTCTAATTTACAAATAAGTGTAACAACACTTGTTTATTAATTTAATATATGTAAAAAATCCTAATATCTGCTGCCCAAGCCATGGTCGCAAGAGGGCCTTGAGTAGCTCACCAAAGATGCAGACCCACATGCAAGTGATGTGGTGAGGACTTAGATCTTGGCAGAGGAGATGCTTTAGGTTGGGGCTACTTGTAGCCTGAAGATCTTGGAAGAAGAAAGCCAACAAGCCTTTGCAACGGCAAGTTGATGCATTGCAAAGGGGTATAGTTCCTGTGGCTCTGATGAGGGATACTGGCCTCAAACTTTGTGAGAGGATAGGGCAGGCATTGGGAGATGTGGCGAACCACCAACTGTGTTGCTGAGCCTTTCATAGTCCGTGGAAGCCCAGGATCAGCAGACCGGTCAGCTGTGTTGCGGTGCCTGTAGATGCAAGACTCCTTCACTTTAAGGGAGATTCCTTCAAGGTCTTGGGTGTTCACAGGCCTCGTGAGGATCCTGTATGAAGCACAGGCACAGATTTTGCAGCAGATTTGCGGGATGACAAGACCAGGAGCAGCAGGAGTCTTCACATTTGCAGTCTTGGTGTCCAGAGCGAAGTCCAGCAAAGTCCAGAGTGCCCAGATGGTCGAAGATGAAGGTGTCTTGAATTAAATCTTGTCCCACAACGAACCTACGGACCCACCCACAGGTAAGCCCTTAAGTACCCTAACAAAAGGGTTGGGGCAATTCAGGGTTCCCTCCCAGGGGATGGGTCGGACAGCAGGAAGGTTACTCCCATGTCCTTTGTCCTGTTTTGCACCAGAGCGGGAGCCAATGGCTCCCTGAGCTGGTTTGAACTGGACTATCCAAGGAGGACACCAAATATGCCCCTCAAGCAGACTTAGTGGCACTGGCAAGTGCTCCCACCCTGCCCCAATATACTAAACCCTGTCTGGGAGGTGATCACACCTCCCTGTGACAGGATACCTATTGTCCAGCCTTCCCCTGCTCGAGCCTGGCTCAGCAGCAGGAGGACAGAATTGTGTCTCTGTTCGACAGCAGCCATGTTGTGCTGCCCGGGTCTAGAAGACTGGTTCCAGGAGCAGTGCGGGCCTTCTGGAGGAGCTTTACAGTGCAAGTAATCATACCTCCCACACTGTTTATGGTGTGGGGGTATGAGATATCAAACACAACAGACTTTGTTACCGCCAGTTTAGAGTTAGCCATCGCGTAATGACGCATGGCCATATATTGTAATTGCAGATGCACTTACAACCCAGGAGAATGGACTCTGAAGGTTGTAGGGGTGTCCTGCTCATGCAAGGGCACTCTCACACTTAGAACCGAGCACCCTGCCTTCAGGATTGTAAGGCCTGCTTTAGGGGTGACTCATAGGTTTTAAGTGCAGTGACTTCAGATATAGGGACACCTATATCTGTCGTACGTGGTGCTAGCACCAGCTTAGACAGTCTGCAATGGCAGGCCTGTAGTTATAGTTTGAATGGTATCCCATGGGTGGCACAATACATGCTTCAGCCCATGGGGGACCTCTGGTGTAACTATGACCTGGGTACCTCAGTATCATATACTAGGGACTTGTAAGTGTCCACCAATGGCCAATCTGGGGTTTACCATAACCAATTTAGGGGAGAAAGCATAGAGACTGGGTCCTGATTAGCAGGATCCCAGACAGACTCGTCAGAAACAGCACAGCACTAGGCAAAAAGTGGGGGTAACCATAAAAGCAGATCCTAATTTCCTACACCTTCCATATTGTTTTTTTCTGTCAAAAAGTTGGCCAGGGTGCCCAACACACTCCTAAGAAAGGATTGTTACTTCTTTCTTAGAGAACGTTAGTTTCCTTTTTCTTCTCCCAGCATCCTTGTCACTTTCCTTATGTGACATTTTGGGGTCCGGAATGGGTGAACGGCAAACATGCCGTAGGGGGTCCCCAGCACCAATACTCTCCAACTTTATACACAGGGCTACTTCTTGGCTCTGACATCATCATTGTATGCCAAATCCGAGGCCCGCTATTTGCATTTCCATTCACCATTTAGGAAATTGCTAAATGTTATTTCCTAAATGCTGCACCGACTAAATAACAAATCACTAATTTGTTAGCGATTTATTTCAGAAAATATCTTACAGAGATACATTTTCTGCTGGAACCTGTTTTTACAGGATAAAGTTTTCACAATTTGCCCACTCTTATTTAGTATACTCCTATTTTTGTTAAGAATCTTTTTATAGTTGTGTGAGAGAGCATAGACAGTAGTTATGCAGGTGCTCCCCCTACTGGCTGGTTTTAAGTGGGTCTGTTGCAGTGCTGCTATGTGGTTGTTTCTCTTTTAGATCCCTTATTGGCCAGATGTTTTGGATATGAAATGCTCTTACTTATTATCTCAAAATTTCAGCTTGGGTATCATAGTTAGGGAGAGCTCAACATTTACAGTGTTCAGCAGTCCTGGTATTCAGCTAGTTTTGAGAAAATCCTTGAGACCTTACTTTTTACAAATAACAAATTAAGACTGTAAATTAGGCAGTCATTTTGGAAGTATTAGCCATTTCCTGATGTGACTCTCAGGTGGAGCTGGAGAGAGTCATCCTGGTAGATCAATGTCATTCACAGCCAGCAGGGCTCACAGGTTTCCCTTGTAGACTTTGACTATTGGTAGGCACAGGATGCAGCACTGAGGAACACTGCATGTCACAGGGATGGAGAGATTTACAAGGTGATCTTTTGAATAATCTGTGCTGTGAGTTTTTTAGGTAGAACGTGAACCACTGAAGGAAAATTCCTTTTCTTGTTGATGGGGTGTCGAGTGGCGTAGAAGAGTTGTTTGAAAATCTGGATTTCTTGTTGCTTTCCTGTAAGAGTCACCTAAACATTGAAAAAGTGAAGAAGCAACTTTTTGTCCATGACTAGTCTTCATAACCAAAGAGAGAGTTCTGGGAAGATGTTTTAATGTAGAAGTACTTAGAACAACTTACCTTATTCTGGTCTGACCATTGACTCACCTCACCATTTAGACACCTTTCACATTGATGTTAACAGGCCATTGTCCTGAGGTGATATTCAGACAGTCCTGGTTTTTCAGCCAATATCACTGATCATATTGGGACTTGTAGTTCACTTTTCCTATGAAAAGGATTGCTCTATATTACCTGGCATACTTTGTGCTGTTGACTGAAAAAACGGGATAGCTGACAGACTCCCACTTGACACACGGCCAATTGAGAGCTATGATCTGATAAGCAAAGACTCATTTTCTTTAGTCTTTAAAGGCCAGATATACAAAACATTTTTGAGGGAGCAAATGGCCCGGTTTTCATAATTAGCGACTGCAAAAATGCTTTTGGTATGCACAAACACCAAACGGCAATTCTACTGAATTGCAGTTTGGGTTTGCAAATCGGTATTCAGAGGGGCGGGTTTAGGGCGTCCGTTCCAATTACCGAATCATAGTGGTGTGTAGTAATGTTATTTGATTGAAATACAGTTGCAAAACATGAATATTTTACCAGCACCTCAAAGGAAATGATAACCCATTCGCAAACCCCTTCCCCTTTGTGAATGGTGAACACTGTTTCCTCTGAAAAAAATGAAAATAAAACTTTTTATTTTTTGTAAATGCTTCTCATTTTTTTTAAAGAAAAATGGGTTGCATTTAAAAACAAACTATTGCTTTGTTTAAAAGAAATCACAGACATTGTGATTTGCTTACCTCAGCAGCCGCCGTCCCAGTCATTCCTAATGGGTCACAAATTGCGACCTATGTCATTAATATTCAAGAGGTAGGTCAATTTGCAACACACTAGGAATTGCTAATTGAAAAATAAAAGTATCATACATTAAGAATAGCGGTTACCAAATAGCGATTTGGAAAAAAACGCTATTTGGAAATCACAATTCTTAATGTTCGTACATCTGGCCCTAATTTGCTGCGGAATTTGTATGATGTTCCTTTGAATGGCTGTTTCAACCAATCAGGCTGCAGCTAGAATTAAACGTTTTAGAATATGTGTTTTTTTCACAATGAGAATGTATACCAAATGTTTTGAATGACCCTACTGATCACAATAAGTTTTTTCTCAGCCCACAGAAACCCTTATCATGCATACCCACCTACATATTAGACTAGGCGTGGAGCCCCTGGCCCAATTCGACGGGCTGTCCATGATGTTTGCCACCACACTCCTACACAACCATTAATGTGAAGGTAATCATAATCAACCTCAATGTGAGGGGTCTTAGCAGCCCAGCCAAATGGGCGCAGGACTGTCTTTTCTGGAACAGAACGGAGGTCATCTTTGTCTCCTCCAGGAGAATCATCATTTGGCACAAGACTGGCACAAACTGAAATCACGCCATTACCCAGGAAAATACCTTTCCTCTAGCTAAAAAGGGAAGAGTGTCCATCCTCTTTTCACGGTCTTCCAAAAGGTTGGTTACGAACAAGGTGACTGAGATAAGGGGTAGACTTCTGGCATATTGCGTCCAAGGAAGGGGATATCGCTCACCATGGCGACAATCTAAGCCCCACATGAGAACCAAGAACAGTTTCTACATTGACAGCTTTTGAAACTCTTGAATCCCCAGACTCAGCAATCCTGATAGGGGGAGCTCCATCTGGTCATGAATAATGATCTTGACAAGTCGGGATAGGTTTTGGGAAGGCACGGGCCCTCTCGAGAGGGGGGATGGAGTAGCTCCGGAAGGGAGGGCAGGCAGACCTATGGAGAGTGTTGCACCTGCACACCAGGAGTTGCATATACTACTCCTCGGCCTACAAAATATATGCATGGATTGACTATTTCCCAGGCACACTGGCTATACAGACCAGGAGGTATCAGTCGAGCAAATGGCATTGTCTATTTGCTCAACTGATCACATTGTCCGACCATGCCCCACTTTTCCTCACTCTACAGATGGGGAAGCCTAACCGTTGGTTGGACCACAGAGATTACGTGATGGCTTGCTCCAGTGACCTGACACCGCCTGGAAGATCAACCGCACCATCATGGATTTTATGGCAACCAATGACACCAGGCAGATGCCAATAGCTCCCATCTGATAGACACTGAAAACCGTAGTATGAGGAGAATTTATTGAGATCTCCACAGCTAAAAACAAGCAGCTGAAAGACAAGATGGCAGATTTTGAAGGGCGAGTGAAGGAATTTGAGGACATCCACAAGTGAACAGGAGCACGGCCTATGCACTCAGAGTTCATATGCCTGTATTCTGGTTATCATTATAAACATCAATAAAAACTGATTTGAACCATACAGTGACTACTTCAGATATCTTTTTGTAAGAATCCTCCTGGATAGCAAACAACTTTCTTTGACTTAATGGGGAAAAACGAGGTTCTGGTCTTCGGCCACCAACAAAATAAATGGACTCACTCATGGTGGCTAGACTTGCTTGGATCATGCCCTTGTCCTGTTGCCTCAGCACAGAATCTAGGGGTCATAGTTGACAACATTCTCTCTTTTGACCCCCAGGTCAACAGAACTGTTTCATCCTGCTTCTGGGTAATTAGGACCCTGACGGAACTCTTTCCATTTCCATCTCTTTCATCTCTGAAACATGCAGCGGTGGCCCTGATTCTGTCCAGAGTGGATTATTATAATGCCCTCTAGCTGGATATCAACAGGGGATCCACTCCTAAGCTGCAACGTGTCCAGAATGCTGCAGCAAGACTGATTTTAGACCTTCTGAAATCTCATTCGATCTCTGCTGCCGTTCGAAAACTGCATTGGCTTTCTGCTGAAAACCGAATTCTGTTTAAGGCCCTATGTATTGTTAACTAGGCTCTTTTTCACTCAGGCCCAGAAGGATTAAAAACCTGTTCCAACGCTATGTTCTTGCCAGACATCTGCAATCTGCCAACAATAATTGGCTGGTAGTGCCTAGGTTCAGGAGGGCAAAGTGGGGAGGAAGAGCCTTTGCTGTGTCTGCATCCAAACTCAGGAACACTCTCCCTATATCAAACTCTTGTCTAGAGTCACATCCTCTCTTTCGAAAATCATTAGAGACCTGGCTCTTTGCCCTCTAATCTTTTAGAGGATTCACATTTCCCTCTCCCTGACCGGGTTCCCACTATCAGCGCCTTAATGCCCTTGGTCATTTGTTCGCGCTCTACAAGTCGATCATTCACTTATTCATTCATTCATTCATTCATTCATTCATTCATTCATTTATTCAATGTGTCATCTTATGTTACTTTGTTTCTTTAGGAGTTAATTCTGTCATTGTTGAGGCCTTGTAGCACTGTTGGCTTTCTGGAGTAAAAGTTAGATGTGGATATAGAGGTTTCCACACATGGGATCAAATATTGGTGATGATTTCACGATCCTCTTACGTTCTTGGAATTCATTTTACACTAGTATTTCTATTACGTCACTTTTTCCAATTATCAATATCTGTCCGTATCTGTGACTACTTCATATCAGTCTCTTGTCTGCTCTTCATAGTGTCACTATGTTTTCCAGTTTCCATTTCTAAAGTGTCCATGTCTCCCGGTATATGTCACCTATTGTCTCTAGCTTCCTGTGCCCATATCTACTCAGTGTCTGGATCGCCCAGTGTTGTTTGCTGTGATGACTAGAGGTTGGTGTAAGTGCCTTACTTCTCTCTAGCGTAATTACAGCGAAGTTACTCGCAATTATGTGTAATTTTGTGCTAAGCATAATCCAGCATTTAGCGCTATTTTCTTGATTAAAAATGTTCCCTCGCATCCAAAAAACGCCAGAGGATGCATTTTGCTCAATAAAAATATTAGCACTAAATGCTACAGGACATGAATAGCAGTAGTCAGCGGCCACTCTCTCTCTCTTAGATCGTTGTTTCTGAGCTCCTGCGGTTGGATTTTTGCCCCAAATTGCACTTAATAACTCAAGCTGGCATATTTGCGTAATTTTGGTAATTTTGCATCCAAGAGTAGTGTGCAGTTACTGAAATTACTATGATTACCATAGTGTAATTACAATTTCACCCAGACGTAGTGATGACATTCCGCCAGAAGGATAGCTAATTCATTTGCTTGTGGCGCAAATTTATGAACTTTGTAGTCGTTCATACCCACTGGTGTGATTCAGGCGAAGTCACCCATTCTCCCTATGCTTTAGATCTCAAATAGAAAGAACTATACAAAAACCTTTGGGTACATTACAATTTCCTTAGATGTAGTGAACTATACACCATTAGGGGACACACCGCCACTACAGCTCGTGATTTTCCAGAGGTGATCTCACAGACGAGTTTCTAAGGTTAAAATGAGAGACAGTGTGAGAAAGCAGAGATGCCACACCAAAATCCCGCACATTTCCCTCTTTCTGACCTCTTTTCCAAGTGCAAACTCCTCCAGGAACAACCTGTAGGATTTTGTGCCGGGAAAATCACAGAGGGCGCTGTAATTTGTAGTTACATTTAAGAGAGTTCAGGCATGAATACACACAAGAGTAGAGGAATTTCCCTTCACCCCTTCAGCGCGGCACAGATTACCGCGCAGTGCTGAAGGTTCCGTGCGTGGGCGGGGTCGTAACGGAGCGGTCCCGTCATGCGCACAGCGCAACCGACGCGCATGACGGAACCGCTCCGTCACTCGCATCGAATAATCACAAAATCCGGATTTGGGGTCAAACACCTGTTTGAACCCAAATCCGCGTTTATCAACAGTCTCCAAAATAACTCCAGTGTCATGATACCGCAACGGATAGGGGAGGTTTCTGTGCAGCTTTGTTCTGCTCATCCATTTTAGCCAAATTACGCTAAACTGAGCCGTTTGCATAAATGCTGTGGGATGTGGTAATTCAGGGATAAGGTGTAGTTTAAATTTGAAGGGCCTTATTTATGAGGCCTTGCGACACTTTTTTAAATGAACCAGTGGCGTAAAATATGCACCACGTTGCACCCTATTTACAAAGTGATGCATCTAAGCAGAAGCGTCACTTTGTAAAGCCCTGCACTACACTATACCTGTGTCAGGCATAATTTATGCATGATGGCCGTTACCCTGTAAAAAGCATCATAGAAGTGGCGCAATGAAATCAGATTTCACTGCGCCACTTCTAGGACGCCCTGCATGACAACCTTCCGCCTGCCTCAAGCAGGCGTAAGACTGACGCAGGCCCTTTCATATGTGGTGTGCCCCATGTGAAAGGACACATTGCAGATGTTGAGTCTGTTTTCTGACACAGCCCAGCAATGCTTCACTGCCTACAGATACGTCCGTATCTGTAACTCCTTGCGACATGGAGCTCTGTACATTACATACGGCACATCCATTGTGTCGTAAGGAGGGCGCAATGAAAACTGTTGCATCGCTGTTTTCACTCAGCGGTGCAACAGTTTTCATAAATGAGGCCCGCAGTATTTATTTTGTGGTAACTTCACTCCTCCCAGGACGGAGATCTCTATTGGATATAAAGCCCCTGGCTTGACCCTTAGTTCTGCTGGAAGAGCCCTTACTGCTTCTAGTCACAGGAACCACGAAGGCTGAGGCAGGAAAAGACAGTAAACATGGCTGCAAGCAAATAGAGAATAAAGTGGGGTCAGCAGGTCAGCTGATGACATTAATAGGGGTCAAAGGTTGTTTCATTCCAGGTCCAAGGTCCTGGCCCTTTAAGAATCAACTGCATGATTATTTAACCAGTAAAATGGGGCTCGCTGCAGCAGCGCGGTTTTATTGCAGAAGGTTGCTGGATGTAAATGGGTTGATTAAAAAGAAAAGCCACCCCAGGCATATTTCCAAGAGTGCATATTAAAGGTTTCATTCTCAGTCACTGATCGCTGGTGCCCCATGACAGCCTCACAAAGTCCTGCGAGGATGTTTAGTGACCACACCGTCATCCGCTCCACACAACACGCATGCACAGATGTCACCCAAAGATTACACTGACACTTTCATTATGGGTGAAGAACTGTCGCAGGTTTATTTCATACAACATAAGTATGACGATAAGTGGGTTAGCTTACGGGCGATCCAGGGCAAGCAGCCCCTCGCTGCTCCGCCCGCCTTGCGAGCCAGCACGCACGGTGGGTCGATGCCCTGCAGTGCGGCACATTTTTCCAGATCCTCCTTTGGATCACGTGATCTGTCTAATACTCCCGCCCCTTTTAACGGGGGCGGAGCGTGTTGTGGCACACCCCCGGTTGGTCAGGCCCCCCAACCGCCCGTAGGACTAACGGGGCGCCGTCGCGGTCTTCCCAGAACCTCCTTCGGCTCCCGGACCTTGGCTCGGGCACCCTTACTGTGCCGGACAGAGGTACCCTTACTGTACCGCCTGTCGCAGAGGTACCCTTACTGTACCCTTCTGCCTCCAGATCGCCCTGTAACTCCGCCTGCAACGCAAGAAAAAACATTACAACATTCCGATAGCGCGCTGCCTCTGCCGCGCAGGGTAAGCGGAAAGGGTGGGAATTCGCGTGGCCAGGAGCGCAGGAAGCAGAGGAAGCTCTGAGGGGGTGAGGCGCTTAAGAGGGGGGTCTAGCCTCGCCCCAGCCTCGCGGCACGCCTCCCCCAAGACAAACCCATTGGGGGCCTCCCCTCCCCGAGGTGCGGCCTCGCTAGAGAGGCGGAGCAGGGGGGGGGGGGGGGCTCCGACGGGCGGCCACTAGAGGGCTGCCCTGCTGATGTCCCCCTTCGTGGGACGCGGGCAGCGGCATAGTGACCACACCGTCATCCGCTCCACACAACACGCATGCACAGATGTCACCCAAAGATTACACTGACACTTTCATTATGGGTGAAGAACTGTCGCAGGTTTATTTCATACAACATAAGTATGACGATAAGTGGGTTAGCTTACGGGCGATCCAGGGCAAGCAGCCCCTCGCTGCTCCGCCCGCCTTGCGAGCCAGCACGCACGGTGGGTCGATGCCCTGCAGTGCGGCACATTTTTCCAGATCCTCCTTTGGATCACGTGATCTGTCTAATACTCCCGCCCCTTTTAACGGGGGCGGAGCGTGTTGTGGCACACCCCCGGTTGGTCAGGCCCCCCAACCGCCCGTAGGACTAACGGGGCGCCGTCGCGGTCTTCCCAGAACCTCCTTCGGCTCCCGGACCTTGGCTCGGGCACCCTTACTGTGCCGGACAGGGGTACCCTTACTGTACCGCCTGTCGCAGAGGTACCCTTACTGTACCCTTCTGCCTCCAGATCGCCCTGTAACTCCGCCACAGCTCTGGGGAGGCTCCCGTCGATGCCAGAGCCCCCCTTCCCTCTTGCTACTACTGATGCCCTGCCCCTGCGAGCGCCTCTTGCACGTCCAGCAAGAACATGTCCATCCCTACCCTGGTCAGGTGTACCCCATCAGGCTCATAGAACCCCTCCAGCCTTCCTAGGAGCAATGCATGTCTGATGACAACCCATGCCCCAATTGATGTATTGAGAGTGCCATGGTTCCCAAATTGCTGCTGCTTCGAGGTTTGGATGTCTCGACAGGGCAAAACATTTTATGTAACTGCTGTTTGGACGCCGTTTATCATGGCTCCGGATGAAGCTACTATGACTGACTGAGCTGCTGAAGAATACGTATCTCTCAGCTCGAGGACCAAAATTTGTGAACGTTTTCCAACTCCCTGGCTCCAAGGAAAGGCTGAGCGAGAAGGGCAACACCTACATCTGTTTCCCACGCTTGAAAATATGGCATTGGTACCAAGGCATGGTGAAATAGGTGCTTATGGACCTGCAATCCGATTATGATTTTCAATTGCAAATGAGGGGCCTTCCTGGCTTCAGTGTGTTTCCAAACAGCTACAGCACAATAAAGCAAGGTGAAGGTAACGGGAGAGAAACCACCTCCCCTACGTATATAAACACAAGCTGACATCACGGGATCTCAGCGGGGGGGGGGGAGGGTCCTTGAAAGCCGTGAGCATCAGACAGTATGAGGGGCAACAGCCTCTGCCTTTGTACTCTCACCCAGCACACGGGAACATATGCTCACTGTCCCTGGCTGCATCATGTCACTGTCTCTGGATGGGTAATGCCACAACCTTAGCTGGTGACAGTGTTGGTGGCAAATGAGTCGTAGAGACAATCTCACCTTCCTACGGCATGCCAGTACAAATAACCCCATCCCAATCTTTTCTTGCTCCCCACTGGGACAGCGTATACAGTTTCGTTGCTGGTTGAATAGGAGCTAGATTTTAAACTTTATTGCTGCTGCAAGGAGTTAATGGTTTGCCTACAGACCTTGTTATACCAGCGTTGTTGCGTTATGGTAATTTGTGGCACCGACATAGTGGCTTGAAAAAAGAAACCTCTTATTTTATCAAATAATTTGGTGTGAGCGCCAGTTATGATTTAATGTACATCTTCATAGTTGGCAGTGTCCATCTTGCCAATACCTGGGTGACGTCTGCCTTAATTGATGACAATACATCTGGCTTTTCCGCTAACTTTGCCCATTTAACCTGTCAAATGTCGTTGGAAGGCAACACAGCTCTGGTCATGCTCATTTCAGAAGGTGTTAAGCCCTTTCCATTATTAGAAAGTTTAAGTGCAAAGTCCAAGAGATATGGTCGCTCTCTGCTCTCTCAATTATGACCATGTAGATGAGGGCATGCCATTCTGGGGTGTCTGGTTGAAGTATGCACAGGTAATGGACACTCTCCCCCGTGTAGTGCTGTGAAACGAATGAAATGGTACATCAAATTCAGTCAGCCTCCCCACTAGGCGGAGGCTTGGACTCCCTAACCTCTGCTAGTGTAGAACCCGGTCACACCTCCAGTTCATTAGAATTTAGTAAATTCCCGGCATTGACGACCCCCAGGGGCCTGGTACTGGGTTGTGTATATGCGGCCCTATATCACCTTGGACACTTAGCTTGGGGTGGATGGGTGTCAACCTAGCCTGGCTGAAGTGCAATACCTTTGACAATCACTCCTGACCAGATGTGCCAACGCAGGTAGAAGTAAGGGGTATCAAGCCCGCCTTGCTTCCTTTCTCAGTTCAACACAGGTCGAAAAAGATGCCCCTTCCAGTCACTGGTTTTAGGCCCTGGAAGGATAGCCCGTGGGGCAGACAGGTCTGTTGGAACCGGCGGTGAACCATATCCCCTGGCAGGATATCGGGAATGCCAAATGGTCTATAACCCCTTGTCATTATTTGTGCTCTAACGCTGTGTTTACCAAACCTCTTGCATCGCAGTTACACTTACTGGGGGATTAGTGTGCTGTGCTCCTCGCCTGTTTGCTCGCAATTGGTGATGGTCCCTCGAGGGGTGAAAGGTCAGGGCCTTATCCCTGAAGCTTAGCCATGCGGCATTCTACGGGAAATCTACAGCATTGCTTTGTAACGCTGCCCCTGGTTCCACTGTGAATTATAGTCGATATGCTCTCCCTCAGTTTGGACAAATCTCAGCTGATCGTACGCCTGCCTAATTCCCAGGGCCGACTGGTTTAATGCTTTACACATGGAATTGCCCCACGAATGTGGCCTTGCACTGAAACTTCACTGGGTTCTCAACTTTTTTTTTTTTTTTTTTAGCGCTAGAAACGCCCCCCGTGCTTACTAAAATGGACCCGTTCCTTAGTTTCCAGCACACAATGCACTTAAATGTCATCTGGCCCTGTTGCCTATCAAACAACAGTGACAGCCTCTGTCACCTTCATACAATACATAAACAGACCTCACAAGGTCGCAGAAAAGGCAAGCCAGGCTAGGTCTCGGTAAACCCTGTCACTCTGTGCTTTCCCTGGCCTCCCTGTGGAACAGGGAGAATAACCTCAAAGATGTCAAGTATGACCCACAAACCCAGGCCTTCTACATGTCTCAAAACAGCTCAGGCTGCAGGCTTCTGTATAGACTAAGCTGCCACTATGCCTGATTTGAAAGAAACCTTACCCCAGCTGTTTCCGAATAGCAAGGCAAAGATGAAAGACAGCAGCATCTCGTGACTCATGCGTTGAACTCATAATGTTAACATTGGTAGATCGATTTCTTTGTTACACCTTTCCACAAGCTGACCATTGCATTATGGTTGAGACTGGGTTTTGGGCTGAACCTTGACCTACTTGTATTCCTGCTACCAAGATGACATATCTATATATACTCTCTTATCCTGTTGCACCACTTGGGACCCATAACTTAGGCCCTTCGTACCTACAGGCATTGCACTAATGCCAATGAGATTCCCCCCTTGTACCGGATAACCCTAATAAATGCTGGATTTTGGGACAAAGATACCAGGGAACCTATGTAAAGGGCCTTCCAGTGCGTGTGAACCCATGTCATTGCGATTAGTAACTGTCGCTCAGTTTGAGCTAAAACATGCGACTTCATTCATACTAATCAATTAGTCAGCAAAGCATGCTGGAGATGAAGGAATGTGTGGCTAGCCCAAGGATATACAAAATGAGCCACGGCATTGCATGGTTCCAGAGACATGGCTGAGTGAAGCGGCCTCACGACTTTTGTGACCGTGCAGTGCAGGTACGACTGCCCCTCAAAATTTAATTTAACTGACAACACAAAGATGAAGCCCTACATGTGTACATACGGACAGCTGCTGTATTGCTGGCGGCGCCAGAGTCTGCATAAGACACTGCATAGGGGCATAAGCAATGTGGGTTTTTATTCCTATTAACTGCGTGCCTATGCACGATGCTGCCGGGTCGATACCGAAGGCTGTTGGCACCGGTGCACCACAATGCAAGCTCGCCTGTATCACAAGAACCTTCCCCAACTTGGACACACACAACCGCCTCTAGTGTCCTGCCATGTCATCTATTCTGAATCTTGGCTAACGAAACTACCATTGGCCAAAGCTTGGCGATACTGGCCCCTGTGCCAGAATGTTGTTGGCGCCCCCCCAATGTCGCCTCCCCCACAGATTCTCTCACTAGCCCCCTTTAACAGTTGACCAAGTTTCCATAACCACACTCTCAGATGCATTGGGTTAGTTATCTAGCGCCACTCCTACCAGTGTCGGGTGTCCGAGAACTTCGCATCTCACACAAAAACCACCGAGCTAATAGATCATATGCATGTGAATCAGTGTATAGGAAATGTTACCTGAGCCAAAGGACTCAAAGTGTAGGAGACTTGTGTCTTCCCAACTGGAAGGCAGTATAGTTTAAGGCTGCTTTGATAAAATACTGCACACTGATGCCTTTGGGTCAGATCTGCGCATTGTAAAATTGCCCAATTTTTTTTTTTTTTTTTTTTTTTAATTCACTTAACTGCGCTAAACAATATTTGCCCGCCTAAGAGGGGCCTAAACTCATAGCAAAGGCACCAGCATCCTGCAGGTCCATTCTGGCCTCCCATCCAAGTGCTAACCAGTCCCTACCCTGCTTAGCTTCCATGGTGCCTGAACGTATAGCGTGTGCAGGGCTGAACACTGCATATAAACACAAAACACCGCAAATGCAGAGTGCAACAGAGGAGGTTGCTTCCCCACCGCAGCGAAACACGCACCATGCGCGTCAAGCCTGCTGTGCTCATGATGAAGGAAAGGAGAAGACGGGTGATCTAACCTGAGACCTCATGCGCTAAACAATGCTCAATAAAGTTCCGTTGCCTTGCTCATCTCTTATGAAAATCTCGGCTCAAATCCAGGTTTAGTTGCGCCCTTGCTGATCAACATAGAATCACTACTAAGTGGCGTGTTTACACCGATGCACAAGCTCGTGCCGCGGGGTTAAGGCACAGCTGCGGGGAACTTGTCCACAATGCCAGCGATGATCACGCTAAAATCTGCCTGTAGGACAGGCAGCCCCCGTACATGGCGGCCCCCGCGGTCCCCAGCGCATCTCGGCCCCCTGCAGCAGCTCCCCTCGCGTGACGCACTTTGGCCAAAACAGCCGCTCCTGGCCTATCGGTGCTATATCTAGTAGCGCTAAGACCCCCATGTCGTCCGAGGCCCGGCAGCAACCCGGCACGGCCTCCCGGCGGCACGAGTCACCGTGCAGGAAGATCCGGGCACTGAGGCGCGCTCGAACACTCCACCACAATTAATGCACGCTGCATGTGACCGCGCCCCACTCTTCCCTAGCTTACTTACATACACGGCACAAATGAACATGGTGTTCATCAAAAGGTACGAAAACTCTCACGGTCCCATGGCAAAGTGAAGGGACAAAAAGACCGCACACTGCATGTTTGCCAAGTGCAGACACTATACTGTGTAGCTAAAGATATTTCAGTATTTCAAGAAAATTACCATAAAATTACTAAAGCCAGCCACACATTCCTGAATGTATACACGAGTAAGTCACTGTCCATCGCCATATGTGCGAGCGGAAAAAAAAAAAAAAAAAAACACACCTCGAATCTGTTAAAACCAACCTGCTACGCGCTCTTACTGTCGCTCGACCATTTACACCCGCACCATTTCCAAGTATTGTTTATAGAAAGGCGGGATCGAACCCGTACTAATATATCCTTCAACACTATTTTAACCATCACATCCCGTCACCTCCGTGAGAGCCTACACCACTAAGCAACAAGGCACGTCTCCAGCGAGTCGTTCTTGACTTTGGCAGAATAACTAATGCCAGCCCCAAGCGCTCTAAATAGCCTAATCTATCAATAGTTTATAGGGGGCCCTGCGCAAGTACTCAGATAAGCAGGCGATTCCCCGCGCGCGGACCGCGCACCCCCTTTACAACGATTTCAGGCGCCGGAAACACAAAATCTTTCCTTAAATGGCTCGCATGGTGCCATTAACATATGGCTACTGCCGCGGCTCGGTTCTTCCGTGTTCACGCGGGCCCGGTTGTGCAGATGATGTGAAAACAGGGGGAGCGGTGAGTGACTTTGTCTTGTGTGTTTGAGAGGGCTATTGGTGTATTTGGTCTGACACATGACAGACGTGTTTGTGATGACATGGGGAGTGCTGCTCTGACTGAGGGGTGGCGTTATTGTGCATGTGATGAGGGAGAACATGTCACTGTGCTTGCTTTTCATGGCTGTGGCTGTTTTGTGTCGTGCCTGTGTTTAATGTGTGCTTAGAGAAGTTTTTGTGTTAAAAAGCAAGTTTGGCTGCGCAGCGCTCGTTAAAGGGGAGATTAGGATAACTCAGGATTGAAAGTGTATCTCTGTACACCATCCTTCATATCAGCAAGGACATCAATGGAACTCTCAACCCCGCGAGACAATGCACTAAAATACACAAAAGCTCATTTTATTCTCACTGGAGAATTTAATTATAACTAGAATGTTCAGCAATTTCTTGTTTTGGTAAGAATGGCATTGGAACTAATTGTTACTTGCAAGGGCACGAGTTAGGAGTAGGGGTGAACAGAAATTTTGGATGTCAAGAATTACTTGATTTTCTGCACACATTTACTCCTATAATAACCTCATCGAATGGGGAATAACTGTTCAGACCTTGATTTACTGGGCAGTATTTCGCACTGTGGAGTTTATTACCAACGTTAAGAAACTGCCTATGAGCTCGTGGTAATTGTGTGCATAGGGGCCGATTTAAGGCAGTTGGGGATCGTAGAGGTACGGAATCGGAGAAGCATGGTTGTCAGGGGTACTATCACCTGCTTCCGCTATGCCTTATTTGACTGGCTGTGAACAAGGAACTGGTCCAGGCTTCAATGCAGCCCTTTTTTTTTTTTTTTTTTTTTTTTAGGTCTTGGCGCGCCTCATTACTACACGGCACTCGGAAGGTTCGAGAAAGATACATTTACAAACTGATATTGCCCCACATAAGTTTTGCTTTGACATATCAGTATATCGGCTCGGTCTCGAAACCTGTCTTGCACCCCCCCACAGGCGCGGATAACTTCCCGCACGCAGTTATTTAAAACTAATAGGTAACCTCAAAAAACAACCCCTACTGCGGGTGACAGACTATACTCGGGCCCCCTAACCTCCAGTAGCATGCTCCGTACCACGCCGACGGGTAGCATCGATCCTCGACGACGGGCCCCTACTCGCGGAGATGGCGTGTCCTCGCGCTGAGCCAGCCCGCGAAAAACGGCTCTCGCTGATGCCCACAATAGCTGACCGACTCCAATAAACTATACTACCCACTTACTTCGCTCCGAAGATCGAACCCCGAGCCGCCCCTCCTAGCGACCGGACTCAAACCAGGCTCTCCTGCTACACGGTCCGCCTTCCTCGCCCTCCGCCGCCCGCGAAAACGGCTCTCGCCGCCATCTACAAAACTCACCACTTCAAACTACTCTGCTGCCCAAAGCAACTACACTCACCGAACCGGTGTGCAGGGCAGCGAGGAGGACCCAGCGCTGGGGCGACGTGGCGAACGGCCGGAAGGTAGCAGGATAGACCACGACTCGACCGACGGCTTGTCCGGCGCAAATCTCGCGTGGCCAAAATTCGCGTGGCCAGGAGCGCAGGAAGCAGAGCCGAGGAGTCTTCAAAATAAAATTGTGCTCATAAATCCCACCAGCTTCGCGCGTAACATTTAATTTAGAGCCTTATAATGTATCACGTCAGCATCACCCGCCGCTCCGAAGCCGGTCGCGCCTTCAGGGACATCTCGCCGCAGCTCACTGCCTGCGGAGGGACACACGCCCCATCACTGCACTGCAATAGATAGCCTCATTGAAGAGCTACATCACGTCACGGAGGGCGCGCGCTGCTGATGGGGCACAATATCACTTTCATTGGAGAGATTCAAATGCAATCACTACGGGGACATCAATAACCTTCGGCTAAGTAAACTGCACGAGCTCAAGCGCTGCTTTGCATAAAATGGCGTCCGGAATGGAAACAAAGCTTTGCATTGTCAAATTCCAAACACACTCAGCTGTTCATATTAACTATGGGATTTCTTTAGCAGGGCAGCAAATCTGTCTTTCGTACATAGTGTACTGCAAACTGGTTAGACTGTTTCAAATGTTTAATGTTATGCTGGTAAATGGCACATTTACCTGAAGGATGAAAGCACTCCAACAGATATGTTGGGTTGTACTGTCAAGTTAGATTGGTCGAATCCTTCATGAATTTTCCCATGATAGTGCAAGGCAGCTACTTTGCCTCTTCGTTTATGGAAGTAAAGCCCACAAACCCGTTAGGTATGTATTTAAGGGGGAGACCACCTACTCGATTTCTTTTTAGGTCGAGCCTAGGCAGCGCAAGCGCTGTCTGGAAGACCTGTTGTAATCACTATAGTAGTGTAATCCCGCCTGCTGCTTGCTATTGGTTCACTCCTGCCTCACTCTTTTTTGCTCGCTCCTCATTGGTTGGTGCTCCCGATACATCACTTCAGTTTCTCCCTCTGCAGCATTGACCAACTACAGTGTCCTTGCCCTGTAAGTGTTTATGAGTGCCTTTGGGGACTTCTTGTTTTGTTTTCCCTGGTTCATGTTTGTTTTGAACAGCTTGTTACAGATGGGAGTTGGGCTGTCTACATTGCGCTTGTTAGAGCAGTCACTGAGAGGGGGATGGAGGATGACTTTTATAGTCCGTCCCTGCTCACTGCTGCTATGATTCGGGAACAGGCTGCGTTTGTGGTCCACTTCGTGTTTTCAGCTTGCACTGTGCGATATCGGCAAGCCACTCTGTTTCTTTCCCAGCAGCATTTCACTGCGATCAACGACTTCTTCAAGACATCAGGCTGCCTAATGGGTCTACTCCTTGAGCTGATACTAGCTTGTGTACTATGACAAATGTATCCAATGGAAATAATGCTGCACGACGTTTAAGAAGTTTTCAATCCATTTAATAACCTAAATCGCATATCTAGAAATGAACTCCAGCAGGTTTGAAAAACACTTGTTCACAGGCAAAAGGAATGTGAAGTGTGTCGCCAGGCCATCCAAATATGCAATATACCTGCCACCACTTAAAACAATAAAAAAGGCGGGTGTGATCGTGATGTAGGGTTTAACTTTTACAAATGAAAATAGGAAACACAAGATCCAGTGACAGCTATGTGTTTTATTTAAAAACAGAGTGGCTGAGAAAAAAAAGTCTATATTCCCCGCTCCACACCGGCCACTTGAGCCACAATTCAAGGACTCTCCAGAAGAGATCGTTATAAAAGACGAGGAAAATCAGAATGCCGCAGATGCTAACAACAATTTCACATTTCTCAAACATAAACGGATTCGTGTGGAATAGTGGACATTTATGGAGAAAGATGCAGAAATTCTTCCTAAAGAATCTTTCCCAGCGTTTGTATTGTATTCTACTCAAAGAAAATTAAAGGTCCTGCTAGAAGAAAAGAACAAGCATTTGCAAATACAATAGGTACCGCATTTGCAATAGTTTAAGCTATTGGCATTGTAAATTACAATGCCTTTTATTTATGTTTTAAAAACCAAAACATAAATAGAAGGCATTGTCATTTACAATGCCAATAGCTCAAAGTCGCGTAAATGCGAGACCTATTGCATTACAAATTTGTGTTTAACTCGCTTTATTTTTTCACTTTCTACTCCTATCTTGTACTATCTCCTATCCCTTTTCCTCGTTTTGTCTTCTGCTCTACTTTATGTCCATCCTATGACCAATATGGTATTCTCCCCCACCCTCCCTTTTTAGGTCTGTCTGTCTAATAGAGCTTAGGCAGTCTATGCCAAGAGTGCAGTGGTAGTGAGCGCAGTCACCATCAGCCATCCTTTCACTAGTTATTGGCTTTACAAAGCCCTTATTCAGGACATATAGGCCCTGGTGTTACATGTTTTTTAGCTTTGCTTTATTTTTGTTTTGTTACGCAGAAACAGTGTGAATTTTTGCAGCACAAAAATAATTCCCAGTGCCAGTTGTGAATGAAACACCATGCTACCTTATTTTCTTTCACCACAGCAGCAATGCCCCCATGCCGAAAAGTGCACGACAAAACAAGGTAAGCCATATTTCATTTCATAGGCTGGTTTCTTTTTCTTTTTTGACTATGAAAAAGGCTCTGATCGCAGGCGTCTAACCAGACAGATGGTGAAGGATACATGTCATAGACGCCGGCAGCAGCCAACAAGAGCCAGGCTCATTCATTCTTCCTTGTCCACTGACACTGAAGTAATATGAATCTGCTTTGTTTGCAGCTCTTGCTTTGACACCAATAATCACTCCCAACCACTTTGCCGGACATTTTTTAATTCATTAAATGGCTCTATCAGGGCTGCGTCTGCTGAAAGGCAGAGACATTGCCTTCATGCTCTTACCAGTGTAGACCTGATCCACAAATCGTTTCTATGAGTTAAAATGACTAACATGAAAAAGTCATTCTCAGGCACCTTAAACTAACCTACATATCACACAGATGGTTATTTCATGTGAGGGTGTCATTGGTCCTGCAGCAGTTTTTACTTAGTCGTGACATCTGAGGGCCAGATGTACGACCATTTTTGCACACGCAAACGGGTTTTGGAACCCATTTGCGCATGCAAAAACAGCATGGGGAATGTACAGACCCTATTTTGCGAGTCACAATATTTTGCGACTCTCAACATAGGGTTTTGTGACTTGCTATTAGGAAGGGGCAATCCCTTCCCAAAAGCAAGTGCAACCCTATGTAAGAATGTTTTGCGTCCGCAATTGTGGGCGCAAAACACTCGCAAATTACCACCCTCTTTAATAGGGTGATAATGTACTCGCAAAAGGGAAGGGATCTCCAGGGCACCCCTTTCCCTTTGCAAATGCAGGGGAAAATATTTTTTAAGGGCAGGAAGTGGTCCCCGGGACCACTGCCTGCCCTTTAAAAATGAAACAAAAACATTTTATTTGTTTTTTTTAAATGCATCCCGTTTTCCTTTAAGGAAAACGGGCTTCATTAAAAAAAACTGCTTTATTTAAAAGCAGTCTCAGACAAGGTGGTCTGCTGAGCCCAGCAGGCCACCATACCTAGGAGGGCCTGCCATTTCCAATGGGCTCGCAAATTGCGAGAGGCTTATTAATATTCATGAGCCTCTCAATTTGCGACCCCATTGGGAATCGCTAACAGTGTGAAATACACTGTTGTACATTGGAAATAGCACCTTGCAAATTGCGAGTAGCAAAAAACTCGCAATTTGTGAGGCGCTATTTCTATGGTCGTACATCTGGCCCTAAGTGCTTAGAAGTGGGTCTTTCGTGAGGAAAATCAAGACCCATGTATTGAATATTCACATATTATGGGGTCTGATTTAGAGTTCAATAAAAAGGTTCATTGGACTCTTTCTCACATGTGACGGACATTTCGTTCACCATATTACAAGTGCATTATATCCATTGTCACCTCTAATATGGAGGAAGGAATACCCTTCATGTTTTTGACGAAATAACTCGTCCACTGAACTCTTACTCAGCTCTTTGCACTATCTACACCTATTTGAACTTCCAGTCGCACACCTAATGAGTCAGGCAAGAGTAGTACTGTAATCATGTAAAGCACACCAAATTGATTCGATGTGCTTCTGTGACCTACTATTGAGTGCACAAATATTGAGACACAAAAACATCATATATAATACAACAGGAACCTTAACATCACCTTTCTATATATTGAACACAAAATATAAAAATATTGACTACAAAAATATAGTGAGAAAAATATAGAAATTCATATATCAAAAACAAAAATATATATACTATGGGTGGGTCCACAAGTACTACAACAAGCCCTATTGCTGATCGCTCTGTACAGGGTTTTAAGGCCTTATGTGGTGCAAGCACCTGACGCACCTATAAATGGCGAATACTGCTGTTATCGGGATATGTGGGTGGTAAGAAATTTTTGGATAACTGCAGATTCTGGAAGTTTCCGTCACAGAAATATGAGGAAATTGTGTGTTTTTAGGCAATATTTGATGTTTGGAAGGATTTCTAAGTAAGAAATCCTTGTGGGATCCATGTAAGTCACACCACCCTGCACTCCTCTGGGTGTCTAGTTTCCAGAAAGGTGAGGGCTAGGCAAGTTTTCTGGTGTAGATGCCAATCATGGGCCCAAAATTCACAGCTACCCACATTACTAAAAGAGCATTGGTTTTGAGTGAGTAAAATTGATTGTCCATGTTGCATTGTGTACTCTTTCCTATCACAGGCGCTATGACCACCCACACAAATGGTGTATCATTTTTATGTGGAGACAGCTGGAAAAATTGGGTGGTTGGAAGTTTGGGGCTCACCATAAATTACAGAATTGTCCCTCACAGAAATGTAGGAAAATGCATGATCGTAGCCATTCAAGCAAAGTTTGATGTGTGCAGGGCCTTTGGGAAAAGTTTGTGGTATCAATGCAGGTTACACCACTGTGGACCGCTCAGGATGTTCAGTTCTCACAAATATGAGGAAATGTTATTGTTCCTTCGGAGTCCATCCAGTAATGAAGTGTGAACTTACAGCTGTTGGTTTTGACACATCCAGAAGTGCATGCTTCAACGAGCAACAACTAATGACAGAATCAGAATATTGAACACATGACTACTGTAAAACTACATCAAGGCATCAACTACTTTTGGGGCAGTGCGCCGTCACACACAATGACATTCAAAGCACCAGCCATGGGCACAGCACAACACTCATCAACATCAACACTTTGGGGCTACGTGCATTTTACCTAGACTCATTTTTACCTTGCTTGCTGTCTGTAAATTTAATTTAGGTTTGCCATACTTTTTTTTTAAGGAAACAGTTTTTTAAAATTGTCTGAATTATTTTAAAACACTAAAACCTGTTCATAGTTAAAACAAAATATCTCATTGCTCCACTCACCACGCATCGGGCTTGCATTAGAGGTTGATACTTCTGGGTGCCATTTTGTGTCGGACATGCTCTAGTCGTTCTGAGGGATTCCCCATAAAAATGCGAGCTGCGTGGACGCCAGTGCCACTAGAAGCTGTAAACTGAGTTGTACACGCGTCACTATGGTGCTATGTGCATTTTATCGAGACTCATTTTTAACTTGTTTGCGGTCCGTAAATTTAATTTAGGTTTGCCATACTTGTTTTTTACGGAAACTGTTTTTTAAAATTGTCTAAATTGTTTTAAAACGTTGAAACCTGTTCTTAGTTAAAACGAAATATCTCATTGCTCCACTCACCATGCATCACGCTTCCATTAGGGATTGATACTTCTGGGCGCCATTTTGTGTGGGACGCGCTCTAGTCGTTCCCCATAAAGATGCGAGCTGCAAGCCCGTCTGTGCCCGTCCGCACCCCGGGAGCGGCCAGCATCAGCCATGCTGCCCGTTTGTTTTTAGAGGTGCCTGGCCCAGGTCTTTCTTATTGTCGCAATGAGCTGTATGCACTTCGCTATAGCGGCGGTAAGTTTGTTGGCAGTTGGGATATCGAAGATGATTCACATATGACCTGTGAAAAGTGCACTTTCAGCTTACATACTAAAGGGGCTAACTCTCCTTTTCAGGGTCCTCGAACTTCTAACACACCATTCAGGCTGCATTAATCAAATCCCGTTCCTTGGTTAAACACACCCAGGAAGTTTTTGAACTGCTCTCTGATGAGCAATTGGATTTACTTTTCATTACAGAAACATGGCTCAATGAGATCTCCAATCCTGCCATTGAATTCGCCATTCCAAGGGGGTATAAGATCACCAGGGCTGATCGGAAAACGGGAAGAGGGGGAGGTGTTGCTGTACTGTTTAGAGACAATTGGACCCTCCGGCACAGTGAGATCTCCACAGTTGGAGAAGGAGAGGCTCTTGTCTTCTCTAGTATTATCTCACCGCATTTTATGTTGGGTGGTATGGTGGTCTATCGACCCTCAGGCCCCAATGGAAATTTCCTAAAAGCACTTGAAGAAATTATTGTTTCTCAAGCACTGCAATTTTCTAATTTTCTTCTCCTTGGGGATTTTAATATCCACATGATTGTGTAGAGGGGAGAGACACCAGGGAGCTATACGGCTCGCTGAACATTGCCCAACTTACTCAATGGGTTAACGCCCCTACGCATCAGCATACACAGATTTGGTCTTTTGTGATTTTCCCTTTTGCATAAATGTGCTCCTTCAAGTAACATGGTCCGACCATCTTTTGATCAAGTTTTCATGGACCATTCAGGCGCCCCATGTTCCGAGCAAGCAGGTCCAGGGGAATCCCACACATAGAATTGTTCCCTCGGCTTTATGCTCAACTTTGATAAACTCCCGGCCTCCCTCTTCTATCAACTTGGTAGGAGCAGTGAAACATTTTGAGAGCTGGATTTCACAGGCAGTGGAACAGCTAGCTCCGCCCGGTTCAGCGAAGCGGGTTAGAATCTCTCCATCCTAACCCTGGTTTTCAAGGGAGCTTAAAGAACAAAAGAGATATTGTAAAAAATTAGAACGGAATTGGAGAGTGGCCTACTGCTCTCTGGCCAAAATAGCACTTAGAAAAGCCCAGAAAGGATATTACGCTTCCATAAACCTAGCCAAAAGTCAGCATTATGCAGAGCGCTTAGCCCAGTCTCGAAATAACGCTAAGGAAATTTTTTCCATCGTTCAAAGTTTTGTGACCCCAAGGGCAGAGGATATTTCACTACTTCCGTCGGCCATTTGGTGCGAGCAACTCTCGAGCTTTTTCATTGCTAAAATTCAGCTGATACAAGCAAGTTTTGTTACTTTCAACTCTGACCAGGAACGGCCTATTCCACTGAATATGGCCAGTCCTTGCCACGATGTCTCTAGCTCGTCCTTCTCCTTGTCTGAATTTTCTGCTGTTGCTCACCAAGATACACTGACCATTTTGAAATCACTGAAGTCAGGCTCTCCAACTGACCCTTGTCAGGCCCGGTTGCTGGCTGCTGCGGCAGAAGCTGGTAATCTAGAAGTGAATACTCTCATTAAACTGTCCATCCAATCTTCCTCGGTCCAGTCTGAATGGAAGCAAGCCAAACTTCTTCCTCTGCTAAAAAAGCCTTCCCTCGACCTGGCCAACCCTGCCAACTATCGCCCCATTTCCCTCCTTCCATCTGTAGCCAAGGTATGTGAAAAGGCGGTCTTTAAGCAGCTGGCCAACTTTGTGGAAGCCTCTGGAGCATTACATCCGGCCCAGTCAGGGTTTAGAGCTACCTACAGCACGGAGATGGCGCTTGTTGAAATTTCTGAAGCTATCAGAGAATGTTTAGATGGGGGTGGGAGAGCGGCTCTGATTTTATTGGACCTCTCTGCCACCTTTGATGCGGTGCCACACTCTCTGCTATTAGCGCGTCTCGCAAACATTGATGTAGTCGGCCTAGCGTGGTATTGGATTAAATCATTTTTGGAAGACAGATCACAACAAGTGTGGTTACCTCCTTTTTCATCTACCCCACAAAAGGTGACTACGGGAGTACCTCAGTGCTCTACCCTGAGTCCCCTCCTATTTAACTTATATGTCACCCCTTTGGTCTATCTGGCTGAGGAGCTGGGAGCGAAGATCATCGCCTACGCAGATGATACCCAGCTCCTCTTCACAAGGAAGGACTTGGATACCTCTCCAATGAGAGCAAAAAACTGTCTAACAGCCGTTTTAAAGCTGCCCAGTTAAAGTGCAATGAGGACAAGTCCAAATCCTTTTATATGGATCCTTTCCCCCACAGATTAGGGAAGCCCTCTGGCCGCCAGAATACCCCCTTCCCAGTTCTACGGGACAGTCCAAGGAGAAGGTCACGCGTGCTTTGATCCTCAGCCGCCTTGACTATGCCAATGCACTTTATATTGGCCTACCAGAATACCAGCTTAAGAAACTCCAAGTAATTCAGAATTCTGCGGCCAGAGCTCTGATGGACATTCCGTGCAGGTCTAGCATAAAACACCATTTGCGGGATCTGCACTGGCTCCCAGTGGCTCAAAGAGTCAAATTTAAGGCTCTCACGATGGCCCACTCAGCCCTTTATGGATCAGGGCCCTTTACTTGAGGAAACAGTTTCGTTTTTATACCCCATGAAGGCATTTGCGTTCTGCTTCACAGTGCCTAGCATCGATCCTGCGCTTTCGGCTGGTAAGAATTGGAGGTGGTTCTCTATCCTTCAAAGCAGCCGAAGCTTGGAACTCTCTCCCCCTTGAACTGCGCTGCATTCACGACCCCTACCTGTTCAAGAAAAGACTAAAAATACTGTTGTTTATGTAATCGGTATACCCTCTCAGCTCTTTACAGTTTCTAACATTGGCTTTCCGTGCCGGGACACCCATGAGTAGCCGTGCGCGTTATAAATCACTGTAACATAACATAACATACTACCACCATTCAAGGGCCCATCACATTCGTACTCCATAGGGCTGAAACATCAATCACACCACCACCCACCCAGTTATCGAACAAATGCATACAAACACATCACAAGCATACCTCGACACACATACATACATGTCGGCTGGTGCCTTAACAAGGTTCACAATAGCCCAAATGAAAAGGAACCTAAACTAAGTTTTCACTACCTGTTCAGTATCTGCCTCCCTCGTAGTCTAGAGTGATACTGAAGAAGTGCCAAGTGAACCTTTACTAATGCCTCCCATAATAGCACAAGAAGCTCAGTAAGACGTGTCTTCCATGTGCCTTTAGCACACTCATTGTGCTAAATCCAACTCTGTGAGCGTATGTGCCAATCTAAGAATGCCTGGAAACATCCTGGCTGAGTTCCCGAAAGAGCACGTCAAAAAGTACTAAAGGATTTAGGGACCTATTTATATGTCGGCAGTTTGTATACTCTGCCGCAACAGCAACAAACTATACACAACAGGAAGGTCTGCCTGCCCAATTTAAATGCGGGAGGACCTTTGGATTGGCTACGGTGGTGACTACTCCGTTACAGCTATAGCCAAACCTCACAGATGACCTGAAGGAGTACGGGCTGTCATAGAAATGGCCACATATCTGCCACCCAATCAGGATGGGTGGACATGTAGCCATTTTTTTACTTACCATCATTGCCAGGCAAACCCTGGTGGTGAGGGACAGTAAAAACCAAATAATGCTCCCATGGCAAGGGTAGCATTACTTTTTTTATTTTCGAAAACAACATTTTCATTTTGGGATTTTCTTTTTGAAAATAAAAAAAATACTCTTAAGTGCAATGATGACAAAGAGTGGTTTGCATTGCCAGGAACTGCAGTGATGGATAACCTCCACAGCAGATGAAGTAGAGCCTCCTGCTTTTGCAGCAGTAAGAATTTCAATGCAACCACAAGGAGACAATGGACGGAGCACTGAAACTTTTCAGACACTCAACCCCAGTCACTATGAGATCTGGGTTGAATCCATCATCATTCTTTAGCTCACTTCGTCACCCCAGTTCAGACCCAGCCATATGCAAAGCAGTCTTGACCCTGTTCCTCATGGGAACAGCCCAGCCCAAACTACCAAGCCAGCTCTTCCCTGGACTGTAACCAAGCATCCTGGAACTGGTTTTAGGGTAACACCCGTTATCAGACAGACTAGCTTGAATCCAGTGGCAAAGTGAGCAAGGGACCGACGTCTGAGCATACCCTGACAACTTAGGGCGAACAAAGCAAACACAATGAGACGATGGACGGAGCGCTGAAACTTTTCAGACACTCACCTCCAGTTACTATTAGTTCTGGGTTGAATCCATCATCGTTCTTTAGCTCACTTGGCCACCCCAGTTCAGACCCAGCCATATGCTAATCAGTCTTGACCCTGTTCCTCATGGGAACAGTCCAACCCGAACTACCAAGCCAGGTCTTACCTGGACCGGAAACAGGTATCCTGGGACTGGTTTTGAGGTAACACTCCTCATCAGCAAGGCTGGCTTGAATCCAGTGGCAAAGTGAGCAAGGGACCAATGTGTGGGTAATCTGATGGTAAACCGCATGGGCATTGTATGTTGCCACTTGGATTTGGTGGGTATACAACTTTTTAAACCATATGTAAGTTTTACGACTTGCGTTATATGGCTGAAATACTTGTTCATTCTTATCCACAAAGCTTATGTACTTCTTGTAATTAAGTATACAAGCTGGCTAGGGAGGACTAGCCGCTCCTGATCTCGCACTATACATGTTCTACGCACAAGAGCAATTCCTACATTATTGGATTTTTCCAACTCCCTTCCAACCTCATGTTGCAGTCGAAGCTGACAGTGCTGCACCCTTGCCGCTTACAGTAGCCTTATACCAGCCTCACAAACGCAATCTTGCTGATATTAGCACATCTGATACACTTAGATGGGCTTGGGACAAATTGCGCATTCGAGCTGGACACTCTGTATTATACGCACCCTCTATTGCACTTGCACATCACCCACTAATACCTATACTGAAAGATAAAGGCAACTCTGCACGTGTGCACAAGCTGGGATGGGATTATTTCGCTGACCTCTATCCCAATGATACCTTCCTATCCCCCCACGTCTCTGCCAGACGACACATCCAAATTTTCCAATTTATTACTATATTATTCTATTAGAGGAACATGACTCAAAATGCATGACACATTTCCCTCCCCACCAACATCCCTCCCGGCCCTAGAATCAATGCATACCAACTCATCCTCAGACAAGCTTATTAATCAACTGTACAGTCAGATGCAGTGATCTGCTCTGATCACATTCCCGAAAGCCTTGGCTAGTTGGAATGAAGAACTAGATGACCCACTATCTGAAGCTCAATGGCAATTTTGTTGCAGACAACTGTAGATGCTCTCTCCTAATTATAAACTACGCCTTATTCATTATAAATACTTGTACCGCATCTACAGAACACCGATTCAGCATAAGCGCATGGGTATTCATCCTGAAGCCAAATGCTGGAGATGTGCATATCAAGATGCCTCCTTTTTACATATGGCCTGGAGCTGTCCTGGTATTAAGCACTTTTGGAGAGAGGTACTTGTTTCAAATGAGATCTTAATGTCTCACTTGGTCCCTTCTCCCAAAATATGTCTACTAGGATATGTTAAAGATGTTCCCCCAGGTCATCGCAGACTTCTTGCCATGCTCCTAATATAGGGGAAGCGCACGCACTGGGGCAAACACAAACCACCTGCCTTTAATATGTGGATCCTAGATACCACGTTTTGCCAAGAACCGTTAACCGTTAACCATATATGGGAACTGCTGCCACAGGCATCTAGACCTAAAGATATCTGGGCCACCTTTTTGACTTGGCTGACAGGCCGCGGGCAGGATGCTTCACAAAACTCTCAGACCTCCACAACACCCCATTCAGCGGCATTGGGTGATCATGTTTCGACTTCATTAATCCTTCATTCCTGCAATATTTTTAATATATAATCCTATCCATATAATTTCTGATGTGTGCCACATGTACGGTGTGCAATGCCCTGAACACGAATCCATGATGATGTACTGCATGCATACATTTGATCATTATGTTGCTGCTGCTTTGGTTGCTTTTTTCTTTGTGTTTGTTCAGATTTGAAATCATCTCATATGTACATCATTTCGAATCACGCATGTTATTCTTGAATGTATGTTTATGATAAATGCTAAAAACCAAATAATTCTTTTTAAAAAAAGCATACAAGTTGGCTTGTGAACTCCAGCCAACTGACCCCAAACCGTGACCAGAGAAGTGTTCTCTGTAGTGGGCTCATATACTTCCTCCTTTCTGAGAATTTGGCTGCAAACAGTTCGTCTGAATGCAATGCAGTCCTGTGAGATTTTTGGAGATTTTATGACTCTTAGCTGTCGAATAAAGTATCTTTTGACTTGACTTGACTTGATTTTTGGAGCTTCTTGCAAACAAGCTCCTGCAGGAATCATTTGTGGTGACATCAAACAGTACCGAATGCCATATGCCAGCTTTGCACTACCTACTGATTATCTCTTCATTTGTTTAGAAGTTGTCCACATAAAAGTTGTAACCTTTATGAAGGAGTGATTGGACAAGCTCCACAACAATATTCACCATGAATTATAGTGTTAAAGGACAACCTGCAGGATTTAGAGTCCTCTGTGTACCCTCTCAGGCTGTATACATGACCAGTAGGGCTCTTACACACAACATGTACATCTTGATGCCATAACAAGTTATTTTGCTATGTATGTACTGCCTGAACAGCACCCATCTTTTTTACAGGATCAAGGACACATCAAGGGCTATATTTGTTTCCAGGAGTATATCTCTCTGGATACTTGACAGACAAATGTTCCATGACAGGCTGAATTTTGAACAACCTGTCATGGTCTGGCTAATCCCTGGACAATACAGCAAAATTATCATTGCAATGCTGCATTATCAAAAAACAATTTCTGCTCATGACTGGTGCAAAGTTGTGTGTTGCCCAAACTGTGTGAGGACTGTACACTTGGCTAGTGCAATATCCCCATGTTGAGTGTGAGGCCTATAAATTTCCTCAACTCCCAAGGAGTATAGGTTGACATAATAGCCCCTGGAAATGAAGAGCCCAATTTTGTATATCGATGTTCTCCTTATGAAAAGGCAGAATGCCACCACCTCAGTAAAGCTAGCCAATGGCTAAAGTGGACTGATCCAGTGCCCCATGTTGTAGTGGGTGGAAGAAAATTGTAAATGACACAACAACACACCAATGGGTGAATAAACCTAGCTGCAAATCCTATCAGTACATTATATTTCTTTTACTACAATCAAACGGTTATGGCTAACGTCACAACTAAAAAGTCGTCCAAATTCAACATTGGGGTAGTGTTAAACTTTTGAAAGATATGCTGAATAGATGATTTGCACAGTATGGAAGACTGCATAAATTTGTGCTTCCTGCAAAAAATGTTTATGGTAAAATCAGGTGAATCAACAGTTTAAACATGCTCATAACAAGGACCTACATACTCCCTGATGGTCCAGTGGATTAGGGCAGTTTTGTTTTCCTCTGTGGGGGTGTTGGGATTGCACCCTCCTTGGGGCCCTAATCACCTCTCCTCCCAAGGGAAAACATAACATTCTCTAAGAAAAAGGTCCCCCCCCCTAAGGTGGTTGGCCAATCGAGAGGGCCAACCACCAGACAATTTGGCCACCATTTTGTTTTCCCATGGGGCAAATCTCAACCTCCTTGGGGCGTGATTACAGAAAAAAGCAACATTCTCTGGCCCGCAGCATGGTGCAGTTCTCGCTGAATTTACAATGCAGAACACGCTCCCAGCTCTAAAAATCAATGTGAGAAGCGCTGCGTGTTCAATACCGCCCGCTCGCACACAGAACTCTGCGTAGTCTCGACCGTTTATTTGTAACTCTGTGAGTTCCACCCACCCCTAACAATCTCATTATCAAGATTCTCAATAAGGCAAGTAAACTGGGATTTTTAAATAATCTCAAACCCACCTCCCATTTTAATCCGGCAAAAGTTAACTATAATATAGCCATCAGGGAAAGCCATGGCAATGTCAGTTGTAGATCACTCATTGAGCCACTTCTCAGGTTAACAAATGGCATCAAGGTTGTAGTCAAATGCAAGGTTGAACCCTTCCAGTCTATGATTAGCAAGTGAATGACAATTCAAACGCTGAGTGGCATGGATTGAATGAGAGTCTGATAACCGGGCTTCATACTTTTGGTGGTGGTGAGCATACATTTACAGTGTTGACAGCAACTTTCAAATTGTGACTGGAAGACACTGTGCCATTACTCATTGGGAACAGAAGCACAGCACTCCCACAGCAGGAAAGTAGCAGAGTTAAGCTTTGTTGTGGAGTGAGAGACAGGGTCCCTGGGCGTGTTCATGTGCAAATAGGCACACTAGGTCGTTATTTTTTATAGGAAATAGGCCTGATGCAAATAGGCAGTGTTGGAGATGGCCCTTCTTGCAGGGTTATCCCTTAACGTTTTGCTTCTTCCTCCTATTTTTTCCTGACCTGTTTGTATTTGTTTTAGTACTCTGGGCACTTTACCACTGCCAATCAGTGCTAAAGTGCATATGTTCTCTGTGTAAAATGTGTTATGGATTGGTGTTTCCATGATTGGCATAATTGATTTATGTTTCAATCCCTAGTAAAGTGCACTGCAAGTGGCAGGGCCCATAAATCAAATGCTGTTGGTGGGCTGCAGCACTGGATTGTGCCACTCACGCAAACAGCCTGTAAAGTGTAACTCAGGCCTGCCATTGCAGAGCCTGGGTGCAGTCTGGGACTGCCATGTCGACTTGGCAAGTGCACACTTTTGCCAGTCCCTAAACCTTCCCTTTTCTACATGTTAGTCACCCCTAAGGTAGGCCCAAGGTACCCCTGTGGGCAGGGTGCATTGTATGTGAACGGTAGGACATGCCCTGGTGTGAGTGCCATGTCCTGATAGTGAATTACAGCCTACTTCGTTTTTCACTATTGCACGGCTACCTGTCCCCATAGGCCAGAATGGGCAGTTTGATTATAACATCTTATAATCCTAAATGACCCAGGGAACATGGTAGAAAATCGAGTTTAGTAGGCCTGAACTCAGAATGATAAAATACATCTTTTAGTGAAGTTGGTTTTAACATTCTGTGTTTGAAAATACCACTTTTAGAAAGTAGGTATTTTCTTACCTAACCATCCAGCCTGCCCCTGTAAGAAGTTGGCCTGGTATATGCTGTCCACTAGTTATAGAGGGCACCCTGTACCAGTCCAAACAACCCCTTATTGGTTATAGGTTAAAGACAACCTTTATTGAAAGCTATCCTAGTGGTAGCTATGGAGAGCAGCCTTCAGGCTAAGTCTTGAAGGAATGTAAAGCAGCTTCTTTTACCAGTCTATAATCTCTTGAATGACCAAATGAAAAGACACCCACACCAGGTATATATTTAAAATATATGTATTTAAGATAAACACACCCCTCTAGTCTCTTTATGAGACTGGAGTTCGAAGTACTTAAGTTACAAGTTAGCAATCAACAGTAATAGCCCAAATACACGTTTGGGCCCTAGGAGGGTACCAAACCATATACCAATAAAGTGGTATAAAAACCACGACTGAACTAGACTTAAGGCCTAGAGCCTGTAGAATCGCTGGGACCCCAAGGAACCACCCAAGGTAGTGACACAGGGGACCCACGGGGGCCGTGTGCAGTGTGTGAACACAGCCGCAAGCTCTCGTTAGCTTCTATGGGGAAAGTCGCTGTTAGATTTTGAAAGATTAGGGACACTTAGAATTGAGTCAGGACCAAACCCTTTTGGACTTAGGAAGTTCTAGGGCTAGCACCCACAGGAACACCGGAGTACTCGTGTTACCTCACCGAGGGAAGCCGGGTGCATAGGTGTCTTTTGGTGTCGGGTCACGTCGTCGATTTCAATGGGAGCTAGCGAAGTAGTGCTGCTGCAGTGAAGATGCGAAGTGTCCGAAGAGATCCAAGCCTGGATCAGAGATGAAAAGAACCTGAAAGCAGAGGGGACAGAGTCTGGGTCACTAGCCAGTGACCAGGAAGGCGATAGGCAGATGCCCACCAATGTCGTGTGATTTCAGGTGAAGAAGGTCAAGCTTGACTCTTCAGCCACGAGGACCAGGAGGCATCGAGGATGACCAGGAGCTGGATTCGAGCTGTCCCACAAAGGATGTCGAGTGCTACAGTGTTGGTGCCCAGATTGGACACAACAAGCCTTGGCAACAGCAAACCATGCAGAAACGATAAAGATGCTTCGATGCAGACCAGCAAGGTTTGTGGGACTCACCACTTGGTTGGGAGTCAGGGCACGTCTGGAGCAACCAGGGAAGCTCAAGGAAATACAAAGTTACCCCCTCAGGGACCCACCAGTCAATGGATCAGGGATCGCGAAGGGACCTCGAGACAAAACACAAAATGGCAGCCCACGGGTCACTCAGAATGACCAGGCCAACAATCTTCAATGGATTCAGTGCTCGAGGTAGGGTCTACAAGTTAGCCTAAGCACGACTTCAAGAGACGTTGAGAAGTCAATGCACTTGCAAAAGTGCATGGTGACCAGGAGTTCCGGTTCCACGCTACTCACAAGGGCTGCGGGTCTCAGCTTTGCTGGGGAATCGGGTCGGCTTGTGAGATGTCTGGAAATCCTCTTCCTGGGCTGCAAATACTTCGGAGTTCAGTGGGAGTTTCAAAAATGCAGACTGGCAAATTACTTTGTTGGTGCCTGCCAAGCAGAGAAGTCACTCCTTGACCCGAAGAGAGATTTCTTCAGACCTATAATCTTGAATAGAGCGTCAAAGTTCCAGGATTCAGCTTCAGAGTTTTGTCCAGGGATATCTAAAGTTCTGGTTACAGAGGTTCCTTACTTATACCTAAGGAAGGGGTTGGACTAGCTCTGGGGACCCACCTATGGGAGGGCTTGGAAAGAGGGGTGGCTACACCCATTTCCTTTGTCCACTTTCGCACCAGAGCAGGGGCTGGAAGCCCCTGGACCGGTTTGAGCTGGACTATGCACAGGGACACCAAATGTGCCCCCAGTGCAGGACTTCAAAGCACTCAGAGAGTGCTCCCACCCAGCCCCAGTACACATAAGCCTGTCTGGAAGGTGGTTACACCTCCCTGTGACAGGAAACCTATTGTCCAGGCCTCCCCTGCCAGAGTTTCGGTCAGCAGCAGGAGGCCAGACCCGTGTCTGTGGCTGCAGCATCCATTTTGTGATGCCAGGTCTCTGTTCAGTTTCTACCGGGTAACCCAGTACTGTCATGTCTCTCCCTCTAGAAGGGTGGAATTCTACCCCCGTCGCCAGAACTGGTGGGGGGGCGGGGGGTAGGATTCCAAAGTGTTTGACACCAATCGCGACATGTTTCTGTGCAGCCATCCCAAAGTTAGCATTTACCGCGAGGTGTATAGTGCACTTATATGGATATGGTCAGGCCTCATTACAAACAGCATCAGAGAAGGGTCTCCGAACGCTGCAGAGGGGCTTGGCTCATGCAGGGGCACCCTCTCACATAAGAACCAAGCACTCTGCCTTCAGGATTGATAAGGCCTGCCATAGGAGTGACTTATAGGTTTATATGTGTGTATATATATAGTGATATAGGTAACCTATATCACAGTAAGGGGTGCATGCACCGCCTTACCCAGGCTGCAGCAGCAGACCTGTGGTGTCATTTTGGGTGGCTTTCCAGGGTTGGCATAATACATGCTTCAGCCCCTGGTAGGCCTCTGGGGTACCTATGCCCTGGGTACAGAGTGTACCATATACTAGGGACTCACAAGGGCACCTCAGTATCCAATCTATGGTGTACCTAAAGTACATGCAATCAATTTAGAGAGGAAGCAGCTAGGGTGGGGCCCTGGATAGCAGGGTCCCAGACAGACTAAAGTCGAAAAACAGTGAAACACCAGCAAAAAGTGGGGGTATACATGTGAAGCAGATCCTACTCTCCTACAGCCCCTGCTAGCTTGTGTATTGTCTGCCTGGTTTGCGAGTGACTGGGGCTGGGGAGACACCAGGGGACAGGATGAGTCAGCACAGGGCTGAATAGACCTATCTGCTTGAAGATGGGTTGGAGGAGTAGCACCTGGGTCTGAATAGGTCTGTGCCTGCCTTCCACAATACTGGCTCCACCTCCTGTGGTGCGTCTGAGGACCCTGGCCCACACTGACAAAGGAAGAAGGTGCACACTGGCAAAATGCACCCAGAACTGGTTTGAACTAGGTACAGGACCCTCTGCCTTCAGAGGACAAAGGATTTGCTAGTATAAATATTGGGGCCCAAACCGCAGAACTTTAGAACTCTTTTGGGATCAAGAAGACTGCCAAGAAGAAGAGCTGGAGAAACTGTGAGGAGGAACTACCGCTTTGCTGTGTGCTTTGCTGTGTTGGCCTGCAGTGGCTGCTTCTGTCTTGGGCAGTGAAAGGACTGGACTGAACTTTCTGCAATCTACTTTTGTGAATTTCTACAAGAGCTTGTGGTAGAACTTGCCCCCTGTTCAAGAAGTCTCAGGAACAGCAAAGACTTCAAGCTCAACGCCATCTACGATGCCGCTGCCGACTCCTTGTCTTGAAGGCACCGCAGAGGGCACCGCCGCAATGCAGCACCGCGACCCTGGTCTCACCAACGCCGCTTGCTGATGCCGCCACGGAGCCGCTGCTCGCACCGCGACCTGTGGGCACCGCACTCCGCACCACCTCGCTTCACAAGGACGCCTTGGTATCCCCGACGACGTCGCTCCACGCCGGACTTGATGCCGCTGCCTGCACCATGGTATGGGGGCACCACTCATAAAGTTACATGACTCACCACCCTCATCCCGCACCGCAGCCTTGACCTACCGACGCCGGTGCCTTCGACTCTAGTTTATCAGCCGACGACAGCGCTTCAGCAACAACGGCGCCGCTGCTTACACCTTGACCTGCCAGCACCGTGACGAGCACCGCCCTCATCTCACACCGCGACCCTGGTCTCACCGACGACGCCATCTGATGGTGCCACGAGCCGCTGCTCGCACCGCGACCTGAGGGCACCGTACGCCGCACCGCTGCACTTCGCACCGCAGCACCCGACGCCTTCCGACGCCAGCGCTCCTGACTCCAACAAAGAGGAGTTAGATCTGCAACGCGTGTGACTTCGAAGGCCCCGACGACTCCTGCACCGACCTCTGGAACCCACGCCTACGGACACCGTGTTTTTGGAAGCTCAACAAGAGGTCATCGACACCCTGCATTTCTGAAAGGTACTGTTTGCGGGTCTTCCCGACACCGTAGCTGGCCCGCGACGCCGCGGTCAGCCAGAACTGTTTGGATTTGTTTGCTCACGACGCCGTGATAGCCCCGGACGGAGCTATCGACATCAAGGAACTGTTCTTCAAGGATATTTTGATAACTAAAGATTTTTAAGTACTGTATTGTGGATTTTTTTCGTTTTGGTCTTGTTTGAAGTATATAAAAATATTGCATATTTTTCTAAACTGGTATGGTGTACTTTTGTAGTGCTTACACTGTATTACTGTTGGTTATGTGCAAATGCTTTACACACTGCCTCTAAGATAAGCCTGACTGCTCGTGCCAAGGTACCAAGGGGGTTAGCAGGGGTTATTTTGGGAGTGTAACTCCATTATCCTGACTAGAAAGAAGGGTCCCTATTTGGACAAAGGTGCAAGCCCTTACCAACTAAAGACCCCCATTTCTAACAGGCAAAGACATGAAAACTACAGCTTAGGTGTAAAATGGATCCACTTTAATGGCCCCACCAAAATGGCCAAAACACGCACGCCGCCTGCCAAATAACACGGAACAAGATATCAGATGTTGCCAAAAATTTAAAACAAAATCCCTCACTAACCATTCCCCATGATACCCACCAGCATACAAACTAAGCATAAAAACAATTACAAGCAGTGAAATCTGTTATACCGTAATCTGTTACAGAGCTAACTAACATTATATCCCTCTACATATCTATCTGATAACATAGTTAGAAATAGTTTTTATGTGCACTTGAAAACTGCAACGTGGAACTGATACATTGGAGACCCGCCACTGAAATAAAATGACAAAGAGTGACTACAGCATCCACTAAAAATAATGACTGAAAAGTTAGAAATAAAAAAGATTTACTTTACATTGAAATCAATGCAAAAAATACATATGACCACTGTTTTTTTTTTTATTAAATGTTAAAAGATTTTTAAAAAAACATTATCAAAATATGGTATAAATATTTTTGAAAATATGTAGAAACTAACACTGATAAATAAATATAAACAAAATGTACAGTGTTTATAAATATATTAAAAACCTATTTAAAAATGGTAATAAAACAATATGACAAAAATTTGTCATGGCTGCATTGGTCCCCCTGCACCACAACCCACATTCATAATACACCAAACCCCACTATTACAACTCACGCTCTTAGGCATTGCAGATGTGTGGGAAAGCATTATATCGCAGCGGGCAAGATTGCATGGGGAGTTCAGGAAATCATACCAGGAGTTCAGGAGAAGGAAACCAATTACCATGGATTAGCAGCACTTTGCGCTGCTCGTAACTGGCGCATCTCTGCTTGAGCCTGTCATTGCCAGTAGTCTTGTTCCCTCTCTTACTAGACTTTGCCCACCTGTGATATTGGGAACCCTACGGCGTAGTCGGCTATATAATCCCCGCCCCGCCACTAATCTGTATCTGTTTTTGTGCAGATTCTGTTGGCCCTATATCAGCGGCTTCGGTAGTTCCTGCGATGCCAGTCCTTTTCTGACATTTATCCTTCCACTGCTCATCATCAAGACCTGCAAAACAAAAGAAATAAAACAACAGACTACTGCTCCAACAATACTGGCGAAGCGCAAACCCACAGAGTAAACAAACCTATACTTCCCATCCTTGGGTAGAGCTCACCAATCGCAGATTCCTTAGTACGTGTTGCCTGCAGGACCTTCTTTGAACCCTAAAGATCAATCAATCAGTTAAACAGGGTTTGTAAAGCATGGTTACTCACCCGTGAGGGCCTCAAAGCGCTGCAGGGGGTGGGGTGGGTCTGAAATGTCTAAGCGCTGAGGTTCAGTCAAAGAGCCAGGTCTTGAGAAAGCAAAAAAAACAGTTACTTGGGCATTGCACATAGCACACTGTGATCTCAACAGCGTATTGTGAACTTACAAGAATGCTGTGTGTCAACAGTGTCAGTGACAGGGAACCTAGTCTTAAGCACAAATCGGTGTTCAAAGAAAATCCACTCCTCATAACCACCTCTCTTCATCAAGTGATCACCTCCAACCGGCACGTCAAATCGATGCTACTCAACTGCAGATCAGCTCTGAAATATGCAGCGGATATTTCAGAACTCATCATTGCACAAAACCTGGACCTACTGATTCTCACTGAAACTTGGCTCAATGAATCCTCCTCCCCAATTCTCGACATCTTAATCCCCCTGGACTATGCATTATCAGAAGCGATCGACCTGTTAAAACCGGGGTGTGGGGGGTGGGCATTGCATGCATTCATCACTCCATCCTAACAGTAAAACAATCTATCTCTATGCTCTGTGTTATCCTCCTGTGAACAACTAGTCACCGAAATCAGGAATAACGGCAAGAAGGTTTGTGTACTGTACTCCATCTATCATCCACCGGGAGACAATCTGGTCTTCATAGAGCAAATCATGGAGGTCATTAGCTCGAGCTCAGATCAACTCTGCCACATCTTCCTCAGAGACTTTAATCTTCACTGGAATGAAGCAAATGATCCTATAGCCTGCTCCTTTAAGTCTTTTCTCTCCAAATTTAACCTCGCACAGCTATGCAAAGGCCCTACACACAATAAGGGCGCTACTCTCGTCCTGATAATTGCTAAAGACAAGTAGGTGACATCTTACCCTGTGACTGGTCAGATCATCATCAAATTCCCTTCATCATCTTGGACAAGGGCCGGGGTAGACAGGGACAACCCCTCAAAGCTAAACAACTGGCATGCAAAATGAGAGACCTCAACATCAATGCGCTAACCTCAATCACTAAAAAGAGACTACAACGCCCCCAACATGACCAACCTTGACAATCTCTCCGATCATTACATAACACTGTGTCTAACATTCTTGATACTATTGCACCCAAGCAACTCAAAAGGATTCCTGTCAAACAATCCAAACCCTGGTTTAATGGTGCCCTAAATGATGAGCAGCGCAATCTTAGACTCTCAGAGAGACTCTGGAGAAACCCGCCTTCCACCTCTAGTCTCACTCAACTTCGGAAAGTGAGAAGTACTTACAACCGACACGTCCGCGTGGCTAAAATAGACCACCTCAGAACGCAGCTGGTTGGAGCTAAAAATAGACCTAAGAAACTCTTTGAAATCATCAAGGAACAAGCCAACCACTCTTCCAACCCTTTCACTTCTTCGGTTTCCTTGCTTCCTCGGGGTGATGATTTCACTGTTCATTTTTCGGAAAAAACAAGGAAAATCGAGTTGGAGCTATGTCCTGGCACTCCAACTCCGAGGACTCCGAATCCATCTGCTTTTCCAGTTGCGATGGTAGAATCCTCAACAATATCATTGCCCTTAGGATGTTCTCTCAAGAATAACGTCTCTTGGAAATCCTCTCATGTCCCTGATGACAAGGAGCTTCTACACAACATTACATCCCTTAAACCCTCCAACCATTTTAGTGATCCTTTACCGGCCAAGCTTTTTAAAGAGATTAATTCAGCCATTCTCCCTCTTTGGTCCAGGATCATTCATGAATCCCTCTCAAGGGGAAGATACCTGACTGCCTCAAGATGGGGCAAGTTACTCCCATCCCTAAGAAACCCAACGTGGACCTGTCGGATTCTAAAAACTTCAGACCTATCACCGGCATTATGACACTAGCTAAGCTGCTCGAAAAATGCGTCCACTCACAGATATGCAGATACATTGAGAAATATCAACTCCTTGACCTCCATCAACCAAGTTTCAGATCTGGCCACAGTCGTGAAACGGCACTAACCCACATTGTAGATGATGCCTTGAGAACCCTTGACCAAAATGTCCCTTGTCTTCTGATCCTTCTGGACCTATCTTCAGCTTTTGATACCATCAAACATGAGAACCTGATTGATCTTCTTCATCTTACAATCAATACAAATAGGGCCAGATGTGCGACCAGTGTAAATTGCGACTCGCAATTTGAGCTTGATTGTGGGTTGCAAATTGCGAGTCGCAATTTACAATGTACAACAGTGTCAGAGACACTGATTGCGATTCCCAATGGGGTTGCAAAATGTGAGCCTCATGAATATTAATGAGGCACTCACAATTTGTGACCCCATTGGGAATGGCTGGCCCTCCCAGGGATCGTGGCCTGCTTGGCTCAGCAGACATCCATGTCTGGGACTGCTTTTCAATAAAGCAGTTTTTTTTAATACATTTTTTTTTTTGAAAAATGAAACGTTTTCGTTGAATTTTTTAACTGCAGGTAGTGGTTCCTGGGACCACTGCCCGCCCCGAAAAATATTTCCCCCTTCATTTGCAAAGGGGAAGGGGTCCCCTTGGGACCCCTTCCCATTTGCGACTGCATTACCACCCTCTTGAAGAGGGTGGTCAATTGCGAGTGTTTTGCGACCGCAATTGCGGTATTTTTGATATTCCAAGATTTTTTACATGATATTTTTGTATCACAATATTATTTTGAGATATTTTGTTCTAAGACTTCTAAACCCAGATGTGGAGTGTCTCATGGATCTGCTTTGAGCCTAACTTTCTCCACCTTGTGTCTCACTGCACTGACTAGTCGTATTGGCACCTATAGTTTTTTTCTCATGGCATATGCTGATGACACACATGAACTTATTTGTCTCTTTATTACTGCCCAACTAAACCTTCAAAAAGCATAACATCCCACAGAAAATGACACTTTACTATAATAGAATATAAAATCAAATAAAGATAACTTTAAGAAAAACATGAATGTTAAAAAAACATAATATTAGAACATAATATTAAACTATGTGAGAGTAAACTGCATTTTAAACAGCAATACTGTTGTAAAAAAGAAAAAAAAGGATAAACTTCTTTTCGTCTTTTCTATTTTTCTAGTCACAATATTTTGGCCATGATTTTATCGTCAAACAATATTTTGGAGAATATACATATTACACACAAATTCATGCACTGGCAGATGAATTGCTGATCTCCCTGAATGTTGAGTGGGATAACCAATTCATCTTCTGGTGCATGAATATGTGTGTAATGTGTATAGTAGACTAGACAGCCTTAGGGTGGGTTTTTCCCTCAATGTTTTGCCTTCTGCCTCCACTTTTCTGACCTCGTTCCTGCTGGTATTAGGACTCACTGTTTTACTGTTCGACGTGTTGCACAAATACTTCACCCATCTGCCTCTAAGTTAAGCCTGACTGCTCTGCACCAAACTACCAGAGGGTGAGCACAGGCTAATTTATGTTTTGACTGCCTCTTACCATGACTAGGATTGTGGTTGCTGCTTGACTAGGGGGCATAACCCAGTCAACCAGTTACACAATTTCTAATATTGGTGATTAGCAGTGAGATAAGGACTTCTGTTTGTGAAGTGCCATACAGATATTTGCTGTACATTTCCATTACATACCTAAGACCAATTCGATTTTAAATTCTCCCTAATTGGCATTTTTTGATTTTCCAAAATCATGTCACTGTCTGTCAGATCTGAAACCATGCCTGCAAGCATGGGATTTGAGGTGGCTAACATGGAGCTCTACACTGTAGCCCAGCTCTGCAAGGAATTTGGAATTCATGCCAAGAGCATCACCGGAAAGTGGAGTTGCAAAAGGTGCTGAGGGTCTGGGCAAAATTCAACTCTACTCTGGTTGAGACCACAGGAGAGGATCAGGAGATGGAAGAGCTACCTGCAGTAGAAAGGGATGCCTTAACCCCTGGAATGGAGACCCCTGCAACAACATTGAGCAGTGTCTCTTTCTATGGCTTATCCCCAGAGGAGCTGGCAGAAAGTAGGGAGGAGAGGGAAATCAAGCTGAAAATGGCCAAGTTAAAGATGGAGGTGGAGGAGAAGAAACTAGCCTTGAAGGCAAAGAAAGCTGAGTCAGAAAGAGCCTTTGAGGAAAAGAAAAAGTTGCTGACTCATGCATGATCTTAGTCTAAAGAAGCTGGACATCAAAGCCAGGCAGGCAGATTCCAGCAGTGATGGTGGTAGCATATCCGCAGTGTCTGAAGGGGACAAAAAAGTTTGCATTCCCAAGAATTTAGGGGCCTATTACGATGGTGGGCGGACCGTAACGGAACACGGGACCGACCGCCAGAGGTGTGGCAGTCCCGCCAAGCCAATTAGAATGCGCCCGCCACACTTGCGGGCGCATCCTAGACTTTAACATTGCGGCGGGCAGTGCTGTAAGCAGCACCTGCCACAATGTTAAAGCCCATGTTGTGCAGTGCCATGCACAATGTGACAGGTATCGTGCGGTGCCTGCCACCTTGTGCATGGCAATGATGGGGGGTACCATATGTACCCCTCAGTGCAGTCACCCATGGGGCAGGCCTGCAATGGTCCCCCAAGGTGAATTCCCGCATGCCTTTCGGAAAGGCATTCCACCGCAGGCATCATAATATGGATGGCGGTGCCTGCAAGGCACCGTCACCATATTGTGTGCCTTTTCCGCCCGGCCAGCGATCCGACCGGCGGAAAAGCGGCGGACGGTATTTCCGTCCGCCGCGGTGCCCCTTGCCATACTAATATGGCGAGGGGTGACACAGGAGCATTTGGCGGGCGGATCGCCACCGCCAGCCCGGCGGTGGCCACCGCCAGCGTAGCTAGGCGATCTGCCCGAGATTCTAATAGGCCCCTCAGTGCTCATTTATGTGCTGGGAGATTACATAGACAAATGGTTTTCTGCCTACAAGGTAGCCCTGAGTGTCCACAGGGTCCATTAACAGCATTGGGGGGGGGAGGGTCTGTCTAAACACATGCGTTCTGTGAGGCGGAACACACTTCTAACACTAGAGATTGGGGACCAAACCAGGTACACTCCAATGAAAGCCATTTTAATTGTGAAGTTTGGGCTGACCCTTGAAAATACAGCCAAATGTTCAGGGACAGACAGAAGCTCCACAGCCAGTCCTGGGAAGATTTTGTGGATTACTCCAGCAAGGCAATGAATGGTTGGGTGTGGGGCTACAAAGTGAATGATTACAATAGGGTGTACAATCTGATTATGAGAGAGCACATGCTCAGTATTTGGTTTGCTGAGTAGCATCAGCACCTAGTTGACAGTAAGCTGACTGACCTCAGGAAACTTCCTGAGGAGATGAGCCTATGGGCTTGCACCAGAGTGTTCAAAATGGTTTCTGGGGAGTACTCCCACAAAGGTGGTCAGGGTTCCAACCAGAAGAAGAAGGAGCTTTCTAAAAGCCCCAAAATAATTCTCAGTAGTGGTAGCATGTCCCAGTCTGACCCTTCGAAGAAGGGGTTCTTTGATAAGCAAACTGGTAGGTTTGTATTCCAATGTTCTGAGTGCTACAAGCATGGTCACTCCAAGAGCGGCTCGAAACGTCCAAAGAGGGCACAGCCCCCCATCAGTGGACAATCGCCTGGGTTGGTGAGTGTAGCTCTTATGGAGGAGATAGTCTCAGTTAGCTTTGGGGAGCAGATAGAGGTAAAACTAGTGTCTCTGGAGAATAAGAACATGTGCCAAAGACCCATATGCCTGCCAATACTTCCAAGTACAGGCAGTTGGTCACCATCCATGGGCAACTGGTGGAGATTCTAAGAGACACAAGAGCTAGCATGACTACTGTGAAGGGTCAGCTTCAGAGCAGGACCTCTATAGCACATTCCACCAAGTCATAGTCGCTTATAATCGTGAGAGCCTTCTGCCAGTGGCTCCGGTTCCCTTTGAGAGTGGAGGGTGGTCTCAGGTTCTCTGAAAGTACCTGTGAGCCCTGCCATGCCTGTAGATTATGTGTTACGATCCGGAGCACACTACTTTGAGGGAGGGAGAGCTCAGGTCACACTTGGAGATATTGGGATTGCCTGAGTAGGTCTGTTTGACCGCAGGGTCTTTAGCTGCCCGAGATGGGAGTCAAGGGTGTCTGGAGCCTGAAACAATGGCCTAAACAGCTGCCAAGAAAGCAAGGGTAAAGTGGCGTGAGAAACCAGCTGCTAAAGTTCCAACAGTCAAGTTTGACTGGGAATAAGGAGGAGGCGCTCGAGCCAACCAGGAAAGACATTGTCAGCCGGGGTGTCCTATCTAAGCTGGCTGGTTGACAAGTTGAGGGTGGGCCCACCAGGGAGCCCACCAGGGAGGAATTTTGCGAGATGCAGAGAGAGTGCCCCAATCCAGAGGACTTGAGGCAGCCCGAAGCCCAGGCAGCAAGTGACACCTCTGAACAAAGTTTACCGAGCACCAAACAATTCTTCTGATATCCAAAAATATTTATTCCTTCAAGATTCTTCTGTTTCAAATGTTCTCATCTTCTCCTATAGCCAACGTGTGTTTCATCAGACAATCAATGTTCTGACATCTCTGACTTCATCAGGGCTTCATAAATAAATATCAAGAATAGTGTATCAAGGGGTCCAGTCCTTATTCCATCTGTCTCCTCTGCAGTAACGCTGTCCGGACCAAACTCTAAATGACTTGAACGAGCGGAGAGTACGCCATTTGAAACTGAGCATAGAGTACTCTCCGCTCGTTCGAGTCATTTAGAGTCCATACCTGTTTGTGACTTATTTCCTTGTTCAGACATAACACAGGCTCCTCTAATGGTCATGCAGAGAAGGGGTGAAAATCCTAACCTGTTAAGTTGGTCCATCTCCCTATTGGGAATGGACTTTACGGTGGAGTACTGTTCAGTGTCAGACCGCACCAATGCTGATGGTCTCTCCAGGTTCTTTTGCCTTAGTAAAGAGGTTAGGTAGCTCGCCACACTTTCAGCCAGGACAGTCTTAGGGTGGTCTTCCCCATCATGTTTTGCCTTCCTCCTCCACTTCTCTGACCTTGTTTTTGCTAATATTAGGACTTTGCTTACTTTACCAGTGCTAACAAGTGCTAAAGTGATATTGCCTCATACCCACTTGGCATATTCAATTTAATTATAAGTCACTAGTACAGTGCACTACATGTGCCCGGGTCTGGAAATTATATGGTATTAGTGGACAATAGCACTTATTGTGCATCCACTTTAGTAGCCCTCTAAACATGGCTCAGGCCTGCCATTGTAGAGCCTGTGTGTGCAGCTTACACTGCCATTTCAACCTGGCAAGGCAAACCTTTTGCCAGGCCCAAACCATCCCTTTTTATACATATAAGTCACCCCTAAGGTAGGCACTGTACAACACAGAGGGCAGGGTGAAATGCAGTTAAAAGGCATGACCTGTATTTTGAAGTTGGTGCCTGTAACCTGTCTTTGATTACATGACTGGGTGTAGTTAGCAGTTGCGGTTTGTGTATTCCTCCCAGAAAGTCACACACAATGGGAGTCTAGGTGTGTCTCATAACATAAGTATTTGTAAAGCGCACGTTCACCCACAAGGGTATCTTGGCGCTGAATGACAGATGAGTGGACCTGATGGGATTTGAACCTGTGACCATGAGGTCAAACACAGGCCCCTGAAGTGGACGCATTAGCCCACTGAGCCACCAGACCCATCTCTGTGGGCCATCTCTGGAAAGATGGGAGGGAGAAGCTGGGCACAGCCTCACTTACACCTGAATAGGATGTGTCCCATCCATACACAAAGGGCTGCATACCCCCCTGTAGTTAGGGGTGGGCGGACTTTGCGAAATTCACTTTTGCAAACTATCGCGAAAATGTTAAAAATCTCCGCAAACACGCGGAAATATCGTGAAGGCGTGGAAGTTTTTTTCCCGCCCGTTCGCGGTATTTTCTGCGTGATTGCGGCTCGCCAACTTACCCATGCGGTTGCTCACGGGCGCGTCCATCTTGTTTTCACTTGTCCCGCACGCTGGCGTTCGTTATGACGTGCCTGCGTCCTCACGCTCTCGCTTGCTGTGGAGAATGACGTGTTCGAGATCTCAATCATCTCATACTCTCGCGGTGCATGATCGCGAGAAGAAAGACGTGATCGCGCGAGGAATGACTTGATCGCGCGGCAAATGACGTTAATGCGGGCGCGAACTGTCGCGAGACAGCGCAAATGGCTACCAACAATCCAACATCTCGTGGAGAACTTGACCGGATCGGGAAAACTTGTCGGCGAACGCGGGGATTCAGGTAAGGTGATCGCGCGCACGTGAGAATGTATTTTTTTACAGCGCGAGCAAGAAAAAAATTTCCGGTAAGATGCGGATTGCGGACACTTTGACATTTTCGCGCTCTACGCGGAACGCAAAAATGTCAAATTATCGCAATTTCCGCGAGTGGAACTGAATTTTCGCCCAGGCCTACCTGTAGTGAGTCTGGAACCAGGGCAGGAAGGGAGCAGCTCTTTTCACTTCAAAGGCATGTTTTTGAAGCCCCCCTCACTTCAAAGGCATTACTGGGTAGAAGTACTGGACATCAGACACAACCACTTTAGTATACTTCTGAACCTGTAGATACTCTGCCAGGAAAAAGGACTGCTGAGCTGCTGAAGGACTGACAGTTTGCTGGACTGCACTCTGCTGGACTCCTGCTTTGATTTGCCGATCTGCTGCCTGTTTCCCTCTTGCTTGGCTGAGAAGGACTGGGCCTGCATCACTTTAACCCAGCACCCAAAATGACTCCATGGGCTAGCTGGCTGGCCTTCTGATCTGAAGTCTCAGGGACACCATAGACTTCTAACCCTAGACTCTGCCATCTCTGAGTCTACCCTGGCCAAATAGTGGCAACCTAATCCCGGACCCTTGAAAGCGGGCCGAAGGTGCTTGCCAGCAGCACCGACGTATCTTCTCTACCGAGAGGCGCATCCCCGAGCATATCGACGCATAACTGCTGTGTGGATTGGACCAGTCGCAAAGGACTCCCTTCGCCCCTGCCTTCCACATCTTGGGACCGACGCATCGCCTTTAAAACCGCTGTGGTGAGAGGCTTTCCCTGGAGGCAGCTCCTTGCATCCCCCATCGACTGCAGCCTGGACAATGACTCCAAAACCCTGCTTCGCAGCTTCAACGCTCATCACAACTGATGCATCACCTCTGCTCTGCCTCAACGCATCCTTGACACTAGGATTCACATTGCAACCATGTTCACAGGATCCTTGATGTTGATACAACAGGACCTCTCACCACAGCCACATCTTGGAACCGATGCATCGCCTCCGCTGCTTGACGCATCTTCGACACGGATCCACACAACACCTTGCAACCAGGATATAAGGTACTCTGTTCAGCTGGCCTAACTGGGTCCCTGTAGCTGGCTTGCACTCCATTGTGGTTGGCCAACATTCCTGACTTTGTCCCAGTCGGGCGCGACAAGATATCCCCAATAGCGCTTTGAGCTTTTTGGTGCTATTTTTCACTATAAACGTTAAACTTCAATAACTCCAGTTCCACTTATTGTAGTTTTCGCCATTGTGGTCTTGTTTTATTTACTAAAATCTAAGCTATGTTCCTAAACTGGTGTCAAATCATTGTGTGTAGAGTTGCACAAATACTCCACACATTGCCTCTAAACTAAGCCTGACTGTTCTGTGCCAATCTACCAGAGGGTGAGCACAGGTTTATTAAGGATTTGCCTGCCTTTTATCCCGACTAGGATTGTGGTTGCTGCTTGACTGGGGATTACACCCCAGTCAGCCAGTAACCCAATTTCTAACAGTGTATTTTTGTTTTAGAGCTATGGGCGAGTATAATGATATGGATGTCACACTGAGGTTGTAAACACGGTGATAACAATATGGCTTGCACCTGTGTCATGCACTTATGGTTATTGAAGAAATACTTTTGGTGTGATGCCATCGCTCTGCCCTGGATGATCTGCTGAATGATAGGTTGTCCTGCATGAGAAGCGTGAAGAGTGGAGTGTGTGGTCTTGGTTAAAAGCAGAGTGTTTGTCATTTACGAAGCAAACTGGTCTCTGTTTTCAATGCTTAGTCATCAGTGTGGTATTGACAACTAGATGCCAAGTGAGCTCTTTAGTGGGGCTTCATTCCAGGAAATCAAGCCCACGACCAGAGAGCATCCATCCTCCTCTGACGTTCTCAGCCACTGTCGCAGCTGGAACACAGAACCGCAGAGGAGGACACCCCACACTCCAGAGGGTGGATGAGGCATTTACAAGGGGACTGTAGAGGCATTGGAAGCAGTACAAATAATGAGAGAGTGGTAAATAAAGAAAACATCAGGATATAAAACACCCCATGTAATAATTGGCCTGGTGGGTATTTCAGATTATTATTTGTATGTCAAAGCAAAGTCTTTGAATTTACATTTTTCTTAGCCTTGATTTCATGTGTGCTCTTCACCATCTTTTATGTTGACCAGTTTTGTCACCTATTCCAATTTTTAGAGAAATAACTGTCTTTAAAGAGAGTATTTATTTTCTCTATATACGAAGTCGGAATAAAATATAAAACCAGATATAACATTCATTGCAGTGGAGCTTCCCATGCAGGGGATTTCAGCATGTTTTAATTCTGCTCATGAGATCTGTCACAAAAGATGAGCGCGGGCTGTGAGTTTCCAGCTCTTGATGCAAAGAGACTCTGAGAGGCATTGATCTTACAGCTGTCCCTCTGCACAAAGAAAAGAAATCTTCCATCAAGTAAAATATTTGCACTCTTGGCCATAACTCTGGCTGGATGCTGCCTAATCTCAAGGCAGAGAAACATCTGACAAGCAATGTTTTTTTGTGACAGCAGAAGATCAACGATTCCTGAAAGCATGAAACGAGCTGGGCTGGGAGAATGCTTGTGTTGTGCACTTCCCCAAAAGGAAAAAAAAAGTGGAGACAGAAAAATGTATCTTTGAAAAAAATGCAAATAATTCGCTTTGAGCATGCTGCTATGAAGATAGCACACATCATAGAGGAAACGTGGCCACAAGTGATGTCAAACGTGACTGAGCTACAGATTTGTGAAAACGTTGACAAGGCAGCACAATGGGGTAAATGCTTGACAGTGAGGGCTGTGTGCAAGCTGGGACACACTGGTCTGGCACAGCCTTTCGCTCTGCGAAAGTTGATAGCTCGAGTGCCATTGAACTTTCTGATTTTACAGCCTAGCAAAATGGCCATTCCTCAGAAGCAAAGGCTTGTAAAAACTTGGGGGCATATTATCAAGCACGGCGTTAAAATTATCGCTGCTTTAGCGGCAGGAAACTGCCGCTAAAGCGGCGATAATGGGCTTGATAATATGCCGCAGAGAATTCCAATAGAAGCCCATGTTGACACCAGAACATAGGCTTCTATGGGAATTCTCAAGGGCATATTATCAAGCCCATTATCGCCGCTTTAGCAGCAGTTTTCTGCCGCTAAAGCGGCGATCATTTTAACGCCGTTTCTTGATAATATGCCCCTAGTTTAGGCAGAAAGATTCTTGTTACAGTATAATCATCAACATTGGGAATACTGGTACACACGATTAGACTGGCGGCACCATACTGTATTGCACTGGTTATGCACAATCGCATTTTACAAGCTTCTGTATTTTTATAATAATAAATTGGTGCATACCACCGGCTTGAACTGCTAGCCGTGCCATACTCAAGATCACTGTTAGAACTGTGGGGTAACCAATTAAATGTAACCTTTGTGCTACATTCGTTTTGTATGGAGTTTTGTGATTACTGTTTATATCTGTGGCTATATACACAAATGAAATATTAATAAAGGTGTGGTGAACACACATCCTTGTTTGGACAATGAGTGATACTTTTTTTATTTGTATTTTTTTTTTATTTTCATAACGATGTTGCACTGTACCTAGATTAGCAGCATACACCTCCCCGGAGTTGTGTTTGGACTCTGTCTAAATATAATGAGAGCAGAAGGATTCTTGGGGGACCCACTCTCTGTTGCGGTTCATTACAATACTATGGATCTTGGTCTTTCACTCTCAGACTAAGGGGCATATCCGCGACAACCGGCGATAATTATCGCTAAGCGCTAGGATAATTATCGCGGGCTAGCGTGGATTTTTATCGCTGAAATAGCATGCTATTAGCAATGCTTATCTCAAAAGCATTAAAAATCCTAGCGCTAACTGCCAGACGTGTGATTATCGTTGGAAACCCAGGGATAATCCCACGGAGTTTGGCGATAGCTTGCTGATAGGGACTCACATACTTATCCATGATATCCACCTTCCATAGGATATCATGGCTAAGTCAGGGGCATATCAACAAGGGCTTTATCTCTGCTTTTTTGGCTTTAAAAGCCTAAAAAGAAGAGATAAAACTAGCGCCCTATCAACAACAGGGTGCTCACATGCAAATTAGCATGTTAGCACCCTTTTACTCTACGCTTCCCCTTGCATCTCTAATGAGATGCAAAGGGGGCGTTCCAGAGTAAAATAATAGGAGAAATGTCGCTAAGCGACATTTCTCCTATTATCAAGAATGTCGCTAACCCTGTTAGAGACAAAAAAAGCAGCGCTAACCGTGGTTAACGCTGCTTTTTTACGTCTGGTATTTTTCAGACTTAGCCATGATATCCTATGGAAGGAGGATATCATGGCTAAGTTTGCCTATCCCTATCAACAAGGTAACGTGAGATTATCGCTGGGTTTCCAGCGATAATCTCACGTTAGCCTGTTAGCGTGAGGATTTTTATCGCTATTGAGATGAGCGTTGCTAATAGCACGCTATCTCAGCGATAAAAATTCACGCTAGCCGGCGATAATTATCCTAGCGCTAAGTGCGCTTAGAGATAATTATCGCCGGTTGTTGTTGATATGCCCCTAAGTTTCAAAGCAGGCGTAAGGAAAGTAGCGATAACAGAGGTTATCGCTACTTTTCCTGTTGCTATGCTGCTTTGCGTGAGGCTTGATAATAGGAGAAATGTCGCTTAGCGACATTTCTCCCGTTATCCTGGGGAGGAACGCCCACTTTGCATCGCATTAGAGATGCAAAGATAAGCATTAAGGGAAATGGAGATAAGGCAAGGTTTCACGCGATAGCTTGACCTTGCAGATAAGGAGATAAAATTATCGCCGCTTTTCGTCCGAAAACGGACGCAAAAGCGTCAATAATTTTTTAACGCCTGCTTGCTGATATGCCCCTAATTTCTTTTCTTAATCCCAATACATAAGAGGATGTCACTTTTTCACCCTGAAAAAAAGGAATTTGCGTCTACCATTGAAAGGCGTAAATTTGCATGCATCTCAAGGGTGCAAAGCTACCGGCAAGAGATATGTGAGTACCACAAACCTGCAAGAGTAAATCGGTTTTCTTTTAATGATGCAGGGAAGCCAATCCTACAATGCTCCCAGGTTGACCTCTGTTTCTAGTGATTTTCAATGCGGGCTGCCCATTAATGCAATTTTGATTAGTGACATTACAATTTTACTTGCAAAAAATTCCGCGAAATTGACATATTTTTTATTTTGTAAAGTTGCGCATTTTTATAAACATTGCACAACTTCACTTGCAGATAGAAATTTGTGCAAAACCCGTTTTTGCATGAGAAGTTACTTCCCAAAAATATTTTTCGCTGAGTATTCATCTTTGAAGTTTACATATTGTTTTCTAGCTTTCTTTTCTTTGTCTTTTTTATACTGTTGACAGGGGATTGGTGCTAAGGGATGGTTCTCCATGTGCTGCCACAAGATGCTGGGTAGAACCTGGGAGTTATAATGCAGGATTTGGACCGGCATGTGTGGTTGACACCATGAAGCCAGTTTCTTCGAGGGGAGATTGTGTATGTGCAACTTGGCACTAAACGCCTTCTTCAGGTACGTTATGATGACTGGCTTTATTACTCCATCTCACTGTTCTTACAAGGGCACTAAATTGCACTTATCGCCATTGCTTCTGTGTCTTCATGCCAGACTGCGCTTTAGACAGGTTTATGTCGTCGGTGTCCTAACATCCCTCTTTTGCAACACAGTGAGCTGAGTGTCTAAATCACTCTCACCACTTTGATGTTGGCAATGCAGGACTGACCGTACCTATTATCAGAAAGTCGTTTATTATTTTGTGAAGGGGTTCCTTTATCAATGGAATAAACCTATTCGCTTCTAGGAGAAACTCTGCTCAAACCCTGGTAGTTGTGGCATTAGCAACAGGCATTTCCCTAGGGAAATGTATGTAAAGTTCAAGTAGTCTCAACAAATTGAGAAGTCAAGAAAACGCCCAAACAAATTTTCTAAAACAATTTTGAAAAATTGAGAAAATCTTAATAGGCAAAAAGAAACCAAAAAAGTCAAGTTCAGATAACGGAAAGTAAATACAAAGCACCAAGGATATTATTCGCTTTGCAGTTCAGCGGCGGTTGTGTAATACAAGTGGGATACACTGGTCAAAGATTTTACTGTAGTCTACTTTTTGGATCTCAAAGTCTTCCAGCATGTTATGGTCCAATGCTGATGCTGACAAGGATCCCTCAATATAACATATGCTATCATCAAGCTCTCGCTAAAGCCATTGGTTTTGGGGGCAGAAGCACTGAGCAGAACTGCATTTCATAGCTGCTGAGGTCACCACATAGCTGGGTTGGATTTGCACAGCCCACCCAAGACCAAGGTTTTACCTTTGGACCTCACACATTTTTTGGTTCTAAAAAACCACCAACGGGGCAAGTTTGGAAGCTGTATTTGGACAGGGCTCCACAAGGCCGGATACCTTTACCACAAGGTTCCACTGAAACAGTGTTCACCACAGCATAAAGCTCAAACCAGGGCACCCTCCCTAGGAAAGCCTTAGCATCTTTAACCCCCAGAGCCTAACTGAGTCCCTCTTTACTCTAACTGCTGGGAAAGCTCCTCCTCGGAATGCCTGTAGCCTTAAGTCTTCAGGAAAGACTGCCAGGCACCAGGTATCTCTCAGGCAAGGGTTCGGTTGGGTCCACTCTTTAGTGGTCGATTGGACCTTCTTGAAGTCAAGAGTCCTTCAGATTTGTGTGTCTCTGTAGCAGGTAACATTAGGCCAATTCATGGACCCTTGGCGAGGAGTACCAATCACTTTATGGTAACACTGTATGCTAGCAGGAGTCAGGAGTCCTTGGGCCTTCTGCTTCGAGCAGACAGGTGACAAGGAGGTTGTGGTGGTATCCAGTGTACTAGCCATTGACTGTAGAATTCCTCATGCAATCCTGCCTTCTTAATTTCACAATATCCACCTACCTTTTGAGCATATCCTCTCCTGGTTTATTGCAGTTTTTCTCATGAGCGATAAACAAAATTGCTTTCTCCACCCTTTACCTAAAGGAGTTCTGGTCCTTCCCTAAGCTTCTCCATTATAGAGATATGGTTTACTTCCCTCTATAAGAGCCAGACAGTTTTTTCTTATTGTTGGGGTCGGAGCCAGAAAGCCTGGGAGTGCATTGAGAATTAATTTAATATCTCCAATTCATCTTCAATTCAAATGAAGAAATGTGAAAGCTGCCCTTTGCTTTGTCAACTGGCCTGCCCCTCCTAGTTGGTTTATCCCTACTAAATGACCAACTTGCAACAGCAGCTGTGCCTTCCAGGGCCAAGCGGCCAAGTCATTCTCCTCCTGGAGCAGGGTTTTAGCAGCCAGTCAAGGATGATTACTGGGCCTCTGGATTTGGGCTGTGAGGCAACTAGTTATAAACTGACTGTTAGTCATGAAACAGAAAGTAACCTTTATTAAAGTTATGCTTTCATTAAAGTTATAAAAAACCTACTTTCAACATTAAATTAGATTTTTTAAACTAAAGGCAAAATACATTTTGACCATCCCTCTAGAATTTCTCCAAGTGGAGATATGAAATAATTATGTTATCCATAATTATGTCTCTTCCAGGAATATTTAGCTTCACCTGAAACAGGCTGTGGGCAATTTCTCGAGTGCACCCTCAAGGCTCAATAGCCAGGGCCCCAGCTGTAGACAACTTAGCCCTGCCTCCGGAAACTTGGTAGGTAACAGAGGGGAGGGTTCTAGAGGAATTTTCCAATTAGACCTATTGATAATTGAAGAAGTAATAGAAACCATTGATAATGATTTCAACATGGGACTATAAACAGAACCATCACCCGGTCCTCTTTTATTTTCTGGACCACGTTCTCTACCATCGGAATTGTGGGAAAAGCATAAGTGAGGTCCCTTGGCCACTTGAAAGATATTTTGTCCACTCTTCATGCACTGTGGGAGGGCATAATTGAGCAGAATTTGGAAAAGAGAGTGCTTTCCTCTGAGGCAAACAGATCTATCTGAGGCAGGCCAATGATCCTCACCAAGTGCTTGAATACTTACCTCTTCAATGACATCGAAGACATTGATGGGAAGATCCTACTCAAATGATCTGCTTCTCTGTTCTGTTTACCAGTAAGGTGAGTTGCTTTCAGAGATAACACATTTAACTTTGCCCATTGGTAAATCTCATGTGCTATCAGATTCAAAGACTGGACCCGACAACTCCCTTGATGATTCAGATAGCACATCACTACACTGTTGCCTGTCCTAACCAGATCTTGTTGGTTAAAAATCTGGGGAGAAAAGTGCTTCAAGGCCATCTGAACTGCCCTCAGCTCCCTCAAACTGAATGAGGAGTCTGCCTCCTGAGCTGACCAAAGATCTTGAATCACCTTTTGGCCTAAGACTGACCCTCACCTAAACTTGGTGCTATCTGTGGTTAACACTACCAGAGGAAGATGAGTGAATTAGGACTCTCTCATTAGAGTTTTGTCTTTCAACCACAATGCATGCCTCAAACTATCTCTGAACACATTGGATCCTGCTTCTCATAGTTCTCCGAGCTCGGTTTCCAGTGATTTAAGAGGTGATTTAATGCAGAGCGCATGTGCAGTCTAAGCCATGAAACATACATTACTGTGGAAGCCATGCACCCTTAACCTCTCTCTCGATGAAGGGCACTGGTTTGACAAGAGCAGTGCCAATTATGATTCTAATGTCACTATTCCTGACTGAGGAAGATTCACTTTTCCAAGGTCCTTCCTGGAAGAGCCACCAATAAACTACAGGTCCTCTGATGGAATCAAAGTAATTATATGCACACCTCTTTAATCTATTGCTGAACCTTTGACAGACAAAATGGATGGATCAAGCAAGCAGTCAACTAGATATGAAATAATGTAATTCTCCTGGAATGTAATAATCTCAGCAGAGGGACAGGCATCTTAGTAAGGACTCAGGGACAGGAAAGAAGACCAAAATTAGTTCCTGAAACTGGTAAAGTTCTTTTTTTGCACAAAAGTCCAGAAATCTTTGGGAATCTGGATTCACCGGTACATGTGGGTATGCATCCCTGAGCTCAAATGACACTAATACATCCTCCGTGGTAAGGAAGGGCAGGATCATCTGAAGAGTACAGTCTTAAATTTTCTTTGCGGAATGAAATAATTTAACCTTCTGAGTCTGAATGTTCCAGTTGCTTCCTTTACAAGAAATAGCATTCAATATGCTCCCTTTTTTCTGTTAATAAAGCACTTTCACAATTACCTCCTTTCTAGGAGCTTTTTGATTTGTTTCAGCAGTGCCCCTCTCTTTTCTGGAAAGTGTCAGAGGGAGGGCGGGGTAGCACAAAAACCTTCTGGGGGGGACTCCTGAAACTCTGTGTCATAGCCCTCAATACATTTTGCAACGCCCATATGTCTTAGAGTGACCTTTCCAATGAGTCCAAAAAATACTTCAGGAGACCTCCCACAGGTAATGAAGTCTGTGCACTGGCATAGTCACGGCTTGGTGGCTGACTGATTTTATATAATACACAAAACCCCAATTTTTCGCCCCGTAACAATATTTCTCACGAATGGTTGAAAGCCCCAACCATAGTACTTGCCTGTATGGGGATCACCAGTGTAATCATCTGGTTCAAAAAAGACCGGGGGTGTTCTGGCAAAAGAACAAACAACTAAAAAACTAGGTGAGAGCTTTATTAGCTTTATAAAGTATAAGATAGGAGTTGCCTCACGTAAGCTTCCACCACGAGCAATTGGGTAACGATCCTGCTGACTCCTGCTAACTGCAAACAGTTTTCTTTTATCCTCAACTGACTTCTTTATCATGGTTTCCAGTAAGCCTTTGAACATCCTGGACCCTGAAAAGGGAATCTTCATCATCAATTTTACAGTCCGGGTACTTTAAGGTGTAGGGGACAGTTTTTAGGGCTCAGTGCGGCAATTTTTTTTTTTGGGCATTGGGCTCAGACAGTTTGTAGGGCTTATGGCGGGGGAAAAGGTATAGTTTTAAGGGCTGGGGGCTGTTTTAGGCCTCAGGGCGGGGGGCTGTGTAGGGGTAGCTTTGGGATGTAGGGGACAGTTTTTAGGGCTCAGGGCGGGGGGTTGAGATTGGGGTAGTTTTGAGTGCATGGGGACAGTTTTTAGTTCTCAAGGCGGGGGAAAAGGGACAGTTTGGTGGGCTGAGTAATTATTTTTAGCACACGTACCTTTACCAATCATGTTGTGGTAAAGGCATGCATGGTAAAGACGCAGTTGAGGTTAAGAACGCATGGTTCAGGCATGTGTTGGTCAGGCATGCGATGTTCCATCATAACACAAAATATGTAGCAAGGTGACATTTTTCATCATGCTGGTTTAGACTAGTTATAGCTTGGATTATTGAAAATGACCTCAACGTAGGCTAAAAGTCAGTGGACAACCTTACATAAGCTCCTTAAATTGACCAATCCATTGATGGGGTGTTTCTCATCAGGTTATCACAAGAGCTCCTGCTAGACTGCTGAGGCATCCACTCTTATACAGAGATGAGAGGACATGAGCACAGCTGACTGTGTGTTTTTTCCTTCTGAGGGAACACTCTCCTGGCTGAAGTCTCATAACCACAGCTGATATGGTCAGTGGGTTGTTGAGGGCTGCAATAACCTGGACTCCGCTACTCAAGTGATGGTGCTCTGAAATCAGTCCATGCACCTGTGGCTAGGGAAGCCAAACAAAAGTCCGAAGTTACACACACACTTCCATTCTTCCTCTAGTACCTTTTTAATGGATTTATCCAAAGGCAATGAGTCACACTGTTTCCTCTGATACTTGACAAACATATGCTCACTTTCATCCACTGCTAAAACCACAGGAAACAACAAGTTAGCCCTAATGTGTTGTAGCAATTCCTTAAGCCCTATCCCTTCAATAAGTCTCTCTGTGATTCATATTTGTATTGTCAAGGTGTGGGGCATCACTTTCTGGGAGAAAGAGAAGCCTCTCTGGTCTTAAAAGCAGCAGAAGCTGACATCTGGCTTATCTCATGTAAATCAGCCATTGTGGGGATAGTCTGTGAAAACTCCCCCACCTCAACCTCTGGGTATTCCATTATTATAGCGCTTCACCACGTGCTTACTGACTTCCATATTGAAGTAATACATTGACCGAGCAGCGCCTACGTCCTAAAATACAGGTGGCTAAGGCAACCTTCACCCAATGAGCGTTCAGGAAAAGTGGTCTGGGAAATCTTTCTCATGGCTTCCTGTAACGGTGCGTAGCTTCGCAACTACTGTCCAATCAGAGAGCAGCACTCAAAAAATCATGCCCCTGCTCGCACCCCAACTCCAACTAAAATAAAAATGCTTTGTTCCTGTGACCTAAAGTCAATTGGAATAATTAAAGAAAGATGAACAGAGCTGAAGAATGATTTTTTGCTGACCACATTATTTATGAAAATCTTTGCTAAGTAGAAGCTCTTATTTTCACATATGGCACCATTTATTGGATCCGCTTGAGCCGAATCTATGACTCATAACACATCATATATGGGGTATTAAAGCAGACCTTCTATACTATACTTATAAACAATATCCTAAAGCATTAATATGGCATATATGCTTACTCCTTGCTTAGTCACCATACCTGAAGCAGAAAGAACAACACAGGATGTGAAGTCAGGGTGGTTACTGTTTATACCAGGTGACAGGAAGTAGTTTGCTGCCATTGCAATGGGAACCACATTTTTATATCAGCTTGGTGATCATTCTTGTTGGAAGAGCCTTCACTCTTGATGTAATGACTGTGACAGGGAAGTTGGATTAAGATGTTTTTATTGAAGTTATGCATTGAACAAACAACACACCAACAATATAAGTGCATTCAAGGTATAATGAACTTGACGATATGCATAGTGTCATACTTGTAGCATGTAGCCAGGAAGGAGGGGGGAAAGAAGGAAGAGGAAAGAAAACCTTTCACTCAGCAGGGGTTATACCCTGTATATGTAATAGCGTCTACTGTTGCGGCGCCCCTCAATTCAACAGTCACAGGAGGAGTCTCTCTTTTCTGTAGGGATGAGAACGTGGGGCTCAGCTCAAGGGGGCACACCTCCAGGCCAGACTCAGCTTGTTCATCGTTCCGGGGAGCAGCAGCTGCTACGCCAGTGCCCTCCTGTGCTCCCAGGAATGTCGCAAAGGGGGATTATGTATCTTTGGGCCGAGAATGGGCATGCATCAGCTCCCAGTATGCGTCCAGCTGCTCTCGACAAAAAGCAGCATCCTGGAGCCACCTCGCCCTTTGGGGAGCTGGGCGCCTGCCCCAGTGGATTGCCACCCTGTGATTGGCCAGCAGTAGCAAGATCACAGTCGGCTTGTACACCTCAGGTGGGACCTCCTTGACATAACCAAGTAAAGCAAAGCGGGGTGAGCGTTTGGATGAGTGTCCCGGGATCTGCGCAACATCATCGAAGACTGAAGACCAGAAGTGCTGTACACCAGGGCAGTCCCATTCAGGAACAGGACAGTGTGCACAGCTCCTGTAAGCTACCAAACCCATCCTATGTATTCCCTCAAGTGTGCAATATAGTCTAAACACAAACTATAGTTTGGGGAGAGAACGCAGGACTGAGAACAACAATACTTCCATTCCTCATTACTTATATTCAGGTCAATGGACCATGTTTGACGGGCTCCGGGTGTACAGAGCAGTGCAGTCTACTGCATTCCAGGATAGAGGTGTGTTACAAGCCTGCACAGGAACAGGTTGATGAGTATCTCTTCCATCACACTGAATGTTGGACAGGCCTCTGGGAAAGTATTGTGAATGGCCTATTATCTGCTCATAGCTGATAATAGGTCTAGGTGTCTAGGAGCGGAGTCTTGGAGTTCCCATGCAGGGTAGCAAAGGTCCCCTCTGGGTAAACCGCACCAAAGGACATCATCTGCAGCCGACGTAGCCGACCACAAGTGCCAGCATCAATAGACATTGTTATCGAGGGCTGGCCTATAATCAGCACTGATGGGGGACATTGGGAGTTTCATCCATGCTGCCACGCGGTCCTCAAGCCATGTCATCAATCTGCCATAATTAGCCCACCAGGGCTCATCTGGATCCTGACTAAGCTAAATCACCACGTATCAGACCGGGTCCCGTGCCCACGTCATGGGGAGCTCAGATTTAAAGCACCGAGTAGCAGCAGTAAAAGGGAACATTATGGGCCTCATTTGTGAGAAAGTGACTCAGCGCGGTACCACAAGCTATTTTACTGTGCCACACTGAGTCACTTTCAAAGCACAGGAATGCGTCATATCTATCTACAATGATATGATCCTGTGTTCCCCCCTGCGATGGTGCACAATTGGCTGCCATGCACCGACGCAGGCACCCTTGCACCATGGTGGAAGGATGCCTGTGCGGCGGGGAGATTGTTTCTGTACATGAAGGGACACCTTCCTGCACAAAAACAATCAAGAGAGGTGTTTTCCTCTTTTTAGTTGTGCTGCATAATGTAAAAGATGAAAAAACGAGGATAAATGAAAACATTTCTCCTTGTTGCGCCTCCCTACTCCTCCCCTGGGGAGGCGTAGCATTCTAATGCACTCCCAGGTTCACGATTTCTCGTAAATCTGGGAATGTGTCTGGTTCCATGGGTGTTGCGTGGGAACACCCACAGCAACACCCATGGAACGCCCCTTTCACACTAACTGCTGCAAGAAAAGGGGCCATATTTACAAGAAAACGAAAAGCCATGCAGGGTGGCTTTAAGTGTCCCTGTGAATATGGGGCAGAAAAATGCGCAGCTGCTGCATCACAAAAAGTGATGCACCAGCACCGCATGGGGCTTGTAAAAATGCCTCTATAGATTAAGCCCAATTGATGGTGATGCCCACTATGCCACCAAACCAAGTGCACTCCCTAATAAGTGGATCTAAGTTGTCTTTGGTGTCTCTAATACACAAGGTAGCATCATCCATGCACATTGAAATCAGGACCCTGCAGCGGGTGAATGTCAGCCCTAGGTGGAATGATGCTACTGCAGTCTAGCTGTCAAGAGTTCTATTTCGATCACTTATAAAATGGTTGACAGGGTCTTCCCTGTCAGGTGCCCTGAGATATCGTGAAGGGGGGTTTGCAGCTTCATTGACCCTCAGATGGGCGATGAGTTAGGTGTAAAGAAGGCCGATCATCTGTATAAACTTGTCTCCAACCCCAAGGTGCGTCAATGACTGCAAAAGGCAGGGCCATTCAAGCGAATCAAACACCTTAGTGGCATCTAAAAACACTGCAGTTGCACCAAGGCCGGGGTCAATCATATGCAGGAGAGAAAAGAAAGTGTGTCGGTTGTGAGCCGCCGATCAGCCAGGTACAAAGCCAGATTGGTCAGGGTGTACGATACTGCGCAGGAAAGGGAGGAGCCATGAGGCAATCAATTTGACCAGTATGTTATTATCAGCATTGATCATAGAGAGGGAGGCCTACAGGATTCACACGGCTGGGGATCTTTATCTGGTTTCAAAATGATGACAAAAAGAGCCCCCCGCAGGTAAGGGGGAGCACCTGACTCTATAAGGATTCCTCATACGGATTCAAGTGGTGAGGGCAATGGTAGGGGCATATTCCTTATTGAAGGTGGCAGTGAAGTGTGAGAGGCCCTGGGCTTTATCTCCTGGCAGACTAACAATGACCTGGTAGCTTCCTTTATTGTAAAGGGTTCTTCGAGGAATCAATGGTGGCCCTCTTCTAGCCAAAGTAGCTGCACAGAGTCCAAATAGGAAACAAGGTCGGAGGGCATAGGCTGAGAGGAGGTGTACAGATCAGTAAAGAAGGAGGTCATAGTGCGCTGTACAGAGTCCATTTCAACGTGTACATTCTGCTGATAGTAATTCAACAATATAATTACTCTCCCAGGGTTTGTTCAGCAAGCTAGCAAGAGTATTAACCATCCTGTCTCCCTCTCCTTAGCGCTATGATCTGTCCCCCCTCCCCAGATAGTACGTTTCCCTGTGTGTCATTTCATCGTATTCTGAAAGCTTGCTGCGAATGGCCACCAGCGTTGACTTGCTGCATGTATCAAAGTATTGGAGTTCGAAGGCTCGAATCTCCGCTTCCAGCCAGCCAGCTCCCCCGCAGTGCTTTAAGCACTCAAAACTGCTTAGCTATACAGACCCCACTGATCACAAACTTAATAGCCTCTCATCGGATGGACAAGGAGGAGACTGATTGTGCATTGTGTTTGAAGTACTCAATAATGGCCATCCAACAGAACACCTGGCCATGGTGGGCACCAGCCGGTAATCGCCAGGAGAAAGCCTGCGATATGCATTCGGGAGAGGAGGTCATTTCCATGGATTGGGGCATTGTCGGACAGTGTCCACCAGAGGTGCAGGACATCGGTGGTCCAGGTAACCAGGTCCCAAGTAGCCAACCAGTAATCAATTCTTGACCACGTATTATGTGTTTAGTTATTGTCTGTCATTATGAAGTGCAGTTGGGTGGCTGCATTCGGTTGCGGGCGTCGCAAATCACTTGACCTGTCTGCGCATGCGCCGAGCACCACTTTGAAGTCTCTACCCCAGGGCATCGCACCTGGCCCACTGATCCAGCCAGTCGCCATACCTCTGCAAAAAAGAGGGGGGTCATCTACTTTGGAGCCGTAAACTGAAATCAATATCAAGGGGTGTTTCTGTAATATACACACGAGAATAACGTACTGCAACTGCTTGTCGCATAACACCAGGCGACTATGCCATGGAAGGCCCTTACGAATCAGCACTGCAACCCCAGGTGCATAGTCAGGATAATATGCCACATGTATTTCTGCGATCCAGCCTGCTCGCAGGTGCGTTTGAGTTGCTTCCGCCAGATGCAGCTCCTGTAGCAGGCAGATGTCAATACTATAACGCTGTAAATACTCCAGAACATGCCGCTCCATTCACCTACCATTTAGCCCACCGATGTTCCGGGTCACGTATTTAACAGCGGCATTTAAAGGTTAAGAAAGGAGTGAGATATTCAAATAATCATGCGGTTGTGACCAGTGTACAGAGAGAGGGACACAGTGCTGAGGGGCATCAAAGGGGGAGACAAATATAAACAGAACTCCAGAAACAGTTTCACAAAACCCTACCCACCTCCCGCTTTGGCACCCCAATTGGGCCAGATAGCACCCCCCCACCCACGACATAACATCCTGCATACTTTCAAAAACATCAGGAAGGTCATCATCCCGGGGGGCATGCAGGAGGTCCAGCACACTCCCAGCCTGAGGAAAGTTGGGTAGAATCGTGGGGACAGCTTGAAGTCCAGAAGCAGGCATCTCCGCATCGCATGGTTGGAGTAGGGTAAGGATTAAAGTTAAGTCACATCTGGCCCACAGCCCCTCATTGAAGGAAAGAGCTACTAGGCAATCCTCATTGGTGCAGCTCTACTTCCATCTGCTATCTCAGAGATTCTGTTAAAGTCAGTCGTTAGTCCATTAGTAGTTATCGCTGAGACAGTTACGGGCCAACACTCCGGGAGGGGACGGGAGCCCAGAGTCTGCAGAAGGGAGTCTACTGGCAACTTTGGTAGCAGCCTTCAGATCAGTGAAATGATAGATTTTCCTCAGATGTAAAATGAGAAGTTTGGCCAGGCAGAGCAGAGAGTACTGAGTGCCAGTTTTCTACAGCATATGTTTCACTGGAAGAAATTTGCATCTGGCAGTCTGCACGGCTAATGTAAAATCAGGAAATAAAGGAATCTCATTTGCTGATGCTAGAGGGTGCGACAATCCCTGGCCAGGTGCAGTATGGTGTCTATAATGTAGCAGCCTGGCAATGATCAGGCATGCGTGGGCATCCAGGGATGGTCGTTGGCCCAGGGACCTGTGGACTCTCTCTACAATGAGCATGGGAGAGAGATCGTCCCCAGAAAGAGACCGGAGTATCACCACTGCCTAGTCTTTCATTCAGTCTGTCACCGTCTACTCAGGAATACCTAGGATGCACAAATTGTTTTGTCTCAAATGCGCTTCAAGGTCTTAATTCTTGTTACATGTGACCTCAAGTACCTTCTCCATCTGGAGTAAGCATTCCCCAGAGGAGGAATAAGTATCCTCTACTTCCGACGTGCAGTGTTCAAGTTTGCCAATGCGCTCTTCATATTTGTCAACTTTCTCCTTCAGACCATCGAACCTGTCGGTGAGCAGATCTATTATGTGTCATGTAGTTAAAGCTGTGTTTGAGGTCCAGTAACATGGAGCAAATGCCTGGCTTCAGCGTGGTCCCTCTGCTGACCTGGGGGCCTGGCTCCCGGTCTTCCAAGCATGGCTCAGCAGTACTTGTGAGTCTACGCGACTCAAAGGACAGCTTGGACTGCTTATTGTCGATTTTTTACATATTGTTTGACGGGGCCACAGCCTTACCCCACTAAGGGTCCTACCGCTCACTGAGGGCCCCCCAGACCAGAGGGAAAGTATGCACCTCCACCGGGTCCCACCACTCTCCATGATTTCCCCAACTAGGCGGGCATGAGCAGAACCTGCGGCACAGCACCACACAAAGTCCCATGGGCCGGCAGTGGCTCCAATTCAATGTTGCTCTACTAATGTTGTGGATGCTATGGTCCCAGTAAGGCCTCATGTTCAGACTTCAGGGTCAGCAGTTAACTCTAGGTGCGAGGAATCGGCCCTCTGGATTTAGGCATCTGGCATTGCAGGGCCACGACACAGGGAAGAGGCCATGATTCCCCCAAAGAAAAAGCCTCCACATGGCCCAGCCGAGCCACGCGTTCTATCTCACCTCAAGGGCCCGGCCAAACAGTCCTCCTCTTCCCCCTTAGGCAGGCGCAGATCACGTTCAAGCCCCAGTGTCTATGGCCACGCACCGCTTCTCAGGTCCGAGCCACACCCCAGTAAAGGCGAGCGCGGTCTGCAGCGCAGGGGACAGCAGGCCTCACTCCAGCGGTGGCAAGATCACTTTTCATGACGTTCCATGGAGCAGGAACCTGCTACATATTTATCTACGAGGCAGCACTAAGCCACTTTTTTACTTAATGCTGCCTTGGAAATATTGTCCCTTTTAACGCAGTTTTCTGCTTTAAAGGGGTGTGCAATGGGTGTTGCTGGGGGTATTCCCAGCAACATCCATGACATTTTGACACTGCCCCAGATTTATGAGAAATCGTAAATCTAAGGCAGCCCCAAAAACTTACATAGCACAACGAGGAAAAATATCTATTTCTCCTCGTTTTCCCTTTTCTATGTGTGCTGCAGAATGCAGCACACATAGAACAAGCATTGGCATAGCCAATAAGTCTCACCTTTGGAACCTTATAAGTATTTAATTATGCAGCACAATATCCTTGGTGCAACATCAACTGTTGCATGGCTAAACACTTATAATGTCCCAAAGGCGAGACCTATTGGCTATGCCAATGCTTGTTCTTTTTCTAGTTGAGCACTGGGCTCAGAGTATCTGAAAGGGAGCCTAAGCTGGATGCTTCTGATCCGGACAAAGTAAAGAGCCAGTGGTAGCAAGTTACAACAAATTATTTGAGTATCTGAAGAAGAGGTGAAACAGAGTGTGTCTCTGATCATGCTGCCCTCTGGCTCACAGATGTGGGTCTGCCCACTTCCTGTTATTGGTGTCTTCTCCTTTCACCTGCCCACTCCCAGGTGTGGCGAGTGAGTTCATTCCACAGACCAGCACTGCTAGTACCTAAACTGCAAGAAAGTTGTGGAGTGGAGTGACACTCTGTCAATACAGAATGTCTGACACTAAAAAATCCAGTATTTTGTAAAGCGCACAGCTACCCGTAGGCATCCCAGCGCTGGGGGCCGTTGGGAAGATTAAGCAAGCTATTGCCCAGAGTCACATGGTGCTGGGCTGACCTGCCACCAGTGCCGGGGATCGAACCGTGATCCCCAGCGTCCAGTGTCAGTCGCCCTGGCCGCTGCGCCACACCTCTTCCCTAAGCACACTAGTTCAGCCAATTTGCACAACCTGCTAGGGCTCAGCAAATCAGAGACAGGTAAAACAATATACTAATGCATGCAAACACAGGCATTCACAAATGCTGTTCATATGTGTTGCATGTATTGGTGTTGTTTAACACATTAAAGTTAGACCTATCGGCTTTGTCAATCCTATTGAAAAAGTAACAACAAATATTATGTTTTGTTTACAATAAATGTAGGAAGCATAGAACTGAGTGTAACAAACTGATGAGTTTTTGAATGCATTTCAATGGAAGCACTTCACGGAAGGCAGAAGGATACACCAAATAGCCAATAGCATGAGGTGAAGTCGAATAGTCCTCTGTGTGGATCCAAAGTCCATGCTGTGTTTTTTTTTTTTAGAATTGGTAACAATAGGGCTCTTGTCAGTTGCACTGTCCAGCCAGACCTAAAAATGTGCTTATTCTGTGCATTATGAACCTTGAAAAGTGTTGACATTGAGGACATTATAGACATATCTATGTGTGCAAAAAGGGTATTATGGACAGATTTAAAGCATGCTATCTAGAGACCTGTGGGAACTAACACATTTTGTAAAGTGGGGCATCCTTGAAACCTTAATGTAAGGTAATTTCAGATTATGTACACTCTGTGGCTGCTATTTAAGCATTAAAAGGACATTAGGTTTTTGTGGCTGCAAGATATCGGCTACAAAGCAACGGATATTCCGTCTACCCTATTTAGAGTGCATTCTGTGCGCTCTAAATAGGGCTCAAGAGACATCAACCACTATTTGGCAGAAAACCTGCTTCAGCCAAAGTCTAATGAAGGCCACCCATGTGTTAACTCGTACTATATGCGAAATTGCCACGTCACCTGGGGCATGATGCAAAATAGAAAAAAATAATAATAGGAAACACTCTAAAGCAGTGGTCTTCAAACCTTTTAATGCCGCCCCACCCCAAGTGAAAAAATAAAATTAATCGGCCCCACCCTGAGAATTTTTCCCAATTATTCTATTAAATTGACAATGTTCAAATACATCTCGACTTAATTGAACACACAACATATTTAATCATTGCAGTTAAATTCTGTTACCGTTTTTAAAAAGCAACCAAATACATGATTGTCAAACATACTATTCTGGTCAGGCGGGCCTTACTAAGGCGGAAAAGTATCCACAGTGACTATTAGAAATGGGGGTGGGGATTTTGAAGATTATTTGGAGTCCCTTCCCTTTTGATACATACTCACCAGCTAGGATATAAATAAAAAAGATGTTAGGGATTGCCCATTACGGAGCGGCTTACTGCCGCACATTCCCCCCTCCCCTCTTTTTAAAACGAAGGTCTGGTAACAGCATAATGTTTCTTTTGGCCAGAGCCTGCCCCCACCCCGGGATCACTTGAGGCCCCCCTAGGGGTGCCCGTCCCCCCAGTATGAAGACCCCTGCTTTAAAGCCACCAATAAAATGGTCTTCAAATGCTACAATTGTTCACAATTTGCCATTGGTATTCAGAAAAATCCTTGTGAAAAGTCTCCAGCCATAGTAATTTGGTCTTCAAATCCTATTATATTTGTATTAGTGTTACCAAACTATACTTTTTTAACAATCACAGTTTGCCTCTAAATTTCCTTAAAATTCCTGCTAATCTGCATAGCTCTGATCTACTCTTGAATTCAATAGTTCTAAATAAGTCTCCCATTGTCTATTTGTATTGATTATTGCAAATAACGTCAGAAATAAATCAATCTATCTATTTCTCTGCCTGTATTTATTGTTAACAATAGGAACAAGCATTTGCAATGCAATAGGTCTCGCATTTGCGAGAGTTTGTGCTATTGACATTGTAAATGACACTGCCTTTTATTTATGTGTTTTGAAAACCTGCAAGTGGTGCGCGTAAACACACACTTTGCAGGTTTTCTTAACGCATACATAAAAGGCATTGTCATTTACAATGCCATATTGCATTGTAAATGCTTTGGGCACGTTCACGCTACATAAAACTGCTATAAATATAAATAAATACTATAAGATTGCTGTGTCCCTTACCGTGGCTGCAGGGTATGCAGTGCTGTGAGCATGGTAGCAGTGCTGTGCTGTGCCCGTGCCTGCAGGGTGTGCAGTGCCCCTTACGATAGCTGCAGGGCATGCAGTGCCACCCCACGTGTTCCCAATCTGCTGCTCTGGTCTGGGGCTGGGCTCTGCCGGCCTCTGGTTCATGGGGATCTTCAAAGAGAACCTGCTCTTCCAGTCCAGGTCTCATTTGCCACCAGTGAAGGGGGGTTGGGCAGGGGCGGTGTTGAATACCCCTGTCTGTGGGGGGGGGGGGGGGGGGGGGGGCTTGTGTTTACTGCCGGAGAGGAGGCGCGGGGACAGAGGAGCAGCTGGAGACAGGGGCCACTGGAGCACACGTACCGAGATTACAACTTCAGTGCAGTGGGTTTAAGGCATCATTGTTTGCGGAGCTGTGCATTTCCACATGTGGTTTTATACTGGAATGGAAGTCACTTGTGCAGCGCACTGATGTCCTAAGAGTGCTTTGGCGCTAGACACATATATATTTCATTTATTGTTACCTGCCAGAGCTTTTTTTTACTGTTTATCACAAAAGCAGAAGGGGCCTGATAGAGGGAGAAAAAAATGTCACACCTAAGAAAGCTCAAAGCTTGGCAGCTATGGCCCATAATTTCAAATGCTTTGGGGAACACAACTGAAAAACTGAACGTGTCTGCTGCACACCCATATAGAGAAATCAAGTCACATCGCCACCCTGTTTTAGCACAGAAACAATGCTGTTCTCGTCCGCCCCTTGCTCTACCTTGTCACATTGCGCTGTGCCGTCGATCATGAGGAATTAACATCGCCTCGCCTCATGTTCACAGAAGTGGAAGAAATAGGAAACCAACGCGACACCGAGCTGCGCGAGTCAAAAGTGCGCATCCATCCGCGCTCTATTATGTGCTAATTCCGGATGCAAATCATCATCCTCGCTATGTTTTAAGTTATTGAAATACTCGAAAGTTATGTTTGTAAAAATTCAACTAAATAAAAGCAAATTCTACTCGTCGGTAATGCTATATTCTGCATATTATTAGTTCTTCAACTTACTTCTACTTCAGGAACAGATAAGGTTATAAACGCGGATTGTGGTCTGTTTACATTTGGAAGAGGACCCCGCGCCATTGCCATACGCTTATGGTGGGCGTCATTATATTCATGAAAACCCTTTTTTTAACCAAAAGTGGCACCATGTTGTTAACCACTGCTGTGCCGGTTAGCTGGCTGTGCTTTCACTGCCAGAGCTCTCACAACGTTTCCTATGCCAGGGCATACTTGAATAGCTCATCCAGGCCAGGTATTTTCCTTGCATCATGGGACTTGAAGTACCCATGTCATAAGGATTACAAACCACTGACAGCAACGTTAAATACCTGAGCTGGATAAAATACGCCCCTGACCAAGGCGGTTTACAGGGCTGCTGAAGCATCCCTTGGATTAGGAAGCCAGGACACCACGCACTAAAGATGGTGTAGGTACTGTAGAAACACATAAGAACCCACGCGCCATTGTTTCAGGCTCCACGGGTATCTTTCTCCAAGAGGCGGTGAACCCGCCTGAAAGCCTGTGAGTGGCGGTTTAACCAGCTTCAGCAGTGAAAACCAAAACAAACATTTGCCATTAATCAAGCAGGATGGCTCTGTCTCCCTTCACGCCCAGGGAGGAGGGAGATGCGAGCAGAGCATCAAAGGGCTGGGTGAGAAGGGAGGGGGGAATGCAAGGGTCAAAGCTGTGAAAGTGAAAGTAATCGAGCAGAGCATCAAAGGGCTGGGTGAGAAGGGAGGGGGGAATGCAATGAGCAGAGGAGCAGCTGTGCACGTGCATGTGATGATCGTGCACTCAAGGTTTAGGCCAGCCAAAAGACTGTGGGTAGCACTTTGAAAATCCCACATATAAAAATGTCTCTTCGAGCCTTTGGCTCGCGAGACCTAAAAAACGAAAAAAGATCGTGGTTTCAGTGATTCTCAATGCTGTCAATAACAACTGCATGGGCAATGGTTGTGCAGACTGACAGGTGGGAGGATTAAACAAGCATTGGCATAGCCAATAGGTCTCGCCTTTGGGACCTTATAAGTGTTTAGCCATGCAACAGTTGCATAACTAAATACTTATAAGGTCCCAAAAGCGAGACCTATTGGCTATGCCTAGCGGCCGTGCGGCCACGAAAGTGAAAGTCATCGCGGTAAAGCGCGGCGCGCGCGCCTGCGCACATGCACTGTAGCTCCAGGCTGGCCTGGTAGCACTTTTTGGAGCCCTCTCAATACGCTGGGTCAGGAGAGACCTAAAAAAGGGAGTAGGTTTCCTGATTTAAACAACTAAAGGTGTGCATGTGTGCCTACTACAATGCTGATATTTCCGTGTGAGTGTATTAATTATGAGCGATGCATTATACATTTTCATATAGCAAAAAAACAATGAGGTATCCAAATGTGAGTTTGTTACATGACTATGGAAAAACACCAGTTTCACGTACATTTTGACAAACCACAAAATTAATATGGATGAAGGCAGATAAAGTTAGCAAAAAATATGGATAAATACAGACAGGAAATTCTAAGCTATAAACACCTAAAATCGGAAGCCATTCCGGTTCGGATGTTCATCACCATTTCAGCTGATGCATGCATTTTGCTCATTGCCTACAAATAGTTGGGGACCCCTGCCTTGGAGGTTTTCTCTTTGGAAGAGCCTGTGCCTGTATGTAAATTTCTCCGTGACACACTGTGTATTGCAAACCCAGTGCCTGTCACTTTAATGCTCTTTTGATAGATCCCTGTAAATTATATATTATTTTTTTTAAGTCTTTTCTCGTTTTGAGGGCAGATCCGTTGCTCTAGGAACACAACATAGACTAGACTAGAATATCATTCAACATTTTCAAGTGTACGTTGTTATGGCAACCTGGATTCTGTTTCTGCCATACCCTTTTATTTAACCATTCGAAATTACGTCAGGGGTGGGTGATGCTTCGAATCTTCGAAGACCTACATACATTGTTGACATGTGTGGCTTCGAAATACCGACTGCCAGCTATCTACCACCGAAGCATTAACTATTTAAACGACGTATGGACTGGAAAGCCCAGGTCTGGCGCCTTGACGAGAAGCGGGAAAGCGCCCAAGAAACATCCTCATGTAGATGCTACAATAAACCATACGCTTGCAACAACAAACAATCCCCAAGAAAGCTCCTCCGATCTGAGCCTTTATTATCTAACGGCTCGTGTGGGGGTAATAAGCGCTATATAAACGCAAATGCAATTATTGAGCAAACTGAGCAAACAACCAGGCAAGATTATGTCCCAGAACCAGGGAAGCTGAGCCTTTATTAGTGGAATAATGCTCGTTACTATGACAACCACACCTATGGGCCCAGATCTTGGGTGAGTCACAGCAGAGCGAAGTTCAGCTAATTTCAGTGTTATACAGCCCAGACACACATCAGTCTGCTGGGCCCCAGCTCGCTGAGTGACGGGACTGCTGTATCTACAGAAGTGCTTGAAATGAGAATTTAAAAGTAAAGGTACTCCCTATCTCAGAGTACTTGTTTGGTACTGAGGAGATCCAGTTCTCATCCATTGAAATCATTCCACTCCTACTGAGGGGTGCCGGCACACTCCTTTCGAAAATAAAGAAGTACCCAAGAGTACCTGGTGATTTAGAGCTCAGTCAGCGCCTGCCTGAGCTGGACGGGCAGTCACATACACCTAGTGCGAAGGTCTTGGCCATAGCTTATAACAAGCAAAAGGAAAGTGCGCGCACATTCCGGCGAGTGGGACGGCAAAAGTGAAAGCAGGGGTGCGCGTGCGACAGCAGGAAAAAGTGAAAGCTCCAGATGGCGCCTCGGGCGTTGAAAGCTGCTGGCTGTGCCGCGCGTGCATGCTCGTGTGAATGCAAGCGCTAGGCCAGCCAGCAGCACTTTGAAAACTCACCTACTAAATGTCTCTCCAAGCAGCGCATGCGCGCTTACTCAGCGAGACCTAAAAACGAAAAGCCTCTTGTCATTGTTTTTGTGTAGGAAGGCTTCCCTTCCTGATCAAAAACAATCATGCCCTCAACGCAGGCTGGTGCAAAGGTGCCTGAGTTGGCATACGGCAGACTATTGTCTGCCAGCGCTGGGGAAAAGGACAGGAATGCACCATATCTCATAGATACGGTGCATTCCTGCCCTTTTCTTTTGCCGTAGGGCATCACAGCAGGAAGGGCCTGCTGCCCTACCCTACTGCAAAAACACATAAATGAGGCCCAAATGTGCAGGGCGCAATTAAGAGCGCAATCCCCACCAGAGCAGTATTGATGCCCCCGAATAAAGCAGAGAATTGCCAGGTTAGCTTTCCCATGCGACAGAGCCTCACTATGCGGAGGCCATCTTGCAGCCGGACTTTCTAGCACCCCCTGAGGATGTAATATTTGACTGACATTATTTCTAACTTTTCTTTTGTTCCACCACTTACCAGAGCTGTGAATAGATGTGCCTTTAAATGGAACATATACATTAGCAGAAGAAAGTGACATAGTTCTCGAGGGAAAGGTGATTTTTTAAAGCTTTCAGCTTTTACATCTTGGGCGAAATATAATGTATAGAGTGCATGCACCTGTAACTCTTCTGTACTCACAGCACCCTTTTGTTTCCAAACGTTCAACGTGCCGCTTCTTGCTCCAATTTCATTTTTTTTCGCTTTCCCGCCACAGCTTCTTGTTTAGTCTGCTGTCCTTCCCACACCATAACTCTGTTTTTCTTCAAAAAGAAAAAAGGCACCCAAGTAAAAAAACAAATCCCAGTAACATTGGGGAGCTACAACAATGAGTTGCTAAGAAACTCAGACTACATAGTTCATATTGTCAGGTGCTGACATTGGAACTGTATAACATGATGGTTATTGTTTGCTTTATGTATCGTCCTTACTGACTACCAAAGGAATTTGTTTGAATCTAAGGTCGAGCTGCATAACAGCGAAAAGAAATGTATCAGAAATGTAAGCTGCAGGACATGAGGTGGTGATGATCATTATTGATAATTTCATGGGTGTACATACACCATGCAGAAATGAAGGCTCCAGAGGCCCTAAGGTCTAGACCCAGTGTAGAGAAAACACAGCTCTCCTTGCTCAGACCTGCATCTCTACCAATCAGTAAAGACAGGTTTTTTAGAATGTTCCTTTGTTGAGATCTGCTTGAGTTTTGAAATGTATTGTGACACTATCAACCAAATAGATATCACTCAACAGTGGTTCACTGTAGATGCTTTTGACGCAAATCAATTTCCTAATCATAGGATGCCCATTTATCCACTATAAATCATATTCAATCAGTTGTAACCAAGAATTCGCTTCAATTTAGGTGTGAAACAATCAGAAACAAAGAGGTACTCAATACAGTTTATTTACATAAAGAAAATGACTCCAAGAGCTATTTACAGCAGTGGGTCAAAAGAGTTGATGTATGTCGTCAGTAGTCAAAGGCGTTTCGACCTTTAGGCTATAAGGTCATCATCAGGACAGCGAACTGTTAGTCGAGCACAGAATAAGGACCAAACTTCCTTGGGGGGTGGGGTGATTGATTAGTGAGCAATAGTGAAATAATAAGGGTAACGCATATGCAGGATTCATTCACAAGCAATGGTTGGGACTCAGGGTACAGGATATTTGCAAGCAAAATACAGGAAAAGAGTGTATCACTAATTTATTGGCCCTAGAACCATGCATCAGTCAGTACTACTAGCTCGAAGAAACTGGGTATATTTAGGGAACCAGACTGCAACTACCTGTGAGTGGTAGGAAGGATAAAAGGAACCCTTGCATGAGTTAAAAATTAAGTAGTTGAGCCGTGAAAGAAAATTGAATCGCGTGGGCTCAAGAGAGTGAATCCAGTCTGGAAAGTGCTTTGTGACAAATATGTCTACAGTAAAGCAATTTTCTGTAATATTCATCCTTGCCCATGGTTCCTGTTTAGCATTTTGGGCTTACCCTTGTTCTTTTTTACATCGCCAGTCACTGGTTGGTCACTTATATTACCAATAATTTGTTTCCACAAAGCCTCAGGGCAACTCCTTTTTTAAATTCTGGTCACTGTAATACAAAAATTGGTACCCTGCCCTTTCCTGAGAAGAACCACATTGCCTCACTTCGATGACGTCATTCTTCTTAATTAAAATATAGGGCATATTTTAAGATATTCAGAAAAAGCTTTGTGCACTTCATAGCAAGGAATGAAACCTTTCTGTCGCACCCATTGTCATCATCATGCAAGTAGAAATAGTCCCTAGATTAGGCCCCAGTTTGAAGCACCCAAAATAAACCTTGATGTGAGACTACATTTTCTTTACTGTAGGCACTCTCTTAGTTGCTTATTAGTGCTTGCGTGCATTGCGTCCCCTAAGATAGTTGCTATAGAGTACTAGCGAATAAACCCTGCAAGGCAAGATTCTGCTCCCTTATGCCAGTGCGCATCAACTGTGCTCTGAAGAAAAAGTCACTACAGGTGTGGTACCATGTGAGTTCTTGTGCACCATATGGAGAGTCTGCCAGCAACAATGCCAATCAACCTCCTTAACTGATTAACCTGGAGAATGGCCCATTTGCAACAAATCCCATTGTTTCTCCATATTAGGGATAATGTCCGCAATACAAGCGTTTGCTGTTAAAGACTGTTTGGGCATGTTGGTACATACATAGCTCGACCATGATCTATGCTTGGCTTTAACACGTGCACAAAGAGGAAACAACTTTTGGTAGGTCCAGCATGCAACTGCTTATGCAGTTGTGAGGCAATTGGATATTAATATATCTCCATAGGATACAACAATGGGTTACACAGTATCGTGTTACTCACCATGAAACACTTCAACGCCTCGTCAGGCACCATATAAATGCAATTACAATGCAATACAATAAGGATATGGGTATAACCACAGTGTCAAAACAACTGATCCTTTAGCGAATTAGTTTAACTCTTGTTAAATCATACTATTAAATTTAAAGTCATAGCATAGATCTGTAGATATAAAAAAATCTAAATTTGGATTTTTGAGTCAATGATCTAGTTGCAATGTAGATAAAATCGATTTTTTATTAAATAATTTCAAGTTTTGTTTATAAATTTAAGAATCACAGATATGACCAGTTCTTTGTGATCCAAAGGACCTCATTACGAGTGGCCCAGCTGGGTATGTGATAACTAGTGCCCAGGGATCCAAATTCAAAAGGTGTGATAAGTACCACCTATTGAAAGATTTGCCCTTCAAATTAGAATTTACCATACGGATGTTGGTGCTTTGGGCACCAAAATCTGCATGTATCAACATTTTCCATGTTTGCCCCTAGCAATTTTCGGCAGGTTTGATTGCAGAAATTCACCTGGTTAAAGTTGGTGGGATGAAGGACTTACTCCAAAACTTGTGATTCCGAATCCTGTGCAAACTTATGTTTGCACAGGGATTGGGAACAGTCCGACAAGTAATGAGGACCACAGTGTAGGTGAGACAGTTGTGTAAGACATCTAATACAAATATGACAAAACACGTAGAAGTTTGACAGGTTATCATATCAGAAACATATTTCCTACCTATATCATGCATAAATATCGATCTTTCAATACAAAATGCATCACACTCTAGACTGGAATTATTGTAAGTAAAAGTACTGCACAGAAATCAGGAATGAACCCTACTATGGTCATGTTCTGCCATCTTCTCCCTTTAGTGCTGCTGCTGGACATGCTTAGGGCACATGTGCATAAATTAAATGGCACCTAAAGCTTGTCTTTGAAAAAATTTAGCTACAGGCATCAAAACCACAATGCCCTGTGTTTGCTGTAATTTGAATACTTTCACCCGATCACAGCGATGCAGGGCTACATCTTCACAATATAGATGCTACTTAGCTGCTAGGTGGATGGTATGAACAGGGGGATGCATGGTAGCAGCATCACTGATAGAGCACTTTTTCATAGTCAAACCTTCCCACACCAAACCAGGGGGACGTATAGAATTGAGGGACAGTGGACAGTGGCAAGGGGAATGAGAAAGGGTCAGCATAATCATGTATTTTCTATTGGTACAAAGATTCTCTGCAGCTCCCATCTTCAGTACCACTGTTAGAAATGGGGGTCTCTAGTTGGCAGAGGTAAGTACCTTTGTTCAAATAGGGACCCTTGCTTCTAGTCAGGGCAAGGGGGATACCCTCCTAAAATAATCCCTGCTCACCTCCCTGCTCACCCCCTTGGTAGCTTGGCAGGAGCAGACAGGCTTATCTCAGAGGCAGTATGTAAAGCATTTGTGAACACATATAGTAATATAGTGAAAACACTACAAATGGACACCACACCAGTTTAGAAAAATAAGTAATCTTTATCTAAACCAAACAAGACAAAAATCCACCGTACAGTAATAAAAATATGACTTTCAAATGGTAGAAATAGTTCAGTTCAAAGCAAATTGCAGATGCAACACTTTTCATACAAAGTACCTTGGATGTGTCGCGCACACAAACAAAAAGGGTTGCAGAGAAGGTGATACGTTAGTTCCTTACACTCAGGGAAGGTGATGCGTTGGTTCCTTGCTCCGGGGGAGGTGATGCATCGGTTCCTGACTGCTGCGCAGGGGAGGTGATGCTTCGGTTCCTTACCGGAGAGGAGGTGATTCTGATGAAGCGGGTAAAATGTTTTCTTTTTATATACCCAATCCATTTATATAAGTTTATATTAAAATGATTAATAATTAATTATAATAATTAATAGATTGATGTGAAAGTACTAAATCAACCTTATTAACCAAGAGAATACAAGTGGGAATGCATTTGCATGGCTAAAATAATAAGTGAACTAAGTTTGTATGCATATTAAAACGATAAAAGTTGCTTGAGCAGTCTTAATGTGATTTTCGCTTAAATAAACCAGCATTAACGGCTTTGAATGTTGCATATGGCTAGATAAATGCATATACATAAGGTTATTAGTAAGGGAATAACACTGTTTTAATCATTTCTATGTATTAATTACGATTTTGTGTTTCTTTGCCTAAAGTTGACTATTCTGGCCTACCAAAAGATGGCCGCCGACTGAAACCTAACTAAAGTACATGACTTCATCATTTGAACAATGGAGAAAGGCGCCTGCACTGACTTCGTTCGTGTCCCTTGTGTGACCTGTCAGACCATGCCCATGAAGACTACCCTGGGCGAGGTGCCAATGTCCCTGAACATGAAGCAATTGTTGCCAATGGAAAAAGTGAACTACCGAACTCAACCTATTTCCAACGAACTGATACATTTTGACCTGGGATTAGTCTTTCCCATACGTCTACTTTAAGATTTCATCCACATGAGAAAATTTGAAAATGTTTCCTAATGTATTGAGCTATATTCGAATTCAGCCAATCATTGGCCTGGGAATTGGGAAAATGTAACTGTTACATGTAAATTTTAGTATAAATATTAGTAGACTAGAGACGGATGGGCTGCTGCTCTTCGCTAGAGAGCACTTTGTGCCGAAGCTATTGACGGAGAATCGATGATCAGAGATCCTTATGCTGACAGAAGAGGACGGAGACTTTAGAACTCTGATGAATTTTCTGAGGACCAGTTCTGACTTAGAAAACGACAATTAGCCAGAATAGGTAAATATGACAAAAGATAATATTGCATTATTAGGATTTAACCTGCATTTAAATTAGATAAAGAAAATCATTATTTGAATTACTGTGTCGGGTGATTATTTCTTGAAATGTTTATTGATTAATTTGAGAGTTAAAAGTTTCATTAAACTAAATAACAACTAAATGATCCCATTGACCTCCGGATGGAGGAACTGTTAGGGTAATTCAGTAGAAGTGGTTTCCTCTATCCAAGCGAACAGCTGTGGTTTGGGATTGGATATCCCTCTGTAGGCACGGATAGTTTGAGAGAATGAAAGTTGGTGTTATGGGCCCCACCAGCGTGTGATGTGTGTATGTGCGTGTGACTGAGAAATCATTCCGTCCGTGGAAGCAGGGGGAGATTTAGTAATCCGAACTGCACCAGTATTTCTGGTAGCTAGAGATGGTTTTTATTGGTTTGCTTTGATGATTTTGGCATGTATATAGCTTATCGATTATTGATTGGTATTGATATATGTACTAACACTATATGTTGAAGTCGTATTGAGTTTTATGTCGTCTGTACGGCTTCTGGGAGGTCGGAAGTCGGAAATTGATGACAGTTCCGTAGTAGAGCAGAGGTAAGTGCTGCTCTCGGGAAAGACGGGATTGTGGTTGCCCGTAGGTACATGGGAGAAACGTGTGACAATTGAAGTTGCACGGCGCATTGTCTGAGTTCGATTCGGTAGCATCGTCGTATGTTGCCATTAGTGATATTTTCTGTGTGAGAAAGGTGTGAATGATAGCAAAGGGTTACCTGTGAAATTTTGGTCTTAGGTACCAGGAAACCAAATGGCATACCGATAATGCTTATCACTGAAAAGGTTGCAGGTGTTCTCTGAGCTTGTTAGAAGGACAAAGTAGAGGTAAGCGCTGCTTTGTTAACGTATGTTATAATTCTGTAGTAGGACAGACTGGTCGCTGTTCTCAGAAAAGACAGAATTCTGTGTGAATGAACTATATTTTCTTGCGTAAAAGTGCGTGAATGAAATAGCATTCGGATTGATTGCGGATCTCTAGATTTATTTCTCAGGAGCATTGCGTTTCCAACTATGTGTCTTAATTCTGGAGAAAACAGTTAATTGATGCTTGATAGAAGGGTGAAGTAGAGGGATGCGCTACTATGCCAACGGATGTAATGATTCTGTAGTAGGGCAGAGGTAAGCGCTGCTCTCGGGAAAACTGGATTCTCGTGGGAAAGGTCTTTTGCTATTCTGTGGTTAGCGAAGCAGACAATGGAGATGTTTGTATGTTGTAACTAACAAGTATTGTAAAATCGAAACAAAGTCTACCGAGTAGTTTTGTAAAGGAGGGGTAGACTGGAGACAGGAGTCAGGAGCAGGAGCTGCTGCAGCGACTGCTGACGTCAGGAAGACCGCGCTGGGATTGGACGGCTAGTGAGAGGGGTAGACGCTCCAGGATTGGTGCGTTAGTGTGAGTCGCGCAGGGATTGGAGATTGTGACAGTGACGTAGACGCTCCAGGATTGGTGCATTAGTGTGAGTCGCGCAGGGATTGGATTGGAGATTGTGACAGTGACGTAGACGCTTCAGGATTGGTGCGTGAGTAAGAGTTGCGTTGCTATTGGACTGAAGATTATAACAGTTGCAGAAAAGACAAAAGGGTTCACGAAAGAAAGGAAGATGTATTATCATTCACCCGAGAAAAAGAAAAAATCTTTGTTTAGCAAAATAAGAAATTGGTTTGTGAAAGACAAAGAGATGGTGACTAGGGAAGGACAGTTACTTCCTCCAGCGAAAACCCCCGCATCCTTCATGGTTGCGAAATATGGGTACCATACTTGCATCTGGTTAGACAATTGGGCGAAGTATACAAAGGAAGACGGAGTTTTAGCATTTCCAGAAAATGGTTCCTTTAATTTGGCAATATTAAGGAACTTACGGGAGAGGATGATGAGCTTAGATCCGTGACCTAGGCCTACGCAGTTTGAGGCGTTGACAGAGTGGGAAGATGAGATGCATGAGGGAGAAAAACAGAGAAATGGCAGTAGATACCGATATATGTTCGGACGGCCAAATGATCGCGAAACTCATTGTGACCGAATGAGAAGGTGGCGAGACGCAAGTATGACTGAAGGATTGTTTCCAGTGAGAACTGCAGGGGAAAGTGAGGGAAGAAAATGCATAGAAAAGAAAAATAATGTAGAAACCCGAAGGTACGGAACAAATGACACAGAAGATGATGTCTTAGATGACATGTTTTACAAAAGTCCACCTCCATACAGGCAGGAATCAGAAACGCCAACCCCAGGTACACCAGTGAGGGAGACTCTGAGAATCATTAAGACAGAAGATGTGACTCCGGAGGTAAAGAGAAGGAATTCTCTTAGGGAACGAGGAAAGGAAAATAGGGTAGAGAGTGAAAATTCCAGGGAACTAGCAAAAACCACATTAGAACTGACAGAGAAAATAAGAGAATTGACGAAAAACTTAGAAGCAGTTACAGTCCCTGTGACCATAGGTCCTGTTATGCCTATTTTTGAGAAGCAGAAAGAAAGTGAGCACGGTCTAACAGTCCCATATGTGAACAATAGACAGGCAGAACAGCCCCTGATGAGAGCAAAAGAGAATTCCTGGAGACACACTATGAGTGAATGTGAATTACATGTGTCAAATAACCCATTCTATTGTCCTGATACCGTAGAGAGAAGTAGAATGGTAGGAGGATCAATATTAGAACCACAGAGACTGACGGAACCAGCGAATGTAGAAAAATCAGTGGGTATAACTACCGACGAATTGAGCGAATGGCTGAAGGACTTGCAGGGGAAAGAGAAAGAATCCCATACCATTGACGTGGCAAAATTACGGATGGTGTTAGAAGAATTAATAGTAGGGACCATCCCCACAGAAAAGCTGAAAAATTACCAAGATGAGGAACTATTGTTTTTGTGCAAAAGCGTCACCTGGAGAGCAAAGAATTTACATGACAGACTAGCAGAAATAGCAAGTGAAATGAGAATTGACATGGACAAGGTAAAATCTTTACAGAAGCCCTACTGAGTGGATTTCACAGAAAAAGATATTGAGAATCTGAACACTGCAGGACGAATAGGGCAGATTAGGGACATAATCACAGAGTTGAGGAAATGGGGAGATGTGGACAAATGGAAAAGCAGGTGGTATAGGAAGCGGGATGACACCTCAGACAGAACATTTCCAGCGTTTCCTGTGAGAGAAAAGGAAAAGGTGGTGACAGAGTTCTCCATGAGAGAGATTCCAGGAGGGGGATATGTGCATGTCCCATGGACCAGACAGGACATTTTGTCATTTACCAATGACTTCCCTCGATTACGAGAAAAGCTGGTCGAGTGGTACAGACAGGTAGACAGATTTGTTAAATTGTCAAAAGTGCTGTGGATTGATCTGAATAGTCTGTTTGATATAATAGTGCCAGCAGACTTGTGGGCAGAATGCAAGATAGTCATAGATTGGCCAACTAAAGAATACCCGAGAGATCCCAAAACAGGAGCACCAGACCCAGAGGTAATGAAGAAATATGAACAGGTCATGGTGTTTTTGAAAAACAAAGTGCCTCCCAAAGAAACAGACTGGGTTAAAATAGATCGAACCCATCAAGAAGCGAAAGAGTCAGTTCACGCTTACTATGAAAGGCTAATATTAGCTTTCAAACAGTTCAGTGGGATGACAATCTGGGGGAAAAGGACCTAAGTCATTTTGTGTACAGGTTTGTGTATGGTCTGCGCCCCGAGATTGGGGAAATGATTAAGCACGTACTAATAATGAAAATCCATCATTAAATCCACAGGTGCAGTGTGAGGGGAGTGGCCCACCGCCGCAACAGCAGAAGGCTGTTAATCCACAGAATCAGGTGCCAAAACCGCCCTTACCGCAGAGCCGGAACACCCAAAGATATAGTAAAGAGACGGGATTCTACAATGAAGAACAGGTAAACAAACCGCAACGCGCGAGCGCTGTGTCACAATATTGGCTGCAAAATGATGAGAGTGAGTCAGAGGAGATTTATTGACGGTGCCGAAAAGAGGAAGAAGGGTGCGTACTTGACGCATCTCTAGAAATAGATCAGACAGGACCATTTGTGGATGGGAAAATTAATGATGAAAACATTACTTTTCAAGTAGACACTGGAGCTACGCGATCTACTGTCAGATCAGCAGACGTGAAAAATCTTCCTCTTTCGGATGAAACAATTCAAGTAGTTGGTGTATCAAACACCCAGATTAGAACGTACCTTACTGAACCGGTAAAGGTCAGAATAGGGAAATTTTCAGACATGCACCGATTTGTGGTGTGTGTTAGATCTGGGGGTCTCTAGTTGGCAGGGTAGGTACCACTGTCCAAGAAGGGACCCTTGCTTCTAGTCAGGGAAAGGGGGATACACTGTTAAGATAACCCCTGCTCACCCTCTAGGTAGCTTGGCCTGAGCAGTCTAGGCTATCAAAGGCAATGTGTAAAGTATTTGTACCAACACTCACAGTAACACAGTGAAAACACCACAGATTTACTCCACACCAGTTTTAGAAAAATAATGTATCTTTACTAAAAACTTCACAAGACCAAATACTACAGACAAACCAACATATAATTCAAAAAGGTTACTTTAAAGATAGTTCAAGAGTTTGCAGAAAGTACTCCAGGATGTCAAAGTCAGTGTCCTGCACAATGCGACTCTCAATGCACAAAATGCGACACTCTCGTGCCCAACAGTACCTGTAGTTGCGATAAGGTTCCCAAAAGCTATAACAAGGAAGATGGCAAAGGCGATGCGATGCTCCTGAGATCCTGGGGAGGCTTTGCAGCAGCCCTGCTTCACGCAGCAGAGGTGGATGCGCCGGCTCCGATCTGTAGGGGGAGGATGCGATACCTTTGGCTTTCGTTGCGTAGGTTTCTTAGGGGGAAGCTTCCCGCACAGGTTCGATGCGACACTCTTCGATGTGGTGCGATGCGTGGCGCAGCGTTGCCTTCTGGCGCCGCAACTCTCGATGCGCCACGGAATGGGACTCTGCGTCGACGCACGCAGCGATTGGAGACTTTTCACGCACCGGCAGTGGTGCGGCCCGCAAACTGGTTCTGCGACAACCCTCGCAATGGCAGGAAGCTTCACGCTTCGGGACGATGCTCGACGCACTCGGCGATGCGGAGACCCTGCGTGTTGCGATGGTGCCGCGATGAAATTTTCCACGCACTCTCGTCTTGCGACACGCAATCGGATGATGCGTTGGGTACCAGTCACTCTTGTTCACGCTTCTGCTTCCCAGCTCCCTAAACACAGCAAAACGACCTCCTGAAGCCCCAAGACTGGGCAAGCACTCCAAGGCAGGTCAGAACTCTCTCAGCAGAGTTCCAGGGGAGCTGGTGGTGAAGTCCTTTTGTTCCTGGGACTTCTTAACAGGGAGCCAGCTCTTCTCAGGCCCTTGGAGATCAGAATCAAAAGAAGGGGACACAGCAAAGTCCTTCCCCTCTCCTTGGCAGCAAAGCAAAACAGCAAGCAGGCAGTCTTCTCCTCTTCAGTTCTTTTCAGCTTTCTCCTTGGCAGAGGTTTCTTCTTAGTTCCAAAGTGATCTAAAGTTTAGGTGTCTGGGGTCCTCTTCTTATACCCCTCCAAGTCTTTGTCTCTTGTGTTTCAGTGGGGGGATTCCCCTGCTCAAACCGGTTCCTGGGTGTGCTCTGCTCTGGAGCACCTGGTTCCTTTCAGAGTGAGGGGCAGGGTCGTTAGACGCTCAGCAGGAGGTGGAGCCTTCTTTGTGCCAGCAGAGGCAGAGTCCTCAGCCTGGCCAGCAGGGGGTGGAGCCAGCTTTGTGTTTGTCAGGGGCAGCCCTATTCAGACCCAGGGACTACTCCTCCCACCCATCTAAAGCAGATCTCCCTATTCACCCTGCTGCTGACTCATCCAGGCTCCTGGAGCCACCTAGCACATCACCTGACACCAGTCAGCCAACCAGCACACAGGCACACAGGAAGGTTAAACAGGAGAATAGCTACTTTCTAAAAAGTGCTATTCTCACACAGTGAATTTAAAAACCATCTTGCTAAAAAGATGTATAATTAAATTCTGAACACAGAGATACCAAACTTGGATTTTCTATCTTGCCCTTATGGGAAGATAGGCATGTAAACAGCCTTCCCCATTCTATCCTATGGGCAAGATAGCCTCTCAGCAGTGAAAAACGAAAATGGCTGTAATTCACTACCAGGGCATGTTACACACCTCAGTACATGCCCTACCTTTCAGATACACTGCACCCAGCCCAGGGGGGTACCTAGGGCCACCATAGGGATGCCTGACATGTACAGAAAGGGAAGGATAAGGCCTGGTCAGTAGGTGCACTGGCCAGGTCGACATGGCAGTCCTGGACTGCACATAGGCACTGCAAGCAGGCCTAAGACATCATTTTAGCGCTACTCCTGTGGGTGGCACAATCAGTGCTGCAGCCCACTAGTAGCATTTGAATCACCAGCCCTGGCACACGCAGTGCACTTTACTAGGGGCTAACAGGTGAAACAAATATACCAATCATGGATAACCAATCATTACAACAATTTACCAAGGGAGCACTTGCACTTTGACACTGATCAGCAGTGGCAAAGTGCCCAAAGCATCTAAACCAGCAAAATTGAAATCCAGCATAGCATCAAAAATACAGGAGGTAGAGGCAAAAAGTCAGGGGTAACCACGCCAAAGATGCCAGGTCTAACACGTGTCCCCTCCAGCTGAAAGTGGGGAGAACTACCCACCCTCTTGGGAGTTCTCATCGCTAAGGCGGAAAAACCTGGACAGACCATCGGCGTTGGCGTGTTCTGTACCGGGGCGGTGTTCCACCGTAAAGTCCATCCCCTGTAGGGAAATGGACCACCTCAACAGCTTAGGATTCTCACCCCTCATCTGCATCAACCATCTGAGGGGCCTGTGGTCCGTCTGAACCCGGAAGTGAGTCCCAAACAAGTAGGGTCTCAGCTTCTTCAGCGCCCAGACCACAGCAAAAGCTTCCCTTTCAATCGCACTCCACCTCTGTTCCCTGGGAAGTAGCCTCCTGCTAATGAAAGCTACAGGTTGGTCCAAGTCCTCATCATTTAGTTGTGAGAGCACCGCTCCCACTCCATGCTCAGAAGCGTCTGTCTGCACTATGAACTCCTTGGAGAAGTCAGGCGCCTTGAGTACAGGTGCTGTACACATGGCCTCCTTCAGGGCATCAAAAGCTTCTTGGCAGGCACTGGTCCAAATCACTTTCTTCGGTAACTTCTTGGAAGTTAGTTCTGTCAAGGGAGCCACAATGGTGCCATACCCCTTGACAAAACGGCGATAGTACCCGGTGAGTCCTAAGAAGGCTCTCACCGCTGTCTGGGTTTTGGGGGGTTCCCAAGCCCGGATGGTATTTATCTTGGCTTGTAGGGGCGCCACCTGGCCGCTTCCTACCTGGTGTCCCAAATACACCACCGAACCCTGCCCTATCTGGCACTTACTGGCCTTGATAGTGAGGCCTGCACTATGCAGAGCCTTCAACACTGCGCAGAGGTGTTGCAAGTGTTCTTCCCAAGTGGAGCTGAACACAGCGATGTCATCCAGATATGCGGCGCTGAATTGCTCCAGCCCGGACAGTACCTGGTTGACCAGTCTCTGGAATGTGGCAGGGGCGTTCTTCAACCCAAAGGGCATGACACGGAACTGGAAGTGCCCCTCTGGCGTTGAAAACGCAGACCTCTCCTTGGCCCCATCAGTTAAGGCAATCTGCCAGTACCCAGAAGTTAAATCAAACGTACTGAGGTAGTTGGCAGCTCCCAACCGATCCACGAGCTCATCAGCTCTGGGGATGGGGTGTGCGTCAGTCTTCGTGACAGCATTGAGCCCACGGTAGTCCACACAAAACCTAAGTTCTGGAGTGGCACCTGGCGCAGCAGCTTTCGGTACAAGTACCACTGGGCTAGCCCAGGGGCTGCTGGAGGGCTCAATCACTCCTAGCTCCAACATCTTAGAAACCTCCTTCTTGATGCTGGCCCTGACCTTGTCAGCCACCCGGTAAAACTTCTGTTTCACAGGCATGCTATCTCCCGTGTCCACGTCATGGACACACCAGTTGGTGATACCGGGGGTCAGGGAGAACAGAGATGCAAACTGACCCAACACATGGCGACAGTCCCTCTGCTGTTCTGGGGTCAGGGTGGGCGAGAGGACCACTCCATCCACTGACCCATCTTGCTCCTTAGCTGCCAGGAGGTCAGGAAGAGGATCGCTATCCTCCTCCATCCCTGCATCTGTAGCCAGTAGCATTGTTATTTCAGACCTCTCAAAATGGGGTTTGAGGCGGTTCACGTGTAGGACCCTCATGGGGTTCCTTGGAGATCGCAAGTTGACCAGGTAGGTCACCTCACTCTTGCGCTCCACCACCTCATATGGCCCAGTCCACTTGTCCTGGAGCGCGCAAGGCTCCACTGGCGCCATCACCCGCACCATCTGCCCAGGTTGAAATTCCATCAGAGTGGTATGCTGGTCATACCACCTCTTCATCTCATCCTGGCTGGCTTCCAGGTTCGCCTGAGCGAGGGCCCGGAAGCGCTGTGTCTGGTTGCGGATGGCCAGCACATAGCTGAACACATCCTGAGGGGTTTTCCCCGGGGATTTCTCCCAACCCTCCTTCACCAGACTGAGAGGTCCTCTAACAGGGTGCCCGTACAAAAGCTCAAAGGGACTGAACCCTAGAGACTTTTGTGGTACCTCCCTGTAGGCAAATAATAGGCATGGCAAAAAGACGTCCCACTTCCGTCTCATGGGCTCTGTCAGCCCCATGATCATGCCTTTCAGGGTCCGGTTGAACCTTTCAACCAACCCATTTCCTTGAGGGTGGTAAGGAGTGGTGAACTTATAAGTTACCCCACACTCCTCCCACAGAGACTTCATATACCTGGAGATGAAGTTGGTACCCCGGTCAGATACCACCTCTTTGGGGAAACCCACACGGGAAAAGATCCCCATCAACGCACGGCCCACCACCGGGGCTGTGGTTGTCCTGAGAGGGATAGCCTCCGGGTACCGGGTGGCATGATCCACCAGGACCAGGATGAACCTGTTGCCTAAGGCGGTCCTGGGGTCCAGTGGCCCCACAATATCTATTCCCACCCGCTCGAAAGGGGTGCTCACTACCGGAAAAGGCTGGAGAGGGCCTTTGCATTTTCCTCCAGCCTTGCCACTTGCCTGGCAAGTCTGGCATGATTTACAAAAGGAAGCGACGTCCGTCTTCATCCCGGGCCAGTAAAAGTGGGTGGCAAGCCTTTGTCGGGTCTTGTCCTGCCCGAGATGTCCTGCAAGCGGCACGTCGTGAGCCAGACCCAGTAGGAAGTCTCTGAACCCTGCGGGTACCACCAGGGTACGTGATCCACTGGGCTCAGCAAACCTAGGCTCGCTGTACAACAAGTCATTCTCCCAGTAGAGAAAAAAGTTCTTCGGATCAGCACCTGCTGCCTGGTCTGCAGCCTGGTGCCGCAGACCTTCAAGAGTAGGGCATGTCTTCTGCGCACGGCAGAACTCCTCTCTGGAGGGACCACCCTCTTGCTGCCAATGGGTCAGCTCAGGTATGTCTCCCAGCTCAGCGACCTGTTCCCCTGTAGGCTCCAGGGCATCCCCCGTAGGTTCTGCTCCTTCCTGGACCGTGGGAACAGCGGGGGTGGACGCACCACGCCCCCTGCCCTTCCTCTTTCTGGCAGGGACCTGGGCCACTGTTTCAGGCTCCAGGTCTGCTTCACAACCCTGTCTGGCTGCCATGGACCGGGTGGTCACACAGACCCACTCAGGCAAACCCAACATCTCCAAATGAGCCTGGCGTTCCACCTCCTTCCACGGGGAACTCTCCAGGTCATTACCTAGCAGACAGTCAACTGGCATGGATGGACTCACAACAACTTTGAGAGGACCTGAGACCCCCCCCCACTCAAAGGGAACATGTGCTACCTTGCAAAGGCGCACCGAGTTGTCAGCTGACACTACTGGGTGAAGTACGTCTGGAATGATCAGCTCCTCAGGGACCCACTGACACCTGACCGTAGTCACACTGGCTCCAGTGTCCCTGAGAGCCTCCTCCCATTGATGGTCACCCACTGCCTGTACTTCTTAGTGTTATCAGGGACAGGGGTTTCCTGGACCATCTCTGTGTCTCCTAAAGAGACAAGGGACATAACTGCTAAACCCTCCAAATCACTAGAAATTAAATCCCCCCCAAAAGCTACACTAGCTATACCCGGTGTTGGAGCACCAGTGGGTGCCTGGGATTTCTTGGGACACACAGGAGACTTGTGACCCAATTCCTGACAGTGATAACACTTAATGGGACCCTTGTTATCCGACCTGCCCTTAGGGGGCCAGGTTGGTTTGGGTTTGGACTTGGGGGGCTGGGACTGGTTACCCTGGGAACTATTTTGGGGCCCTTGTGAGAACTCCTTTTGGTTACCCTTGTCCCCCCCACTCTTCTGCTGGGGACCCTGCCCACCTTTGGCAATGGTACCCACAATTCCTCTGTGGACCCTGGTACTGGTCCAGCGGTCCGCCTCCTTAGCAAGCTCAATGGGGTCCGTCAACTTGCTATCTAAAAGATGCTGGCGCAGCTCTGGAACACATAGACTACTCAAGTGCTCCCAACTAATTAAATGTAACAACCCCTTATAATCAGTTACCTTGCTGCCCTTCATCCAACCTTCCAGTGCCCGCGAGTACAGACTCACACACTCCATCCAAGTCTCAGACTCTTTCTTCTTGGAATTTCTAAACTGCAGTCTATACTGCTCTGGAGTAAGTCCATACCTGAGACATAGGGCCTCCTTCATATTGGGATAGGTCATGGCACCTGCTAATTCTAAGGGCTCTAGAGCACTCCTCCCAGAAGCCTCAAAATGTTTCCACAGGCCCGCCCCCCAATGCTGTTCAGGCACCCCATTCATCCTCAATGCAATTTCATACGATGTGAACCAGGCATAGATATCCTCACTCCTATTGTAATTCTGTACTAAATCTTTGGGGATATATACTTTACCCCCCTGCACTGGCTGTGCGCTGCCACCATTTGAACCGGACTCCACCTGCTTGGCCTTGATGTCCAGTTCTCTCATGCTCACTTCATGAGCCAGAAGCAATTTCTTCTCTTCCAAGGCACGGGCATTCTTGCTCTCCTCCGCCGCCTTGTCCTTCTCTACTTCCAATTGCTTCATTTTCATTTTCATCATTTCCATTTCATGGTTTCTCACCCTTTGATTCTCCTCCAACTCCTCTGGAGTGAGCCCCCTACTGGAATGGGAGCTGCCAGCCCTTGAGACTGGTCTGCCCACAGGCAGATCTTGGGGAACAAAACCATCCTCTTCATTTGCATCACTTTCCTCTCGGGCCTCCCACCAGGCCTTCAAGACTCTTTGTAGCACATCCTTTCTAGCTCCGCTTTTCACAGGGCAACCAAGGTCTTTGCAGAATTGCCTGAGCTCCTCAGCCTTGTACGAATACAGATCTACAATGGAAAACTCCAATTCTGCCCTCTCACTTGTTGCCACTTGAGACATGATGCTCTTGAAGAGTTACTCAAAAATAGAATCAAAAATATAGTATGTGGTTGTCTATTGGTCTGCACTTAAACTAGTGATGTACACCAATTACTGTGGGTCAAGTACAAATACAAGTTCAATCCCACCGCTGCCACCAATGTTAGATCTGGGGGTCTCTAGTTGGCAGGGTAGGTACCACTGTCCAAGAAGGGACCCTTGCTTCTAGTCAGGGAAAGGGGGATACACTGTTAAGATAACCCCTGCTCACCCTCTAGGTAGCTTGGCCTGAGCAGTCTAGGCTATCAAAGGCAATGTGTAAAGTATTTGTACCAACACTCACAGTAACACAGTGAAAACACCACAGATTTACTCCACACCAGTTTTAGAAAAATAATGTATCTTTACTAAAAACTTCACAAGACCAAATACTACAGACAAACCAACATATAATTCAAAAAGGTTACTTTAAAGATAGTTCAAGAGTTTGCAGAAAGTACTCCAGGATGTCAAAGTCAGTGTCCTGCACAATGCGACTCTCAATGCACAAAATGCGACACTCTCGTGCCCAACAGTACCTGTAGTTGCGATAAGGTTCCCAAAAGCTATAACAAGGAAGATGGCAAAGGCGATGCGATGCTCCTGAGATCCTGGGGAGGCTTTGCAGCAGCCCTGCTTCACGCAGCAGAGGTGGATGCGCCGGCTCCGATCTGTAGGGGGAGGATGCGATACCTTTGGCTTTCGTTGCGTAGGTTTCTTAGGGGGAAGCTTCCCGCACAGGTTCGATGCGACACTCTTCGATGTGGTGCGATGCGTGGCGCAGCGTTGCCTTCCGGCGCCGCAACTCTCGATGCGCCACGGAATGGGACTCTGCGTCGACGCACGCAGCGATTGGAGACTTTTCACGCACCGGCAGTGGTGCGGCCCGCAAACTGGTTCTGCGACAACCCTCGCAATGGCAGGAAGCTTCACGCTTCGGGACGATGCTCGACGCACTCGGCGATGCGGAGACCCTGCGTGTTGCGATGGTGCCGCGATGAAATTTTCCACGCACTCTCGTCTTGCGACACGCAATCGGATGATGCGTTGGGTACCAGTCACTCTTGTTCACGCTTCTGCTTCCCAGCTCCCTAAACACAGCAAAACGACCTCCTGAAGCCCCAAGACTGGGCAAGCACTCCAAGGCAGGTCAGAACTCTCTCAGCAGAGTTCCAGGGGAGCTGGTGGTGAAGTCCTTTTGTTCCTGGGACTTCTTAACAGGGAGCCAGCTCTTCTCAGGCCCTTGGAGATCAGAATCAAAAGAAGGGGACACAGCAAAGTCCTTCCCCTCTCCTTGGCAGCAAAGCAAAACAGCAAGCAGGCAGTCTTCTCCTCTTCAGTTCTTTTCAGCTTTCTCCTTGGCAGAGGTTTCTTCTTAGTTCCAAAGTGATCTAAAGTTTAGGTGTCTGGGGTCCTCTTCTTATACCCCTCCAAGTCTTTGTCTCTTGTGTTTCAGTGGGGGGATTCCCCTGCTCAAACCGGTTCCTGGGTGTGCTCTGCTCTGGAGCACCTGGTTCCTTTCAGAGTGAGGGGCAGGGTCGTTAGACGCTCAGCAGGAGGTGGAGCCTTCTTTGTGCCAGCAGAGGCAGAGTCCTCAGCCTGGCCAGCAGGGGGTGGAGCCAGCTTTGTGTTTGTCAGGGGCAGCCCTATTCAGACCCAGGGACTACTCCTCCCACCCATCTAAAGCAGATCTCCCTATTCACCCTGCTGCTGACTCATCCAGGCTCCTGGAGCCACCTAGCACATCACCTGACACCAGTCAGCCAACCAGCACACAGGCACACAGGAAGGTTAAACAGGAGAATAGCTACTTTCTAAAAAGTGCTATTCTCACACAGTGAATTTAAAAACCATCTTGCTAAAAAGATGTATAATTAAATTCTGAACACAGAGATACCAAACTTGGATTTTCTATCTTGCCCTTATGGGAAGATAGGCATGTAAACAGCCTTCCCCATTCTATCCTATGGGCAAGATAGCCTCTCAGCAGTGAAAAACGAAAATGGCTGTAATTCACTACCAGGGCATGTTACACACCTCAGTACATGCCCTACCTTTCAGATACACTGCACCCAGCCCAGGGGGGTACCTAGGGCCACCATAGGGATGCCTGACATGTACAGAAAGGGAAGGATAAGGCCTGGTCAGTAGGTGCACTGGCCAGGTCGACATGGCAGTCCTGGACTGCACATAGGCACTGCAAGCAGGCCTAAGACATCATTTTAGCGCTACTCCTGTGGGTGGCACAATCAGTGCTGCAGCCCACTAGTAGCATTTGAATCACCAGCCCTGGCACACGCAGTGCACTTTACTAGGGGCTAACAGGTGAAACAAATATACCAATCATGGATAACCAATCATTACAACAATTTACCAAGGGAGCACTTGCACTTTGACACTGATCAGCAGTGGCAAAGTGCCCAAAGCATCTAAACCAGCAAAATTGAAATCCAGCATAGCATCAAAAATACAGGAGGTAGAGGCAAAAAGTCAGGGGTAACCACGCCAAAGATGCCAGGTCTAACAGTGTGTGACACCAGTCCTGTGAATTTGCTAGGTAGGGATTTGTTGTGCAAAATGAATTGCACCATATTCTGTACACCAGACGGAATAGCCTTTGAGACACCAGATGAGGATGTTCTGTATAAAATGACCATAGCTAACAGAGAGAATGAGGTTGCTGGAACCTATGCCATATTCAATCCAAACGAATTGCCCCCAGAATTGAAACAGACAGTGAAGGCAGCAGTCTGGGATTTCACTGGAGAAGATATAGGCCTGATGAGGAATGTAGACCCAGTGAAAATCACTGTCAAGGAAGGAGCAGTTTTCCCAAACATTCCACAATACAGACTGACACCCGAAATAATTGCAGGAGTAACACCTTTGATTGAGAAAATGATCCAGCAAGGAGTATTAAGAGAAATATTGAGCAGTCCATGTAACTCACCTATAATGGGACTGAAAAAGCCTAGTGGGAAGTTCAGGATTGTGCAAGATTTGAGAATGATTAACAAGATTGTTGTGTCATGTTGCCCCATTGTTCCAAATCCATCAGTGATTTTGTATCAGATGCCTCATGATGCAGAATGGTACACAGTAATTGATTTGTGTCATGCTTTCTTTTCCATTCCGTTGCATCATGATAGCCAGCCGATTTTTGCATTTCGGTTTGGAGAGCGTATTTTGGCATGGTGCCGAATCCCACAGGGGTACACAGAGAGCCCCTCCATTTTCAATCAGTTGCTAAAGAAATCTCTGGAAAGTCTTACCATGCCTGAGAATTCAGTTTTGGTCCAATATATTGACGACCTATTAGTGGCGTCAAAGACACGTGAGGCCTGTGAAACAGACACCATAGCTTTGCTGAATCATTTGGCAGATGGAGGACTAAAAGTATCTCCGACAAAATTACAATACTGTAAAAAAGAAGTACAATATTTGGGTCATACCATCGAAAAAGGGCTGAGAAAAGTAACCATAGATAGGATCAGAATCATTAGAGGAATGAGAGCTCCAGTGACCCAAAGAGAGGTGAGAATGTACCTAGGAATGGTTGGTTACTGTCGTCAGTGGATAAGTAACTTTTCCCTGATTGCCAAACCATTGGTGAAATTGACAAAAAGTGAGGTTAAAGACCCCCTTGAACTGAATAAAGAGGAATTGGCAGCATTCAAACAGTTAAAGAACAGTCTTTGTGAAGCCCCAGCTCTAGGAATGCCAGACTATGAGAAAGAATTTGAATTATACTGTAGTGAGAGAAACGGATGTGCACTCTCAGTGTTAATACAGAAACATGGAAGGCAAAGGAGACCAGTGGTATATTTCTCGTCAATGTTAGACCCAGTGGCGATAGGTCTGCCAGGATGTCGAAAAGCAGTAGCTGCTACATGCTGAAGCCTGGAGCAGAGTGAAGGAATCGTGATGGGGTATCCAGTAAGAGTGTTTGTACCTCACAGTGTGGCGATCCTTTTAACAAGGAGTCGAACACAGTTCATGTCACATAGTCGGCTGACTAAGTATGAGAAGGTCATTCTAGGTGCAACCAATGTGAGTCTGGAAAGATGTGTGAATGTGAATCCAGCTACACTTTTGCCTGATGCAGAGAGAGTGGAGGTAAGAGAGGATGTTGATCATGATTGTCTGGATGTGCTTGACTACTGCACGAAACCTCGACCTGACATAAGAGATCTGCCATTACCAGAAAGTGATTATGTGTTTTTTGTGGATGGATCCTGTCTGAGAAGAGATGAAGGAGTGTTGAGTGCAGCATATGCAGTATGCACAGTTTCAGCAGTTATAGAAGCATCACTTTTGAAAGGAGTTAAATCCGCCCAAGTAGCAGAAATAGTGGCATTGACAAAGGCATGCAAAATTGGGAGGAATGTGAGAGTGACTGTGATGACTGATAGCCAGTATGGCTTCGGAGTTGTCCACGACTTTGGCCAATTATGGCTACAAAGAGGTTTCCTGACCTCAAGTGGAACTCCCATAAGGAATGCAGAAGTGGTTGGAAAATTGCTTGAGGCAATACAAATGCCCAAAGAGCTGGCTGTGGTAAAATGTGCTGCTCATGGTCAAGGAAGTGATTACATCACTACCGGGAATCGCTTTGCAAATGACATGGCTCAGTATTGTGCCCGAAACCAGTATTCCATTAATCGGTCGAAGGAAAGGGAAATGTCTTCTTGCTCCTTAATGTTTACTAACGTTGTGGGAACATGGGATGAAGTGAGGCAGTTGCAGGATGAAGCAGGAGATGAAGAAATGAAACAGTGGGTAAAAGCAGGTTGTGCGCCAAGGAAGAAAGATCATGTGTGGGTCTATCGGGATGGAAGACCAGTAATGCCTGAGAGCATGATGTCAACCATGGCCCGGATGTATCATGGTCAAGGACATCTGGGAAGGGATGCCATGATAAGGGCTTTCAAGCAGACCTGGTACAATGCAAAATTCAGGTTGATAGCAGAGAGTCTCTGTCAGAGATGCCTGATATGTCAGCAGTACAATCCTGGAAGGAAAACTGTGGTGAGTCTAGGCATCATAGGCCGAGAGGGAGGACCTTTCACCAGAATGCAAAGAGATTTCATTGAAATGCCCCCTTATAACAAGCTGAGGTATGTTTTGGTGGTAGTTTGCCTGTTCTCTAGGTGGGTGGAAGCCTACCCAACCAGAAGAAATGAAGGAATCACAGTGGCCAAGCTCTTGTTCAGGGAATTCATCCCAAGGTTCGGGTTCCCAGTGACCATTGAATCAGACAGAGGAGGACACTTTTATAATGAAATTATGAAACTGATCTGTGAAGCATTAAATGTGCAACAAAAACTGCATTGTGCCTACCGACCAGAGGCTTCTGGTGTGGTCGAGCAAATGAATGGTACCATCAAAAACAGAATAGGGAAAATGTGTTTAGCCACAGGAATGAAATGGCCCGATGTCTTGCCTCTAGTTTTGATGACCATTAGGTCTACTCCAGACAGAACTACAGGTTTGAGTCCTCACGAAATCATTATGGGACGAGCTATGAGACACGTGTTTGAACCAGTCAACAAGCTGATGACTATAACTGATGACATGATTTTGGATTACTGTAAAGGCCTGGCTGACGCAGTCCATTCTGTGTTTCACCAGGTTGGAGCGGATGCCACCACACTTAAAAAGAAACCAGCCCATGATTTGAGCCCAGGGGACTGGGTAAGAATAAAAGTCCACAGAAGAAGAAATTGCTTGGTTCCAAGGTGGGGAAGGCCAAGGCAAGTCATATTGACCACAACAACTGCTATGAAGTGTGCTGGACTGAAAAATTGGATACATGCAAGTCACACTTTGAGAGTTCCAAATCCAGCAGACAGTATTGGGAAAGAATATTTTGATGAATCAGGAACAAGTGATGATTCAGGTGATGAGAATACAAAGTCAAAAGAAAATCCTGAAAGGGGGGAAAAGGAGCCAAGTCTAGTTCAGACTCCAAGAGAGGAAATTCTGAGGAAGAGATTGCAGATTTCAGATGGTTCAGATTCTGGAGGCGAACAAAACGCCAGTGGTGAGCTCAGAAAGAAGAAAAGAAAAGAAAAGAATGTCCAGTCAGAAGTAACATTTACACCAGATGAGAGAGTAGAAGAAGTTCCACCTGAGAAAATATTGGAAAGAGAAGAAGGGACAGTCACAGAGAGAGAGGGACAGATTGCGGAAAAACCCCGAGGAGGTGTAGGGAACTGCAACACCCAGCTAGGTGAAGGGACAAGTAGTCAGCAGGAAAATTGCGTGCCGGAGACCCGAGGAGGGACAGAAGTAGGGCCAACACAAGAGGTGGAAAAAGAGACTGTTGAAAAAGAAAAACCAAACGAGACAGAATCTGAAGACAGTGAAACTGAAATACTAGATGGGTCGAGTTCTAAGGAAAAGAACTTGGATTGAGGAAAGAAACAGTAAAGACGGCAAAACAAGAAGGAATGCTAAAGGAGATCTTTGGCCAAACAAGATTAAGAGATTGAGATATCGATTGACACGAGTCAAGCCCTCAGAAGCTGAACAAGTGAATGAAGTAACCAGTCAGCACAAAGAAAAAGAGGGAGAGACGGAAGTGTCTGAAGCAAACAAACCATCGAGAAAACCAAACCAGAAGTATGAGTCACCTGAATGGACGTACGTGGCACTGCCTGAACAGGGAGAAGAGGTAGATAGTCAAGGAAATCCAGAGGAGACTTTACTGAGAGTGGTGAAAGAAGAAGAAACAGCGGAAATCCTGAGAGTTATCCTATCCGATATCGGAGAAGAAGCGGAAGATCAGGAAATTCTGTATGTGGATGACGAGAAGGAAGTGAAAAACGACGGGAGGCCCAGCTGAGTAATTTCAAACCGGTCCTTGTAGAAATATAAAGGATTGAATAAGAAATTGAAGTATTTGGTTCACGTGATAAGGGCCTAGCTCTTGCAGGAAACTACAAGAAGCGGAGTAGAAGAGGCTAAGTCAAAAGGCACGGTCAATTTTAACAAGATGGCTAACATAGATGATAACAAGAGTAGATGTACCTTTATGAGAAGATGGTGCAAGACATGTTGTTGTTGTACAGGACTATTAATGCTTCTTTGGCGCGTACTCTCTCTTTTGATCTCTTTCAAAGTATCTTTAGATACGCTAGAGAGACATACAGAGAATATGACTAACATAGTGAAAAGTTCACAAAAGGTAGTTCCATTTAGAACAAGCACTGAGCATATGCACAAGGATAGGTCAATAACTGATTTTTCTAGCAATGTTTTTTCAAAATTATTGTATGAATATGTAAAAACAATGAACGTAAGGGATTGCTATGTATGCATGCAGTTACCTGCCTCTGTTTCAGAAGGGGTGACTTATCATCACCTCCCAGCAACTTATGGAATAACATGTAGCGTTTTAACTAGTATATTTTATCAAGTACGGAAATTAGAATATAATTTGTCTAATATAGATAATATTCTTGGACAATTGCCCATGAATAATGAATTGAATCCAGCTAAAGCTGCTAATGTATTAGGTGAGATTTTTATAGAAACTAAAGAACTAACTTTAGAATATATTTTTAAGAACAATTTAACTTGCAGTTTGAAGACAGAAGAGAAAACATTTTTGGATATGGTCGAAGAGAGGAGATTGAAAATACACAAGAATGCAGAAGGACATAAGGAAGGGGAAAACATTTGGGAAATAGATGGGAAAAAGGAGACAAAGAGTGATGCTAGTCCAACAATAGCTATAGATTCACCCCAGAAAGGCAAATTATGCATTATGAGAGAAAGATCCCAATATGATTATTATTATATAGGGACAAGTGAGTGTCATGATACATATTTTATTGCATCTGGATGGGGATTTAGAGGCGGAGAAGATCCAGTTTTTCCTGGACTGTACTATATTTGTGGAAACAAGGCTTATTACAGGTTGCCCGACCATAGGTATGGCACATGTTATGTTGGCCTGGTCTTTCCAAAGATCTTTCACATGGATAGAGTAGAAAATAGTGGACCAAATAACCTACTAATGCGTAGCAGAAGAGAAACCTGGTTAGAAATTGTAGGTGATATTTTTGGAGCCTTAATACCAGCAGTGGGAATATCTTTGAATGCAAATAATATTCGGAAATTGTCGACCATAGTGGATCGCTTGTCAACAAGCACCGCTGGAGGATTTCTTTTGGTAAACATTGAAATGGTTGTCATGCGTGCCATGATTATGCAAAATCGACTTGCCCTTGATATCTTATTGGCAAAAGAGGGTGGAGTCTGTGGAATGCTGAAAGTTCAACATTGTTGCACTTACATTCCTGATGAAAGCAAAGATCTAAAGGTATATATTAAGAATATTACAGAATTGCATGATGAAATAAAACCACTGGAGGTTGAAAGTGTCTGGCCTAGAATTAGTAATAATATGGCTGCTATTAAAGCTTTCTTAGGTAAATTAGGTAGTACTATATTAGGGAAAATATTATTTCCATTAACGTGTGTGATTTTCACATTATTAATACTTAGATTAGGATGTATGTGTTGTAGACATAGAAGAAATAAAAAGAAGGTTAAACGCGAAATTTATAAAAAAAGAAAGAAAAGAAACCAGAAAGAGATCTTAATGAAATAGAATTGGAAGAATGGAAGCAGAGTATGTATGACAAAACCAAAAGAGAAGATGAAAAAGAAACAGAATTCTAATTGAGCAAGAAAACATTTCGAATTTCCGTAAAAGGGTAAATAAATTGATTTTTGTGGGTTTTGTTTGTGGTGATAAAATCACCAAAGGGGGGATTGATGGAGCGGGTAAAAGGTTTTCTTTTTATATACCGAATCCATTTATATAAGTTTATATTAAAATGATTAATAATTAATTATAATAATTAATAGATTGATGTGAAGGTACTAAATCAACCTTATTTACCAAGAGAATACACGTGGGAATGCATTTGCATGGCTAAAATAATAAGTGAACTAAGTTTGTATGCATATTAAAACGATAAAAATTGCTTGAGCAGTGTTAATGTGATTTGCGCTTAAATAAACCAGCATTAACGGCTTTGAATGTTGCATATGGCTAGATAAATGCATACACATAAGGGTATTAGTAAGGGAATAACACTGTTTTAATCATTTCTATGTATTAATTACGATTTTGTGTTTCTTTGCTTAAAGTTGACTATTCTGGCCTACCAAAAGATGTCCGCCGACTGAAACCTAACTAAAGTACATGACTTCATCATTTGAACAATGGAGAAAGGCGCCTGCACTGACTTCGTTCGTGTCCCTTGTGTGACCTGTCAGACCATGCCCATGAAGACTACCCTGGGCGAGGTGCCAATGTCCCTGAACATGAAGCAATTGTTGCCAATGGAAAAAGTGAACTACCGAACTCAACCTATTTCCAACAAACTGATACATTTTGACCTGGGATTAGTCTTTCCCATACGTCTACTTTAAGATTTCATCCACATGAGAACATTTGAAAATGTTTCCTAATGTATTGAGATATATTCGAATTCAGCCAATCATTGGCCTGGGAATTGGGAAAATGTAATTGTTACATGTAAATTTTAGTATAAATATTAGTAGACTAGAGAGGGATGGGCTGCTGCTCTTCGCTAGAGACCACTTTGTGCCAAAGCTATGGACGGAGAATCGATGATCAGAGATCCTTATGCTGACAGAAGAGGACGGAGACTTTAGAACTCTGATGAATTTTCTGAGGACCTGTTCTGACTTAGAAAACGACAATTAGCCAGAATAGGTAAATATGACAAAAGATAATATTGCATTATTAGGATTTAACCTGCATTTAACTTAGATAAAGAAAATGATTATTTGAATTACTGTGTCGGGTGATTATTTCTTGAAATGTTTATTGATTAATTTGAGAGTTAAAAGTGTCATTAAACTAAATAACAACTAAATGATCCGATTGACCTCCGGATGGAGGAACTGTTAGGGTAATTCAGTAGAAGTGGTTTCCTCTATCCAAGCGAACAGCTGTGGTTTGGGATTGGATATCCCTCTGTAGGCACGGATAGTTTGAGAGAATGAAAGTTGGTGTTATGGGCCCCACCAGCGTGTGATGTGTGTATGTGCGTATGACTGAGAAATCATTCCGTCTGTCGAAGCAGGGGGAGATTTAGTAATCCGAACTGCACCAATTCGTCAGTTTCTTAATGCGTGGGTGGTGATGTGTCGGTTTCTTACTGCGTCCACCAACGATGCGACAGACTTGGCTCCTCGATGCGATGATCCATGACGATGTGTGAGTTCTTGCAGCCGCACAGCTGGCCTTGCGTCAGAATCGGTGCGGTAATCTTGGACTTCGAAGATCGGTGCACTCGATGCGGCATGCGGCGATTTCTCGAGCCGTAGGCAGGCGCTGTGACGATTTCTTCGGTGATGCATCAGAAACAGGTGCAGACGCGTCGTGCTTCTCGAAGTTCCGTTACTTTTCCAAGCTCCCAGTGGCAAACAGCCTCCAGAGGTCCAAAACAACAGCAGGCACCTCTTAGCAGGTCAGAACTCCCCGCAAGGAAGGTCAGGGGAGCTGGTGGTGAAGTCTTTGTGTCCCTGAGACTTCAGAACAAGAGGCAAGCTCAGTTTCAAGCCCTTGGAGATATTCCTCAAGCAGGGGACACAGCAAAGTCCTTTCTCTTTTGCTTGGCAGCAAGTAGCCACTGCAGGCCAACCCCAGACAGCAAACAGCACAGGGACAGTATTCCTCCTCAGCTTCTCTGGCTCTTCTCCTTGGCAAAGGTTCATCTTGATTCCCAGAAGTAACCTAAAAGTCTGGGGTCTGGGCCCCTCTTTTTATGCAGTAAATCTCTTTGTTCTCTCCTGGCACAGGGCTCTGATCCCAGTCCAAACCAGTTCTGGAGGGTACTTTGCAAGTGCACAACAACCTCCATTATCAGTGCGAGCCCTGGCTCCAGACACACCAATGGGGGGCGGAGCCATCATTTTGGAAGGCAGGCACAGACTTATAAGTGCAGGTGCTACTCTTCCCACCACTCCAAATGCAGACCAGGCCTATTCAGCCTAGAGCAGACTCATCCAGACTCTCAGGAGCAACTGCACATCTCCAGCCCCTGTCACTTCAAAGTCAGACAGTCAATACACATCCTAGCATAGGCACACTGGATGGCTAAGCAAGAAAATACCTTCTTTCTAAAAGTGGTATTTGCAAACACAGAATGTAAAAATCACCCTCACTAAAATATGCACTTTAACATTCTGAGTTCAGGCATACTAAACTTTATTTTCCTACCTTGTTCCCAGGGGTATTTAGGCCTATAACATGTTATAAACAAACTCCCCATTCTATCCTATGGGAACAGATAGCCTTAAAATAGTGAAAAACGAAATTGGCAGCATTTCACTATCAGGACATGCCACGCTCCCCAGGGCATGTCCTACGTTTCACATTCACTGCACCCTGCCCACAGGGGTACCTTGGGCCTACCTTAGGGGTGACTAACATGTAAGAAAAGGAAAGCATAGGGCCAAGTCTACATGGCAGTATTAGACTGCAAACAGGCACAGCAATGGCAGGCCTGAGTTACATTTACAGCTGCGTATGTGGGTGGCACAACCAGTGCTGCAGGCCCACTAGCAGCATTTGATTTACAGGCCCTAGGCACAGACAGTGCACTGTACTAGGGACTGACTAGTAAATCAAATCAGCCAATTATGGAAACACCAATCCATACATACAATTACAGGGAGAGCATATGCACTTTAGCACTGATTAGCATTGATAAAGTGCCCAGAGTCATAAAGCCAACAAAAACAGGTCAGTAACAGAAGGCCACAAAGCAAAACATCTGAGGATAAACTCGCTGTAAAAGCCAGGTCTATCACACTCAATGCCTGAAGATGGTAAACACATTAAGGTTTATTCATTGCATGTATGTTTCACACCTTGGATCACAGTGTCTTGCTGGCCAATTTTCCAGTTAAATCATGAACGTGTGGTGTTAAATTCTCATCTGTGGATTCTTGAATCTTTGCATCTTTGCAAAAGGGAACTCCATGTACTCTTCAGTATGAGGAAACACTACAAGATGGTGATGGTGGTGGAGGTGCCAGGCGTTAGGTATGGATGATGTAACCTTCTAGATAATTAGGCACAAATTTACGAAGCTTTTGGTTTGCCATTGCATCGCGCAAAGAGAAGTAAGGTGACACAAGAGCTTCAGTGAGATTTGCTAAACCACGCAGATTCACCTTCCGTGGCTTTGCGTGGCATAGTAATTCTGGAGTAATCCAAGGCAGCGCAAGTTGCTGCCACCCTGTGTTACTCTGCACTGGGAAGCTGTTCCATGGGTGGAGTGTGGGTGTTCCCACAGATCCACCCATGGATTTTGGCACATTCACAGTTTACTAACACTAGTAAACCTGAGAAGGCATCAAAATGATACGCCTTCTCAGGTGAGGCGTAACATAGAGAGGCGTAACATGGAGAAATATTGTTATTTCTCCTTGTTCTTCCTCTTTCTACGTGTGCTGGATCCTGCAGCACACGTAGAAGGAGGAAAAAGCCTCAGAGAAATGTTTTTGTGCAGGAAGTTGTCACTTCCATTACAAAAACAATACTGGCTGTAACACAGGTATCCTTGAACCATGGCACAAGGGCGCCTGCGTTGGGGCTAGGCTTGACTCAGTGTGCCAGTGCAGGGAGAGAGCAGGAACGCGCCATGTCTTAATATGTACGGTGCATTTGTGCCCTCTTCCTGTCACACATCGCAGTGCAGTGCAGGAAGTTCCCTAGCTGCGTTGTCTTTGGCACAAGGGTCTTCGGCTCAAGGGGGCCTGCGTTGGCGTTAGGCTACACCCAGGGGCATATGTACAAGCCCCTATCACCACCACAACGTCACTTTTTCCAACATTGTGGTGGCGATAAGGACTGCGCCTTATTTACAAGGTAGCGTTAAGCCACTTAATGTCGCTTAACGCTGCCTTGTATATTAGGTCCCTTTCTTTCTATGGTTAGTGTGAAAGCGGTGGGCAGGGGGTGTGGCGGTGGGAGTTCCACCGCAACACCCATTGATTTTGACGCTGCCCCTATGTACAAGGGCAGCGTACATAGGAGGCAGCGCCAAAATTAAGACCAGGGAAAATCTGGTCTTAAGTTGGCGAAACAAGGAGAAATGCAGTATTTTTCCTCGTTTTTGCTTTTTGTATGTGTGCTGCCTTGTGCAACACACATGGAAAAAGCAACTGCCATGGATTGTTTATGGACAAGAAGGTGTCCCTTCCTGTACATAAACAATCTGTAAAAAAAATGCCATGTTGTGACTTTCATGTGTGATGCATGAAGCAGCACACACAAAAGTGCCACAATGGCATTTCAGGAATGTTATTTTTCGAAAGGGACACCTTCCTACACATAAAAAATCCTCCCCTGCAGGTAGACACCCGTGCACTGTGTTGGCGCTACACTGCTATGTGTAGCGCCAGCGCAGGGGGAAACACAAGGCTGCACCATATCGTTGTAAATATGGTGCAGCCGTGCGTTTCTGAAGTGGTGGAGTGAGGTGTTAAGCCATGATGGCTAACGCATCACTCCGCCACTTCCTTGTACACATGCCCCTCAGTGTACCAGTGCAGGAAGACAGCAGGAATGTGCCATATCATAGTAAATATGGCACATTTCTGCCCTCTCCCTGTCACGCAAGGCTGCGTAGCAATTAGCCTTGCTGGGATGCTTTGCATGACTTGTCAGTAAATCTCCCCCCAGTGTTTGGCGTCATTCTACTCTTTTGCTGTTGGCGGCCCGGTACCACCCTGGTTGACATCTGTGTAGACAACTAAACATTTTAGATATTTAATGTTGCCACTTTTACATTTTGTTAATTTTGTGGGTGGGGATGATATTAGGTACATAGGGGCATATTATCAAGCATAGAGTTAAAATTATCGCCGCTTTAGCGGCAGAAAACTGCCGCTAAAGCGGCGATAATGGGCTTGATAATATGTCGCAGAGAATTCCAATAGAAGCCTATGTTGTCACCAAAACATTGGCTTCTATGGGAATTCTCAAGGGCATATTATCAAGCCCATTATCTCCGCTTTAGCGGCAGTTTTCTGCCGCTAAAGCGGCGATAATTTTAACTCTGTTTCTTGATAATATGCCCCCTATTTTTTAAGATGAAAGATATTCACAAGTAAAATTCCGCTGGCTGTTGGACGGGAGTTGGATATCAATTATTTTGCATTAGCACAAAAGGCACATTAGTTGCCTCATAAACACAGATGCAATTTTGTTTTCTGGAAAAATACCAGCCATAAGATAAAAATATAACATCATATCTTGTCGGTTATGGGAGCATATAAAGATGTGAATTACAGACACAGGATTCTTGCCCCACAGGCGTTAAAGCGCTGGGCGCGAGGCTGCGCGGCGGCGCGCGCCCACGGCACTCATTAAACTGAGTAATGTATTTATGGATAGTTTGTGCACCGCAATCATAGACTCTGCGGGGAGTCAGTGAGACGTACCTGTGCTCACTTTAAATAACCCCGTGGTCGCTCGAGCAATGATGGCGAAACAGCAAGGTCTTAGGGAACGTACCGCAGACCTGGAAAATAGCAAAGCAAGCTGAATTTATGTACAATTCCCGCTGTGTGACGATTGTAATGAACCCGTGATACACCCAGGTTGAAAATCACTGACTTGGAAATGTCGAAGCTTCCACAGACCACACAGACTCGTGGCTTCGCATGACGGCTCTTGACATGGCATTGTCGAAATGTCCTTTAATGCTCTAATGAAAAAAAATGGCAAAACCAATAGAGCTACCTTATTTTAGAACTGGAAGAGTGCCTTTACTTGTGAGTGTGTGTGTGTGTCTATATGTGTAAATGGTTCGCTTGTGGATGAGCCAGTGAACAGCAGTGTGCCTTGTAAGGTAAATGAGTGCTAAATATATAGATGACTTTATGCAGAGTGGGTTGTCAGATGGGTGAATGGGCGGATGAATGAGAGGGAAGACATCTGATCGGGTTGGCAGATGGTTGAGTGGTTGAAGGATGACTGAGTCGCTTGTCAGATGGATGTGGGAGTCGTTGACAGTTGGGTGGGTAAGTGGAGGGATTCCAGAAATGGTGGGTGGTTGGATGGTGTGTGTGAGAATGCATAGCAGTGTAGATGTGTGAGTGGGTGGATTTTGGATGGATTTGAGGGTGTATGGGAGAGTAGATGTTTGAGTGGGTGGAATGTTGAGTGGATTAGTTGGTGGGTGAATGAGAAAGTGTTTGCCTGAGCGGGTGGATATCTGCGTGGATGAATGCATGTCTGGATTTGAGAGTGGATCTCTGAGTAAGAGGGCAAGTGCTTGCTTGTGTGGATGGCTTAAGGGAATGACTCAGAGTGTTGTACGTCCCTTATAGGGCCCAGTGTAGTTTTTTCTTGTTAGCCGCTTCTGCTTTGCACACTTTACGCAGTAGCATGCTTGAATTGTGCCACCCTGTTTCTAAATAAGCTGCACTTGTTTTATTACTCCGTTCTTCTGCTGGGATTCAGTCTGTACATCGTGCAAGGCTAAGCAACATACTGCGCTGTTTTTCTCTGTGGTTGGACACTAACACCTAAACGCAATAGAGAACTCCAGCTGCTGTCTTTCGAACAGAGCAAGTCTTATCATATAACCGAAGACTTGCAGTTCTAAAAACAGAGCGAGACGAGACTTGCAGAGAAAAGGTCCTGAGACCAACAAGCTACGAGCCTTGGATGTAGACCAACTGATTATGACTCACCGGTATGGGGTCCGGCACTAATCCCAGAGATCGTTAGTATAATATAGTATGTAACTAGCAGGGGAAGGCTTAGGCTGATTTGTCATCTAAAAATGACAGGGCCTTTCATTGTTTACAGTTTATTAATTATGCTAATCACATTATTGACGTGCATATGTTTCCTAATTGCAGCACAGCTTCTGCATGACAGAGCACGTTAGTTTCAATCAATATTGTAAGCTTTTCACGTCTTTTTCAATTTATTGTTTATATGTGTGTAAGGAATGAAAGGTGGTGGTGACCTGCTACCGCGATCCCAGAGAGGGTCCAGAGCGTTGTGTTCTGGGGTGCCAAATCCCTTGTCTTTCTGGAAAGGTTAGGATGACAAGTGAGGCATTAATAGCTAGTCAGATTTGGGCCCATAGATGCTGATGCGGTATGGGGCTCTGTCCCTACATAATGATGTTCTACGGTCCCAGGTATAGTTCGGTTTCTGAGCAGAATCCCTGCAACAAGTGGATGGATGATTGGATGGTTTGGTATGTGGATGCCTCTGTCAGTGGGTTGTGGGATATGTGAATTTGCAAAAAGATGCCTTAGTGGGGAATGGTTGAATAGGTAAACCCCTCAACAAAGAAAGTATTGAAGACTCTCTGTCTGTCATGTTATTTAGGAGTCAAAATTCCCTGGCTTTAATATATTAAATGCAACTCTATTTATGTAGGCACGCTTTCTACTTTTCTTGTTTCGTCTAGGTTGAGGAAAGGGGACAATGACTGGCTTATTAAGAATATCGTAGTCACAGGAGTCAATGTAAGGGAAGCAGTAGAGCTCTTGAAACCTCATCTACATGATAATGTTTTTATTCAAACATTGGCATGGTCGGATCCCTATTTAAACTGGATTCCCAATTCCTGGGAGAGCGCTTTTGATCAAGTTTCGACTGGGCTGTATGAGTTAGCAAATGTGCTTACCGTATGGGCAATAATATACTGCAGGAATATATAGTTGGTCTTTTGATGATACTCATGCACAGACTATGCTGCACTTTTTTTTGTTGTCAATTTTATCATCAAATATTTGAAGGTTTTTAGTTCCATATTTTAAAGAGGCCCAAATTAGGAAGTGCGGGCTGGCACTCGTATTTCTGCAGTTTCTGAGTTGGCCAGAGGTATGCCTGAGAATGGGACTTTTTAAAAATCTGGAATCAGGCAACTTTAGTGGGTAAATCAATACAGGAGTGGGTAGGAAATTGGATAGGTTGAAGGAAATTGGGGCAGGTGGATATGGATGAGGGGAATCTGGTTGATGAACAGGCAGGGGGATATGTACATGAGTTGGTTTATAAATGCATTTTTTGGAGAACGAATGTATTGATGGATGAGTGGTGGGGTTGATGGATGAGTGGGTACTTTAATGAATGAGAGGGTTGATGAATGAATCAATGGAAGGTTGTCTTGGTGGGCAGATGCACAGATAGGCATACAGGCAAGCAGTTGAGCAGACAGGTGGATTGGTGGATGAATGGACTGATGGATCAGTTAAGGAGTTGATAATCTTGTGAGTGATAAGATGAGTGAGTGAACACATGCTGAGGTATGACATAAAGCCCTAAGGACTGACTCCATTATATGTAGGCCCTGACTCCCTTTAAGTTAATGGAGGTCACCATCTTCCCTATCTTGGACAATGGAAGTCGCCATATTCCCTGATTTATGCAAATTCATGGTCATGTCTGCCCTTAGACGCAGATGTCGCCAGACCTTATCTTTCTTAGAACTGTGAAAGCGTCAAGCACCTATATGGCTGTTATTTGTTCTTGAGGCTGTTGGTGCTAAAGGGCGCGGAGATACTCTTTAGGGAGTCGATTCTAGCGCGGTACAAACACGCAAATAAATAAAATAAATAAATTAAACATTTGCTGCAAAATTTATCTGGGTCAAATGTCTTCTCTTCTTCAGGTCAAGGTTCAATAAGAACACATGCAGACATGTAGCCAAAATAGTCTAATCTGTAGTCTGAATTGACATGCTTTTACCCAGCCGCTGCAGGTAAGAGCTGTGGGAAGGTGGGGCCAGCTGAGGGGGATTTCGAGGAACGACCACAAGGGAAAATTAAATATTTATTTAATTTTCCCTTGTGGTCATCTCTTGAAATCCCCCTCAGTTGGCCCCACCGCTTTTACCTGCAGCAGCCGCAGTTGCTTTTAACTTATATGTTGCTAAGGAAACGTGTGGGATGCACACCTTGAAATTTATTTTAGGCATTCCTAAACTTAGGTCAGAAATTCCAATTCCTGATAAGATTTAATACATAAAGACTGCCACTTGACCCCTTGTCAGGAGAGGTCCTTTGCCCAGATTATCGCAAGATATTCTGCCGAGAGACGGACTCACACTTCGCAGATGCTACATATCGCCTGAAGCTGAAGCAGGAAGCTGAGACAACCGAGTCCCAGAGGAAGACCACAGTGTGTGTTTGCTCTTCGCAGGGAACACTGTTTTCATGCCTCTGCTGATAAAGACAGCCTTTGCTGTCAAAGGTATGCAGTGCGTCACTTCTCTCTAAGAAACTCTAGACTGCAAGTTGCTGTTAGAGTAGTGTGTAGACGTAGGCACGGTTTTAGATGACATTTTTAAACATGTTAGAAATGTGCATTTTATTTTCGTTATTTTTAATGTGCTTTTTTGCTGTTATCATAATATTTTGTGTAATTGTGTCAGGTGTACTGGCAGATTGTTTCTGTAGGAATAAATATTTTTACTTAAAAGTGTTTGTTCTTCTTAGTACAGTGTGGGTGATACTGTGAATAATGAAATAGGTGTGTTACTGTTACCTCTGTGCCCCTGATCCCTTCAGAGGAATTGTTAGTAGCCCAAAAGCAGTAACTTTATTTCAATTACACATTGAGTAATGCTCTGTGGGGCTACAATAACCTGTGTTTCGCATTTATTGCTGATGCATTGAACCAAGTTCACCTGTGTCACCTGTGGGTGTGAAAGCATACCGTGAAGAATTACGCCAAAGTCGTAACTTTGCAACAGGTTTGTGTGAGTGGATAAGTATGATTAAAGATGATCTCAGACACGTGTTGGTCAGTGTGCTCCATGACTTGAGCCTAACACACACTCACTATGTCGCACCCACGTATACATTTGCAGACTACTGTAGCGTGACATGTCTTGTAAATGATGGCCCTGCAAGGCTAATGTTTTATATGGGTGTCTGTGGTTAGCGGAACATGAGGAGAAGAAGAATCCTTCCCTCCACTGACAACCTTGCCCTCCTGCTGAGTTGCCTTGGAGCACCAAAGGAGTACGGCTAGTGACCTGTCTTCTTCTATTAGCGATGTAAGGAGCAAAATGTGGCTGTCATATTAGATAGCTCCTTCAATTCCATAACTTGCCATTCATCAGTAGACCCCGTCAACCAAGCTCCCTATCTTTGTCTCCTGGAAGCACCTGTATTTATAAGCTTACCCTGAAATTCGAAGGAGAGGCACAGAAATACTCACAAATATTCAAAGAGAGGATGACTTACTGTAGCTCCAGTTCTCGAATATTAGGAGAAAGTGTTTGCTTGTGAGCACCACTGTACGTTTGGCAAATAGGGGTGCATTGGTTAATACATGCATGTCAGTGCACATATGTGGAACACACCGGTGTGCACAGTGAAGACTGTGGGACATTGAAAGTCAGGAGTTTAAACATAGGGAACACCAGCAAAGAAACAAACTGAGACTGCACTTAGCAGTTCTGTAGACTTCTCTATATATTCAAAAATCAAACAAATCAACCGTTGTTGCTTGCAGTTTTATTCAATTTAAGAATCTTTGAAGGTGTTTTATTTGTTAAAACATATTTGAGAAATATTAAAAGTGAGTGATTAAAGACTGGATTAAAAAACACACACACTTTCCGGTGGGTTGGCAATCATATATTCGGTTCCAAAGGGTCTCAACTAAGACACTGATTTGTTTTGCCAAAAATTTTAAGCCATGCTGTCAAGCATCGCGGCAGCTGTGTAGCATGGCTAAAACAAGCATTTGCACTGCAAATAGGTCTCAAATGTGTGAGTTAGAGCTATTGACATTTTAAATGGCAATGTTTTTTACCTACACGTTTTATTTTTGGAGTGAATGTATGTAGTGTGCAAAATCCCTTGGAAAGGTCCTGTACTTCGTAATAAATATATTGAAAAAGACGCAAAGTGTGGATTGTGTCAACGATTTCTTGGCACATACCTCATGGGTGAAGTGTCGCCACACATGCACACCGTTGTGCTTTACTAATGCGAAACTCATTATTAAAAGTAGTGCTTACAGACGAACCAACGCAATCAGGATCAGAGCATGTGAATCCGAATCCCGGCTTCTCTTTCATTTTCAAGACTATTTGACTCACTCTCCTGCGTCTTGGTTATCCCCCAAACACTGGAAGGCAATGAAGTTTGCCAAGGGCGCAGGGGCAGGGGGTACATGAAAATGTATTCATTGCCTAGTTGTCAAAGGTCGCCAGGTGCTATTAGTTAAAAGTGTCCAGATTTCATTAAGCTATTAAGAGTACTTTACTCGCATCTATGAGAAAATCGATATTAACTAAACAAAATGCCAGAATGTGTGGCAGTTTTCACAGTGTTTTAGACAGTACTGGTTGCTTAGTTTCATTACATACATTTTTTTTTTGCATTTACTCTTTTACACAACATCCAAAGTAGGTTACCTAACCCCAAAGCCCTGAGTTGTTAAATGACCCATAGAAGGGAGTGTTTTACAGTTGAGCAAATGTGTCCAAATGTAATTTTAGTAGTGCCATGAAATGATCAGCCAATGAGGTACTTGATGAGCAGGTATTTAACTACACGTTCAAAACGTACGGTATTGTAGCTGTTGTTTGTTTGTACAAAGCCACCTCTCTGAATGTGTTTATTAACACAGAGCTTCATCTACCTGACAGTGCTCACAGAGGGGCGACTAAAGCACAGAACAAAATGTATTAATTTATCATGAGTGTGAAAGCACCCGGAAGGCTTAGGTGCCCGCCCGGAAAGGCTAAGGATCCCTGTGCTTCTATAGAGTCTGCGGTGCTCCTCTGCACCAGCAGGGCACAGCTCAGAATCTGCAGCTTCTGCTAGGAATAGGTGAGGGGGATGAGGTTGGGGCATGCGGGAGTTGCCGGCAGATTTCCAGGTTATTGAAAGTGATGATTCTGACATAAGGCAATGGAGACTGACTTTGTCTGTTTGTCTGCACCAGTCTATTTCTCTATCATTTACCGGGCTCACAGTCATGTATCCATTCATCTCTCTTTGTTAGAGGTGCACGAGGCAATATATTAATTAACAGGTAGAGCCACCCGGAGAAAAGCCAAGCATATACGAGCCAGTGGGCGAGCCGTGGAAATGATTGGCATGTTAATCAAACAGTAAACATGATGTAAATGTGCAATAATGTCACCTCAGTACACAAGATTATAGCACTGAATTGAGAGGAAGTTATTAAAAGGTCTAGTTTTAAGCATGAGTTAAAACACTGCCGCTTCTCCCGCCCGACAACAATGCCATTTGTGAACTAAGAGGCGTCATTTGCCATACATACCCCAAATGTTGCCTAGAGTATTATTATATTTAGAGTAACATTAAAATCTAGTTCATTAAACACGAGAAGTTTTTGTACAGAACACATCTTGAACTTGCATATTTCAAGGTGGTAATAGTAAAGATGAAAACGGAAGTGCCGGCAGGCAAGAAAACACGAACAGGAGTGGAGGGGTGGGGGAGGATGAGAAATCACAGACTGAGGGAGGGGGCGGTGCGGTGGTGAGACAGGGAAGAAAATAGTGTTAGGAGTAAAGGGGCCAATGGCCGTGGAAGGATACAAAGGATGAATGAGGAGGGACTAACAAGCCTCAAACCAATCGGAAGGCAGCATTTAAGACAAAAGCCAATGGGCAGAGAGTGGGCGGAGCTTCCACACTACAGTATATACTGCATATCTCGCAAAGCGATGGCAGCACATTCGCGCCGCAACGCTAGGCGAGACCTAAAAGTAAATAGTGTCAGGAGTAAAGGGGCCAATAGCCGTGGAAGGATACAAATGATGAATGAGGAGGGACTAACAAGCCTCAAACCAATCGGAAGGCAGCATTTAAGACAAAAGCCAACGGGCAGAGAATGGGCGAAGCTTCCACGAAGTTTCCACACTACAGTTTATACTGCATGCCTCGCAAAGCGATTGCCTCGCAACGCTAGGCGAGACCTAAAAAGGCTCTGTGATGCGGATGTAGTCACTGATCCAAGAAGGATCAGTAAATATGTTTTAAAAAGGTAGCACAAAAGAAAAACTTCAAAACTTTAAAAGAAACTCAAACAGATGAGACGGGGCAGGGGGTGTGAATGGGAAGCAAAGTGGAGGGTGGGGGGAGATGCAAGACAGTGGCAGGAGGGGAAGTAACACCAGGAAGAGAATACATGGCCTAAACAGAGCAGCAAGAGAGGAAAAGCACACGGTGGTAGAGATCAAAAACAGTTTAGGTGATGGAGAGAAGCACATGGGCAAGAGAGAGGGAAACGTGAAGTGGAGGAGAAAAGTACATGATGGAGACATATAGAAACACACGCACTCTGTTGCTTGAATAAAACATAGCCAACAGGTCTCGCCTTTGGGACCTTATAAGTGTTTAGCGAGAGCTATTGCCTTTGCCAGTGTGTTTAAGCTATGGTGTAGCGTAGTGTGTCTGCTGTACAGTACATTAAAACATTTATAAGCAATTTTGTTACCTTATATATAATTAGGATGATATTATGTATAATTGAACAACTGTATTAAAAAAGAAATAACATAAAATATGCTGCAACGAATGTATACCATGAAGACAAACCTTGTGAGATATTTCCGGTTTATGTGCACCAGTGTCAGTGGTGGGGCACCCTGAAAGCAAATGGCAGTGATGAGATGCTCAGCCTTTAAGTCCCTTGCATGTGAATAACAAGCAAGCTCCTATTAGGAGAATACCATACGCTTACACGCTCTTGGCAGGAGAGGAGACAGAAATAGGGGAGCCCTTTTTCTAACATTAATTTTCTTTCTGAGTGCAACAGAGCTAAACACAAACATATACTTCCATGCATCCAAATTCTGAAATGTGCCTAAAAAACCGAGGCAAAGTACTAAACAAGTTCTGGTAAGAGAAACTGCAGAATCCACTTAGCCATACCACCTCACAGAAGCCAAGAATAACAAGCAGCTTGAAGTAAATATATTGGCTCAACTCTCTCACAACTAATGCCCCATTTAGTTTAACAAAAGACACAAAAGCTTCCCTTTTTATCATACCAAACATCAATGGCTTTTGTTAAGATTGTCTCCCTGCTCTCAGCATGTTTGCTTCAGCAGAAAAGTGGCTCAGTGTGACACTATTTCTTGAGGTAGGGCGTACACAATGCTGAAAACAAGATGGCGCAGTACAGCAGCGGAGGAACCAAATCCTGGTCCTCGATACTCCTGCTTCAAATGCCGAGGATCTGACGCCAATCACGCAAAGGAACGGCGAGCAATAGACAAACTTTGAAGCTATGAGATCATATCTGCCTTGTAAACGCGGTCATCATGATCACGTACCATGAAAATGGAAAAGGTATTTCAAGTAAATAAACAACTCTTCTTGCGTGAGATGTTGAAGGGCCATATCTATGTAAACGAAAATGGAAAAAGAAAAACACATCGAAAGCCGTATGAATAAGTCACCATTAACTGTCCGTGTTGAAATTGCCACAAAACAGTGAATTTTAATTAAATGACTGAAGAGAGAACAGCCATTTGTAAACTAAGTAAAAAAATAACTGCCTGTAGCTAACTGCAGGTAAAACGAATAAAGTGTAAAAGACGGAACAAAAGATCACGGGTGGCACAGACAGTTAAAAACTTAAAACAAGTCTATAAATAGCCACGTTGGATCCATGTAAATCTCTAATTTGAAGAGGCAACCTGGTAAATATAGTACGGCGGGCTACCTGAGGTTTGTGTGCGCTACATTAAGCAAAGAAGGTGCGAGGGGTGGGAGGTGTTGTGGGGGGCTGGGAAATTAAGAGAAGTGAAATCAGCACTGTATGCCGGCAAGCAGAGGGCTAAAGAAAAGTAGCTGCGAGGGGTAGGAGGGGTTGTGAGGGGGCAGGCAGAGGGAGATTAAGTGAAGCGCGGGGCAGGGGCAGTCGTGAGCGGGATCACATGAGCGTCCTCAGCCCTCCCTTGGAGCAGCTGCTCCGCTCTGTTCAAAGAACCTGTTTGCCTGGACTGGAGCCGGAAGAATTAGAAAAAAAGTTTTTGAACTTTGGCGCTGAGGAGCTAAGATAAAAAACTCTCTCAGCTTCAGCGGGCTGTGTTGTCGGGGAATTAAATAAGGGTAAAAGCAGTGATATATTCAAATATTTGAAGTCACTCCACGGACTGGTTAGTGTATGCATAGGCTTAAGCACGCGCACTCACAGACTCACGCCCGCACTCGAGGCAAGTTTAGAAAAATAAATGCAGCAACCAGTGTTGTAGTGGAGACAGGGTTCTACGTACACACATTGCTATGTTAGCATAAGCGTTTTAGAAGCTAAACGCCATCTTGCCGCTTTGCTGCTTTTGCACACGACACTACAGCTAGCTGGTATTACAAGTAAAATTGCTTGCTTGCTTTTTCTTCACATGAGAACGGTCTGTTATTTACATCCCTAGACGTGCACGGTGACCTTAGTCTGAACACTGTGTGCAGAAGCCGTCAAGGTCAAATAACAATGTGTGCTGTTGAATTCAGGTTGATCGTCCCATGCTCTAGATACAAGATGCACACAGCTGCAAATATCTGAAACTCGGGTGCCTTTAATATTGCATTTTGCATGCATGATTCGGACACTTGGAGAAAACATTTCCAGACACAGAGAGCAGAGCTGATCCTGTGATCTAATTCACCGAAGCTGATCTTTGAGGTATGGGGTTCCCCATTCAAACCTAGAGACCTTCTATTAGTTTATAAATCTAGTTTACAAGTGAAGGGAGGATGGTTAACAACGTATTATAGGACCTGTTTTCCACTATCATTTGTAATATGATTTCTCCCTTCATTTTCTATGGTATTGTAACAATGCTGATGTTTTTTTTTTAATCATTTGCCTACTTATATTAGCCAAAGTACTGTACCTTACAGCACATAGTTAAAAATAAACATTTTAAACTTTACCGTGTCTCTGATTACTCTTGTTGTGGACTGATATGAGAATAATAACGAAAAGGTGTTTCTAATTCCCACCATTCCTGAGAGTACTCTAAGTCGCTTGTTCTGGGTTGTCTAATCATTGGTAGCTTCGAGATGATACGGAGAATGAATGAGACACTGATGCTAGTCGGATGGGGGTTCTGGGTACTGAGGTGAGTGTTTTGGTACACCACAATTCACTGAGGTCCTGGTTTCCTGTGCATAGTTCTGTGCATGAGCAGAATCCCGGCAACAGTGTTTGGACACAAAGCACAAAGTCAAAACCTACCAGCGACGGGTTCACGCGAGCGTCCAACCACACGCACACATGTTGCCCCCTGCCCCCATCAGAAGTATTCTCGATCCTCATTGCGTCACAGACAGCGCGTGCCTTAGGAAAAGAGGAGGAAGGGCAAAGTTCAAGCAGCAGCTGTTTTTAAGCACTCGTGCTTATGCTGACTGCGGGAGCGAGCAGCAGCGCGTGGGCCATCTGTTTTCAATTAGCACGCGTGCTGCTGCTCGCTCCCGCAAGAAGGATGCCAGAACAAGCACGAGTGCTTAAAAAGAACTGACCGATTTCGAAAGGTCATCTCCTAGCAGCGCATGCGCGCTGCCTAGGCGAGACCTAAAAATGCAGGTCCTGAAAAGTGAGCAGTGAAAGCATAGAAGCCAGCCAATCAAAGAGATGGTATTTGCCATGGGAGGGACAAAAACAAGATGCACAGGCTGAAACAAGGAAATACATTATATAGAAAGCAAGCAAATGATAGTGAAAATAAAACAAGGAAATGGTAAGTAACGGATGGGCTTTCAGCTTTAAGAATCCATGTGTAATGTGCAAAGTCTCATGTTTCAGTCTGAGTTAACGTAAGTCAACATGTTAATAATGGATGTGCTGCAGAGATTTACATAGTCTGCAACTCATATATTTGAATTTAAGTGAAGTTCCAAAGTGGCTCAAGGCAGAGATGGTGCCTATTTTATAAACCCACAAGATTAAACTCCAGCAAGACAGTAAAGTGGTCTTTATGTACCAATCCAATAGAAGACATCAATGCATAACTGATAGACCACAGGGCTAATTTAGAGCAACATTTAATGGACTCCTTTACCCTTATAATAGATGAATAAGTACTTCTTTATTGTTACTAATAGTATTAGTAAACCTGAATAAATTGCCAGGAATTCATGATCACGCTGCCCGGATGCTGCTTCGCACTTGGCTTTAAATAAGAGATAAGGACTTGCCCTCTGAATCCTCCCTCAGTCAAGCATTGTTAGAAGGCGACCTCAGGGGAGCCCGGAGGGGGCCCTGACTGTCCTGAGACCCACCCTCAAGGTATCGTAGCCGGGCACTGGCGGGAGATTCCGCAGGGGAGGAATCTCGTACCTAGGATCGTACACTTGGCACCACACGACAAAGAGACACCACACCGAGGGTTCTTAGGATTCAAGCTTTATCAAATCGAAGTGGTAGGATCTTTATGATCAGCAAGGCAGATATTTACAAGCAGAGCGTGGGCTCACAGAGTCTTGGCGGGGGTAGGAGGTAGCGGGACAGTCTTTGGGGGGGATCGGATCAAATGCAGGAGCGTACCCGGCGCACAGCTCACAATCCTCGAGCTGGGGGATACGCTTGTCGTCGTGGGGTCCGGCGGGACCAAAGAGAGTCAGGGGGAGCCGCGAGTCACTCAGCAGGCTCAAGCACAAGTTCGGAGGTCTTACGATCTTCAGGGAGCCGCGAGTCACTCAGCAAGGCTCAAGCACAAGTTCGGAGGTCTTACGTTCTTCGGGGAGCCGCGAGTCACTCAGCAGGGCTCAAGCACAAGTTCGGAGGTCTTACGATCTTCAGGGAGCCGCGAGTCACTCAGCAGGGCTCAAGCACAAGTTCGGAGGTCTTACGTTCTTCGGGGAGCCGCAAGTCACTCAGCAGGGCTCAGATGTTCCAAGGCGAATCTGCCGGACAGTCCCAGAGCACCCCTTGTTATAGGTCGACCCCTCTTTGATGTCCGGAGTCTGTGCAGGCAGGGGTCTTGTCACCTGGGGGTCGCTTGTCGAGGTTTCCTGCTATTGTCTTTTGATCCTTTCAGGGCCGGGTCGGGAGGAGTCCCAGACACCCAGCAGGCGTGGAGCCAGCCCTCAGGGAGGCCGGAGGGCCGATCGAAACCCATCGTCCCAGGGGAGTTCAGAGGTGCGATAGAAACTGCTCCTCCCTCTCTCATCCCCTGGAAGCGTGATGTCCTCCAGCCGGAGTGGCGCCTCTAGGCCCGGGTTGTGCTGGGGCCGGGCGGCCATCTTGGTGCACGAAGTGGGCACGCGTGCCCGGGGTGGCCGAAAGGAGAGAGGCCATGGACGGGGAGGCCCGGGCTGCGTGTGTGTGTTCTGGTGGGAAGGATCGGCTGGGCCGTGTGCTTGGGGTCCCTGGTACCAGGTTAGGTAGTGCGAGGACAGGAAGAGCCATGCTACGAGGCCGGGTCTAACACGCGTCCCCCCCAGCTGAAAGCCGGAGAGAACTACCCATCATCTTGGGGGGTTCTCTTCGCTGAGGCGGAAGAACCGGGAGAGGCCGTCCGCGTTGGCGTGGTCCGTACCAGGGCGATGTTCTACGGTGAAATCCATCCCCTGGAGGGAGATTGACCACCGCAGTAGCTTGGGGTTTTCTCCTCGCATCTGCATGAGCCATCGCAAGGGCCGATGGTCGGTTTGTACTTTGAAATGGGTGCCAAACAGGTAAGGGCGCAGCTTTTTGAGGGCCCAGACTACGGCAAATGCTTCGCGCTCAATGGTGCTCCACCTCTGTTCTCTGGGCAACAGCCGCCGGCTGAGGAAGGAGATGGGCTGGTCTAGGCCTTGGTCATTCACCTGGGACAGGACGGCTCCAATGCCATGCTCGGAGGCATCGGTCTGGACTACAAACTCCTTGGAGTAGTCGGGAGCCTGGAGGACGGGGGCCGTGCACATGGCCTTCTTTAGGGCATCGAACGCTTCCTGGCAGGCAGTCGTCCACTGCACCCTCTTGGGCTGTTTTTTTGATGTGAGTTCGGTGAGGGGGCCAACCAGGCTGCCATACCCCCGGATGAATCTTCGGTAGTAGCCAGTGAGGCCCAGGAAGGCTCGGACCTCCGTTTGGGTGATGGGTGGTTCCCAGGCTAGGATGGCATCGATCTTTGGCTGCAGAGGGGTGACCTGACCGCTCCCGACCTGGTGCCCCAGGTAGACTACTGATCCTTGCCCAATCTGGCACTTGCTGGCTTTTACTGTAAGGCCTGCCTGGCGCAGGGCGGTTAGCACTCTCCGGAGGTGCTGGAGGTGCTCACTCCATCCGGAACTGAAAACAGCGATGTCGTCTAGATAGGCCGCACTGAACTGTTCCATCCCGGCCAGGACCCTATTCACCAGTCGCTGGAAGGTGGCCGGGGCATTTTTCATTCCGAAGGGCATTACGCGGAAGCGATAATGCCCATCTGGGGTGGAGAAGGCGGACCGCTCCTTGGCTTCCTCTGTGAGCGCAATCTGCCAGTATCCGCAGGTGAGGTCGAATGTGCTGAGGAACCGGGCCGCCCCGAGTCGGTCAATGAGCTCGTCGGCTCGGGGGATGGGGTGGGCATCGGCCCGGGTGACGTCATTGAGCCCCCGGTAGTCCACGCAGAATCGGAGCTCGGGGGCGACACCGGGGGCCGCTGCCTTCGGAACTAGGACCACGGGACTGGCCCAGGGACTATCGGATGGCTCGATCACCCCCAGGGTCAACATCTTCGAGACTTCAGCTTGAATGCAGGACCGGACTCGGTCAGGGACTCGGTAGGCTCGGTGTCTTACTGGCGGGCTGTCCCCGGTGTCCACGTCATGGACACACCAGTCGGTGACTCGGGGGATCAGGGAGAAGAGGTCGGAGAATTGTCCTAGGAGCTGGCGACAGTCCGCTTGTTGCTGGTCAGTGAGGGATGGGGAGAGGTTCACTCCCTCTACAGAGCCATCCTTCTCCTTGACACACAGGAGGTCCGGGAGGGGATCGGACTCATCTTCGGCCCGTCATCGGTGGCCAGCAGGAGGCTCAGTTCTGTCCGTACGAAGTGAGGCTTGAGGCGGTTCACGTGTAGGACCCGCAGGGGATCCCGGGGCGACTGGACGTCCACCAAGTACGTGACTGGACTCTTCTGCTCAATCACTTTGAAGGGCCCGGTCCACTTGTCCTGGAGGGCGCCAGGCTTCACGGGGGCCATGACCCATACCTGCTGGCCCGGCTGGAACTCGACCAGAGTGGCATTCTGATCGTACCAGCGCTTCATCTCTTCTTGGCTTGCCTCCAGGTTGGCCTCGGCCAGCTTTCGGAACTTCCTGGTCTGGTTCCGGAGGGCCAGAACGTATTGGAACACATCTCGTGGGGGGGTCTGGGGTGCTGCCTCCCACCCTTCCTTAACCAAACTGAGGGGACCTCGGACGGGGTGCCCATATAGTAATTCAAACGGGCTGAACCCCAAGGACTTCTGTGGGACTTCCCGGTAAGCGAACAGGAGGCAGGGGAGCAGGACGTCCCACTTACGCCGGAGGGGTTCTTCTAGGCCGTTGATCATCCCCTTCAGAGTCCGATTAAACCTTTCTACTAGGCCGTTCCCTTGGGGATGGTACGGGGTGGTGAACTTATAGGACACCCCACATTGTTGCCACAGGGACGTCATGTATTTTGAGATAAAATTAGTGCCGCGATCGCTCACGACCTCGCGGGGAAAACCCACCCGGGAAAAAATCCCCATCAGGGCTCGGCCCACCACGGGAGCCGTGACGGTGCGTAGGGGGATCGCCTCAGGGTATCGGGTGGCGTGATCCACTAGGACCAGAATGAAACGGTGACCTTGGGAGGTGGGGGGATCCAGGGGCCCCACGATGTCGATTCCGACTCTTTCGAATGGGGTACTGACGACCGGGAAGGGTTGGAGGGGAGCCTTGCGCTTCCCCCCACTCTTCCCACTAGCCTGGCACGTGGGACAGGACTTGCAGTGGGCTTCTACAGCTACTCCCATCCTAGGCCAGTAAAAGTGAGTCACAAGACGGCTGTAGGTTTTGTCTTGACCCAGGTGGCCGGCGAGGGGGACGTCGTGGGCCAAGCCCAGGAGGAAGTCTCGGAAGCGTAGGGGTACCACCAGCACCCGGCCGGATCCTAGCTCCACCGACTTCTGTTCACTGTACAAGAGGTTATTCTCCCAATAAACTCGGTGTGTTCTGGTCTGGTCGCCTGCGGCTTGGCCCTCGGCCTGGTGCCATAGTCCAACCAGGGAAGGACAGGTGGCTTGCTCCCGGCAGAACTCCTCCCGGGTGGGCCCGCCCTCGTGGCGCCACGGGGACAATTCGGCCAGATCGCCTAACTCGGGGACCGGGGTGGTGTCGGACGGTGAGGGTTCGTCGCTGGCGACTGACCCTCCCGATGGGGGGACGGGAGGACCCTCGGCGGGGACTGCTCTGACTCCCTCGGTCGGGGGGTCCTCGACTTCCCCCAGGGGGGTGAGTCGGGCGGACATAGATCGGGTGGTGGCGCACACCCACTCGGGGAGTCCCATCATCTCTAGGTGGGCCTTGCGCTCGACGTACTTCCAGGGAGAACTCTCCAGGTCGTTCCCTAAGAGGCAGTCGACCAGCTGGGAGGTTCTTACGGCAACCCTCAGTTTACCTATCACCCCTCCCCACTCAAACGGCACCAGGGCTACCTGACACATACTCTCTCTATTATCTGCGGAAATTACGGGGCAAAAGACGTTGGGTAGGATCTGCTCCTCGGGGACTAAGTGCCTGAGGACACCGGTGATGCTGGCCCCGGTGTCTCGCAGGGCTTCTATCTGGTGGCCATTGATCTTGACGAGCTGCCGTACTTCTTCGTGTTGGAGGGCAGGAGGCTACCAGGGACCATCTCTCTGTCTCCCAGGGACACTAGGGCCATAGCTGCGGGTTCCCACTCCCCGGTGTCCTCAACCTCCTCCCCCAGGGCTACGTTGGCTATCTGTCTAGCAGGGTTTGCAGCAGGGGGGACCTGGGGGGCCATGGGGCACTCCGGGTCATTGGCGTAGTGCCCGGGCCTTTGACAACGGAAACAAGTGATGGTTACCCGGTGCCCCCGTCTCCCGGGGGGTCCGGAGACTGGTGGGGGGGGCGCCGGGAAAGGTGGAGGTTGAGCCTTCGGGGGACTCGACTGGGACTCTCTCTGCCCTCCCTGGTTCCCTCCCCCTCTCTGGCGGGGTGGTCCCTGACTGGCTCGGGGGTATTCTCCTACACTGCTCCGGGGGACCCGGGTGTTGGTCCAGCGGTCTGCTTCCACAGCCAGCTTCCGGGGATCGGTGAGTTTGCTGTCGAGCAGATGCTGGCGTAGTTCCACAAAGCAGTTCGCCGCCAGGTGTTCCCACAACATGAGGTCGGTGAGTTCCTCGAGGGTGGTGACCTTGCTGCCCTTGATCCACCCATCGAAGGCCCGACTGAAAAAGTTTACATACTCCACCCAGGTGGTGCCCGGGATCTTCCTGCAGTCCCGGAATCGCTGACGGTACATCTCTGGGGTGAGGCCGTACCTAGTGAGGAGAGCCTCTTTCATGTGGCTGTAGGAGGTCTGCAGGGAGAGGGGTAGGTCGAGCAGGGTGTCCCTTCCTTCGCTCAGAAACTGTCCCTACAGCCCTGCCCCCCAGTCCTTCTGCGGGACCCGATGAGAGGTCATGGCGACCTCGTAGGCCCTGAACCATTGTTGAATGTCATCATTTTTATAATATTCTTTGACCACGTCCTTGGGGATGTGGACCTTCTGTTCCGCCGGGGAGGTCGCCTCTCGGTTCCCCGGGGGCCTCCCTTCCTCGTTTCTGGCTTTGAGCTCGATCTCCTTCAAGCTGCGTTCGTGCTCTAGTTGGAGCTTCCTTCCTTCGTGCTCCCGTTGGAGCTTCTTCTCCTCCAATTCGCCTTGTACGCGCATTTGTTCTACTGCTAGCTTTTTTTCTGCTAATTTCAATTCGCCTTCGATTTTGAGTTTGGCTAACTCGAGTTCGTGATTGCGACTTCTCTCTCTGTCTGCGAGCTCTTCCGGGGAAAGGCCCCCGTCTGGCACGAAGCCTCGCACCTGATTGCTGCTGCTTTCGCCTTGGGTGGGTTCTGCTTCGTCGTGTCGCTCCCCCATGCCTTCTGGGCGGGAGGCCCAGGCATCCACCCAAGCTTTCAGTGCTTTCTGCAAATCTTCTTTGGTGTTGAGACCGGTGGTAGCGATTTTAAGTTATTTGCAGAATTGCTTCAGTTCTTTGTGCGTGTATTCTTCTAGTTGTTCCACCTGGAACACCCTGTTGGTGTTGGTTTCTGCGGGGCTCATGGCGCTTCCTTCTGCCATCTTTGTCAGTAGTGTGTCAGTCGTTCACGGTACGATCTCTAGGTTATGGGCCCGAATCCCGTCGCTTGCCACCAATGTTAGAAGGCGACCTCAGAGGAGCCCGGAGGGGGCCCTGACTGTCCTGAGACCCACCCTCAAGGTATCGTAGCCGGGCACTGGCGGGAGATTCCGCAGGGGAGGAATCTCGTACCTAGGATCGTACACTTGGCACCACACGACAAAGAGACACCACACCGAGGGTTCTTAGGATTCAAGCTTTATCAAATCGAAGTGGTAGGATCTTTATGATCAGCAAGGCAGATATTTACAAGCAGAGCGTGGGCTCACAGAGTCTTGGCGGGGGTAGGAGGTAGCGGGACAGTCTTTGGGGGGGATCGGATCAAATGCAGGAGCGTACCCGGCGCACAGCTCACAATCCTCGAGCTGAGGGATACGCTTGTCGTCGTGGGGTCCGGCGGGACCAAAGAGAGTCAGGGGGAGCCGCGAGTCACTCAGCAGGCTCAAGCACAAGTTCGGAGGTCTTACGATCTTCAGGGAGCCGCGAGTCACTCAGCAAGGCTCAAGCACAAGTTCAGAGGTCTTACGTTCTTCGGGGAGCCGCGAGTCACTCAGCAGGGCTCAAGCACAAGTTCGGAGGTCTTACGATCTTCAGGGAGCCGCGAGTCACTCAGCAGGGCTCAAGCACAAGTTCGGAGGTCTTACGTTCTTCGGGGAGCCGCGAGTCACTCAGCAGGGCTCAGATGTTCCAAGGTGAATCTGCCGGACAGTCCCAGAGCACCCCTTGTTATAGGTCGACCCCTCTTTGATGTCCGGAGTCTGTGCAGGCAGGGGTCTTGTCACCTGGGGGTCGCTTGTCGAGGTTTCCTGCTATTGTCTTTTGATCCATTCAGGGACGGGTCGGGAGGAGTCCCAGACACCCAGCAGGCGTGGAGCCAGCCCTCAGGGAGGCCGGAGGGCCGATCGAAACCCATCGTCCCAGGGGAGTTCAGAGGTGCGATAGAAACTGCTCCTCCCTCTCTCATCCCCTGGAAGCGTGATGTCCTCCAGCCGGAGTGGCGCCTCTAGGCCCGGGTTGTGCTGGGGCCGGGCTGCCATCTTGGTGCACGAAGTGGGCACGCGTGCCCGGGGTGGCCGAAAGGAGAGAGGCCATGGACGGGGAGGCCCGGGCTGCGTGTGTGTGTTCTGGTGGGAAGGATCGGCTGGGCCGTGTGCTTGGGGTCCCTGGTACCAGGTTAGGTAGTGCGAGGACAGGAAGAGCCATGCTACGAGGCCGGGTCTAACAAGCATCTATTCAACTTAGCAACAATTAACTATTTGATAGTGCCGGATGTCATAGTTCTCTAGTGTCCTCATCGGTCACATTTTTCTCCGCGAGGACCTTTATACAAGCTCCGCTCAGCAAATCATTCCTTGTTACGCAGAAACTGTGACCAGACATTAATTATGCAGTAACCTCATACTACATAATAATATTGCATTTCCAATTTCTTGGGAATCTCTACATGTTTACCCTAAATGTAACAATAAGGTTTTCAACCTTTGATATAGTATTTACTGAGATGGAACCCTGGAGAAGGCTTTGCCGAAACGCATGTTGTTTAATTATACCGCCAGTTCTCTCTATATATACTGTATTGTATCATGTTTGCAAAGATTAATCAGATGTGTTCTTGATATAATTATTTGTCTAGAATCCGAATTCCAATATTCTGAAACAAAACATGCACCTGTGATATGTAGTACATATTGATTGATGAAACTTATTTCTCTGAATGAATCAGCAATATAGATCTCATATATTTGAATTTAAGTGAAGTTCCAAAGTGTCTCAAGGCAGAGATGGTGCCTTTCTTATAAACCCACAAGATTAAACTCCAGCAAGACAGTAAAGTGGTCTTAATGTACCAATAGAAGACATCAATGCATAACTGATAGACCACAGGGCTAATTTAGAGCAAAATTCAATGGACTCCTTTACCCTGATGATAGATGAATAAGTACTTCTTTATTGTTACTAATAGTATTAGTAAGCCTGAATAAATTGCCAGGAATTCATGGTCTTTGTCACATGTAATATTTTCAAGCGATTACAAATGCTAGAGGTCCGACCACGTCCAATCATCTCTCCTAGCATCAGCAGACACTTAATCCATACTGGGATAAGGAGAGAGAATGGCTGAGATTGAGTGTGAGTGAATCTAAGTGAGCATGAGTGAGAATGTTGTACTATGCGACTGTACTATGTGAGTCAGTTGTTGGCCCTAACATACCAAAGGTAACTCTTGTCTCATCAAGATCCCCATGGCAAAATGCTGGTGCTAGCACATTGGAGGTGATTTTGGGCATAAATCAGGACATCCTGGTCTCTAGGGGGATGTCAACTATGAAAAGAAGTTGCCCCTGAAATACTGGTCATTTTTGACAGAAAGGTCACCTATGGTCCATAGAAGCCATCTATAGCAAAATTCTGGTACTGGTCTGTTTTATCTATTTTTTTTTTTTTTTTTTTGAAACCGTTTATTACAAAACTCAAAAAATATACAAAGATGGGCCTACAACCTTCCGGCCGGCCGCTAGTAAACAAAAGGAGCATATGATACACATTGTAGAGCGCGCGTTGCGGCTGAGGAAGATGCACAGGAGTTAGCAGCGTTGATAGCCACACCTTCCGGACCCCACTGTACGGTTTCATTTTAAACTGAAATAACAACCAGAAAAAACAAAAACCACAAGGCAATCTACAATCAGAAATAGCAGCATGTGCTCCCCTGAGAGGGGACCCTACCAATCCATAGGAGTATCAAGAAGGGGAAGAGATCAGGATTAGGGCTGGGTAAAACTCAATGCCCGGAACAGGGAAGATGGGTCGGCTACGGGGATGGGGCAGGCGACGGATCGGGCAATAACGGTGGAGTACAGATTCCCCCGCGGTAGGCGTTCCAGGGGCCCCAGACTTTCACCCATGTCCCAGGCTTACCTCTCGCAACATACACCACCTTTTCCCGAAACATGCACCAATCCATATGCTCCTTCCAGGCCGAGACAGTCGGGGACCTCTGAGATCCCCACAGTTGAGCAATATCACGCTTGGCCACCATATATCCCAGAGTCACCCACCACGTCTGTGGCGCCGAGTAGTCGGTAGGTTCCCACACATTCAACAGGCATCTCCTCGCTTCGGGTAGCAGCACCACATGCGTAACCACACGCAGGACCTCATGCACACCACGCCAGAATCGCTCCACCTCCGGGCATTCCCACAATATATGCAGAAAGGTCCCCAAAGCGCCACACCCACGCCTACACAACCCGTCCACAGCATAGCCCATACGCAGAAGCCTCGGCCCCATCATGTAGACTCTGTGGAGTATCTTGAGCTGGACGAAGCGAAGGCGGGCCGGTATGGCCACCTCTTTCGGGGAGGCCACCGCAAGGGTCCAGTCCTCGTCGTCCAGCTCCAGTCCATCAGCAACCCAAGCCTCACGAAGGGCAGTCAGCAATCCCGTGCGGTCATTGATCAGTTTTTTGTAGATCAGTGAGATCGTGCTGTCCGGAGCGTGTCCATCCAGCACTCTATCCTCAAGGGGGGAACACTCCGGGATGGATGCAACGTCCGGGAAGACGGAGCCCAGTGCATGACGGATCTGCAAATACCGAAAGTACTCCCTGCCATGCAAGTGGAACTCCGTCTGCAGCATCTCGAACGTTTTAAATCCTCCCCTCGTCCAGAGATCCCCCACCTTGCTAATGCCTATCATGTCCCACTTCTCGAAGCCCTTCGAGGTCCACAGGGAGCCCAACTGCTCGGACGCGTATAGTGGTGACGCCCGGGTCAGACGATCCTTCCACCCCATCGCCACATTAGCCGCGTGCCACACTCGCACCATGACACGCGTAGGGCCGGTCAGCCGAGCGTCTGGCGTGCTGGAGTAGAGCGCTCGATTATAGTCCCCACCCGGGAGTAGCATCTTATCCATTTCGAATGCCGGGTTTAAAGCGGGCCCATACAGGCCGTGATTAATCGCAGCCAGCTGGGAGGCCCAATAGTATCGTTTGATATCCGGGAGGGCAATCCCGCCGTCATACCATGGGAGCGTCAGCTTCGCCAGGGCGATACGCGGCCTCCCATCCCAGAACAGGCGGCGCTGTAAACTCTCCACCTCACGGAAGTAGCGCGCTGGGACGGGGTCCATAGTATTCTGCAAAGCGTAGAGGAAGCGCGGCAGAGACATCATCTTAAACAATGCCGCCCGGCCGAGTGGCGAGAGCGGCAAGCGCCGCCAGCGCGTGACATCTTCCTTCAGGCGCTGGAGGGGGGGAAGCAAGTTCCGATCATACCGGGCCTCCGGGTCCAGAGTAATGAAGACACCCAGGTACCGAAATCCCTGCGGGGCGATCTGGATCGGACAGCCCCGCGGGAGAATGGGCGCCTCCCCAGAGAGAACATACACGCACGATTTAGCCCAGTTGATGACAAGGCCGGAGTTACGACCAAATGAATGCAAAACATCAACCAGTACTATAAGTGAGTTACGTGGGGAAGCTAGGTACAAGAGGATGTCATCAGCGTATAGGGATACGCGGTCCTCATGCTCGGGGGTCCAACGGAGACCACGGATGGAAGGCTCCCACCGCAGCCACTCTGCCAGGGGCTCCAAGGCAAGCGCAAACAGGAGCGGCGATAAGGGGCAGCCCTGCCGCGTGCCCCGGCCCAGCTCGAACGGAGCCGATACTCTACCGTTCACCACCACTTGCGCCAATGGGCCCGAATACAGCAATTTGACCCAACTGATGAACCCTGCGCCAAAGCCAAACTTCGCAAGCATCGCCCAGATGTATGGCCATTCAAGCGTATCAAACGCCATGGTGGCGTCCAGGGATGCCAAAATGGCCGGCTCCCGTATGTACTGAACACGTGCAAGCACCCCATGCAAACGCCGCAAGTTAAGAGCTGTGTTACGATGGGGAATAAAGCCGGACTGATCCTGGTGAACCAGTTCGCCCACCACGCCGACCAGCCGATTGGCCAGGACCTTGGCGAGAATTTTAGGCTCCGCGTTCAGTAGCGAAATGGGCCGATAGGAGGTAACCCGGTCCCGAGGTCTCCCCTCCTTGTGGATAACCACGATTGTAGCCAGACGCTGGTCCAGCGCGAGGGAGCCCACCGAATGGGCCTCCAGGAACATCGATCGGAGATGTGGTGCTAGCGTATCCGGTCTCAATTTGTACAACTCGATGGGGAGACCATTAGGACCCATGGCCTTGCCGGAAGCGACCGAACGTATGGCGAGGACGATTTCGTCGGAGGTTGGAGCGGCGTCCAACGACACTCTGTCCTCCTCCGAAAGGGAAGGCAGCGCGATATCCCTGAGCAGGGTACGGGAATCCTCTTCAGAGCAGGAAGACACCGGGGAATACACCCCACGGAAATAGTCCGCGAAGCAGGAGACAATTTCTTCCGGCTCAGTAACACACACACCGTCTGTTTTCTCAATCAGCGGGACTACACGACTCGCTCTCTCCTTTTTGTCCAGCCACGCAATCAATTTACCAGCCTTATCACCCACATCATACAATCTCCCCTGTTGCTCTCTACTGAGGCCCCTGGCTGCCTCCGTGACGAGGGCCCTATAGGCCGCTTGCTTGAGTTGGAGGACATGTAATACGGCATCCGTCACCCCACTTTCAAGATTACCCTCCAACTCGGCTATCTCAGCTTCCACCCGGGTCACCTCTTCCCGCTCGCGCCTCCGGGTGTGGGAAATGAGGGACAGGGCCTCTCCTCGTAGTACTGTCTTGAATGCCTCCCACAGTGAGACAGCCGAAGGCACGGACCCCACATTCTCGTCAAAGTAGCGCTGGAGGGATTTAATCAATTCAGCGCGAATAGTGGGGTCGCGCAAGTACCAGGGATTGATCGGGACCACCCTACCCTCACCCCTCGGAAAAAGGTCCAGGTGTAACAGGAGCGGGGAATGGTCCGAGATACCCCGTGCCAAATGGCGCACCTCTCCCACCCTCCCAACATAGGCCGCCGGGACCAGGACATAATCTAGTCGTGAGAGACTACCATGGGCCCCCGAATGGAAGGTATACTGTAACTGCGTGGGATGTTTTAAACGCCAGCAATCCACCAATCCCAAAGTGTCCAATAGACCAGAGAGCCACGCTTGGGCCCGGGGGAGGTCCCTAGGGGGGTGACGATCCACAGTCCCGGAAACCACCGCATTGAAATCCCCCCCCACCACCAGAATCCCCCCCGGAAGGCCAAGGAGGAGGCGCCCCAGGTCCGCAAAGGTAGTCGACTGCAGCCCCGGTGGGACGTATACTGACACAAAAACCACCACTTTGCCCTCCATCCTTCCCACCAAGACCGCATAACGTCCCCTGTCGTCATGGAGCACCTCATCAATCTCCAGCGGAAGCGAGCTCTTAACCATGATGCCCACACCCCTTGAGCCAGACGTAAAGCCCGAATGGGCCACTAGGCGATAGCCACGCCGATTCATGGCGCAGAAGGAGTTGCCAATGAGGTGTGTCTCCTGCAAAAAAACTACATCGGGCGAGATTCGCTTCAAGAACTGCAGGACCACCCCACGTTTAATCCTGTCCCCCAGTCCATTCACGTTCCAGGACAACAGAGTTAGTTCCCTACCCCCCATCATAGACAAGAGCCACCATTCGTCCCCCCGAGAGCACTATAGAGCTAGCCCAATGATACTTTTGCCTTGTGGTGAAAACAAACAACACCCCCCCATCCCTACCCACCCACCCCAACAAAACTCCCCCCTCTCTGCACCCCTGCATGAGCCCGAACAGCCCCCCCAACGTGCAGTGTGCCTGTCGCCCCATATATATAATAAAAACTAGCTAAGCCCCCTAGAGGAGGAGGGAGAACCCCCAAGAGACCCCATACAACCTCCATAGGAGGGGAAATTATACAGACAGATGCTTAATCGAGAGTGGCAACATTTTTGTCCAGAGTGAAGCCCAACATCACCCCCTCAGTCCCGATCCAGTGTGCCGTCCCCCCCCGCCGCCCCCCCCGCCCCCCAGATCACAATCCCCAGACAGAGTGTCCAGCCAGTCTCCGGCCGCTTCGGGGCGATCAAAAAAGTGCGTGCGACCCTCTACCTCCACTCGCAGCTTGGCTGGGAAGAGCATTGCGTATTTAAGGTTCAAGTCCCGAAGACGGCGCTTGACGCCTTGGAAGCTCAGTCTCTGCTTCTGGACCACTGGGGTGAAATCCGGATAAAAGTTCACCTCCATGTTGTCAAGCTTAACCGGCCCCAAAAGTCTGGAGGCTTGCAGGATAGCGTCTCTGTCCCGAAAGTTGAAAATCCGGGCAATGAGGGGCCGCGGAGGGGCTCCGACCTTCGGCCTTCCCCCGGGAACCCTGTGGGCCCGCTCCACCGCGAAGAATTTACTCAGCCCCCGTGGCTGGAGATGGGTAGCGATCAGGTCCTCCACAAATAGGTCCGCCGCCGCTTCCTCCCGTCCCTCGGGTACTCCGATGATGCGGATGTTGTTTCTCCGGGCCCGACTCTCGGAGTCCTCCAGGTGCCGATCCATAAGCGCGCTCGCCTGACTAAGCTGGCGCACCTCTGTTTGTAGCGCCGCCACATCAGTAGTAAGGCCCGATGCGGTGTGGGCCAAAGAATCAACTCGGTCGTTGGTCTTGGAAAGATCGGCCCTCACCAGGCCAACATCCACGAGGACCGAGTCGATCTTCTGTGCCAGTGTGTCGAACCGCTGGCCTACCGAGGCCTTCATCTCGGCAATGGCGCCCATGACATCCCGCAGAGTCAGATCCGTGGGCAGGTCCGGGGCATCAGGAGGGTCCTCAGGGGATTTGTGCGGTCCGCCGGGAGATCCCTTCTGGAGGGTATAGCGGTCCATACTGTTGGCCTGATGGGTGGTGCCACGCCGGGTTGGCTTGGTCTTTGCCCGGTCTCCATCTTGTTTGGTGGCCATGGCCACTAGTCTCCCGGTCGCACCAGTCACGTCGTGAAGGGCAGGCAATCAGGGCCACAAGCTCCGGGGGGGGCCACCCCCGATCGGCGGGGTGGGTCACAGCCGGCGGGCAGGCCAAGTCTCCCAGCGAGACCACACCAACACAAAGAGCCCCGCGACCCAACCCTGCAGTGATTGCAAGGGGGTGCGAAAGCGAAAGCGCGGAGTGCGCGACTCACCAGGCCCGGCCCGCCGCTGTTGTTCACTTTGTCACTGGGCCACCCCTCAGCGCAAATCCGGGGTCTGGCGAGGAGAAGGCCGCAGACTTCAATTGGTGCTCCCTCCGGTGTCCGAGGTCCGATTTGACAACGGGAAACAGGTGCCACCTCAGCTCAGGCTCACCAACACATTCCCCTCATCCGAGACAGGATAAATTCAGGATAGTCGTGGGAGGTTGCGGAGGTCCTCGGGAGCCTCGCACCTACGCGGCCATCTTGGTTGCGCGCTAGGCTCCTCCTCCTTATCTATTTTTTTAGTAGAAGGGACATCTATGCCGTACAGGGGCACCCATGACAGAAAAGCTAGCCCTGGCACAATGCAGGCAACATTTGACATATGTGCCCCAATAGCAAAACTGGAGTCAACTCCTGTGCAGCATTAGGTTTGATATTAGATTTTGTAATGAGTGCCCTTTCAGAGCCAATAATGTTTTAGCAAATGTATATGAAAATGTATTCACGTGGCATGCTGGGCTCGTTGAGACACTTGCCAAGGTCAGGTCAGGAGGCTCGCCAAAGATGCCTGTGAGCTTGTGGCTACGGTTGGGGGGTCCAGCACGTGTCCTGCCTTTTCCAGTAGGTATTCTTGGCTTTCTAAGGTAGCGACGCCATCTAGGGAATCCTCTAACATTTCCTTATCCAGTGTCACGGACCGCCAATCTTGTCTTACCTACTGTTCCCAAGCCATCATGGATCATGGTATCACTAACTTCCTGGATCTCTTTCTTTCCTTCTAGGTCTTGTAACAGCATTTAAGGGTGAGAGATTGGAAGAATGGTGTCACAAATGTTTCTTGAATTCGGAAGTTAAGTTTCAATTTTCTAACTCATCCCTTTTCCTGCTTGGTTCCAGGAGTGTTTACGATCCTCTCTGCTAAGTCCTGCACTTCTGAAAATTTGTCTCTTTGGAAGTTTTTATGCCATTTCAGTTTTCCTCCACCAGAAGTGGCTTCTTTGTTTTGGCATCCATTGACAGGAGGGATCTCCATTAGCAGGGTGGCTTTTGGAAGTATTTCACCCATACTTTGAAGTCATCCATACTTCACGACCAGCGTTTGACAGAAAATTGGGTTTCTAAATGCACTACATGACCCTATTTTTTAGAATTCCTCTCTGGAGAGGAATTCCCCACACAATATCACTCACTTCACTTGCTCGCACATAATATGCACATTGGGGAACTTTCAAAAATCATGCCAGCACCCTAATATAGATGACATCCAAAATTGGGGGTTTTCTGTACTGTGCTGTAAATATGAAGTTAGAATGGAACTTCAGTGATGCCAATTACTGTGATGTCATCCGGGGTAAGGTCATCTGGCATAACTTCCTGGAAAGATTCAGGATAAAAGGTCACATGATGCCACTTCCTGTGATGTCATCTAGGTCAAAGGGTGTGTGAAGACACTTCTGCAACTGCTAGCATGTTGGAAAATGTATATCCATGGTTGAGGTTTTTGGGTGTTCTGCTACACATCATTAATTTTGTTTAAACAGTTAGTGAATTGAAGTAAAACAGACTTTCAGTTGTCTAATATACATCGATGCTCACAGGTAATATCCAGTTCAAACAAGGGGGACTTTAAGTGCCAAGAAGGATACAAGTCAACAGTGCAAAATATATATGCAATCATTATAGAAATCCAAGATGTTTGCACATGAACGAAAAGTTTGCCGCCACCACTAAACTGGCATACAGCATTACAAATAATGTAAGCATACAAAGGTAAACAAATAAAAAGTGATCAATCAAACACCCATGCACATTACCCCCCTCCATGAAGAGCCTGAAGCCATCAGGCAATGGTGATAGAAATAGGCACTTCTGAAAGAGCATCATGCAAAAGGAGCAGAGCCCAATACTGAGATACAACACTATGCAGGGGAATCACAAACACAGGTAGGGGCTCAAATACCAAGGTCGTGCAGTGAAGGGGACATTCAGTTTCATTTCAGTCTCATCTCTCTGAACATCTTCCAGAATTACATCCTAAGCCCTCGCCTGTTCCAAGGGGCGCCTGCCCTGGTATGCTTCACAAAGCAAATTGATATCCTCCCATGTTGCCCATCGCATTTCATCTGCTTGCCAACTTTCAATCCGAGGACCCTCAGCATTCTTCCACATTATAGTAATTTTACACTTAGCCAGTACCCAGGCCAGGCCAATGAAGCAGCTAGGGGCTTTAAGTTTAGCGGGGTAGATATCGAGGAGACAAAATCGGGGTAAAGGGGTTTGTGCGCGGTCAGTGGCTTTGGCCAATAGGCGTACCACTTTAGACCAATAATAAGTTAAGTGGGGGCAACCTCACAGCATATGGAGGAGGCAATTCAACAGTGCGTGCAGTCAGGCGAGCTCGGGGGAAAATATATGCTAAGTTTCAAAGGCGTGAGGTACACTTGGTGGAGAACATAATAGTGGATTAGCATAAAGCAAGCATTGTGGGAGATTTTGGGCACCCTATCCCACATATTTGCCCAATCTCTTTCTAAAATGGGGGCTCCTTGGTCCTACTCCCACCGATCCACAGTACAGCAAGGAGGCATCATCCCTCAGGGCCACATAAAGGCCCAAGTCTGGGTGACGAGCATTAGAGGTGTCACAGAGAAAGCAATAGCTGGGAAGAGGTTTGGGTTCTACACCGCGTTGGCCCCAGACCTTATGCATAGCCACCATCATGGTACTGTACATCAGAAATTGTCCCGCTGGAATATCATAGTCTGCGCATAGGTCATAAAATGGCTTTGGCATACCATCAGCATACAACGCACCCACTGTGTCCCACCCCACCCTCTCCCATTCCAACGTGTGACCTTCTTCTATACCCTGCAATTGGGTAAGTAATGCCTTTAGTGGCAGATTCAGGGAGTATAGTGACCGTACACACACTCTATAGAGAACACACATCCAGTATGACCAGAGGACTATCAAGTTGTGACGACCTATATGGGTGACTCTCTTGGGTTGAGCATCAGTGTCCAAAACTGCTGTGAGTCAGGGGCTCTGCTAAGCGTAGCAATCCCTGAGCATCCCGCCATGGAATCACCAGTAGGAGCACCACAAAGGAATGCAAGAGACGAGGTAATGCCACCATCTAAGCCACTGTGATGCGGCCCACAAAAGAAAGAGGTAAGGTCTTCCAGAACCCCATGATTGACGCATAGCATTGACTTCCTTATCTACATTGCCCTCCAGGAGGTCAGGGAGAGACCAAAACACCCGCACTCACAAATACTGCACCACCATCGGTTCCAAGCACATGCCCTCCAGATCCAGGGGTTCCTCTCCATTGTCGCACATTGGGAACAGATTGGTTTTAAGCTAATTTACTTTATGACTAGAGGCCTCTCCAAAGGCCGAGAGGAGGCGAGCCACACTTACTGGTTCTGTGTGCAGATTGTGAAGGAAAAGCACCATGTCGTCTGTGTAGAGGGAGATAAAATTGGTTATCCTACAGATATGAACACCTGAAAAAGGCAGGCCACTGCGTAACCAGCAAGCCAATGACTGTACAATGAGGACAAAAAGAAACAGTGACAGTGGGCAGCCCTGCAGGGTATCCCGGCCCACCACACATTTGTCAGAGATTGTGCCTCTGGTGTGTATCCTAGTATAATATAAAGGTCCAGGCCACAAATCGAGGTCCAAGCCTCATCTGAAGCATTATAGCATAGAGATAAATCTAATCCAAGCTACTGAAAGCCTTCTCTATATCAACACACATGCACACCATCCATCAAGAGAGCTATGTGCCCTCCCTAAGGAGTGCCAGAAGCCAAAAGGTCTGTGCAGCGGCCAGGTTTAAATTCAAATTGATTAGATGGATCAATCTGGACATGTGAGGAAGCAGGCAATGTGCAAACACACCGCTAAGAATTTTATAGTCCATGTTGAGCATGGACAAGGGTCAGTAAGTGGACACATCCGTGGCAGGCTTCCCTAGTTTAAGAAGAGGGACAATAAGGGCCTCATGCAACGTAGGGGCAGCGTCTCAAAGGTCCGCTAGGTGGGGCAAGAAGGTGAGGGTGTTGGAAAGGGGATTATTAGTAGTGAAAAATGTATATCTACCACTGGCAATAAGGCCACTAAAACAGTATAGGGCTCAGAACAGATCTCAAAAAATTATTCACATGCTCAACCCTTAGTAGCTTGGCTTCGAGCCAGCAGGCTTAACTTCAGAGACAGGTATGTAAAGCATTTAAAAACACCAAATCAGTAAATATCCAACACCAATTTATAAAAATAGGAAATATTTTTATCTTTAAAATGTCACCACATGAAAAGAATCCAATAAAGGGAACTGGTGATATGAATTTTGAAAGATGTAATGCGAGCACATAGAAACTTATAGCGCCTATTGGGACATCTGGTCACTCTACCCGGGCAAAGCCAAAGTTTCAGGCTGTCCGCAATGGAGCCCTGCATGGCTACCCCTCGCAGTGGGCCTTGGTCAAAATTTTTACCTTCTGACTTAGAAACTTTTCTGGAGCTTTTTTTCCCGGTGTCCCTCGCGGTTCACTGATAGAATATCGATGGTAAAATATCGGAAAAAAATATATATAGTAAAAATATCGACTCCCTATATTTAAACAGATAAGTACAAAAATATTGAATAAAAAATATAGAAATTAAAAATATAGATGTAAAAAATATGGATTTATAAAAATGAATAATAAGATAATATATATCAAAAATATGAAATATTAATATTATCTTTAACAAAAAAAATTAAATGTAACATACATTTTAACTAAATATAAAAATTAAACGTAATTTAAAAAATATTAACATGCAAACATAATAATTTATACATATACGTATATTTACTTTAAAATAATTTATTAACTATTAACTTTATTTAATTTTTACACTTTTAAATTATTTCAAAATAAAATATATTTAACATTAAACTATTAAAACAAAACTAATATGTACATTTCGCAACAAGATAAATACAACAGTAGGGAAAATGTTGGATAACGAAACAATTAAATTTACTATTCCAACTGCAATAAGTGCAACAGTAGGGAAAGTGTTGGATAGCAGAGGGGTAAAAATTACTATTCCCTCTCCAAAGAGTGCAACAGTAGGGAAACTGTTGGATAGCAGAGGGATACAATTTACTATTCCCACTCCATTGACTGCAAAAGTAGGGTAAATGTTGGATAATAGAGGAATAAAATGTAATATTCCAACTCCAGTGATTGCAACAGTAGGGAAAAAGTTGGATAGCGGGGAAAAAATTACGATCCCCACTCCAGTGAGTGTAACAGTAGGGAAAGTATTGGTTAGCGGAGGGGTACAAATTACTATTACCACTCCAGTGAGTGCAACAGTAGGGAAAGTGCTGGATAGCGAAGGGGCAAAAATGACTATTCCCACTCCAGTTAGTGCAACAGTAGGGAAAGTATTGGATAGCGGGGGGGGGGATAAAATTACTATTGCCACTCCAGTCAGTGCAACAGTAGTGAAAGCACTGGATATCGGAGAGGTAAAAATCACTATTCTCACTCCAGTTAGTGCAACAGTAGGGAAAGCACTGGATAGCCAAGGGGTAAAAATTACTATTCCCACTCCAGTGAGTGCTACAGTAGGGAAAGTGCTGGATAGCAAAGGGGTAAAAATTACTATTCCCACTCCAGTTAGTGCAACAGTTGGGAAAGTACTGGATAGCGGAGGGGTAAAACTTACTATTCCCACTCCAGTGAGTGCAACAGTAGGGAAAGTGCTGTATAGCGGAGGGGTAGAAATTACTATTCCCACTCCAGTGAGTGAAGCAGTAGGGAAAGTATTGGATAGCAGAAAAACAAAAATTACTAATAACATTGAAACAATAAAAAAAAACAAATCCTAAAAAATAAACAATATTTTAAAAATATACAATTGAATATATTAAACATATAAAAAGAACACATATTATAATGTTAATTACATATAACAAAAATCTACAAATATGATATTAAAAAAATACATTTATATACAATATTTATTTAAAAGGAACAAATATTCACAAACAAACAAATTATTAAAAACATAAAGGTATTTTTTATTCCTACCCTATAACACCACACCAATAAAAAAAAGACATCAACATTTTTATTGACATTTATTTCCATAATTAATCATGAATTTAAAATATATGATTAATAAAACAAGATAATAAACATTTATTGAATACACATTCTTTAACACTATAATATCCACAACACACACCTAAAATTAATTACACAATTACGATTATTAATTAGTAATTCATTAATTTAAATTAATTAACAAATAATTAATAATTCATCAATAAAAAATAAATTACTTCCCACCATTTACACATATAAACACCGAAAAACACACCTAAAATAAATTACACAATAATCATAATTCATTCCTAATTAATTTAAATTAATTAACAACTAATTATTAAACAATCAGTAATAAATTAATTTACACATTTAATACTATAACATCACAATTAAACAGATATTAATAAATGCAAATTATTCAATACATTTTATATAATTAAATTACTTCCCACCCAATTCCCCAATAAACCCACAACCTGCTATGGAACTAAAAACGCAAATTATAAAAAAAGAAATTAATAACTACTATAAAAAAATCAATAAAACGTATATAATTAAATTACGTCCCACCCTATTCCCCTAAAAACCCACAACCCACTACGGAACTAAAAACGCTAAATTCAATTCAAAAATAAATAATTACTTTAAATAACCAATAAAATGTATGTAATTAAATTACTTCCCACCCTATTCCCCTATAAACCCATAACCCGCTACGGAACTAAAAACACAAAGGTGCCGATTACGATCCGGTAAATAAATTCCCCGTACGACTCGTATCCGGTCTTTTTACCATACGAATCGTACAAGTGCCGTACTAACTGCCAATTACGATTCGCATGGGAAAAAGACCATACGAATCGCATTGGGAATAATTCCCCACACGTCCTCGGGTCGGAAAATGTGTCCGACACGTCCCCGGACGATTTACCGTACAAATGTGAAAAGTGAAGTCCGACCGCGGAATCACGATCCATCCCGTGCGTCCGCTGTTACAACCGGATGGAAAAAACACCGTCCGCACCGAACTCCCATAGCAACCATGGAGACATGTGCCCGCATACGTGCCGACCCCCCCCCCAAGCCCCCGTACGTTCGAGTCGAACCCCCCGTGTATGTACACCCCCACCCGTGTATGTACACCCGTGTACGTGTCGTACCCCCGTGTATGTACACCCGTGTATGTTCGAGTCGTACCCCCACCCGTGTATGTACACCCGTGTACGTGTCGTACCCCCGTGTATGTACACCCGTGTACATTCGAGTCGTACCCCCACCCGTGTATGTACACCCGTGTACGTTCGAGTCGTACCCCCACCAGTGTATGTACACCCGTGTACGTGTCGTACCCCCCTGTATGTACACCTGTGTACGTTCGAGTCGTACCCCACCCGTGTATGTACACCCGTGTACGTGTCGTACCCCCGTGTATGTACACCCATGTACGTTCAAGTCGTACCCCCACCCGTGTATGTACACCCGTGTACGTCTCGTACCCCCGTGTATGTACACCCGTGTACGTGTCGTACCCCCGTGTATGTACACCCGTGTACGTTCGAGTCGTACCCCCACCCGTGTATGTACACCTGTGTACGTTCGAGTCGTACCCCCACCCGTGTACGTACACCCGTGTACGTCTCGTACCCCCCGTGTATGTACACCCGTGTACGTGTCATACCCCCCCGTGTATGTACACCCGTGTACGTTCGAGTCGTACCCCCACCTGTGTATGTACACCCGTGTACGTTCGAGTAGTACCCCCACCCGTGTATGTACACCCGTGTATGTACGACCCGTACCCTCACCCGCGTACGTATGGAGCGTACCCCCACCCCAACAGTGTAAGTACGACCCGTACCCTCACCCGCGTACGTATGGAGCGTATCCCCCACCCCAACAGTGTATGTACGAGCCCTACCCTCACCCGCATATGTATGGAGCGTACCTCCACCCCAACCGTGTATGTACGACCCGTACCCTCACCCGCGTATGTATGGAGCGTACCCCCACCCCAACCGTGTATGTACGGACCGTACCCCCACCCCAACCTTGTATCTACGATGCGTACCCCCACCCGCGTATGCATGGAGCGTACCCCCACACCAACATTCTAAGTACGGAGCGCACCCCAGGCCCAAACATCACCACCTTCACACAACATCGCGCATGTACGAGTCGTACCAAGCCAGACACAAGGACAGCACTGTACAACAAAATGGCCCATGTACACACCGTACACACGCTAAAAACGCACGTACACAACCAGGACAAAGCAAAACAACACAAGAATACACCATTCGAATGGCACAAAGCCACAAAACATGTCCAACAACCACTAAAACAACACATTCACTGACCTGCAACTGCCAAAAACCAAAACAGAGGCCCAAAATACAACCACTCCTTATAACACACCCACCCAAAGTTCAAACACAGCCACACCCACCAATGGACCAATAAAAAGGGCCCACACACACAAACCATGAGCCTTTGCAACAGACTCACTGCTGCCAGACCCCACAGACAACCTACAGCACCATCCTAGAACCTTTACTACACCTTACACTTGCACACCTTCACACACACACCTTCACAAACACACCCACTTCACATTCACACACACACCTGCACAACCACACCCAGACACCCACAACCATCCACACACCCCCCCACCATCCACACCCACACCCCTCACCATGCCCACTAACAAGAATCCAAAGTTCACTAGCCGAGAGTTGGAGGTCCTTGTCGATGAAATCCTCAGAGTCGAGCCACACCTCTTTGGAACATTGGTCAGACAGACCACCATTCCTGAAAATACAGCCATGTGGCAGACGATCGTCGATGCTGTGAATGCTGTTGCGGACACCAGAAGGACCAGGCATGAATGCCAAGCCAGGTGGTACGATCTGCGGAGGAGGGTCCGAGCCAAAATGACCGACGACCACAACCAGGCCAACGTCACTGGAGGAGGGCCGCCCCGCAGACCCGTACACTACCATCCCTGGGAGGAGAGGGTGATGGCCATACTGCCGGTGGTGGCAGTGGACGGATTAGAAGGACTCCGAGACCCGGGTGAGTACACAAACAACTCACCTCACATGGGGGGAACGTCATCCACAACCAAACTCACAAACAGGCATGCAACCACCCCAAGCTATCGCATGACTCAACCACACTCCATGAACACGCACATGCCACTGGCGCCACCATGCCCCATGCACCCAGCTGGACAATGTCAAGTCACAGGCCACAGAAAACACCAACACATGACACGGTAAGCCGGATGGCGGGAGGGTGGGCCCAAAAAATCACATAGTGCAAATCAGAAGCAGACAACAATGCCCCCTGCCCATATGGCCTAGGTCACAGCCAGACAAACAGTGTGTCCCAACACAGGAATGACTTGCCAGCAAATGGCGGACGCCTTGCATCAACACATGGGGGTGAAGGCACGTTTTTGCACATGACAGCAGCTAATGAACAGCCAACACTGTGAAAGAGTGGCAGCACACACCACCACAGCAGCAGTGCAGACACAGACACTACACCCAATGGGTGCCTGGAGATCAGAAACAAACTCACATCAACAATCCAAGGGCCATTCAAAGATCTGCTAACAGTGTGTGCCCAGGAAGCTGGGCTGAGGTGACAGAGGGTGACACACAGAGGGAGGGAGAGGGGGACAGAGAGGGAGGGAGACACAGGGAGACGGACAGAGGGAGGAGGCTGACACACAGAGGGAGGGAGAGGGGGACAGAGAGGGAGGGACACACAGGGAGATGGACAGAAGGAGGAGGCTGACACACAGAGGGATGGAGAGGGGGACAGAGAGGGAGGGAGACACAGGGAGACGGACAGACGGAGGAGGCTGACACACAGAGGGAGGGAGAGGGGGACAGAGAGGGAGGGAGACACAGGGAGACGGACAGAGGGAGGAGGCTGACACACAGAGGGAGGGAGAGGGGGACAGAGAGGGAGCGAGAAAGGGACACACAGGGAGAGCAAATCAGCCTTGTGGTGTGTGGGAATGTCTGCTCGTCAGCAGGTGGACTGCGTGCATGTAGACAAGGGTGGCCAGTGCCAGAACCCCCCTCTTCTCCATGGCAAAACACAGGGCCATGTCACAACCTGTGCACAAGCACAACGACAGCTACCTGCATCATATAAGTGTGTGGAACAACTCCATGTGCCCACATACAGTGCTACACGGAAGGCGCCAATGCATGGCTCGCCACACCTGCCCACTCCACTGCTGACTGCAGTCACAAATGATGCAGCAAGTAAGACTGTGCCACACATAGGTAAAGTCGCAAAAGCTGTGCCCAAGGGACATACCCATGCACAAGTGCACTGTGAGTGGAATACAAGACATATCCAAATTCCCAGAGGAAATGTGCCAACTTTGAAACCAATGAAACATGGATGTTGCATGGAACAAAATTAACATTGTCTCTCTCACACACAGGTCAACGTCGTGGATCACCCCCAACACTGGGGGGGAAGACTCACAGGACCCGGCTCGGCGGGATGACGGAGCCACCGGCAGCGACGACTCTCACCACTCTGTGGACGAACCCGACCCCGACCAACCTGGCCCCTCTGGTGTCCAACCACCTGCAGCACCTGCGTCAGGTACAACTGGGCCAACCACCACCCCCACTCCTGCCACATCCCAGGAGACACCCAGGATCCCTGCCCCACCACCACAATGCAGCCAGGCTGGCCAGAAGGGACACGAAGTCCCGGGCACCCAGGAGGAGGCAGGCGACAACGCCAATGCCACCCCTCAGGGGTCCCGGAGACCCGATGTGCCCACAAGGGCAGGCCAGGTGCAAGTGGGCAGGGGTGGTGGGAGTGTAGGACGGCGGAGGCGCGAGCCTGACCGGTTGGCTGGGGAACCGGTATATTCCCATGTCCGAAACATCCTGGACACATACCGGCAGGACACCACGGGCATGGCCCAGGTTGTGTCCATCCTCGAGGAGATCAAGACCCAGCAGGCCCAGCAACATGCGGAGCAACATGCCTGTCTACTGCAACACCAACGGCGGATGGAGGACAGACAGGCTGAGCTCGTGACGGTGTTCACGGGAATTCACAGTACACTCCGTCGGATGGCCGACAACATGGGCAACCCTCCCTGTGCCATCAGGCGTAGAACATCACCACCCACAGTGAGGGATCAGGAGGAGGAGGAGACATCCGATGGAGCATCCCAAACATCGTCACGGCCTGCTTCTGAGGATCCCCGCAGGAGGGCGGGTCATCCACGGAAAAGACCGTGAGGGTCGGCGCAACAGCACCATCTCCCAGGACACTGGGCCTGGCACCTGGCCCACTGGACCAACAGCAGCACAGCAGCAAAAGACATTCTCTGCCACATGGATTAGCTGGTCACTGTCTGACCAATGTTGACAAAGACTGTGGCATGGACTCTGAGGATTTCAAATGGCAAGGACACCAACTCCCCTAGTGAACTTTGGATTCCACACACCCGGAAAGCCCCTCATGTCAACCCCCCCCCCCACCCCAACCAAAATAAAAAGTCACACCATGAAGAGAAGATGCCTACTGATTGCATTATTACCTTACATGTGTCTTGTAAAGTCTAACCATGCCTGAGTTCTCATATGACTTCAACCATCCACACCCTGGGGCCTGAGTCTGGCACCGGACACACATGGGTCACATTGTATTAGGCAAGACAGACATGACATGGAGCACCATACACACCCGTGATGGCCCCAACCAGCTGAGGGGGTGGCCGCACAACCGTGCCGACAGACATATTGAGTACAGCGACAGCCATGCGCAGAGGTCAGGGATCATGTGGAGTGTCCTGGGGGGCACCCAGGTATGTGTGGACAGGTGGCAGAACCATGTCCTGCAAGCTTGAGTCAGGTGGATGCAGAGAATGGTGGCCTGGCCAACGTTGGATGCATGGGGATGGCACATGTCACAATACCCACACAGTCATGGACATCATGCACAATACACAGTCTAATCCCACACAAACAGCTTGCATCTTGCTACTCTACACATAGACACATAGCCACTATCACGGAAAACCATGCCAGACATGCCGGATGCACCGTGGCAACACACCAGCATTGACTGAGAAGAGGCACCTTGGAGGCATAGGGACACCTTTATTAGTCATGTATTCGGGATTGCAGAGGCAACTCGGAGTACACATGAACGGGTCATGTGGAGTAACATGTGGGTCCAACACTGGCACCCCCCTTCTGCAGCACAAATGCGTGATAGCCATGGAACTGGCACACAAGTGTCAGCTAACAGCTAAACACCCCCTGCTGCACACGGAGAGCCTGCCATACACCATTGATCCGCTGATGTGGAAGTCCCACACCATGTCAAGCCAATGCAAACCGTATGTGTCCGAGGGCAGTGTAACACACATTGATGCCATCATCACATTCCACAATCCCATCACTGATGACTGTCAACAAGTCTGACCATCTATTCAGGTGTACCCAGCTGCATGTCATGTGTACCATGGTGATGCGACATGTCTGCAGAGGAACCAAACATCGACAGGGGCAGTGTGCATACATCGTAAACAACTGCCACACCCAATACACCCCTGATGCATCCCTTACCCTAAGGAGACTTCCAAACTTGTCCGTGCGTGTAACGCTGAGTCAGCACACGATGACGTGTCCATGAGGAATAGCAGTGCCACAACAATGCAACCAGCAGACGGCATGCGCAAGTACCTGGGGATGAGAGACACACAAGAAGTCAGCCACAAAAAGCACAGCCACTTGCATGTGCATGTACTCGACACATGTAAGGATGACAACATGCCAGGTCACAATTATGACTGGGGAAATACACTCATCACTGGCACCATCACTCCAGTGACACATCCACACACACCTCTGTTTCACGTGCCATACATGCAGATGGACACACACATCGCAACACATGCCACACAGGGACCAATGCGTGCACACACAGACACTGGTACTCACCACTAAGCAAAGAAGTCGCGTATGAGCCGACTCCGGATGTCCTCTTGCGGCTCCACATCCTCCACATCACTACTAGCCCCATTGCCGAGACCTTTGTCCTCCACGGGTGGATGGTCCTGATCATCTTGATCCAGGATGACTGGCACAGCTTTCTCAACTGCCATGTTGTGCAGCATGCAGCAGACCATGAAGATTTTGCAGACCTTTGCCTGGGCATATGGGAGGGCGCCGCCGGTCTTGTGGAGGCATCAGAATCGGCTCTTCAGGAGGCCAAATGTCCTCTCTATCACTTGCCTTGTCCGGCCATGGGCGGTGTTGTAGCGGAGCTGGGCCGGCGTGATGGGGTTGCGGAGAGGTGTGATCAGCCATGGCATGTTGGGATAGCCAGCGTCCCCTACATGGAAAGCACATGGACATAAGTAGGACAGGAGAAGCGGTCGCGCTGGAAGTCTACGCAAAATACAGGACAGACAGAGTGTACCCACCAACAACACATGCTTGTTCGTTGCGCAGCTGCGTCATCATTTCAGGCACCCTGCTACGCCTCATGATGTAGGCATCGTGTGCTGATCCTGGAAAACGAGCACAGACATGTGAAATCACCATGTTGGACAGACACACCACAAGGGCATAGATGGAGTGGTAGTGCTTGCAATTCCTGTACGCTACCTCCTGTGCCTGTGGTGGTACCAAAGCCACATGTGTCCCATCTATGGACCCAATGACATGGGGCATCCCTCCCAGGGCATAGAATCCATGCTTGACACCAGTCAACATTTCAGGGGTTGGGAAATGGATGAATTCATCCAGGTGAAGCAACATGGCCTCTAAGAAATCATGCAGCACACGGCAGAACATGCTCTGGGACATGCCACCAACATGAGCTATGGTATTTTGAAAGGTACCCGTGGCAAGAAAATGTAGGGCTGCCATTACCTTCAGCTTGGGTGTCAGTGCCGTAGGATACCTGTGCAGCGGTTGCAGGTGTGGTGCCAGCCTCGCCGTCAACTCCAGAATCAACGGTTGGGGGAAGCGGTAGCACCGGATACAGTCATTCTCCCGCATGGCAGCCAAGTCCGGAATTGGTCGGGGAAGAGGCGGCGCTCTGCAGTAATTTGGAAGTGACAAGGAAGAGTGAGTGCACTACAACAACAATTTGTTGGTGCTGAGCACATGTTAATCTGTCAATACACATATGCGACATACGGAGTCAGGTATGTGCCACATGCCCTGGACACGTATGGCTGCCAGGTGACACTCCTACAAAGACCCAGCTACACACGGAGATTGTGAACCTCCACATGCCATGGCATGGGATTAGCTGTGTCCCAGTGTAAGTGAACAGCCAGACGCAACACAGGAGTGACATACATCCACACATCAGCAGAAGTAGGATGTCGATTGCAGAGACTGGTGGCGGAACACTAGAGCCACAGGTCACATGACATTACACTAGGACAGCCCACACACCTTGCCATGGAGGTGTACATGTGATGACTCACCACACATTCATAGAGAGGATGCAGACATGTCCTTGTTACGCTACTCCGTGTCCCATGCATACATACGCACCTCACATCCGATACCACATGTGGCCTGGTGTGCAGAACAGTGTGCCATGTCCATCTACACACAGACACATGTTGGTTGCTGCAACAGCTGATGCTTTTGAGGGAGCTCCAACATCAACCTAATGGGAACCTCCCACACATACATGACATAGTCACATTGTGCACCGTGGGTAGTGACATGTCTGGTGTGGTAACCCCTGTAGCGGGCATCAGGGGACACTTGCGTGTGTTGTTGACCGTGCCATGCCAGTGACGCTCATCCCAAGTGTGCAGTACGACATGCACACATGTCAAGGGAGTTAAGGGCATGCCTGGCACACATTGCACCGTCACACATAACATCTGTACACATCTCATCATACATCTGGTGCCTTCTCCACTCAGGAGTAATGTGCCACATCACAGCCTTTCACACCTGTGCCCCACACATGTAGTACTGCCCAGACAATGCCTTGATGTCCATCCATGGACAAGTATGTCAGCCCTATTCCTTCCTGTGTGCTGCCTGTCACCACTGTGATGTGTGAAAGGCACCGTACATTCGCTAAGAGGGCCTGTGTACGTTCCCTATCACTATGGGAGTGCTGCCGTATGTGTACCCATAGTGATAGTGAGCGTACAGGCGTGTGTACCGTCTGTACCACTATGGGTGTTCTCGCGTATGCGTACTCATAGTGATAGTGAGCGTACAGGCGTGTGTACGGTCCGTATCACTATGGGTGTGCTCGCGTATGCGTACTCATAGTGATAGTGAGCGTACAGGCGTGTGTACGGTCCGTAACACTATGAGTACGCATACGCGAGAACACCCATAGTGATAGTGAGCGTACAGGCGTGTGTACGCTCACTTTCACTATGGGTGTTCTCGCGTATGCGTACTCATAGTGATACGGACCGTACACACACCTGTACGCTCACTATCACTATGGGTGTTCTCGCGTATGCGTACTCATAGTGGTACGGACCGTACACACGCCTGTACGCTCATTATCACTATGGGTGTTCTCGCGTATGCGTACTCATGGTGGTACGGACCGTACACACGCCTGTACGCTCACTATCACTATGAGTACGCATACGCGAGAACACCCATAGTGAGATGGACCGTACACACGCCTGTACGCTCACTATCACTATGGGTGTGCTCCCGTATGCGTACTCATAGTGATAGTGAGCGTACAGGCGTGTGTACGGTCCGTACCACTATGAGTACGCATACGCGAGAACACCCATAGTGATAGTGAGCGTACAGGCGTGTGTACGGTCCGTCTCACTATGGGTGTTCTCGCGTATGCGTACTCATAGTGATAGTGAGCGTACAGGCGTGTGTAAAGTCCGTATCACTATGGGGTGAACAGAACACCCATAGTGAGACGGACCGTACACACGCCTGTACGGGCCGTTGATATGCATTTGGGGTGCCCTAGGGCCCCGGGACGCACCGTACCTGTGTGTGAAGCTCCAAATTACATAGGGGACACATGAGGGTCAAGTATAAAGGCCTACATGCATGCTGGTTGTCATGGAGACCCAGTTTAAAATGTGAATTTTTTTAAGCAGGTGCACAGCAGTAGTCAGTTTGAATGAATCTACTTTGTTGCAATGTGCTTCTGGAGTTGACATCATGCTGAAGAAAAAAACACAATAAGAACCCACTGACTGTGCTAGGTTTGAAGGGATTGGAGGAAACATAGGATGCACATGTGAGTGACCAATCACTCTGTACTCCTGTGCATGAAACAGGCCAGCAAGGCAGATATAAGGCAGCCAGGTCCCATGAGGGAGCACTTGCCTGCACATCTTTGTATTCGACGACCCAGCTGCTGCTACTGATTCCCTGGAACCATGTCAAGGTCTGTGGAGAGGTCACAGCCTTTCACCCTGGAGGAGAACCTGGCTTTGCTGGATGTGATCCTCCCACAGTACCCCCTGCTGTATGGGCGACCAGGGTATCAGGTGAGTGCATAGTCCACTAGCACAGACTGTGTCCCTTTTTTGTGAGTGTGACTTCTGGCATTGTGTCCAGGTGTGACACACATGCTATGTACTGTAGAGGGTCCCAGGGGGGGGAATGCCTGATGTCTCCCAGCCAGAGCATGCTGTGGTGCATGTCTGCCGTCCTCACTAGCATTGTGTTTACTGTGACAATCACTGCATGGTGCATGCCACATTCTGCCTGTCTTGTCCTCCTGGGAATGTAGCCTCTACAGTCCTCATGTGATTATGTGGTCAGCCCAGTGTGACAGGTGACTGTACCCACAGATGTGTGTTAGTTCTGTGTACCTGTGCTGAGAGTGTCCACATGATGTGTTCGTACCCTGGACATCGGTGTGTGTGTAAGTCCCCTGTCATGTGGGTGGGTGCATATGTGGAGTGTAGCACCCGGGCTGCATGAGGGATGGATAGACCCTGCCCATGTGATGTGAGCAGGGAGCAGTGCTGTGTGTCTGACGTGCAGAGCCAGCCCCACACATGTGAGCCCCCCCGGCTAGTGGCACATGTGCAGAGTGAGGTTTGTCGCTGCATTTGGCAATGGCAGGTGAATGTCCTGTGCCTGTGTGTGTCTGTGTACTCTGCTGCGGTAGCGTCAGTGGCCTGTGGCATGTGACTGCTTAGAGGTGCTGCACATTATCCTGGTGTAGCTTGTGATGCACAGTGTGAGCCTGGATCAGTGATTGTGTAGTTGCCCTCATTCCACCTGTGTACTTTCAATGGCACGTACTGCTTTTGCCCTTCCCCAGAGGATCATGTCCCTATGACAAAGGTGCAATGCGTTGGATGCATACTATGCCTTGTTGTAAACAGCAAATTTGTTATAATATGTCTCTCTGTGACATGTGCCTGGTGTATTGATGTAGTGTCACTTGTTCATCCTCACAGGTAGGCGCCTCTGCCAAGAAGCAGATATGGCTGACCGCCGTCAGTGCCGTGAGGAGTGCGGATGGTCGCAAGCGGCGCCTGGCCCAGGTGAGGAAACGCTGGCAGGATATCCGGTGCTGGACGCGGAGGATCGCACGGGTCCTGCTGGGGGACTCACCTGAGACCAATAAGAACCGGGGGCGCCGCCGTCTGACCCACATCCACAAGCGTGTGCTGGCGGTGGTATTTCCAGACTTGGAGAGGCGCTTACAGGAGAAGCAGCAGCAGGAAGGGGGTAGGTACATGTGTGTTTGTTGTGTGTCACCAGCATTTGTAAGTGCACAGTTGCATGGATACACTGCCAGGGTTTAAAGGTGCTGTGCAGATCCAGTTACCCACAGTATAGCTGTGCTCTCCTGCCTCCCTTCCCCTCCTTGCAATATGTTCCCTGGTCTGTGTGTAGTCACTCCTTCACAAGGTAATGTGGGCTGGCGCTTTCTTCACGTGAACTATGCCTGTAGCATCATGTGTAGGGGTGGTGTGTAACAGGTTTGGGGACCTTGCCTGTGCCCTGTCCAGTTCAGTACATGTGGGTTCCATGTCAGTTGGCACTGATGCTGAGTCCAGACATGGGAGTTAGTCTCTCAAGTGTCATGCCTTACAGCGCGCATGTCCTATGTTGTGGCCTGTGACATGATGTGCATGAGTGTGCGATACGCATAGTGCAGGGATGGTGGCGTGTGTTGCAGTCATTCCCATTCAGGACCATGGAGTTGTGTGGCCACTACTGTCCCCTGGGGCATATTTTCTTAGGTGTCATGTGTGTCATCACAAAACGTGGACACTCTCAGTGTCTACAGCATAGGTTGTGCTCTGTGCCATTGTCCCCTGGCACCATATATATTGACGTGAAATGTAGTACAAGTGTCCACTGTACAGCCTGACCTGATTTTCCTTGTTCATAGTCACAGTGGCCAGTGCCTGTGTGTCTTGTTACAATCATCTGATGATGGCCATTTGTACATGATTATTTGGACAGGCGCACCTTGGGTATTTGGCGTCCAATCTTGCATTTATGCAGCCCCTGTGTATTTCACCCAGACTAAGAGATGTAAGTGCCACCTGTGTCTCAACAAATTGTCTCATGTAGGGGGTGGTTGGTGCGGGCCAAGCCTACATGTCAAAACAAGAATTCTCCTTGCTAGGTCTGGCCAGTGTGTGATGTTTGTCTGGACATACACTCAAGGTGCAGTGAGCCAGTCATGGTGGGCATGTTTTCAGTATTACCTATGCAGCATGTGCCTCAAGTTCATGGATATGGTCCCTCCTCATCCCTATTTTCGGCAACGCTGTGTGGTGCAGATGCGGTGCTGGAATGTCCCCAGGGCCTGGCTCCTATGTCAAACTCCATTTCATGTCATTTGCTATTGTGTCATGCTCTCCATGGATTTTCATTGGCATGGTGGGTCAACCAACTGTGTGTTGCATGCCCTACATCTGTACCTTGTTTTGTAGATGTTCCTGATCTTTCTTTGCAGGCTATGCACTGTAACCTATGTAGATTGGACTCATGTGACATATGTATACAGGTGTGTGATTAATTGCTGTCTCTTCACCTTGCCCACAGCATCGTCGGGGGACACGGAGGGAGACATGAGCACAGACGGAGCGGAGGGACCGAGCACCAGTGCCAGCGTTGACATCGTGGCTGGCACATTGAGTGGTACTGGGGCGGAGGAGAGTGAGGCCGAGGACCTGTCCACTGGCACGACAGAATATGAAGCTGACGGGTCCGAGGATGATCTCTCCGAGTGGGCGGAGGCTGCACCAGCAGCTGACAGCGGCACAACATCGCACCCCACCCCCTCCATTGCCATCAGCCACCTCCCACTTGCTCGTGTCCCTTCCCAGCGTGCCCGGTCACCACATGTCTCCTTCCTGCCAGGCACCGCACCCCCTGCCCCTGTCTCCACTGCTGCCGCCAATGCCGAGTCTGTGGACATCCAGCGGCAGTTGCAGGTTGGTCAGGCTGCGATCCTTAATGTCCTCCATGGTCACAGCCAAGTGCTGCACAACATGGAGGCATACTTGGAGGGCATTTTTTCATCGCAGGCTGACCAACGCCAGTTGCTGAGGTCCATCGACTCGACACTGACTGCAGCAGTTGGTCTCCTGCAGCGCTACGTCCCACCCCCTACCCCTCCCCATCCACACTTCCCACTCCCATGCCTGTCCCATGTACACCCAGACGTCAGCATGCACACACCACAACAGACACAGGCACCACACCAGCAGGGAAGGTCATATGCACACCTCCTGGCACGCACACACAGGGTGAAGTAGGCACACCCACTGGGTCGGGGGGCAAACGTAAGTCATGCAGCCAGAGTGGGAGTCCGCATTCCACCCAATCCACTCCCTCCAAATCCCCTCCCCTCAGCTCTCCTGGCCACATATCCGGCAAGGACTCCTTCATGGCCGCTCTGTCCCTGAGCCCCACTGTGACACCACCCCGCAAGCGGTCAAGGGAGTCCCCGGTCAGGGTGGTTGATTCCCCCCCCTGTCCACACCCTCCCCCAGTGGCGCTGCGACCCATCCCTCCGCCCCCCCCTTGGGGCCTGTGGTTCCTTCGGGTGCAGGGGAGACGCTGGAGGACCTTGCTAAGCTGTGCAGCGACATCCTGGCCTCCGCCTTTGGCCCTGCCCCACCCCCTGTGGTGGAGTCCTCCATCCCTGCACCCACAACGCCTACCCTTCGCCCTCATGTCCCTGCGGTGCCTGGTCCTTCCCCCCACATGATGCCCTCCCCGCTGTGGAAGACGAAGGAGTCTGAGTGTGCAGGCAAGCTAGGGGACACGCGTCCCACTGTGTCCCCCATCCAGCTGTGACTCATGGACTGCCCTATGGGCTTTGTAAATATTGAACGTGATCCACACACACATTATTTGAAAATGCTGAATAAAGCCTTTTTTTTTCCTTAGAACACTACTGCTTTTGTGGTGTTGCTGTTGGTGGGGCTGCTACATGATTTTGGGTGGGGATCATGTGTTGGGTGTGTGGGACTCTGCTTCCACCCCTCCTGTCTTTGGGCACTGCTGGGAGGACTCTGCACACACCCCTCCTGTCTCTGGGCACTGCTGGGAGGACTCTGCACCCACCCCTCCTCTCTCTGGGCACTGCTGGGAGGACTCTGCACACACCCCTCCTGTCTCTGGGCACTGCTGGGAGCACTCTGCACCCACCCCTCCTGTCTCTGGGCACTGCTGGGAGTGATAGGCACACACCCCTACTGTCTCTGGGCACTGCTGGGAGGACTCTGCACCCACCCCTCCTGTCTCTGGGCACTGCTGGGAGTGATAGGCACACACCCCTCCTGTCTCTGGGCACTGCTGGGAGGACTCTGCACCCACCCCTCCTGTCTCTGGGCACTGCTGCGAGGACTCTGCACACACCCCTCCTGTCTCTGGGTACTGCTGGGAGGACTCTGCACCCACCCCTCCTGTCTCTGGGCACTGCTGGGAGGACTCTGCACCCACCCCTCCTGTCTCTGGGCACTGCTGGGAGTGATAGGCACACACCCCTCCTGTCTCTGGGCACTGCTGGGGGCCTCTGCACCCACCCCTCCTGTCTCTGGGCACTGCTGGGAGGACTCTGCACCCACCCCTCCTGTCTCTGGGCACTGCTGGGAGGACTCTGCACACACCCCTCCTGTCTCTGGGCACTGCTGGGAGGACTCTGCCCCCACCCCTCCTGTCTCTGGGCACTGCTGGGAGTGATAGGCACACAAACCTCCTGTCTCTGGGCACTGCTGGGAGGACTCTGCACCCACCCCTCCTGTCTCTGGGCACTGCTGGGAGGACTCTGCACACACCCCTCCTGTCTCTGGGCTCTGCTGGGAGGACTCTGCACTCACCCCTCCTGTCTCTGGGCACTGCTGGGAGTGATAGGCACACACCCCTCCTGTCTCTGGGCACTGCTGGGAGGACTCTGCACCCACCCCTCCTGTCTCTGGGTACTGCTGGGAGGACTCTGCACACACCCCTCCTGTCTCTGGGCACTGCTGGGAGGACTCTGCACCCACCCCTCCTGTCTCTGGGCACTGCTGGGAGGACTCTGCACCCACCCCTCCTATTTCAGGATGTGTACGCTTAGAACATACACGGGTGTGGGTTGGCTACATGCATACGAGGTGGGGGTAGCGTCGGTACATACACGGTTGGGGTGGGGTTACGCTCCATATGTACGCGGGTGAGGGTAAGGGTCGTACTTACACAGTTGGGGTGGGGGTACGCTCGATACGTCCGTGGGTGAGGGTACGGGTCGTACTTACACTGTTGGGGTGGGGGTACGCTCCATACGTCCGCGGGTGAGGGTACGGGTCGTACATACACGGTTGGGGTGGGGGTACGCTCCATACGTCCGCGGGTGAGGGTACGGGTCGTACTTACACTGTTGGGGTGGGGGTACGCTCCATGCGTACGCGGGTGAGGGTACGGGTCGTACTTACACTGTTGGGGTGGGGGTACGCTCCATACGTACGCGGGTGAGGGTACGGGTCATACGTACACGGTTGGGGTGGTGGTACGCTCCATAGGTACGCGGGTGAGGGTACGGGTCGTACTTACACTGTTGGGGTGGGGGTACGCTCCATACGTACGCGGGTGAGGGTACGGGTCGTACTTACACTGTTGGGGTGGGGGTACGCTCCATACGTCTGCGGGTGAGGGTACGGGTCGTACTTACACTGTTGGGGTCGGGGTACGCTCCATACGTATGCGGGTGAGGGTACAGGTCGTACTTACACTGTTGGGGTGGGGGTACGCTCCATACGTACGCGTGTGAGGGTACGGGTCGTACTTACACTGTTGGGGTTGGGGGTACGCTCCATGCATACGGGGGTGGGGGTACGGTCCGTACATATCCGTCCCCACGCTATGTGATGCTTGTGCGGCCCGTACCCAGGCCTTTGCCACGTGGGTACAGCCGTCCCGCCATTGTTGGGGTGACATATGTGTGGGCGTGGTACGACTCGTACCCACGCTCTTAAGGCGTGGGTACGGGACGTACCTGTATTGTTGTGTTGCCGGTTCACGTCGTCAAGCACTTCCGTTGTGGCGGACGCTGGCTTTGCTGGACACGCCCCCACCCCCTCGTAGTGTCCAGGGCCGGGGGGTCAGGTATGTCCAGGGCATGTGTGCTGTGTGACTTTGGTGGGGGTTTTGTGGCCTGCCCCTGGTCCTGCCCCTCCCCTCTTTCCCCCCTCCCTTTGTTGTTCTGACCTTCTGCGTCCGAACCTGTAGAGGAGGTCGACTGCTATGAGGGCCGGGATGACACGTAGGTTCGGGTCCATGTCTGTCCGTCGCGTACAGGTACTCCTTGTTCGCGTCGTCCTGATTTCCCGGCAGTTTTTGGCAGCCGGAAAATATTCACCGTGCGGGATGACGTCGGTGCGAATCGTGATTCCTGGTTCGTGAATGGCAGGCTGCGTGCGTCCCGACGTCACGTCGGCGCTTTCCCGGATCACATTTGTATGTTTATTATCGTCTTTCGGGGTTTTGTACGATTCGTACGGAAATGGTGTTTCCGTGCGAATCGTAATTCCATGTTTGTATATTTTGACGACCAGGTACGCGTCGGACGGAGAATATGCTCCGTCCGACGGTTCGTACCCGGTTTTTACCGGATCGTAATCGGCACCAAAATGTAATTACATTTTTTTTTATTAACTTCTAAAATTTTAACGCATATAATAAAAATACAAACATTCTTATAGAAACAAAAACATCAAACATACATAACATTAATAAAAAATCGATATTTTTAACAAGTATATTTTTACAAATTATATTAAACACTTTGATATTTTTTAAATCGATATTACCTACCTAAAATAGATATTCTTGACCACAAGGATTTTACTGTCGATATTCCTGACCCACAATATTTTTACCAAGATATTTGTGCAGTTTGATATTTTTACCAAGATATTCTTTCTCTGCACTGTCCCTCGCAGCACTCCACCAGTCCGGATTTGGTGATGGTTCGCTGGCTTGCCTTGTAACGAGCTCCCGGTCAAACCTCTGGAAGTCAAACTTCGGTTGAAGGTGGGTGGCTTAACTCTCTTCTACCTTCAGACTTAGAAACTTTTGCAGAGCGTTTTCTCCCAGGTTCTCTCAATGCTCTTCACCAGGCCAGATTTGGTGAGGGTACTTCATCTTGGGTTTGAACCAGCTACCAGTCAAACTCTGGAAGTCGGACATCCGGAGCTTTTCAGCAGGACGAACCTAGAGGGCATGTTGGCTCGCGGTTGAGGGTTGCTGGCTTGGCAGGCCAGGTTGAGTTGGTCCTCTTATAAAGAATTTTTCAAAGTTTCTCCAGAGTTCTCCAAACTTCTGGAACTTCTGCCTAAAGTTCAACTTCAATTCCCACAATCCACTTGGTCAAAACCCTTACAAATCCACTCGAGTCATTCTAACCTGGGGGTTCTTGGTGGTGATGGTCCAGGTGAGCTCTGTTAACCTGCAGCCTGCAGGGAGTCCACTCTTTAGTCCTTTTGAAGCAGTTTTGATCCACAGTGTTGCAGTTCCAGATTATGCAGCAGGCGCAGCCTGTCACAGTGCAGAGCCTGGTTGGTGCAAATCGAACTTCCAGTATGGACCCTTCTTCTTCCGTGGTTTCCGTGGTTTCAAGCAGCAAATCTGAGAGGCACTGCCCTGCTCAGATACTTATACAATGTTGTCTGGGGTAACACAGAAGGGCACTCCTGTCCAATGAGGTGCAGGGCAACACTCTAGAGCATGACCCTTTTCTCCAAAGTGTGGCACAATGATCTCACAGAAAGCACTATTTATCTAAAATTCAATATGGCTGTAGTCTCAGCGGAGGCAAGAGCTGGCTAAATCATCTTCCAGGATGGCTCATCTCCATAGGCTTCCTCCCCCTGGCATCTGCACATTCCTTCCTTGAGCCTGCCATCTGGCTAGGTTCAGAGGGGGTGGGAATAGATGGACCTGGCTTCTTCTGCCAGTCCCCCTGGGCCTTTGAGCTCATGGTTTACGACCCCTCCCCCTTGCTCTGGCATTCCTATGCAGCAGAGCCCTCTCCTTCCAGAATGGCTATTCACTCCAGGTGCCACCTATCACTTCATCAAAGCAGCCTGGCTAATCCACTTAACTTTGACCAATCAGGACAGATCACCGGAAGGCTACATTTTGGCTTACAGACAAGAAAGTCTTATAACTTCTTTTCTGTTCATTTCATGATTAATTCAACAACAGCATATTGCTGGATTTATCAATACCATTCTTCTAAGTCCTTGGATGACATTTTCTGTACAGCCTAGCCTTAGTATAATATAAATAATAGCTGATTGCAAAGTTAACCTACATGGCTGGGGGCCTACAATATGGGAAAATGAACTGGGCAATTTCTCCAACATCAGGATTTATAAAACATCTTTTATAGGGATCCTGCCGAGACCAAAAGGACTCCCCACCCCTGAAACACCTAGCAGAGATGCTAGGGGTTCTGAATATGTACAAATATTGCACATCCTCACTCCACAGTGCTCCTAGCACAAAAGTCGATTTTGGGAAGCACGTTACTACAATGAGGGGAGTGAAATGTGTAATTTCACTTTCCCCAAGGCATATAAAACCTATTTTATAAGGGTCCTATTTATAAGTACCTGACCCCCACCCCTCCACCCCAGGGACACCTAGGGGAGACCATGGGGGTACCTATTACCTAATAAAATATTGCAGTTTATTAATTTTCAAGTGCCCCAAACATCATTGGGGAGAGGAGTTTGTCTAACGGCTAGGGCGGTTGACCTCAAATTTGGGGAACCGGGTTCGAGTCTTGGAAAGGATGCGCAACATCCTGTGATTCAGGGCAAATCACTTAATCTCCCCGCGCCTAACAAAAAATGAATGTATCCTCATGTAACGCAACTGGTGCTCGTGTAAAGCGCTCTGAGACCCTGTTCCCTCGGGTCAAGTTCGCACTATATAAAACTCTGTAAAAAAAACAAAAGTTGAGTTTGGGCACAATTTACATTTTAAAAGTAGTCCTGCAACAGAGGGCTTTAGCAGTGCACACATGCAAGAGCAGAAAGGGCTGCTGGCCTCTAAACTGCCATGCCCTCTTGCATACTAGGGACTTAAATGTAATTTTATCCCCTTTGCCCTAGTATGTACTAGGGCCTTATAATGGAGGTCATAGTAATCATAGGGGCACGCTAACCCATAGTGTATCCTAGTGTTTGTAGGTGAATTCAGCGTGTTCTAAGGGTGTTTTCAGCATAGCAATGGCCCTGGGCCTGGTTAGGCAGAGCCCAGGGACAGTCAGAGTCAGTTACTACTAGTACCAGTCAGCAAAGCAATGGGGTGCACAGGGCAAAGGATGAATTTGCAACACATGCTATGTGGCATAAAACTCCACAAGAAGGCCATCTGTCCCTAGGACCTTCCCACGGGCTATGTATCGGATCTCAGCCCATATTTCCTCTTCGGTAATGTCTCCCCCACTGCATCCACATCCTTTCAAATCAGTCCAACCCCCACAAGAGGGGTAAGCCACTCATCAACAGTGCGATCCTGCAGAGAGGGACAAGCTTCATATAAATGGGAGTAGAAGTATGCAAAGGACCGATTTATATCTCCCTGAGTGTATATGTGAATTTTGTTTGGAGTGAGCAATTCCAGGATCAGAGAACTGCGACAGGAGGATTTGGCCAACCAGGCCAGCAATGGGCCAGGCTTGCCCCCTCAGTATGTGCCCTGACCATATAAGCCTTGTGGTTGATGCAGAGAAGACGCTCCACATGGTCAGCCACTTTCTCCTTAACTTCCAGCAGGTTCTGCTGCAGTTCCGGTTGGTCTGGGCACCAGCACTCTAAATCTCTAAGTGTCCGTTCATGGTCAACAATTACCTGCAATAGTGACTTCTGGATTTCCAGGGATTCGGACAAGCAGCAGCCCCTAATGACTACATTAAAGGCTTCCCATTCTACAAGTGGGGAGGTAGCCGCACCAGTATTGTTGTCAAAATAGTTCTGAATACCCTCCCAAATCAAATCACGAAACATGGGGTCCTCCAAGCTCACCACCCTTGTATTGCTTAATCATACTGTGGAGTCCCCTGACATTCCAGGTAAGGAATTTGTAAGTACAATAATCATCCCCCATCAAGAAATATCAATGGACCATCTGTTCCCATGAGATAAGCAGGCGTTGGCAAATGGCCACAGAGTCACAACCAGGCAAAGTGGGGAATGGGAGGAAGCAGCCGCAGGTACCCAGAAATCCCATAGAACAAATAAAACTACCCAACACCCTCACCCCAGGACAGTAAGGCAACGACCCCCTTCCAAACTAAAAAGAACAAGTAACTAATTGGTTCCGTAGTTCAGAGATAAACCTACGATCTGAATTGAGGGTCAGTAAAAGTGAGATATAGCACCCCTAACAGGGGAGGAGAGCCCCGACAGGTCCCCCCCCACCCACGACCGTGAGTGAAAAGAGGAACACCAACCCAGCGGAATCCTTCAGCAGAGAAAATGGGGGTAAGCCTTCCCTTCTGACTCACTGCAGAGACACCCAACAGTTGTCTGGATACGAAGAGCACGGAAACAAATGATGGAAGGAGAAGAGATCAGAAGAGATAAAACATGGAAATATAAAGAGTACAAAAGGGCATAATGCTTCAGGTCCAATACATCCGATATGATTCCTGCAGTCTGTGCGTGACGCCGGGCAAGTCTCACCTTCGGTGACAGTTCAACTGGGAATACGACTCCGTGCCTGCGTCGGGCCCCTAGATGCATTCCGTTCTACAGGTGAGTGATGATCTGTACTAGAGACTGTGACTCTAGCAGCTGCCTCTACGGCATTCTTACGGTCCCTACACACATGATCGGAAGAGGGAGCCCCACTTCTTATCCACCTGTTCAAAAGTTTGTTATGCGACCATCGAGTATGACCTCTCAGATCTCTGGCAATTCAAGCCAGTTCCATACTTCCTCTGGCTCCAGGAAGAACTTTGTGCCCTGATCAGTGATGGCCAACAGCCTAGTGGGGTAGGGCATAGCGTATTGGATACTGAGGTCTATAGGTTTGCTTTAAACTTCCAGAAATGAGGCGCTTTGCTTCTGCACAGCGACAGTGAATTCAGGGAACAGAAGTACACAACTGTTGTCCATCATCAGCTCCCTAAGGTTTCTGGAGCATTTAAGGATGTAGTCCCTATTCTTGAAGTGGAAGAGAAATGCCACAATAGGCCAAGATAGTCTGTCGGGGTGGTTTAGTTCTCTCAAGTGCGAAAAAGGGGGGCTAGCTTTCTGGTGCTACTTTCTCCTGTAACCAAGTCTCTAGCAAGGCTACCCACCCTGTCCTCACCCTCTGCTTTGTCTGGCACACCCACCACTCGTATATTGTTTCTGTGGGCACGACCTTCAGAATCCTCAGTGTGGGCCTCAAGAACACACACACACCCCAACAAGCCGTCCATCTGAGTGGATAGATGTTTGATTTTGGTGACCAGTTCCTTCAAGGTAAATTCAGTGGTGCCAAATCATTCTCCCAGCTTACAATGGTCATCCTGGAGTAGGCCTATGTCTACCACCACCATGATTTTAAGGGTGTCTTTTGAGTCTTTGATTACTAGGAGAATAGAATCCAATTTATCCTGTGAAAACAACACTGGGTAATTGGGCGAGCAAGTGTCGTCTAAGGAGGCAGGGGATTCTGAAGAGCATTGTTGCAGGGCCTTTTTCCCTCAGGCAGGGCACAGCATGGCGAGGCGTAAAACAAAAAGAGGGCAAGGAGAGAATCAGGTGTAGCATCCAGTTGCCAATGGAGGCCAAGACGGATGAGTCCCTATAATGTACGCCCACTCCTGGATGTCACTGTGTCGTGGAGCAGAAGAGCAGCATTACACAGCACAACACAATTATTCAAACAGGTATGTATACTCTGGAAGTCCCACATAATGAGAAAGGCCGATGGGAGCACACGGAAGAAATACTCAACACAATCCTCGCCAACTCCACGAACTCCAAGGAACTCTTAGTGTCATACAGGACTTCACCAAACCATGCAGCGAAGCCACGGACATCACCCCATCCTAAGACCTCTGCGACAAGCTTGGAACTTACTTCCACCTCAAGATCAGGACACTCTACGACAACTTCGCCAACCACACACAAGGCGCCACAGCCGGCCCCCGCACCCCATGGACACCAGCCAGCCCACCATCTCCAACTGAACACCTATCATGACCGAGGACACTGCCAAAACCATGAAAAGCATCCACTCAGGGGCACCCACAGACCCCTGCCCCCCACACATCTACCACAGGGCCGCGGACACCATCGCACCCGAACTGCAACAGACAATCAGTACCAACTTCACATCAGGCACTTTCCTAGACGACTGGAAGCACCCGGAAGTCAGACCCCTGCTCAAGAAGCCCACGGCTGACGCCTCCGACCTCAAGAACTACCAGCCCATCTCACTCCTCCCCTTTGTAGCCAAGGTGGTAGAAAAAGCAATCAACGGGGAACTGACACGACTCATGGAATAGAACGCCATCCTCGACCCGTCCAGATTCGGATCCCGAAGCAACCACAGCACCGAGACCCCCTACTCGCCGCCACAGACGACATCCGCACCCTTCTGGACCGAGGCCACTCCACAGCCCTCATCCTCCTCGATCTATCTGCAGCCTTCGACACCGTCTCTCACCGCACACTATCTGACAGACTACACGACGCCGGCATACAAGGAACTGCCTTGAACTGGATCCTATCCTTCCTCACCGGAAGAAGCCAAAGAATCAGACTACCACCCTTCCTCTCTGCCCCCACAGAAATCACCTGCGGAGTCCCACAGGGGTCATCACTGAGCCCGACCCTCTTCAGCATCTACATGGCCCCCCTCGCAGCCATCGTCCAACAGCACAGCCTTAACATTGTATCCTACGCCGACGACACCCAGCTCATCCTCTCCCTCACCAAGGACCCCACCATCGCGAAACTCAACTTCAAGAGAGGAATGCAAGACGTCACAGTCCTTGGAACCACCCATTCAGCATGGGACAACACCTGGTAGCCCCCCCGCCCTCGGAAGCCTACCTGCCCCCTCAGACCACGCCAAAAGCCTCGGCATCGTACTCGATTCGTCGCTCGCCATGAATTAACAAGTCAACGCTGTCACCTCCAGCTGCTTCAACACCCTCCGCATCCTTCAAAAGACCTTCAAATGGATCCCTCCTGAGTCAAGGAAGACAGTCACCCATGCACTCATCACCAGCAAACTGGACTACAGAAATGCTCTCTACACCGGCATCAACAAGGCCTTACTCCGCAAACTCCAGATGATACAGAACACCGCAGCCAGACTCGTCCTCGGCATCCCCCGGCACAAACACATCAGCCAACACCTGCGGAAACACCACTGGCTCCCGGTGGAGAAGAGGGTCCCTTCAATATCCTCACCCACTCCTACAAATGCCTTCACAACAGTGGACCTAAATACCTCAACGACAGAATAAACTTCCATGTACCCTAAAGAAACCTCCCGTCTGCCAACCTCGCACTATCCGAAACCCCGCGCATCCACAGGGCCAGAGCAGGTTGAAGATTGTTCTCCCACATTGCGGCCAAAACCTGGAACGAGCTACCAACAGACATCAGACACCCCCCCTCCCTGAACACCTTCAGGAAGACCCTCAAGACCTGGCTCTTCGGCTGAATCGGATCTGTGCACCCCCCCTTCAGCGCCTTGAGACCCTCACGGTGAGTAGCGCACTTACAATTCCCTGATTGATTGGTAATCAGGATTTGGTGGGGTACGCCCCCAACGTAATCTCCAGTAGCATGAGCAGTAGGAATGGCCTCGCAAAGGGTCAGTAACAGCACATTGTAAGGGATAATACAAAAAAACACGGTAAGGAAAGAGTCTCAGGAATTGCCAAGACACCAGTGAGGTCTGAAGGATTCACAGAGGGACTCCGGGGAAGCAATCAGCTGTTAGAACCCATCTAGCTTGATCCAACATAAGTCACATGTGAGTGCGGGGGCAGGGACTATTTGGTCACTTCCAGATAGTGCAAGGTCTCCACCATGAAGCCATACAGCTGTAAGGGGCCCTGGGATGTGGGCAATGAGTCACTCAGGAAAAGCAGTAGTCATGGAGTTCCTGCAATGAGGCGAGTCACCGTTGTCATGTCAGAGTCAATAACAGCAGTTGGAATCCCCGGGACCCCAGACTTCAGAAAGGCTCAGAACAATTTCTGTAACTGCCCCCAATGCGAGTTTAAGGCTGGGCAGGAGGGGCCCCAAACAAAGGTCTCTAACTAGGGCCTGTAAATCCAGGTCATCACACCTACTGCCGGGTGTGAGAGAGCAGGGTGGTGCCCTTATTGGGGATGGATCTTCTGAGGCAGCCTGAAATTACACCTAGATCCTAGTCTATCACAAACAGTGATTTTTATCTGACACTATGGGGCAGATATACAAGCCCCTTGCGCTGCAGAATGTCACTTTTTGTGACGCACTGGCAGCGCATTTCTCTGCCCCATATTTACAAGGACAGTAAGGGCCCGATTCACAGAACTAACTTAAGACAAAATCCTAAACTTACTACTTTTGGTATTCACAGAAGTTAGGATTTTGTCTTAAGTTTGTCTTAAGTCTGTCTTAAGTTTGTCTTAAGACAAACTTAAGACAAAATCCTAACTTCTGTGAATACCAAAAGTAGTAAGTTTAGGATTTTGTCTTAAGTTAGTGATCGGCCCTGATAAGCCACCCTGCATGGCTTTTTCCTGTACTTGTAAATATGGCGTGAAAGGGGCGTTCCATGGGTGTTGCTGTGGGTGTTCCCACACAACACCCATGGCAGACACAATTCCAGATTTACGAGAAATCGTAAACCTGGAAATGCGTCAGTTTGCTATGCCATCCCAGGGGTGGCGTAGGCAGGCGCAATGAGTAGAAATGTTTTCATTTCTCCTAGTTTTTTTTTCTTTCAATGCATGCTGCATTCTACAGCACGCATTGAAAGAGGAAAATGCCTGTAGTGATTGTTTATGTGCAGGAAGGTGCCCCTTCCTGCACAAAAACAATCTCCCCATTGTGCAGGCATCTTTTCACCATGGTGCAAGGGTGCCTGCGCCGGCGCATGCCAACTATTTGTGCGCCAGCGCAGGGGAGAGCACAGGAATGCAACATATCATTGTAGATATGTCGCATTCCTGTGCTCTGAAAGTGCCGCAGCATGGCGCAGCCAAAGGGCTTGCAGTGCCGCGCTGCGGCACTTTCTTGTAGATCTGCCCCTATGTGTTTTTCTGGTGCTCATTGATCTAGAACTCTAGATAATCCATGTCACTGGTTCCCCTGATCTGATTTCAGCCTTTTTTGTCTCTTTGCATAGTCATGTTTTCATATTTTCTATTTTGATTTATATTCCAGGACAATAGAGGTGTTTGGTGTTTATCTTCGTGAATGTGTTTGTAAATGTGTATGGTTACAACAATTTAAAGAGAGGACCTTTGGACAAGGCAGTGACTCTCACTTTCTCATCACAGTAAATCAACGGCGGTCAGGCTCCCTTTATAAATACTTACAGAAAGCCCTGCACATGTGCTTCCATCAATTTAGAAAACTGAGCACAACCCACATAGCTTACCTTGGGACAGCTGCAGTACTCCACCAGGCCAAAACCGGTGCTGCCACTTACATCAAGGTGGTTTAAAGGAAGGGTATGCTTGGTTCTTCGCCTTCCAAGATTGAGTCTGCAAAAGCTGAGGGATATTTTCTACTCACATCCTTGGCAATATATCCCTCCCAGTTCTTTTATGAATTGAGACAGCTGACTATAGGGTAATCTGGTATGGCACTGAAACCATGGTAGTAATGAGGACATAAAAAAAAAAAAAAAAAGATATGATATGACTCAAAATGCATTTATTCTTTCTCTAACCCACAGAAATAACAAACCAAATAATTAAGCATATGTACAGTGCCACTAACGTAGGACCCAAGCCCTTCGGGTAGGAGCATTGAGCATGCAGACGTGTTTTGAAATAATTGCATATCCACAGCACTCACTTTAGACTCCAATTTGCATATTGTCACCACCTTCGCAGAAAAAGCACATTAATACGCAGCACTGATCAGAGCACAATGCAATAATGAGGAGAAGCGGGTGTCTCTCTTTTTCTTTTTTAGCTTAAAATGCTTTATTGAGGAAAGAAAATACTGGATTGCAGGAAGATATTGAAATATACAAAAAGGAGATACTTCATAATGAAAACAGCTTTGATAACTAAGAAATAATGTAAGAGAAGGCATGAAGCACAAATATAAGTTCCATGTAAAATAAGACATATCTCTCAAATAGAGTAAGGATATACTTTGCATGTATTAATAGTAGCAATTTGTGTGTTTTAAGAGTTTATAAGTAAAAGGGGAAAAGTAAAAGAAGGGAAGGACATTGACTATACTGAATAAATTCAATATAGGAATAAAAAGGAAAAGAGTATTTCAGAGAATTAGAGAAATGAGATAGACTAGAGGTAGACTGTGAGTAAATACCTAGGTAGGGTAAAAAATTAGAAAGGAAATCTAAAAAAATCAAGGAGGTTTAGAGACTTCAACATTTCTGATATTGTTTGTGAATTGATTTGACAAATAGGAAGTCAAAGGGAGCCATAGTAAATCTCTCTTAATGGCTATCTGTAAAGTGGGTGCATATGCTGTATCTATTCTGTGGTTATAGCAAGTCAAATTCCACCATGTGAAAAAAAAACATTATTAAAGATCTTCCAATTAGAGGTAATACCCAGAAAGGCCACTGCCAAAATACTATCTACCAACATACCTTTTACTTTATGTCAGAACCATATGTCTGAACATCCTCCAAGAAAATTATGTGTTATGTTAAAATGAGACGAACTAGAGAAGAGTTGAGACAGCTTACACCAAACTTGCTTCCAAAAATCATAGGGTTTTGGGCACAGAAAAAAACAGATGAAGAAAGTATTCATTTGGTGAATTGCAATTTCAACAATTGCTATTGTTTATGAATTTCATTTTGATTAATAAGCAGAGAGTTAAGAGCAGACTATTATAAAAGGAAAACATGGTCTGAGTGGTGCTGGCAGAACAAGAGATATGATGTTTTTTAAGCCATTATTTATTCCATAGAGTGATAAGGAAAGTAGACTTGAGGCCCTGTTCCCAGGCTATTCTAATTTTGTTTTTGGCCCTATCCAAGTCTGAGGTAGAAAGTTGTTTATATAAGAAAGCTGCTTTAACTTTTGTGGAGAAACTTTAAGATGTTTAAGCATCACAAAGAGACTGAAATGAAGCAGGAGAGAGTTCTATACCATTTTGTTGAAGGATGTCCAAGAGCAGAGCATATTTGTGTCTGTGAGGGAGGGGAACTTGAAAACAAGTACATTGCTCCTCGAAAAAAATAAACTGATTATAAAAAATGACCTAGGAAATTGATGTAATACCATTTGACATCCAAGAGGACTACTTAAGATCTTTGTTATCTATGGTGATGTTAGGATTGCACCAGATAGTGGATAATAAAAAGAGCAGGGAAGGTGTGTAAAGCTGGGAGATAAACCTTTTAGCAATATGACTGGACTGGCTGAGTAATGGAGAGTACATGGACCAAGGTGTTTGACCAATGAGAGCAATGAAGAAATGAGAAGGGAGAGATTAAAGAAAGCTCGATAGAGCGCCAAAGAGGAGAAAATAAAGAAGTTGATTAACTAAAGAGGACCAGATCTGCTTCAGGACAAAAGCGGAATGATATTGAGAAATGTTGGGGAAATTGACATTGACATTTATTTTTGGCTTTTTGAGTTTGGATAAGGAGAGCCGATCCGGTCGCTTGTTTCATAAGAACTTGGATAATAAACCATCAATAGACCTAAAGATACTTTGGGGTAGCCAGAGAGGAAGCATCTGCAGGTAAAAATTAATAATGGGCCACAGCATCATCTTAATATTGTTTAATCTACCCCACCAGGACAGATATAGAGGGTACCATTTAGAAGAGAAGTCAGAAAGTTTTTGTTTTAAAGCGTATACATTGGTTTAGTGATCCTTTTGATGGAGGGAGCATATAATATCCCTAAACATTTAATCCTGGAGTGATTCCACATGAAACCAGTATCCATAAACATATCCTTGACACAAAATTTGTTGAGAGGCATAACTTGAGATTTATCTAAGTTAAGTCAAGAACCGGAAACAGAGGAATAGTGAGACAGCAACAGAATAAACTCATTAATTGAGGAAAGTGGGTCTGAAACATAAAGGGCCTCATGTAGGTAGCTAAATACCGGTCGGTAACGGACGAAATTCGGTAAATATCCCGTTACCGACCGGTATTTAGGCATTTGAGATGTAGGAGGCATGATTTAAGGATTCGGTAATTTATCGAATCGGTATGGGATCGGTAAAATACCGAATCGGTAAAATACAGATTCGTAAATTACCGAATCCTTAAATCATATGTAGGGAGCACTCAAGTGAGTGAATTTCAGTAGTAAGGATTCGGTATTTAACACCAACTACAGGTTGATGTTAAATAACGAATACCTTTCAAAAAGCTAAATTTGGCTGCTTTAAAAGTGTCATGTGGAAGACATACATGCCCTTAGGGCATGTATGTGCGCCACATGTGCACACATGCACGTATCAGGGGTGCAACAGGGTGTCAATGTGACACCCTGCCACCCATGATTATGCTTCCCCTATTACCAATTCGGTATTTACCGAATCGGTAATAGTAAATGGCTTCCCATTCATTCCTATGGGCCTCCAGGCCCATAGGAATGAATGGGAAGGGATGCATTATTACCGATTCGGTAAATACCTATTCATAAATACCGATATTTACCGACTCGGTAATAATTACCGATTGTTTACCTACATACTATTTACCGATTCATAAATACTGAATCGGTAAAATTCGGTATTTATGAATCGGTAAATATAATTTATCTACATATGGCCCAAAGTGAGATATAGTCTGTATAAGCAGTGAATTTTATGTTCAACCTTCTGTGAGAATAACCAGTGAGAACCATGGATCTGTGCAAAGATTCTATGAATGGTTCCAAAGCGAGAATAAGGAGTAATGGACAGAAGGGACAACCCTGTCTGGTGCCTCAAGTGAGGGGAATATATGGAAACTGGAGACCATAGGTAGAAACAAAAGTGGAGGGAGAGGCATAGAGAGTTTTGATATATTGCAAGAATCTAGGACCGAAACCATGCCAGGTAAGAGCTTTAAAAAGGAAGTCTCAATTGACCCGATCAAAAGCTTTTTTGGCCTCTAGAGTGACAGCCGCGAAGGGGGAATTGATTTTGGAGGCGCAGAGGAGTCATGAATGACTTCTATTTTAGACCTCTGCTTTTTGACTTTTAAATAGTTGGCTAACATATTACTTGCTTTATTGGAACTGCTATAGTGCTTGCATTAATTTTAAGAGCAGTATTACCATTATCAATGGAAGTTATGTTAAACTTCTGTTGTACTTGAATACTTTGATCTAGAGCTTCTAGGGGACTGTTGGACCTAGCGTCCTCTAGATAGCTTGACTCAAGCAGGAAGGCTTTCCCTCCCGGCTCGCTTGTTGCACTTGCATTACACCCATCTTCCACTTCAGCGCTGCACCACCCAAAAAGGACACTACACCGATTAAATAAAACTGGTAGATATTTCCTTTTTAATTGCGCTCAATCAATTCTAACCATCACATGACAGGTGCACATTTTTCATAGTATTTCAGCCAGCAATACACTTCCTGGTTTTACTTCAGTACAGTTTCCCCACCATAAACTCTATCAGGAGGATCAATCCAGCCTCTAGGCGCTGGAACACCCTAATTAGTTTCCCACTCGTAGTGCTCCCCACCATGGACTTCTGGACCTTAGGCGGTGGTATACGACCACCCTTCTACCATTGTGCGCTATTCTGCCACTAGTCGGTAGCTTGGAAACAGACTATTGACGTTGGACATGTACAGGAATTCTCTATGTGCTGGCGAGCTTACTATTACAGATATACCCTACACTTAACCTCTCCTTGGTACTAGCAAGGTTGCTTTACAGTTAATCCTTACTCATGAACTCCTCTCGGTACTGGCGATTTGGCTTAACAGTTAAACATTACTTGTGAACTCTTCTCCGTACCGGCAATTTGATTAAACAGTTAAACAGTACTTGTCAATTCTTCTCTGCACTGGCAATTTGATTAAACAGTTAAACAGTACTTGTCAATTCTTCTCTGCACTGGCAATGTTGCTTAAACAGTTAGACATTACTTGTGAACTCTTCTCTGTACCAGCAATTTGGTTAAACAATTAAGCGTTACTCGTGAACTCTTCTCTGTACCGGCAATTTGATTAAACAGTTAAACAGTACTTGTCAATTGGAGCTGCCAGGCCTTTACCTTACTTGGTAACCCCCACCCCTCCTTTCCTTCCCTCAATCCCAGCTTACGGTTCAAGTTTGGGGTTCTCCTCCACCGGGGAGGACCGGCGATGCTGGTAGGGTGATTCCCACTTCACGCGGGACAGACGAGGAACGTGGGCTGGGCAAGGGAAGTCCCAAAGGGGGGCCAAGCACGGGGCGCACCCACCAGCCACCTCCCCCAAGGATTCCCCTGAGGCGAGGACTTTTCACGGGTAGGGGGGGCTCCTCACACCAGCGGTGTCACTCCGGACGCAGAGTCGTCTCCGGACCCCACACGGCTCCACAGACAAGGCGCTGCCTCGGCTCCACTCCGCTGCTCCCTTGATCTACGCCCGCGGCCGCCTGAGGCAACGCGGCTGGCGGGGAGGAGGGGGGCGCGGCTTACTCCCTCTTTCGCCAACTAAGAGGCGGTGCTTCTGGATCGGCACTCGTCAGGTGACGCGGGGCAGGCGCTTCACAGCCTTACGCGACCTCTACTTCCTGATTGTACTTCGCCTCAGGCGTGTCCTGACGCTCTCCTCAGACCTCTCAATCGCAGAGGGGAGTGCTCCCAGCAGGGACTGCTACTAGGGGGGCTAGAATTAAGGGGGCCACTTCCCTCCCAGGCAGTCTATTTAGCCAATCAATTGCTCTTTGCAGACTCTCAGTCACCCTCCCAACAGGCAGGTCTGGGGGACAAGCGCTAAGCCTTGTCCGATCTAGAATCCTGGGCACAATAAGGGTGAGAGAGATAGGGCACAGGACGGCGCTCTCCCCAGAGGTGCTGACCAACCCGAAGGCTCTTGAGGTAAGATGTTCTCCAAAGTCAGTGGCGGGATTCAGGGACCAGTCAAGAGGTTGAGTGTGGAATCAGCTAATGAGGGAAGCCACGCAGACCCAAAGTCCTGTCAGGTCCCTCTCTAACGCACCCACCTCTCCACTCAGGTGCCTTACTCCTGACTTCCTCACAGCTCAATTGATTCCTAAAATGGCCGCCCCACCCTCACCTCTATTTATCACCTGGGGCCTGACTGGCCAGAGTGGCCCAGAAGGTTCCGGATCCTCCCATGGCAGTTTTTGGCCCAGGTGCTGAGGTGACAGTTGGAGCCACCATTTTATGAGACAAGCCTCCCTCTTCCTGTCCTAATTGAAGCACCTTGCGCCTCTCCCTTAGTTAATAAGGATGAGGCGCCCAGAGCCTCTACATCAACACCAAAAGTAGTTAGTGAACAGAAAAAATGAGAAGGGGAAGGGAAAAAAAATAATATGAGAAGGGAACTGCCACAGGGCGGACAGGTCTAACATGCGTCCCCCCCAGCCGAAAGTGGGGGGAGCTACCCAACCCCTTGGGAGTCCTCTTCACTAAGGCGGAAATACCTGGATAGACCGTCAGCATTGGCGTGGTCCACTCCTGGGCGATGTTCCACCCTAAAGTCCATTCCCTGTAGGGAGATGGACCACCTCAATAACTTGGGATTCTCGCCCCTCATTTGCATCAGCCACCTGAGGGGCCGGTGGTTGGTCTGAACCATCAAGTGCGAGCCAAACAGGTATGGCCGCAGCTTCTTCAGCGCCCACACCACCGCAAAGGCCTCCCTCTCAATTGCACTCCACCTCTGTTCCCGGGGAGTAGTCTCCTAGACAGGAAAACCGTCATTAAGTTGTGACAGCACTGCCCCGATGCCATGCTCCGACGCATCCGTTTGGACGATGAACTCCCTGGAGAAGTCGGGGGCCCTGAGAACAGGTGCTGCACACATCGCCTTTTTCAAGGTGTCAAAGGCTTGTTGACACCCCTCGGTCCAGATTACCCGTCAAGGGTGCTTTTTAGAAGTGAGCTCAGTCAAGGGAGCCACGATTGTGCCGTATCCCTTGACAAAGTGTCGGTAGTAGCCAGTGAGGCCCAGGAAGGCTCGGACCTCCGTCTGAGTCTTGGGGAGTTCCCAGGCCATGATGGTTTCAATCTTGGCCTGGAGGGGTTGCACCTTGCCCCGACTCACCAAGTGACCGAGGTACACTACCGACCCCTGCCCGATCTAGCACTTACTGGCCTTGATCGTCAGACCCGCCTGCTGCAAAGCCTGAAGGACAGCCTGAAGGTGACACAAATGGTCCTCCCAGCTGCGGCTGAAGACAGCGATGTCATCCAGGTACGCAACCGAAAAGGCCTCCATCCCGGAGAGGACCTGGTTCACCAGCCGCTGGAAAGTGGCAGGGGCGTTCTTGAGCCCAAAGGGCATTACACAGAACTGGTAGTGACCCTCAGGTGTGGAGAAGGCTGACCTTTCCTTTGCTCCATGGGTCAGGGAGATCTGCCAGTACCCGGATGTAAGGTCAAAGGTACTGAGATATTGGGCAGCTCCCAACCGGTCAATGAGCTCATCCGCCCTCGGGATAGGATGAGCATCTGTCTTGGTCACAGAGTTCAGTCCCCGGTAATCCACACAGAACCGGAGTTTTGGGGTAGTGCCCGGTGGGGCAGCTTTGGGTACCAGTACCACCGGACTGGACCAGGGACTGCTTGAAGGCTCAATCACTCCCAGCTCTAGCATCTTGGTGACTTCTCCATGGATGCTGGCCTTCACCTTATCCGACAGTCGGTAGGACTTGGACTTCACAGGTGGGCTATCCCCTGTGTCCACATCATGGGTACACAGATGAGTCCTTCCCGGGATAAGCGAGAACAAGGAAGCAAACTGCTCTAAAACTTGGCGGCAGTCTCTCCGCTGTTCGGGAGTTAGGGTTGGTAGGAGGATCACTCCCTCCACCGACCCATCCTTCTCTTGGGACGCAAAGAGATCAGGAAGAGGTTCACTTTCCTCTTCCTCTGACCCATCAGTCACCATCATTAAAGTGACCTCGGGTCTCTCTTGGTGAGGCTTGAGGCGGTTGACATGGAGCACCCGATGGGGCTGCCTGGGGGTCTTAAGATCCACCACATAGGTGACCTTGCCCTTCTTCTCAACCACCTCAAAGGGGCCTGACCAGCGATCCTGGAGGGCGCTAAGCTCTCCAGGTTCCATCACCCACACCTTCTGGCCAGGCTCCAGCTCCACCGGGTGAGCATTTCGGTCATACCATTCCTTCATGACCGTCTGGCTGGCTTCTAGGTTTTCAGAAGCTTGCTTCCACAACCTAGCCATTTGGCTACGAAAGGCCAGCATGTAGCTCACCACATCCGGGGGAAGTTTTCTGGGAGTCTTTTCCCATCCATCCTTAACCAGGCTGAGAGGTCCGCGCACAGGGTGTCCGTACAACAGCTCGAAGGGGCTGAAGCCCACTCCCTTCTGTGGTACCTCCCTGTAAGAAAACAGCAAACAAGATAGGAGGACATCCCATTTCCTCCGCAGGCTCTCGGGCAGACTCCTGATCATGCCCTTTAAGGTTTTGTTAAACCTTTCCACCAGGCCATTGGTCTGGGAGTGATAAGGGGTGGAGAATGTGTAAGTGACTCCACACTCTTTCCACATAGCCCGCATATATGCCGACATGAAGTTGATACCTCTGTCTGACACAACTTCCTTGGGGAATCCCATCCGGGTGAAAATTCCCATAAGAGCCCGTGCCACCGCAGGTGCAGTAATGGTCCTCAGAGGGATAGCCTCTGGGTACCGGCTGGCATGATCCACCAGAACCAGGATAAACCTGTGACCGGCAGACGTTGGTGGATCCAATGGCCCTACAATGTCGATGCCCACCCTTTCAAAGGAGGTGCCAACGACCGGCAGTGGTTCCAGGGGAGCCTTCAGCTTCACCCCTGTTTTTCCACTAGCTTGGCAGGTTACACACGTCCTACAAATAACCAACAGGAGAGGAAGGGAACAACACGACTAATCCCCTCAAGGAATTGTTCAGGAACAACAAAGTCAGTGTGAAATAAACAAGGCACCACTAATCAGAGGAGCACTGATCCACAAGTTCAGAACAAACCGGTATGTTGTTGAGAAGAATGCAGACCTCCATAAATATTACCCAGTTGGTATAAATGCCCTCACTCGCCAACCTGGTTGGTGACATGCTTCATCATCGGGCTCCACTGGGATGACCGAATGTCATCCCAGTGTGCTGCAACGCCAGGTTACTGCGGAGCAGGGTTCATGTGAGGTGGCAGTGAATTTAAAATTTCCAATTGAGTCAAAAAATAAAGTTTTAATAATTTTGCTAATTGGAAGAAAGTAAAAAGGAGTGAAGGTCAAAAAATAGAAGACCTGTTTCACTCCACGGCGGTCAACATGTTTCTGCCTCAGTGAATGTTCAACAGGCTTTCATCAGGACCAGAGTGGGAGTGCGGAGCCCCGGTGGTATGAACGCGCTAAGGTTCACCCTACCGTGGACTGCTGTGTGAAAAATATTTACAATGAAAAAATCCGCCAAGAAATATAATGGGGGAGAGAAACGAGTTTATTAAAGAGGCATATCCGTTTGAAGCCTCAAGGATCCCGGGAGGGGGTGGGAGCAATATGGCACACCGCCCTTGCTGCTCGGCACCCGTATATAACCTAAAGCGCCTCTTGCCACCGGGTCCGGAAAGTAAATATGTTTCACACATCAGTCCACGGTAGGGTGAACTCAATTGAAATTTTAAATTCACTGCCACCTCACATGAACCCCGCTCCGCAGTAACCTGGCGTTGCAGCACACTGGGATGACATTTGGTCATCCCAGTGGAGCCCGATGATGAAGCATGTCACCAACCAGGTTGGCGAGTGAGGGCTTTTATACCAACTGGGTAATATTTATGGAGGTCTGCATTCTTCTCAACAACATACCGGTTTGTTCTGAACTTGTGGATCAGTGCTCCTCTGATTAGTGGTGCCTTGTTTATTTCACACTGACTTTGTTGTTCCTGTACACACGTCCTACAAAAAGTATCGGACGTAATCCTCATCTCTGGCCAGTAGAAATGAGGGACAAGTCGAGCAAAGGTCTTGTCTTGTCCCAAGTGTCCTGCCAAGGGTATTTCGTGAGCCAATCCCAAAAGGAAGGCTCGGTAACGCTGGGGAACTACCAAGGCCCGGGATGATCCATGCACTCATTACCATAGTCATGCTGGCTCCTGTGTCCCTCAGAGCCTCCACCCTCTGGGCATTGATGGTGACCCATTGCCTGTACTTAGTAGTATTCGAGGGCACCTGGGTCTTAGGAACCATCTCACAATCCCCTAGGGACACTAAGGTTAGCCCTGCCCAGTCACTGTCCTTGTCTAGGGGCAATTCCTCCCCAAGCACTACACTCGCCACCCCAGGGGTCTCTCCTCCAATGTGAGGGTGTGGTCTCTTGGGACACTTGGCATCCCCCTTATAGTGCCCAATCTCGCCACACTCATAACAACGGACAACCCTAGGCTGCTGACCACGGTCAGGATAAGGGGTTTTGTGGGGGCCAACCTTAGGAGGGAATCCTACTCCCTTTCCTTGCATACTCTTTTGGGGGCTGTTAGACCTGTCCGCCCTCTGGCAGTTCCCTTCTCATATTATTTTTTTTCCCTTCCCCTTCTCATTTTTTCTGTTCACTAACTACTTTGGTGTTGATGTAGAGGCTCTGGGCGCCTCATCCTAATTAACTAAGGGAGAGGCGCAAGGTGCTTCAATTAGGACAGGAAGAGGGAGGCTTGTCTCATAAAATGGTGGCTCCAACTGTCACCTCAGCACCTGGGCCATAGACTGCCATGGGAGGTTCCGGAACCTTCTGGGCCACTCTAGCCAGTCAGGCCCCAGGTGATAAATAGAGGTGAGGGTGGGGCGGCCATTTTAGGAATCAATTGAGCTGTGAGGAAGTCAGGAGTAAGGCACCTGAGTGGAGAGGTGGCTGCGTTAGAGCGGGACCTGACAGGACTTTGGGTCTGCGTGGCTTCCCTCATTAGCTGATTCCACCCTCGACCTCTTGACCGGTCCCTGACTCCCGCCACTGACTTTGGAGAACATCTTACCTCAAGAGCCTCCGGGTTGGTCAGCACCTCTGGGGAGAGCCCCGTCCTGTGCCCTATCTCTCTCACCTTTATTGTGCCCAGGATTCTAGATCGGACAAGGCTTGGTGCTTGTCCCCCAGACCTGCCTGTTGGGAGGGTGACTGAGAGTCTGCAAAGAGCAATTGATTGGCTAAATAGACTACCCGGGAGGGAAGTGGCCCCCTTAATTTTAGCCCCCCTAGTAGCAGTCCCTGCTGGGAGCACTCCCCTCTGCGATTGAGAGGTCTGAGGAGAGCGTCAGGACACGCCTAAGGCGAAGTACAATCAGGAAGTAGAGGTCGCATAAGGCTGTGAAGCGCCTGCCCCGCGTCACCTGACGAGTGCCGATCCAGAAGCACCGCCTCTTAGTTGGCGAAAGAGGGAGTAAGCCGTGCCCCCCTCCTCCCCGCCAGTCGCGTTGCCTCAGGCGGCCGCGGGCGTAGATTAAGGGAGCAGCGGAGTGGAGCCGAGGCAGCGCCTTGCCTGTGGAGCCGTGTGGGGTCCGGAGACGACTCTGCATCCAGAGTGACACCGCTGGTGTGAGGAGCACCCCCCCCCCCGTGAAAAGTCCTCGCCTCAGGGGAATCCTTGGGGGAGGTGGCTGGTGGGTGCGCCCCGTGCTCGGCCCCCGTTTGGGACTTCCCTTGCCCAGCCCACGTTCCTCGTCTGTCCCGCGTGAAGTGGGAATCACCCTACCAGCATCGCCGGTCCTCCCCTGTGGAGGAGGACCCCAAACTTGAACCGTAAGCTGGGATTGAGGGAAGGAAAGGAGGGGTGGGGGGTTACCAAGTAAGGTAAAGGCCTGGCAGCTCCAATTGACAAGTACTGTTTAACTGTTTAATCAAATTGCCGGTACAGAGAAGAGTTCACGAGTAACGCTTAATTGTTTAACCAAATTGCCGGTACAGAGAAGAGTTCACAAGTAATGTCTAACTGTTTAAGCAACATTGCCAGTGCAGAGAAGAATTAACAAGTACTGTTTAACTGTTTAATCAAATTGCCAGTGCAGAGAAGAATTGATAAGTACCGTTTAACTGTTTAATCAAATTGCCGGTACGGAGAAGAGTTCACAAGTAATGTTTAACTGTTAAGCCAAATCGCCAGTACCGAGAGGAGTTCATGAGTAAGGATTAACTGTAAAGCAACCTTGCTAGTACCAAGGAGAGGTTAAGTGTAGGGTATATCTGTAATAGTAAGCTCGCCAGCACATAGAGAATTCCTGTACATGTCCAACGGCAATAGTCTGTTTCCAAGCTACCGACTAGTGGCAGAATAGCGCCCAATGGTAGAAGGGTGGTCGTATACCACCGCCTAAGGTCCAGAAGTCCATGGTGGGGAGCACTACGAGTGGGAAACTAATTAGGGTGTTCCAGCGCCTAGAGGCTGGATTGATCCTCCTGATAGAGTTTAAGGTGGGGAAACTGTACTGAAGTAAAACCAGGAAGTGTATTGCTGGCTGAAATACTATGAAAAATGTGCACTTGTCATGTGATGTTTAGAATTGATTGAGCGCAATTAAAAAGGAAATATCTACCAGTTTTATTTAATCGGTGTAGTGTCCTTTTTGGGTGGTGCAGCGCTGAAGTGGAAGATGGGTGTGATGCAAGTGCAACAAGCGAGCCGGGAGGGAAAGCCTTCCTGCTTGAGCCAAGCTATCTAGAGGACGCTAGGTCCAACAAGTTGGTGTTCAGCGGTGGGATCCTGAATCTGTGCTTGCATCCACTCATTAGCAGTTTGGCGCGCGCCACAACCTACACCTGATTGTTTTTACTGGAGTTTTCTCCAGGTTGCCTCCCTAATTGGAATTTTGTTTTCAAAATTGTCCTGTCCTGTGGTGTACTTCCTCTTAAAGGAAAGTTCTCCTATTGTAAACTTCTGTTCTGCAGGGTTGGGTCCCACCTGGTAGGATGGAGTTTGAGTTGGGTAGGCTGGAAGAATATACGGTGACTCAACTAAAAGAATTCTGCCAGGAGAGGGAGGTGTTTTTCAAGCAGGAGGCCAAGAAAATAGAACTCCAAACTAGCTTGAGAGCCTGGGTTATGGCCCACCCTAGCGGGAAACGGGAGGAGGGACCAGGACTGGACACCACAGAAGAACCAGAATTACTTTTCCCCCCTGGGAGTGGACACATGGATGCAGGACCTAGTGCCCCTTCAAGAGCGGGTAGTAGCGCTTCGGGGCGAAGCCTGTCATCAGCTGACTTAGTTGACAGGAGGGAGGAGAGGCAGTTCAAAATGAAACTGGCCCGGTTGGAGAAGGAGAGGGAGGAGAGGAGGTTCCTCCATGAGCTCCACTTAAAGGAGTTGGAACTCAAAGCCCTACAGTTTGGAACCCCCAGCAGTCCCGTTGGTGGCAGCGTACCTAGAGAGATCCCCAGGGAGCCCAGACCCTACCTGCCAAAAGATGTAGTCGCCAGCTATGGTGTCGGGGATGACATTGTTAAATGGCTGGCTGCCTATGAGGTCTCCTTACGAGCCCATGGGGTCCCCGAAGCTCAGTGGGGGGGTGGTCTATACAGGTATATGCCTCCGGTGGGGAGGGATGCCTTGTTAGCTTTGGAACAGCAAGATCAGACCAATTACCCCATCATGAAGGTCGCCCTAGTTAGGAAGTTTCGGTTGAACCCTGAGAAATTCAGGCAGAGGTTTCAGGGCAGTCAAAAGTTGGCCACCCAGAATTGGGTAGACTTCCTGGACTACGCCTAGAAGGCTTTGGAGGGCTGGGTACAGGGCAGTGAGGTAAAGGACTACGAGGGATTGTATAATCTGATTTTAAAGGAGCACCTCCTCGAGAAAAGTTTTCCGGAGCTGCGTCAACACCTGGTGGACAGCAAGCTAACTAATCCTAGGAAGCTTGCAGAGGAGGCGGATATCTGGGCAAGTACCCGGGTATCCTCAAAAGGGACTGGAGGGAATTTCCAAGGGGCTGGACAGGGCGCCCCCCAGAAGAAAGAGGGGGGAGACAAAAAGAAGGAGTTCTCTAAAGGCCCCCAAAAGAGTATGCAAGGAAAGGGAGTAGGATTCCCTCCTAAGGTTGGCCCCCACAAACCCCCTTATCCTGACCGCGGTCAGCAGCCTAGGGTTGTCCGTTGTTATGAGTGTGGCGAGATTGGGCACTATAAGGGGGATGCCAAGTGTCCCAAGAGACCACACCCTCCCATTGGAGGAAAGACCCCTGGGTTGGCGAGTGTAGTGCTTGGGGAGGAATTGCCCCTAGACAAGGACGGTGACTGGGCAGTGCTAACCTTAGTGTCCCTAGGGGATTGTGAGATGGTTCCTAAGACCCAGGTGCCCTCGAATACTACTAAGTACAGGCAATGGGTCACCATCAATGCCCAGAGGGTGGAGGCTCTGAGGGACACAGGAGCCAGCATGACTATGGTAAGGAGTCAGCTGGTGTCCCCAGAGCAGGTGGTTCCCAATGTAGTCCACCCGGTTGTGATGGCTGACAACCGAGAGGGTCACTATCTGGTGGCCCAGATTCCCTTTGAGTGGGGAGGGGTTGCGGGTCCTCTACAAGTTGCGATAAGCCCTGCCATGCCGGTCGACTGCCTGTTGGGAAATGACCTTGAACACTCGGCGTGGAAGGAGGTCGAGTTCAGGGCCCACATGGGAATGTTGGGGACACCTGAGTGGACGTGTGCCAACACACGGTCCGTGACTGCCCGAAGAGGGAGTTCACAGAGGTTGAAGCCTGGTACAAAGGCCCAACCAGCTGCCGGAAAGGGTAAACGGGCTCAGGGGAAGCCTGCCCCAGCATCTGAACCTCCGAGGGTGGATGGGGCGACTGAAGTGGTCCCGGAGTCTACGGAGGGGGATGTGACTCCCCTGGAGGGCTTACCTACCCCTGCAGACTGGCAGGTGGAGGGAGGACCTACTAGGGAGGAGTTCTGTCGGGCCCAAAAGGAGTGCCCTACCCTTGAGGGTTTAAGGCGGCAGGCCGAAGCCCAGGCAGCGGGTAACGGTTCGGGGAACTTCCACATATACTGGGAAGATGGTCTCCTTTATAGCGAACCCAAGGCTCCGGTGCATGGATCATCCCGGGCCTTGGTAGTTCCCCAGCGTTACCGAGCCTTCCTTTTGGGATTGGCTCACGAAATACCCTTGGCAGGACACTTGGGACAAGACAAGACCTTTGCTCGACTTGTCCCTCATTTCTACTGGCCTCAGATGAGGATTACGTCCGATACTTTTTGTAGGACGTGTGTAACCTGCCAAGCTAGTGGGAAAACAGGGGTGAAGCTGAAGGCTCGCCTGGAACCACTGCCGGTCATTGGCACCCCCTTTGAAAGGGTGGGCATCGACATTGTAGGGCCATTGGATCCACCAACGTCTGCCGGTCACAGGTTTATCCTGGTTCTGGTGGATCATGCCACCCGGTACCCAGAGGCTATCCCTCTGAGGACCATTACTGCACCTGCGGTGGCACGGGCTCTTATGGGAATTTTCACCCGGATGGGATTCCCCAAGGAAGTTGTGTCGGACAGAGGTACCAACTTCATGTCGGCATATATGCGGGCTATGTGGAAAGAGTGTGGAGTCACTTACCGGTTCTCCACCCCTTATCACCCCCAGACCAATGGTCTGGTGGAAAGGTTTAACAAAACCTTAAAGGGCATGATCAGGAGTCTGCCCGAGAGCCTGCGGAGGAAATGGGACGTCCTCCTACCTTGTTTGCTGTTTTCTTACAGGGAGGTACCACAGAAGGGAGTGGGCTTCAGCCCCTTCGAGCTGTTGTACGGACACCCTGTGCGCGGACCTCTCAGCCTGGTTAAGGATGGATGGGAAAAGACTCCCAGAAAACTTCCCCCGGATGTGGTGAGCTACATGCTGGCCTTTCGTAGCCAAATGGCTAGGTTGTGGAAGCAAGCTTCTGAAAACCTAGAAGCCAGCCAGACGGTCATGAAGGAATGGTATGACCGAAATGCTCACCCGGTGGAGCTGGAGCCTGGCCAGAAGGTGTGGGTGATGGAACCTGGAGAGCTTAGCGCCCTCCAGGATCGTTGGTCAGGCCCCTTTGAGGTGCTTGAGAAGAAGGGCAAGGTCACCTATGTGGTGGATCTTAAGACCCCCAGGCAGCCCCATCGGGTGCTCCATGTCAACCGCCTCAAGCCTCACCAAGAGAGACCCGAGGTCACTTTAATGATGGTGACTGATGGGTCAGAGGAAGAGGAAAGTGAACCTCTTCCTGATCTCTTTGCGTCCCAAGAGAAGGATGGGTCGGTGGAGGGAGTGATCCTCTCACCAACCCTAACTCCCGAACAGCGGAGAGACTGCCGCCAAGTTTTAGAGCAGTTTGCTTCCTTGTTCTCGCTTATCCCGGGAAGGACTCATCTGTGTACCCATGATGTGGACACAGGGGACAGCCCACCTGTGAAGTCCAAGTCCTACCGACTGTCGGATAAGGTGAAGGCCAGCATCCATGGAGAAGTCACCAAGATGCTAGAGCTGGGAGTGATTGAGCCTTCAAGCAGTCCCTGGTCCAGTCCGGTGGTACTGGTACCCAAAGCTGCCCCGCCGGGCACTACCCCAGAACTCCGGTTCTGTGTGGATTACCGGGGACTGAACTCTGTGACCAAGACAGATGCTCATCCTATCCCGAGGGCGGATGAGCTCATTGACCGGTTGGGAGCTGCCCAATATCTCAGTACCTTTGACCTTACATCCGGGTACTGGCAGATCTCCCTGACAGATGGAGCAAAGGAAAGGTCAGCCTTCTCCACACCTGAGGGTCACTACCAGTTCTGTGTAATGCCCTTTGGGCTCAAGAACGCCCCTGCCACTTTCCAGCGGCTGGTGAACCAGGTCCTCTCCGGGATGGAGGCCTTTTTGGTTGCATACCTGGATGACATCGCTGTCTTCAGCCGCAGCTGGGAGGACCATTTGTGTCACCTTCAGGCTGTCCTTCAGGCTTTGCAGCAGGCGGGTCTGACGATCAAGGCCAGTAAGTGCCAGATCGGGCAGGGGTCGGTAGCGTACCTCAGTCACTTGGTGGGTCGGGGCAAGGTGCAACCCCTCCAGGCCAAGATTGAAACCATCATGGCCTGGGAACCCCCCAAGACTAAGACGGAGGTCCGAGCCTTCCTGGGCCTCACTGGCTACTACCGACGCTTTGTCAAGGGATACGGCACTATCGTGGCTCCCTTGACTGAGCTCACTTCTAAAAAGCACCCTCGACGGGTAATCTGGACCGAGGGGTGTCAACAAGCCTTTGACACCTTGAAAAAGGCGATGTGTGCAGCACCTGTTCTCAGGGCCCCCGACTTCTCCAGGGAGTTCATCGTCCAAACGGATGCGTCGGAGCATGGCATCGGGGCAGTGCTGTCGCAACTTAATGACGGTTTTCCTGTCTAGGAGACTACTCTCCCGGGAACAGAGGTGGAGTGCAATTTAGAGGGAGGCCTTTGCGGTGGTCTGGGCGCTGAAGAAGCTACGGCCATACCTGTTTGGCTCGCACTTCCTGGTTCAGACCGACCACCGGCCCCTAAGGTGGCTGATGCAAATGAGGGGCGAGAATCCCAAGTTATTGAGGTGGTCCATCTCCCTACAGGGAATGGACTTTAGGGTGGAACATCGCCCAGGAGTGGACCACGCCAATGCTGACGGTCTATCCAGGTATTTCCGCCTTAGTGAAGAGGACTCCCAAGGAGTTGGGTAGCTCCCCCCACTTTCGGCTGGGGGGGACGCGTGTTAGACCTGTCCGCCCTGTGGCAGTTCCCTTCTCATATTATTTTTTTTCCCTTCCCCTTCTCATTTTTTCTGTTCACTAACTACTTTTGGTGTTGATGTAGAGGCTCTGGGCGCCTCATCCTTATTAACTAAGGGAGAGGCGCAAGGTGCTTCAATTAGGACAGGAAGAGGGAGGCTTGTCTCATAATAATGGTAGCTCCAACTGTCACCTCAGCACCTGGGCCATAGACTGCCATGAGAGGTTCCAGAACCTTCTGGGCCACTCTGGCCAGTCAGGCCCCAGGTGATAAATAGAGGAGAGGGTGGGGCGGCCATTTTAGGAATCAATTGAGCTGTGAGGAAGTCAGGAGTAAGGCACCTGAGTGGAGAGGTGGGTGTGTTAGAGAGGGACCTGACAGGACTTTGGGTCTGCGTGGCTTCCCTCATTAGCTGATTCCACCCTCGACCTCTTGACCGGTCCCTGACTTCCGCCACTGACTTTGGAGAACATCTTACCTCAAGAGCCTCCGGGTTGGTCAGCACCTCTGGGGAGAGCGCCGTCCTGTGCCCTATCTCTCTCACCCTTATTGTGCCCAGGATTCTAGATCGGACAAGGCTTGGCGCTTGTCCCCCAGACCTGCCTGTTGGGCGGGTGACTGAGAGTCTGCAAAGAGCAATTGATTGGCTAAATAGACTGCCCGGGAGGGAAATGGCCCCGTTAATTTTAGCCCCCCTAGTAGCAGTCCCTGCTGAGAGCACTCCCCTCTGCGATTGAGAGGTCTGAGGAGAGCGTCAGGACACGCCTGAGGCAAAGTACAATCAGGAAGTAGAGGTCGCGTAAGGCTGTGAAGCGCCTGCCCCGCGTCACCTGACGAGTGCCGATCCAGAAGCACCGCCTCTTAGTTGGCGAAAGAGGGAGTAAGCCGTGCCCCCCTCCTCCCTGCCAGCCGCGTTGCCTCAGGCGGCCGCGGGCGTAGATCAAGGGAGCAGCGGAGTGGAGCCGAGGCAGCGCCTTGTCTGTGGAGCCGTGTGGGGTCCGGAGACGACTCTGCGTCCGGAGTGACACTGCTGGTGTGAGGAGCCCCCCCGTGAAAAGTCCTCGCCTCAGGGGAATCCTTGGGGGAGGTGGCTGGTGGGTGCGCCCCGTGCTCGGCCCCCGTTTGGGACTTCCCTTGCCCAGCCCACGTTCCTCGTCTGTCCCGCGTGAAGTGGGAATCACCCTACCAGCATCGCCGGTCCTCCCCGGTGGAGGAGGACCCCAAACTTGAACCGTAAGCTGGGATTGAGGGAAGGAAAGGAGGGGTGGGGGGTTACCAAGTAAGGTAAAGGCCTGGCAGCTCCAATTGACAAGTACTGTTTAACTGTTTAATCAAATTGCCGGTACAGAGAAGAGTTCACGAGTAACGCTTAATTGTTTAACCAAATTGCCGGTACAGAGAAGAGTTCACAAGTAATGTCTAACTGTTTAAGCAACATTGCCAGTGCAGAGAAGAATTGACAAGTACTGTTTAACTGTTTAATCAAATTGCCAGTGCAGAGAAGAATTGACAAGTACTGTTTAACTGTTTAATCAAATTGCCGGTACGGAGAAGAGTTCACAAGTAATGTTTAACTGTTAAGCCAAATCGCCAGTACCGAGAGGAGTTCATGAGTAAGAATTAACTGTAAAGCAACCTTGCTAGTACCAAGGAGAGGTTAAGTGTAGGGTATATCTGTAATAGTAAGCTCGCCAGCACATAGAGAATTCCTGTACATGTCCAACGGCAATAGTCTGTTTCCAAGCTACCGACTAGTGGCAGAATAGCGCCCAATGGTAGAAGGGTGGTCGTATACCACCGCCTAAGGTCCAGAAGTCCATGGTGGGGAGCACTACGAGTGGGAAACTAATTAGGGTGTTCCAGGGCCTAGAGGCTGGATTGATCCTCCTGATAGAGTTTATGGTGGGGAAACTGTACTGAAGTAAAACCAAGAAGTGTATTGCTGGCTGAAATACTATGAAAAATGTGCACCTGTCATGTGATGGTTAGAATTGATTGAGCGCAATTAAAAAGGAAATATCTACCAGTTTTATTTAATCGGTGTAGTGTCCTTTTTGGGTGGTGCAGCGCTGAAGTGGAAGATGGGTGTGATGCAAGTGCAACAAGCGAGCCGGGAGGGAAAGCCTTCCTGCTTGAGCCAAGCTATCTAGAGGACGCTAGGTCCAACAAGTTGGTGTTCAGCGGTGGGATCCTGAATCTGTGCTTGCATCCACTCATTAGCAGTTTGGCGCGCGCCACAACCTACACCTGATTGTTTTTACTGGAGTTTTCTCCAGGTTGCCTCCCTAATTGGAATTTTGTTTTCAAAATTGTCCTGTCCTGTGGTGTACTTCCTCTTAAAGGAAAGTTCTCCTATTGTAAACTTCTGTTCTGCAGGGTTGGGTCCCACCTGGTAGGATGGAGTTTGAGTTGGGTAGGCTGGAAGAATATACGGTGACTCAACTAAAAGAATTCTGCCAGGAGAGGGAGGTGTTTTTCAAGCAGGGGGCCAAGAAAATAGAACTCCAAACTAGCTTGAGAGCCTGGGTTATGGCCCACCCTAGCGGGAAACGGGAGGAGGGACCAGGACTGGACACCACAGAAGAACCAGAATTACTTTTCCCCCCTGGGAGTGGACACATGGATGCAGGACCTAGTGCCCCTTCAAGAGCGGGTAGTAGCGCTTCGGGGCGAAGCCTGTCATCAGCTGACTTAGTTGACTGGAGGGAGGAGAGGCAGTTCAAAATGGAACTGGCCCGGTTGGAGAAGGAGAGGGAGGAGAGGAGGTTCCTCCATGAGCTCCACTTAAAGGAGTTGGAACTCAAAGCCCTACAGTTTGGAACCCCCAGCAGTCCCGTTGGTGTCAGCGTACCTAGAGAGATCCCCAGGGAGCCCAGACCCTACCTGCCAAAAGATGTAGTCGCCAGCTATGGTGTCGGGGATGACATTGTTAAATGGCTGGCTGCCTATGAGGTCTCCTTACGAGCCCATGGGGTCCCCGAAGCTCAGTGGGGGGGTGGTCTATACAGGTATATGCCTCCGGTGGGGAGGGATGCCCTGTTAGCTTTGGAACAGCAAGATCAGACCAATTACCCCATCATGAAGGTCGCCCTAGTTAGGAAGTTTGGGTTGACCCCTGAGAAATTCAGGCAGAGGTTTCGGGGCAGTCAAAAGTTGGCCACCCAGAATTGGGTAGACTTCCTGGACTACGCCAAGAAGGCTTTGGAGGGCTGGGTACAGTGCAGTGAGGTAAAGGACTACGAGGGATTGTATAATCTGATTTTAAAGGAGCACCTCCTCGAGAAAAGTTTTCCGGAGCTGCGTCAACACCTGGTGGACAGCAAGCTAACTAATCCTAGGAAGCTTGCAGAGGAGGCGGATATCTGGGCAAGTACCCGAGTATCCTCAAAAGGGACTGGAGGGAATTTCCAAGGGGCTGGACAGGGCGCCCCCCAGAAGAAAGAGGGGGGAGACAAAAAGAAGGAGTTCTCTAAAGGCCCCCAAAAGAGTATGCAAGGAAAGGGAGTAGGATTCCCTCCTAAGGTTGGCCCCCACAAACCCCCTTATCCTGACCGTGGTCAGCAGCCTAGGGTTGTCCGTTGTTATGAGTGTGGCGAGATTGGGCACTATAAGGGGGATGCCAAGTGTCCCAAGAGACCACACCCTCCCATTGGAGGAAAGACCCCTGGGGTGGCGAGTGTAGTGCTTGGGGAGTATTTGCCCCTAGACAAGGACGGTCACTGGGCAGGGCTAACCTTAGTGACCCTAGGGGATTGTGAGATGGTTCCTAAGACCCAGGTGCCCTCGAATACTACTAAGTACAGGCAATGGGTCACCATCAATGCCCAGAGGGTGGAGGCTCTGAGGGACACAGGAGCCAGCATGACTATGATAAGGAGTCAGCTGGTGTCCCCAGAGCAGGGGGTTCCCAATGTAGTCCACCCGGTTGTGATGGCTGACAACCGAGAGGGTCACTATCCGGTGGCCCAGATTCCCTTTGAGTGGGGAGGGGTTGCGGGTCCTCTACGAGTTGCGATAAGCCCTGCCATGCCGGTCGACTGCCTGTTGGGAAATGATTTTGAACACTCGGCGTGGAAGGAGGTCGAGTTCAGGGCCCATATGGGAATGTTGGGGACACCTGAGTGGACGTGTGCCAACACACGGTCTGTGACTGCCCGAAGAGGGAGTTCACAGAGGTTGAAGCCTGGTACAAAGGCCCAACCAGCTGCCGGAAAGGGTAAACGGGGTCAGGGGAAGCCTGCCCCGGCATCTGAACCTCCGAGGGTGGATGGGGCGACTGAAGTGGTCCCGGAGTCTACGGAGGGGGATGTGACTTCCCTGGAGGGCTTACCTACCCCTGCAGACTGGCAGGTGGAGGGAGGACCTACTAGGGAGGAGTTCTGTCAGGCCCAAAAGGAGTGCCCTACCCTTGAGGGTTTACGGCGGCAGGCCGAAGCCCAGGCAGCGGGTAACGGTTCGGGGAACTTCCACATATACTGGTAAGATGGTCTCCTTTATAGCGAACCCAAGGCTCTGGTGCATGGACCCTCCCGGGCCTTGGTAGTTCCCCAGCGTTACCGAGCCTTCCTTTTGGGATTGGCTCACGAATTACCCTTGGCAGGACACTTGGGACAAGACGAGACCTTTGCTCGACTTGTCCCTCATTTCTACTGGCCTCAGATGAGGATTACGTCCGATACTTTTTGTAGGACGTGTGTAACCTGCCAAGCTAGTGGGAAAACAGGGGTGAAGCTGAAGGCTCCCCTGGAACCACTGCCGGTCGTTGGCACCCCCTTTGAAAGGGTGGGCATCGACATTGTAGGGCCATTGGATCCACCAACGTCTGCCGGTCACAAGTTTATCCTGGTTCTGGTGGATCATGCCACCCGGTACCCAGAGGCTATCCCTCTGAGGACCATTACTGCACCTGCGGTGGCACGGGCTCTTATGGGAATTTTCACCCGGATGGGATTCCCCAAGGAAGTTGTGTCGGACAGAGGTACCAACTTCATGTCGGCATATATGCGGGCTATGTGGAAAGAGTGTGGAGTCACTTACCGGTTCTCCACCCCTTATCACCCCCAGACCAATGGTCTGGTGGAAAGGTTTAACAAAACCTTAAAGGGCATGATCAGGAGTCTGCCCGAGAGCCTGCAGAGGAAATGGGACGTCCTCCTACCTTGTTTGCTGTTTTCTTACAGGGAGGTACCACAGAAGGGAGTGGGCTTCAGCCCCTTCGAGCTGTTGTACGGACACCCTGTGCGTGGACTTCTCAGCCTGGTGAAGGATGGATGGGAAAAGACTCCCAGAAAACTTCCCCCGGATGTGGTGAGCTACATGCTGGCCTTTCGTAGCCAAATGCCTAAGTTGTGGAAGCAAGCTTCTGAAAACCTAGAAGCCAGCCAGACGGTCATGAAGGAATGGTATGACCGAAATGCTCACCCGGTGGAGCTGGAGCCTGGCCAGAAGGTGTGGGTGATGGAACCTGGAGAGCTTAGCGCCCTCCAGGATCGCTGGTCAGGCCCCTTTGAGGTGGTTGAGAAGAAGGGCAAGGTCACCTATGTGGTGGATCTTAAGACCCCCAGGCAGCCCCATCGGGTGCTCCATGTCAACCGCCTCAAGCCTCACCAAGAGAGACCCGAGGTCACTTTAATGATGGTGACTGATGGGTCAGAGGAAGAGGAAAGTGAACCTCTTCCTGATCTCTTTGCGTCCCAAGAGAAGGATGGGTCGGTGGAGGGAGTGATCCTCTCACCAACCCTAACTCCCGAACAGCGGAGAGACTGCCGCCAAGTTTTAGAGCAGTTTGCTTCCTTGTTCTCGCTTATCCCGGGAAGGACTCATCTGTGTACCCATGATGTGGACACAGGGGACAGCCCACCTGTGAAGTCCAAGTCCTACCGACTGTCGGATAAGGTGATGGCCAGCATCCATGGAGAAGTCACCAAGATGCTAGAGCTGGGAGTGATTGAGCCTTCAAGCAGTCCCTGGTCCAGTCCGGTGGTACTGGTACCCAAAGCTGCCCCGCCGGGCACTACCTCAGAACTCCGGTTCTGTGTGGATTACAGGGGACTGAACTCTGTGACCAAGACAGATGCTCATCCTATCCCGAGGGCGGATGAGCTCATTGACCGGTTGGGAGCTGCCCAATATCTCAGTACCTTTGACCTTACATCCGGGTACTGGCAGATCTCCCTGACAGATGGAGCAAAGGAAAGGTCAGCCTTCTCCACACCTGAGGGTCACTACCAGTTCTGTGTAATGCCCTTTGGGCTCAAGAACGCCCCTGCCACTTTCCAGCGGCTGGTGAACCAGGTCCTCTCCGGGATGGAGGCCTTTTCGGTTGCGTACCTGGATGACATCGCTGTCTTCAGCCGCAGCTGGGAGGACCATTTGTGTCACCTTCAGGCTGTCCTTCAGGCTTTGCAGCAGGCGGGTCTGACGATCAAGGCCAGTAAGTGCCAGATCGGGCAGGGGTCGGTAGTGTACCTCGGTCACTTGGTGGGTCGGGGCAAGGTGCAACCCCTCCAGGCCAAGATTGAAACCATCATGGCCTGGGAACCCCCCAAGACTCAGACGGAGGTCCGAGCCTTCCTGGGCCTCACTGGCTACTACCGACGCTTTGTCAAGGGATACGGCACTATCGTGGCTCCCTTGACTGAGCTCACTTCTAAAAAGCACCCTCGACGGGTAATCTGGACCGAGGGGTTTCAACAAGCCTTTGACACAAAAAGGCGATGTGTGCAGCACCTGTTCTCAGGGCCCCCGACTTCTCCAGGGAGTTCATCGTCCAAACGGATGCGTCGGAGCATGGCATCGGGGCAGTGCTATCGCAACTTAATGATGAGGGTCTGGACCCACCGGTGGTTTTCCTGTCTAGGAGACTACTCCCCCGGGAACAGAGGTGGAGTGCAATTGAGCGGCCATACCTGTTTGGCTCGCACTTCCTGGTTCAGACCGACCACCGGCCCCTCAGGAGGCTGATGCAAATGAGGGGCGAGATCCCAAGTTATTGAGGTGGTCCATCTCCCTACAGGGAATGGACCTTAGGGTGGAACATTGCCCAGGAGTGGACCACGCCAATGCTGACGGTCTATCCAGGTATTTCCGCCTTAGTGAAGAGGACTCCCAAGGGGTTGGGTAGCTCCCCCCACTTTCGACTGGGGGGACGCGTGTTAGACCTGTCCGCCCTGTGGCAGTTCCCTTCTCATATTATTTTTTTTCCCTTCCCCTTCTCATTTTTTCTGTTCACTAACTACTTTTGGGGTTGATGTAGAGGCTCTGGGTGCCTCATCCTTATTAACTAAGGGAGAGGCGCACGGTGCTTCAATTAGGACAGGAAGAGGGAGGCTTGTCTCATAAAATGGTGGCTCCAACTGTCACCTCAGCGCCTGGGCCATAGACTGCCATGGGAGGTTCTGGAACCTTCTGGGCCACTCTGGCCAGTCAGGCCCCAGGTGATAAATAGAGGTGAGGGTGGGGCGGCCATTTTAGGAATCAATTGAGCTGTGAGGAAGTCAGGAGTAAGGCACCTGAGTGGAGAGGTGGCTGCGTTAGAGATGGACCTGACAGGACTTTGGGTCTGCGTGGCTTCCCTCATTAGCTGATTCCACCCTCGACCTCTTGACCGGTCCCTGACTCCCGCCACTGACTTTGGAGAACATCTTACCTCAAGAGCCTCCGGGTTGGTCAGCACCTCTGGGGAGAGCCCCGTCCTGTGCCCTATCTCTCTCACCCTTATTGTGCCCAGGATTCTAGATCGGACAAGGCTTGGCGCTTGTCCCCCAGACCTGCCTGTTGGGAGGGTGACTGAGAGTCTGCAAAGAGCAATTGATTGGCTAAATAGACTGCCCGGGAGGGAAGTGGCCCCCTTAATTTTAGCCCCCCTAGTAGCAGTCCCTGCTGGGAGCACTCCCCTCTGCGATTGAGAGGTCTGAGGAGAGAGTCAGGACAAGCCTGAGGCGAAGTACAATCAGGAAGTAGAGGTCGCGTAAGGCTGTGAAGCGCCTGCCCCGCGTCACCTGACGAGTGCCGATCCAGAAGCACCGCCTCTTATTTGGCGAAAGAAGGAGTAAGCCGCACCCCCCTCCTCCCCGCCAGCCGCGTTGCCTCAGGCGGCCGCGGGCGTAGATCAAGGGAGCAGCGGAGTGGAGCCGAGGCAGCGCCTTGTCTGTGGAGCCGTGTGGGGTCCGGAGACGACTCTGCGCCCGGAGTGACACCGCTGGTGTGAGGAGCCCCCCCGTGAAAAGTCCTCGCCTCAGGGGAATCCTTGGGGAAGGTGGCTGGTGGGTGCGCCCCGTGCTCGGCCCCCGTTTGGGTCTTCACTTGCCCAGCCCACGTTCCTCGTCTGTCCCGCGTGGAGTGGGAATCACCCTACCAGCATCGCTGGGCCTCCCCGGTGGAGGAGGACCCCAAACTTGAACCGTAAGCTGGGATTGAGGGAAGGAAAGGAGTGGTGGGGGGTTACCAAGTAAGGTAAAGGCCTGGCAGCTCCAATTGACAAGTACTGTTTAACTGTTTAATCAAATTGCCGGTACAGAGAAGAGTTCACGAGTAACGCTTAATTGTTTAACCAAATTGCCGGTACAGAGAAGAGTTCACAAGTAATGTCTAACTGTTTAAGCAACATTGCCAGTGCAGAGAAGAATTGACAAGTACTGTTTAACTGTTTAATCAAATTGCCAGTGCAGAGAAGAATTGACAAGTACTGTTTAACTGTTTAATCAAATTGCCCGTACGGAGAAGAGTTCACAAGTAATGTTTAACTGTTAAGCCAAATCGCCAGTACCGAGAGGAGTTCATGAGTAAGGATTAACTGTAAAGCAACCTTGCTAGTACCAAGGAGAGGTTAAGTGTAGGGTATATCTGTAATAGTAAGCTTGCCAGCACATAGAGAATTCCTGTACATGTCCAACAGCAATAGTCTGTTTCCAAGCTACCGACTAGTGGCAGAATAGCGCCCAATGGTAGAAGGGTGGTCGTATACCACCGCCTAAGGTCCAGTAGTCCATGGTGGGGAGCACTACGAGTGGGAAACTAATTAGGGTGTTCCAGGGCCTAGAGGCTGGATTGATCCTCCTGATAGAGTTTATGGTGGGGAAACTGTACTGAAGTAAAACCAGGAAGTGTATTGCTGGCTGAAATACTATGAAAAATGTGCACCTGTCATGTGATGGTTAGAATTGATTGAGCGCAATTAAAAAGGAAATATCTACCAGTTTTATTTAATCGGTGTAGTGTCCTTTTTGGGTGGTGCAGCGCTGAAGTGGAAGATGGGTGTGATGCAAGTGCAACAAGCGAGCCGGGAGGGAAAGCCTTCCTGCTTGAGCCAAGCTATCTAGAGGACGCTAGGTCCAACAGTCGCAAATAGACCTACCTCATTATTATTCATGAGATAGGTCTCCCTTTGCGACCCATTGGGGATAGCCTGCACTCACAGGGATGGTGGCCTGCTGGAGTCAGCAGACCACCATGTATGTGACTGCTTTTTAAATAAAGCATTTCTTTTTTGTAATGAAGCCCGTATTCATTATAGGAAAACTGGATGTACTTCAAAAATAAAAATGAAAAGCTGCCTTTTCATTTTTTAAGAGCTCTTAAAAAATGTTGCACCCACATTCACAAAGGGGAAGGGGTCCCTTGGGACCCCTTCCCGTTTGTGAATTGGGTTACCACCAACTTGAAGTTGGTGGTAACTGCAAATGTTTTTAGATCGTATTCTCGGTCTCGAAACTATCCTACATACCAGTGCGGCTCGCTATTAGGAAAGGACGCCCTTAACACCCCCTTCCTAATAGTGACTCGCAAACCCTATTTTGAGAGTAGGTAATAGGTTACTGACTCACAAAATAGGGGTGATACATGCAAAAAGGCATTTTACCGGTCGTGAGCAGTAAAATGCTTTGCACATCTGGGCCTTGGTTGATTATCACTGGGGCATAAGTGGATACTAGAATGGGGCCTAGTTCACCATGAATAAAATGTTGTGTGCCGATCCTATCCAAAAGAATATGGTCAATTCTAGGTGAGGAGTGATGGGTGGGGGAAAAAAGATTAGGGTTATAAAGATGCAAATAATCAACTAGTTCTCTATGGGAAACTGTTAGTTGGAAAGACTTTTGCTTATTGTTAGGTATGTGTTTGAATGCAGATTTTCTATCTAGAAAGGGGTCCATCAACTGATCACAGTCACCACCCCATAAAAAGGTTAATATTCATGACTGACATTAATTTAGTTGAGAGAGAATCCCAGAAATGAGAAAGTAGATTGTAGATGGAGTACAGAGGAACACCATGAGAGACAAACCAACAGGAAAACCGTTCTGAACGATCATAGAATGAAAAAAGTAAAAGGACTGGAGATGAGAGAAGAAAATGGAGATGGGGGCAGAAATGACATACCGCAATAGAGAATATGCGCAAACCATAAAATAAAGGTCTTACCCATTCACAAAGGGAAGCTTGGGGTGGGCGTTCATTGAAAGAAGACTAGAACAATTAAAGCACAACAATGGTGACAGACAAAGGACCGGGGGGGGGAAAGAGGGGGAGAAACCATTGATGAAAGAACACATAACAGGGACAAGATAATAACAGCCCATTAAGGAATAAGGACAAGTAAGGCCTTATAAGAATAAGACTTCAGAAGCCACCAGTGTCCACAGCTTCTCTTTTTTGAAGATCAATAAATTCCCTGAGTTGAGTTGGAAAGTCAATGGAAGTGGTTCTATCCTTGTAGGTAACCTTGAAGATCCATGGGTGGACAAGACCGTATCTTGCATTCATAGCACAAAATGAGGGATGCATGCTTAAAAATTCCTTGCAACAATCAGCTGTGACTGCTGAGGAGGCATCTTGCGAGAGAAAAATCCTTTGACCGGACCAAATCATCTGCTTTCATTGCCTGGAGGCTGCTAATACTTTCATTTAGTTCGTAATTTTGAGGAAAAGAACAATAATTCCTCTAGGTGTTGGATTAGAATTAGTGCCAGGGGTCTAGGGACATGATGATGGGCTCTTTGAATATTAAGCGTGGAACTGCTGGTTTAGGCCACTATCTTTGGTAGGTTTGCAAGTAGAAAGGCAATCATGTAATCCCCCTTCACTCCCTCCAGTATGCTAAACACACAGATTGTTACGTCTGTTTCTGTTTTCTAAATAGTCTGTTTGTCGTTTGACGGCAGCTATTTTCATAAAACCATTGTATTTACTTGCGAAGTTGCTTCCTGAGACTCTGCAATATGAAGTTCGATGTCAGAAACCCTAAACTCAAGGGTAGACTATTTATCTTCAAGACGATGAAGAGTAGTGGTGGTTTCCATCATAAAATGTTTCAGCATTTTCAGCTCATCCATTAGGTCCTCCATGGTAATTGGAAGAGGAGATTTCCTGGGCGAAGGGCATCTTTTTTAAGTCTTTTGTTACAGCCATTAGTGTTCTCCTTACATGACACAAAGGAGGCATTACCATGAGACCCAATCTTGGACAAATAAATGCCTCCCTCTGCCCTGGTAGATATGTAATCTGGCAGTGTTGATGGAGCAGTAAATGGCAACAAACAAAGGAAGAAATGCCAGTGAAAGAACTGGCAAACCAGGCCTGAGTTTGACAGAACAGCGTATTAAGGAGAGTAACCCAAGGCTAAGTGGTGAATTACTGACCCAGCCAAACACAGCAAGCAAAATAGTTAAACAGTTCTGAATAAAATGACTGGAAAGGGGGAAATAGATGACATGCTTGAGGAATTAGTCATTTTTGAAGTGACAGAATCCAGGCAAGGACATGCGGAAAGAGTGACCTCGCATGCATACGAGCGAATGCGCCAAATCCAGTCAGATTGGTAAATGGCAGGAATAATGCTGACAGCAGCCAGTCGCGGGTAGAAGGGCAGAGACCAGCGGCATAACATACGTTGCTCAGAATATGAAAATAAACAAATCGCTGTGCTCTACTACCCTTCCTCTGTCATCTAGAATTACCGAGAACGACTCCGGTGGACTGAAAATATACAAAGTGCGCGGACCGTAGAGAGGGAGCTCTGTCAAATGGCAGCCATCTTAGTGCCAATATCGGCAACAGTTATCACAAAACACAGAAGTACATAAATAAAACACACAACACAGTAATGTAAGTGGAGAAATATTGCTGCAGGTTTATTAGCACAACCAATATGCAAACATGGTGGGTTATCTTATGGGCGATCCCAGGGCAGGCCAGCCCCTATGCCGCCTGCCCGTCTGATAAGCCTAGCGTCACCATGGCAACGCCAAATGGTGTATACCAAATATTGGGAGGGGCCACCCCTCCCATCCGTGGACCCCCAGTCCACTTGCTTCACACGCCCCCCGTGATGGGTGGGCGGAGCATACATGGCAGCCCCCGGTTGCTCAGACCCACAACCGCCTGTCGGCTAACGGGGCGCCGTCGTTCTTCCAGGGGACAACGCTAAAACATCCCTGGGTATCCTGGCTTAGCGCACCGCGGTGCTGCTGCATGATGTACCCCTTGGTATGTGCAGACCCTGGTTCGCCCTGTAACTCCTCCTGCAACACAAAGTAAAATTGTTAGAAGACCTGGCCCCCCCTTTGTCCCTCCGGACGCTGGGTAAGCGGAGGGGCGGGCAAGGCGAACGAGCGGACAAGAGGACGAGGAGGGGGCGGAGGCAGTATATGTACCCCTTTCTCCTCCCCGCCCTCGCCGGAAGCAGCTATCTGCTGGGGTCTCCCCTGGTCTAGCCCAGGGACTCGACCTCCCACCCCTGTGCCTTCCTGTGGCACTAAGGCAGCCGCCCTCTAAGAGGCGGGCCGCTACGCAACCCCCCCCCCCCCCCCCGGGCAGCCTTACATGTGAGCTGTGGGTGTCTCTTTTAATTTGAGTGTTCCTCCCAAACGAATGAGACTTTGAGAAAGTGCTCAACCTCTTTTTATTCCTCTTTTCATAAAGTTCTCAATTTGTGTTCCGCAGCACTCTGGTGCGCTGACAAAACTAGCCAGGGGTGCCGCGAACTAAGCACACTGTATAGGAACCACTGGCCTGTCCTATTCTAACAAAGCCCCCGGTGGATAACTTTAGGCACAGGAACAGACGATTCTCTTAATGTCCCAACTGCCGGGGCACACTCCGTCCTTGAGTTTGTGTGGCATGTTGCATGCGCCACCTTCGTGGAGCGGGCTCGGCACACCATGTTCACCATCCTCGCAAATGGAGCATGCAGCATTCGCACCACCCTTGACACCGCAGCACATCACTAGCACACTTCTTGCTGAGGTCGTGTCCGCGCACACACAAGTGACACTCATAGGCGGTGGCACACAGGTTCTAGAGCTGCTACACTAAAGGGGGTGCCAGAAGGGGTAGGCCAATAGGAGCTTGTGATGCACTGTATAGGCCAGGCAGCTCTTGGCAGTGAAAGGCACTTTGTCATGAGCACTGGTGTCTCCTAGTTGCCTCAGCATGGACGCCGGTCACTCACAGGTAGCACAGGCAGAGCCCTCCAGTGAAGAGTTGGGGAACTTGTCAATGGACGAAAGGTGGGGTGTGCTTCTGGAAAGGGCCGGCCAGAGCTACCTCTGTCAAAAGGCGGGTCCTGCTTGTCTCATAGCTACAGCATCCAAAGGCCAGTCTGAGACACTTGAAAGGCCTTTGCATAGATAGAGGATGTCTGTGTTGCAGAGACTGTGCTTTCATCAGTCCACAAGCAGCCTTTATATTGTACACTCCATGTCCTTTTGCATATAAATTGGCAGATGCGAAGCAGTCTGTGGCTGGTGACTCACGCCTAGCTGCAGGTGCACAACATAGTGTTCTTAGCTTTACGCTGCCCGCAAGGAGAGTGAAATGAAACTAAAAAGGTGAAGGAAGGGCGTCGGTAAGTGGATTCATTTGATCTTAAAGTGGATATTGTTATTTTGTCAAATGTGTGTGTCTGCTGTGAAAAGTGATGCCATGCTGTACCCTGGATTCATAGCAAAGATCTGTCATCTTTGTCACAGAGATTAAGTATTTTTCCTTGAACCATCGCCAGTCCTCATTTAGTCCGTACAGCCAGACCCGTTCCTATTTTTATTAATGGCAAATGCTCATGAACGTTGGCATACCCTTGTAAACTAACATTCCCATGCCACCCCCTACACATTGGCATAGTTAGCATGTCCTTGAAAGAAATAAACACACATTTTATTTAGATTATCGTAAAACATAATTTAGTTTTGAACTTGCATCGTGGAAACTTGCTCATCTGCTCAAAAGGTATTGATATCCAAAGGTGGGTGTTATGGTTGTTTACGCATCTATGATTATAAAACCTTCATCAGCTTCATCCCAATTATTTTCAGGGAGAAAAATGTAAGTACTGCCGACGCTGGGCTTACATTTAAAACAATACAGCACATTACAGCCTTCCCCAGCACAGTCACACAGTGGGATGCCTAGTGTCAACACAGGCACCCTTGCACCATAGTGCAAGGGTGCCTGGATTGGATGCAGGATTGTTTTTGTGCAGGAAGGGGCACCATCCTGTACAAAAACCTTCCCAAGGCATATTCCTGTATTGATGTGACCTGCAGAATGCAACACATAGAAAGAAGTAACGAGGTGAACTGTAGATATTTCTTCTTGTTACACCTTCCATGAGAGGGCCTATCTTTTTGGCGCATTCCCAGGTCTGCCAGTGATGGTAAATCTAGTAATGCATCAAAATCCATGGAGGTTGCGTGGGAATACCCCCAAAAAGTCCATAGAATGCCTTCCCAGGGCAGAGTAATGCACTGTATTGCGTTACTCCAGATTTATTAAGCCACTCAGGTCCAAGCAAAGTGGCCTTGCGTGGCTTGTGTGGTGTAAGCTTGATGCAAACCCATGGTAAATATGCCCCCAAGAGTTTAGAAATAGTTTAGCTAGCATTAACATTCTTTTGAGGTCTTTTAAATATGTATTTGTTGATTTCAGTTTATCTTTTAAAGGGGGATTTTTAATTTTTTTTTATTGTTACTTGCCTTAACAACTAAATACTGGCTGGCTGGCTGGTACAAAATACTGGTCAAGTGACTACCCTAGATGTTATACTTACAGGTGATTCAACTGAGCATTAGTGTTTTTTCTGAATTCATGAAGCTGCACTCTCTTTATTGAGCTATATGTGAACATGAGGAATTTCAAATATATATGTGTGAGTAAATATAGAGTGCGAATAAAGATGCAAGCCAATAGAGCTGTGTACAGAAGATGGCGATGGAACGTAATGTATTTGACTTGATATGTGTATTGAGGCCTCTTTAGATTGGGTCCATTGAGGGGGTTGAAGTGAATGTTTTTACATACAGACCTGAGCATATGAAGATATACCTAATCACATAGGTCATACATGCACATTTGTAGGTGTACTGAGTGTAGGGTACTATTCCTGAGAATGTGGGGTGATGTAGATCTTATAGGACAAGGCTTGCACCTATGAGGCAATGGGTCATTTCCGCCGGCCGCACACCTCCTCGTAGAGGAGCACAATGAATTCAGCCATCCCCACTTGATAGTCACCGCTTTCCATTGTGCTCTACCAAGTAGTGTGCTAGCCTTCCAGTGCATTGCAATTAATCGGCGGGCCAGTGGCTGTGCCAGATCTATACAGTGAGTGGTAGCTCCTCTGGTCTTGTGGCACTTGCAAAGGTCTAGTGGGCAGCTGAACACTTTTTTTTAGATCTGTAAGGCCTGTGACCCTGGCAAGTGAGTTTGTAACCTCTGACCAAAGGGTACACATCATCAGGCAGCTCCCAAACACATGTATCATGTCCACCCTAGTAATGTAATAGCACAGAGATTCAGATGAAGCCCAAGGACAGATTCTGTGAGGTTTGGCCAGTGTGAGGTATGCAACTATGTCTCAGAAACCCTCAACCACTAATTACCACCACCGGTGCATATAATCCCCTCTGAGGTGACACATTGGTAGCATCATCATCGGGTTTTGCACCTGGGTACTCACTTCTCCAGGTGAGTGACGCCTCCATTAGGATGGAGAGTATCTGTTGAGATCTGTGTAGAACAAATACAATTTAAATTTCTCCTATACCTATAAAAAGTGTTTATTAATGTGACAAGCAGGATAGGGGTAAGATTAAAAATGAGGTGATGTTGTTCGGACGTATTACCAACCCTTAACATCAATGGTCAACATGCTTCGGCCATATATGCCCCTTTGCGTCTGTTGGCCTTTATCAGGATATTGCATATCAGATCCCTGTTAGTTGTTATAAATTGGCGCTGTGCCCAGGTAAGTACAAAAACTTATGAGTCTTTGTTAAGTTTGTATAACAGATCTTTTTAGTTACAGGCGTGGTTGTTGCTAATAACCTGAGGGGAAAGAAAAAGGAGGTCAGTACATAAAACTAGTTGCATGTGGTCTTAATTCACCTGTAACTACCTCTATTTTATCCCAATGTGTGACTGTGTGAAATTCAACCAGTTTGTGCAGGCTGTATGTGAACTGCACTTCAGAGTGCCTTTTCTTGGGGCAATTAGCCGTTTTTTGTCTAAAGTTGGTTCAGTGGAATTGGCTGTGTAAACCGTGTTGGTCGTAAGTGCAACAAAGTTTAAAAACTGAAGTCACCCTCTGACTTCTATAGAGAGATAGGGGCCATGTGAAAGGATTCTGCATCCACATGGTATTACACCTTTTAGTGGTATTTCTGACAGATATGAATTAGGAGGCATCTTAGGGTTGCCATGTCACTCCCATTTTTTCCCATGATTTACATGCAGATGGTTAACATTATATCAAATATTGAGTGTTTTCGTCTTATAGTGCAATTGGGAACTTAGCCATGATTTGGTTTATTGGGGCTGACAAAGGTTAAAGCTCATGCCCCACAGATGGTCCTCTTAACTGGACCTTCTGCATCTGAGTGAACTTTTCATGTCTACTGCCCTGCTTTGGGTCCTATTTGTTTGGACTATGTCGGGTTGCACTTCTTGGGGCTGTCTGAGATCCACTGTTATGCCCTTCAGGTGTTCCTCTTAAGTCGATCTGATGTATGCGTGCAAAGTATCACGGTAGAGTGTTTTTTATAAAAAAAAAAAAGATCACTGCGTGAATTTGGTGAACTGTTGTGCGCATCCGGTCTTATTTTCAAAAGAGGTGGCTATTTTCTTAAAATCGTAAAAGGTATTGTGATCACCTTGTGAGAGATTGGTAACTGCCTAATTGGTTGGGGGTGAGGCAAATGGTCTCGTCATTGTAGTAAACTATCAATATCGTTCTATGTGGCTGATCTTAAAAGCACGCTAGACATTAGTGGAGGAGAAAAGCATGTCTCATATAGCACCTCACTCACTTACTGTAGCTTGAAATCCTAAGGCATGTGTGCCTACAATGTTTCCCCCACCTGTGATGTCTCCGTTTAGTCAGGTCTTTATTGGTTAATTAGTAAGCATTTGTTACAGTCGAGCCACAATGTGTAGAAGTATCTTCCTTATTGAAAATAGGCCTCATGGTTAAACATAATGACATGGACAGTGTCCATAAGTGAACACGGATGTTTGAAAGCATTAGAGGATGTATTCTAGAGCATACATGTTAACTTGCCTGCTAGCTAATTTAATGAGCAAGGTTTTTATGATTGTGATGAACAGCTGGTCACTGTTGACAATGGAAACACAATCCTTGTGTAAGAGTTTATTTTCAGCGCGTTAGACAAGACAGTGTCTGTAACGTCTAGCTAAGTGATTGACTAAATGTTATGTCAAAAAAAGTTTATGCAATAAAAGGGGAAAGCTTAAATCTCATTTGCTTGGTGGGTGCTCACTCCTTCTGTAGGGAGCTTGAGCTAAGTGTGTCAATTGGGACAATATCTAAAAATTGTAGGGGGCAGGGGTACAGTGTTGGGAGACAGGGTATGTCATCTGTATTCAGACATTGTTGTTATATAATGTTATCAGCCCATGATAGGCTCTTTGTGTGTAGTATATGTTCTCAGTCCAATGCCATGTAAGTAGCATATGAAAAAACTATGCAAAGAGAATGAAGACTTGAATTTTGTGTGAAGTTTTGTGAGCTATCAGGACTGACCAAGTTAAGAGGATCAATAAAGTGCTCGCTGGTTGTGTGCTACAGTTGTTGTTATGTGGTTTTGCATTAAAGGGCCCTAGGGTGGAGCATTATGCATTTCATTGAGGTTTGCATATGTTAGTGTTGTATTTGTCTAAAATACCTATTGATTCAATGCCAACCACAGAATATTGTCGTTCATCCAGTGTGGAAAGTTTTCAGACTATAGGTCGAACGCTGTTATTTTTGGAAGAGAATTATGTCTGTGTTTTTGTCGGTGTGTTCTAGGGTCATTAGGACAACCCATTCCAGTTCATCTGTTGTATGTTTTGCTGTGAGGAAGTGGTTACTCATGTGTGGTGTTACTTTTCTGCACCTGATGTTGCAGTGAGGATCCTCAATTCTTGTTTTCCACTTCCTACACGTCATTACTATGTACTTTAAGTGGCAAGGGCATATGATCATATATATGACGTGTGTTGTGATGCAATTAGTGTGCTTTCTCAAGGTCCTCTTTAAGTGGGTGTTGAGATCTAAGATTTTGATTGCCTTTGTTAAATGGCACACCGAGCATGTGCCGCATGGGTAATGACCAAGAACGGGTTGTGGGTCCCAAGATGTGGATACTGTATTGTTGGTTTTTGGATTTCTTTATGGTCTAGTATGATTAAATAGTACCAAATGCTCTTCCCTCGTTTGTGAGCAAATCTAGGTTTTGGCAAGTTCAGGGTGCCTGAAGTGATAATGTTGCAGTGTTTGTTGATAGCCTTTTTCACATGTTTGGAATCCATGCAATATGCAGTTACACATGTGAGGATGTCATTCTCAGGACTTCTGACTGCTTGCTACAAGAGACTCTCTCTGTTCTGATACTTGGCGTATATACGGCACCTGTGTATAATGTGTTCAAAATATTCTCTGTCTCTTAATTTATTCACAAAATCTGGTGCTTGGTTGTTGAGTCCTCCCATGTGTTGCTGCAATTGCGACAAATTCGTAAAAACTGGCTGTAGGGAAGATTTTTCCTCAGGGGGTGTGGGTGCAAGCTGTTGAATAATAGTAAGCTGTTTCTATCCGTTTGTTTATAATCGGTCTTTATTCTGAGTCCTGTGCCCAATGGGAATATGGTGACATCTAGGAATGCCAGTGTAGTATGATGTGTTGGGCAGGTAAATTTGAGGAAGTTGTCGCTTGTGTTCAGCCAGCTCAGGAATTTTTGCACTGAGTCTTCGGTTCCTTACCAATTACAAACAAGCATTGGCATAGCCAATAGGTCTCGCCTTTGGGTACTTATAAGTATTTAATTCTGCAGCACAAGATCCTTGGTGCAACATCAACTGTTTAATGGCTAAACACCTCTTATGTCCCAAAAGCGAGACCTATTGGCTATGCCAATGCTTGTTTACTCTGTCATTCCCCTCTAAGGAGAGGCTTTATCGTACGGACCTGGAAAGATCTGTTAGCTTTATTTTTAGCACACAAAGGTGCATCAGCATTTGAAATGCAATAGGTCTCGCAATTACGCGAGTTTGAGCTATTGGCATTCTAAACGACAATGCCTTTTTTAGGTCTCGGCTCGAAGGCTGCGCTTGCGCAGTCTCGATCCGAGATTTAATGACTTGGAGAAGAGGGGCTTGAACCCGCCCCTCTTCTCCCCTGTTCTCCATTGGCTGGCCTCTTGAATGCTGGCCAGCCATTGGAGAAGAGGTCCGTCATTCCGATTAGGCCCCGTCCTTTTCGGATCGGGGGCCTGTTTTTTTCAGAAAGTCTAATTATCTCCTCCAGCCAATGGCAAGAGGAGATAAAAGCAAAACACGCCCCCGAATCCGAAAACGCCACTGCGTTTCTCCGAGGCATTTCTGCTCTGCCTCGGAGAAAGGCAGTGGTGTGCTTGCCTTTTGCTCTGCCTCGTTTGTTTTGAGAATCTGGTCACTCTAGGTACAGGCCCCACCTGTGGCCGGATCCCACCATTTGTGCATTGTCCCTTTTCGTACATTTGTTCCGGGGCCTATTTTCTGTCGTAGTCCGACCCTGCCTGAGCTCTGTTGTCTACGCTCCGTTTATCTGTACCCACACACAGCAGCACGCGCTGCCTCCGGCCGACCCCGTGCCACTCATGATTTCCCCAGGTGCAGAGAGTTAAGCAGTTAATCAGAGGCGCCCGGCCCGTGCCCTGGCCCGGCGCTCCTCACCGCTGCCAGCAGAGCCGGCTCCCCCGTGCCCAGCTCCCGCCACCAGCGCTCAGACACGGCCTTGTGACCTTGGACAATGCCCTCTGCCTGCCGCTGGCACAGAACCCGTCCTCTGACAGCCCTGCCCCAGCGGCTCACGATGCAAGGCGCAGCGCCTGCTCCTGCTAATGAGGCGGGCACCCGAGCACCAAGGGCCACGAAAACACTGCTTAATGGAAGTTTCCACGAAAAAAGGCTCTATTAAAATGGGAACACTTTGCAACATTTGACAGCTCGATGTATTACTGCGTCAGTCCGGGAGCGCATTCCTTCACTTGCATACAGACATCTGTTGCAGTGTAATTACAGTCCACCTTTTTGTGTGTCTGAATTTTGAATATTTTTCATGTCTGTCCTTCTAGCTGTCGCGCCACCTATAGAAGTTCTCCAGTCTCAAGCCCGCTATGTAAATATACACGCTCACTCGTTCTTTCGAGTTTAGCCCTCATTACGGGACATAACCTGTGAATTCTGGCGCCTTTCGCGCCAAAATCTGCTTGTTTGGGTATTTACAGGGCCTTTTCCCTTCGATAAATGTCAGCAGATTCGACATGCCAATATTTAAATGGGGTACGCAGACTTTATTGAACCCAGTAATAAGCTCTGACCCACTGGTAACTGCAGCACCAACGGCAAACAGGGGTTTGTGCAGGATTATAATTACAGAGGCATTTGTAATCCGTGCATTAGGTGTCTCTAGGGTTTCAGTACATTGAGTCCTGAATAGAAGTGCCCATTACAAACAAAAGTTTGTACAGGGATCAGAATTGAGTTGTGTGGCAATTACCTCGTTTTCGCACTCACAAAGGAGACCTCGGCAGCTGTAAACGGGCCTCGCCTGCTTAGAATCCCTCTGTGAATTCCCAGCAGGCACAACAACAAGCATTTACAATGCAACGGTCTCGGCATTGTTAAAGTTAGAGCTATTGACATTGCTCATGACATTATTTTTGTTTATGTTTTTAAAACATGTAAAGAAACGGCCTTGTTATTTACAATGTCAATAGCTTAATCTGTGTGTGGGTGCAAATGCAATAGGTCTCGCATTTGAGAGTGATTAAGCTATTGACATTGTAAATAACAATGCCGTTTCTTTAAATGTTTTAAAAACAAAAACATAAACAAAAATAATGTCATGAGCAATGCCAATAGCTCTAACTTTACCAATGCTGAGACCATTGCATTGTAAATGCTTGTTTGTTTTGTTTTGCTTTTTTAAAAACATAAATAAAAGGCATTGTTATTTACAATGCCAATAGCTTAAACTCTCATAAATGCGAGACCTATTGCATTGCAACAGGTCTCGCATTTACCCGAGTTTGAGCTATTGGCATTGCAAATGACAATGCCTTTTATTTATGTTTTTGAAACATAAATAAAACGCATTGTCATTTACAATGCTAATAGGTAAATGCGAGACCTATTGCATTGCAAATGCTGGTTTGTTAAATGTGGATATTTAAATATGTCATATTTACATCGATATTACACCATGTGATTAACGCAAAAATCTTTCAATATGTTATTATTAAACAATTACATATTTTTTTGATGTGTGTACTCATCAGCGAGTACTTCCCTTGGGAATCATGAAAATCTCTCCACCATTTCACCCCCCAACATGTGTCTGCTCAGGACCATAAACGTTTAACAAAATGTCTCAGAATAGACAATACAGCGAAGTAACCAGTTTAGTGGACTATGATCATAACAAATACCATAAGGGGACCTGCAGAGCTGCTCAAAGCTGTGAGCTTACTGAAAACTATAAACTGAGCGGATCTCTCTCTCTCACACTTCTTCATCCATCACACTACAAAGAGCAGCAACACATAAAATCCATAACACAATAAGTGCACCTTAGTGGTGATCACACACGACATGGAAAGACTCCCCACACCAAATCAAAACAAAGACCACACATCCTAGACGGTGTAGTGTGCTACCCGTGAATGGAAGTGCTTTAGTGCCCCACGTAAGGATAGTAAGCTTTCTATAAATGTTGCAATACAATACAATATTTCCAGGCAGCTGTACTATAACCATCATGGTCAAGGTTTCATCTTGCCTGTCCTACTAATTAACATCACGGACATACACTTTCAGCTGTGCCAGTGTGCCTACCTCATGTCCTGCTAAGCCCCAGTACATTACCCGCTGGCTGCTAGTTCAGTGTTTGTTCGGTGACTTCAGACTTTGACTATGGTCGTTTAGAACAATTTTCTTTTGTTCTCTCTGAGGATGGGAAACCTTAATACAATATGCATATCCCAATGCAAATACCAGCTCCACCAATCAATATGTGTACGGTGCCAGTGGTGGAAGGAGAGACTTGGAAAGTTGTAAGTCCATCATATAAGTTCTAAGTGGATCTGTCTTATGTTCCGGACACCTTTAGCCTGACCTGGCATTTTAGGTGTGAGCACTGTGGATTCAGGCTTGCAGGGTAGTGGCCTAGCGCAAACACTTCAGAGAGTGTAAAGGTTGTTTCTAAATATTGGATTGTATCAATGGCTACAAATGCGGACATTTGCCATAACATGAACATAGCTTCTTTGCTTTTCTTGTGCTCCATTAGTACCCAAAGTGTCGCACAAAAAGCCTCTAAATGTCACACAATCATGCTGAAAAGTTAGAAATGTCACACATAGGCAAACTAAAAACCTGGCAGCTATGACTACATACATGTTTTAGGTAAACATACATTGAGCACCTGTGGAAATCTCATTGCTAATATGAAAAAGCAGGCAATACTGTTAGCAACGTGGTTTCCAAATACATCAGGAGTATTTTGCTTACGTAAGTGATTTATACAAACTAAGTTTTGCCCGTCAGTGCTCTCTGCATAGCATTAGCAAGCGGCAATCTGTAAACAGAAATGTTGCATGTAATGATTTTTATTGTCGATGTTGCCGAAATCTGTAGGCATGCTGTATGCAATGTCGGGCAGCCTGAAAACACTGCTTGTGTTGTGCGTGTGACAGAAGCCCTGATCGCAGCTGTGGTGAGTATGCGTGCTCTGCAGCAGCCTGCCAGCTCCTGCAGCACCTACTGGCTCTTCGTCTCCCTGGGTCACGTGAGGGTGTCCTTTCCTTAACACTAGCGAGGGAAGTGGAGCGACATCCTTTAAGTATGAGCGGCGAGTGCCTGAGGCTTCATGCTCTCTTTCCAGGCAGCGGAGAAGCAGGCTTCCGACAGCCCTGGTGACTTCCTTACCTCGTTGTAAGTCACGACTCACGAGTGGCTTATGTAATCTCCTGGTTCAGGCGCAGGCACATCATTAGAGTGGCACTAGCGTCGACCAATGAGGATGGTCTCAAGGGGCGGTTCTAGCTCAGCCAAAACAAATATGACATCTCAGCAGAGCAAGCGGCTGCAATGTTAGCTTCTTATTTGACCAGTGTGTTATTAACAAGCTGAAGTTAGCCTTTTATATGGCGAGCATCTTATTCACAGGCTGAAGTAGGATTTAAATGCGATAAAAATTAAGCATTAGCAATGGGTGTGGCGGAAAGGCAGGGACAGCGGAGTGCAGGCGGGGGGTGGGCGTTTCCCTTGCGGGAGCAAGCAGCAAGGTGCGATAATTGCTGACAGATGGCGTCACTGCTCGCTCCCGCAAGGGAATCGCCAAAAGTGCACGCGTTGCCATTGAAAGCAATGCAATGCGTGCATGTTTTTGGCCCAAAAAGCTAATCGATTTCAAGAGGTCTCCTCCTAAGCAGCGCATGCGCTCTGCGTAGGCGAGACCTAAAAAGTATCCTTTCTTTAAAAGGATTGGAGACATACAGTATATGTGTCTCTTCAAAGTTACTGACATATAGACCCCATAGATGAGGAGAAATGTCCAGTAAGCCTGGAGGAACAAAGAGCTTTTATATTCAAAGAAATATTCTGTCAGTGCTAGTCTACAATATTTAAGGATAAAGTGCCTTGGTGTGTTGTACTTTATTTCCTTTCTGAACAGTATGTGTTTGATGGCTTCTAGGGTGACAACTTGTGGCAGGCTTGTATAGAGACTCTCAATGCCAAGTCCCACTAGGAGATTGCTAGCTGGGTCATACTCTTGGTCCTTTAGCAGGTTCAGTATCTATGGTGTCCTTCGGGTAAGTTAGAGTATGTTGTACGATGGGTCGAAGGAAAAGGTCAGCAAACTATGATAATGGTTCCAAAATGGAACCAATACCCATCACTATAGGCCGTCCAGAGGGGGCATTTTGTTCTTATGCATTTTTGGCAGGGAGCAAAAGTATAGGTCTTGGGTATAATGCCTCTTTTTTTGAGATCCAGCAATTGACTTCGGCCTCTTCAATCATGTTCTCTATGGTTCTTCACAGTTTGGCAGTAGAGTCCAAATCCAGTGGTTTATAATACCGTGTGTCAGAAAGTAACGTGGTGCATTAAGTGTGATAGTCAGCTTTATTGAGTAGGACGATCCTGACACCTTTATCAACCAGTTTGATTACTAGGTCCCGTTTATATGCGAGTTCTTTTAGTGCTAGTCATTTTTTTCTGATGACATTCTGAAATGGTTTGAAATCAGATTTGCCAAAGGTCCCAAATTCCTTTAATAAGGCCAGTTTGAAGGCTACAACTTCGACTGGCACCATTGCATTTGCAGGGCAGAATGTGGACTTATTCCTTAGGTTGGTGTCTCCCTCATTGTAGGGGTTATCTTTGTCTCCTTAAGCCTTAAGCTTGTTTTTCTGACAAAATTCGGCTTCCTCGCTGTGGAATTGGAACTTGTTGAAGGTGGGGACATAGCCTAGTCCCTTGTTCAGAATAGAGAGGTGGTCTTCCATTTGGGATGTGTTAGTTAAATTGAACACAAGTGATTGTTGGAGCTGGTCCCTGGTGTCTGTCCCTTCGTCCAGCTTCTTGTTTGCACACCTTGTTCTGAGTCTCCCCATCACACTTCTTTTTTTCTTTCTTCCTCTTTTGGAATCCTTGCCCCTCCATACAAAAGGATGTCTGAAGGAGAGGGGGAATCTCGGTGGGGGCCCTGTCATGTAGGGATGTATCCACCCTCCAAACTGTGGTGGCAACGGTTGAAAAAATTGAAATGTTTCTTCTTCGTTGACCATTGATGCTAAGGATTTGTACTACGTCCAAACATCTTATTTTTATTGTCATCCCATCCTACTTTTCTCATTAAAAACGCTTTTCATAGGTATAGGAGGAAATGTTAGTTTTATTCATTCTGCACAGATCTCACCAGTATCTTATTCCAGATACTCTCCCTTCTAATGGAGGCATCACTCACCTAGAGAAGTGAGTATCCACATGCAGAACCTGATGATGACGTTACCTACTATGTCACCCCAAAAGAGATTACATGCACCGCTGGTGCTAATTAGTGATTGAGTGTTTCCGAGACAATACTTGTGAGACATTGGTCTCAAGACCAGTGTGGTTCACTCTTCTCTTGATTTATGTACTATAGGATTTGAAAGCTGAGTGAAACTCTCTTCTGCTTATGTCTCCCCCTCTTGATTCCTTGCATATTGTGCTGTATATACTGGAAGCGGGCATTGAGTGAGACCTTCAATGGGTGTAGCACTACTCTATCCCACTCCTTCTGTGTCAGTGCATGGCCGATGTCTCCCTCCCACTTTCTCTTGAGCAACTTTAATGGGTCCAGTAACTTATGAGAGAGAGCCCTAGTTAGCCAGGTGTTCAGTCAGCGACCATTGCTCATTGTACCGCTTGCGCTAGTGGGTCCAGTACTGTGTTCAGTATTCCCCACAGCTGTTCCAGTTCTCCTGTCAAGTGCCTGTAGGCCAAAAAATGGCCCGCCGTGAGTCCTGTACTTTCCACCAATTGATTGAAGGGGATGAGGGTCACCTCCTGGAACAGATCGCCCGGTGTACTCACTCCTATTGATTCCTATCTCCACCGATTTACTCCTGGAGCACACAAAAGGTACATAGGGGGATTTCTGGGGCATACTGTAGCATTGCTCGCATGATCCGTAATGCTCTCTTGTAACAATTATGCGCCACTCTCAGAAGGTCACTAGCAGTGGCAGGAAGCAGTGCCTTTGGGAGGAACAGTTCTCTCACCAGATTAATCACTCACCCCTCAGGGGCCAGTCCCTACTCTTCTAGATGTCATCACACCAACAAACGAGTAGGCCACTGCAACTGCACCACCAGGCAAAACTCCAAATTCGGGGCACCCAATACCCCCTCAACAAGGAATTGCAATTTAACCAATGCCACCCTGAGACTACACTTATTCCAGATGAGGCCTCCAAACTTTGTGTATACTGATCGTAATGTGCTAGTGGAAATACTCATGGGTAAGTTAGTAAAATAGTACAATAGGCATGGGAGCATCACTATTTTGGAGAGAGACACACGACCCTGCACTGAGAGTGGAAGAGAACACCAGAAATTATACCAACAATTAGTAGACAACCCTGAACACCTCCCTCATGCATACAAAGCTTACACAACATTGGCATCATTGGCCCCATGTACCTCACCAACTGCATAAACTTCCACAAACCTAGCAGACACTCTGCTCAGCCAGACACCTACTCACACCCACCCCTTGCATATGTAGAATCAGATCCAGAGATTAGGTCTTTCCCAACCTCGCTTCTGAAGCCTTGAACGTCCAGCCCCTGCACATCTGAGCCTCTTCCTCAGTTCTTGAATTCCACTAGAAAGATATGTCTCTTTTGACTTGTCCCTGGCTCAACCCATAAAGCTCCTTTTTTAGTGCTAGTCTACTCTTCCAGGTGAGTTCTGTGCTATACAAATGCACACAACATAACATAACATTGAATGCCTAACAAGAAAGAAGATGTGCTACCATTACTCAAGACATCATCAGCTCACGGCTCATTTTGGAGACTTGTTGGTGGAAGCCTCAGCCAAACTATTAAGTAAAATGTAGAAGGTCTAAAACTATGCATCACTTTCCATCTTGGGTATTTCCAAACGTTATCATGTCTCATCGACTATGTCATCCCTTCATTCGATATCAATCATGACAACTTTTCAGTCTCAAAGCTTGGCTCTCAAGCTTTCCTTTGTATAGGGAAAATGGCAAAGCATTAGTTCAGATGCAGCACTTTATGCCAGAAAAGCAATCTCTTTTTCTGGTGCAAACAACTGCTCAGTGAATCTTGTTTTATAGAGGGTATAACATTTTCTGATGGGCACCTGGACCAATTTGCTGCTGTTTAGGAATAATGTTTATGGGAACTTCCACAGACTGGATCAGTTAATAAGCCCCTGGTCAAAGGACATTCTAAAACCAATGCATTTTTTGCAGAAGGTCTTGGACACTGTCCTTTAAAAGACCTCAATTTTCCCAGTTTAACCCACCTTTTTGAGAGATCTCCGCTAACTACCTTTGAAAAGAATGGCTTAAGACACAAGAACTTGTTATTTATCGTTTACATTGAAAGCTACATGCTGAAGCCCAGAAGCTATATCTAGTTATTCACTGCTTTGATTTAGCAACAGTGGAGTAGTAGTTGTTTCCCACTGTTTGTACACCATAAAAAAGTTCCAGTCTGCTCTTACAGAGCTCTCTCAGAGTCTGGAGACAGAGAGGGTGGGAGGAGACAGAGAATGATGTGGTGGGTGTTATGTTGGACTCCCACATCACTCATCTTTCTTACCCTACTTAGCAATTGACTGCAGGGGCATATGATTTGGGGGGCACATGTAACATATAGCAATATAGATGGGTAACAGTAAATAATGGAGATATGTTTGACCAAGGGATTCTGAGTAGGCCTGGGCAGGAGCTTGTGAAGTTTCACGCCGCAGATTTCCACAGATTTGCTGAAAAACTCCGCAAACTTCTGCAGAGTTCCATGAGCGGGCAGCGTATTGCTCGGCTACCCCTAATGAAGTCCCCTTGGCTGCTGAGGGTTGTTGGGGCCAAAAACCACTATTGTTTCCACAAGTAAGTTTCCCAAAGCAGGATTGCTGAGGCTTCGTCGAAGACCCCGTCTGCTTTCTTAACCACTCTGAAAAGGGGCCTCTGGCATACTATTAGTTGGGGGATGAAGCCCCCTTGATTGATGAGGGTCGCTGGGGGCCAAAAATCACTATTGTTGTCACAAGTAAGTCCCACCGAAGCAGGATTGCTGAGATGTCAGAGGCCCGCCTCCTTTCTCAACCACCCTGAAAAGGGGCCTCCTGGCACACTACTGGTAGGGGGATGACATTCCCTTGGCTGCTGAGGGTCATGGGGCCCAGGAAAACCTATTGTTGCCACAAGTAAGTCCCCCCACACGCTGGATTGCTGAGACTAGAGGTGAGTGCACCGGTAAACTCTGCTCTGCCAGTGGGTTGGTGCAGTTTTTGCTGAACTCCACGTTCCAAGCTCGGTGCGGAGTGGCAAAACTCCACCCGCAGAGCTCAGTTTACCACCCACCACCAATTCTGGGTGACATCAAATAAGCAACAAGAGCGAAGGTTGAGTTACCTATGATGTCACTTAACCCTACTGTCTCACTGTTGCAATGAAATGGCATTAGATAAAAGCATTTTGAAAGACCTGTTCATGATACCAGAAGGCTGTGGGGCCCATAAATAGCCTATAGAAGCCTATATAGCCTATAGAATTCCAGGTAGCTAACAGTAAATAAAGGGGATATGTTTCACCAAGGTACTATGAATAACATCAAATAAGCAACAAGAGCATAGTTCAACTTGTCTGTGATGTAATTCAGAACCTTGAGGTAAAGAACCACCCTGTTATTTACTTTTTACCCACTTATAATTCTATATGTTATGTATGGCTTCCATTGGAAGACTTTAGGGTGAATTACCAGATTCTAAATGTGGTGATTCCTGGCTATGGAGCAGCAACATTGTGAAACATAAGTTGTTTCCTATATATTCATAAGCAATTTCCAAGCTGAGATTTTGTCAGCTCGTGGTTGGAGAGCAGATATCACAGTATAAGGTGGAAAGGCACGGGGGGGAGGACGGGAGGCAGGAATCCAAGATTTCTTTTTCACCTTAGAGAGGTGATCCCATTTTATGTATGGCTCCCCCTTACTCCACTGCCCCAGCATTGATTTTGAAATCAGGGGCAGATGGTTTGGAGGGCCATTCCTAACATAAAAATATAGGGCCCGATTCAAAAAGGTAAACTTAGACATTTGGTCTAAACTTAGACCAAACATCTAGGTTTAAGACTTAGGGAATTCACAGAGGGCATTTACGAGTACTATCTTTATGTCCGCAGTTGGGCTAGATCCCCACCCTGAGTGCGGACATAAAGATAGTACTCGCAAATGCCCTCTGTGAATTCCCTAAGTCTTAGACCTAGATGTTTGGTCTAACTTTACCTTTGTGAATCGGGTCCAAAAAGGGTAAAAAGTCAAGAACTGGAATGGATTTCACCTCGGGATTTTGAGTGGCGTTCTAAATGCACGCTCATCTCATAGTCTGCATCATGTCACCCAGAACCCCAACCAGAGGGATTTGGGGACCTGGAGCCAGTGTATTTGAAAATAAGGTGCCGGGGTCTTGTAGAAAAATTTGATATCCAATAAGCCCTGTTTTTTATGTCTTCTTGGCTGCTTTGTAAAAATAAATATGTCCATTGATTTGGGGCAATAGAGGACAAACCACACATTTGTTCCTGCCACTTGGAATTGATTAATATAAATGTGAGTCTGGCGTACTGAATATTGTAAACTGGAAATGCAAGCTATTAGTCAGTTGTATCACACATGCCGAAAGCGCGCCAGTGGACCATTCATCAGCACATATTGATAAGTTGATGCTTGCAGTTTCCCTCAGTCCACAGCGCCCTATTGGCTTTATTAATATGCTGACACTTCAGTTGCTTTGAATATTGATCTGCAGGTCAGGCTTTTAGCGCTTCACTAATTTCTAAGCGAGACATGCATTTGTCCATTCTGTTTAAAAATATCTATTTAAGAAAAGAACTCTCGAGTCACTATTCAGCTCTAAAGAATAAAACATGAGGAATCCAAGCTGAAATAATTCGCCTGTCCTGGAATTGCTGAATAATGCGGAAACTATTTTTCCAAACTAGGCTCTTACACCAGGGAGCTTCTCGCTGAGAGTTCTGCCTCTTAAGGGCAGCTTTATTTATTTATTTTTTTATTTATGCGGTGTGCCCAGCCCTAGTAGCAGAGGTGGGGCCCCTGCATCAAAGAACCAGCAGGCTAATTAGATTCAGCAGTGCTATTTGTGTGAGCGACGAGCAATCAGCGACAGCCAGCGTATGGACATGAAAAGGAATTTTAAAAAGCTTGCAGAGAACTCGACATATGGATTCCTGATGATGATTCCATTTTTATGTATTTTTTCTAATATTATGGTATTAAGAAAGTTTTGATCCTTTTTCTAAGCTTCTGGGCAGGTATTAAAGTGTCACGATTTGGTCGGATAGACGATGATGCCAGACCCCTGCTTTCTCTGGAGCTTGTAAGGACAAGTACTGCATGTAGGACCCTGAGGGAACTAGGATGAAGTGATAGGGAAGGGAAAAACATAGGAGCTGCAGTGAGGACTTAGGGGGGATCCTATATTCCCCCTGAGGTATGTCCACCATCAATTGTAAAACAAAGTATGTTAATATAGAAAGCAATTTATATCATAATTGAAATTGAAAGGCATTTCTAGAGCGCATGGCTACCCGAAAGCATCCCAGCGCTAGTGCGACCCCTACAGTAGGTAAAAGATTAAGGAAACAAAAAGGTCTTTAAGAGCTTACGGAAGGTAAGGTAGTTCGATTCACAACGGATCGACAAAGGCAAGTTGTTCTACAGTTTAGCAGCATTATACACGAAGCGGCGTCCTCCGCTTTGTGCTCTCTTTATTATTGGAACTATAGCTAGCTGCTTATTGTCAGATCTAAGTGACCTGGAAGGACGGTAGGGCTGAATAAGGGATCTGATAATGGGGGGACCTTTATCAGAAAGGACTTTGTGTGTAATACACAATGCCTTGGAATGAACTCTTTGATAAATCGGCAACCAATGAAGCGCCGAGAGCGAAGGTTTAGCTGACGTGAGTTGGTGAGTAACCGTGTTGCACAGTTTTGAATGATCTGAAGCTTTTTGATAGCAGAGAGGGGAGCTCCTGGATAGACAGCGTTAGCATAATCCAGGCGAGAGAGGATGAGTGCCTGGACCAGCACTCTTCTTACAGTTAGTGGGAGAAGGGGAAGGATCTTTCAGAGCATTCTTAGTATTCCATAACAGCAGGCTGCTATCTTGCCTGCCTGCTTCTTGAAGTCCAGGTTATGATCCACCCACACTCCAAGACTCTTAATTTTGGCTTTGTGAGAGGGAGGGGGGCCAAGACAGTTGGGCCAGGAAGGGGCTATTGTGCGAGAAGAATAGTTTCCTAAAAGCATTAGTTCAGTCTTTTCGCCGTTGAGTTTCAAATAAGAATTGTCCATCCATCCGGAGACTTTTTGCAAAAATAGAGCCAGATTTGGAGCTGAGTTATCCTCTTGATACCACTAACTGGGTATCATCCGCATACATAACAATCTGGATGCCGAAAGGTGTTACTCATTCCGCCAAGGAGCACATGTACACATTAAAAAGAGTGGGGCTCAGGGACGAACCCTGAGGAACCCCACATCTAAGAGGCATTGGCTTAGAGATAACATTTTCTTCAAAGACTACAAAAGAACGGTCTTCTAAGAAGGATTGTAGCCATTTCAGTGCAGATCCGGTGATTCCAGCCTTCCTAAGCCTTTGAATAAGTAGCTGGTGGTTAACCGTATCAAAGGCTGCGCTAAGATCAAGCAGGATTAGTGCAGCGCAGCCCCCACTATCCCGAATTTTCCTTAAAGTTTCCACCACAAGTGCGGTCTCAGTACTCTGTTGGGCTCTAAATCCGGTTTGAGTAGGGTGAAAGCAATTATTATTTTCCAGAAATGTAGAAATAGTGGTGTTTACATGCTTCTCTGTCAATTTCCCTATTCCTGGGAGCAATGAAATAAGGCAATAGTTAGCTTATATCTCCGGGTCAAGCTATTTTTTTTTTTTAAAGAGCTCTGACCATAGCCTGTTTCCATAGGGGTGTTGATTACTTCTAGAATGACTGGGGCTACAGTCTCAGAGACTCGATTTAAAATACTAGGGGGGGCAACATCGGAAGGTGCTCCAGATTTCAGTTGGTTCAGATCCCCTGAAGAGAGGCAAGATTCAGAAGGGGAATTGATTCCAACAGATAGGTGGCGGGGCATATGGGGGGTACTGTCTGTGGATCAGGAGCTGCAGGGAAAGATTTATAAATAGATTGTATTTAGTCATTAAAAATGTTTGCAATTAAGTTGCAGCATAGAAGAATGTCAGTAATAACAATAGGGGGGTGGTAGGTGGAATAAAAAGCGCTTTAGCAATTTAAAAAATTTCACGAGGGCGATTTGCTGCTGAAGTAATTCTCTTTTCAAAGTAGGCAGATTCAGCCAATTTTATTTCAAGCTTAATGACCGTAAAGTGTGATTGTGATTGTAGCCTGAAGTGTTCATTACTCTAAGCTAGAGGGAAGGCGTCACCCACAGTATAAGTAGGAGCAGTCCAGAAGTTGGCCCTGAAGTTAGGACTAAACTGAAGAATCAGGAGGGAAGCAGAAGGGGAAATGAAGGAAGTGTCATAAACAACATATGTGCACTTGTAGGGAAAGCTGGATGCAAACTGGTATGGCCACAAAGGAACCAACAAGACACACAGAGTTACCAGGCAAAGAGGTATTGGTTGTAGTTGTATGTCTCTGCCATGTTCGACCTGGGAGAACTACATGCAAGGTCTTATTTTCCAAACTAGCAAAGACACCGGGATGGAGCAGGAAGGACACCAAACCCTTTGCAGTGCAATCTCTCAGTATATTTTACACCGTGCCCTTGGCCTCCACATTCTCCCAGGTTATTTGTTTGTGCTCTATCCTTGTACTGCTCTGAATTCTAGTAGAGCAGCGATGATGACCTTTAAGAAGGAAATTATGGTGCAAATCCCATTCAACCCTGACATGGAGATGGTGTTTTAGGCAGGGCACTGGGAAGGCTATGTCCTTGCTTTTGATATGGCACAGGAGGAAGAGAGCTCCAGCAGGAAGCTCTTTGTCTCATCATCTATGGGGGGCCTTAGCAGCATAGGATTAGGCTGATACTAGGGAATGCAACACCTTCACCCCCACCTCCAACCAGCAACAACCTGGAGGACATCTCAACCCTGAAGGAATACTGTAGAGCCACAGAGCCAAGGAGCCACTAAGAGGGTATCACCGCTGATGCACTGATAAAATAATAGAAAGGGAGAGAAATAAGGGCCGAGTCATATGTGTGTGCATAGGAACGTGTGATTGTTTGTGAGTGGGCATGTGTGAATATCAGTGTTTCTGAATGTACTGAATGTATGTGAGTGAGTGTGCACTTGAGCAACAGCATGACATGACAGTGTAAGTGCATGCAGCTCATGCATGCCAAGAGGGACTAATCTATGACATAATAAGGGAGCTCTCTTGGTGACATACTGGCTATCCCTTTCTAAGAGTTGTCCATGGATGACATAGCGTGAGCCCTCTTGGCAAAGTTGTGACTATCTGTGGTATAACATGGCCCATACATGACTTACTACGGCCATTCATCACAAACTTCTGGCTTTCACTGTTTTTTGGAAATGGGCTTATTTATCCAAAACAAAAATTCTGTATTCGGCGTTAACAGGCATAGTAACACAGCCGCAGGTAATATGGACCAGGGGGCATATCATCAAGGCCAGGCGATAAAATTATCGCCTCTTTAGCGTCCGTTTTCGGGCGGAAATCGGCGATCATTTTATCGCCTTACCAGCAAGGTCATGCTATCGCGTGAATCCTTGCCTAATCGCCCTTTCCCACAACATACATCTTCGCATCTCTAATGAGCTGCAAAGTGGGCGTTCCACCCAAACGTTAACGGGAGAAATGTCGCTAAGCGACATTTCTCCTATTATCTACCCACACGCTAACCTGCAGAGCGACAAGAAAAGTAGCGATAACCTCAGTTATCGCTACTTTCCTTATGCCTTCTTTTCAACTGACTTAGCCATGATATCCTATGGAAGGTGGATATCATGGCTAAGTCTGCCTTGCCCCGTCGTAATATAAAACACATTCAACTTCCCCTCTTCCCTTTCCAGTGCAGATTGCAGAGAACAGGCGGCATGATACCAGTACATAGCACCGGACCTCAAAGGAAGATGTCAATTATAAGACGATGCCAGCACGCCAACATTGAACTTGAATGTGCGCTTGCGTGCAACCAATGCACGATCTAACTACATAGGACTCACACGTGCCAACAAACTCCACAGACCAGAGAGATGCTTCAATCTTCAGCCACCTCCACTTGCAGGTGCACTTACTACCTGGATTTTTTTAAATGCCCAATGTTAGTGTCCCCTCACCAGCTGACGGCAGTCTGACACCTGAACTTCAGCTGGCAGTGACTACCTCGGGCTGTACCGAAACAAAGATGGTGACTCGCAGGGGTGAGCAGCGTCGGGTGGCTCAAGGCGAAGGCATGCTCCCCCAACGTCACAGGACAGCACAACATCGTAGGACAGCTCACGCTCAAGGATGGCAGCTGAAAACTGCGCAAAAGTTTCACGAAACACCAATAGGTAAGGTGTGCGCGCACCAGTAAATATGATAGTCTCACAGCCCATTTAAATGCTGCGTATTATTACAGCAAACAGTCCACACTTTCCTAAACATTACCTTATAGCCATTCACCAATGCAAAATGGTGGACACTCTGTTTGCTATGTTGATGATGACCCAAACTGCTTCCGATGCCGAAAACAAAGTCATTGGGAGATAAAAGGGGAGGCGAGTGGAGCAAGCCGACACCAGACCACTTACTGTGTGTGAAAAAGGCTGCTTTATTGAAACAGGTACATATCATAACTTTCAACCCTTGGCAACTGCCTTCCAAAACTAAGAACCTCACTATACAAGAATTTCCTGACCCCTTGTTCCTCCCTCCACCCCTACGATCCCCACATCAGATCCCCCAACCCCACGAAATACAACATAACATTCCATAACCATACTCTTACCCAATCCTATACAAATGTAGCATTTCCAAATCCTAAACTCCCCTGACCCTAATCCCTACCTGCCTTTGTGCTACTGTAACTAACCAACCTCTAATCTAAACTTATCCTACCTGGTTAACCTTTCCCTGCTCCTGCTCCCAAACTACCAACATATCACAAAAAAACTACAGCCAATCCCGGCCAACTGTCAACCACCCCGCCACCCAGAAAAAGGCGGGAGTGTAGGTGGAGACGCCGCCTCCCCCTTTTTCTGCCCCCCACAACACCAGACCAACTCACTTCTCAACGCCTGTAAACACCCATTAACCTGGCCAATACCTCTCGCAATTCCAATAGGTACAAATCCATCCCCATCCGTGATAAATGGACCCCGTCATCTCTAAAGAATTCCGGCGTGTCATATCTAATCTCCTTATGCGCGATCCTGCAAATCCTCGTCAGCCTACAAAACCTCACCATTTCCGTGTTCAACTTACGCCTGGCCTTGTCTACCGCACCCGGGTTTACGGCCCCTCTCCAGACCCTGCGAGGAACAAACTCTGTCCATACAATAGAACAACCAGCCCACCGAGGTTTAATCAAAGCCAAATCCCTCTTCATGCAATGCATAAGTGCCAAGCCCGTCTCCCTGACCATGTTGTTTTCGCCTAAGTGAAGTACGAGAACATCAGGGCACTTACCAGCCACCAAAATCCTGTTGAGAACCTGCAATAGCTCACTCCACCGCATACCGCCCCTGCCACGCCAACCCACGGAAAACAGATCTTTATTAAACCCCAAATTTTCCCCAAAATAGCTCGAGCGGACCTGGAACTGCGCCCGTTTCACAAAAGAATGTCCGACAATCCAAATGGACATCTCCCTGACGAGGGGACCCATTAACGAACCTGCAACGAGAAACATGAGTGAACAGCAGGAAAAGAAGAACAAACGCGCTATACCCCCCATGTACGCTGTGCACATAACGTTGATAACAGTCCGAAGACCACCTGCCCAACCTCGTAATGTCCCCTCGCTCCCAGCCCCTAGAGTGAGCTTCTGAAGCTGCCTCAATCCGGAACAAATGCGTCCCAAAAGCCTTTCCATCGATCCCCAGTCTGCCCAATGCTTTCCCCATTACCGCTAAAAGCAGCAAAGCCTTGACACACCGCCCATCCCCATGCCTAAAGACCAAACCCCCCACAGCCCCAGAAGAAGACCTCCACCTCAAGCCCCACTGAAAAGGACAATCTGCGGCGCCAGCCCCTTTGACAAATAGACCCATTTGCCCCTGCCCCTCTGATCCGTCTTAGCCTTCCTGAGCCAAATGTGAACACTATTGGCACTAAAAGAAACCTCCCTCCAAGACAACCCCTGCTCCACTTTAGTCCCCAACAGCTCCGAGACCCGAAAAGCCCCGAAAAACATCCATGACATCAGTGTGGAGAAAGGTATCACCTCCCCCATGTCATAACAAAGACCAGGCAAAACCCCAATCACCCCCTGCAACAGCTCCCATGATAAAGGATTCTGCACCCGGGATGCGCGCCCACATTCCCGCGCCCAACCTTCCAATATACGTGTCCCAAGTTCCCCCGCAGAGGGGGCATAGCCCCACAATAGCTTCCCGACAAAAGCAATTCCCGCTAGCTTGCCTGCTATCGTCACTTTCGTAAGACCCTTCTCCACCAAGCCCAAGATAAACTGAATAACATCTTACTGCCTAGCCACTAACGAGGCCTGCCGCCTTGCACCAGAACATAAGAAATCCTCCCATGCCGTCCGATACGCGGCTTTCGTGGAGTGGGCCAGGGAACCTAGAACCAGTTGCAACATCCTGTGTTGCCTACATACCACAGCTGGTGCGGCATTCTGGTCGGGGTCCTGTCCGCATCCTTGGCGAGCCCATGGAACCTCCCCCACTGCGAACGAGCATCCGCAATGTCATTGTCCACCCCTGGAACATGCACCGTGCAAAAAAAGCAATAGCATGCCTCAAACAATCCCAGGACGAAGACCCTCAACAACTTCAGAACCTGCTCATCTCTGGCAGACTGGCGATTTACAATGTGCACCACCGCCATATTGTCAATTCGGAAAGTGACTTTCTTATGCGCCAGGAGTTCCCCCCAAAGTGTGATTGCCACCACCAGAGGGAAAAATTCCAAGAAAGCAATGCTCCTGCCCCCTTTCAACCACTCCTCAGGCCATTGCTCGGCACACCACCTCCCTTGTCAGACAAACCAAATCCAGTATTCCCTGCTGCATTCGAAAAAATTTGAACATCCCACAGCATGTCAGCCTCCCTCGTCAAAGGAACGCCATTGAAATGTCGCAAGAAAAACTGCCACATCCTCAAGTCCTCACACACTCCCGCTGACAGTCGTACGTGATGATGCGGAGGCCTCTGCCCCACCAGTGCCCTACAAAGTCGCCTACAAAAAGTCCGCCCTACTCTGACCACCCTATAGGCAAAATTGAGGTGCCCCAGCAGTACTTGTATGTCCTTCAACGTGACATTTTGCTTTGCCAACATGGTCTCCACCAGCCCCAACATTTTCTGCTTTTTATCTACCGGAAGGCATGCCTCCATCAACCGTGAATCCAATTCAATTCCCAAAAAATAAAGGGCCATGCTGGGTCCCATCGTCTTCTCGGGAGCCAACGGCATGCCTAGTTCCCTCATGATCTCATTGAAACTGTCCAGAGCTGTCTGGCAGTCCATGGAGCCTCAGGTGCCTACAAAAAAGAAGTCATCCAGGTAGTGCGTAACTCCTTGGTAACCCGTGCGTAAACAACCATTGTAGGAACGTGCTAAAACACTCAAAAAGCGCACATGACATAGAGCATCCCATCGGCAACGCTTTGTCCACGTACCAGTGACCGCCAAACTGGATGCCCAAAAGATCCCAGTCATCCGGGTGAACTGGAAGCAGCCGGAAAGCCGACTTTATGTCACACTTTGCCATCATTGCTGTTGCGCCCGCGGTCACTACCAGTGACATGGCTACATCAACAGACGAATACGACACAGCGGCCTCCCGCTCGTCAATGAAATCGTTCACTGACCCTCCTTCAGGCCACGACAAGTGTTGAATGAGCCGAAACTGACCTTGCTCTTTTTTAGGCACAACACCAATGGGTGACACAATCAAATTAGGTAAACGCCAGTCATGAAAGGGACCCGCCATGCGGCCCTCACGCACTTCCTTATCAAGCTTGTCTTGCACTACCTGAGAGTGCTCTCTTGCCAATTTTAGATTGTCCGACCACCTCCACACCCTAGACCCCTTGTACCCGAGTCTGAAACCCTCCTGAAACCCCACACTCAACCGCTCCGCAGCCTCCCTCTCCGGATACCCCTGCAAGGCTGCCAACAGGTTCTCCACATTAACCGGAGTAGGAGCCCTTGGACCCAGGCCCCTTAGCCCCTCGCCCCCCTCCCATCTGCTGCTGCTGCTGCTGACCCTCTGCTTTAAAACCTCCTGACTGCCACTGCTGGGAGCCCTGCACCTGTCCCTGGCTGCCCCAACAGTTGACCAAAGCATTTCTTCCTCCACACCCGGAGCAATCATGTCGGAAACGGCAATACTCCCTCGTGCACAACCCTTTGTTGAAATCCCAACAAGCCCCTTTTGCCCCCAACTGTCCTCTGCCTGTTCCCCCCACCCCCCCACGGGTGGGGCCTCCTCGAAAGGGTCGATACACAAGCGGAAGCCCGCTAGCCGTAAAAATAGTTTTACCAGACCCCGCTAGCCCCATCGTATGTTGCCACAAATCAGAATCAAGCTCTCCCCATTTTGCCTCCTGGTCCCACGCCATGTGTGCCCGGAATTCCTCATCGTACTGCGCCCAGGCGTAGCCACCACCCGTAATTTGCGCCTTCCTGATGACGTCCATGTACTTAAACATGGCCACCGACCGGTCCGGGAATTTTTCACAATATACGCTAGCGTATATGAGAAAAGCCGCTTTCCAATTTTCTATTGTCAACGGCACCTTCGGCCTTTTTGCCAACTCGAATTCCTCCTCTTTGGAACCTTCCTTTGCCCTCACTTCCCTATGGAGGAGTTTAAGCATCTCCACATATTCCCCTTTCCAGATCTTTTATTTGGTGGATAACATCAGATGTGCACCCAAAGGTTTAGTCACCCCATGTATGGCAACCGTTTTATTTTCACCTCCTTGCTCTCCAACTTTGTCTCCCCTTCCCCTGTCTGAGCCTCCCCCGTCACCTTCTTGTCCGTCATGCTCTCCACATCTTTGACCTTCTTACCTGGCCCATCAGCCGCACCCTTACCTGCATCCTCGGTTCCTACCCCAACGTCCACCACGGAAGCACCTTTGTTTAACCTACCCCCCTCCCCTCCCTCAGCCCCACCCACGCCCACTGACACCATCACTGGACGCCCGAGCAAAGATCGTTTAACTGGCACCAATGCCTCCGTCCTCCGTTCCACCCTGCGTCCTGGCTGAGGGTCCGATCTGTCCTCCCATCTTGATGTCCGACCCATGGGCAGCGCCGGGCATCGTGACACCTGGAAAATACTAGACACAACATTACTCGTCCCCCCTCTCCCGCCGTGTCAACATCTCGCACCTCTCCCTCTTCCATACTATCCTCCTCATAATCTAATTCCTCCTGCCTCACGCCCCCAGCGCTCCCCGCTGGTGGCGCAGAATGAACTCTGCGAGACAATCACAGCTCCTCTGCAGGGTTGCTCCGTCGACTGCGTTGTCCCCCGGGGCGCTGCGACCCCATGGGTGTTGGGGCCGGCAAGCCCGTTCCGGGCCTACTTGTGCCAGCCACCCGGGACCCCTCGACGGTACTGGGTACGTCGCCCGAGGCTCCACCCTCCCTTCTCCTTTGTGCCAAGGGGCCACTCCCAGCCCTACCAAGTCTGGCCCCCGCGACGATCTGTGCGTTGCTCCACCGCCCGCAACAAAAAGGAATGGTCTGGGGTGCTGGGCCTACCTCTCTTCTTTTTCCCATCCCAACCCCTCTTACTCGCCCCCCCAAAGTGCACGCAACCCATGCCCTCCCCACCGCGCTCAAATCTACAACCTCCTCCACGTCCCCCACGTCCACTTCCCCTTCACTCCACTCCCATCCCCCCGTCCCAGACCCCTCCGAAAACTTTGCTCCGCACCCCCTCTCCCAAGTCCTCACCCCCCCACTGCGCCGAATCATCCTCAACCCCCTTGTCCAAAACCTCTTGGCCGGTACCCAAGGGAAATCCATCCTGCGTCGCCCTCCCCGGCACCCCCGAAACACCCTCCGCCCAAGATGGGAAAATGTCTGAACACGCCCAATCTCGGTCGCTTCCGTCCGACTCTATAAGTAAGGGAGAGGCCCCATCTGCTACCCCTGCCGCCCCCTCAGGGGCCCCCACACTCCCCCCAATATTCATGTGCTCCCCTGCCCCTACCACACCTGCAGATAAGACCTGCACCCCCAAGTCAAACACCCCTCCCTCCCTCCCCGCCTGGGAAACTTGCCACCCCCTTTCCACTACCTCTAACTGAGTCTCCTCCACCATTTGACCCCCAACCCCCTCTGTGGCCCCCAGTACCGATGCCTGGCTTTGTGCCTTAACAGGGACCGCTCTTCTGACACGGGAGCGGCCCCTCTCCAAACGTGACCTCAGAGGGGAGCCACGTGCCGGGCTCCCTCTCTGCTAGTCAATCTTCCCAGCCTCTCTCCCCACCGAGCCTGCTTCCCCCCACCCCGCCTCCCTTGAACACTGCAGGCAGTGCGTGCCTCGTGCACTCTGCCTCACTGACCTCCCGCCTCCTCCTGCAACAGGGCCGCTCCGCTACCCATGTGGCCCGCTGCCCCAGAATATCGCGCCGCTGGGGCCGCTCTCCTCACATACGAGCAGCCCCCATAACCAGGCCTACCCGGCGGAGAGACGCGGGACGCGCTCCACCGCCGGGACACTTTCCCTGCCGACCGAAATAGGGAGTGCGCATCTTCCCCCGCGCCTCCCGCGACCCCAAGCGCCACATCCTCAGACGTCGGGGCCGCGCTCCGAAGCAACGCGCGGCCCCTCCCGCTCACCTTTGCGGAATCCGCCTTCCTGGGGGGCGAGCATGCCGTGACGGCGGCTGCCACCCCGGCAGCCGCGCGCCTCACCGGTCGCGGGGGCGCGACCGCATTGAGGACCAAGAGATCCATCCGCCCCACCTCCTGGAGCAGACGCATTGCCTCCACCACTCGAGGATCAGTGCTGGCCATTCTCTATCAGAAAGGAAAAGCCACAGCAAACCAAGAACGAAGCACTACGCCTGACAAAAACCTAAGCTTGTGACAGCGTTCCCAGCCACCAGGTCACCAAACCTAAAATGGTGGCTGGGGAGGTGCGAAAATGCCCTATATACCCCTTGGGCTATGTTTACAAAAATTGGGCTACAATTGGGCTAGTACCCCATATTGTAGCCCAAAAACCTACAAAATGGCCGCTCGCCGGCCACTCCTCCCCCCACCTCCCAATCTGCCCAGGGGACAGACCTCGCCGTGCCCGGCTACCCCCCAAGCCCCCAATGTTGACACTGCATGCCACTGCTGGCTCCTCAAAAGTAAGCGCCTTGCGCCTCGTTAACATTCATGTACTCCCCTCACTTCACACGCAGCAAGGAACTGCTGGTTCACTCCGCATCAGTAGAGCCAGGAAAAGTTGATTAGAAAGTCATGTTATGACTGCAGCACTTGTAAAATGTCTTGCCATTCTATGTAAATAACAGATTTGCACTCTGACAGTGGGTTCTCTGCTGGTTTGCCAGTCTTTGGTTATGCCAGATACACACTTTGGCAGGGGGTTTTCTGATGTCTTGCCAGTCATTGTAGAGAGATGCACGCCCTGGCAGGGGGATGTCCGATGGTACGGACACTGGTGGGGCTTAGAGGGCGTTCCTCTTCTCTTGAATTCAAGTTTCTTCACCTCAATTTAACTAGTTGTAGGTACACTTTATCCTTCACAAACATGCAGGTTATTTTCTTCAAATTGTCGCCATTGATGTAATCCAAAAGAAGTCCAGAGGTAGACATGAAGTAGGTTATAGGTAAGCCTAAAATGGTGGCTGGGGAGGCACGAAAATGCCCTATATACCCCTTGGGCTATGTTTACAAAAATTGGGCTACAATTGGGCTAGTACCCCATATTGTAGCCCAAAAACCTACAAAATGGCCGCTCACCGGCCACTCCTCCCCCCCTCCCAATCTGCCCGGGGGGCAGACCTCGCTGTGCTCGACTGCCCCCAAAGCCCCCAATGTTGACACTGCATGCCACTGCTGGCTCCTCAAAAGTAAGCGCCTTGCGCCTCGTTAACGTTCATGTACTACCCTCACTTCACACGCAGCAAGGAACTGCTGGTTCACTTCGCATCAGTAGAGCCAGGAAAATTTGATTAGAAAGTCATGTTATGACTGCAGCACTTGTAAAATGTCTTGCCATTCTATGTAAATAACAGATTTGAACTCTGACAGTGGGTTCTCTGCTGGTTTGCCAGTCTTTGGTGATGCCAGATACACACTTTGGCAGGGGGTTTTCTGATGTCTTGCCAGTCATTGTAGGTGACAGACTCACACCCTGGCAGTGTGTTGTTCAGTGGTTTTCCAGTCCTTTTCGAGAGATGCACGCCCTGGCAGGGGGATGTCCGATGGTACGGACACTGGTGGGGCTTAGAGGGCGTTCCTCTTCTCTTGAATTCAAGTTTCTTCACCTCAATTTAACTAGTTGTAGGTACACTTTATCCTTCACAACATGCAGGTTATTTTCTTCAAATTGTCGCCATTGATGTAATCCAAAAGAAGTCCAGAGGTAGACATGAAGTAGGTTATAGGTAAGCCTAAAATGGTGGCTGGGGAGGCACGAAAATGCCCTATATACCCCTTGGGCTATGTTTACAAAAATTGGGCTACAATTGGGCTAGTACCCCATATTGTAGCCCAAAAACCTACAAAATGGCCGCTCACCGGCCACTCCTCCCCCCCTCCCAATCTGCCCGGGGGGCAGACCTCGCTGTGCTCGACTGCCCCCAAAGCCCCCAATGTTGACACTGCATGCCACTGCTGGCTCCTCAAAAGTAAGCGCCTTGCGCCTCGTTAACGTTCATGTACTACCCTCACTTCACACGCAGCAAGGAACTGCTGGTTCACTTCGCATCAGTAGAGCCAGGAAAATTTGATTAGAAAGTAATGTTATGACTGCAGCACTTGTAAAATGTCTTGCCATTCTATGTAAATAACAGATTTGAACTCTGACAGTGGGTTCTCTGCTGGTTTGCCAGTCTTTGGTGATGCCAGATACACACTTTGGCAGGGGGTTTTCTGATGTCTTGCCAGTCATTGTAGGTAACAGACTCACACCCTGGCAGTGTGTTGTTCAGTGGTTTTCCAGTCCTTTTCGAGAGATGCACGCCCTGGCAGGGGGATGTCCGATGGTACGGACACTGGTGGGGCTTAGAGTGCGTTCCTCTTCTCTTGAATTCAAGTTTCTTCACCTCAGTTTAACTAGTTCTAGGTACACTTTATCTTTCACAACATGCAGGTTATTTTCTTCAAATTGTCGCCATTGATGTAATCTAAAAGAAGTCCAGAGGTAGACATGAAGTAGGTTATAGGTAAGATGTTAATTAAGTTAAGTTACAGGATGGTAAGTAGGAAAATAGGTTCAGCAGTTGAGCTGTTCAGCCCCACCAGGAGCAGCATCCTTGCTGCTCAGCCCACATAATCCAACTGTCTCGGGAAAGGTGTGGTGCAACAGCCAGGGTGGCTGACTCCGGGGCACGTGGCTCACGGTTCGATCGCCAGCGGCAGCTCAGCCCAACACCATGTGAATCTGGGCCATAGCTCACTTAATCTTCCCGACGGCCACCGACGGTCCCCAGCGCCTTGAGACCCTTAGGGGTGATTAGCTTGCGCTTTACAAATACCGGGCTAGCAAAAGATCTATGGACAGGCAAACTGACTCTCAAGAGTTCCACATTTTATTAGGACAAGACCACAAAAGGAAATTGCACAGGGGAATTAGAACAGAAAAGCCTCCAAGTAGGGAATAATTGGGCTCTTATCCATGGATGGTCATGGAGATGCATATGTTCTTCACAGAGCTGGGTCCCGCTCCACTATTCCCACACCTGCACAGAGCTGAGCCCTGAATAACCTAAGCCACCACTTTTTAGGGTGGCCAGATTTTGAGTAGCTAAAACCGGGACAAGCCCGACATAAAAGTAGGACTAAAGCCTTTAGTCTTACTTCTATGTCTGGCCTGTCCCAGTTGTTGCCTTGTAAATGCCCCTGCCATCCTTTCCTTTCTGTTTCCCCTCTGCTTGGAACACACAGCCGACCTCTTCCTGTGCTGCATGAAAGAAACACATAAATTACTTAAATATTTTCGGACTTTAGAGACACCTGTCGAAGCAAGAGCATAGGTTTCAATTCTGCTTTGCAGAATGACTTAACCTTACTCCTAAAAACCCGGACAAGTAGGGTAGTTTCTCTGATTCGAAGGACTGCCAAGGCCCTCCGCTCCCTAGGATGAGTTGGACAATACTCACCTCTTCCCTCACATCCAGAGGTTGGAACACGAAGAAATGTACCAAACTTAGGAGGAGAGAAGAAGGAAGAGTAGACTATGGCCCACCAGGTCTGGTAGCTCTACTGGGGGCGCTCTCCATCTTTCACAAAGCAGAGAAGAAGAGCTTAGACCCCATTCATGAACAGATCCCATCCAAGTAAGTGGTGGTCTCATCTAGACTTAGAAATAAGGTCAGCTGTGGACACTTTTATGAAAACCGTGCTCCGTCCACCAACATTCATTACCTGTCAGCCTCCCTGTTAGAAATTTGAGATTTGATCAGTTTTCAACTCCCTTTGTCCCGCGCGAAAAAAACGTACCTCAACCAACCCATGAACATCAGAAGTGTGAGAAAGCTTTGTAAACTATGAATATTGTGTGTGGAAAGGGCACAAATTAGAACAATCCTCAAATAATCTTTGCTTTAGAAACATCCCAGGTCAGGTTTCAGGTTTTTCGCCCACTAACCATTTTTGGTGGTATCATTCTTCATTTGACTTTTGATTAAATCATATTATTAATTCACCAAGTTTGCAAATGTATTCCTAGAATTGTATCAAAGTTTTTCGTATCACTTAATAGAATATTTTTTGCGACTTGCACGGACTTGCAGTATTGGGACTGTTCCACGTTCTGGAATCATATCTCTGGCTCTAAGCTGCACAGCGCTAGATTAATTAAAAACACAACTGCCCTGCTGCGCGAACCTCTCTCCCTCCGACAGATCTGTCCCATTTACTTTCTTCTCTTCTCCCCCTTTATCTCTAACACTGACATAGTGACCACACCGTCATCCGCTTCAGTCAACACGCATACACAGACATCACCCAAGGATTACACTGACACTTTATTTGTGGGTGAAGAACTGCTGCAGGTTTATTTCATACAACACAGTATGATAATAAAATTGGGTTATCTTACGGGCGATCCAGGGCAGGCAGCCCCTTGCTGCCCGCCCGCCTGGTGAGCCAGCACACACGGTGGGTCGATGCCCGGCAGTGTGGCACATAAATATCTGCAGATCATCCACTGGGTCACGTGATCTGCCTCCTACTCCCGCCCCTTCCGACAGGGGCGGAGCGTGTTGTGGCCACCCCCGGTTGGTCAGGCCCCCCAACCGCCCGAAGGACTAACGGGGCGCCGTCGCGGTCTTCCCAGAACCCCCTTCGGCTCCTGGACCTTGGCTCGGGCACCCTTACTGTGCCGGACAGGGGTACCCTTACTGTACCGCCTGTCGCAGAGGTACCCTTACTGTACCAGTCTGCATCCAGATCGCCCTGTAACTCCGCCTGCAACGCAAAAAAGAAAAATTAAACATTCCAATACCGCGCTGAGCCTGACACGCGGGGTAAGAGGAAAGGGTGGGAGAACGCGTGTCCAGGCTGGGTGCGGCGCGCAGGAGACAGAGGAGGAACTGGGCGAGAGAGCCCACTAAGTAGGGAGCAAGCCGCGCCCCCCGCCCGCCCCCAGCTCCACGCGATAGGGGTTCTTCCCAAGTGGGCGTAGGCCTCGCGCGCGAGGCAGCAAGGGGGGAAGGCTCCGACGGGCGGCCACTAGAATGCTGCCCTGCTGATGTCCCACTGCGTGGGACGCGGGCAGCGGCATAGTGACCACACCGTCATCCGCTTCAGTCAACACGCATACACAGACATCACCCAAGGATTACACTGACACTTTATTTGTGGGTGAAGAACTGCTGCAGGTTTATTTCATACAACACAGTATGATAATAAAATTGGGTTATCTTACGGGCGATCCAGGGCAGGCAGCCCCTTGCTGCCCGCCCGCCTGGTGAGCCAGCACACACGGTGGGTCGATGCCCGGCAGTGTGGCACATAAATATCTGCAGATCATCCACTGGGTCACGTGATCTGCCTCCTACTCCCGCCCCTTCCGACAGGGGCGGAGCGTGTTGTGGCCACCCCCGGTTGGTCAGGCCCCCCAACCGCCCGAAGGACTAACGGGGCGCCGTCGCGGTCTTCCCAGAACCCCCTTCGGCTCCTGGACCTTGGCTCGGGCACCCTTACTGTGCCGGACAGGGGTACCCTTACTGTACCGCCTGTCGCAGAGGTACCCTTACTGTACCAGTCTGCATCCAGATCGCCCTGTAACTCCGCCACAGCTCTGGGGAGGCTACCGTCGCTGCCAGAGCCCCCCTTCCTCCTATCGCTGTTTATGGGTGCCCGCCCCTGCGAGCCAGCTTTTAGTGGGCTAAATAATGGGTCCTGTTCTGTAACCGCTGTTATCCCACTCTTTCCTTACTCTCCACAGGGACAGCGTATCCAATTCCTTGCTTGTTGAATAGCAGCTAGCTTTGGACTCTATTGCTGCTGAAAGGAGACAATATCTTTGCCTACAGACCTTGTTGCCGTGCTGTAGGTAAGTCGTGGCACCGACATCATGGCTTGAAAGGAAACTTCCCATTGCTATCAAATAATTTGTTGTGAGCCCCAGTTATAATTTCGTTCCTAACCCATAATTGGCAGTGTCTCTATCCTGCCAGTGCCTCGGTCACGACCACCTTAACTCATGACCATACATCTGGCTTTTCCGCTAGCCTTGTCCATTAACCTGTCAAATGCCAGTGGAGAGCAGCACATCTCTGGTCCTGCTTATTTCAGAAGGTGCTACGCACATGTAGGTGAGGGCATACCATTCCCGGTGTCTGGTTGAAGTATGCACAGGGCATTGCCACTCTCCCCCGTGCAGTGCTGTGAACCGTTTGAAGTAGTTCATCAGATTCAGCCAACCACCCCCTAGGTGGAGGCTTGCACTCCCAAACTTCTGCTCGTGTAAAACCCGGCCACACCTTCAGTTCAGGGAATTTTAGTAATTCGCGACACTGACTACCCCAGGGGCCAAATACTGCGCTGTGTAAATGCGGCCCGATACCACCATGAACAATTGGCTTGTAGGGATGGGTGTTAACCTAGGCTGGCTGAAGGCAAAACCTTTGCCAATCACTCCTGGCAAGACGTGCCACCGCAGGTAGAATAAAGAGTTATCGAGCCCTCCTTCCTTCCTTTCCCAGTTCGACCAGGTCGAAGGAGAATGCCCCTTCCAGAAAGGTCCTGGCCTTATCCCTGAAGCTTATCCCTCCCGCATTCTACCGGGAATCTACCGCATCGCCTAGTAAAGCAAGGGGTACGTTCGCCATATCAAAGACATGCATGTTCAACATGCAGACAGGAATCGGAGGAAAGCTGGGGGGCGATGGTGTGAATAGTGAAGGGGCATCTGGTTCACGGCTTTCAGGAATGAAAACAGCCTCCAAGGTAAACTTTAAAATGTATGGTACTGCTGCGCGACCAGCAAGATATCGAGTGTTTGCGCGCTTTACCTGCACGCCAACTAACGCCACCCCAGGGACACACACTTTTCTATTAGGCACAGGGAGATTAAGTGATTTTCCAGAATCACTGCATATTGATAAGGCGCTGAGACTTCTCTCTTCATATGCAAACCAACAGTTGTCTAGAGGCATCACACCAGAGTTGTTCGATTGCCTTTCCACATAATGAAAAACACGCTTATATGTGATTAGATATTATGGGTTTTCCTAGCGCCACTTGTGTTTAAAACACATCTAGAGTGAGTGAACTTATTTGAGACGCGGCATTTGTTGTAGGAGTTGTGGCAGTCTGGGATTTAGAAAGTAAATATGTCCCCCATTTCCAAACACGAGAAAATATATGTTGAGGGGTTCACACGGAAGGAATTATGAATAAATACGGGTTGATTGCTCATCCTATACGCTCAAGGCCAATATGTTCATTGACCGCCCCTGGTTCTTGCCCTTTTGATATCTGGCTTGACAGGGCATTTTTCTTATAACCCTATAGCTACAAATGCTTCAAAGTTCGGGATGGGATAAAATGTTGGTTCCCCCAGAGCAGCGTTACTCACATCATGTTACTGGGTGCTCGGTGGATCATTCCACCTCCAAGTTAATGCTTCTATTGAAAGTAGCAGGGACTACTTAAACGCTCCAAAGTACAATATATCCTCACACTTTTTTTTTTTTTTTTTTTTTTTTGTCTTTTTGCTCCCATAAAAGCATAAACTAGAGTGACCAATCGTTATTGCTTGATTTCTTCTGCCTATTACGTTTTGTAGTTAGGATACAAACTGAATGCTCGCCAGGCATATCAACCTGTTCGCCCAGAGCACCCACCGCGCTCCAAAACCTTGAAAGCTGGTCCTGAACAATGTCGCAAACGGGCGGCGCACTTGAACCTGACATACCGCTCCCAGTCGGCACCTCACAGCTTGCCGGAAGGCGTATGAGGTGAGAACGTTATGGCTGCAGGACGGACTGAATTGCAAAGCTCTGGACTAGCCTACGGTGAAAGCAGCCTGGCCGGAACGCCGCACAGGACTGATTTGCCAGCGGCACCTACATTGTTCCTGCTTTCCTTATAGTCATGTCTCCAGAAGGGTATTCAGGTATGCCCCACTTGCAGTCACTAGCTGAAGATTAAACACTACTCTGTATAAAGGATTTTTTAGCAGGGTGTAAGTTACAGTGAATAGGTGATGAAGTCTTATTCTGGCTTTGTTGTTCAATGGTTCATATAACTCAAACCTGTGTAATATGTATCAAAACAGTGGCCATGAGGTCAAACCCAGGCCATTACAATCCCCTAGGCCACCAGGCCCGACTCTACAATTTAGCACACGTCTGGCACCCTATGCTGTGCACGTGGCACAAATGAAATCAGTATTGAAAGTGGGAGCGCTAGCATGGAGCCAGTCTAACTACTTGAGGAACCATGAACCCTAGAGAAAATTGTTGTGACAAACCAGGTGAAATCCTCTTTTTTCCTACGCGGTAACCCCCACGTGGAAATCCTCTCTTCAGCAATGCAGGCGTCCACACGTATCTGGGATCCAACCCCCCCCCCCAAGCGATACACTAACATTTCAATGTACCTAGATGAGCTGTATGACAAGCTGCACTCAATACCTTAGCATTCCTTATGACAACTTGACTATTCACGAGGTGCACATAATACATTAATACTAATTCCCAACTACCCCGCTCCTTACAAAGGGCAGAAGGTTCATCAACCGTCCATTTCTTTCTGATCGTCAAAATTATGCGGCAGGTGACTACAACTATAATTAACGGACTGCTATGACATTTTCCAGAAACGACTTTATGTTCCCGACTTCTAGCCACAACACATTTACTAAAAATGTTTTACGTTGTCATGCTGCGAAATTGGTAGCTACATGACTTGCATTTTTTATCATGCCCCCCACATATAGTGGTGGGTGCTCTACACCGACTTCGGTTCTGGGTGTCAGCTCCCCCACTACAGTCCTCCGCTCTATCCACTGAGCTATCGAAGGCCCAAGAGAACTGAAAACAAACAAAGCCTGCATATCCCTCCACATCCTGTGTACACAAGCGCCACTTTCCAAAACGCAGTAAGCAAGCAATCACGTAGTCCTTTAACAGGACTTAATTATGTATTGAGGGTTGCATGATGGTGTCTGCGTGAGTTTAGCTTTTTGCTAAAAGCAGCCGTGCTGTTAGTACGCATAAGCATTGGGAGGCGGGCAATAGCAAAGCACACACCGCCCCCCTCAGGCCTCGTCAGCATCTCTGCCCGCCTGTGTACCTAGACGCCAAAGAACATGCCCTGACCCCACCGGGGGCCGCTGGATGCAGGCGCTGCAAATCATTAGTGCATCTAATATGCCCACCAAGTCGTTTAGAGAGAGCCGAGAGACTGGGGCCCTGACCCGACTATGGGCAGAACCAGTGTATACATAAGTGCAGAACCTACTCTCCTACATGCGGACTGGTGACCAGTGCCCATGAAGGCATGAATTCCTCTGGCAATCTCTTGTTACGGACATCTAACTGACTGCACACAAACCAGTGCGCCGATTTAAGCAAGAAACAAATCTCAATATCAAACAACGTTGGGGTGCAAGAAATATGCCCCATAATATGTCAATGCAAGAATGGTTCGGACTGCAGTGTGCAGGCCCAACACCAGCAAAAGTAATTACCGTCTGGGTGCATTTTAGCATGCCCCAAGATGTACCACCATTTAGTGTGGTTTAGGTGCCCACACATACCCCATCCCCAGAAACAGAAGTGTCTGGGTGTAGCCCAGTAAATAAAAGCAGGGCTGGTTTGGGCATAAAGCAAAAGGGCTGTTAGAGTTGCAGAATTGCTGCCCTGGCCCCGGGAACTGCAAGAATAGATTGAGATACACTGACCATGCCCCCAGCTCAAGTATAGGTAAGCAGCATAAGCCCCAAAACATTACACTTACAGATGGTGCAACCTTAGATCCCCGACGGTCTGAATCCAACGATAAAACTAAAACGTATGCTATCACGGCAAAGACAATGCGTGCAGGCAGCCGGTCAGCATGGTAAACTAAATATGCGAACGTGGCTTTAAATATAATGCTGCATACTGATATATCGCGACTCGAATCGCAGGTATTGGAAATGCCCACCACACCTGGTATTCCCAGGCGGTCTCCCATCCAAGAACTGACCAGGCCCGCCCTGCTTAGCTTCAAAGATCGGACGAGATCAGGTGCATTCAGGGTGGCATGCCCGTGCGTCTGAAGGCTCCAACGCGGGATCAGCCAGACCACAAATGTTCCGCGCATTTATATAGCACGGTCTCGACCCGCGAGACCGCTTCCATCCGTTAGTTATCCTGGTCAATCAAGCCACCTATACATCACGGTGCCCAGTGACTGCCACCTCTCGCGCACCGTGGGGCCACCGTTCTAACTCTGGTGAATGTGGCAGAGGGGGAAGGACGCTACAGTCGTAGGAGCGAGGACGCGGGGGGGGGAGCGCTGCACAATCGCGGATGTGCCCAGGGATGCACGACGCCACCCGGTCGCGACCCGAACCCCCCGCCTGCAGTGGGCATCCAGCGCGGGCACTAGAGCGCTCCACCCGAGCACCGATCACACCCAGGAACGGGGGATTAAGTGACTCGCCCTGAATCACATGACGCCCAGCGCAGTTTTATATATTCAACTTCAATAAACACCTGTGCACCACTGCAAACGTTGGCTGGTTCGCCAAACCTCACCATGCAAGCATGGAACACAATAGAAGTAGACCATTCCGAAAATAGAATACGCGCAAATGCGTACAATCATCGACATGCAATCAGCCATGCAGGCCCGACCCGGTAGAGAGTAGAGCAGCCCTCGGAACAACCAAAACATCCTTGCCGACCTCAGCGAACCCACAAGAGCCGGCAGGAGTATGACTCCCCCAAATACCACAAAAGAAACTGAACATCCTCGAAAAACCGCAAGGCCACCAACCGACTTCGGCAAGCAAGGTAGCGAACGGTCCAAACGAACGTGGCCAGTGGTCTCAGTCTGAAAACAACAGAGGACACCATCATATTTATTGCACTCATTGTAGCGATCGCTGGTGCATTCAAGAACCAAACATTCAACACAGTCTGCTGCCCACCGAACCACACCAACCGCAAACAAAAGGCACGGCGTGAAGAAACCCGGTGTGCAGGGCAGCGAGGAGGAACCGGCGCGAAAAAACATCTTAGCACGAAGGCCAAAGGCCACCCTTAAAGAGGTAACACACTACAACATGCTCCATTCTCTTTATAATTAGCACGGATCAGCTGGCCGAATGGAGGCAAATGCGCCGTGCGAAACCTCTTACGGCAGTAGTGTATATATAGACTGTGAGGGGGGGGGGGGCAGCGCACTCACACAGCTAACTCCTGCGCGCCCTCTACCCGGTGCCGGATGTTACCCCCCAGGGCCTACAGCACCATCCTGGAGCCCCCAGGGGGCAAACTGACGACATCACCAGCGGTCGCGGCCCCGGGGCAGCAGATGACCACCGACCCGCCCCGCCCCAGAAACCAAATGTCGGTCCCGGCATACGATCTCCTATCTATGCCTATATGCTTCATCTTGCGGGATCTCGACCCGAAGATATTGGCGCGCGCAGCACCGATTTACAACACATGCAGGCACGGGGAGACTAAGTGATTTGGCCCGAAGCCCCAAAGCGGACGCGGCCCCGAGACAGCAAACACGCCGACCAGATGCGATTGAGGACCCCAGCCCCGGTCCCCGCACATGACCTGCCCCACCATGCCCACAAGCTCTACCCGGCGATCAATGCCGACTCTCGCACCCCCGGCCCCCCGCTCCGAGGTCGGCAGCACTGTGCACGAAGCGGATATACCGGGAAATACCGGGAATCGAACCCGGAGCCTCAGGCATGCACCGCATGCACTCTACCATTGAGCTACAGCTCCGCAGAAATCGATCCAAAGGAACTGGGGCACACAGCACGGTAAGGAAGGGGGCTGGCTTCTGGCACTGAGGACGATAGGAGGGTGTCCGGAACAAGGCGAGGAGCACGCGCACGATCGCACAGGCAGCGGTTTGGGCTACCAATGTGGCGTTACAAATGTTTACTCCCGTGCCCCCCTAAAGGAATTCCTCATGCATGCATGCATGTGGGAGCCTTCGTAACAAGTATTTGGGGCTTTGCAAGCGGATCAGTGTTTTAACAGCCTATACTGCAATGCACCGCCTCGCAAATCGACGATCGACACCGTCCGGGCCCCGCGAACGACCCCGCGTCCTCCCAGCCTGTAAATAGCGCCTCTCTTAAAGACTGCCCCGTTCTATTTGCGCGCCACCAAAAACCCGGCCGCAGCGTCCTACCGACGTGCAGGAGCCCCACTCGCGCCCCCCCCCACCCGTGACCATCGAGCCACAGGGCCCTGTCAACCTGGTACTGCCCAGGGACGGGGCCGGGGTGGGAGGGTTGTGCAAGACTCACCGTTGCTCGTAGCCTCCAAAAACCTCCACTAAGGGCCCGGCGCGCGGCAAGATCGGAAACGACGAGTCCAAACCGCGACCGAAAACACGTCGAGGGGCAAGAACGCGTGTCCAGGCTGGGTGCGGCGCGCAGGAGACAGAGGAGGAACTGGGCGAGAGAGCCCACTAAGTAGGGATCAAGCCGCGCCCCCCGCCCGCCCCCAGCTCCACGCGATAGGGGTTCTTCCCAAGTGGGCGTAGGCCTCGCGCGCGAGGCAGCAAGGGGGGAAGGCTCCGACGGGCGGCCACTACAATGCTGCCCTGCTGATGTCCCACTGCGTGGGACGCGGGCAGCGGCATTCTTCCAACTACTAGTATATGTAGTAGACCTTTGTACTTACTACCATTCCTATCTGATTTTAGAGCTTATCTGTTTGTATCTCTTCCTTGGGTGACTTTACAACATGTACTTTTGCAATTTTTTCCTTCCTTTCGCTCCACTTGTACATTTGCAATTCTTTTCCTGTTTATATCTCTTATGTAACTAATGTAATCCAAAGTCCTTATGTGTAACGCAACTGGTTCTTTTGTAAAGCGCTCTGACACCTTCGGGTAATGTTCGCGCTATATAAAATCGCATGAAATAAAATAAAATAAATAAAATAAAAAATAAAATGAATTCTTCACAAGCTTTAACACCCACCTTCCTGCATGTCTGTATAACAAACCACTTGTTTTCTTCCTTTTCTTTGCATCGTCTCCTTTTTTTAAAAACATTCACCTTTGTCCCAAAAAATTCTACTACAAAGATAAATAACACACAACAGCAGGAGAACAGCCACGCGTTTCTACTAAGAGGAAATTCCTGCCGCACTCCAAAGCCACAGAGCTGTCACCGAGCACCCCATGTGGGCCCGTCGCGAGGACACCGGAAGAGTACACGACGGAAGCTCAGCGTTGGCAGGACAGTCATAGAGAGAGCCGCTGAACTTTAAAATGGCTGCCTAGGTCGGTTAGCCATTGCGGTAAAGGGTTGTTGTGACACTCTAATCACTTATTCTGTCAGCGGTTGACACTATCTGCGCACAGGTCATTTTCTTGACCACCGCTGGCGCGCTGCCCAACTGATTCCTGACAACACTGAATAGGTCCTTTCTTGTAGGAGGAAAAAAACGTCCTTTCTTCCTCGCGGCCTGAATTTTTTTCACCTGCTGATTGCTTTTCTTTGATCCGGCGCAGAATAGTGACAGCGGCGGATGAATGGCGGCGTCGCTGTTGACAATGGAGGATTGAAGATGACGGTCCTCAGTACAGTGCATAACATGGTCCCACAGGTCAGCCATTTGAGCGAGATGGCGCAGTCACCACAGACTGGCTCCCTGGTTTCTTAAAGGTAGCTTTGATCTGACAGGTCTGCGCTCAGAAAAATGATAATATTGGCGCCTTGCCTTGTAGTTTAAAATATCTTTCCTCCCTATTACATTAGACAGAGAAGACCCAAACTCCATTGATCTCCATTCCATTTACGGCCCAAACCCCCATCCAATATTTTCTGTCCCATATTAATACCGTTCACTTACCTGTCTTAAATGTCGTCCCATCATTTGATACCATGTTCGCTCTGCTTGTAATCCGACCCCCTGTTCTCTTCCTAAATGGCTATGCTTCAATGTATATTCCTTCATCATACCTCATTACCCCCAAACCTCGAGCAGGCTTGTCTATCCCGCATCGCAAACCCACCCCTCTGTACACCTACCCTGACAGCAACAGTGCACATTAAAGCATTACAAATGCCACACCTGGATAAAATGGGAAACAGCCATTACAACGCAGCTGTTTCCACGCATTCAATTACAACGCATGTGTTATAGCTCATGCTCAATTAAAATGCGTAGATTTTACTACTCATTTTTTACTACACATATGCTTTTACCACACATGCCTTTACAACGAATTTCGTTGTAAAGGTATATATGGTAAAGTCATATGTGTAGTAGTAAGGAGATATGTGTGGAAACAGCCGCGTTGGTAGGCAAGCCACGTTATTAGCGGAAACGGATAGACTGTTCGCCTTCCTCACAATGACGTGTTCCGCCCCTCAGACGAGCTGCCTGCATGAGGAGTGAGCTAAGGAGGATTGGGCCTGGGGAGGGGGCTACTATTTTAGGGGTTTGTCTTAAAGAAGGGCTGGGAGACGGGGGAGAGAAGGGGTAGGGTTTTAGGGTTTAGAGTAGGGAAAGGGATGGGAGCCGGTGGGGTCGCCCAGGGGTAGGGTTTAGGGCAGGGGAAGAGCTGGGGGCCAGGGGGTTTCACGTAGTGGTACGGTTTTAGGGTGGTTTAGAGCAGAGAAGGGTATTTCTTTTAGAAAGGTTGGGGGCCAGGGGGTGGGATACACCGGGGACTGTGATTAAGGTTTAGGGCAGGCGTCAGGGAAACCTTTTCGACGCATATTCCTTTAACGTACATGCTTTTACAACTTAATTTGTTGTAAAGGCATGCGTGGTAACAGCACAGTAGTAGAAATAACATGCGTGGTAAAGGCTTGCGTTGTAATGGCATTTGTGTTGTTACGCATGCATGGTAATGGCATGTGTTACAATGGAATGTGATGTAACGTCATACATCCCTGTTATCCCAACATCCACCCCCAAAATCTAACCTAGGTTGAGAGAGAGTGGATGTTCCCGCACAACAGATTTAAGATGTACATGGAAAGGCTGAAACTTCTTCACAATGCAAGGTACAGTAAATATCAAAATTGATTTTGCGTTGGGGTTGTACAAAAAATGAATGCAACCCGAGGCAAAAACCTAGTAAATCAGCCCCTGAATGCTGATGGCCCAGCTATTCTTAAGCAATACCACACTACTGAGCAGAGTCTGTCCTCTGTTTCTACCCAGCATTAGGTTCCCATGTTTCTATCCTCTACAGAATATCCACTACACCTTCCTCAGACCTGTCCATCTCTTTTGGAACCAAAGCCAGCGCCACCGTAAAAGTACAACCTTGCACCATAGAAAACTCTACGCAAGGTATATTCATGTACCACAACACTTTAAATCATTTTCCAACAGTCACATTCATCAACCCCAAAACATGACCACCCAATAATCACCATCTCTCTCAGACCACATCTCATTTCCACACAGTCCTTCCAATCCTGTATCTTCTCTGTCCCAAAAAATATTGGTTGCTGTACAAATAGAAAATGGAAACAAAGCTAATTAAATCTGTTCCAACTCCCTGTCCAATTCTCTTAAAACCTGTTCAATTTGCACCGTTCACCATTTTTTAAATCTGATTCATAACCAATGTTTTTCATAACACTGCCCTCCCAGAGGATTTAGGGCACGATTTATATCTTCGCAGACCAAATAATTATCCTCGCCATGGCAGGGTACTTTACTCCTGCTTTGGCAAAGGTACCCCTCAGGCTGTATTTAGAGATGGCTGCTACCCCTGAGGACTTCTCTAGCATTTTTAGTAACTGCCATCACAGTGGTTCCTCGAAATGTATTGTAAGTTTGCTGGGTGGATCCTTCAAAATGGCGGCGCTCTACATCAAACGTACAACTTTTTTATTGTCTAAAAGAAAACCTCAAAGCGAGATTTTCTATTTGAAAATTAAAAAAACAATGCCCTCCTTGCCATGGGAGTTTTGAGAAAATTGCATTGCACTTTATCACCAGGTTTTTTCTTTTGTGACAGGTATTGAAAATCAGCTCCCATCTAAATTACTATTCCCACTCCAGTGAGTGCAACAGTAGGGAAAGTGCTGGATAGCAAAGGGGTAAAAATTACTATTCCCACTCCAGTTAGTGCAACAGTAGGGAAAGTACTGGATAGCAGTGGGGTAAAAAATACTATTCCCACTCCAATGAGTGAAACAGTAAGGAAAGTGTTGGATAGCGGAGATGTAAAAATTACTATTCCAACTCCAGTGAGTGCAACAGTAGAGAAAGTGCTGGATAGCGGAGGATAACATTTACTATTCCCACTCCGGTGACTGCAACAGTAGGGAAAGTGTTGGATGGCGAAGGGGTAGAATTTATGATTCCCACTCCAGTGAGAGCAACAGTGGGGAGAGTGTTGGATAGAGGAGGGGTAAAAATTACTATTCATGCTCCAAAGAGTGCAACAGTAAGGAAAATGTTGGATAGCGGAGGGGTAAAATTACTATTTTCACTCGACTGAGTGCAACAGTAGGTATAGTGTTGGATAGCGAAGGGGTAACATTTACTATTCCCTCTCCAGTAAGTGCAACAGTAGGGAAAGTGTTGGATAGCGGAGGGGTAAACATTTTTATTCCCATTCCGGTGAGTGCAACAGTAGAGAAAGTGTTGAATAGCAGAGGGGTAAAAATTACTATTCCCATTCCAGTGAGTGCAACAGTAGAGAAAGTGTTGGATAGCAGGAGGGTAAACACTACTATTCCCATTCCAGTGAGAGCAACCGTAGGGAAAGTGTTGGATAGCGGAGGGGCAAAAATTACTATTCATGCTCCAAAGAGTGCAACAGTAGGGAAAATGTTGGATAGCGGAGGGGTAAAATTACTATTCCCACTCCAGTGAGTGCAACAGTAGGGAAAGTGTTGGATAGCAAAGGGGTAACATTTACTATTCCCACTCCAGTGAGTGCAACAGTAGGGAAAGTGTTGGATAGTGGAGGGGTAAAATTTACTATTCCCACTCCGGTGACTGCAACATTAGGGAAATTGTTAGATAGCAGAGGGGTAAAATGTACTATTCCAACTCCGATGAGTGAAACTGTAAGGAAAGTGTTGGATAGCGGAGATGTAAAAATTACTATTCCAACTCCAGTGAGTGCAACAGTAGAGAAAGTGCTGGATAGCGGAGGATAGCATTTACTATTCCCACTCTGGTGACTGCAACAGTAGGGAAAGTGTTGGATGGCGAAGGGGTAAAATTTACGATTCCCACTCCAGTGAGAGCAACAGTGGGGAGAGTGTTGGATAGAGGAGGGGTAAAAATGACTATTCATGCTCCAAAGAGTGCAACAGTAGGGAAAATGTTGGATAGCGGAGGGGTAAAATTACTCTTTTCACTCGACTGAGTGCAACAGTAGGGATAGTGTTGGATAGCGAAGGGGTAAAATTTACTATTCCCTCTGCAGTAAGTGCAACAGTAGGGAAAGTGTTGGATAGCGGAGGGGTAAACATTTTTATTCCTATTCTGGTGAGTGCAACAGTAGAGAAAGTGTTGGATAGCAGAGGGGTAAAAATTACTATTCCCATTCCGTGACTGCAACAGTAGAGAGAGTGTTGGATAATAGGAGGGTGAACATTACTATTCCCATTCCAGTGAGAGCAACCGTAGGGAAAGTGTTGGATAGCGGAGGGGCAAAAATTACTATTCATGCTCCAAAGAGTGCAACAGTAGGGAAAATGTTGGATAGCGGAGGGGTAAAATTACTAATCCCACTCCAGTGAGTGCAACAGTAGGGAAAGTGTTGGATAGCAAAGGGGTAAAATTTACTATTCCCACTCCAGTGAGTGCAACAGTAGGGAAAGTGTTGGATAGCGGAGGGGTACAAATTACTATTCTAAATCCAGTGAGTGCAACAGTAGGGAAAGTGTTGAATAGTGGAGGGGTAAAATTTACTATTCCCACTCCGGTGACTGCAACATTAGGGAAATTGTTAGAAAGCAGAGGGGTAAAATGTACTATTCCAAATCCAGTGAGTGCAACAATAAGGAAAGTGTTGGATAGTGGTGGGGTAAAATTTACTGTTCTCACTCCATCGAGTGCAACAGTATAGAAAGTGTTGAATAGGGGAGGGTTAAAAATCACTTTTCCCACTCCAGTGAGTGCAACAGTAAGGAAAGTGTTGGATAGCGGAGAGGCAAAAATTACTATTCAGACTACAACAGTTAAAAAAAAGTACATAAATATTAAAAATCAAATATATTAACTATATATTAGAAAATATATTAAATATATAAAAATACCTACAAATATTTTATAAAATAAAATAATAAATACATTTAAACAAAATCATTATTTTAAATTGGAAAATATTTACAAAAAGACATTAATTAATACATACATGTATTTACTTTATTTGCTACTCCATAACACCACACCAATAACAACACACCACTTTAAATTAAATTTACTTCCATAATTAACATAGTTAATAATCAATTAAAAAATATTGTTAACAAAAAAAAACTATCAAACAATAATTAACTACACACACTTTAACACTAAAATAATAAAACACAATCAAAACGTATTTTTAAATTAAAAGCTATTACTATTAACAACTAATTATAAAGTAATTAACATGTATTTAATACCCACCCTTAAAACCTTTAGAAGTAAAAACAACACACACAAAATAAACAATTACCCAAAATAAATATCAAATAACTAACATCAATTAACAACTATATATTAACCAATTAAACACAAATTACTTCCCATCCATTACCCCTATAAACACCACAACACATACCTAAAATTAATTACACAATTGCAATAATACATTTTAAATTAATTTAATTAATATCAACTATCAAATAATTATTAATAAAAAAATTAATAAACTACTCAAAACCCTTTACCCCATTAACCCTAAAACACACACCTAAAATTAACTACACAATTACCATAATTAATGACCAGTTAATTAATTATAATTAGGTAATAACCATTAACAACCAACTATTAAGTCATCAATTAAAGATAAATTACTTCCCACCCTTAACACCTATAAACACCAAAACACACACCTAATATTAATTACATAATTTCCACAATTAACTACCAATTAATTAATTAAAATTCATTAACAACAAACTATTAAATGATCAATTAAAAATAAATTATTTCCCATCCTTTACACCGATAAACACCAAAACACACACCTAAAATTAATTACACAATTACCATGATTAATTAAAAATTAAATAAGTATTATTAATGAACAACAATTAATTAATTAATTAATAATAGATTACTTTACACATTTAACACTATAACATCTCAATTAAAAAAAAAATAATAAATAAAAAATAATCCATTAATTTAATATAATTAAATTACTTCTCACTCTATTCCCCTATAAACACATAACCCGCTACTGAACTAAAAACGTAAAATTCAAATAAAAAAATTAATAACTACTAAAAATGTAACACATATCTTCAAAATACAAATAATTCTTATACAAAAAAACATACATCACATATAATTAAAACATACTAAACTACATAACCTTAATAAAAAAAAATCGATATTTTTAACAACTATGGGGTGTATTAGGATGGCGGTCAGAAAACCACCTTGACCGCCATGGTAGCCGAAATCAACCGTCCACCGGTACCGCAGCAAAACCGGTGATCCGATTAGGATCAACCGCCAGAAATATCCGATCGCGGCGGAACGAGGCCACCATACACTGCCCATAGCGGGCGGAGCAGGCATAAATCCATCCGTGGCAGTCTGGTTCGCCGCAGAAACACACCAAACCGCTGCCAGGACAGCAGAGAGACTACACAGAATATTAGGATATCCCCGATGTGACTGCGGTACGTTTCGCTGTTTCCGACCGCCGCAGTCGCAAACAGTGATGAATGGGAGAGCCGGCGGAAGGGCTGTAGCATAGCCATCGCTGCGGACGCTCCATGAAAAAACTGGCGGCCGACCAAAAAAAAAACACAAAACAAGGCCACCAAGTGCACACAGCAAACTAGCCCTGCCCCCCAAAACACCTAACACATCCCAATGACACACCCCCATAGCAACTTTAAAAATACAAATCCCAGCACAACCCACACAACACACCTGACAGCAATACTCCATTTTGGCACACCCACATAGCTGAGCATAAAACCAGCCCCTTCCCAGACCAGAATCCTTTGCAATACTGTACAACTGAAGGGTCTAACACCAGAGCACAAAGGAGAGGCAAATCTGCACACATCACACCAGCACAATAACACACACACACACCACACACACCACCCACACCACCCCCACCACCCCCAAAACTGCACCTCAAAACATTAGCACATCACACACCACGGCAACACATAAAATGCCCAAATTCACAGAGAGTGAGTTGTCAGTCATGGCAGATGAGATAATCAGAACCACAAGTGTTTGGTATCCTGGTCCAACAGACACCATTAGCCACAAGAGCACAAATGTGGGCAAGGATAGTCGACAAGGTCAATGCAGTAAGGACCACCAAGGTGCTCCAAAAAGTAGATCATGAAGCAGTGTCATGACCTGAAGAGGGTTGTGAAAGAGGAACAAGAACTGTGAGCTGGCTCAAAGGACTGGCGGTGGCCCTCCCATTGCACTCATAACATTCACTGCATGGGAGGAGAAGGTCTCCAGGACTAGCCGGGGGAGTGCAGGCTGGTAAGGACAAACAAATGTAAACCATTACACTGCTATGTACTGCCTTACACAACTACAAAGCTACACCTCCTAGGCCCAAGTACATTCATATGCACCACAATACCCAGGTACCACAGATGTAACATCCACTCCATCTAAATCACCCCAAAGGTAGCCTGCAGTATTCCCAGGGTTGCATGTGTACAGGCAGCCAGCACTACTACTCCCACCATGCCCCCTCGTTCCCCAGCTAATCAAGATGGATCACTCCCTCCCACCCAGAAGCATGTGGCACCCATTGTATTGTTCACCATAACCTAACAGGTAGGTAGCCATCTTAACAGGGAGGGGTGTGTGTGTGAGGCCAGCACAACAACTCCCAACAGTCCCCCTTGTCTCACCCCTGAGCAGGATGTAGCACTCCACCACACTCAGAAGGATGTGGCAGCCATTGTATTGTTCACCTTCACCCAACAGGTAGGTAGCCATCTTCACAGGGAGGGGTGTTTGGGGGTTGGAGGCCTACACTACAACTCCTACCAGCCACCCTTGTCCCAACCCTGAGCAGGATGTAGCACTTCACCACACCCAGAAGCATGTGGCAGCCACTGTATTACAGCAACCAAACTTACAGGTAGGTAGCCATCTTCACAGGGAGGAGTGTTTGGGGATGGGAGGCCCGCACTACAACTCCCACTAGCCCCCCCTTGTCCCAACCCTGAGCAGGAGGTAGAACTCCACCACACCCAGAAGCTTTGGGCAGCCACTGTATTACAACAACCAAACTTACAGGTAGGTAGCAATCGTCCCAGGTTGTGCTGTTTGGAGGTAGGAGGCACTACTACTCCCACAATGCCCCATTGTTTCGCAGCTTATCAAGATGGAACACTCCCTCCCACCCAGAAGCATGTGGCAGCCATTGTACAGTTCACTTCCACCTAACACCTGCTCTTCCCAGGTCATGCTGTTTGGGGCTGGAAGGCCTGTACTACTACTCCCACCAGCCAGCCCTGTCCCACCCCTGAGCAGGATGTGGCACTCCCTTCCACCCAGAAGCATGTGGCAGCCATTGTAGTACAACAACCAAACTTACAGGTAGGTAGCCATCTTCCCAGGTCGTGCTGTTTGAGGCTGGGAGGCCTGCACTACTACTCCCACCAGGTACCTTTGTCCCACCCCTGAGCAGGATATGGCACTCCCTCCCACCCAGAAGCATGTGGCAGCCATCGCAGTAGAACAACCAAACTTACAGGTAGGTAGCCATCTTCCCAGGTCGTGCTGTTTGAGGCTGAGAGGCCTGCACTACTACTTCCACCAGGTAGCCCTGTCCCACCCCTAAACAGGATGTGGCACTCCCTCCCACCCAGAAGCATGTGGCAGCCATTGCATTGTTCACCTTCACTTAACAGGTAGGTAGCCATCTTATGCTCTCTTGTCTCACCCCTGAGCAGGATGTGGCACTCCATCCCACCCAGAAGCATGTGGCAACCATTGCATTCTTCAAATTGAAACAAAGGTTCTCCCTATATAAGTTGAGGCCCTAGAGGAGGGAGAAAACAAAGAAAATAGAAGGTAGCAAACCTCTAAGCCGGCCTATATGTTTAAATGTTTGATCTATTTAGATTCAGCATTACCAGAACAACATGCCATATGTCACTTCAGATTATATCACTGTCTTTATAAAAACATTATCAGTCCTTTGTAGTTTTTAGATCACAAAGATTTTTTTTATTCTTAATTAGTGTGAACTAAAGCATTTTTTTCTTTTTTTAGAATTCACTACAATTTTAGTGTAAATATGTTACATAATTGATGTGATAAAAAATATAATAGCATCCTAGACATCAAAGACATAAAATTCTATAACATCCTAGACAAAAACATGAGAGAACCACTTTCTAACCATTCATACTAGCATTCACTCAAGGAAAAAAACATTTTTTAAGTACTAAAGGAAACAATTAGGAAGGAAACGCACAGGTCCCTTAGATTGGTCAAATTTTATCAGATTGACAAGCTGGAAAATAACAATCTTCAATATCACTGTGATGGAAACAAGATCGCGGTCAACGCGCGTTTCAGTGGGAGACCACCTTCTTCAGGACCGACTGTAATTAGTTAAAAATTGAAATATATACAAGGGAAGTCTGGATGTCTGCAGAAAAGGCAAAAGAAATGGCATTGGCAAGTTGAAAGGGAATGCATTTGATTTCAAAAAGAGATTTCTTCCTTAAATTAGTTATATGTGCTTGATAAGCTATAGATTCCTTGAGTGCTATCAGAGCTCAACGTGATTTTTCAAATAAAGTTATGTGAGACATGCAGAAAGGGGTGATGCAATAAAACAGAATCCAACTATTATAAAGCCCATTGGTGTTGTTAGGGTAGAGATTGAAAGGGTGTATCAACGGAAGATGAAAGGTGTGTGATGGTTGGTTGGAGCATGCACACCTAGATGGAAATAATGTAGGCGGCTGACCTATAAGTCAAAGAATAGAATGCACATGGTACGCTGTAAAACCCATCTGTGCAATGCGATACAGCGGTATCAATTTCTAAAAGAGAAAATATTAATATTATTAATGCTGTTTTCTTTAAAGCTCTCATAGATGATAAAATGATAAGAGAGCCATAATACCTGAAAACGGCTACAGTTCAAAAATAAATTCACGAAGGGGTATTTTTATTTGTATGCCCAATTCTATTTCTGAGATGCCAGTTGCAAAAAGCTGAAAGGGAAGATGAGAGACTTTTTAGACTTATTGGAGAGTGAGAAAGGGTGGTGGGGTACAATATATACCATAGATTGAGTTACCTTGTCAGGGCGTGTGGTTGTTCATGTATGGAAAATCCAAAACCGATGTCTGCTATTCTCTGTATCTCTACAGTGATTTCTTTTTATTCTTTATCAGTAGGGCTATTCAGTCGCAAGTTATCTGTAAAGAATGTAAAGATATGTTTATCCTGCCAATAGTGGTGTCCCTGATGTCATGTATATTAAGTGTATATAGTTTTTAAATTACAAGGTTAACGGACAGTAGAGGCCTTTTAACTAACACTCTATGCCTCGATAGGGTGGCTAAAAGGCATGTGTCCGTCATAGATCTAACACGTTATGTGCTTACTGTGGCTAGGAGGGCCATGTGAGATTAGAGATACAGCTATTATCAATTTTTGGTCACACTGTGTGCTTCTTTGCATGTGTTACCCAAATCAATATCATATAGATGAAGGCAGCCTGTTTTTAAGAGTGGGATACTCTGAGGCCACCGAGTCAAAAAGAAAAATACTAAGATTCCTATAAAAGTGAGGGGCTTAGCTTAGACCTGGTGAGCAAGAACGTCTGCCATATATTTAAAGCGTAAAATGGGCTGATGGTTTAGACTAAGATAGAGCCGCGCAAAGAGGTTCCCTGTTTGAAGATGGTGAATCATACCTGTTTACGTGAAAGTCCTGCCGGAAAAAAGCAACAGAAGCAGCCGAGAAATTGGAGTGCGAGTCAAACGCATTATATCGTAATCCTTCTCTCGCGAGATTACAAAACGCCGTTTGTTAGCTTGGGTGCGTGTTCGTATGTTTGAGCGCCATCTTTGAGGGGAGTTTGATCTAGTAATCATTCTAAGTAGTTTAAGAAGCGGGCTCTCATAGAGAAAGGTTTTATATTTTTGAGGAATACTGATCCAACAGTCTCAAAAATAATAAAAGCACCTTCATAATATTAAATACATGTGCAGCGCTATTTGAGTTTAAGTTAAGTGCATATTAGTATATTTGAGCGCCATCTTAGAAGGGAGTTGGATGTCATATCCATTCTAAATGGGTGAAAAAACGGGCTCTCGTAGGATAGGGTTTAATATTTTAGAAGGATGATTGTCCTATAGTCTCCACGATAATAACATCTATATGAGATAAAACCATGCCAGCGCTATATTGAAGTAGGTGAAAATGCCTAATTTATGCCATGTAAGATATGAGAGGGCGCCGATTTATAGGTGCCGTATGGGGATAGTACTAGTAATCTATCAACAGACTTGTCAGATTTATTCGATTAATATATACTAGATATTCTAGGAAATGGATATAAGTGCTTGAGACAAAAAGGCCTACTGGAGGGGCCTATGAAACAGGGGTCAGTAGAGCAGAGAAAGAAATGTGTATACTACATATCAGCAGAGGGACTCAAGATTCAGCTAATACTGCGGGACATCCTAAATGTGATAGTTGTCTCTTCGCCTATGACAAAGTAGGAGTGTGAAATGTGGGGTCAAATCCGAATGGGTGTAATTATGTGATAATCCAAGTTATCTCCTCATTAAGGCCCCTGCGAACTGTGTCACAATGGAAAATCCAGAAAGCCTCTCTGTTTTTCCGCACCTTGCTGATTTCTTGTCCTGGTCTCGAGACTATTTTTTCAAGGATCAGCCATTTCAGATCATGTTCGACATGGTTGTGATCTAGAAAATGTTTTACCATGGGAGCTTGTTATTTTTGGGTTCTGATGGCCGATTAATGCTCAGAGAGCCTGATTCGAAATTCACGGCCAGTTTCGCCTATGTAGCCCAAACCACAGGGACAAAGGATAATGTAGATTACGTTGTTACTTCTACAGTTAGTGTGGCTTTTCAGCCTACCGCTTCTTGTGCCATATGTCCATGTTTCCGTTGTAATTGCTGAGGGGCATGCATGGCATTTGCCACACCTGTGATTTCCTAAGATTTGTGGTAGGCCATCAATGGTGTTCTGTACAGCAAAGGTGTTTTTCTGCTTCATTCTGCTATGGACAACTTTGTCTCGCAGATTGGCATTTCTTCTAAAAGCCACTATGGGTTTTTCAAGAATTTTACAGCTTTCATTGGTGCTTAGGATTTTCCAATTTTTGTTTAGTATTTGCTGTAGTTTCTGATTATAGCATGTGTGGTTAACCACACATACTAGTCGTTCCATGGGCTTTTTTTCATTGCCTGAGATAAGGGTGTCACGATTGTAGTATTTAGCTCTTCTCATAGATTGCTTAATGAGGCGTTTGGGATAGCCTCTAACTATGAGTCTTTTTTTCAATTCTTCTGCATGTATGTTGTAATCATGTGTATTCGTACAATTACGCCTAATTCTGAGAAACTCCCCAAAAGGGATGGAGTCCTTTTGACAGGAGGGGTGGAAGCTAGCATGTTGCAAGATTGTATTCTTTGCAGTAGGTTTGCGGTAGAGGCTAACTTCGATGTTCTCATTGCCACTTTTTATCCAGATATCCAGAAATTCCACCTTTTCTGGTGAGTATTTTGCAGTGAATCTCAAATTATAGTCACTGTGGTTAAGCCATTCAATGAACTGGTTTAGGTCATCTTCAGTTCCTGTCCAAACAAAAAAGATATCATCTATGAATCTATGCCAGGTGTTGATATTTTCATAGAAAGGAGCCATTTCATTGTAGATGTGTTTTAGCTCAAACTCCCCCATATACGTATTGGCCACACTCGGTGCACATGAAGCACCCATACTGGTACCTTGTATTTGTTTATACAGGTTTTCTTTGAATTCAAAGAAGTTATAGTGAAGTACTATATCTAAACATTCCAAGATAAAAGTATTGGGTCTCTCACCCGGTGATCTGTTAAGGAGGGCTGCCACCGCCTCCAAAGCTCGATTCTGGGGTATGTTTGTATAGAGAGATTCTATATCTAGGGTGACCAAAAGTTGACTCTCTTTATTAAAAGGCATATGTTCCACAGTTGAGATCATGTGGCCTGTGTCCTTGATGTATGACCGATAAGATTTGGTTAAAGGACAAAGAAATGAGTCTACATATTGTGAGAGTGGTTCTGTGCATGAATTGATAGATGATATAATAGGGCGCAAAGGAGGATCCAGTATATTTTTATGGGTTTTTGGAACACCATATAGAGTTGGAGTGACCACATTGTTCTTATTTAGAAAATCCAGCTCTTTTTGACAGATGTAACCACCCATGAAGGCTTTGGATGTACTGGCTTCTATTCTGGTTTGAAGGTCTTTTAGAGCGGATCTGCGAGCTGGTTGATAGTGCTCTGGTATATGGAGCATGCTTTCTACTTTCTGAGAGTATGAACAGCTGTCCATAATCACTATTCCTCCCGCTTTGTCACCAGGTTTAATTATGATGGAATTATTTTTACCTAGATCTTTAAGTGCTGTGACTTCTGATTTAGTAAGGTTTGGTGTGGGCTTACGGACATAATTAGTAATTTCTATTTAGGGAGTTTTGTAAAGCGCTTGGTGACGCACAGCGGCGTGTCCCCGCGCTAAGGAGCGGCTGCTAACTGGAACCTACAGAAGGGGAATACTTTACTGTTCGAATAGTGTAGTTTTGAGCTTGGCTCTAAAGATTAGTTCAGATGGTTCGAGACGCAATATTAAGGGTAATGTGTTCCATCTGACGGCTGCAAGGTACCTAAAGGATCTTCCGCCCATCCGTGCTCTGGACACCTTGGGGACAACAAGGCGTCCCGAGCCAGAAGATCTGAGGGAGCGGGACGGTTCATAAGGTGTCAGCAGTCCTTTCAAAGGGAGAGGAGACCTCCCGTTGATGATCCGATGGCACATGCAGAGTGCTTTGAAATCAACCCTACTTCTGATCGGGAGCCAGTGCAAGGACCGAAGGGCCACCGAGGATGCGGCTCTTCTGGGTAGTCTAAGTACTAGCCTAGCAGCGGCATTCTGTAGGACCTGTAAACGGCTCAGATTCTTCTTCGGAGTCCCTAGATAGAGGAGGTTGCCATAGTCCATCTTTGAGGTGACTAGTGCATGCACAAGGGTTTGACGGGCCTTTACAGGTAAAAACTTCAATGCCTTCCTGAGACTTTTGAGGGTCCCAAAGCATGATCCGACCACCCGGTTGATCTGAGGGCCGAAGGTCAGGTCGGAGTCGAACCAAATGCCCAAGTTCTTTGCTTTCAGGCATGGGATAGGTGTTGAGCCAAGGCATGGAGGCCACCATGCCGACGTCCACGCCGATCGGTCTCCCCCTACGACAAGCACCTCGGTCTTATTTCCGTTAAGCTTAAGGCAGTTTGCGGACATCCAGGCAGCTAGGTCTTGCATACAGGCTCTGAAGATGTCCGCCGAAAGATCGGGTGCGCGCGACAGGGAGATCACCAACTGCGTGTCGTCGGCATAGGAAACCATTCGGAGGCCGTAGCTCTCTACCAAGGAGGCAATCGGGGCTACGTAGAGATTAAAAAGTGTTGGGCTCAGGGACGAGCCCTGCGGCACCCCCTGGTCCAGAGCAATTCGCTCAGAGTAATAGTCACCCTGCCTCACTTGGAAGCCTCGGCCTGCGAGAAATGAATAAATCCATTTCAACGCTGCCCCTCTCACCCCACCTTTGCTCAGACACTGTAGCAAGATGGAATGTGCCACAGTGTCGAACGCCGCGCTAAGGTCTAAAAGGATGAGAGCCATGGTTTGACCCTCGTCAGCACCCTGCCTGAGAGTTTCGGAGGCCCTAAGAAGGGCAGACTCGGTGGAGTGGCGTGGCCGGAACCCGAATTGAGTCGGATGAAGAAGGTTACTGTCCTCCACATATTTCATTAGCTGCTTATTTACCACCTTCTCTGCTACCTTCGAAAAATATGGCAGGAGAGAGATGGGGCGTAAGTTATCCAGCTTATCGAGGCCAATGTTAGGCTTCTTGCGGAGGGGAAGCACCACAGCCTGTTTCCAGTCCACAGGTAGAGAACTGGATCGAAAGGAGACATCTAGCAAATGCCTGATGTAAGGTTCCAGTGTCTCTATGCTGTCACTCAGCCTTTTTGGGGAAGCAGGATCGCGTGGGGAGCCAGATCTGACGGATCTGCAGATTTTAACGAGATCCTCCGATAGAGGAGTGGTAAAATGAAGTAGCAGATCTGAGTCAGCTTCAGCTCCTGCTAAATCTGCAGGTTCTTCCGCTAAGGGTGGCGTGTCGGGAAAAGCAGAGTAAATCTTGCGCACTTTGTCTCCGAAGTAGTTAGCAATGCGATTGCATGCTGTTACTGAGTGATCTTCATCTCGAGTAACGGTTATTGGGGTGGAAAGGGATTTATATATGCTAAACAATTCCCTAGCCGAGTTTTCAGCCTCGTGAATTTTATCTGCATAGTAGGTGGCTTTTTCTATACGGATTTTATTATGATAGGATCGTCGTTTTGTGAGGTAAGCCTCTTTCATCCGATCATCATAAGCCATTCTCCATTGTCTTTCTGCTCGTTTGCAGTCCCTTTTGGCACAGCGCAGCGCCTCGCTGAACCAGGGAGCAGTTCTTTGTCTGTGGACAGCTTTATTAGACCATCCCAATGGGGCTGTGTGGTCCAGAGCAGCCGTGATACGGTCATTCAGCAATTTATTTGCCGCTGTCACGTCATTTCCTCCTGGGGGCCCTTCCACGGTAAGAGCCTTATTAAACTCTCGCAGGGAGAATCTTGCCCACCTACGTCGAGGGTAGTTAAGAGGGGTGGGAGCGCTAGCTATATGCTTAGACAAGTAAATAGTAAACGGAACGAGAAAATGATCTGTCCAGGGCAAGGGCACTGGGGGAGCGGCTAAAACACCCTCCCAATTGGCGAATATTGGGTCGAGCAGGTGCCCACGGTTGTGTGTTGGCAGCTGACCTTTTAGCTCTAGCTGTAGGGTGTGAAGTTCTTCCCGGAACTCCACTGCTCCTTTGTCTAGTGCGTCTTGCAGGTGTATATTTAAATCTCCCAACAGCAAAAACTTGTCCCTCCTGATCGCTGTTTCTGTGACCCACTCTAGGAGGTTTCTTTTAAAACTGGCCATAGGTCCCGGTGGGCGATAAATTATCATGCCCTTTATAGTCATGCTCCCATCAATTGCTATGGTGAAAACACCCGCTTCGCATCCCGCCAGGTCAACTAGTTCTAGTTTGCATGGCCATTGTTGTTTAAAGGCGATCGCAATCCCGCCTCCTCTGCCTATCGGTCTGTCCAGGCGCACCATCTGATAGTCATCAGGTAAAGCCTGAATGGTATCAGGATCAGAATTGGCGTCTAGCCACGTTTCGGTAATAAACAGCAGATCATAATGTTTATCAGTGAGAAGGTCATATACGTCATGTTTGTGACGGCTAAGCGACCTAACATTAACGAGGCCGCAGGACAGCGAGGGATTGCTTGCCCTGGTGTCTGGTAGGGCTGAGCTAAAGCGGAATTGACAATAGCTACACCCTTCATTCTCCCCTACCCTTACACTATGGTGGCCTCGGGTGCACACGATCGAGGATAAACTTACTAAGTCACTCCTACTCCAGGTCAGCTTACGATCAGGGCCAGGGGTTGGGGCCCTGGGCCGTGTCCGGTCGCGGACGGGCGCTGACGGGCTTGGCTTTGGCGCGGCTTTGGCGCGCATCCGGCGCGCCCGCTGCGCCAGCCCGCTGCGCCGTCTGGCAGGGATGCACATTATGTAGGGTGTGAGGAGGGTGGGAGGGCGGCGCGACTAGAGCGCACCCCCAGCCCTACCTAAGATGGCGCCCACCGCCTCCAACAGCAAATAACACAAGACGGCTGGGCGAGGCAGAGAGAGGAAGATCAGCGTGTTGGAGAAATGTCAGTGTGCCTAACTCAATTCCCCAGCTAACTATTCAATTTAAAACCCCCAGGTAAAAAGTTATAAAAACGATCTTTTAGCAGTTTTAAATCACAATTTTCACAGATACCTATGCCAGCTAGTGAGTTCCAGGTAAAAACGCTCGCAGCCCTAGCGTCTCTCACTAGGGAGAGCTCTAAATAGGCAGCGAGGGCTTCGCAGAGCAACTCTAAATAGCCTGGGAGGGCGGGAGGGCGGAGCGACTAGAGCGCACCCCCAGCCCTACCTAAGATGGCACCCACCGCCTCCAACAGCAAATAACACAAGACGGCTGGGCGAGGCAGAGAGAGGAAGATCAGCGTGTTGGAGAAATGTCAGTGTGCCTAACTCAATTCCCCAGCTAACTATTCAATTTAAAACCCCCAGGTAAAAAGTTATAAAAACAATCTTTTAGCAGTTTTAAATCACAATTTTCACAGATACCTATGCCAGCTAGTGAGTTCCAGGTAAAAACGCTCGCAGCCCTAGCGTCTCTCACTAGGGAGAGCTCTAAATAGGCAGAGAGGGCTTCACAGAGCAACTCTAAATAGCCTGGGAGGGCGGGAGGGCGGAGCGACTAGAGTGCACCCCCAGCCCTACCTAAGATGGCGCCCACCGCCTCCAACAGCAAATAACACAAGACGGCTGGGCGAGGCAGAGAGAGGAAGATCAGCGTGTTGGAGAAATGTCAGTGTGCCTAACTCAATTCCCCAGCTAACTATTCAATTTAAAACCCCCAGGTAAAAAGTTATAAAAACGATCTTTTAGCAGTTTTAAATCACAATTTTCACAGATACCTATGCCAGCTAGTGAGTTCCAGGTAAAAACGCTCGCAGCCCTAGCGTCTCTCACTAGGGAGAGCTCTAAATAGGCCTAGTTCTTTGATTACCGTTTTTTCGAAAATGGCGACTTCAGGTCCTACCATCTCCAAGGTGGGGGTAAATCTGGATGGTGGTTTACACCCTGAGTAGTTTATTTCCTCTTGGGCTGGAGCTATGTCCGACATGACCTTATGTAAGCGAATTTTCCTGAAGAAGGAGAACAAATCTTTATTCATGTTGAAAATGTCCGGAAAAGTGCTAGGGACAAAAGACAAACCCTTGCTAAGAAGCGTGCTTTCTGCAGCTGTCAGTTGGTGTCTGGAGAGGTTGAAAATGGGTATGCTTTCTCTCTCTACAAAGTTGTCTACTGCGACTTCCAATATTGTTGGTTTCTCGTTCGCATATATGGCTGAGGATGTGCTTGCTCTGTCTGGCGGTAATTGTTCCTGCCTTGCCTTTGGAATCTCGCTCGTCCTCTGCCCCTGCCTTGTTCTAAAAAAGAAGTATGGCCAAATTGCTGATGATTATATGTAGATCCCCTACGACTTCTTGGGTTGTAGTCATACTCTTCATTAAGATACGGACTATCATGGTCCGAATCTGATGAGTTAGTATCTGAGAAAGTAACAACTTTCTGTCTCTTTTGGGGATACGTGTTCTTCTGTCCTACATCTGATTCTTCTTGTTGGTAGAAGTTACTTTGTAGATAGGGGTACATTTTCTCTTGAGAGAACCAGCGTATATCTTTTTTTAATTTTTCTGTTTTTTTCTTTATGAGGTACTCTTCAAAGTCCTGTAATTCTTGGTTCATGCTCAAGAGTTTATTTTTTCCTTCTTCTACACTGGTATTAGTTTTGAGTTTCTCTTCCAGTTCCAGAATTTCCTGGTTAAGGACCTGTATCATTTCCTTAACCATTTCAATGATCAGGATCATCCAGTCCCTGGAGCAGCGGTTCGCGATGTGCGACCACCGCTCCAGGAACTGGCGCACTTGTACAAAAAGTGCGGGAATGTTTCTGACCCTAAGACCTGAGGGTATGACTCCTGCTTTCAGGTACTCTAGCATATAATGGGCATGGGACTCCATTCTTTTAGCTTTTTTCTTTAAGTTGGTAAGTTTGTTCCATTCCCCACTGTCTTTGGCAGAGCTGCCAATATTGCCAGTGGTACCTACTATCTGTCCCACTAATGCCGAAAAATCAGCATCTGTAAAACCAAAGGTTTTTAAACCTTCCATTTTATTGGAGGTGGGGATTGACTAAAGATGATATAAATAGGCCCAAACCAATGTTAGATGAAAGATTTTTTTTTTATATATAAACACTTAAATTTATACATGGGATAACACCCTATATTGACGAAAGCTGGAACTAGCAAGGAGAAATGAAGAGGAGAAGGCTAATGAGTGAATAATTGTCCAATCTTGTGTATATATCCAATACACTACACCCTCTAGTGCAGAGATCACATGCTATATGAGCATTAGTTGGCACATCAAGGAAGAGAAAGGGAAATTAATTAGAGAATAATAACCTTCGGTAAAGACCGAGAAGAATAAATTGAAACAAAGGTTCTCCCTATATAAGTTGAGGCCCTAGAGGAGGGAGAAAACAAAGAAAATAGAAGGTAGCAAACCTCTAAGCCGGCCTATATGTGTAAATGTTTGATCTATTTAGATTCAGCATTACCAGAACAACATGCCATATGTCACTTCAGATTATATCACTGTCTTTATAAAAACATTATCAGTCCTTTGTAGTTTTTAGATCACAAAGATTTTTTTTATTCGTGATTAGTGTGAACAAAAGCATTTTTTTCTTTTTTTTAGAATTCACTACAATTTTAGTGTAAATATGTTACATAATTGATGTGATAAAAAATATAATAGCATCCTAGACATCAAAGACATACAATTCTATAACATCCTAGACAAAAACATGAGAGAACCACTTTCTAACCATTCATACTAGCATTCCTTCAAGGAATTTTTTTTTTTTAAAGTACTAAATGAAACAATTAGGAAGGAAAAGCACAGGACCCTTAGATTGGTCAAATTTTATCAGATTGACAAGCTGGAAAATAACAATCTTCAATATCACTGTGATGGAAACAAGATCGCGGTCAACGCGCGTTTCAGTGGGAGACCACCTTCTTCAGGACCGACAGTAATTAGTTAAAAATTGAAATATATACAAGGGAAGTCTGGATGTCTGCAGAAAAGACAAAAGAAATGGCATTGGCAAGTTGAAAGGGAATGCATTTGATTTCAAAAAGAGATTTCTTCCTTAAATTAGTTATATGTGCTTGATAAGCTATAGGTTCCTTGAGTGCTATCAGAGCTCAACGAGATTTTTCAAATAAAGTTATGTGAGACATGCAGAAAGGGGTGATGCAATAAAACAGAGTCCAACTATTATAAAACACATTGGTGTTGTTAGGGTAGAGATTGAAAGGGTGTATCAACGGAAGATGAAAGGTGTGTGATGGTTGGTTGGAGCATGCACACCTAGATGGAAATAATGTAGGCGGCTGACCTATAAGTCAAAGAATAGAATGCACAGTGTACGCTGTAAAACCCATCTGTGCAATGCGATACAGCGGTATCAATTTCTAAAAGAGAAAATATTAATATTATTAATGCTGTTTTCTTTAAAGCTCTCATAGATGATAAAATGATAAGAGAGCCATAATACCTGAAAACGGCTACAGTTCAAAAATAAATTCACGAAGGGGGATTTTTATTTGTATGCCCAATTCTATTTCTGAGATGCCAGTTGCAAAAAGCTGAAAGGGAAGATGAGAGACTTTTTAGACTTATTGGAGAGTGAGAAAGGGTGGTGGGGTACAATATATACCATAGATTGAGTTACCTTGTCTGGGTGTGTGGTTGTTCATGTATGGAAAATCCAAAACCGATGTCTGATATTCTCTGTATCTCTACAGTGATTTCTTTTTATTCTTTATCAGTAGGGCTATTCAGTCGCAAGTTATCTGTAAAGAATGTAAAGATATGTTTATCCTGCCAATAGTGGTGTCCCTGATGTCATGTATATTAAGTGTATATAGGTTTTAAATTACAAGGTTAACGGACAGTAGAGGCCTTTTAACTAACACTCTGTGCCTCGATAGGGTGGCTAAAGGGCATGTGTCCGTCATAGATCTAACACGTTATGTGCTTACTGTGGCTAGGAGGGCCATGTGAGATTAGAGATACAGCTATTATCAATTTTTGGTCACACTGTGTGCTTATTTGCATGTGTTACCCAAATCGATATCATATAGATGGAGGCAGCCTGTTTTTAAGAATGGGATACTCTGAGGCCACCGAGTCAAAAAGAAAAATACTAAGATTCCTATAAAAGTGAGGGGCTTAGCTTAGACCTGGTGAGCAAGAACGTCTGCCATTTAGTTAAAGCGCAAAATGGGCTGATGGTTTAGACTAAGATAGAGCCGCGCAAAGAGGTTCCCTGTTTGAAGATGGTGAATCATACCTGTTTACGTGAAAGTCCTGCCGGAAAACAGCAACAGAAGCAGCCGAGAAATTGGAGTGCGAGTCAAACGCATTATATCGTAATCCTTCTCTCGCGAGATTACAAAACGCCGTTTGTTAGCTTGGGTGCGTGTTCGTATGTTTGAGCGCCATCTTTGAGGGGAGTTTGATCTAGTAATCATTCTAAGTAGTTTAAGAAGCGGGCTCTCATAGAGTAAGGTTTTATATTTTTGAGGAATACTGATCCAACAGTCTCAAAAATAATAAAAGCACCTTCATAATATTAAATACATGTGCAGCGCTATTTGAGTTTAAGTTAAGTGCATATTAGTATATTTGAGCGCCATCTTAGAAGGGAGTTGGATGTCATATCCATTCTAAATGGGTGAAAAAACGGGCTCTCGTAGGATAGGGTTTAATATTTTAGAAGGATGATTGTCCTATAGTCTCCACGATAATAACATCTATATGGAATAAAACCATGCCAGCGCTATATTGAAGTAGGTGAAAATGCCTAATTTATGCCATGTAAGATATGAGAGGGCGCCGATTTATGGGTGCCGTATGGGGATAGTACTAGGAATCTATCAACAGACTTGTCAGATGTATTCGATTAATATATACTAGATATTCTAGGAAATTGATATAAGTGCTTGAGACAAAAAGGCCTACTGGAGGGGCCTATGAAACAGGAGTCTATCTTGTATAGTTCACCTTCACCTAACAGGTAGGTAGCCATCTTATGCTCTCTTGTCCCACCCCTGAGCAGGATGTAGCACTCCCTCCCACCCAGAAGCATGTGGCAGCCATTGTATTGTTCACCTTCACCTAACAGGTAGGTAGCCATCTTAGGCTCTCTTGTCCCACCCCTGAGCAGGATGGCGCACTCCACCATACACCCAGAGAGATGTGTCACAAATTCCACCCAAATGTGACAACAGAACAGGTAAGTAGACAGTGCATGCACCCTGGCATTCCTCTCAAAAAGCATGGAGCCAAATGACAACTCCAGCCCTCACATCCCAACAAAACTGACACAGATACAATATTAAATCACAGTGTGCAGACAGCTAAGCGTATGTAACTGTCACAGAAACACAAGTGTGACTCACCCATGTTGAAGCAAATCAGGGCACAAACATGCACAGCACTGAATGCTATCTGTAAGTTCCATGGGGGCTGAGCTTGAAGGACCATATGAAAACAAAACAAGCATGGTCTGTAGAATAAATAAATCAAAGCACAGGACATGACAAAGGTATACATGAGATGACAATGACTAGTTCATGCGCAGATGTAACGCCTGCCAGGCAGAGTAATCAGCAAATAGGGTTCACATCAAGTTGCATTGCCGCCAGTTGTCAGATGACAACATGTCCTCGTAATCACAAAATCTGCACGTGGGGCATGGTATCCATTGACATGTCACACCATGGGAAATAAATATATGTACCTCCGCATCATGTCATGTTGCACATTACTGTGCAGACATACAATCTGATAAATAGTTAACTGTATGTTGCATAACCTGTAAATAAGATACATCGAACACCAAGCTTGACGGGTGGACGTCAATGACCATTTCCCCTCTGTCCCTCAGGTGACCAAGAACTGACTGCACAGGACGATAACATCAACCTGCAGAGCCAGTCTTCACCCCCGAAACATGGACTCTCGTATGAGGACCCCCTGGATTTCGAGGACGCGGAGCTCGAAGCCGGCCCATCTGGTGAGCCAGGGTGCAACAGGTCCAAGGACACTGTTGTGTGCAGATTTAGATTCCGTATATATGTTTCCCGACTTATGCCCTTATATAGGTACAATTCACATTGCCCTTATTTGGACATAGAAATCCGGCCCTTATTTAGACATTGTCCGTACAAACCAAATACAGGCATGGCCACCTACATCCGTCCATTCACGTCACAACAAATTCTTGGAAAGCCAGACCCTTAAGCCTTTAGGAATTTCCCTCAACTTGAATATTGATTTCTCCAAGAACTCATTAAGTATGCATGAACATCTATTCCTTAGGGGTTCATTCATGACGTTCCTCTGCCTGACTTTTACGTCAATACTGGCATTCCTAGACACCTTGAAGGTATAAATATACCAGCACTTGCCCTGGCAAATTGCGGTTCCCAGAGAATTCGATCCAACCCAGACTACGCGGTTCGCCACGGCAAGTTCGGAAGGAGATCAAGTTCCAGCCTGATGCACTGACCTGACGCTGCCACCTACTCGCAGAGCATCCAGCTTCAGTGCTCTCTGACTTCCCTTGAGGGGGGTTAGACTATCGTGTCCAGAAAAGAGAGTCCAACCTCTCTCATTCTAAGGTATGGAGCTGACCAGAACTTAGAGAAACTTTTTACAACTCTTTTGGTACACTGGGGTAGAACAATTTAGAAGCATCAGATGAGTATCACATTTTAGCTTATGTTATTTATGTATGTATTTTGATTAATATATGTCATAGCTACAAACCATGCTATTGCAGTATTATTTTATCTTACTGCTAACCTCATACATATTGTACTTTGCAGTCTGTCTTACGATTGTAGCAATTCATATCTCTTGCATGAGAAATAAGACTGTTCAATAAACCCTTTTATTGAAACGCCCGTCTCTCTATTTCTGTGCAACTCTGTAGAAACGAAGCATGCACAATGGACTGAGTGAAACTGTTATCTATTGTTTCTACGATTCTGAGACTGTTCCGATTCTAAAGGGAAACAAAGTTGTCATGTTTATGCGGTTGTAAGAGACTAATCCCTTCTTGTATATTCGAGAAGTTTCTAGTGACCTCTGAGTTAGCTGGCACACACAAGTAATTAAGTTTAATATACTCAATAGAGACATACTGACCTTAGTCATATGTCAAATCTATAGTGTATGTTATTCCAATGCGCAGAGCCTATCAGGGATATAGGAACTACACTACAACACCACTGTCCCTCTACCACCTCTGCAGCAGCAACAACATCTATGCTTACCCCTGCTGTAACGACCTGTGCGGCCACCACTACCACCAGTGCTGCCTGTAACACTGTCCCTGCCCCAGAGGATGACCACCCCACCCTACCAACTGAGGAGGGCAGGGAGAGTAGGTGGGTGCCTACAGTGGTGAGGCAACAGGTCCGTGGCAGCAGGGCAGGTGGGAGGGCAAGGGTCCATGGAAGCCAACAGGAAATTGGGACCAAAGCCCTGGACAACATCACCAGAGCCCTTGGGGCCTATGAAAGGGCCCAGGGACGAACGGGCCGGGCTGAGGAAGATTCACGTGAGCTCTACCTACTGTTGAGGTCCATTGACACCCGCCAAACTGTGGACCTCTTGGGCCAGCTAGTGGCGGTTCTGAGGGACAGGCCTGCCGCACAACCAACACCTCCACTTCACTCCGGTCGCCCGCAGGATGACAGTTCCACATCCTCCCCTGCGGGCACGGAGAGGGGGGAATCCTCAGACCCCACTGGCCCTGCAGCAGAGGCCCCCCTACCAAACGACCAATGGGCCATCCGAAGAAATCCGAGGGAGGAACCTGTGGCAAAGCACCTTGTTAGATTTGGGGGTCTCTAGTTGGCAGAGGTAGGTACCTTTGACCAAATAGGGATCCTTGCATCTAGTCAGGGTAAGGGGGTACACTCCTAAAATAACCCCTGCTCACCCCCTTGGTAGCTTGGCACGAGCAGGCAGGCTTATCTCAGAGGCAGTGTGTAAAGCATTTGTGAACACATACAGTAACCCAGTGACAACACTACAGATGATCATTACACAAGTTGTATTATAAAACAATAAGTATCTTCTATATAGATTTAACACAAGACCATAAACGAAAAAAATACACAATACTGTACTTTAAATATGGTAGAAATAGCTTAGTTCTCTTAAGAAGGTAAATGCGACACTTTATGTTCAATGTACCTTTGGATGCGTAACGCTATACAACAAAAGAGTAGCAGGGAAGGTGATCCGTCAGTTCCTTACACGCAATAACGGGGATGCGTCGGTTCCTTACTCTGGGTGAGGTGATGTGTCGGTTCCCCACTGCTGCGTAGGGGACGGTGATGCGTCGGTTCCTTACCAGAGGGGAGGTGATGCGTAGGTTCTTCCCTGCGCTGAGATGATGCATCGGTTTCTTACTGCGCTTCTGTGACGATGCGGCTAGCAACGCCGTGATGCGATGAAGATCCAGTGCAATTAAACAAAATGGTGTCTTCTTGATGTTGCGACAATGAAGGGGTGATACGTGCATGCACGATGGCCGTGTGTCAACTCGGTGAACCTTCTTGAGCCGCGACAGGCCCTGCGACTCGCTTCTCTAGTGATGCGACGGCATCTGCTGCGACGGTGACACTCTTCTCCAGGGATGCGAGGTGCCTCGGTCAGGCGATGGCGACAGCGGCGGCGGCGGCACACTTCTCCGGTGATGCGACGGCGTCTGCTGCGATGGCGACACTCTTCTCTGGTGATGCGGCGACAACTGCTGCGGCGGCGACACGCTTCTTCGTCTTGAGTCGCGCTTCCAGCTCCCAGTGACACGCAGTCTCTCTGAAGGCCCAGCTCCACAGCAGGCACTTCAATTCCCAGCAAGGGAAGGCAGGAGAAAGCTGGTGGGTGAAGTCTGTTGTCCCTGAGACTTCAGCAGGAGGCAAGCTCTAGTTCAAGCCCTTGGAGATCTTCTTACAAGTTGATGGAAGTAGCACACAGTCCTTTCTCCTTTCTTTGGCAATCAAGTAATCACTGCAAGCAAATCCTCAAACAGCACACAGCATAGGGACAGTCTCCTCCTGCAGTCTCTCTCTTTGGTTCCTTTCCTCAGCAATGGTTCTTCTTGTTTTCCCAGAAGTGATCTAAAATCTTGGGGTCTGGGCCCCAGTATTTATACACCATTTGTCTTTGTTCTCTGAAGGCAGAGAGGCCTTTGCCTAGTCCAAACAAGTTCTGGTCAGTCTTGGAGCACTTTGTTTACAGGGGACTCCTTCTTTCCTTTGACAGTGTGGGCCAGGGACATCAGACGCACCACTGGAGGTGGAACCAGCATTGTGGAAGGCAGGCACAGCCCTTTTCAGACCCAGGTGCAACACCTCCCACCCATCTACATGCAGTTTGCTCTATTCAGCCCTGTTATGACTCACCCTGTCTCCTGGAATTTTCCCAGCCCCTGTCACTCAAACTCAAAACAAGGAATACACAACCTAGCAGAGGCAGGCTTGGATAGTTAGGCAAGAAAATATCTACTTTCTAAAAGTGGAATTTTCAAACACAGAATGTTAAAACCAACTTCACTAAAAGATGTATTTTATCATTGTGAGTTCAGGCTTACTAAACTCAAATTTCTACCATGCTCCCTGGGTCAGTTAGGATTATAGGATGTTATAATCAAAACTGCTCATTCTGGCCTATGGGGAACAGGTAGCCTTGCAATAGTGAAAAACAAAAATGGCTGTAATTCACTATCAGGACATGCCACACACATCAGGGCATGTCCTACCTTATACTTACAATGCACCCTGCCCTTGGGCCTACTTTAGGGGTGTCTGATATGAAGAAATGGGAAGGTTTAGGGGGTGCACTTGCCCAGTCAGCATGGCAGTCACAGACTGCACACAGGCCCTGCAATGGCAGGCCTGAGACACACTTTACAAGCTGTTTCTGTGGGTGGCACAACCAGTGCTGCAAGCCCACCAGCAGCATTTGATTTACAAGCCCTGGGCACACACAGTGCACTGTACTAGGGTCTGACAAGTAAACCAAATAAGCCAATCATGGAGTCACCAATCCATACACCAATTTACCATAGGGAGCACTTGCACTGTGGCACGGATTAGCAGTGGCACAGTGCCCAAAGCATCTAAAACCAGCAAAAACACAAGGCAACAGCAAAAAATGGAAGGGAGACCCACGCCAATGGTGCCAGGTCTAACACACCTGCCAAACGCCAGTCAAGGACCCAGCCATGATGGCAACCCTCTTCACTATTGCATTGACTTTGTTGACTGTCCTTCCCCACACTGCCTTGTTCTTGGCATCCGATGTGGTGATTACTCGATTGTCTCATCTACCATCACTGACAACTCACAGCTTCACTATTCATCTTTATGTTTTAAATGTCCACTCCCCTGTTACATGTACCCATTGTAAATAAACACACCTTACACACACATGTTGTGTCTGCTCCGTGTTTATTCCAGGATGTGCAGTCTTCACCATGATTACAATGTGCCTGGAGTACGGATTGTTTGTAGGCAAGGAGAGGCAGAAGCGACCTAGGAAAACACAACAGAACTAAAGTTCATTAGTCAGGTGGTGGCATCACAGCCATCACACAACACTTGCCATCAGGGTACTCCAATCTGCACACATTACAATGAGCAACAGCACCAATAAACATACTGTATCTTTGCCAAACTACCCTGTCCCAGAAACATTGGCAGCCAGCTCTGAGTCAACAACAGGCTGCAGTCACAAAGCTCACATACACCTTTCCAACAACAATGACATCAGCAGACAATGGCTCCGTTGTATATTGTCACTCACCTTCAAGAGAAGTAGCGGTTGATGAGCTGTTGACGCAGGTCAACACCTTCCTCCTCTCCACTATCCGCGTCACTGGACATGGGTTGGTTTGCAGGCAGGGGTCTTGGCTGCTCTTCAGCATCCAGGAGCAGGGGGATCTCCTTGCGCAAGGCCAGGTTGTGGAGCATGAAGCATGCAACTACAATCTGACACACCTTTTTGGGCTAGTACATCAGTGCACCTCTGTTCTTGTCCAGGCACCGAAAAAGTTACATCAGGAGACCGAAAGTACGCTCTACCACACAATGTGTTCTCCATGGGCATCATTGTAGAGGACTTCAGCTGGGGTCCTGTGATTCCGCAGTGGGCTCAGCAACCCGAGATGGTTGGGATATGCGGAATCACCTAGGTGTTAGATACACAGAGCAACTTTGTAATGTAACTGTGGCAGAGGACAGCATGTCACACACACAGCAGGCTACCTGACTCTTCGTACTCACCCACAATCCATGCATGCTCCGGAAGCAGATTATCCATCAGTCGGGGCACAATGCTGTTACGCATGATGTACGAGTCATGAGCCAAGCCAGAGAATTTGGCACAGACATGTGAAATGCTTCCTGTTCCTGTAGTTCCTGTTCCTGTAGATGTGCTCACATGCCTGTGGTGGAACCAGACCAACATGTGTGCAATCAATGGCACCAACAACATTGGGGATGTGCCCAAGTGCATAAAAATCTCCCTTCACAGCTGCCAACTCATGCATCCTGGGGAAGTGGATATATCTGTCCTTGTAGATCATCATAGCGGACAGGACATCACGTAGCACCGTGCTGAACATAGGTTGCGACATCTCACCTGCGCTGGACACCGTGTACTGGAATGATCCAGAAGCAAAAAAATGCAGGGCTGCCATCACCTTAGAGGTTGGTGTAAAAGCACCCTGATATGTCCTGCGAGGCTGCAGGTGGGGCTCCAACATAGCACATAGGTCTTGGAGAGTGTCTCGATACCTGTCTGCCAGCACTGTGAGGGGATGATGCACATTTGGTCTCCTCCTAGATGAAATGAAAGCGGACACATGTCAATGAAATCCATCAGGAGATGTGTCCAGAATCTTACGTTTTGACTGACACAACACCAACAATGACTAGCATCACAGTGCAGCTTACAGCACAACACACGTATAGGGACACCTTCAGCTACAACATCCGTACACATGTCCAATTTTCACACAGCTAGCACCTCCCAAACAATATCAGACTATGTGACTGCCCAAAGGGAAATGGCCACATCTTGCATGATCAGCCCTGGGAGTAGATCCTACAGCATATGTGTAAAACAGCAACACTACTGTCTCCTACCTAGCTGCCGTAAACTGCCACACCTTCTCGCGTAAGTCGAACCGGACACACATCAACAACACAATGAGCCCAGTCTGTGCGTAAACAACAAGTCTGTGCATGAGCCACGACAAGTAGACAGTCAAATATGCACAATGGGTAGTCAGACATTCATCACTGTGAGTTGCTCTGCCCTTTCCCACATTAACATGTATACCCATTGTACAGTCCATCACAACACTGTTCTATGTACATGCCCAGCAATATCACAAGTGACATGTGAGGGAGTTCATGCCAATGTTTAAAATCATATACACAAACATGGCATGTGTATTCATCAGTGGGGTAAATGTTACATTGGTATTGTGTGTACAATCATGTGCCATTAATCATCTGGCCACTGTGCACTGTTGATAACTGACCAGTGGCCTTTGACACAGCATGATGTGTCCACAGGTGCTGTCAAAGTGCTCCGCCACCCAAATCACGGTCATTCTTAGCAATGTATGCCAGCCATATCACTGTAGCTACCGCCAGGCCCCTGCGGTGTGTCACCGCCAATGCCCAAGCCATAATCGCAGTAGTGATAGTCATATGTGTATTGCCAAATGGTGGTTGGCATGCTCCGCCACCCAAATCATGGTCATTCTTAGAAATGTATGCCAGCCATATCGCGATAGTGACCGCCTGGCCCCTGCGGTGTGTCACCGCCATGGCCCATGCCCTTACAGCCAATGGGAACCACAATCGCGGTAGACTAGTGCAATTTTAAAAATCGCGGTAGGCGTGCTCCGCCACCGCGGGGCCTGTCATTGGATGCATTTGAAAAAGGCTGACCTGGAACACCAATTGCAGCAGCTGAGAACTACTGAAACTACCCCAGGGGGCTATATATGTGTGGGAGAGAGCCTCACATTTCCACAGCTCCCAGAGCCTGCTGCCTGATACCCCTCACCACCAACTGCTGCTGCTTCTGTCTCCAGAGCCTGCTGCCTGACACCCCTCACCACCAACTGCTGATACTCCTGTCTCCTGGACACAGGGATGGCAAGGACTGAGAATATCCGGGCCTGTCCCTTTACTACCGAGGAACTGGAGGTCCTGGTGGACGAGGTGCTCACACAGTATGGGAGGCTATATTGTTCTCCAAATGTTGTGGTAAGTGTTTCAGAGTGGAAGTGAGAGTGCAGGGGGTGCACACATGACGTTGATCTGCTGCAGTATGTGCCTGAGAGTATGGGGTTGTTTCATGCACTTCCTAGCATGCTGTCTCCAGGGGAAAGGGGTGTGTAGCCTATTTCACATGTTTCCCTGCCTGCACATCAAAATTGGAGGAACATGTATTGTCTTTTCAGCCATACAGTGACGCAGCAAGTTGTTAATGCAGGAGTCAGGACAGTAATTGCCTGTGTGAATGGATATGTGTGTCCCTGATGTCCTTCACAGGCTCATCTGTGGCCTTAGCAAGGGTTTACATCCAGGGGGTAATGATGGAATTATGTCTGACTCAAAATTTGCTTCATGTATAGGTCAGCACTATGCTCAGGACTTTAATGCCGGAGGGTGACACTCTTGGTGGCAATTCACCTATGACACAGCAGATTGTCGTACTTTTGTGCATAGCCCTTTCCATTTCCACCAGCATGTGTACTGATTGCCATGTGTAGGCACTGTTTACGCTCTCACTTTGTCCCTTCACGTTGGACCTCGGTATGATCCCACCTGGCCTGCACAGTCACTGCCCAATCTGACATGGACACATCACTGAATATACAGAGTGTAACATGTGTGTTGTTGCTAGACTATCCATCAAAGAGCCATCTCAGCCCTGTAGATTGCACACAACAGGCCTTGTGATAAGGGTGTGGGATTGTAAGATCATGTCCCTCAATGTGACCTCCATGACACAGTGAGCCATTCACAGGGCAAGGACATTGTTGGCTGTGCAGTGTTGGACACAGTGAGGCTGCCCCTAAACATATATTGAAATGTAATGTATGTCTTGCTCACCCTCAAACTGGATAGTAGATGTGGGCAGCCTACACATAGCTTTCTGTGCTGGCATCCTGCATGTGTATGAGGTTTTTTGTCCACCCTCAAACCTGCATGCATTTTCGTATGATTCTCCCATGATAAAGTACCATGTGAGATGCTGTATTGTCTCTGCTAGGCATATCTGTGAAGTTGGGCTGAGTTAGTATCATGCTCCTGTACTGAGAGATATTGGTACATAACACTGTGTCACTGATTTCCCCCCTCTTGTCTCCCATGCCTGCAGCTCAAAGTCCACCAGTGTAAGGCTGTGTGGAGGGTCATTGCACGCAAGGTGCGGGCTCTGGGTGTCTCCAACCGACAGCGCACACACTGTCACAAGAGGTGGGATGACATCTACCGGCTGAGCAAAAACGTGGCAGAGATTACGCTGGGGCTGCTCCCTCGGACTGGCAGGTTGGCGCGCAGGAGCATGACACCACTAATGGCCCGAATCTTAGCTGTGACACAGCGTGAGCTGGATGCACGTTTGAAAGAGCATCAGCAGCAAGCTGGGGGTGAGGATTCTGGGAAGGGTAACTTTGGTTGTGAGTGGATGCATGTGTTCACAGCTTGGGCCAGCACTGGGCTTTGTGATGTTGGTAGTGTGATGCAGTGGCTTGTAAGTGGCCTCTGTGTTGGGTGCAGCTGTCATGCATTTGCCCTACCTGTACTTTCTCATGTCATAGGAGTAATGGCCCTTGACATTGCATTCTGAGTCTTGGCCTTCTGGCAACGTCTGCATTGGGGTAGTCAGGGACATCCCATGGAAGGGAACGGCAGTGTGCATCTTCTGAGTGTGCTTTCATCAATGTGTGCATTTCCTGACATCAGAATTGTGAGGACTAGACATCTGACACCAATGTGCAACTGTAGTTGTGCCCCAAAGTACGACATGGTAGATGGTATGAGCTCATGTCCATTGTGGACTGTTATGTTGGAGTCTGTATCTGTGTTGTCCAATTCTGCTCCCTTCAGATGTGACATTGGCAACATGTTGGGAGGTACATATTTTCCCCCCTCAGGGCCCTAGCTGTGCTCAGAGGGATCTGTGTGTCTGGTTACACGGAGCCACCGGCACGCTATTTGGCTGTGTTGTCATCACTATACTCACTTATGCCACGTTTGCATGATAACACACAAAATTCAATTTTAGAATTGAGGTTGCACAATGTTACTGCACAGGGTGGAGTGCAACATGGGTATATCATCATCTTGTTTAGTGCTTTGCTTGCATATGATGGTTGTGTTGATGCCACTGACTGACCCTACATCTCTGATTCATGCAGCATCTCCCGTGGGCACGGAAGGACAGGGGACGGATACCAGTGGGGAGGCATCAAGCACGACTACTACACACGAGCACAGTGACAATGATGTGACCAGCACCTTGGAGGGGCACAGGAGTCTGCTTGAGGAATCACAGCCAGAGACACCAACCTCAACGTCATCTGACGTCAGCGGTGACACATCTATGTTGGCGGGCACAGGGAGCGGGAATTCTGCCTCCTCTTCCACCAAACAGCATACAGTACCCACCCTCGCACCTACTTCCACTAGTGCTGCCCATGTTCGCACCAGTAAGAAGGGAAGAGTGCCCTTCACCCCAGGCACCGCTGCCCCTGCCCTTGTCTCCCCTGCTGCCATCAGTCTTGAGTCTGTGGACTTTTTGTGCCAGCTGTATGTGGGCCAGAAATCTCTCATCAACGCCTTCCTAGACCATAACAAAAAGTTGGCACAGGTCGTTGCTTTCATGGAGGGTGTTGTACCTTAATTGCCTCGAGTGCATCCTCTCCTTAGCTGCTCAGCCAGGTTGAATGTGATGTCTGCGTGGAATGTTGGAATGCTTGATGAGAGAGAGAGTGGAATGTTGGTGTGCCTGCTTGTGTGGTGAGAGTGGCAGTTGGAGAGAGTGGGCTGAGCAGCAAAGATGCTGCTCCTGGTGGGACCTGTAATATACTTCTACTGAACCAACCAATAAACCTTCAACTTGTGTGATACTTCCTGGCTACCTTTGGTCATCATTGGAACCAACATTGTATCTTTGTAACAGAGGGCATTCATTCAGATGTGGGTGGGCTACACCGGACTGTCCAGTATTTGTCCTCACCAGTGACGGCAGCCATTCAACTGGCGCAATCTCAGAGTCCAGCTCCAGTGCCTTAGGCCACCCCCCTGCCAGTGGCTACATCTGATGATAGTGACCACACACCACAGACCTCAAGGTCAAGATACAGCACACGCAACACACAACAGCAGCAGCCCAAGCGGTCCAGGGTGCAGACACCATCCCCCCAAAAAACTAAAGCCACCCCAGAGCACAACGGCAAATGCCCCTCAGGCGACACCCAGGGCCATAAAGCCAAGAAGCATGCCTCAGGCTCACATGCCTCAGAGGCATCTCCAGCCAAGAACTCTCCTGTCCTAAAAGCGTCCCGCAGAGACAAGCAGATAGTTGCAGTGCCCACTGAGAAGTTGGTGCCTGCTAAGAGTCCACATAAAAAGAGCTCCAAGGCAGATTTACCCACAACCTCAACGCCCATCCAGAGCCCTGTGAAGCAGGAAAAGGAGGGCACTGTAGGGGGTACACCTGGTAAACAGGGTATGCAGGGGCAAAGGCAAGGCCAGGCCAAGCGTACCACTGGATCCAGCATGTCCCCAGAGGGAGGGCCACCAGCTGCACCTGATGCAGGTTTGGTGGAGAGTGTGCCTGTTGTGCCCACCCCACATATCAATCCTCCCAAGACACGGAAGCCATTTAGAATCCCCAAGAAGTGGAAAGGCACCCCTCCGCATTCTCCCACCCACACAGTTTCTCACGGCAGCATGACTCCACCTCCACGTGCCACAACACCACCCTGTCCAAGCAGCTCTCTGGCTTCCAAAGCCACTGATGCCTCTACCTCAGCTGGGCCTCTCTCGCCCTGGTCCAGTCCTCCAACTGTCCCCGGCACTCAGCCACCCCCCAGTCCAACTGACAGCCAAATCTGAGTGGAAGTCCCCCTCACACACCTGTCTCTCCCACAGCGGTACCTGGACTGCACATTGTTACCCCCTGACTGTGTTGCTGACCATGGCAGGGTACAGTCTCACCCATTCCCTGTGCAGGATCTCATGTACTTCATCTTCACCTTGGACTGGCCACTGGCCTTGATGTTCACTGCTCTTTGCTCATTCCCTGTGCAGCTTCTCATGTACCTCATCTGCACTTTGTACTGGCCACTGGCCTTGATGTTCACTGCTGTTTGCCCATTCCCTGTGTAGATTATCATGTACCTACTCTGTACCTTGGACTGGCCACTGGCCTTGATGTTCACTGCTGTTTGCCCATTCCCTGTGCAGCTTCTCATGTACCTACTCTGCACCTTGGACTGGCCACTGGCCTTGATGTCCTGTGCTGTTTGCCCATTCCCTGTGCAGATTCTCATGTACCTCATCTGCACTTTGTACTGGCCACTGGCCTTGATGTTCACTGCTGCTTCCCATTCCCTGTGCAGCTTCTCATGCACCTACTCTGCACCTTGGACTGGCCACTGGCCTTGATGTTCACTGCTGTTTGCCCATTTCCTGTGCAGCTTCTCATGTACCTCATCTGTACCTTGGACTGGCCACTGGCCTTGATGTTCACTGCTGTTTGCCCATTCCCTGTGCAGCTTCACATGTACCTACTCTGCACCTTGTACTGGCCACTGGCCTTGATGTTCACTGCTGTTTGCCCATTCCCTGTGCAGCTTCTCATGTACCTCATCTGCACCTTGGACTGGCCACTGGCCTTGATGTTCACTGCTGTTTGCCCGTTCCCTGTTCACCTTCTCATGTACTTACTCTGCACCTTGGACTGGCCACTGGCCTTGATGTTCACTGCTGTTTGCCCATTCCATGCGCAGCTTCTCAGGTACCTCATCTGCACCTTGGACTGGCCACTGACTTTGCTCTTGTCTACTTTTGGTGCCTATCTGTGTAATATGTGAATAAAGACAGTTACTCCTGTTGTCTGCTTTGTCAGTGTCCTTGCTAAATAAAGGGTTTTCTGTGTGGGTATGGTTTACTGTGACACATGCTCTGTATGCCACTTCAACATTGCCAATGGCTTGTTTCACTTTTTCAGGGTTTTGCAGAGGTGACAGGCACTTCAGTTCTTCTTGACTCTGAGGCTTGGGGGTGCAATGATGGTGGTTTGTGATGAACTACTGTTATTATAATCATTATTTGGTCAGGTTAGCTATATTGTACACATGTCATGTTTGTATGCACTGCCAGCACAAAGTGGGATTCTATCCACAGGATTGCAGGCAGGCTGTCCAGGGTCATCATGTCTATGTGATCATTCTTGATGTGTGACCAGCAGTGTTGGTGTATGCTCATCTTGTGATGGCTAGTCATCCTAGTCACATGGGTAAATTTCAATGTGTGCACTTGAGTGGTCAAGAAATGTGCAGTGTGAAGGGGGGACATTGTCAGTAGTGTTGATGTGTGTGTGCCCCTGCAATATCAACTGCACACATGTGTCACCCAGGAGTTGAGTGCCTGTTAGTTGGATTGGTCAGCCCTGTGCTTGTGATTGTGTGCACATGTGGGAGATGTAGGTTGTGCACTGTGCAGTGTGTTGGAGTGTCCTTGCACTTCTGGGGGACACCTACTTGTTGTTGGTGCCAATTGTGAGTATGCAGAGTGTGTGACTGGCAAGTCAGTATTGTGTTTTGTTGATCAGCCATGTGTCTTGATACTGTTTGTACTCACTGTGCAGACCTGCTCAGCCACACTGACATTGTGTGTGTGTGTTTTCTCATGCAATGCTGTCACTTGAGGCTTTTTTGTCTCCAGTATGGCATGTGGGGTGTGGAGTCATGACATCCCCTATCTGTGCTTCTGATGCCTACCCATTGTGAGTCTGCACTCCATCTATTTTTGTATGGGGCACTCCTCACCTGTCCACTGCTGATGTACACACCACTTCACTCTCATGTCAGCTGTCCCCTTAGGTTGCCTGTGTGTGCCTCCCCACCACTTCATTTGTTACACTATGCTGTGTGGTGCTGATCTGTGCACAGGACCAATGTGCCACTCGGAACATTTTCCCAATTGGTTATATGCTATTTTCTTGTACTGTTTTGCAGTCATGGTTGCTCATATGCAGTTCAACTGTTTGTGCTGCAGAGTCCTGTGGTCATGTTGTTTTCACCTGGGTGTCCCAGACTTGTGCATCTGTGGGTGTTGGGTTAGCTGTATGTGTGTTTGCTGAGGGACTGCTTCCCTTCCCAAGTGTGATGTCTGTGTGCTATGCTGATTTGTGTTGTGGGGGTTCATGGTGTGTCACTCATATTTGTGTGGAACTGGTATGTTTGGTGTGCACACACTGCTTGTCGTTCATGCATTGCTGTGAGTGTATGTTGCCTTGTCCTTGCCTGGTGTGCATCCCCTGATGTCCAGCTGTGTTTGCAATGTGATGTATTGGCATGTGCATCTGTTTGATGTGGATGTGTGCAGTGTTTGGGCTGTGTTGTCTCTTGCAGCTGACAGATGCTCTGTGTGTGATGTTCTATTTGCATGTCAGTGTGTGTGTTTTGTTGGTGTGTTGTGATTCATTCAGATGTGTGTTGCCAGTGTAGTGTGCATTATTTGTGGGTCTGTCACATGCACTTAGGGCTATTCATGTTCCTGGGCTTGTTTTGGGTGCATCCTAGGGTTTTCTCCTTTCATATTTGACCTGTCACTTGTCAGGATTGTGCATGTGCAAGCATGTGGTACACTATGACACCACGTTGACTTGATGGGTGGTGTGGTATGTCTGTCTGTGTTTCATTGTAGGACCATTGCTCCCAGTTTGTGTCCATGATTGTTTTGAGATGATGCACTTCTTGTCTGTGTTGGGGTATGTTGTCTGTGCATTGTTCCTGAGTGATGATGTTGTGTACTCCTGTTCTGTCTGGGCTCCCATTGCCTTTCCACAGTTTTGCTGCAAAGGTCTGGTCTTGTACTTCTGTGAATGTTGCTAGGGAGTTTTGTGTTTGGCTGTTGTTTTTGTGCCAGCATTGGTTCAGGCATCCCTGAGTGTGTGAGTGTGATGTTTGTGGATGCCCCCCAGGGAGTGTGATTGTTTGTTAGTGTATTGACTGGACATTATTGGCACCCTTCTGTGTGTTTGACACTGGTGTTGTGTGATGCAGGTGTGAGGTTGTGGGGGGGGGTATGTGTGAATGATCCAAGTTGTGTTTGACAGTCATGGAGTGTAACAATGGGCCCTGTGTGTTGTGCTGCTGACATACACCTGTCTAGTAGTTGGATATAGATGTGTGGCTGTTCACTATTTGACTTCATCCCTGTGCATGGGTTGCCTTGCTCTCTCCTTGAGTTGTTGCACAGAGGTGACTGTGGTTTAATTGTACTCACTGTGCCAGCCATGTGTGATTTGAGAGGCTAAGGGTGTTGTTATATGTTCCTTCTCTTGCAGGTGATGTACACATGCTTAGTGGTTAGCTCCTTGGCCTTCCATTTTTGTGCACCTCACTTTAGCTTTCCTATTTGTTGTCCTCCATTGCTGCTGAAATAGGGTCTGTATATGTGGCTGTGTGTCAGTGTAGAGTATGTCTGTGTGACTTGACAGGCTGTGGGTCCAGTTGAGTGATTGTTCTGATTCTGAATGAGTGTTCATTTTATGCTTGGACTCAGTTTTCTTGCCATGAGTGTTGTGTAGGTGTGGTGTGAGGGTTGCCCTGGCCTTGTGCTTCTGTGCGGTGTGTTCCTCTGCAGCCCCACCTGCTGAGGCGGTCTCCCTAGTTATTTGGTGTCTGGTGCAGGGCGTGGGTTCACCTGGCTGGTTATTGTGCATGGGGGAGCACAGGCGAGGCACATGGCATGTCCCTTCATGTTTGGGGGGACCTAGTTTGTGGAGGGTGGAGGCGTGGCCCTATGATCTTTGTGCACTGCCCGTGCCTGGCGCTGGCCCTGCCTTCTGCATTGTGCGCATGTTTTACCGCGTCTTCACTGCTGCGGTGACGTGACCGGGACACTGCATCAATATTGCGGTCGGTAGGTGACCTGGATGCGGAAGGGTGATTTGATGACAGGTAGGACATGGGTGGGTACAATTGTGGATGTGTTCCTATCCCCACCAGGCTGTCTGGTGCGGACAGGAACCCTATATCTGTCCATGAATTGTGTGTTGTTGTTGTGTGCGGAGTTGTGTTATTGCGTACACGACGGTGCATAACTTGCTGGTAGTGTATCAGGTACAGCACCGGGAAGACGTGTAGAGCTGGATCCATTGCGGTTGGGACCGGGTGGAAGGGACCGGAGCGACTGGCTGTTTGGGGCATCCTGATTTGTACAGCGGACGGGACGTCATTCCGCAAGGCGGTGAGTCTCCATTGGCTCCCACCGCTGGGGTGGCGGGCGCATTTTGATGGCAGTTCGCGTCGCACAACGGCGGACAGGTAATGGGCTGTTTGGCCATACTAATATGGCGGGCGTGAGGACCGCTGCTGGCATGCGGAAAATGGCATTTTCCGCAAGCACCGCGGTGGTGCCTCCGCCCTCCATCCTAATGGGCCCCTATAGTTTTGCAAACAATATCAAAGACTTTGGTATTTTTGAAGTCAATATTACTTAGCTTAAGTCCATATTCTTGACTACAATATTCTTGCTGTCAATATTTCTGAACCACGATATTTCAGACTCGATATGTGGGCAACTCAATATTTTAAACTCGATATTCTCTCTGCACACCGCTGTAAACCACAACCGAATGTCCCCACATGGTTGAGTTGTCTATAATACCCTATTATTCACCCAAAAAGCTCAGCATAGAGGGATGAGGTGTCTTCAGTCTTATTATTTCCACTAGTTCCAGTAGGCAGGGACATGGGAAGAAGAGACCAGTTGTGGCTGATTCTTTGCCATAAACACATCATCATGTATTGAGGTTTATATTGTGCAAACCTATATACAATGCCATTGTGTAAGGCTGGTGAGTTATGGGTCAATGGGTCAAAAATATTGATTAATAGATTATTCACCATTCTAGGGACCAGCGGATGGTGATACTTCCAAGGACCTACAATTCCAGTAGGCTAGACAAGACAACTTTGACTGGGAATAACAAGAGTGTTGTATTTGGATAGCACAGAAACGTCATAGAGGAAATTCATGTTAACAAAATGCAAGCATCTCCTATAATGTAATGTCACCTTTACAAGACCTTTCAATAATGTCAACATAAAACCAAGCATTGGCAAAGCCAATAAATGTGGAGTTGGCCTCCCATCTTTTCGCTTTGTCAATGTTTGCTTTTTTTGTCCCCAAAAAGTACATGTTGCTACAGTAGTCCTTAGTACTAAACAGAACTACTCTGTGTGCAGATGTACTCCTCATGAAACAAAGGGGTATATTTACAAGAACGTGTGATAACTACGATAAGAGTAGCTTAACGCAACTCTTAACATCGCAGCCTATTGTGGGAAAATCACGCCGTGCCAACCAAGTATTCACAACGCGGTGGTAGCATGCGATAGTCACCAGATAACGCATCAAATGGCCACGCTAAAATCAACGCCACGCCGCAAAAATGCAAAACGGGAATGCAAAATATGCGATGAGGCCAATCGCGGTACAAAAAGTATGGAAAACCAGCCACAGGCTTGCACAGCCCACGCATCTGGCGGGAAAATGCTCCATAAAAACCACAGAAACAACACACCAGAAACAACCCAAAGCACGTAGCAACATCGATGCACCCTGACCCAGCACAGAGGCCAACGCGAACCCCACAACCCCCACAGACCACCACAAGGAACAACGGGAACGGGGACGGCCGAGAAGAAGAGGGAGAGGAAGACGGGGTGCAGTCCGCAGCAAAACCAGATCAGCGTCACGAAGTTGACAGAACACTACCACCAACTGACCCACAAGTAGACCATCTGGAATGCATTCGGAGTGCCGAGGAGGCCAATTGAGGAGGCCACGAGGCGCTGTCATGATGTAACAACCTAAACCAGGCACAAAACCTCTGCCAACAGGAAGGCTGCAATTGCGACAGGAGGTGGCTGTCCTGCGTCATAGGAGGAGCTGGAGGAAACCGAGGCCAAAGTCATCAGTGTGGAGACGGTGCAAGGAGTAGGGAGTACGGACAAAGCTCGAGAGGACCTGACACAATATCAACGGGGTGAGTAACGACCAGGGACAGGGGGGACGGGGGGAGATAGGCACAATGACACACATGCACAACGAGGTGTAGCACGCTGCACACCCACAATCACCCAGGATCATGTCCCTGATCCCCTTGGCACACTGCAGCACACACACATAGCAAGAACAGCACACCCACATTGACAACAGCATGGTACATTGCGCAAAGCCGACACCGCAGAACAGAGGACACAACTGGCTCCGCACATGCACAGAAACATGTCTACTACATCTGACAGAGCTTTGTAACTGTGAAATGGAAATGTACGCATGCGACCTCCCATCTGTCATGTAGTCCAAATGTACACTGTCCCGCAGAAGAATCCAGCACCTCACAAACAGTCACAATGTACATTGTGTCATAAAGTCTGAATGTAAACCAGTACAATGCGCCAACATACATGTCAACACAATGTCAACATGCATCTCCTCTTCACATTGAGGAGGGGCACACAACACTACCAGCAGAGCACAGAAAATAACACATCTGTGATGCCGGAGAGGACCACCACACCTTCGACACTGACACCCTACAACAGCCCATGGATATCCCACGCAACCCACCACCAGGACCTGGGCAGCCAAGCTACTTACAGGAGAACACAGAGCCTGCAACAGACCACACAGCAGGAAGCACCCACAAGCACAGCCGGCTCACAACCCTTCACCCACCCATGTGTCAGCACGCCAAAAGGAGGTGGCCCAACAGGTGTGGGTGGGCTCCGAACCCATGGAAGGCAAACTAGATCACATACGTTGGTGTCTATTACCCTTCAGGGATCACCTACACCCCACAAAGGAGAGCCACACTGCCATAGAGACACATGCAGGTGCACATTCACAGTACACAGCCACACCCAGGGGCAGGCACATATCAGTCACACACCCACGTTGGCTCTGCGTACTACGGGCCAGGCCACTCCCCTTACGAATTGAGTGGGTGAGGACAAAGCTACATGTTCAAGCTCAAACCCGATGCCTGTGGTGACATGCCTGCAACCGCTGTACACAGCACAATGTAATGTCACAGGGCCCTGGGCCCTCAAGCATACAACAAGACCGCAGAGACACACGCAGATATTATGTTGAACTGGCTACGGGCACGTGCGCCCGGCCCCTTTATTGGCAGGGCCACATGTACAGTGAGGCCTGTGCTGGATGTGTGTGGGGTGGGTGCGAGCCAGCCTTAAGGGAGTTGTTGGTGCTGGCAACAAATACAACAGTTAACACAATGAATACATAAACAGACAACACCAGCATCATAGGGACAACTGCGAAGCATCATAGAGGTAGCCTGAGCAAGTCCAGAGGACACACAATGAGCAAACAGAAGTGTCCGTGAGTTGCAGCACCCTGAGGTCTGGGCACTACCACTGAGCGCGCCCATGTGAAGAAAAAGTCTCGGATTGTGTCCCTTCGAGATATTCCTGATGCAGATGCAGTGGGGTGTGTTACACCTGCATCATCTTCCTCATCAACGTCCCAGGTCTCCCACACTGCTTGAGGGGAAATCGCTGCGCAACCTCTCCACAGCACAAAACTCAATCAGTAACAGATGATGGCTTGTGGTGCACTGAGTCAGTGGCACCTGGAGTGCCTAGCAGGGTATCAGTCTGATGATGGTATCCACGAAGGTGTGAGCAACTCCGTAAGTCTGTCAGGACAACCGTTTTGACAGATGTGGCAGATGGCAGTTGGAGGTGGTCCTGGCGGTGGTGGCATGTGCCTCCTGCGGTAATGCGATGTCCGGGCCGGTCAGGACTCGATTTGGTGTGTGAGCCCTGGTGGACCGCAGTTGAGGCCAGAGGCAGCGGACAGGGCAGGGCCAGAGACACGTTATGTTATAACCTCTTGTATAGCACGCAGCTGCCCCAGCGAAGGGGCGTCCCGGTGCTGAAAGCAGTGTCCAAAGAGAGCAAAAGCTAGATTGTAGGAAACAAGTGAGTTTTAATGATTTTGCGGAAGGATGACAGGCAGTCTAAAAACTAATCTGCACAGGGAGGGAGTTCCATAGCTTCGCGGCCAGATAGCGGAAGGACCTGCCCCCGCCCTAGTGCGTTTCACTCGAGGAACAGTGGCCAGAATTTGCCCAGCAGTACGTAACTGGCGGGTGGGAACATAAGGGACCAGCAAATTGGATAAGATCTCAGGCGTGGAAAGTTTTAAAATTTTGAAAGCTAAGCACAGGGTCTTAATTTCGATCCTTTTGGAGATGGGAAGCCATGGAGGCGACGTAGAGCGCCCGATGCAGAACATGTTCTGGGGAGTCTGAGCAGAACTCAGGTGGCTGCGTTCTGAACTCGTTGAAGGCGGTTGACTTCCGTCTTATTGGCACCCAACAATAAGGAGTTGGCATAGTCAAGTCTCGACAAGATAGTCGCCTGGACTATCAGCTGATGTGTGGCTGGATCAAAAAACCTTAAGATAGGCCTCAGACCCCGTAGGAGTCCAAAGCAAGTACCAGCAATCTTTTTAGTATGGTCCTGGAATCCAAGAGTGGAGTCAAGCCAGATCCCTAGATTCTTCACCACCACCTTAGGGGTAGGAGCACAGCCCAAGGATACTGGCCACCACTGCGTATTCCAAAGCCCCTTGTCCTTTCCCACCAACAACACTTCAGTTTTGTTAGCGTTAAGCTGAAGGCAGTTTGTAGTCATCCAGCAAGTGACTGCATCTAAACCATTCCGGAACTGAATGGCATCCCAAGACTGGTCATCAGAAAGGGCCACCACCAGCTGGGTGTCATCAGCATAGGAGACCATGGTTAAACCATGGTCCCGCGCGACTTGTGCCAGGGGTTGGACATAGAGATTAAATAAAACCAGGCTTAACGCCGAGCCCTGGGGGACCCCCTGCTTGATGGAATGGGCGCAAGAGAGGAGGGAGGGGCAGAGACCTGAAACAATCTATCGGATAGAAAGGACCCAAACCATTCCAATGCTAGGCCGACTACCCATGCTTCCTCTAAGCGGTACAGGAGGATCTGATGGGAGACTGTGTCAAACGCGGCGCTCAAATCAAGCAATATCAGCGTCGCTGTTTGACCCTCATCCAAAACGGTCCGTAGATGTTCACTCACAGCTAAAAGCGTTGTGTCGGTACTATGACCGGGGTGGAAACCATTCTAGGAGTGGTCTAGAGTTTTGTTGTTATTCAGAAAGTCCGAAAGGACTCTATTGGCGTGTGCCTCTGCGATTTTTGCAACCCAAGGCAGAAGAGAGATAGGACGAAAGCTATCAGAGGGAGCACCCTTGGTCGATGACCCTAAGGCCATCACCTCAGATGCCATCCAATATCTCAGAAGAAGGGGTCCTGGACATGACCAGCACAGAGTTCGTGGCCCTGGATGCACAGCGGCCGGCACAGGCACCCTGCCATGGGACGGTGAATTCCGGTGCACTGAGGTAGGTCCATGTGCAGTGAGCGGGTCCTCATCGATGTCGAAGGTGAATGTGGCAGAGTCTTGCGGGGGACAGAGGAAGGTGTCCTCCAAGGCATGATGCGGAAGGTCTGATATTATCAGGAAGCAGCAAATGGTGGAGTGGAAAGCGACAGCCTCGTTTTCACCACCAATTCGGTATCAGCTACCTGGGGATAAAAACTAGCCCCTAGTCCATAGACTTCGACGCCACAAATGAACGACCAGAGAGTGTCCATGAATGTCGGGGAACAGACTTAGTGGCATCGGTGCTGAGAGGGGATGCAGTCTGCGATGATGTCGGTACACTGATATGAACTCTGCCATTGCTAAATCAAGACTCTATGACCTACTGGACCTCAGTGTAGGCCGGAGGCAGCAGTCAGCAGTGGCCCACAGCCACCTTTCGTTGGCTCGTGATGCACAGAGTTAGTGACACCAGGGCAGTTGTTGGTAGTGTTCGATCACCTCCGTGATGATGATCCAATTTCCTCCGGACTGCAACACGTCATCCTCTTATGCCTCGCCTTGCATGCGATGATATGTATGCTGCCTTTGAATAATCGATGTTCAGTTCCAATTCTGTGACCTACTCTTGCGCAGCATTGGCCCGAGGGCAGTAGTCCGTGTAGGCCCACAGACACATGTGGTTGTAATGCTATGCACAGACTTGGTGGCACCACATCGAAGGAGTATAGTGACATGAACTCTGCCTTAAATACTGTTCACTGCTATGGTGTAATCAAGACTCAGTTACAAATGTGTGACCTACTTGACCGTGGTGTAGTCTGGAGTCAGCAGTAGAGTACGTCAACGAGAAAGGAGTAAAGCAGGCCTGTGTCGTGGAGGTCGTGATGGTCTGAGAGGCTGTCAAGGTCGTGGGCCTCGGGCTTGGAGCTTGCGCCGGCACGTGGTAGGCCCTCATGGACACACGCCGGTGTCGGAAGGTGATCAGGAGGACGGCATCAGCCTCGTGGCGTGGTGAGAGGTGCCGCCCTGGCAGAGACATTGGGCTTTCCGGAAGAGGACCACGCCCAAGGCTACGTGCTTTTTATTCACACCCCTATGCTGGCCTGGCATACGCCGGGCCATCCCACTCCGCTCACGCTTACGGGGGGACGAAACAGGCAATTTTTCCACGAACTCTCCCACTTGCTGGGGTGACGTGGTTGCGTCCACTGTCCACTACACTCCATACACCAGAGGTGTATGTCGCCATGGATATGGGTGTGTTCTGCATACTGCGGTCTGTCCAGCACATCTCGCCACTCTTGGCATTGTGTACTTTCTCAATCATGGTTCTCCTGCATCCTTCACACATGCCTGGTTGCCAACTCTCCCCACATTGGGCTAGTGTGTGGCTGAAGTGCCATGCCGTTGATGGCTCATGTTCACGGCTTGCCCAGGTTGCCATTGTGAGTTGTTCTGTCGTGTCTGGTGGGTGGGCATATTGTTTTGCATGTCGGTTGTGATTTTGTGACGTGTGCATTGCCAAGGTTGTGAGTTTCATGGTTGTGGAGTTGAGGTGAGTGGGGTGTTCATTTGGAACTTGCCAAGGGGCTTTGCATTTCCCTTGGTGCCATCCTGGGAATGCTGGTTGCTGCTGGACTGTCGTAGGATGAAGGGGCCCTGCACTGTGGCTGGGTATTTGGAGGCGACATTGGTGGAGGTTCCACGGTGTTCGGATGTTGCATGCACATTGATGTGAGACGTGTGCTTTCTGTTAAGGTGATTGTGTGCTGTGTCACCAGGGGGCACAGGTATGACATGTGTGCTGTGGATTGCCCCCAACATGACGTGCTTCCAGCTATGGCGTATGGTTCTTGCTTGGTCTCCAGAGGATCCTGCGCATTGTGTTGGACATATAGGGACTGGGGTAACAGGCTGATGGTGATGTCCAGGACAGGTGTGAGGGACTTGGATGTGGCTGGCTGTGAGAGTGTTGTTGGTTGGGGGGTACCAGGGGCCAACAGGTGCAGCACAGCTAGCAGCTTTGTGTGGGGTGGTTTGTTGGTTGTCCGCTGTGTTGTTGCCGTCGGCCTGTTGGGCATTGTTGGTCAGGATGCGTAGAATGGTTGTCCTTTTGTGCCTGTAGTGGGCAATGACATTGTCAGGTGTTGGGTCTGTGAGGCTGATGCGTTTCCTGGGGGTCCGCTGTCTTTGTCTGCGCAGCCTCTGTGGTGGTCCGGGGGGTGTTCCGGTGGGTGTTGGGGTCCTGGGGTGGTGGCGGTGGGTGTTGTGGCCCTCTTGGGTGTCTGGGCGGCATGTCCAGTGGCTCCGTGGCATCTGTTGCCCTTCCGATGTGGCTGTGGGCTGGGCTCCCTTTTGTGGTGCAGACTATGGTCCGACTTTGCACCAGGTCAGAGCAGGTGTTATTTTCCTCCTGCTAAAGCGCCTTATCACCTGTTTTGTGTTCTTATCGCAGTTCTGGCTTGTCGTTGTGAAAGTTGTGGAGTGGTGTTGACGCGGCTTTTTGCACGTGAACGCCTACTCTGCATCTCATTAGCAATAGTTGATTGGGTCATCTGTGGCGATGTTTTTTGCGGCTGCTATCGCAGGTAAAATGGTGCTGTGGGCTGTTAACACCAGCTTGTGATTGGGGCGATAAGTTTATCGCAACTTTGGCCGCAATAAAGTGCGATAGATCCTTGTGAATATCCCCCAAAGAGTGCTGTCCCTCACAGTGAAGTTAGCCAGTGGCAGAATTGGGCTCCATGCTGTATGGCGTTGTGGGCGGAAGAAAACAACAGACTGATGGATGAAGAGTGTTGCCATAACTAAGTCTAACATTTTAGTATAATGAAAGGTATTGGCTAACTGTACACCTATAAACACAGGATGAGGGGAGAAGTCCTTACCCACAAGGGGCACAGTTGCTCAGAAACTGCATCAGGCTTGTCCTTACAAAGGCAATTTCCATATAGTCATCTTGGCCTTCTTCTATAAAGAATATTTTTTTTTAAAACTGCATAAACCTTGAAGCAAATGCCACTTTTAAACCAGCATGCTCTAATTCATAAAAAACCTAGACCAACAAATGCTTACTTGAAGATAAATGGAAAGTGTATCTACACAAGGACCTGCAGGCATGCCACATGTACAACAGGCAATACAAGACAACTCACCTAGCAATCCAAAACAGAAGTCTATCAACAAGCTCATTGTGTAGATTGAGAACGGACAGTCCATTCCCTCTACACTGATAGCTATCTCAGCCTTGCACCCAATAAATGTGTGAAGAACCTGAGATATTTGCAAATTACTGGATTGACTCACTCTGTTCAAACACTGACAGGAAGACACAGATTACCCTTTAATGTTACTCAGAAGAAAGTGCATGTGTTGAGGCCTTCAGCAGATTGGCTTTTCTCTTCTATGGTGGAACTGAAGTTGTTAAATCCTTGAACCATTCTGCCCACCAGAATTCTTTGATATCTCTAAAGTGAAACAGCATATAAGTGCTTCTATCATGGAAAAAAAAACATATTTGAACTCAAAAACACATCTCATATTCAAACAAAAACACAAACACCAACCCTGAATTACTAGAAAGCCACAGATCCATATCAAGACAGCCATGTATTGTTAAAAATGCTTAAATCTGTGATCACCATTCAACACAGGGGCGGCTCCTCCATTAGGGCAGAGGAGCGTCGCCCTACTGCTTTCTCTCAGTGCGAGAAGCAGAAATATATTTTAAATAACATTTTATGTTTCTGCTTCTCACGTTGCACAGAAAGCAAATGGTATGCCTGTTTGGTTGGTTCAGGGAGGAGGGGTTTCCCCAATGTTATGGGCCGTGACTGTTTGGTCAGCCCTCTGGGGCCGACGAAACCAGTCATGCGCACTCTGGATTTTCTCCATGTAGGCTGCATGCAGCCTACATAGAGAAAATGGCCTCCCTACAGGCACCCAGCTGGGCAACATCCACACCAATAACAACGCTGCCATTGCAGCGTTGTGATCAGCTTAGGGGAGGGGAAGGAGGATGCCTGCTTCCTGACGCGGGACCCGGCCAGGAGCAGAGGCGGGACCTGGAAAGTGAAGTTTTTTAAATTAAATGTTAAAATCCTCCCCCTATGAACACCCGCGGGAACCCCTCGTGACCCCCCAACCCACCCACCCAACTCGCGAGGCGGGCGAGCCGCGACTCGTTCAACACCCAACCAAGCTGCAAAGAATGGCTTTCTTGATGACTTAGGGCCCGATGTGGAGTTTAGCAAACGGGTAATTCTGTCACAAACATGATGGGTATCCTGTCCTCCGTATTACAAGTGCCACAGGTTATAATGCACTTGTAATACGGCGGATGGTGCATTTGCGACCCGTCCGCTGAACTTTATATGAACCCATAAGTCACTTACCGCCTTATTACAAGTTTGGCAGTCCCATGGATTGCCATATCAGCAGTGGCGTTCCAGGCCTGGAGAGTTCGGCGGTCCGACTGCTGTATTATGAGTTGCCAAATTTGCTTAGGGAAGACCGCCACTGGACCACCAAGACCACCAGCAAACCACCGACTGCCGTGCTTGCAGTCGGAGAAAGGCAGCCCCAATAGGGTGGTATGGGGAAGCTCCACTGCCTTGTGTATCACGAATTGCCTGATCCACGAGCTAACCGTGACGGTCTGACTGCCTGCTTCAAAGTGGCAGTGAGGACGGATTTGGGGTGCATACTCACCCCTTTCTTCTTCTTCCTGGCAGAGTCCGACGTGCATCCCTGTTTCCGGGTCCCCCCTCCGCAGCAGGATCTTCACATCTAGGATTACAACCTTGTGTGCAGCGATATAGAGGTGAGTCTTTTTCGTTCCATATATCCATTGCCAGAATTGCACACATATGGGCGGAACCCCATTAATGGGTATATGGTATTTTTCCACATATATCATGCATATGTGTGCATCCCACACATATGCAGTCGAAGTACACACACAGGCATTGATATATTTGGAAAAAATACTCACCACCGCCGCAAATCCCTGCCTCCACACCGGCGGCCCAATGGATTACTTTTAATACGGCGGTCTTTGGACCGCCAGCACCGTGGGCTGCTGGTGTTGGCGGATGCGTTTCTATGATGGTCAGACCACCAAACTCGTCATAAGGCCCTTAGTCTGACTTTTACTATTGCTGCCAAACTGAATCTCAGAAGGGATTTGATCATTGCCTGAAATGTCCGTAAAACTTACTTAAATTGTCTGTAGCCTTCATTTATTTATTTATAAAGTTTTATATAGCGCGAACAAGATCCCAAGGGATATCAGAGCTCTTTACAATCAAACTAGAACTGGAAGGCTAATAAAGTAACAATCACAAGTTAAATACACAAATGAATCATAAAGTGCATGAAAATTCACATGGAAGATATGTTAAAACAAAGTACAGTGTAACGACAAGGAAGTAGGAACAATGTCAACGGGCCAAGGGGTTAGCCCAATTACTGAAGGAGTTTATTCAGCAGGAATCTTTTGACTTCCAGTTTGAACACCGTTGTTCTGGTGATTCTGCGTATTTCAGGAGGAAGAGAGTTCCATATCTTTGGAGCCGCACCAGAGAAGGCTCTGTTAGAGGTTCTCTTTTTGTTAAGGATAGGTGGTTTCAAGTGTAAGGTAGTAGCGCTTCTAGAGGCTCTTACACCACAAGATTGTTCAAGTTTTTGCGCCAGATACCTGGGCGTCTTGAAGTGGATAGCTTTGTGCGTCATCGTGGCAAATTTTAGCTGGATTCATGCTTCATACGGGAGCCAATTTAGAGTTTTTAGGAATGGCGATATGCGCTCATTGCGTTTGGTGCCTGTAACCAATCTAGCAGCAGCATTCAGTGAAGCCCTTAGCGGAGCCAGGGTGTATTTGGGCAGGCCACAGAGGGTAGCACCGCCGTAATCTAGCCTCGGTAGGACAAGCGCTTGAACGACCTGCTTGAAATCCTTAAGTGGAAAGAAAGGTTTGATGTTTCTGAGTGTCCTTATCAAGTGGTTTGCTCCTTTACATGTGTTGCTGATATGATTTTTCATATTCAGGTTCTTGTCCAGGGTGACTCCTAGAGATTTGGCAGAGTTTACGATGAGCGGAGTGCAGTTGAAAGCAGTGAGGTGGCTCATCCAGAGGTCAAGATTGGGGGTGTAATTCAGAGGGGAGACGAGCAAGAATTCATTTTTTGAGGTGCTGAGCAGGAGATGGTTCTCAGTTCACCAATTTTGAGTATACATTAGGATGGTGTTAAGTGATATGAGGTTTTCCGGGGATGATATTTTGAAGTAGAGTTGCGTGTTGTCGGCATACATGTGGAAATGAATATCCATGGAGTTCAGTGCGTTAGCTAATGGTTCCAAGAAAAGGTTGAAGAGGATAGGAGATAAAGCAGATCCTTGGGGGACCCCCATGAGAACATGCAAAGGCTTGGAGAGAGAGTGATTTGCCTTGACTCTTTGCGATCTGTGATGGAGGAAGGACGAGAACCACTGTAGCACCTGATCACCAAAACCCATCCTGTTTTGCAGGATGGCTAAGAGGTTGTCATGATTGACCGTGTCAAAAGCAGAGGAAAGGTCAAGGAGGATCAGGAGGCAGGATTAGTTTTGATCGAGAATCTTTAGAATGTCATCCATCACATGAATAAGGGCCGATTCAGTGCTATGCCCCGTCCGAAAGCCGGATTGATGTTGGTCCAAGAGCTAGTAGTTCTCAATGTGAGCACAGAGTTGGAACTGAACGCATTTTTCAAGGAGTTTCGCAAGGGTGGGTATGTTGGAAATAGGTCGGAAATTATTAATGTCTGTCCTATCCGCGTTAGGTTTATTTAGTATAGGGGATACTTAGGCTGCTTTTAAGCAATCAGGGATTGTGCCTTGTGACAGAGACGCATTTACAATCCTCGTCCAGGTAGGGACGAGTGCATTCTTGATTTCCTTGAAAATGGATGGGGGTAACGGGTCACTGAAGTGATTGGAAGGGTTGATATTCAGGAGAATCTTTTTGATGTCTTGTTCACTGAGCGGGGTAAAGGTGTCCCAGGCCGCATTGTTCTTAGGGATCAGGGGGGTAGAGTTGAGCTTTTCAAAGAGGACAGGTGGAGAAGCTGCCCTGGAGGAGAGGAGTCCAGTATTCTTAGCAGCGAGGTCAGATGATATGAGTTTAAATTTCTCAATGAAGAAAGAGGCAAGATCGTCACATGAGGGAGGACTGCTTCCAGGTTCCGATAGATTAGGACCTACAATTGATTGCTGTTTGACCAATTCGAAAGGTTTCTTGGGGCGGTTTGCCGCTTGATCTAATTGGTGTCTGAAAAAGTTAGACTTGGCGTTCCTGATTTGTTTGTAGTAAAGGCTCCTAGCGTCTCTTAGGAGTTTAAGTTGGTGCGAGGAGGGATTCGATCTCCAGGAGCGTTCAACTGCCCTAAGGTTGCGACGGTCCGTGTTTAGGTTTTCATTATACCACGGTTTGGATACTTTAGTTGAGGCCTTTTTGTGTTTGAGTGGAGCAATGTCATTCATGATGTTGGAGATGGTCACATTGTTGGAGTCAGTGAGTAACTGCCCCTCCGTCAGGTCCGCTTGAGAGGAGAGGGTCGATGTACAGAGGGCGGCTAGCTCAACAGGGTTTTCTAGTCTGAGGTCCCTTTTCCATATCTTTGATTTTGTTAGTTGGGCCTTCCACAACTGTACCTCCTTGTTGATAAAAAAAAGGATGTAGTGGTGGTCTGACCAGTCACATGGGGTAATAGAATCCAATGTGACGGTCTGCCTGTTCAAAATAATGAGGTCAAGAATTTTTCCTTTATTATGGGTTGGTTGGTCACAATGCTGGGTCAGATCCTGATCACTTAAAAAGGCTTTAAGGCTTGAAACTGCAGGGTCTATGGAGTTAGCCCAGTGCAGATTAAAGTCACCGAGGAAGATTTGGGGCACGGCTGAGTCAGCATTGCTAGAAATGATTTCAAATAATTCCTCAATGAAGGGGAGATTGTCTCCAGGGGGGTGGTAGAAAGTGTGAAGTTTGCAGACCGGTAGGTTCTTACTTGAGATGTTGAGACAGAGATATTCACAGAAGGAGGGCGCAGAGGACTCAACGGGAGAGATCGAAAGTGTGTTTCTATGAATACAGGCTAAGCCCCCGCCCAGTTTCCTAGCTCTGTCTAACCTAATAATGTCATGAGTGGGAGGTACTAGGATGTCGAGAATCGGAGTGAAAGCAGGATTTAACCAAGTTTCAGTGAGGATGATAATGTCTAAGTCCAAGTGTTGTATGAGATCGAAGATATCAGTGGCATGTTTACTGGCTGATCTGCAATTTAGAAGTACACATTTAATTCGTAGTGGCTTTGTGGAGGGAGGAGTCTGGGTGATATTCACGTGAGTGAGGTTGATCTTATTGCTGCCTCTGGGATTGATAGGCGGTCCTCTATTTGGGTTAGAAAGGATGTATTGTATTTGTCTCGACGTGCTCCTGTTGGGGTGGGACCAAGTAGGGTAAGAGTTGAGCAGGTCCTGTAGTTCTGAGGACGCAAGGTAGGTCTCATATCTTCTAGGGCGGGAGGTGTCATTAGATAGGGGAATGGATTTCAAGAAGGAGGAAGGTAAAGGCTTGACCAATGAGTATCTATCGCAAAATGGAGCATTAGACAGGTTGGCAGCGGTGAGGAAGGATCTTAGCATGGGGAAAAGGTCCTTTGAGAGGGCTTTCAAGCCATGTAGCTCAGATGTTAGAAGGTGCAACTGAAGATAAATCTCATCTAGGTGCGCCGCCAAGTCTGTGTGTTGAGCGAGAGGAGGAGAGTGTGAAAGGGAGTCTATCAGTAGGGGGAGGTCTCGGTGACTATCTACAAGGTTCGAGGTGGTGGGCGGGAGATCCTGTGGAGGAAGATGGTCATATGAGTCTGACTGAGATCCAGGAGCTTTTGAAAGTGAGGTAGGTGTCTTAGTGAGGGGGGCGTGATCGTTAGGCTGAGGGATAGGACAAGGACTCAACAGATTGCTTGACGTTGACCGATCATGTTGGGTGGAGGGCATTTGCTTGGATTCTGGCCTCTTAAGAGACATCGGGGGAGCGCTGGGGGAAGATGACTCAATAATTGAAGGCAAGGCAAGATGCATATCATGGGTCCCCTCTACTCGGGGGACAGATAGGCTCGGTCTGGCTAGATGTGTGTCGGGACTCGTTAGTTGGGCTGCAGCAACCTGGAATGAGACCCCTCTGTGGTGAACAGGTGGTGAGGCATGATTTAGATGGAGGTGTGGAAATGGGCTTCCTAACGTAGCAGGGAGTGGACTCGCTGGGTCCTGAGAGATGTTAGGGTGAGTCTGGGTGACATTGGGTTTCGAGGAAGCCGCGTTTTTGAGTAACGGGAAGATGTTGGTTATCTTAAGTAGATTGACATTAGACGCTTGGATTAGGATGATACCATTGTTATAGAGGGAGATGGTGGTATTAGCGTTGAGAGAGGACGAAGGGGCTGTTGTGAGCTTGATACCATGAGGTGTTTTCGTAGAGCTTATTATTCGGAGCATAGAGTAGAAGACTTTTTGCCAGCAAGCTCTTTTCCTGGTGTAGAAAATAAGGTCATTGACTTTAGTACCATTGATAGTGGAAAAATAGACATCAGAGATTAAGGTTTCGGGCCAGGCCCTGAGAAAGTTATGCTTATATTTCTCGGCCGCATTTTTCGATAGGTTCGGGTGGGTAGTTGATGATGGAAGCGTTGGAACCAGAGGGATCCGGAATCAGAACCATTATGAGAAAAGTGACTATTGACCCAAGGATATGAATTGATGGTGGGGGAGGATGGTGTTAGCGTGAGGAAAGCTGGCGCCATAGAGTGGGAAGACAACTACCAAAAAGCAGTGTGTGTTGGCAGCGACAGCAGGACCACTCCCGGAGGCAAACCAATAGCAGGGGGTGAAGAAATTATTTTTCTCTTAAAATGCACAGTCAATATGTATGGCTATTAATTCAACTCCACTTCCCATTCCAAGATGGCCACCAAACTATGTATGGCTATTTAGATCAACTGCCCAATCCAAGATGGCCACCAAGCTAAGCTGGTGAGGGTTGAGCCGGCTCCTTTCTATTTCCATGATCTTCTGAACAAAGGGACCGGGGAGGAGGGGTAGCCAGCTACCATCCCAGAAACAAGATGGTCTCCACGAACAGGAGCAATCAGAACCCCAATCAAAAACACAAAGTGGCAAATGCATCGGGAAGTCATGGGGGCAAAATGAAACCGTTTCTCCAGTGCAGACCTCAAGTAGTGCACACGAACCAACAGTGCAATCAAACCAATGAGCAGAGCGCGCCCCGCCAACAGCGCTCAGACACTCCAGGCTCCCCGTACATGTGGAGCGACATTCGCAGACAAACCCAGATCCCCTTCCATCTCCCGCATTGTGGGAGGCTGCAAGGCGGAAGGGAGGGACGCGAGCAGACCGGGAGACCAGGAACACAAGGAATATCCCACCTGTGCACGAAGTCGCAGCACACGGGCATGACGGGGCTCCCGCAGTGAGACGCAGCACAGGGCAGCGGCAAGAGCGAGTGGCAAGCACCAATGCCTCTCAGCGCCAAAAGTGGATCAGTGCCACACGCGATCCCGGGGTCCACCGCAACTCATCCACGAGAAACCAGCAAAAGGCTCCAACCATCCGGTCACAGCAATCGACAACCAGGCAGCCGCCCCATCACAGAGACGGCACCGATAGGACCACACCACCCTATATGATTGACGCAGTGCCGGAGGCCTCGGGTCCAAGCCTCCAGGACGGACCCTGCTGGCGGGCTGAGCAAAAGGTGAGAAACGGGTCGCCCAGCCGTAGGGTGTTCCGAAGAGGTGTGGATGTATGGCCACAAACAGGGATACACCAAAAGCTGAATCCCATGTCCCGGAGCTCCTCAGTCGAGCTCCTCCGTGGCGGCCATCTTCGTAAAGCATTGGTCATAATAAAATTATTGATTTTGTAAATTGTTTAAACATTTTTATATTTACTTTTATTTGTTTTTGTGTATTTCACTACTAAAATAATATTTTAGTGTAACTTGTGTGTCTATATTACATATCTAATTTACCATTGTTTGTTATTGTTTAATATCATTTGTTTTGGAGGTTGTTGGGTTTGCAGGGGATATGGGTGGGAAATAATTTAACTATACATATATATATTATATATTTAAATTGTTTATGGGCTGATTACGACTTGGGCAGTCTGCCAGCCATATTTCGATGTTGGTGATCTCACTGCCTGGTTCCCTTTGCACCCACCAGTATTTCTCACAGAGCTGCAATGGAGTAACAGGCCGCAGCGGCTGATGCTAGAAGTCTAGACACCATAGCCACTATGCAGATTACAATGTGCCTTACCGCCAAGTCAACTGTGGTCGGAAGACCTCCACACTCGACCCGGCGGCAACACAGGAAATAATGTTAAAACTCACCCTATGTCCTGTTTCCACTCCTCTTCCCATCACGTAGCCCAACGTTCAGGTCCCCTCTTTGCAGCTGACACTTGTCTATGCAGGAAATCCACACCGCTATCGCAATAGGCACAGGTAAGCCACTAGTACATTCCTGCACTCTTCCTATGGCTGCATACCCGTGCTGCTGGACACTACTCACACAAGTACTGTCTCCAAATGTCCAATGCATATGTGTGTGTTTTCTACATATGTACATTAAAATACAAACATATGCCTTGACATTGTGGGGAAAACTATGAGCTACCGCATGCAAAGGTCTCCCTCTATCAGGTGACCACCGCCGTCACACCACAAGCAAATCTGGATCATCCAAATACCGTGGCCAGTATTCCACTGGCTTGGCGGTGTCCTTGGGACCACCGCAGTGGACTAGCGCTTAGACTGCCAAAGTCATAATCCGGCCCTTAGTTCTGTTTTAACTGGTTAATGTGTTTATTATATATGTAAAGTATTACAGTTAAATGTTTTAGAAAAATCTAAGAATAATTTGTTGTTTTGAATTTTGTTTTAATATAAACTATGTAATTCATATGTTTACTAATATTATGTTTGTGTTTCTTGTGCTTGATAAATGTTAATAATTATTTTTACTTAACATTGTATGGTGTATTGTGTTTACATGGAAGTAGAGTGGGAAGTGCTTCTAAATATAATATATTCATTGTAAAAACATTTATTCAGTAATATGTGATGAAATTGTTTATTAGTTTTGTGAATTATGTGTTTAAATATGTTCTAGATAGGTTGCAAATGTTTGTTTATTTGGTTACAATATCTAATTCATGTATAAAAATTAGGTAAATGTTTCTGTTTATTTTCATTTTGAGGTTTTGTATAGGCATTTACATTTTCCCTTTGTTGCTCTGTAAATATTTATTTTTACATTTTGAATTTAAATTGTATTTTGTATGAATATTATTAATTTAAAATATATTTATATTTAATTGCTATACTATGGTAATACCGCTAATAATTTGTTATACTTTTTTAAACATATTTTATTGATATTTATTTACTTGGATTCTATGATTTTTTATTTTTTTTATTTTTTATTTTTTTATTTTTATTTACAACAACCTTTTCATGGAGGTCGGACCGCCATGAAAAGGTTGTTGTAAAGGGACTTAGGGGGACCTAAACAGGGCCCCTGTCCCACGCTGGCCACTGCAGATTGGGCCTGGGGGCATATGTATAGCCCCCACTCACATCCATGCACCGTGTGCCATGCACCAAATGGTGCATGGCACGCGGTGAATGAATCTGCACCAAGTGCTCTTTTGCATGGCGGCTAGTGCTTCAGCCCTTTTCCTGGGCAGCAGCACAAGCCACCGTGTAAAAGAACACTTTCCAACTACTAGCACAGCAGTCCCATTCTAAATCAGCAGTCAGACCGATGACTACTTGTCCGGAGGTCCCCTGAACACTGCGATAGCAGTCTGCGGTCTGGCCACTGACATCGTAATCAGAACCTTAGTTTGAAGTCAAAATAGTAAATCTGACCCATCTAAAGTCCAAAACGTTCCCTACTGTTTTTCAGATTGAAGAGGGAATAGTAAATCTAAGCCCTCGAAAGCCTAACACTTTTGACAATTCTGTTAAATTTCGAGTGAGAATAGTAAATATGATACCTCTGAAGCCCAACACTTTCTTTACTGTTGCTCGTTTGAGAAGAAATAATACATTTCACCCCTCCTAAATCGAACACTTTCCCTTCTGCCGCTGAGCCTAAATTAGAAATGATTAATCTGACCCCTCCAAAATGCAACATATTTTCTACGGTAGCGTAGTTCAAAGTGGGAATAGTAAATCTGAATTAGATTTTCTTCAAATTCAACTCCTTCAAAGTCCATACGGTTTCTTAGGTTGGGGTGGGAATAATAAATCTGATTTTCTTTAAAGTATATTTTGATTTAGAATTATTGTCTGAATTGAGTAATACTGGTTTGGTTCTTTTTTAATGTATTTTTTATTTTTAATGTTTATTAGATAGGAGGTACATTTGTAAATATATTTTCCTTTTCATCCATGTTACATCTAATTTTATTCAAGTTTGTTGGATTTTATTTATGGTAGTTTTTTGTGAATATGTTTTCTTTGAATTTTGGTAATTCTTTTGTATTTGTTTTAGTATTTTTAGGTACATTTTTCAACTGTAATTTTAAAATTAATATTTGAATGAATCTAATATTTGATTTTAGATGTTTGGTGTTTTCGTATTAAAAATGTTAGTTTGAATAAAAATGTACTATTTCATTGTAATGATTCAATAACTATATTGTTTATTTTTTTAATAATGTAATAATATATATATATAGTCATCTCCAACCACTTAACAATAATTTTTCCCAAAATGATTTGCACAGGGAATTTTCCTACAGTCTGGAAAAGAGCCTCAATTCTTCCAATGGTCATAAAAGCTAACCTACCTTGCTCTGACTCGAGTAGTTATCAACCTATATCCAGGTTGCCTTTTCCAGCCAAAATCATAGATAAAGCTTTAAACGAACAGCTGACTCCCATAATTAATGGCAACAATATTCCAGATGATGCCCAATTTGGGTTTAGAAGCCTGCATAGTACTGAAAATGCATTAATTGCTGCCTCAGATAGTATAAGAGCCCAAGTTGACAATGGTGAAAGTGCTGCCTTGATTCTATTAGATCTCTCGGCAGCATTTGACACAGTCAACCACAATGTCCTAATTGACCGTCTCCACGGTCTAGATATCAGACACACTGCCCTTGGTCCTCTGTCATACTTTTTATCTGAAAGACAGCAATATGGAGCACTTGAAGATTGTCAATTAATCAATGAGGGGTTCATAAAGTGCAGACTGCTCACCCGGAACGGGTCTCAAGGCGCTGAGGGAAGGGGGGTGGGGGTTTCCTCAGATCCTTGAGGTTCACTGAGTTCCATCGAAGAACCAGGTCTTGAGGTCCTTTAGGAATTTAGGGAGTGATGCAGTCTATTGGAGGTGGAGAGGTAGGGAGTTCCATGCCTTGGCCGTGAGGAGGGAGAAGGAGCGCCCTCCTGTTCTGCTTTTCTTGATCCAAGGAACCATTGCGAGGGAGAGCTGGGCCGAGCAGAGAGAGTGCTAGGTGGCGTGGAATGCGAGGCGTTGGTTCAGGTTGGTGGGTCTGGTGTTGTGGAGGGCCTTGGGTACGTGGGTGAGAAGCTTGAAGGTGATTCTCTTCTCTACAGAGAGCCAGTGTAGGGTCCGTAGATGTTAGCTGATGTTACTGTGGCGCCGTAGGTTGAGGACTAGTCTGGCGGTGGCATTCTGGACGTTCTGGAGTTTGCGCGTGAGGTTCCTGTTGATCCCGGCGTAGAGTGCGTTGCCGTAGTCCAGTCTGCTACTGATGAGGGTGTGTGTAACAGTTTTCCTGTGCCCGGGGGGGAATCCACTTGAAGGTCTTATGGAGGAGGCAGAGGGTGTGGTAGCAGGAGGAGGTGATGGCGTTGATCTGGCGGTCCATTTTGAGTTCGGAGCACAGGATGATTCTGAGGTTGCATGCGTGATACGTGGAGCAGTGGGGATCTCCGAGGGCGGGGCACCACCAGGTGTTGTTCCAGGCATCAGGGTGTGGGTCCATGATGAGTACCTCAGTTTTGTCCATGGTGAGTTGAAGGCAGCAGTTCTCCATCTATCTAGCGACGGCTTCCATTCCGTCTTGAAAGTTGCATTTGGTGATGTTGGGTTCATTGGATAGGGAGAGGATGAGTTGGGGGTCGTCTGCGTACGATGTGATCTTGAGTCCCTGTGCTCTGACGATGGATGCAAGCGGTGCCATGTAGATGTTGAACACGGTCGAGCTGATGGAGGATCCTCATGGGACTCCGCAGGTGGTTGGAGTCGGTTCTGAGAGAAATGGAGGGATTCTGACTTGTTGCGTTCTACCGGAGAAGAAAGAGAGGATCCGGTTGAGGGTCTTGTTCCGGATTCCTGCATTGTGGAGTCTGCTGGCTAGGGTGCGGTGAAAGACAGTGTCGAAGGCCGTGGAGAGGTCTAAGAGGATTAGGGCCACAGTCTTTCCTCTGTCAAGGAGGGCTGGGATGTTCTCTGTTGCTGCGAGGAGAGTGGTTTCAGTGCTGTGCTTGTTCCTGAAGCCTGATTTGGAGGAGTTGAGGATGTAGTCTTCTTAGATGAAGGCAGTTAGTTGGCTGTTGACGGCTTTTCACATGACTTTGGCCGGATAAGGGAGTAAGCTCATCTGTCTGAAATTCTTGATGTCTGTGGGGTCCGCTGAAGGTTTTTTCAGGAGAGGGTTGATCTCGGCGTGTTTCCAGTCATCAGGGTAGGAGGCGATCTCGAAGGAGCAGTTGATGATACGTTGAAGCTCGGGGCGATAATGTCTGCAGCTTCACGGTAGATGTGGTGAGGTCAGGGATCCGTGGGGGCCCGGGAGTGGGTGGTCTTCATTATTCTGAGTGTCTTCGATGCTGAGGGCGTTCCAGCTGTCTAGTGTTGGCTGCGTGCTGCTGGGAGTGCTAGGAGGGGGTTCTTCGTGGGGGTTGTTGTCGTCGAAGTTGTCATAGATGGTTTTGATTTTATGATGAAAGAAATCGCTGAGTCTGTCGCAGAGGTCCTGTGAGGGAGTGATGTCTGTGGATTCGCTGTTTGATGATGCTGAACAACAGCAAGGATTGTGAGCATTGGTGGAGATTCTGTCCTTAAGTGCTTTCTTCCTGGAGAGTTTGATGAGCTTTTGGTGGGAATCGGTAGCTGTTTTGAAGTTGTCAGGGTCTGTCAGGGTTTTGGAGTTCCTCCACAGCTTTTTGAGTCATCTGCAGGTGCGTCTGGAGCATCGGAGCTCAATGGAAAACCAGCTTGCTTTCTTGGCGTGGCGCTTGGAGGCTTTCTTGAGGGGGGCAGTCGGTGATCCAGTTGTGAAGATTGCGGGCAGCGGTGGTGGGGTCATTGTCTGTGGTGGTGGAAGCGGAGCTGTCGAGGGCAGCGGCGAGCTGGTCGTCGGAGATCCTGTTCCAATTCCTGCCCCAGAGCTGTAGCGGGCATCTGCAGGGATGTTGAATTTGAAGGTGAAGTGAACACAGCGGTGGTCAGTCCATGGGAGTTCAGAGGTGTGGCTGAAGGTGATGGGGTTCCCTGCTGTGAAAACGGGATCGAGGATGTGCCCAGCTGTGTGCATTGGTTCTGGTACTATCTGCTTGAGTCCTATGGTGTGGAGGTTGTCCAGGAGGGAGGCGGAGTTGGGGTCCTGGCTGTTCTCAAGGTGGAAGTTGAGATCTCCTAGCAGCATGAAATCGGTGGAGGTGATGGCATGCGGCGTGATGATGTCCGTGATGGAGTTGGAAAAAGGAGCGCAGGGTCTGGGTGGTCTGAAGATGAGGGTGCCTCGGAGGGTGGAGGACGGCTTGGTCTGGATCTTGAAATGGAGCTGTTCCATCAGGTCTGTGGGCCCATCAGAATAGCTGCTCAGCTGGAGATTGGCCTTGTGGGCGAATGGGATGCCTCCTCCGGGGCGGTTAGGGCGATCCTTCTGGGTGAAATTGTATCCTTGGGGGATGGCAATCGCGATGTCTGGTCCAGAGGCGGCGTTCGTCCAGGTTTCGGTGAGGAAGACAATGTCCGGGGCGGTGCTGTCGAGGAGGTCGCAGATTTCCGTGGTGTGTCTGTGTAGGGAGCAGACATTGAGGAGGATGCATCTCAGGGTTAGGGTTGCAATCGAGTTATTGCTGGAGGGAGGTGTAGGGTCCTCGGTCTCGGCGAAGGAGTGGTGGCAGTGATGGCAGGTGAAGGGTCCCTGGGTGTCGAGAGGTGAGGAGAGCTTCCAGTTGTAGTTCTTGCCGGTGTTGAATTCATGGAGAGCCGGGGATCTGTACTGCTGGAGGGCCAGAGGACCAGGGGTCCTGGCGCTGGTCATGGTCGGGTCGCAGACGGGTGAAGACGGGCTTGCCTCTGGCGCACCTGCTGCAGGTGGCCGTGCAGCAGCCTCCATTAAGTAGAGGTCAGGGAGGGCGGGACAGCTGTGAGGCGGTAAAAACACAGGAGTAGAAGGGTCGGCGGGGGCAGCAGCGGCGGGGACCAGCATGGAAGGGAGAAGGGAGGAAAAAGGAGATAAGAGGCTAAAGAGAAGAAAAAACAGGGGTAAATGCAGAAAATTAAGTCACTAGACGTAAAAGAAAAAAAAGAAACCAGAAACTAGACAGCAGAAGAACACACAAGAGAAGACCAGTGCAGGGCATGGGGGCTCGAACCGAGGTCTTGGGCGGCCAAACGCGGAGCACTGCCTAGGGGAGCTTTGGGGCTGTGTGCTGGGAGAGCAGGAAACCCAGGGGTTTATTTCTCCCAATCCTTCAACCTCCCTTGCGACGTTCCACAGGGGCCTTCATTGAGCCCTACTCTGTTCAATCTTTATATCATGCCACCCATCAAACTCATAAAAGTCTTCAGGTTCTCTGTAATGACTTATGCAGATGACACCCAAATCGTGGTCTCGGTCTCAGGAAATCCTGACCTTGCAGCAACTAAATTTCACAACTGTGTGGAAAGCATAAGCGAGTGGATGAACACTGAGGGGCTTATTACGATGTTGGTCGGAGTTGCCTCCGACAGACACCGTCTTGGACTCGGGACCGAATCACCTGAGGTCGGCGGTTCTGACTGCCTGATTACAATGTGAACAAACACTGTTCGGTCGCATACTCACTTTTCTCTTTGCGGGCTTGTGTCACGGCTGTAAACTGTCCGTGATACAGGCTCCTATAGAGAAATGGGTGTGTGTGTGTGTAAAACCCTGCACCCTGTGGCAGGCACCCCATGAGGCCGGCCACACAGTGCAAGGTTTTACAGAGGGGTACCCTAGGTACCCCCTCGACCACCAACCGTAGGCCGTATGGTGAAGCTAGGGGCCCCCAAAGTCACTCTCCTACAGCCTTTCCATGTCAGAAAAGCCATCACAGAAAGGCTGTGGGATACCAAGATGGTAATACTGACGGTAGAAAAGCTGTCCATAGGGAATTATGGTGTAGTTCCGACTGGCTGGAAGACTCCGAGAGCCTGTCGTAATTGAGTCTGAATGACCGGCCGGTTTACGTTCCGACCGCCGTCATCGTAATCGGGTGGAAAGACTGTGTTGGTCGGAAAAGCTTCCGACTAGCGGTCGGAGGCTTTCTCACCGACATCGTAATCGCCCCTAATTGTCTAAGACTCAATTCAGGGAAAACTGAGTTTCTCCTTTATGGGAGTAACACTTATTTTCGGTCCCCAAAATGGTGGCCAGAGAACATGGGCACTATGCCCACTTCAGTAGAAAAATCTAGAAATGTAGGAATTATCTTAGACAACCGTCTGACCTTTGACAGTCAAATCAACCAAATAGCTTCCTCCATCTGCTAAAAATGATCAAAAAATCTTACCCTACATTTCCGAAAATCTTAAAGAAACTGTTGTCACAGCCCTAATACTAAACTAGATTATTCCACTGGTTTATATATCAATATGAAACAAAAAAACTACTATATAAACTCCAAATATTGCAAAATGCAGCAGCTCATCTCATTTTTGGACAATCTAAATAACACTCAGAAAACATTGCACTGGAAAAGCTACATTATCTACCCATAAAAAAGAATATCATTCAAAGCTTTGTGCAATGCCTTTAAAGCTCTGCACATTAGACCACATTAACTATCGCAGAAATGTATCTGGTACACACCCACTAGATCTTTACGATCTATGACTGCAAAAGATTTGCTGGTACCTAAATTCAGAAAATCTCGCTGGGTGGTAGGAGTTTTGTGCTCTGCATTCCAAAACTGTGGAACTCTCTCCCCCTCAATCTCAAAGAATCAGCCAACCTATTACAATTCAGAAAAGCCCTTGAAACTTGGCTTTTTACTCAATAAATGTTTCTACGGAAGTTCCCAGCTCACTTCTTTTCAAGGCAGCGCCAAGACACCCTCGGGTATTTGAGTGCTATATAAAATAAAATAACATAACATAACATACCCTTTCAAGGTTAGAGGCTGCTTTATCAATCTATCTATCTATCTATCTATCTATCTATCTATCTATCTATCTATCTATCTATCTATCTATCTATCTATCTATCTATCTATCTATCTATCTATCTATCTATCTATCTATCGATCTATATATATATATATATGAATGCTCAAAGAGAAAGGAGCGCGGCACACCTCTTGATGGTTTAAAGTTGTTTATTCAGTTCGTGACAAGCTTCCCTACGCGTTTCGAACCGTAGTTCCTGATCACGGTAGTGTATTGCTTGGTCCTTTCTCAATTTCTTATTATATACATATTGTGTTGTATAGGTGCATTATGGGTATAGTAGTTTTTAGATAGTTTTTTAATGTAAATACATAAAACTTTATCTAGATTTGAACTTAACAGTGCACAATTATTGGTAATGACGGCGATATGGAGAGTATTAGAGAAAAAACTCATATTTGTAATTCTTGGTTATAAGTGTTTTGAACCACCCAGGTTAGTCCAGGTGGGGCCCCATGTTCACGGTAAATAACCAAATATATTGTTGTTATGTGTCGGGCTGAGTGCCCATTCACTATATTATTGGATTGCTCTCCTCGTCATCAGAACCAAGAGTGTGCACATTGCATTTAGCATATGTAAATGTTATTAATACTTGGGATGTTTATAACAAAGGTCTCTTGCTTATTTGTAACATATTGGTGATCATATGCACAATATAATATTGTCCTCATGTTTCAAGAGTTCGTGAGTCGAATTCTCGTATAATTATACGGGTCCAATAGTGTGGATTGTCCTGTTGCATTTCTTTTAGGCATTTCTTCTTTGGTGTTCCTCCACTTTGTAGGTTGTTTAGAGATGGACATACATTTCTTCATCTGCATTCAATCCCAGTGGGTGTTTTGTTTTAAATCTTATGATCATTCGGGATTCTAGTCTGCGTAATTTTTGTACTCGATTTCCTCCACGTTCGTTTGCTGCGATTGTTGCAAGTCCTGAGTACTTGATGTTTAACCATGTTTTGTCTTTGTGTGTAGACATATGTTTAGCGATTGCATATGTGTTGTCCATGTGTTGTATAGCCCGTATATGTTCTAATATACGTTTCTTCAAGGGACAAATTGTGCTCCCTATATATTGTTTGCCGCAAAAGCATTGGAGGATATATACTACATGTGTGGATTCACATGTAATGGTTTCCTTTACTTCAAAAATTCTGCCTGTGGGGTCTGTCAGATTTTTCAGATTTTTTCCAATTTTGCAAGCTTTGCATGATGTACATTTTGTAAAGCCCTTTGATCTCATCTGTAGCCAAGTTTCTGTTTTTTTGTTTACAAAGTGACTCCTTATAAGATGGTCTGATAGGTTCGGTGCCCTTCTAAATGAAATTAAGGGCCGATCTCCGATTGAATTTCCAATGTCTGGATCCTTTTTCAGTATATTCCAGTATTTCGTCACTCTTTTGTGAATTTCATAACTTTCCTTGGTGTAAGTCAGGATCAGACGTGGTTGATTGTCATTAGATTTACTGACTCGCTTTGTTTTTTCTAGATCTGTGTCTGTATTACCCTCTTGGTTGCTGTTCTTTTCTTCTCTGGTCATTAGTATTTCCGCTCTCGTTTTTTGTCTTGCTTTCATTTCACCTCTCTTTATATCCGCATGTCTGTACCCTCGTTGTTTAAAGCGGGCTGTTGTTTCTTCAAATTTCTTTTCCATTTCTTTCTCATCTGAACAGTTCCTCTTCATCCGCAGTAGTTCACCATACGGTATGCTTTTTTTCAGTGCCTGGGGATGAAAGCTTAGACCGTGGAGGATACTGTTTGTAGCTGTTTTTTTACGGTATACTGTTGTGTGTAGCAAGCGAACGTGGAGGAAATCGAGTACAAAAATTACGCAGACTAGAATCCCGAATGATCATAAGATTTAAAACAAAACACCCACTGGGATTGAATGCAGATGAAGAAATGTATGTCCATCTCTAAACAACCTACAAAGTGGAGGAACACCAAAGAAGAAATGCCTAAAAGAAATGCAACAGGACAATCCACACTATTGGACCCGTATAATTATACGAGAATTCGACTCACGAACTCTTGAAACATGAGGACAATATTATATTGTGCATATGATCACCAATATGTTACAAATAAGCAAGAGACCTTTGTTATAAACATCCCAAGTATTAATAACATTTACATATGCTAAATGCAATGTGCACACTCTTGGTTCTGATGACGAGGAGAGCAATCCAATAATATAGTGAATGGGCACTCAGCCCGACACATAACAACAATATATTTGGTTATTTACCGTGAACATGGGGCCCCACCTGGACTAACCTGGGTGGTTCAAAACACTTATAACCAAGAATTAAAAATATGAGTTTTTTCTCTAATACTCTCCATATCGCCGTCATTACCAATAATTGTGCACTGTTAAGTTCAAATCTAGATAAAGTTTTATGTATTTACATTAAAAAACTATCTAAAAACTACTATACCCATAATGCACCTATACAACACAATATGTATATAATAAGAAATTGAGAAAGGACCAAGCAATACACTACCGTGATCAGGAACTACGGTTCGAAACGCGTAGGGAAGCTTGTCACGAACTGAATAAACAACTTTAAACCATCAAGAGGTGTGCCGCGCTCCTTTCTCTTTGAGCATTCAAATTTCGCAAGACCCTGTCCTGGTCTTGACGCGGGCACCAGCTGTGAGAAGTGCTCCCACTGTCAATTGGACAACTTGCTACAGGATATATATATATATATATATATATATATATATATAATTATATATATATTATTTTCATATGATCAAGGTCCGAAAAAAGGACCGAAATGTGTTGGGCATTGTAACTGCTTTTGTTCCTCGGCAGGAATGCGTTTGCGCATGCGCAGTTCCCAGAAGAAGACGCGCTGCAGAAGGATCAGAGCCCGGGGACGCCGCCGATAAGGTAAAGTTACTCTTAACAATTGTTATTCTAATGTATTTAAAATGGGCGGGAGGCAGGCGGGAGGCGGGATGTGCGTAAGGGAACTATGCGGAGAGTGCGGAGATTGGTTCCATCTCCGTGCCTCTCCGCGTAGGTCCCTTACGCACATTACGCCCAGCCTTATTAAGCATTAGGGAAAAGGCACAAAGCCAAAACGCGTCATTCACAGTCTCTTTGAGCAGTATATATATATATATATATATATATATATATATATATATATATATAAACACATGCATATATATATAAATATATATGTATATACTATAAACTCACCTCCTCTTGAAGACCCGCTACCTCAATGTAATCTCACAAGCCAAGATATGCCGCTTCTCAGAGACCTGCAATCATTGGCACAAATAGAAACACAATGTGGGAGCCTAGAATGGCAAAATAACAATGAGACTGACAGTACCACGCAAAGAAAGACATTCAAACCTTATTCAACTTTTGTTCCAATTATGCCCAGAGACGGTATCGATTAGGCCTGGGCCAAAATTCCGTTCCGTTCGCGGAAATAGCGATAATTTGTCATTTTCGCGTTCCGCGGAGAGTGGGAAAATGTCAAAATTTCCACATTCCGCAGCTTAGCGATAATTTGTTTCTTGCTCGCGCTGTAAAATAATACATTCTCGCGTGCGCGCGATCGCCTTACCTGAATCCCCGCGTTCGCCGACAAGTTTTCCTGATCCGGTCGCGTTCTCAACGAGATGTTGGATTGTTGGTAGCCATTTGCGCTGTCTCGCGACAGTTCGCGCCCGCAGTAACGTCATGCGTCGCGCAATCACGTCTTTCTTCTCGCGATCATGTACCGCGAGACAAGTGAAAACAAGATGGCCGCGCCCGCGAGCAACCGCATGGGTAAGTTGGCGAGCCGCGACCACGCAGAAAATACCGCGAACGGGCGGGAAAAAAACTTCTCTTCCAGGGATCCTCATCAATAGTCATCAGCACTGAATATTCCCGCCCATGTGCGGGGACCCCGGAAATAATAAAAATTATATATGAAGAACATATATATACAGCTCTGTATATGTATAAACATATATTATTTTTTCCCAAGCAATTGCAGCCCCCATAGAAGGCTAAACATTGTAGATACAAATATCCAATAATGCACCATAGGTATAAAAATACACCTAAATCTCCTTTTTTTAAATAAATAAATACATTTTTAATGAGGTAACAAACTCATGATAAAGGAAAAAAGAACACTGTGCAAAACACAGATCCACCAAACATTGTTAGCCTGCAGGCTGCATTGCAATACAATACCATAGAGACTGAAAAGCCTTGTACAGGTAAAAACTGGCACCATGCCTTTAAGGCAGCCCTGACTCCAATATCCCATCATGCCTCAGGGGTGACAGTTGGGTCAGTTGTTCTTTCAGGCTCCTTCTGTCAGGACCCTGGAATTCAGCTCTCTTCTTTTTTGGCTTTTCAGTCAAGAATTGTTACTTTTCTAGTAATTTTTTGGGCTTCCTCTGGTTAAAGTCTGCCAGGGAAGCGTATACCTGTGTTTTTTGACTAAATTTAACAACTTTTTCTGTCAGAAAAATGCCTTCTTTATTCATGCCGTGTCCATCCTGTGGCAAAAAGAAGGCCTCTTCAGACACACACAAGGTGTGTATCGTCTGCCTACCAGATTCTCACTCTCCTGCATCCTGTCGTCACTGCAAGGACCTTTCAAAGAGGACTTTGAAAGAGAGAGAGAGAATTAGGCTTTATGGCCTTTCGGAGCGGTTGACGTCGAAGCAGCTGGTCTCTGTCTGTCCTCCATCGGCGTCGGGCTCGGCATCGAAGACTCCAGCGGCGGGATCGTCGCTGAGAGGTGAGGAGTCCAGGGGGAGTCATGCTTCCAAACGAAAGGCCACGTCGACGCTCGATCCGGCGGCGAAGCGCATTTGTTCGTCGTCGGCAACTTCAACGTCAAGGAAACATCCTTCAACGTCGAAGACGGCTCATCGCCGATCAACGTCGAGAAAACATCGTTCGACGTCAAGACATGGCTCAACGTCAAAATCGACACCAAGAGAGAAGTCGACGTTGCAGGAAGAGCACAGGCGTTCGACGTCAAAATCTACATTGACATCGAGGCAAAGATCGGTGTCAAAAGATCCTGCAAGATCTTCGACGTCGAGACATGATTCGCCGTCAAGGGAAAGACGATCCTCTTCGAAGGTGCTGACGACGTTGAGGCAAAGATCATCGTCGCCACATTCGACGTCGAGGCGGGTGCCTCCGTCGGAGTCGACGTCGAGGCGGGTGCCTCCGTCGGAGTCGACGTTGAGGCGGGTGCCTCCGTCGGAGTCGGCGTCGAGGCGGGTGCCTCCGTCGAAGTCGACGTCGAGGCAGGAGCCTCCGTCGTCTAAGGTCTCCAGATCTTCGGAGAAGATGGTGACGTCGGGGCGAGATTCCCCATTGGGTTCTAGACCTCCGTCCAGGACCAGCCCTCCGTCGACGACAAGGCTCTCGACGTCGAGGCAGGACACATCGCCGGTGATCCATTCGGCGTCGAAGTCCAGGTCTCCGGTGATAGGCCTATCACCGTCGAGACGGTCCCCCGAGGTGGGATACCAGGAGACGTCACACATTCGTCTGACTCTTAAGAAAGTATCAAGACGCAAATCTCCTCATAGGGTGATATATACCACATCGGAGTACGATTCATCGCGTCCGATCTCAATTTCACCTTCAGCCTCTCAAGGCTCAAGATCAAGATCCGGATCACCGGAGGTGTTGGGTCTCTCTCCAGCTCCTCCAGTGGAGCATACATCTCAAGACGAGGGCCATGCTCTACCTCAGAGCCCCGTCAGGGAAATGCCTCAGAACACTTCAATGATTCAGGCAGTTAAGGATTCCTTAACAAGACTAAGGACTCTGGATCAACCATCACGAACAGCAAGATCCCATTCTCGAGGAAGAGAATTGCAAAGGCGCTCACGCTCGCCCAGAAGGCGATCCAGGTCTACCTCTCATAGGAGAGAGTCAATCAGATCGGGGAGAAGGCGACGGAGGTCTCCTTCATCTTCCTTGTCAAGCCGTTCGTCCAGAAGGGATTACTCACCCACACTCACAGATACTCCACCATCTAGAGTGTCGCCAGTGGACGACATCACCACTTTTCAAGATGTGTTGTGCAGAGGGGCGACTAAGTTGAACATTCCCATGCCTGTTCAAGAAACCACCTCTTCTGTCATCTTCGAGACCCTTCATGAGAGAGCGGTGTCTCGTCCACTGTTGTCTTTAGTCCCTGGGTTGCTTAAACCAGCAATGGACATCTTCCTCACGCCAGCGACTATCAAATCTGCACTGGCGCAGATTCTTAAAAAATATCGTCCGGCCCCCGAGGATCCTCTATTTCTCAAGGCGGACCCTCCACCGGACTCTGTGATCACGGCTGCTGCCAGAAAAACTCATTCAGTGGTGTCATCATCCACAGTGCCGCTGGATAAGGACAGTAAATCGCAAGACTCTTGGGGGAGAAGAGTATGTGGCTCGGCGGCCTCGAGTCTGAAAGTGGCTAGTGCCTCAGCCCTTCTGGGGCGCTACGACAGATCACTATGGGATTCCCTGCAGCGATTTATAGAAAAGTGCCTTCCGAAGACAGAAAGGACTTTGAAGAGATCCTGCATGAGGGCAGCCTAGTTTCAAACCAAGTGATCAGCGCAGCAGCGGATGGAGCAACGTTGGCAGCGCACTCATATGCTCACGGGATTTCCGCCAGAAGATCCTCTTGGCTGAGGCTGACGGCCCTGAAACCTGAAGCACAGGCAAGAATTCTGAATCTGCCTTTCTCGGGTAGTTCGCTTTTCGGTTCTCATGCGGACGACGAAATGGCTCGGATGAAGTCAGAACTCGAGACCATGAAAGCCGTGGGCCTAGAGAAACAGAAAGAATTCCATCCGCCGTAGGGGAACCGACAGGCGTAGCTACCAGCAGAGGGTTCAAACCCCTCACTGGCAGAAAAACCAAGATCAACAAGGGCAAAAGAAACAGCAATTTCAGTCCCTTAGATCATCCATGGGACGTGGAAATAACCGCCAGGCCGGCGGTGGAAACAAGGCTCAAGGAAAGCAATGAGAGCCTGCTTCCTCCAATGCCGTCCACCGCTCCGGTGGGAGGAAGTATTGCAAACCATTTCCCAGAGTAGCAATCCATCACAAAGGACAAGTGGGTTCTGAATATACTGCGACATGGATACTCGCTTCGTTTCCGGAGCCCTCCTCCCTCGATCCACCCTGTACTATCATCTCAACACCTCAAGATGGTAAGAGAAGAAGTAGCGACCCTTCTGCTCAAATCAGCAATAGAAAAAGTCCCCAGGGCGCAGAGAGGAAGAGGAGTCTACTCCAGATATTTTCTAATCCAAAAAAGAAATACAAAAGCAGAGTTCAGACCCATCTTGGACTTACGGACACTAAACAAGCATATCAAAAGAGAAAAGTTTTGCATGCTTGCGCTTCACCAGATATATCCGCATCTCCGGCAAGGCGATTGGATGTGGTCGCTGGATCTGCAAGACGCGTACTTTCATGTTCCCATCGTACAGAGTCATCGGAAATTCCTAAGGTTCGTAGTGGGGACCTCTTACTATCAATTCAAGGTCCTACCATTTGGCCTGAAATCGGCCCCTCGAGTATTTACAAAATGCATGGCAGTAGTAGCGGCTGCACTGAGGCGTGCAGGAATCTTTGTCTATCCCTATCTAGACGATTGGCTGATAAAAGGACCATCGCCTCAGAGTGTACACTCAGCTGGAACGCTGCCTGATCCTGTGTCACAGATTGGGGCTCAGGGTGAACTTCAAGAAATCCAACTTCACACCAGCCCAAAGGATACACTACCTCGGTGCAACTATAGACTCCGCAGTAGGAAAAGTGTTTCCTTCGGAGGAGAGACGGTCATCCCTGATCCATAAAGGCAAGCAGATTATGACCAACAAGCTGTCTACAGCGCGACAGATTTCGTCTCTGCTAGGGGCCATGGCATCCTGCATATTCCTGGTGCCCAATGCCAGGTTGAGGATGCGTCCTCTCCAACAAGATCTGGAGGACAAATGGGACCAAAGGAATTCACTGTGGGAGGAACCAGTCTGTCTTTCCTCAGCGGCCAGGTAGTCAATCAAGTGGTGGTTGAAGCCACTCAATCTACAAGTGGGGCTTCCTTTTCATCAAGAACCCCCATCTCAGACGCTGATCACCGACGCATCCCTGCAGGGTTGGGGTGCGCATCTGGGATCCCTACAGACTCAAGGACTGTGGTCCAGCAGCGAAAGGTTGTACCACATCAACATGCTAGAACTCAGGGCAGTCCACCTAGCCCTCAAAGCATTTCTGCCCGCAATCAGGGCGAGTCCCATTCTAGTACAAACAGACAATACCACCACAATGTACTACCTGAACAAACAGGGGGGTACTCGATCCAGGAAGCTCTCGCTGGAGGCTCAGTCCCTGTGGCACTGGAGCCTAGCAAGGAACATTTCAAGAAAGGCGGTGCACCTGCCAGGAGAGCTCAACGTAAAAGCGGACTTGCTCAGTCGTCATTTTCAAGATCCAGACGCCTAGGTACTCAACGACGAGGTGCTAGAGGACATCTTCAAGGAGTGGGGACGTCCGCAAATAGATCTCTTCGTGGACGAACACAACGCGAAATGCCGAGGCTTCGCCTCAAGATACCATCGACCAGGATCCATAGGGAATGCCCTTTTGATCGATTGGTCAATGACATTTGTGTACGCCTTTCTGCCGCTCCCTCTGATCCCCAAGGTGGTGACCAAGCTGCAACACTCATCTGCCAAGATGATCCTCATAGCACCGGACTGGCCGAGGCAGTGGTGGTACACGGATCTCCTGCACATGTCGATCCGACCTCACAAGCGCCTGCCGTGCAGACCGGACTTGTTAACCAAGATGCAGGGGAAGATTTACCATCCCAGTCTTCCCTCGCTGAGCTTAACAGCATGGCTCTTGAAGTCCTCCAGTATGGCCATTTAAACCTTCCCCAGGAGTGTATGACCATACTGAAGGAGGCTAGGAGGCCTTCTACAAGACACTCTTATTTCTGTAAGTGGAAGAGGTTTTATGTATGGTGTATGCAACATCAGTATAACCCTACAAAATGTCAGGAGGAAGTGATTTTGCCTTATCTCCTTCACTTAGCCAGAGTGGGGTTGAATTTTTCATCCATTAAAGTTCACCTAGCGGCCATTACAGCATATAGGCGCTCCCGTTCGCAGCAGTCATTCTTCAAGCTGCAGGTGGTTAAGGATTTTTTGCAGGGGCTCAAAAAGGTTTACCCCCCAGTAAGGCCTCCCTCGCCTTCTTGGGAGCTGAACTTGGTTCTATCAAAACTTATGAGTTCACCTTTCGAGCCCATACATAAAGCTACTTTGCAGCACCTTACGTGGAAAACAGCTTTTTTAATAGCTATCACTTCAGCACGTAGGGTGAGTGAAATACAGGCCCTCTGTTCTAAAGAGCCCTACACAATTTTTCATCTGAATAGGGTAGTGATGAGAACTCATCCATCTTTTTTACCAAAGGTGGTGTCGGATTTTCATGTTAACCAGACTATCTCCTTACCTACCTTTTTTCCCAACCCCTCATCGCCAGCTGAGAGGGCGTTGCACTCTTTAGATGTTAAGCGGGTCCTAAAGTTCTACCTAGATAGGACTAAGGCTGTCAGGAAAGCTGACCACTTATTTGTTAACTATGGTGCTGTCTGCACAGGTTTTGCTGCATCTAAGCGTTCCATTGCTAGGTGGATTGTGTCAGCCATTAAATTGGCTTATCAGCTGGCGCAGAAGCCACTGGTCGCTCGACCTAAAGCGCACTCCACAAGAGGAAAGGCGGCTACTGCTGCTTTTCTCAATAATGTCCCACTCTCCGAGATCTGCAAGGCAGCCACTTGGAGATCTGTCCACACATTTACGAGGCATTATTGTCTGGATTTGGACACCAGAGCAGACACTCAAGTAGGACAAGCCTCCTTGAGGAATCTGTTCAATAACTGAATTTGTCAATGGTTTATTACTCCATGTATAGTGCAATTCTCAATTGCCTGCAGGTGGAAGGTGGGCTTGCTATTCTATTCAGTGCTTATGACTATTGATGAGGATCCCCTGGAAGAGAAGGATAAGTTACTTACCTGTAATCCTAGTTCTCTTACAGGGGTATCCTCATCAAAGTCATAAGCAACCCACCCGCCTCCCCAGGCAATTATGAGGAGTGTATTATTTAACATGGAGGAAATATATCTTTGTGTGTAGGACTACAGTCCCGCAAAGAACAACTGACCCAACTGTCACCCCTGAGGCATGATGGGATATTGGAGTCAGGGCTGCCTTAAAGGCACGGTGCCAGTTTTTACCTGTACAAGGCTTTTCAGTCTCTATGGTATTGTATTGCAATGCAGCCTGCAGGCTAACAATGTTGTGTTTTGCATAGTGTTCTTTTTTCCTTTATCATGAGTTTGTTACCTCATTAAAAAAAAAAAGGAGATTTAGGTGTATTTTTATACCTATGGTGCATTATTGGATATTTGTATCTACATTGTTTAGCCTTCTATGGGGGCTGCATTTGCTTGGCAAAAAATAATATATGTTTATACATATACAGAGCTGTATATATATGTTCTTCATATATAATTTTTATTATTTCCGGGGTCCCCGCACATGGGCGGGAATATTCAGTGCTTATGACTTTGATGAGGATACCCCTGGAAGAGAACTAGGATTACAGGTAAGTAACTTATCCTTCCGCATCTTCGCGATATTTCCAAGTGTTTGTGGAGATTTTTAACATTTTCGCGATAATTTGCGAAAGTGAATTTCACAAATTCCGCCCACCCCTAGTATCGATATATACCATGAAAAGGTCATCGAAGGATTAAAACAATTAAATCATGAGATTAACAAAAAGAAAAAAGGCATGAAAAACGAGCAGGAAATAAAATAACACCAGCTAATGAATTAGCTATCAAATAACAAGGACATAATCATACAGAACGCCGACAAAGGTGGTTCTCTGGTAATTTGGGACAAAGCTGACTACATCAAAGAGGCACTGAATCAGTTATCAAACAAGGAATGTTACCGCAGATGTGATCAATCGGTGCTCAAGACAACGTACGAGAACTATTACACGAAATTGATGGCCTGGAAGGGTCCGGGCTTGATAAGTATTTGTTTCTGAGGAACAATACACCGACGACACCGGTTCTATACTTTATACCCAAGCTACATAAGGACCCCATAATACCTCCAGGACGTCCCATCATTTCTGCTAACAACAGCTTGACTGAACATACGTCGCAATATATAGACCATTTCTTGCAGGATTTTGTCCAGAAACTCCGCTCATACTTAAAGGACACTGGCGATATTTTAGCCAAGATACGCAACTTTGAGGGGCAAAGTGATTATTTATTAATAACAATGGATATTACTGCCCTTTATACAAGCATAAGCCACAAAGACGGTCTGAGGGCAGTTGAATATTATTTGGGACAAAGACCGATTGTATATAAAAATCACAACAAAATGATCATCGATATGATAGATTTCTGCCTTTATAACAACATCTTCCTATTCCAACATGTTCTGTATCAACAGTTACGGGGAGTCGCTGTGGGGGCCAGTTTCTCCACCAGCTATGCCTGTTTCCATATGGGCTGGTGGGAGGAACTGGTCCTACACAGGAAACATGCTAATACCCTCGGGCAAAATGTGAAATGTTGGTGGAGATACATAGGTGGTCTGTTTTTAATTTGGTAGGGCTCGAAAACAGAAGCTATATCATTTATTGATGAATTAAACCACAATGATATTGATTTACAGTTCACTGCAGATATCAGCGCAGATAAGGTTTTCTTTTTAGACGTTGAGGTGTATATAGAGAGGGGCAGATCGAAACTAGACTACACAGAAAACAAACCACAGTCAATTCAGTCCTACACGCTACGAACCTACATCCAAAACACCTCATCCACAGCATCCTGTACGGGGAGATGATAAGATTAAAATGTATCTGCAGCTCTGACAGTGAATTACAGAGAGCCCAACTAGAAAGTATATGCAGGTTTCTTGCACGTGGGTACACTGCCAAATGCATAGATGCTGCAATTTCCAAAAGCGATGCAGCCAGCTGTTAAAACTAGGAACACCTGGGTTGGGACCAGACACCAGTACTGATACTTCTGTACAACCAATAAGACCCACAGATCAATCCATTAATGATTTTAGAATGATTGTGGGATATAGTAAACAACATAAAGAAATCAATCGTATCATTCAAAGCAACTGGCCTCTGGTAAAAAATGACCCTGTATTAGGTCATACTTTGCCTCCTAGACTTTCGATCACCAACCCCCAATATGAAAGACAGGTTAGTGGTAAACAACCCAGTGGATCAATCAAAGGGAAACTGGCTAAGCCAAAGGAAGGGTTTTTACAGATGTAAAACCTGTAAGGCCTGCCAATATGGCATCAACACCACAGCCTTCAAAACTGCATTTGGGGGTGGAGAACATAAAATCAATAAATCACTGTCATGCAAAACTGAGTTTGTTGTTTAAATACTCGAGTGCCCCTGTGAGCTTTGGTATGTGGAAAGTACCAAGCTGCAGGGGCACAAGAGGATTCTACAACATATCAGAGCAATCAAAAACAAAGACTCAGTGTACCCGGTCGCCCAACATTTTAATGAATTTCACCAGGCAAATCCAAAATATTTGAAGTACTACATAATTGACTGTGTACCTTTTAACAGAAGAGGGGGCAACAGAGAGAAAACCAAATATATTCTAGAATTGGATTCCAAGAGCCCCAATGGTCTTAATATAACTGAAGATCTGTACACATGCCTGTAAGAACATATCATCTCAAAAGTACCTCTTAGTTTGCCCTGGTTCTTTGTATACTCATATACCTGTTCGCTCACATGTCTTTGTTTTTATCTGGGATGTTTCATCTTGGCTCCTGGACATACAATACTATGTATGTAGTATTGGAAACGAGAACAACATTATAAATTCTTCAAGATGGGTATTGCAATGATACAATATAGTATTCACCTCACGGCAAACCCAAAAGTTCACTTCAAGATAAAGGCTTTTATCTTGTTTTGAATTTCCATTTCCTTGTTTTTTATAATTTTTGTCTCACTCCAATACACACCACTAACAACAGAGGCTTCTGTCGATTTAGTATGGGTTATTGCACTAACATTTGGGGAGAACCAGTATGGTTAAGATATACAGCTATATTTCAATAGGTAAAAACTTGTGTAAATGACCCAAGCTTAGCAATATAATTGTACATATAATACATGAGATGAACTAATATTTATGTTGATTGGCATTTTATGAATTGATTTTTAGAGTGCAAAGATATTTTCTCAATTTAAATTTGGTGTCTAACAATGATTTATTTGCATGTTTACATATTTATTTATTTATTGAACATCAACTTTCACAATATATCCTAAAGGATGAATATTATTTAATTCAAAATGGATGTATGGCTATTTAAAGCCAGTTTGCACTGATTCTATTCAATTATCTCAGATTGACATTATGGCATTTTAAGGTCTGTTTTTGTAAAAATTCTTATTGCTCTGCACTTTACTGCATCGGGTTTACACAAACTGGTATTTATACCAGGATTATGGAGATTTCATGCTGCCAATCAAACTTTGACCGATTGTCAAATTATCCATTACCCCAAAAATAAGGAATGGATATGAAATTGCATTTTTTGCACATGCATTTGTGGCATATAAAAATGCATTAACAAGTGCATAATACTATCATTGATGCATGAAGTCAGGACATAAATCATTGAGGTATTTATACCACGATTTAGACAAATGACAAATGTCTGATTGCTGTATAAACTGTACATATCATGTAACCAACAATATAATCAGATTGGTGCCCGGTACTGTTTTGTATTTCAAAGGGAGTATTGTTTACAAAATGCACTGTCACTTTAACACTGTTTAGAAAAAATGGGAACAAAATGGTATAAAACCAGTCAGGTGACTTACCTACGTGTCATGTGATCAAGGCTCCCTGGAGCCGAAAAGCGTAATGGCCGACAGAGTTTGAAGGCAATAAACTAGATTCTGCGCATCTAACTGTGGTCCGTGCTCCATTTTGTTGAAACAACATAGCCGCTGTGCAGTGGAGTTCTCAGGAGATATATATATATGTATATTATCTACTGGCGGTCGCCAGTAGATAGTTATAGTTAGGACCGTTGACGAATCCTCGCGAATTTTTCAAAACTAATGGGACGCTCCGCTCAGCTCCTACCCTGAAAGTCTCGGGGGGATTCGTCAAGCGGGGGCCGAGAAAAAAGGGGGGTCCCAAAACGCGTTTTCCCCATGCATTTTCCCATAGGACCTTTAGTCGAAGGTACAGCCCGAACGGCTGAACAGAATTACTTGAAATTTGGCAGAGAGGTAGTCCTCAGGTCAGGGATGTGCCTTTTGCATATATGGAGTCAATCTGTTCAGTAGTTCCTGAGAAAATTGCATTTAAAAGCACATACATATCGATAGCCGCTCCGTGCGCGCACCCTAACGTGCGCGAGCGTAATTCTGATTGGTGGTTACATGTCAGTCAACGTTCGAATCAGTCGAAATCAGGAAGTGTCGGCCGCCATTTTGTTTGTTTTCAGTGCGGGAGTGAAAAAGGAAGGTGGCGAACGTGAAAAGGGGGCAGGGTAGAGAGTTCCTGACCCCCTAGCCTTTGTCAGGGGGTCCCTGAAGGACCCCGAAGGCAGAAAAAAACATTTTAATTATTTATTTATTTTAAAATCGCGGGGGTGCGCGCACGGTGAAAAACAATTAAAAAAACAAAAACAATTTTAATACGTAGTTTATTGTTAAATAAATATATAAAAAAATAATAATACAAACATAACTTAGCATTTAAAAAAACGTACAAATTCACTGAAAAAACCATAGGTTTCACACACGTTATAGTTAGGAATTCGCATTTAAAAAACCTTGCAAATTCACTTAAAAAACCATAGGTTTCACACATGTTATAGTTAGGTGGATATTTCACTCGTAAAAAAACAATGAAATTCCCCCGTTATAGTTAGTTCAGATAACTATAACTCGCTCGACCGCCACTCTATCACAAGGATGATGTCATCAGTGCTGTCATGAGTGATGCCACTGACCTTGTCATGAGTGATGTAATATGTGGCATCATGAGCAGGATTGCGGGCGCGCGAGTTATAGTTATATGAACTAACTATAACGGGGGAATTTCATTGGTTTTTTACGAGTTAAATATCCACCTAACTATAACCTGTGTGAAACCTATGGTTTTTTAAGTGATATATATATATATATATATATATACACACACACACACATATATACATTTATTTATTTATATACTGTTTGAATATCATTTAAATTGTTTGTATATATAATGTCATTTATTTATAGACTAATTTGAGTATTTTGTTTTAGTTACATATTTGATTAATTACATTTATAAAATTTCTCTTTAACTGTTGATATTTACACATATATTTTCTGAATGTACTTTATTAATGTTCCTTTTGTATAGTTAATATAGTGTAAAATTGTTTAAATAAATATACTTACCTTTGTAATATGAATATTTTTGTCCATTATATTCTGGTGATCGATATTTTTCTGATTCACACAAATGGCAATATTTTTGTCCTCTGTATTTTTCTCACTCTATTTTTTTGTGATACTTTTGATCTTGATATTATGTCACAAAAGCCACCCAAGATCAAAATCATGTAGAACCATCCAGAAACTTCGCCTATTTTTAACTTTACTGTCCAACAACCTTGGGACCTCAACAGTGGAGTAGTGTGGCTCACTGGTTAGAGGCAGCAGACCCGGAAGCAGAGGACAGCCCGGGACCAGGGTTCAATTCCCGACACGGCAGGGTCTTGGACCAGGGCCAGCGGACTCGATAATTCTCGCCTCAGTGCCTACTCTAACCAGGGATCACACTCGGCAACTCTGGGCATGAGCTTGCCTCCTCTCCACAACGGCCCCCCACATTTGCCGGGGATGCCTGGTTTCACCTTGGAGATACCCATGAGGGTCCATCTCACAGGGATAGCCAGGACAGGTTCCCCAGCGGTCTACAGTGCAATGATGCCTCGGCAGCAGTGCGCTTTACAAAAAACACATACATACAACATACAAATGTAATACTGAACCAGGGATGTACAGTGCATCATAGGTCATCTGAACAGGTAAGCAGAATAAAGCATGTTTTGAACTTACAATCACAACAATGAGCAGCTCGATGATGATGGTTGATTGAGGCCACTCCATCCTTTTAATATATAAGAGACACAGAGGAACATCAACTGGGAGTTAGCATACATGTACAATCATTTTCTCTGGATCTGGTTCTCTTCTGTTTATTAGCATAAATAGGGGAGTATGCCCCTTATCCCAGATATATCCAATAGCATCTTCTTTATTTTCTCTCCCATGTGAAATAGAAGTTATATTGAGGACCACGACATCATTTGCCCCTGGATTTATTCATTGCAGCTAGGGTGGAGTGTTATATAAGTTATCTTAATCACTCCCCTTCCCAGACTCCTTTCTACAATTTTGCCATGTGTGCTTTGCTGTGTTTGGGTAAGTGGAGAGGACACTGACTTTGCATTTTGACATTTAAATGAGGGGGTGTTTAGCTGTTTGTGAATGTCATTCGTTGTTGAAATTATTATTAGGACATTGGTTTTAAAATCCATCACTCTTTGATTTAGTAAGACTTCTGACTTTTTCATTTTGCATTATTTGTGTTCAGATGTTGAACAAACGGTGCACTAGTGGTGTGGTGGGGCAGGGAGGCGGGGGGAGGGAGAACTTTTTTTTAAATTTAACTCACCTCCTTGCCACGTCCTCCTCCTCGCATCTCTCCTCCTCGGCCGGAAACATTGAACAGGAAGCAACCAGGCTCCCCTGAGCCAATCACAACACTGCATGGCTTGGCACCCAGACGGGAAATGGGAGCCTGAGCATGTTCTCGCAGAACATGCTAAGTGTGCATGAATGTTTGGCCTGCTCGAGACGGCCGGCCAAACATTTATGCACACTTAGGGAAGAAAACCACTCCTCCCCTGCTCTGTCGGCAAAGCAGCCCCGCCCTGCCCCGCCTGGCAAAGCTGCCAAGCCCGCAAAAGAAAAAAATAAAATGATAATAACATTAAGTTATCATTTTATTTTTCCTTACACTGCTGAAAAGCAATGGAGTGACTCTCCTCCACCTTAGTGGAGGAGCTGCCACTGCGGTGCAGGGCTGTTTTTGACATGCTGAGTATGTTTCTGATATCACTTCCTCTTTTGGTTGCTTCCTGATTTTTTACATTGCTCCTTTGTGAAATTTTGGATTGCCCTTCTGGTAGCATGCTTTAATTTTCCCCTTCTATCACCCATTTTGGAGTAGATATTCTCCCTTTTGGGTCCTTTTTAGAAGCGGCCACCTTTGCATCTTAGTTTAAAATGCTTATCAATACACTAATATGGCTTTATGGTACAGGTGCGAAATAAGCGTAATACCATTGATACGTTTCTAAATGATGTTTTGTGCACTAGAAATCATTATATTTGGTATAAGTGCCTGAGTACTTGAGGCATAACATTAGGAACAGAAGGATACATCTTTGTGAGTGAGGCCTACTGTGCAGTAGGCAAAGCAATCTAGATTTTTTGATTCTGTTAACCTCTCAATTTGTTAGTCTACCTTTGGGCCAAAGAGGGTGCAGCACAGACCCCCAAAACGCTCTAAATGTGTGGAAAAGGCTGCTTTATTGAAGACAGGTGCACCTTACAATAAAACATTTCCCTTGGCCTTGGCGGTACAAAACTAAACTTCACTAAATAATGTTCTTCCTACCTTTCCACCCACCCCCACCCCTAAAGTTTCCCCTTAACTTGCAGCATTTTATAACCCCCCACCTCGGACATTCCATGCTGTCACATTAACCTTGCAACCTCTCTAAGATAACTATCTAACTAAACATTTCCTATGCTACCTTCCCCTTCCTACCTACTCCCGGAATAACTTTCCAAACCCAAACTTAACCTGTAAACAATCTAAACCAGTAATTAGGAAGAGAAACGCCACTCAAAAAAGGCTGTGGCACCCAACTTTTTTGACCCCCCAACTAAGACCTAGGGCGTCTTCGGGTACCGTCTAATGCCCAATGCCTTGTCCAAAACCTCCTTAAGCTGAATTATGCCCAACTCCAAACCAAAAGGCGACAAATGCACTCCATCGTGTCTGAAGAAATAAATTGCCGTGTATCTAAACTCCGGATGTTCGACCCTCCCGATGCCCTCCTTGTCACAAAACAACCTCATGTCCCTGTTGATCTTCCTCCTGGCCTTATCTATTGTTGCCGGCCTCTCTGCCCCCCTCCAATGCCTTCTAGGTATAAACTCCAACCAGATGACATAACACCCAGACCAACGGTGCCTTATCTCCAAAAGGTCTCGCTTCATCTGTTTCAGTAAGGCCAGGCCTTTACATAGAACCAAGTCATTTTCCCCCAAGTGGATGATCAGAACATCCGGACAGCTGTTACCCTTCACTAATTTATTCAACATCGGAAACAACTCGTGCCACCTCATGCCTCCTTTCCCATACCAAAAACACTTCAACAAATCCATGTCAAGACCAAGACTCAAACCCTTCCATTTATCCAATTCGTGCCGCTACGCCCACTTCACGAAGGAATGGCCTACAATCCAAATGGATAACTCAGTGGACACCGGGCCAGCCACCCACCTGCAAAGACACGGATGTGAGACACAAGAGCATGGAACAAATCCCTTCCCCCCTAACTGTCGTAACTGAATGTATCTTTTAAAGCAATCCGACTTCCAACCCCCAAGTGTCATGATCCTGTCCCTCCCCCAGTCCTGCTTGGCTGCCTCAGTGTTTGCCCCAATGCAGAAAGAATGGGTACCGAAGTCGCTCGGCACTTCACCTATGCACAATAGCGCTCTCCGCATCACCCACAGCAGCTGCTCTTGGGCTCTGGGCTGCACCAAGTCCCAAAATTCCCCGGGGGGCAAGCCTCCCGCTGGTTGGCCGCCCCCCAAAGCCCTATTGTGACAGCACCTAGATGCGATTTGTTTGTCTTGTGTACAAAACAAATGAAAAATTAAATCAATCTTTATCAAGTCAAATAAGGTGGAAATGTGAAGGAATTATTACACACAACTGACCTGTGTTAAAAGGAGCTTTATTGCATGTTTTTATTACATCTGGATGATAATAATCCAATTTCTTGTTTGAATGTTGGAAATAAGATTGCTGCAGACTGCTCGATAAACAAATGCTCGTCCCAAATTAATTCAGATTTTCTGAATTGATAAAAAAACTGAAACAAAGATGTGCATTTCTTCAGCATGTTAAGAAACCCCTTTAGAGGGAATTTTTAGGATGAATATCTCTGTAGTTATTGAAGACTGGCATCGAGGCTGCGGTGCTGCTTAATAATGGCGCAGTGCTCTCCAGAGAACCTTTTATGGTTCACCAGAACATTGTTGTTTTTGATTGCGCCATGTAGATCTGCAGCAGTAAATTGATGCAAAATGTAATTTGCACTTGTGAATGCGGTATGAATGCTCCAAAGAGTGTAATGAAGGGGCCGCTGTGATAGTATACTGGTGCGCGAACCATGCGTTAGGAATGAAATATCCTTACGTTTGCCATTCTCAGTAAAATGAGTTTATTTTAATGTTTTTTAGGACGCCTCTCTCTATCTCAAGGGAGGCTTATGAAGAAAATTTAAATGAAACATTTATTTTCTTCTCTGTTATTGCGGTTGCCAAAATGTTATTGCTGCACACTGGATCTAAAAATCAATTATTTTCAACTCCCTCGAGATCCCTGTAGTTACACAAGCAAGTAAAGTTCAATACTAAGGTTTAGCTTAGAATGTGCCTACCATAAGCATATATAATTATAATGTAATGGGAATGCATAATTATATGATTTTAGTTTTAAGCATAATTCTTATATTTAAAGCATCATTGAATTTCTTACTACTGGTAAACCTAATATATACTTCTACTTGAATGCTATACTGATTGACAGCTTTACTAGCACAAGAATTACTGAAGAAAGGTTTTTTGTTGCTCTGTCTGACTAGCCAGGTTAAACCGGAAACGTTGGTGAATGAGGCTTCAGTTTACCGACTTCGCTTGATTGGAGGAGCCTCCTCTATGCTCATCGTGCAATAACCACCCTCCAAGCCTTATAAAACGTATAAGTCCATTTATTAGGACAAGGTTGCAAACATACTAATAAACTTTATTAAACTTAACAGCAATTCTAAATCTAACTCCTGACATAACCCGTACCATTTAATTCTCTGTGCCATACGTAACTCGCCATCTCATTTGCTTCACTCCTCCCCATTTTGCACGCTGACATCATGCCATATACCCAATCTATACTTCACCTGCCCTCCAATCATCCTCCCTTGAAGTTCCTTTCATTGCTCATTGTATCCCGCAAACCGCCATCAGTCACCTGTGTACCCTCCCCCCGAGGGGTGGATCTGTCTGTTTGTGACTCACCACCCCTCCAAAGTACTGCCTATACACTGCAACCCGCCCTAAACTGGCAATGCCTTAACCATCCTTTCCCACCAAAACATCTACAGCCTGTAGGGTGGGCAGGAGGGCTAACTTTTGTGAAACCCTTCCCGATGGTGCTTGGTGTCAGGAAGAGGCCGGATACTCCTCTCCTGACACCTATATAGCCCTCTCTAACACCTTCCCCGTCCCCTAGCTGGCCCTTCCCGCCCCTGCACGAAGCACCCCGCGGGAGGACTGGTCTGCGACCCTCACTTCCCCCAGGGGCCAGCATCGTGTAATAACCACCCTCCAAGCCATATAAAGAGTAAAAGGCCATTTATTAGGACAAGGTTGCAAACATACTAAAGAACTTTATTAAACTTAACAACAATTCTAAATCGCATTCCTGACATAACCCGTACCATTCGCAACTCACCATCTCATTTTCTTCTCTCCTCCCCATTTCACTCGCTGACCTCATTCCATAAAACCAATCTATCCTTCACCTGCCCTCCAATCATCCTCCCTTGAAGTTCCTTCCTTCATCTGGATTCTCATTGCATCCCACACACCGCCATCAGTCACCTGTGCACCCTTCCCGCCCAAGGGGTGGAACTGCCCGTATGTGACTCACCACCCCTACAAAGTATCGCCAACCAGGAAAACCCTGAAGGGCGGTTCCCTGCTCCAATAGTAAAAAACTGTGCACCTTTCGCCACTCAGCAATAAGACCTGCGGCACCAAATGAAATCATTCCATAGCTTGCTCACCACATCAAGCAATTCCATCATGTAATACACGTTCCTCAATCGTGATACGTGCACACTATCATCCCTGAAAAGACCTGGTTCCTACTCCTTAATCCCCACATGAGTAATGACTTTGATATCTTGTGTCTGACAAAAAACCCTCATTGTCCTGTTCAATTTCCTTCGGGTCTTATCAATTGCCACATGCTTGACAGCCCCCCTCCTGGCTCTGCATGGCACAAACTCAGTCCAAACGACACATGTTCCAGAGAAATTCCTGTTGATCGCCTCTAGATCCCTCTACCTATGTTGTAGTAATGTTAATCCAGACAACTAAGTTGTTTTCCCCCAGATGGATCAATAGCATGTCCGCAGATGGATCAATAGCATGTCCGCGCAACCTCTCCGTGGAACCAACTTTGTCAGCCATGGTAGCAGCGCATCCCAATGCATTCCCCCTTTATCCCTCCAAAGAACCTCGTGGTGGCTGCCCCTCAATCCCAGGTTATGTCCATACACTTGTTGGTCCGTGTACTTCGCTGCCCAGTGCAAAATGGAATGTCCCACAATCCAGGTATCCGTCTTGGTTCCTGGCCTGCTCACACACCCTGCAGTAGAAAAAGGAAACAAGTACATCATAAACTAAAAGTCCCCCCAACATCTCTCTCTTCCGTGGTTAGTCATTTCCCCCTTACTTCCACACATATCGCTTGCAGCATCTCGACCTCCATCTGACAATCTATCGAACTCGACGCAGGACCAACCAAGGCACATCAACACCATTGCCGCTCCAATTCTGAAAGAATGAGTGCCAAAACTAGCTGAAACCCGGCCTAACTTGCGCAAAGCCATAGTCAATACTGCCAATAACTGGAAAGCAGTTACCCTGCTGCCTGCTGCATGACAAAAAAACCCTGATAATCAGCTCTCCATCAACAAATTGAAACTTCGCCACTCCTTTATGGGACAGCCTTCACTACAACCACCCTCAACCAGCCATACCCAACGACTCTTGCCCACCTGATCCGTTTTGGATCACTTCAGCCAGAGCACCAGCCGCCCATGGTCCAAATGCACCCCCTTGTACAAAACCCCCATTTGGTGAGCTGTTCCCAAAATCTCCAAGACCCGAAATGCCCCCAAAACATCTAACTCATACAAAGTCTGAAAAGTGTAACCTCAAACGGATCATAACAGCACAACGACAACACCCCCAACAGCTCCTGTAACAGTTCAAACGTGAAGGCGCCTTGTAGCGATTCCCTCCCCCCCATGTTCCCTGCCCCAATCCTTCAACATTTTGCCAAGAATCTCATCTTTGGCAGGGTCGAAACCCAAGTACAGTTAACCATTAAACGAGATCCCGGCTAATTTACCCGCAAATGTCGTCTGCGACAAACCCTTATCAATGCAACCAAGAACAAAACTCAACACTTCCTGCTCAGTGTCATGTCGCTTAAGGTGCATCACTTCTGAAGAAAGGCCCATGAATTCCCCAAACTCACTCCATGCCAGCCTGTAGCTCCTGCTGGTAGACTCAGCCAAGGACTTCTTCCCCATGCCCAGATGTCCTCCCGCAGCTCTGTCTTGCATTCCTCTGCTCCTGGCACCAGACTGTGGAAACGATGCACTGTGAACGAGACAAGGAATCAGCGTTATTATTGTTGGCTCCGAGTACGTGCTGTGCCCTAAAAACAACATTAAGTCGTAAGCACACCAACATGAACCTTCGCAACAACCGTGGAAGCCTCAGATCCCTTTCTCTCTGCCTGTTCACCAGTTCCACCACATTCATGTTGTTGACATGGAAAAGCAAGATCCTGTTCCTCATCTCTCCTCGCCAAACCACCAGTGCAACCAACAATGTAAAAAACTCCATGAAGGCAATGCTTCGTCCCTGACTTAGCCAGTGTGGCGGCCACTTCTCTGCGCACCACCTCCCGTACCAAAACAGCCCAAAGCTCAAGGATCCTTCTGCATCCGAGAAGATCTGGACTTGCCAGACCGTGTTCTTCTGCAAAAACTCCATGGCACCCCACTGAATTCCTCAAGGAACATCTGCCGCACCACCAAATCTGACCTGACCCCCAAGGAGATTCACACCCTGTGGTGTGGCATCACTGTCCCTTACATGGTCATGCCGAGATGCCTGCAAAATGTCCTCCCTGCTCTTACCACTCCGCACGCAAATCTCAAGAAGCCCAGCAACTTCTGCACCACTCTTAATTCAATCTTTCGCTCACCAACCACCTGCAGCAAAAAAGCCTGGATTTCTTCCACCTTCTCCTTCGGTAGAGAAGACGCCCATTGCACCGAGTCCAGCTCAATGCCCAAGAAATTCCGCACAAAACTGGGCCCAGCTGTTTTTCCTGGTGCCGACGGCACCCAAAACTCCTGTGTTAGGTCCTGAAAGTAGTGCAGCACTCGACCACAATCATCAGAATCTCTCGTCCCAACAAACAAGGATTCATCAAGGTAATGCGACACTCTGAAGTGGCCGCAGCTCTTGGTGAACACTTACTGCAGAAATGTACTGAACAACTCAAACAAGGCACAAGAAATGGTGCATCCCATTGGCAGGACTTTAGCCACATAAATCGCACCCCCTAATTGCATTCCGAATAGAGTGAAATCCACTGGGTGAATGGGCAGCAAACGAAAAGCGGACTTGACATCACATTTTGACATTTCTGCCTCCCGCCCGCACCCTCGCACCAGGTGGATAGCATCGCCCAACGATGTGTACAGCACCCTGGAATCCTCCTCAGCAACTCCCAAGGGTGAAATGATCAAATCCGCAAATGGCCATTCAAAATATGGGCCAGCAATCCTGCCCTCCGCTATTTCCTTCTCTAGCTTCGCTGCCACCACATGTGGAAAATCCTTTTCTGACTTCAAGTTGTCTGCCCATCTTCAACCGCTCGGACCCTGGTACCCCACCGGAAACCCCTCGATAAAATCCCACTGTAACCTCAATGCAGCCTCCTTGTCAGGGTAAACCGAGAGCCATGTAGCTATAGCTTCAGCTCTAACTGGGGTAGGGGCCCTTCGATCCAGACTGCCCAGGCCTCTAGAGACCTCCCACTGTTCTGCAGGGGTGGCTAAAGTGAAACACTGTGTGACAGGATGGCGCCCCACGCACTTGGAGCATTCATGTTTGAACTTGCAGGGGTGCCTGGGGCAAAATCCTTATTAAAGTTCCAGCATGCCCCCACCTGATGGGTCCTGTCCATCTCTGTGGATATCCAGCTCCCCCGCTCCCCTGTGGGGCGGGACGGGCCTGAAAAGACTGATACGTCACTGGCAGGTCGCTGGGTGAATGTGTGGAAGCAGAGGATTGGGTGAACGACATCCACTACATCCAAGGTTCCAAATTCACCACCCATGGCTTATCTGGGTTAATGCTGACCCTGGCCCTAAACTCCTCATCATAACTCAATCAGGCACATCCCTCAAAATGCATCTGTGCCTTGCGAATAATGTCCATGTATTTTAGCAAAGCAATTGCCCTATCTAAATGCTTCTGGCAGTAGATGCTAGCATAAGTCAAGAAAGCAGATGTCCAGTTCTCCGTGTAATGGGCACCCTCGGGCTCCTGGACAATTCCCACTCCTCTTCTTTAGAACCCTCTTTGGCCTGGATCTCCATGTGAAAATATCCACATATCCATGCTTCCAGATTATATTTTTTGTTTTTTGGACAAATGAGACTCTAACAGCATCGCTAACCCCATGTATGGCAATTTCTTGTTATATTTATCCTCTGCCTTTTCTTCCTTCCCATCTGCCCCCACTGTACCATCTGTCTGAACCCCGGTACCAACCAGCTGTTTACCGCCGTCCCCTTTCTTGGGTTCCGCAGGTGCCGCTATTGCACCTACCTGCGCGGACCACAGTTCACCCCCCGCCCCATCCCACACTCCCACTGACCTACAAGGTTTCTTTTTTGCACCCACATCCCCCACATCCCATGCAGTCCACCAATCGCTTTTACCTGACAGCACTCCGCTGCCGACAGCTTTGTCCTTGCGTCAAGCTCCCCTGCTCCGGGGCCCCATGGGCTTATCGCTCCCATTGTCTGCATTAGCCAACTGAAAAACACCAACGTCTCCGGTTGTCTGCCCAGGTCTGCCTACTGCATCCTCTTCGTCATCACGCAACTCTCCTTCCTCCCATTCATCACTATCATTCTCATAATCTAGTACCAGCTTTACATCACCTTCCACCTCATCACACACCGGCTCCTGCATGCACCACACTTTTTTTCCATTGCACAGCACAGATGATTCATTCCGCACCAGGTCATCCTTGGCAGCCAGTCCTTGCGCACGAGCCCTCATCGGAGTGCGGGCTGCCGTGGACCCCCCTACTGCTTTGGGCCAACGTAAAGGGGCCGTCTTGTGCCCTGCTGGCATCGCCTCCTTCCTACCGGCCTCACTCGCCGATCTTGTTCCCCCCTGCCAAGCTGCTACAATCTGGGGGGTCCCAAGCACCATGGGGCCTTCCAGCTATATTGGCTGTCACCTTACTCCCCTCACTGTCCTAAGCCTCTGGAACCCACACCCATTGCCCTTTGCCTCTTTGCCCTCCTGCCCTAACTTCTTTTACCTGGGCATCATACCTCCAACACAGGTGGGGGGCTACTGCCCTCTCCCTGGCCTTACACATGCATTCCCACATTTCCTCCATCTGATGGATGAGGAGACGCTGCACCCTAATCCGTGCCTACGGGTTCAATACGCTGCCAGTTACTGGTATGAGTATCCTTGTAGGCCTCCCCCCCATTGTGGTGTCCTTTGGGTCCACATCCTGGCACCTCATGGGCCCCACCACCACCCTGCCAGACTTGGTCCAGGCATGACCCATTACGTTTTCTTTATTACAGGCCCCAATATGCAGGTCTGTGCCTCTCTGTACTCCCGGGGGGCCGTGGGGGGGGGACTCACTGAGAGATCAATTGGCCCGTTTGCCCCTGGGAGCTTTATCTCCTCTGGGCCCATTCCAGTACCTGCCCGCTGCCACGTTGGCTCCGTGATAGACAGGCCCCGCCCCTCTGCCCTCCTCCATTTCATTTGCTGAAGGGAGCCGCGCTCTGAGGGTTTTCCTCCTGCGTCCGCGCTTCGCTCCGCCAGTATCTCACTTTACGCAATTGGCCTCCCACTAATTTCACTGCAAGTGGCGGCTCAGGGAGACAAGCCGCCACCGCAGCAGCAACCTCGCCTAGTGTTATGAGCATCACCCGGACTGCATTGTTGTCCGGCGCCAAGGTAGACCTCACAGGAACAAACTTTGTGAAACCCCTCCTGGTGGTGCTTGGTGTCAGGATGAGGCCAGATGCTCTTCTCTGGACACCTATATAGCCATCTCTAACACCGTCCCTTTTTCAAAGCTGGCCCTATACCCACTTTGTTCTTCAGACCCCTGCACGAAGCACCCTGGGGGGAGACTGGTCTGCGAACCTCACTTCCCCGGGGGGCCGGCATTGCCTGTACCAGGAAGGCTTATGGGTGGGACGTCCTGCAGCAGGAAATAATGGATTTCAGGCTGTATCCTCTCATTTCTTGGTAACAGGTGCTGGGGACCATAGCTGCAGGAGACAATGCCATGGAGAAGCAATGTAGGGTACAGATAGATGGATGGATGGTGTGAATCCATTGTTGCTGGCTGAGGCACGGCAGTCGCACAAAGTACGGGTGATGGCCGGATTGCATCGAAGGGCTGCTGCGGCCAAGCGCTGCACTCAGGATCAGAGCAGTTGTGGGATGGCGTCAGCTGAGCTTTGCTTTTCCCCCTCTTGCCACAAACTAGCCCTTCTGGAAGTAGGAACGAAAAATAAATCGGGAACTATGCAGCTAATGAAGATCTCAAAGTTTAATGAAATATAAATGAAGTTGCGAGTCCCGGGACCTCACACCTTTGCACACCCTGTAGCAGAATATGCAAGTGCAGGCCATTTATTTGCTTGATTCAATTGTTAGAAGCAATGAAGGCCATGGTCCAGGTAGCGTGCATGTCTGTTAGTCAGGGCCGTACTGGGAACCAAAAGCAACCCAGGGAATTTTCTCAGACCAGCACCTGCGAAAGCAATGACTGGCCCCGGGAGGCTGGAAATGCTTGCTTCCCGCTTTTGTTACTGGAGACCAATATTGCAGCACTGCGACAAAGCCACCACCCACCCTTCTAGCCTCCCAGGGAAATTCCTGATGCCCGCTACAGCCAGTCTGGCCCTGCTAATAGTAGTGTCTAGATGCTGAAGTGAGGAGGTGCTGCAGACACTATGTAAGGGCTGAGCATGGCAAGGTCACCATAAAAGGGAGCTAAATACATTTGGACATTGTGATACAAGGAGGTTTACCTTTACAAGTGTATTCCTAATCAATGAGCTAACCTTATTAAAGAAGGGAGAGGGACTAGTCAACTGGTATTTCTGCAGGGCCAGGCGTTTTTGGCAGGTAACCCATTTTCAGACTTACCACCTGATCTATCAGTGATGAAGGAAGTTGTCCTGGTCTCTCTAAATGGTCGTAATGAGAGTGGCAATGTTTTAAGACCAGCATTGGACTGAGAGGAAGTAATAAAAACACCAAAATAGCTGATCCCCACTTGCTCCACCCGAGATCGAAGGTCCATACCATTTTGTTTTGGGGGCTCTTGACCAGGAAAATAACACATTTAGCCAAGTTCACACGTAGGCCTAAATTTCCACCGAGGCATCCCAGTCTTCCATTGCCATGGGGCTCGAGGTAGTCAGGCTTCTGAAGAATAGCAACATGTCATTTCCATATGAAGACACTCGGTCCTTTCCCTCATCCACCTAACAGAAACCAATTATGGTCTCGCCCGAGCTAAGCACTGTGCCAATGTCTCTATGCGCCACAGCCAAAAATGCAATAAAAAAAGCAGTACATTTCTGTGTGACCCAAACATTTACAGGCCCAAAATAATAAAAGCTTCACACAATTTAATCAGCATTGCCTTGGTAAACACCCTGGAAAAAAAGCAGGGCTGAGCGTGCATTTGCAAAATCCTATACAAGACATGGAAATTATATTTTGCGTTGTCAGGTGGCAGAGTGTATAGAATGAAAACGCTATAAAGATCTCCATTGCTTTAGGTGAATGAGTGCAAAGTGCAGACCCAGCTCTGCTGGTGTGAAACTGCATGCTGCACATGGCATTCGTTTCTTCCATGGAGGAAGACAGAGGGTCATGCAGTTGTGACGTCTGAGTAACGTGATGCAGGGGCCTGCTCACTATGCCCCCCATCCTGTGCTGCCCATAGCATCTGTTTCTTCCATGGCTGAAGACAGAGGGTCATGCAGGTGTGACGTCTGAGTAAGGCGATGCCGGGGCCTGCTCACTATGTCGCCCCATCCTATGCTGTCCAAAGTGACATGACAGGCGGTGGTACTGCTGCATTAAATACTGTTGCATGATGGATGCAATATGGTAGTAATGGTGCACTTATGGTGCTTGCATTGCACATTCAAGCTCGGTATGTCAATGTTTGTCTTAATAAGCAATGCATCTGCTACCTGTACCTCCAAGGGAAGACCGATGGGGCCTAAATTTACCTGTGACTTTGCTGGTGTGTATGTAATGTAGTTATGACTGTGTTTTAATACATAAATTATTAAATTTTAGCTGTGTTTCCCAGTGCAAAATATACTCTTGTGCTAGATTTCCAGCAAGTGCCTGGTGTCTTGAACATTACCTAAAACCATTAAATAGCAGTATCCAAGTTCTGAGAAAAGGGCCACGATCTCAGGAAGCAACTTTCACAGATTAATCATGACAATCACATGATTGCATCATAAACACCCACCTGTTGACGATGTACTTGCCTCTGAGATTAGTGTTCCTCGAGGGTGCATGTTTGAGAAACACTGGGGCATACTTATGAGCCCCTTGCACCGCTGGAGCGTCAGTTTGTGTGACACTCAGGCGGCGCAAACCTTGAAATCATGTCTTTGATGCCACGCAAAGCCACTTTGCGAGGCTTTGAACGGCCTCATAGATATACAGTAAGGCAAAGAAGAGAAAATTGGTGTGTTGCTTCACTCTGCGCTGGGGAGGTATTCCATGGTTATTGCGGTCGGTGTTCCCATGCTAAAACCCATGTGTTTTGACGCTTCCCCAGATTGACTCCCGAGGTGAGGCGTAGCAAGGAGAAATACCTTTATTTCTCCTTGTTTATTCCTCTTACCACGATAGAAAGAAGAAATCACCTCTTAGCATTATTATGCAGGAAGGTGACCCTTCCTGCACAAACATAACCCTGTCGACAACAAAGACACCCTTGCACCATGGTGCAACGGTGCCTGCATCGGCGCTAGGCAGCTGAAACAGCACCAGCACAGGGAGAATTAACTAGAATGCTCCATATTAGATAAATACAGGGCATTCCTGCCCTTTCACTTTGACGTAGGGTAGCGCAGCAATGTGGCTTGCTGCGCTGCCCTACGCCAAAACTACATAATTATGCCCCCCTGTTTTTATGACCTTCCATTGGCTTCCATTTCGTTTGGATTGCTGTGCACAGCGTGGTACCACGGGTTCATGCTATGTATTGGCTGTGGCATACTCATGTCTTCTGAAGGTTGCCCTTTCAGCATCAAAAAGCTTTGCAGTTACCATTTCCACAGAATGTTTTGGTGTTAAGTATCCAGAGGCAGTCAAGTTCCTATTGATGGCAGTAAGTGAGGAGGAGTTGTTCGTTGTATCTGTGTTGGCATGGTGTCCCCTGAATAGCAATGCTGCTATGGCATCCTCACCATCTTTGGTATCTCAGGCCAGCAGCAGGTTGGTAGAGATGTGACTATTTAGAAGGATCCCAAACCAAAATTATCAGTATCTCAGGCCACAAGTAGCAGTATCTCAGTCTAGCAGGAGGTGGGTAAAGATGTGAATGCATAGAAGGATCCCATTCCACACATCTCGTATCTCAGGCCAGAAGCAGGTGGGTAGAGATGTGACTACATAGAGGGATCTCAAGCTACATGTGTCGTATCTCAGGGCGAGCAGCAGGTGGTCAGCGATATGATTACATAGAGGGATCTTAAGCCACACGTGTCTGTATCTCAGGGCCAGCAGAAGGTGGGCAGAGATGTACTACATAGAGGGAGCGCATTCCGTACGCGTCGTTATCTCAGGTCAGCAGCAGGTGGGTAGAGATGTGACTACATAGAGGGATCGCAAGCTACGCATGTTGGTATCTCACGCCAGCAGCAGGTGAGTAGAGATGTGATTACATACAGGGATCCCAAGCCACACGTGTCGGTATCGCAGACCATCAGCTGATGGGTAAAGATGTGACTACACAGAGCGATTCCAATCCACATGTGTCAGTGCCCACTGCGAATCCTTGCTGAAAGAACAGTAATAAAAATGTACCTCTAAGGAAGCATACAAAATGTTAGTTAGAAATGCAAATGGAATGTATTAACAAATGCAATACAATACATAGGAGAATCACCTGGTAAAAAGGAAAAAAAAGGAAGTGGTCCACAGGAAAAAGAAGCATAGAAATAACCACTGATACTGTAATATAATAAGTGCAAACAGATAATTTTCGAATTTACGACATAACATCTGAAAGTCAGAAATTCAATCAGGATGAGGAAAATTCAAAATTTGCCAGAGGTCTATATGGTCAGACTGATAGAAGTATTCTAGACTGGAGTTTCTAAGAATTCTGTCGAAGTTCTGTAACTATCTTCTCATATATGATGCCTTGCGATATTTTCCTTTATCCTCCTCATGCACTTTATTCTATCACTTCTTAGGAGTCAGGATCACCATTATCAACCAATTTGTTTCAACATGGAAGGGTCTAATAGAAATACACACTAAACGTCACTCGACTACAAAGATCCCTTTACTTCAGCATAAGGGAACTTTTTCTTCTGCCTCCATGCATTAATATCAAGGTGGGGATGCCCAGGCACAGCAGCTGCCCGCGAACCCTGAAACTTCCCGCTTGTCTCTGAGTCAAAGGTCTCCAGAATTTTGGGGTCCATTAATTCTGGGCCAGGAGACACTGGAAAACCTGCGGTTGCCCGGAACTGTATCACCCAGAGCAGTATCCCCCTCAGAATACTGCTCAAAAAACACTTCTAATGAACCCCTCAATGGCCCTTTAGAGTGAAGCTCGAAATGGGACAGATTTTCTCCACTATGGGAGTTACCATTACCCAGGTATTTTGGTAATTATAGAGGTGGGGAAAGAGTGGTCTATTCCCAGGGCCACTCACAATTACAGCCTAACTAGTTAAACCAGAGCAAAGGAAACACCTATCTTCATGTTAAAAGAATAAGCAGCAATTTTGATGGAAGACATAACCTGATATTTTCACCTCTGTCTTTGAACACACAGCAGATGTGGCAAGATATAAACAACATTTAAAGGTATCTTTATTAATCACTCACCTACCTAACTCCATCATGATTTTTTAGGAGGTGCTGCAGCTTCCCCCCATACCCCAACGTCTGGCACCTAAGTGGTTAGTGGCTGCTAAAAATTAACTAGCTTTTCGTTTTTCAAGTTTAACTGTACTCAGTTTGTTGACATTGGACAGGTGTGAAAAAACAGTTTCACTTTTGACTTACAGATCATAACAGATGTCAGCAATGAGAGCTCAGGTCACTAAGTTATTTTAATGATAAGAGACCAATGTCAATGTAGGCGCTCTTTGAATTTCTAATGAGCCCCTCAACCCTCAACCTCTTAGGTCTGTGTAGTAAGGATGCTGTACACAGGGCAATGATTTAAGGAGACTTATTCCTTAGCTACATGTTTTTCGGAGCCTACAGCAACAGGAACTACACCAAGCTCGGTGCAGCTCCACTCTAACTGTGTCTTCCCTCATTACATTCTATCACCTTAGTAACCAGCAGCATTCCAACAGTGAATGCTGCTGACCTAGATAACAATGTTTAACTATAATAACAAAAATAGATGTGAGTACAAAGTACATTACTTCATACCTTCCCTTCTTCCCCACGAAAAACAAAAGGTAAAGGAAAAAACAAAACAATCAAACAAAATCTAACAGGTTTAGCACATGACTCAACACTCCTTTAATTCACTGGATGCGGAAAAGTTCAAGTTTCAGCACAACCTTGATCATTGCGACCAAGAACATTAAAACTTTGGACTTTGATGACTTTAGACAAATTCCACCAATACCCTCCTTCAACTTGTACTGCATTCCCCACCAATTTCACAACCTTGACAGCCTTACCATATCTGCTCTCTCCTTTTTTCACATGTACAGAGGACTTTATTTTTACTGTATCCCCAATATTCAGAAATTACATCTTAACACCTTTCTCCACATCAAACCACTCCTTCTGTTTAGATTGCGTAACTCCCATGTTCATTTTTACAATAGACATTAACTTCATCACATCAGAATCGGACTTCGACCACCTTGACATCCAACCAGGCCTGAAAGTCTTATTTGCCTTTCTGTCCCTCATGAGCTCGAATGGTGCGATTTTAGTGGAAGAATGTGGTGTGGTCCTGTAGAACCAAATCATGTTGCTGAGTGCTTGACTGACATCAAGATTACTAGCTCTGGCCCACTTGAAGCATTCTCCTTCTATGTGAGTCATCCTCTCGACATGACCGTTGGTCTGAGGATGAGAAAGGGAACTCTTCAAATGCTTGACCCCAGAAGACTCTAGGGGTAGTATTCAGTATTATGGAGGACAAAAGGAGCGGATGTTTGGGGAAAACTTAGAGCTGTACAATAGGTTTGAAGTGCTTTCCGGTTTGGAAGATTACGACTGACTTCAAGGGGTTAATTTTGGTCAGGGGAAGGCTAACACAGCCCCTAGCGTGGCAGAGGTGGCCACAGTACACAGGGTAATTGCTATAGACAGTTCAGGGGTCAATACTGTTCCCCAGACTTCTACCTGTAAAATTCTGAGTTGGAATATTGCGGGGCTGAGAAGTAAATGTAAGGATAAGATTTGGTTGGATGAGATAAAGTCCTACGACATTTTGGCATTTCAGGAAACATGGGACACAGACCTTAATTTTTGTATAGATGGGTATTCACACTTTTTTATCCCTGCTAAACAGGCACACCATGGTAGAGCACAGGGAGGATTAGTAATGTTTTTTTCCCTAAATGTGAATGGTTCATTAAAACAGATTGAAGCGAGCTGCCATAATTGTTTGGCAGTGGAGCTATCTCGTCCACATTTTGGGAAAATATTACTGGTTAACTTTTATAATTCTCCCAACGGTGACTGTATAAATCAATTTTTATCACGCCTAGAGGACTTTTTAATTGCCTATCAAGCAAATAATCCGTGGGCTGAGGTTATTGTAATGGGCGATTTTAACATTCATCCATGCGGACTAAATTGTATCTTTGACAACCTAGATGGTCCCCCATATTCTGCTCCGGTACACTTTGAACACACAGAGCAAGGAGAGACCCTCGAGAAATTTTGGCTACCACAAATCTCTATGAATCAGGATGTATTAAGGGTGGCCCGAGGGTAGCTACCTTTAAGGGTACGGCCATTGGTACAATTATAGACTATATTTTTATGACCGCTGCAGTCCTAAGTAGTGTTGTCTGTTATAAGGTGGGGTTTTCTGCTTTTAGTGATCATAACCCTGTAATTTTAGAAATGGCCCAGGGGGCACAACTAACACTCACAGTGTCTGAGCATAGGGCTATCAGCCGAGAGGTGACATTAATGGATCAAGGCAGGAGACTGAAATGGTCGAAAGTGATCCCAGAAATTTTTGTAGGGGAAGTTCTGTCCAATACAGAGAAGGAAGTTAATATATGTTTGGACATTGACGCGTCAAACACACTGATTATAGAGGCCTTTGAAATTATTTGTAAACAAATCAGCAGTAAGTTGACGAAGCAAATGCACCCCGAATGAACTATTAGAGGGAAAAGATGGTTTGATAAAGACTGCACTAGGGCACATTCTGCCCTCCTAAAAGCATTAAAGCAGTGCCCCAGAAATAGGGAGCAAATTAGGGGGTTAAGGAAAACCTATAAACAAGCCATTCGGACTAGAAAAAATCAGATCAAAGACGAGGCATGGGACAAACTTTTGTCCCCGGAGGTCCTGAGGGACAGTGGAAAATTCTGGCAAACTATTAATGATCCTTCCTTCTCCAGTGAGGATAATTCATGTCTTGATTGTAATATCCAAGATGAGCAATGGACTGCCCACTTTGAAAAAATATATGGAAGTCAGGGGGCTGAGAGTCCACAAGAATATATCCATAACTTGGAATTACCGTCAGTAGTGGTCTTCCAGGAGAGTGAAGTATTTAAAGCAATAACGGAGACCATGATAAATAAGGCGCCAGGCCCAGATGGGGTCCCGACGGACCTCTATAAAAGTTATCCTAGATTCTGGGCAAGGATACTGACTAATATTTGTAATGCCTCAGGCTCAAATATATTGCCCGTCTCTTGGTCTAAATCCATTATTATCCCGGTTTTTAAAAAAGGCCAAAGAGATGATCCAGCCTGTTACAGGCCCATCTCCTTGATAGACTCTGCTGTGAAGATTTTAGGCAGAGTTATATTAGCTAGATTGACAGATCATTTTGAGGGAAGGGGGATCCTTTCTAATGCTCAATATGGATTTAGAGCAAAAAGGAGCACCTTAAATCAATGTCTTAATTTACAGCTCCTTATCAGTAAGTTTACTGTTGCTAAAAAGGGTTCCCTCTACCTGGGATTCATGGACCTATCAACAGCTTTTGATCTAGTCAATAGGACAAAGCTGTGGCAAATTTTAATTGATATGGGGATCGACCGTGCTTTAGTTAAATTTCTCGCCGACCTCCACTGTGGCTTGATCGCCTCTATACGAGTCACACAAGATGGAAGATGCACAAGGTACTTTAAGTCAGAAAGAGGAGTTAGGCAGGGGTGCATTTTGGCCCCCTGCTTTTCACTTTATACATTAATGCATTAGAACCTGCCCTGAAGGGAGCCTCATTAGATGTTCCGAGAGTAGGAGACACAAACATAACAGTTCTCCTTTATGCCGACGACGCAGTCCTACTGGCCCGCACAGGAATTGGGCTAAATAAATTGTTAATGAAGTTTGACACATTTATGGAGTCACTTGATCTCAAAATAAACGCAAAGAAATCCCACGTAATGATAGTAGGGGAACAAAGAAAGAAGAAAAATACGATTACATTTTTTGTGGCAAAGATGAGGTTAGTAGGGTCCCTGTTTTTACATATCTAGGTCTCTTATTTGATGAGAAGGGCTCCTGGAGTCCGCAAATGAAACTTAAAAGAAATGTATTTGCAAGATCCACATCAGCCCTTATGGGTTTCTCAAAACTTCTAGGAGCCAGACCCATGGAAGCCATTTTAAAGGTTTACAAGGCAAAATGCCTTGCAATAGCTATTTATGGCTCTGAGCTCTGGGGGTATGTTACTGAAACCCAGCAGATCCAAATGGTGGAAAATGCATTTCTAAGAACCTTATTATCCGTGCCACAGTCATCCCCTACTTTTTCAATACATGTGGAGACAGGGCTGGATTATGTTTTAGACAAAGTGAAAATGGCCCCGATAATATGTTGGCTCAAGACCTGGCTCAATGAAGAGATATCTTTGAACCAAATGATTTTTAAAGATTGTCTGGCTCTAGATATGGCCAGTAAAATCCCGTGGTTAGCATATATTGAATCAACTCTTAAAAAACTCGGCAGGCCGGAGATTTTTTCGGCTCCAGATACAATTAAGAAAGCAGACCTGGATCTGATAAAAACTGCCATGGTAAATTTTCAACTTGCAGAAAGAGAAGAATTAGAGTTGAAAAAACCTTTAGTTAGATTTCACTTTGGGTTAGTGAGTTTACCTGGTCTGGAACCCTACCTGAAGCTAGTAACACGCCCCTTCCATCGTTTTCTGTTAATCAGATTTCGATTTAATTTAATTCATTTCTCTTTGGGAGATTTTCACAAATGGGGTGTTCCGGATAAAGCTGAGCCCTGCAAGTGCGATAATTCATCGTCACAAGATACTTTACATTTTGTCATGTTTTGCAGGTTTTACTCAGCGCTTGTACATTTACAACTACTGAGTAACGTCCGGACAATTTTCCATGTCGCAAATTTCTTAGTAGAACAAAGCAAAAACCAAAGGAAATGACCCTGTGCCTCATGGGAACAGTCCAGCCCGAACTGCCAAGCCATGCCTTCCCTGGAGCGAAAACAAGCTTCCTAGGACCAGTTTCTGGCATTTCAGCCGTCTTCAGCCAGGCTTGCTTGAATCCAGTGGCAAAGTGAGCAAGGGACTCACGTCTGAGCATACCCTGCCAACTTATGGCAAACAAAGCAAAAACCAAAGGAAATGATGGACGGAGTGTTGAACATTGCAAGCACTCACCCCCAGTCAACTAATGTGGGTTTAATCCATCAACGGTCTTTAGCCCACTCTGCCACCCCAGTTCAGACATGGCCATATGCAAATCAGTTTGACCCTGTGCCTCATGGGAACAGTCCAGCCCGAACTGCCAAGCCATGTCTTCCCTGGACCGGAAACAAGCTTCCTAGGCCCGGTTTCTGGCATTTCAGCCATCTGCAGCCAGGCTTGCTTGAATCCAGTGGCAAAGTGAGCAAGGGACTCACGTCTGAGCATACCCTGCCAAGTTATGGCGAACAAAGCAAAAACCAAAGGAAATGTTGGACGGAGTGTTGAACATTGCAAACACTCACCCCCAGTCAACTGATCTGGGTTTAATCCATCACTGTTCTTTAGCCCACTCTGCCACCCCAGTTCAGACACGGCCATATGCAAATCAGTCTGACCCTGTGCCTCATGGGAACAGTCCAGCCCGAACTGCCAAGCCATGTCTTTCCTGGACCGGAAACAAGCTTCCTAGGACCGGTTTCTGGCATTTCAGCCGTCTTCAGGCAGGCTTGCTTCAACCCAGTGGCAAAGTGAGCAAGGGACTCACGTCTGAGCATACCCTGCCAACTTATGGCAAACAAAGCAAAATCCAAAGGAAATGATGGACGGAGTTTCTGGCATTTCAGCCGGCTTCAGCCCGAACTGCAGAGTTTTAACACAGTCAAATGCATATACACATTTACTTTCCCAGTGAAATGTCACCCCTTTTTAGAGAAGCCCACTAATGGGGCAAAGCAAAATCAAGGATAAACCTGTAGTAAGACTCACACAACCCCAACAAAGTTTTAACACCGTTTTTGTCAATAAGAGCTAGGGCATTGACAGTGGCCTCCAGTAATCCAGGTTTGGAGCTGATCCCTTCATGAGAAACAACATGCCCTAAATGCTCCACGTCTTCACAAAAGAACTCACACTTTTCAGACTTCAGAACAATGCCATGTTCCTTGAACAATGTCAACACTTTGTGAAGCGTGCAGTCATGGGAGGATGCATCTCTAGCAAAAACCAACATGTCATCTTGGAAGACAAGAGCACCATCTACCTCTTTAAGAATATTATTCATAACTTTCTGAAAGACAGAGGCCACGGACATCAAACCAAATGGTATACTGTGATATTGGAAAGTCTCCAGCGGAGACACAAAAGCTGTTAGATGTTTGGACTCAGTATGCAGTTTGACTTGTTGATAGGCACTAGCTAAGTCCAGTTTTGTAAAAATATTTGCTCCTCTGGTAGAAGCAAACAGGTCACAGATGTTGGGCAAAGGATGTGAATCTGCCCATATCTCTTTATTTAAAGACCTCAAATCTACACATATTCCAAGTTCACCACAAATCTTGCAGGCTACGACCAATGGAGAAAGCCACAACGAGGACTCCATGGGTACAATAATTCCTTTGGCACACTAATCCTTATGTTCCTTTTCTAAGTCAGACCTCACACTATAAGGTAGACCCCTGAGTTTGTGTTTGTCGGGTGTAGCACCATCTTTGACTAAAATCTTGTGTTTGAAACCTTTAATCTTCCCAAGGGTGTCACCGAACACAGATGCGAACTAGGTACTAGAAGTACTTGTTTCTGTGCACCCAGTATCGGAATCATTCCAAACAATCCTTGGTGAAACCAACCAAGTATACTCAAGCCTTTAACTGCTACATAAAGATTCCCTTAATCCTCCTCCCTTTAAACATCATGTCCTCCTTGAAAAACCCAAGCAAATCAATTTTTTGCCCCCTATATGACACTGGAGACCGATCAGGAGAGGACAACTGTATTGAGATACATCAGGTTTCTTCAAATAATTCTATTGTTATCATAGTGATGCGAGCACCAGAGTCAACTAGCAACTTGAGTACTTTGCCTACAATGGGGTCTAGGCAGGTTGAGGGATCACCTTCAGTAGGTTGTCTGATACAATCAACATCTGCAGTTTCCTCTTTCACAACACATTCATGTTCCTCTAGTCTAGAACCACAGAAATAATTTCAGCATCACTCTCACCATCAGATTTTATGGCGCACACCACAGGCTTTTTGCATCACCTTTTTTTAAGGCAAACTTTAGCAAAATGGCCCACCTTTTTGTAGTAATTGCCAAGTTAAATTAATAGCAGGGCATCTGCTATTTTTGAAATGAGAGGCTTTGCCACACCTAAGACATACATTTGAAGTGCTTTCAGTTTGACCTTCGGGTTTAACCGTTTTGGGCACAGCATAAGAGCTAAAGTTCCTTAACTTTATATGTGATTTTACTGTGCTTACAACATTAACACACTCTGTGCTCTTATCATCTAACTCCTTTAAACATGGATCTTTCAATGCTCTTTGTAAACTAAATGGTTTCGTCCAAAGACAGATCCCCCAAACTCAACAGCTTTTGTCTTATATGTTTGACCTTACATTGGCAAGCAAATTGGTCTGTAATAAGTTGGTCTGTGAAACTTTCACATTTGCAGACAGCAGTCAATCTCTGCAAAACTGATCAATGAGTCCACATTCTCCTCTTCACTCTGTTTTCTTTTAAAGACTTTGTGTCTAAGTACCAAGAGACTGGGCTGTTTATAAAACCTGTTACTAAGTTTGAGCACTGTTTCACGGTATACATCTATCCCCTAACTGTCTTCAGGGGTCAAACTTGCTAAGTGCTTAAAGATGGATCTACTTTCAAATCCAAGGGAATGAAGTAACAGACATTTGTTTCTGTCCGCACTAAATCTGGATGCTCCTATTGCCCCTAAATATGTTTCGAAAGCATCGTACAATAGTTCCCATCTAACAGATGATTCACCTGTTGTGTCTAAAAATGCTGGTGGAGGATTTACAGCTTCCATGGTACACATAACAGTTTAGAACTAAAATGCAAAAAAACAAATATGGTCATAAGCAAAATTAGTTTGTGAAAGCAATTGGTGGCATAGAAATCCAAATGTAAATACAAGAAAGTGTCTGTGTCACTGACGATTGAAGACGGATGAAGGATATGTATATCACCTTGTGACAACCAAGGAAGTGTGTGTGTCACTGATGATATAAATTAAAGAAGGCTGACACACATTCAATGGTAGCAGAGTAACAATGGGTGTGTGTGAAACCATCAAACACAGAGGATTTGTTAACATAAACGTACCTCTGTTGTAGATGAATAGATGCTAGATTGCCACAACCAGAAAATTGTAGTAACGTAAGACGTGCGTGTCGTCGTTAAATCACTCAGCACGCACTAGCTTATAATACCAAAAGCGTTTCAAACGCGAGCAGTGCGGTGCAGATTGCTCAAGCTGTTTAAATAGTTGCAGAGTTGATCATAGGATCTTAAAGAACGCACCCGGTAGCTTCCAGACGTGCATGTTTGTCGAAAAACGGCGTGAAAACAGAGGAAAACAATGCAAGTTTTCCTGACCTCTTAAGATGACCACCGATGACGTTGACCAAACAGGAAAGTAGCGCATTAGCTTATTTTGTAAAGAATGTCATGGAGTGATGAGTGTCCTTTGCACGAGCTGTACAATAGAGGTAGACTTGTTGACACTGCGCAAGTTGGCCGTTGTATTGTTTTAAACGTTAATAAAGCTTGTGCCAGTACGAGTACAGGATTAATCAAAATACGCCGATTAAGGCTCTGATCCAGGGCATACCATATGTGAAAGAATCATGCACCATACTGTAGTGGCAGAGTGAGGGAGGCGAGACGTAGATGCTGCAAACAACTTTATTGATTTCGTGCACAAGTGTAACGGCCCACGAGGCGCAGGCGGGGAGACAACCGCTCCGTAGGGATTCCGCGCTCCGTCTCCCGATCCGCCGCGCCCCCCCTGACGTCACGGCCGACCTCGAAGTGCGATTGGCCATGACGTCAGGAGGCCAGGCAAACAGGGAGAAAAGACTGCGTGTGTCCCCGCGGCGCTAGTCCGCTAACAGCACGTACGACATCTCCCTTATTAACAGAAAGAAATAAGTAAAACACATTTTCATCTCATAACAAAGTCATCAAATCTCTTGGGTGCTCTGACATGCCGTGTCGGCCTGCTAGGGGTAACATACGGGGTTTGTGCCACCCCACCAGCACCACTACCACTTTGACCTGGGCTCCCCATGCTGCGACTGTCACACCTCACTGGTCTGGAGCCTGTGCCCATCTGCCTCTCAACACCTCCCGTGCCATGCCATGTGCTCCCACTCATGTGTGCACTTACGCATCCGGCCCAAACTTGTGCGGGAGAAATACCCCCAACCTCATCATCGCACACACTTCCGCCAGTGACCTCATTGTCTTGCCATTCAAGCGCATTATCATCGCTCTCGGACTCACGCATGTGACTACTTTTCATGATGATTTCCTCTTGCCCAGCTTTGAGCTTGACTATGTCGTCTTTGCTCCGCCATCCCCCACCTTCCAGGCACACTGCCCCTCTGGTCGCTCCGTGTACCCGCAATGGGGTTTGAAATACAGATTCCCCCTTCATTACTTTGTAGGGCTTCTTCACCAGTACCCAATCTCCTTGCGCAATTTCCTTCGGTTTGGCTCTGTTAACCATGTCAGCATACAGTTTATTGCTCTCTTGCTTAGCCACTATTCGCTCCTTGACTCTCAACCCCTCTTCCTGTATATCCTCAGTTCCGTCCCTCATGTCATACCAATTGTTGAATTTGGGGGTAAGCTCGCTCATGCACCTTTTCCCTCTCATTAAATAGAACGGCGTGTGTCCTGTGACTTCATTCGGCGTGTTATGGAAAGCATGCACCTTATCAGCCCAAAACGCCTTCACGTTCATTTGAGACGCAACAGCCTGTTGGGCACCTTCTTTGAGGAACCTGTTCATCCGCTCGACCTGCCCATTGCTCTTCGGACTGTACAGTGGAGTCTTCTCCTGCTTGATTCCCAGCTTGACCAGGAATTCCGTCATCTGCCGGGACACCAACTGGGTACCATTGTCGGAAACCATGATCTTCGGCTGCCCCTCCGTCGCGAAGATTTTCTTCCGCACCTTGATCACCCGGTCAGTGGTAACCTCCCTAATGAACTTGTAGTGGATCCACTTGGAAAAGTAGTCCGTAAGAACAATGAGATGCCTGCAGTCGTCCGGCAGTATGGTAAACGGGCCTGCGAAATCTATGGCAATCTTGCACCATGGGCCGACTGGAATGTCCACCATCTGCAGTTCCCCCTTGGCCGTCTTCCAATGTTTGTCAGCTCTCAGACACGGCCCGCATCTATCAATGAAGCCGCAGACGTCGCTGCACATCCCCGGCCACCAGTAGTATTGCTTGAGGAGATTTTTGGTGGCGGTACTCCCCGGGTGGCCCCTGTGAGCAATCCTGATTAGCTTGTCCCTCAGACCTTCCACGAAAACAAACAGTTCATGCCTTTTCAGGAAACCATCTTCAATCGTAAGTTCAGCGCTTATCTGCTGGAAACATCTGAGTGCCCCGTGCAAGTTCCGGACCGGAGGCCACTGAGTCGTCATGTGGTCCACTACCCTTCGGATGGTCACGTCCTTTTCCTGGGCAGCCAGCCATTCTTCCTCAGAGATAGATCCCTCGCAAATGGCCGTTGCGTCTACCATCGCCCCCACGCACTCCGTGTCGTCCAGGGAACCCTCATCTTCGCCGGCGATGGGCAAGCGCGATAGGCAATCCGCCCTGCTGTTGAGGCCACCCTTGATGTGTCTGATGGTGAAGTGGTATTCTTGCAATTTGGACAGCAAGCGCAGGAGTCTCGAGCTGGCTTTTCCATTACTGCGGCTTTCGCCGTCCATCATATAAATCAACGGTTTGTGATCCGTGACTAGCTCGAACTCCTTGCCCCACAGATAGTTCTTCAGTTTCTCCACTGCCCAGACGCATGCGAGCGTTTCCCGCTCGATGGTGCTATAATGTCTCTCGGCGTCGCTCAGCGATCGGGATATGAACGCGATGGTGCTTTCCTTCTTCCCTTGGAATTGGCAAAACACTGCGCCGATACCCTTGGCGCTGGCATCGACAGTGATGACATTCCGGTGATCCTTGTTGTATGGCTGCAACACTGGAGCCGCAACAATGGCCAGCTTAACAGATTCGAAGGCCGCGCGTTTTCCTGCGCCCATAAGTACTTTTCGTTCTTTCGTAGCAGTTTCCTAAGAGGCTCCACCGTGAGTGCGTAACCCTGCATGAACTTCGAGTAATATTCGCTGAGCCCCAGGAATGACCGTAAGGCGTCCTTATCTCCGGGGCATGGGGCATCTCGGATGGCCTTCACCAGGTCCTCCTTGGGCGCAATACCATCCGGAGTCAGAACGTGCCCCAGATAGTCTATCCTGCCCTCCATGAACTTGCACTTGTCTTTGGAGACCGTCATCCCTTTCTCCCGCAGAATCTCCAGCACAGTGCCCAGCAGCTCCAGGTGCCCCTTCTCATCCTCCGTGTGGATCAGGATGTCATCCTGGAATGCTTCGACGCCCTTCATGTCGCAGAAGAGCAAGTCCATCAACTTCTGGAAGACACCCGACGCCGATGCAAGGCCGAAGGGAAGACGGACGTACCTTTACGCTCCGAACGGGGTGATGAAGGTGGTCAGTTTTTTGGACTCCTCCGTGAGACACACCTGATGGTATGCTGATTTCAAATCTATCAGGGTGAAGAACTTGGACCCTGACGTGGACGACAGAATTTCTTGGATGTTGGGCAGCGGATGGCAGTTCACTAGGATATTTTTGTTCAAGGATCGCAGGTCTACACATAGACGAATGTCCCCTGTCCTCTTCTTCTTGGACACCACTATCGCGGACACCCACTCTGATGCGCCTGCCTCCTCTATCACACCCTCCTGCTTCAACTTATCGAGGACCACCTTCAGTTCCCCTCTGACGGAGAGAGGGACTGTTCTGACCTTATGCTTTATCGGTATTGCCCCTTCTTTCAATTGTATGGCGTGTACAAACCCTCTCACACGCCCCACCTCATTTGTAAAAACGGACTCAAAGTTGCCAATGACCTCAGCCAATCCCCCATGCACTTCGCCTGGTTATATGTAGGCGACCCAGTCATCACGCAGAACTATGGGATCGTCAGCCCCGGGACTAGCATCACACCTAGCTTCACCAGGTCCTTCCATCCCACAAGGCTTCTCCCCTTCTCAGCCACATAGACCTTCGTCATCACAGTGTGCCCTCGAAAGGTGAGTGTGTCGCAGAAAAACCCTTTCATCACTATATCCTGCTCCCCAAAGGCCTTGGGATTCACATCAGTCTCACGCAACCGCACACCCTGCCATTTCGCATCAAACATGGTATCAGATATCAGGGTTATGGGTGAACCAGAATCAGCCGTAAATTGCAGCTCTACAGCACCAATCATAACGGAGCCAATAGGCCCTTTCACTCTGCCGTCCTCGGCATCAATGGACAACACTATGTCCGCACTCGCCTCCGCATCGCTATCGCTCACCGAGCTCACTTTCATACCCCCCCCGGTTTCCTCGTTTTGCACACAGCTGCAAAGTGGCCCACCTTCCTGCATTTCGTGCAGCTCTTGGTCAGAGCCGGGCAAGACCTGCTATCTGCCAAGTGGTCCCGGGCCCCACATCTAAAGCAGGCGAACGGCTTCCTGCCACCCCCTCTATCACTTGCTGCTTTGTCAGGAGTCCTAGACACACTTTTACTTTTGTCCTGCACATAGCACACCGTCGAAGCCTGACTTGTGCAGGCAAGCTCCCTCGAGGACACCATGGAACGTTCAATGGCCTTCGCAATGGCCACCACATCCTTCAGGGAAGGGTTCCTACAGGACAGCAATCTCTCCTGCACCTTCTTAGAGTGGCAATAGAACACCACCTGATCTCTGATGTAAGTATCGGTCATCTACGCAAATTCACAGTCTTGAGCCAGAACGCGCAAGCAGGCAATGTACTCCTCGATAGTCTCTCCTTCCTCCTGTCTCCGCAAAGCAAACTTATGGCGCCCCACCATGATGTTACCTTCCTCAGAATACTGCAGTTCAAGCCGTTTAACCGCCTCCTGATACGCATTCAGAGGAGCGGGAGCCCCAGGGGGGTCCACAAACACTGGCAGACTGTCAAAAACTTCCTGGCCGGCCTTCCCCAGCAGTCCGAACAAGAGTGCTTTCTTGCACTCGGGGCTATACCCCTCACCGTCTATGGAAATGATATAGTTCTCAAACGCGCGTAGCCACCCCTTCCATTTCATGCACGGCTTACCAGGAGAATCGAGGAACAGGGGAGGCACGCAGATGTTGACGGGCTGCGCCATCGTTGGAGATCAGGGACCACAGCAGGAGGACGACGACCGCAAGGACAGCCACCGAACAGGCACGGCTGACAGCACGACCTGGAACCTCAGCACGCAGAACTGGACCACGCCTGCAGATGCACCAGCATGTAGGGCCCCACACCCACCGGAGCACACCGGGTGAGACAGGGAAGTACGATCCTCATGGCACACCGCCTGGGCACGTGAGACAGGAAGGTCCAACACTCCAGCCCCCTCAGCAAGCAGCAGACTGTAACACCGGGGCCCAGAGGGGACAGACAGCATCCAGCCAGCAGCAGGACGGGCCACACGTCGGCAGGAGCCCCTCGGGGCAGCAAGAAGACCAGCAGGGGGCAGCACCGCAGTAATGGAGGAGCGCGAGGAGCTCAGAGCACCAGATTCCACTCGTGGGCCGCACAACGTTAATTAACCCTGTCGCCATTTGTAGTGGCAGAGTGAGGGAGGCGAGACGTAGATGCTGCAAACAACTTTTTTGATTTCGTGCACAAGTGTAACGGCCCACGAGGCGCAGGCGGGGAGACAACCGCTCCGTAGGGATTCCGCGCTCCGTCTCCCGATCCGCCGCGCCCCCCCTGACGTCACGGCCGACCTCGAAGTGCGATTGGCCATGATGTCAGGAGGCCAGGCAAACAGGGAGAAAAGACTGCGTGTGTCCCCGCGGCGCTAGTCCGCTAACAGCACGTACGACACATACCATATTTGTAATGTCCATTGTTGTACCAAAACGAGGTGTAAAACTGTTCCCTTGTGACAGGAAACAAAATCAGGCTAGTCATGCACGCAGGGTTTCACCATGTAGCTCAAGACGTCTCCAAATTTCTGTAGTAAGGACGCTGTACGCAGGGTGATGATTTAAGAAGATTAATTCCTTAGCTACATGGTTGTGGAGCCCACAGCAACAGGGATTCCACCAAGCTCAGTGCAGCTCTGCTCCAACTGTGTCTTCTCTCATTACATTCTATCACCTTAGCAAACAGCAGCATTCCAACAGCGAATGCTGCTGACATAGATAACAATGTTTAACTATAATAACATAAATAGATGTGAGTACAACGTACATTACTACAGTCTGGGCAGGGAAATTTAAAACACAAATACTCAGTAAAGAAAGATTTATTTATTTTCCCATTTTTTTATTTGCACGGGGTTCTCCAAAGTTGGTCCCGGAGGCCCGGATCCATGTCAGCTATTTAGCATATCCCCATTTAGATAAATGTAATTAGCCTAAACATCTGGCATGGATCCAGCCCTCCAGGACTGACTTTGGAGAACCCTGATTTAGTAAAACAAACCTCTTTTCTGTAATCTACAAAAAAAACTTGCAAGTCTCACGCTTATTTTTTTGCTGGCTTTGCTCGTACGTGGTCGTTCGGAGCCAAGCCTGACCTCTGACTTAGCTCTGCCTATGCTCGTTCCGTGAATTCTCTGTACACCCCACCTGTGGAAAAAACCTCTCCATACTATAATTTAAACAGTAGAACTCTGCCATACAAAAGTATTTTTTTAAGTGGGGAAAATTTCTTCATACAAACTTCACCTGCAGGTGGCATTGTGCGATATCCCAAAAATTCAAAACGGCAGGTTGAGAAATTGTCATCTTCACACCACTACTCCTGCAGTATTTAAATTCAATGATGCTTTAAAGTTACAGTGGCTTCTCCTGCTGGGCGAACACGACTGCCTAGAAATTGCCTTTCCTCGGTCTGCTGATCAGCTCAATAACGACGTTTTTCATCCTCACACTAAAAGCTCCCCGGCCAACATTATCCTCTTATCGTCCAGGTATTCTGCGGCGGCTGTCATCCATGCTGTTACAACCTTCACTCTGAAAAGGCTTTCTGCACTGAAGCATGATGCCACCTTGGTCCATCATGGTAGCATTCCTGTGCATCGGCTACAGCATGATGAATGGAGGTGGATAAGGAAGATAAAGAGAAAGAAAGAAATGCTTCTCAGTGGACATTTCACCTGTCCTGGCTGGTAAATATTCTAATTAGTCTGGCTCAGTCTGAGTACAGGAGGCCTGCCAGAGGCACCTCGGCTTTGTGAAGATGGAGAGGCAATTGAGTTGAGACTTTCTGCTGGATCCATCTCATAGAGGGAAAATGGAGGCTCAACAAAGAGGAACTGGTGCAGAGATTGTCCTGCTGTTGGAAGACAATGCAGTATCCGTGAGGCCTGCACAAAGAACATGTCTACATGTGTCCTTCACAGGGAACCAAACACCCAATTGTAGCACCTGACTCTCAGAGGGTAGCGTTGCAGAGCAGTCTGAGGCTTACTCAAGGGAGGTGGTGTGGGCTAGTAATCGCCATTTGCAGGTGTGCAGAAATAACACTCAAGAATTGATTGTCCAGTCTGTACTTTGCTTTATAAAAGTAAGAGTACATTTATTAAACACACACACTACTCAATACTATGCACAAATTTACTAATATACATAAGCTGTTGGAATTACTTTGTGACATTGCATAACATCTCTACCCCTCCCGCGAGGGGGGGGGGGTGGGGTCTAATACCACCACTCCCATATATGCACTTCATCTTGCCCCCAATGCAGTGGGTTGAACATAACCTGGAGCGAGGGCCCTGCGCACTGGGACCCTCCCATTATCTCAACAAACATTTAAAATAGGTAACCTTGCCTTGGTGACACATAACCCTGACTGAGCATTTCCTACCAACCCTGAATGGGTTCTTCACCTAAGCGCAGCAGCTAGAATACATGTTTAAGCATCACAGTACTCATCATATTTGCTGGACATTAGAATGTATTGCAATCACACACCACAGATGAAATCACAGGATTACACATATACAGCCATCACCCTAGTAGGAATGTCTGGCAACATAACCCCACTTTGCTTATGACATCACCTTACACAGGTACTTCACATTACACATGTGAACTTCATTCCCTCTAAAAGAAATAACGTCAGTAAATGCATTTCTCTGGTGCAATTACACCTCTTCACCTCCAGGGGATGCCCTTCTCCATACATTCCCAGCTCAGTCTTTCATACCATGGTGCACTCCTCACTCCTCTTCCAGCTGTAGAACAAAAATTCCAGCTCAGGAAGAGTTAAAATGGAGGCTGTGCCCTCGCGGGGTTATTTCTTCCAGTTCCACAAGAGACTTATGGGGGGACTTTGCGATTCGTGCTGTGGGTGACTGCGCTTCTTCAGCTCCCCCTGCACCTCTGCACTCACTGGGTGGTGACCCCGTCCTCCTGGGGCCACCACAATCAGAAAAGACGCTGTTTTTCCCTTGCAGGCCGGCATTATGGGCGCTTGTGCATTTTCGAGTAGCGGCTCCCCCGCTGCCTTGGGGAGAAACGCGATCATCCGGCTGGCAGCTTCGCCACATTCCGCTCTTCGATGGGGGGCCCGGTCTCACCCAGACCCCCAGGGGATACTTCACAGCACGGGGAGCGCACCCCTGGCTGCTCCTCCACGGTGAGTTTTTCTTGTGGCTCGGGGAGCGCTTCTTCTCGCTGGGCCCAGTCCCACCAGGGCCCCCGCAGTGTCACCTCGATGGGAGTCCACCCCCGGTGGCTCCCGCCGGCTCCCTGCATGGCCAGTACCCTTGCGTGCTGCAGCTGGCCGGCACCACACTTCTGGTCTGCCCGCTCCAGCGAGCAGACCCGGAGGCTCGCACCACTCCCCCTACTCCTGTCAGCCGTGGGGAGTGCGACGGCTCCTCCCTCACTATGGGGGCACGGGGATGGGGTCCCGGGCCCCAGGGGCATTTCTTCACGGGGAGCGCTGTTGCGCTCCCCGGCTTGCCTTCTTCTCTGCCGGGGCTCAGAGTTGGGATCCCCGGCCCCTCCTCCTCCTTCACGGGGAGCATGACGGCGCTCCCTGGCTTGGGCTCACCTGCGGGGGGCGCGACGGCGCTCCCCACCTCCACCCCCTCCCACAGGGCCCGCAGATGGGGTCCCGGGCCCCTGTACATCTTCGAGGGGGGCGCAACAGTGCTCACCTCCCTCTGGAGTCTGCGGGGGCCAGGATGGGCTCCTGGCACCCGGCTCGGCTATTTTCACAGGGAGCGCAACGGCACTCCCGTCTTGTTTTCTCCCTCTTTGGGGCCCGGTGATGGGGTCCCAGGCCCCAGAGTCTTTTTCGTGGGGGGCCCGACAGCGCTCCCCGCCTCCTCCGCTATTGCCGGGGGCCAGGGTGGGCTACTGACCACCCATTTTGGGGGACACTTCACGGGGAACACAACGGTGCTCCCTGACTCTGCTTCATGTTGGGGGCAGCCCCCAGGACCTGACCCACCCCGGGCTTCTAGACTGGCGGCGGAGCCCCACACGCTTCCTCGTCGGTCAGCCAAAGGTCAAAGGTCGCCTACCTTCTGGGGGCCCGATCTCAGACCCTTGGGACCGATCTTGTCGATTTTGGCCTCTTCTTGCTCCTGGTGGCGCTCCCCAGCCACTGGGAGCACTCTCTTTTGCCCTCTGGGTCTCTGAGAGGGGGGATTCAGGAGGGAGCTGGCTCCCGGCGCCAGCCTTTCGCCGTGCTCTCCTACTGGGCCTCTCTTCTCCCTGCGCAGAGGCCCCTGCTTCTGCGCACTGGTCCTGGTCTCTTCTCCTGGCGCTGTTCAGGATCTTGGGATAGTCAGGGTGTTCCTCCTTCCAACTGCCCATTGCGCCAGGCTCCAGCACCTTCTGCCTCAGCAGAACACACCTCAGAGAGAGCTCCTTTTCCTGTGCAAGTTCTTTTTAAGAAGTTTGGGAGGGGGCTGGCAGGAAGTCTTTGTTTGCCCTATCACACAGCAACACATCACTTCTCTGCCCCTGCTCCCTCCTTCCTGTTCATGCTGACGTCGTCCAGGGTCTCCTCACACATGGTCTCTGAAAGCCCCTTCCCCCCAGAGCTGCCTTTGCCCTGGTGCAGCTAGGTGCCTGGCACCCAGTGACAGCTGCTGATGGATGAGCCTGTAGCTCCACCCATCTTCTCTTCCTTGGAGAGGAGGCCTTATCTCTTGGAAGAAAGGTTACCAATCCAACCTGCTGAGGGCAGGCCCCAGCCAGGCCCTGGTTATGGCTGACTCAGAGAAATACAACATTTATGGATGACCCAAAAGCAGTACAAATATGACTTTGGACTCTGCAGAATACTTCTTCTCACATAGGTTACAGTGGACTTCGGTGCGTGTCTGGAATTTGTAGGCCTTAGGAAAGTAAAACTAGCCAATGTGCTCCCTATCCTCATAAGTGAATAATGGAATAACCACTGTAATGCACACTGACTTTCCCTGGCATGTTTCTTCCCAGTGTATAAAGCCTATTCCATGTCACCACCCAATTCTGCATAAGTCCTGCCACACCATTCACTTGGTATCTGCTCTGGGGCTGCGCACGCCAGGAATCTCCCATGCGCAGCCCGCATACGTGTGCACACGCATGTACATGTGTCTGCATGTAACTAGCTCAGAGCCCATTCCTCCTGCGGCTGCGCAGCGGCCTGGTCCAGCCAGGGGGACACCAGTAAAATCCCCATGCAGTTGAAGTACTGGGTATTTTAAGCCCAGCGGTGCAGGGGAACACACCCTATGACTTCGGGGTTCTTCCTGTTTTAGACCTACAGAAACACAGAGTCTTCTGGGTGAAGTCAAAGATCAGTTTATTGGCTGCAGACCAATTACAGGTATCCTAGAAGTATAACAGCGTGTATGTTCTCAGGAGACTGCTGAAAATCCCAAAAACGGGCTTCTCCCTAAATACAGAATTTCTTGCCTCAGGCATACATTCTTTAGTTTATGATATGGCCATTACATGTATACATTTCAAACGAAAAGGCAGAGTCATGATGACCATCCCACATTCCAGTTAAGCAAGCCTGCAATTATTTACACAGCAAAGCTCAGATCCCACATCAGATATCGATAGGCCCCAATAAACATGAGCATCTCCTGTTTTGGGAAACAAACCATAAAGCAGGAACAGTCAGGTGTGAAAGAGATTAGCTGGAGGCTCGTGTAGGATGAAAAGACTTTATGGTGTGTCAAGCCCTGATGCTAATCACAGGTGGCCAGAGGACGGGGAACTCGTGAGACCAGTTTGACCTGGGGCAGCGGAGCCAAGCTGCCCAGGTCACAGAAGAGTCAAAGAAAGGCACATGTGCTCTAAAAGGCCGGTTTTCGCTTTATGCTATATAGCCTATGTGAGGGCAACCATAAGATGGCCACCGATACAAAATGGAACCCACGTAGTGATGTAAAATAGCGTATACACAGTGCATTCATAGCTAAAACGTTACACAAAGCACTTGTACATACCGCATTAACCATTCGCGGTTCACTATTACCGAGATAGACAGGGGTAGGGCCCTGCCTCCTACGCGGTCCCAAATTCTAAAGTACGACAGACCCTCCTTTTGCCCTTACATAGGCAATAACTACACTCATTTCAATCCGAGTCTAAGTCAATATTCACGAAGTCATGGAGATGTTGCTGTAGCATCATCCTATTACTTAGCTCGTCCCTCGATACAGGTTTCCTTACACACAATGTAGCACAGAGGCCACATATCGCAGGAGCACACTGTATGCACAGACAGAACAGGAAAAGGATGGCTAAGATCATTCCAATGACCATCAGAACTTTCCAACCCCAGGCAGATATCAGTTCCCAGAACCACCCCACCAGTGACCAATCTCCTTTATCCACGTGTATGGACTCAGATATTTTATGCAGTTTGGAGATGGCTTGATAAACTGTTGGAGCGTTGTCTGGTATGAAAATGCAACAACTGGATTGGATAACCTTACATACCCCACCACGGTCTGCAAGTATAACGTCTAGAACCATGCGGTTCTGCAAAGTCATGAGGCGATCCGCTTGGAGCTCAGCTGTCAAATTACCAAGGGCACCAGCCGTTACATTAACAGTGGATTCAACCACACGAGTCAGCTGTCTCAGGTTCCTACTATTGACCATAGGTCCCCAAAACGGCAGGAAACCCAAAAAGAAATCTCCCGCTTCCTGACCGGCAGTATCCTCCTTACTAATCACACCTCTCACAACTCTGGTCTTGTGATAGTCAGAGGCGGCAGTAAATGTTGGCGGTAGCAGATTTGCAATATAACATGTGCCCGAGAAGTCAGGGGGCAACCATGTATACGCTCTATCATTGCAGATAAAATATGTACCCTTGGCAGCCAAAAACGCAGGGGAAAACTGTGATGGAAAAGTGTACGTTTCAGTACAGACACTTCTCCCCAATTGAGCTCTAGGATTCTGACCATTACCTTGCAAACAGAACCGACCCATGTGGGGTACGACCCAGATTGGGGATGAGATTTTCCGTTGTCTTTCACCTAGACTAATACTATACCCCGTCGCGTTCCACCCTACATAAGCTCTCAACTCTTCTTTGGGAATGGATGAGTATGCGTCGATATCTCTACTCATATCGGCAACTCCTTTCACTAAAGCTTTGTTATTGGTGCTAGGTCTGATGGAACGCGGTTGTCGCGGGGAGTACGCATCTAGTGCATAGAGAAACATGGTCTGGAATGCCCATGACGATCCATTGAAACTATACGGCAGCACCAGATAGGGAATACCCTTATTAATGGTATGTGGCATTAAACCACACACCCAGCAATTGGTTGTATTCATGACTAGTTGGTGCTGGTGCAGGAGCTGAATAAATGAGTTATTCACAAACTCTGATCGTCTAGCTTGTTCATGTTCAGGCAGAGGGTGAAAAGAGTGTGAGGAGATAGTAGGAGGAGGTATAGGCTGTACAGTAGGTGCAATGGGCTCTTGAGAGGAGAAGAATACAAATCCTACAGTAAACACTACCATACTACATAATACGAATAGGCATAAAAATACAAAACGTGTGCTCCTCATTATTTTACATATTCTTGCTTTAAAGTTCATTTCCTCAGTGAGTCTCTCCATCTTACAATACTCCATCCTCTAATCGTGCCGCTCGCGGCGGGTGAGTATCTTCTGCTAAGGAGTACGCCTGTCAGTCCAGGGAACGCCCTAGACCAACCAGAACCGTCGACCTAACGTCTTCGGCCTGTACCCCAAAGTCTTGGCACCGCGACCCTGTGGCTGAACCCGGATGGTGTTACAACAAACAAATGATGGACGGAATGCTGACAATGCATACATTCTCCCCCAGTCAAGAGATCTGGGTTAAATCCATCGTTATTTTGCCCACTACACCACCCCAGTTTAGACATGGCCATATGCAAATCAGTCTTGACCCTGTGCCTCATGGGAACAGTCCAGCCCGAACTGCCAAGCCATGTCTTCCCTGGACCGGAATCAAGCATCCTAGGACCGGTTTCTGGCTATCAGCCGTCATCAGCCAGGATAGCTTGACTCCAGTGGCGTAGTGAGCACGGGTCCCACGTCTGGGAATACCCATCCCACTTAGGGCGAAAAGCGTTACAACAAACAAATGATGGACGGAATGCTGACAATGCATACATTCTCCCCCAGTCAAGAGATCTGGGTTAAATCCATCGTTATTTTGCCCACTACACCACCCCAGTTTAGACATGGCCATATGCAAATCAGTCTTGACCCTGTGCCTCATGGGAACAGTCCAGCCCGAACTGCCAAGCCATGTCTTCCCTGGACCGGAATCAAGCATCCTAGGACCGGTTTCTGGCTATCAGCCGTCATCAGCCAGGATAGCTTGACTCCAGTGGCGTAGTGAGCACGGGTCCCACGTCTGGGAATACCCATCCCACTTAGGGCGAAAAGCGTTACAACAAACAAATGATGGACGGAATGCTGACAATGCATACATTATCCCCCAGTAAAGAGATCTGGGTTAAATCCATCGTTATTTTGCCCACTACACCACCCCAGTTTAGACATGGCCATATGCAAATCAGTCTTGACCCTGTGCCTCATGGGAACAGTCCAGCCCGAACTGCCAAGCCATGTCTTCCCTGGACCGGAATCAAGCATCCTAGGACCGGTTTCTGGCTATCAGCCGTCATCAGCCAGGATAGCTTGACTCCAGTGGCGTAGTGAGCACGGGTCCCACGTCTGGGAATACCCATCCCACTTAGGGCGAAAAGCGTTACAACAAACAAATGATGGACGGAATGCTGACAATGCATACATTCTCCCCCAGTCAAGAGATCTGGGTTAAATCCATCGTTATTTTGCCCACTACACCACCCCAGTTTAGACATGGCCATATGCATATCAGTCTTGACCCTGTGCCTCATCGGAACAGTCCAGCCCGAACTGCCAAGCCATGTCTTCCCTGGACCGGAATCAAGCATCCTAGGACCGGTTTCTGGCTATCAGCCGTCATCAGCCAGGATAGCTTGACTCCAGTGGCGTAGTGAGCACGGGTCCCACTACTGGGAATACCCATCCCACTTAGGGCGAAAAGCGTTACAACAAACAAATGATGGACGGAATGCTGACAATGCATACATTCTCCCCCAGTCAAGAGATCTGGGTTAAATCCATCGTTATTTTGCCCACTACACCACCCCAGTTTAGACATGGCCATATGCAAATCAGTCTTGACCCTGTGCCTCATGGGAACAGTCCAGCCCGAACTGCCAAGCCATGTCTTCCCTGGACCGGAATCAAGCATCCTAGGACCGGTTTCTGGCTATCAGCCGTCATCAGCCAGGATAGCTTGACTCCAGTGGCGTAGTGAGCACGGGTCCAACGTCTGGGAATACCCATCCCACTTAGGGCGAAAAGCGTTACAACAAACAAATGATGGACGGAATGCTGACAATGCATACATTCTCCCCCAGCCAAGAGATCTGGGTTAAATCCATCGTTATTTTGCCCACTACACCACCCCAGTTTAGACATGGCCATATGCAAATCAGTCTTGACCCTGTGCCTCATGGGAACAGTCCAGCCCGAACTGCCAAGCCATGTCTTCCCTGGACCGGAATCAAGCATCCTAGGACCGGTTTCTGGCTATCAGCCGTCATCAGCCAGGATAGCTTGACTCCAGTGGCGTAGTGAGCACGGGTCCCACGTTTGGGAATACCCATCCCACTTAGGGCGAAAAGCGTTACAACAAACAAATGATGGACGGAATGCTGACAATGCATACATTCTCCCCCAGTCAAGAGATCTGGGTTAAATCCATCGTTATTTTGCCCACTACACCACCCCAGTTTAGACATGGCCATATGCAAATCAGTCTTGACCCTGTGCCTCATGGGAACAGTCCAGCCCGAACTGCCAAGCCATGTCTTCCCTGGACCGGAATCAAGCATCCTAGGACCGGTTTCTGGCTATCAGCCGTCATCAGCCAGGATAGCTTGACTCCAGTGGCGTAGTGAGCACGGGTCCCACGTCTGGGAATACCCATCCCACTTAGGGCGAAAAGCGTTACAACAAACAAATGATGGACGGAATGCTGACAATGCATACATTCTCCCTCAGTCAAGAGATCTGGGTTAAATCCATCGTTATTTTGCCCACTACACCACCCCAGTTTAGACATGGCCATATGCAAATAAGTCTTGACCCTGTGCCTCATGGGAACAGTCCAGCCCGAACTGCCAAGCCATGTCTTCCCTGGACCGGAATCAAGCATCCTAGGACCGGTTTCTGGCTATCAGCCGTCATCAGCCAGGATAGCTTGACTCCAGTGGCGTAGTGAGCACGGGTCCCACGTCTGGGAATACCCATCCCACTTAGGGCGAAAAGCGTTACAACAAACAAATGATGGACGGAATGCTGACAATGCATACATTCTCCCCCAGTCAAGAGATCTGGGTTAAATCCATCGTTATTTTGCCCACTACACCACCCCAGTTTAGACATGGCCATATGCAAATCAGTCTTGACCCTGTGCCTCATGGGAACAGTCCAGCCCGAACTGCCAAGCCATGTCTTCCCTGGACCGGAATCAAGCATCCTAGGACCGGTTTCTGGCTATCAGCCGTCATCAGCCAGGATAGCTTGACTCCAGTGGCGTAGTGAGCACGGGTCCCACGTCTGGGAATACCCATCCCACTTAGGGCGAAAAGCGTTACAACAAACAAATGATGGACGGAATGCTGACAATGCATACATTCTCCCCCAGTCAAGAGATCTGGGTTAAATCCATCGTTATTTTGCCCACTACACCACCCCAGTTTAGACATGGCCATATGCAAATCAGTCTTGACCCTGTGCCTCATGGGAACAGTCCAGCCCGAACTGCCAAGCCATGTCTTCCCTGGACCGGAATCAAGCATCCTAGGACCGGTTTCTGGCTATCAGCCGTCATCAGCCAGGATAGCTTGACTCCAGTGGCGTAGTGAGCACGGGTCCCACGTCTGGGAATACCCATCCCACTTAGGGCGAAAAGCGTTACAACAAACAAATGATGGACGGAATGCTGACAATGCATACATTCTCCCCCAGTCAAGAGATCTGGGTTAAATCCATCGTTATTTTGCCCACTACACCACCCCAGTTTAGACATGGCCATATGCAAATCAGTCTTGACCCTGTGCCTCATGGGAACAGTCCAGCCCGAACTGCCAAGCCATGTCTTCCCTGGACCGGAATCAAGCATCCTAGGACCGGTTTCTGGCTATCAGCCGTCATCAGCCAGGATAGCTTGACTCCAGTGGCGTAGTGAGCACGGGTCCCACGTCTGGGAATACCCATCCCACTTAGGGCGAAAAGCGTTACAACAAACAAATGATGGACGGAATGCTGACAATGCATACATTCTCCCCCAGTCAAGAGATCTGGGTTAAATCCATCGTTATTTTGCCCACTACACCACCCCAGTTTAGACATGGCCATATGCAAATCAGTCTTGACCCTGATTTGCATGGTGGTTCGAAAAACAAAAATCAAGAAAGTCCTTCAGATGGGAGAGCTCTGGTTATCAAAAAAAATAAAAAGGTAAAAGGAAAAAAAAATATTTATTTGTCCGTGGGCCTTGGTCTTAAATTGTAATGGAGACGGCCAGGCACTGTTTGATCTTGGAACAAGAGTTCAGGCTCTGTGGTGTCCAATTGAATTGACGGAGGCACAGCTTTTTGCAAATTATCGTCACTTTCCTGCGCTGAAGCTGTGCCTTTTATGCGCGCATCACTGAACGGTACAAAGCGAGGTACAGTGTCTGTTTCAGAGTCTGCGATACCCTCCTGGACCCACTGGTCATACGGCAGAGGCAAAGGGATCCTTTTGATGTGGGCGCCGTGGATCCAGTTTTTCTTCCACTTCACTCGAACCGCTGATCTTGTAGACAGTAGTACGAGGTGAGGGCCAATCCAGCGGGGCTCATCGTTGGTTTTCCGCTGAAAGTTTTTCACCAAGACCCACGTGCCAGGGTCGATAGGGTGTCCTGGAGCCTCAGAGGCCTGGGGGAGAGTATCATGCACCTGTTGGTGTAAAACACGCAGTTTAACCGTCAAATCATACAAGTAATCAAGCAGTACTGGATGTTCGATTTCACTGAATTTCGTTGGTCTTGGCACACCCCATACATTGGCCGGGCGGCCAAAAACGACCTCGTAAGGACTAAGTCCCACTCGTGAGTGCACGGTCATTCTTGTGGATAGGAGTGCTAGAGGCAGAGCATCAGGCCATTTAAGACCGGTGCTTGCCTGGATTTTGGCCAATTTTAGTTTTAGAGCGCCGTTGTAGCGCTCTACTAATCCAGCTGATTGGGGGTGATTTGCAGCATGGAACTTTTGCTTTATACCTAGTCCCTCACACACATTCTTCATCACTTGGCCCACAAACTCACTCCCATTATCACTCCACACCATTCTTGGCATTCCAAACCTAGGGAAAAATTCCTTCACAAGGGCTTTGGCTGTGGACAGGGCAGTGTTATCTTTTAGAGGATAGGCCTCTATCCATTTTGAGAAAGCGCAAACAACCACCAACACATATTTCAGGTTGTTGCATCTTTCCATGTGGATGAAATCTAGCTGCAAAACTTCAAATGGGTATGATGGAGGCGCAAAATGACCAGCTGGAGTTGGGGTTCCCCTACCAGGGTTGTATTTCAAGCATACCATACAATTCTTGACCACATTCTCTGCACACTTAGGAATTCCCGCATTCTGCCATACTGGAGCCAACAACTTACAGATTCCTTTCGTACTGATATGTGCCATTCCATGTGCCATAGTAACTACTGGAAGCACATATGCATCAGGTAACAACCATCGCCTATGTTCTGACAAATCAATCCAACAACCATTCTCATCTAACTTACCCATACTTTCTCTCCACTTGCTTAACTCTTTCTCTGTGGCTTCAGCTTGAAGGGACTTTACACTCTCTATTGTGTTTTCACACATTCCAACATCACCAACCCATCTGGCAGGGCCTGCAACATACATTTGAGTCTTCACATCTTTTGCTGTTTCTTTCGCGACTTCATCAGCAAACGCGTTACCACGACCAACGTCATCAGTGATTTTCTTGTGCGCACTGCATTTCATAATCGCAACTTGCAACGGTAGGGTCAGCGACTCAAGGAGATCATTCACCAACTTGCCATTCTGAATCTTAGCTCCATGCGAGGTCAGGAACCCACGTTCCTTCCACAATCGCCCAAAACTATGAGCCACACCAAAGGCGTACTGGCTATCAGTGTATATGTTCACTTTCATTCCTTCAGACAACACGCATGCTCTCGTAAGGGCAATCAACTCTGCTGCTTGAGCCGAATTTTGTGGCACACGCGCAGTTTCCACAATCGTGTGCAAAGTCGTGATAGCATATGCAGCAGTCATATCACCATTCGGAAGCTTGAAACACGAACCATCCACCCATAAAGTACCATCACACTCAGTCAGGGGAGTATCTTTAAGATCTACTCTCCCTTTCGTCTCTTCTTCTGTTCTGAACAGGCAATCATGTTGCTCAATCTCATCTAGATCTGCTGGAATTGGTAATAGTGTAGCTGGATTCAATGTGTTGCATCTCTTTATGTGTATATGATTTGCTAACAGTGTCAGCTCATAACCAGATAACCGCGCACTAGTTAAGTGTTGTGTCTTGGTCCTGTTTAACAATGTGTCCACAGCATGTGGAACCATAACAATCAATGTATTATCCATTACTAGGCCAGCAGACTGTCGGATAGACATAGCTGCAGCGGCTGTGGCTCTCAGACAACTTGGCAATGCCCTCGCTACCGGGTCCAAGGTTGATGAAAAGTATGCGCATGGACGCGGTCTGTCGCCAAAAGGCTGTGTTAACACTGATAATGCGCAACCATCTTTCTCATGAACATACAATGTAAAAGGCTTGCTGTAGTCAGGGGTACCCAACACAGGAGCTGAACACAATGCATTACGCAATTCCCAAAAACTTTTCTGACACTCTTCAGACCATGGGATAGGATTCGGTGTGTCTTTGCATGTTAATGCTAACAAAGGTTTTGCCAACAAGGAAAAATTAGGAATCCAATGCCTACAGTATGAAGTAATGCCCAAGAAAGCACGCACTTCTCTCTGTGTTCTTGGCACACTCAACTGTGCAATGGCTTGAATTCTTTCTGGGGTCAGTTTCCTTCCCTCCTTCGATAAGAGATGACCTAAGTAGGTCACTTCTTGTCGACAATATTGCAGCTTTGAGAGAGACACTTTGTGATGGAAGGCAGACAAATGACGCAACAATGACAAGGTAGCGTTTTTGCAAATCTTTTCAGTATCCGCGGCGATCAGTAAATCGTCGACGCACTGAATGAGGATAGCGCCACTAGGTAAAACAAGTGCATCAAGCTGCGCTTTTAGAGCCTGACTATATATTGATGGACTTTCACAGTAGCCTTGGGGAGCGTGTTTAAAGCGGAAGCTGCGACCTCCTAAACTAAAGCCAAAAATGTCTCTGCTCTCCTCTGCAATTGGGATGCTAAAGAAAGCATTCTTTAGATCGATCACTGAGAACCATGCAGCGGAGGCTGGAATCATGGTTAACAAGGCAGTTATATCAGGGACAACTGGAAACTGTGGTACAACAATCTTATTAACCTCTCTAAGATCAATCACAAATCTGTAAACAGGTGGCTGTGAAGGGTCTGTTCGTTTTAAGACAGGTAAAACAGGACTATTGCAAACGTTGCCTCTTGTCTCTTCAATTACACCCTTTTTAATCAAATCACTGACAATTGCTAACAATGCTTTCTGACCTTCATTGGAGATCTTGTACTGGGGAATACGTGGCAATCTGACATTGGCTTTTAAAGTGACCACATATGGCGGTATTTCCAAAAGACCCACATCGTTGGGACCAGTAGCCCAAAGGGCATCCGGAAGGGATGACAATTCAGGTGGCATTGCGTTTTTAGACAAATACATTGGGGAAATCACTTTCTTACCTAATGTAAGTTGTACTCCCGAGGGAGAACAATATAGTGTTGCATGCAATCTTTCTAGCAAATCCAAGCCTAGCAAATTTTCACCACAACCTGTTGTTAGAATGAGGGGTGCTTTTAGCTCACAAGGTCCAACAGAAAGTGACATAGGACTAGAAATCGGGTTCTTAACTGGGGCGCCAGAAAAACCTACTGAGACATTCATTTCGCCAGACAAAGGCGCGCCAGGGAGTTTTGAATGGATGATTGAACTCTTTGCAGCACCAGTATCCAGCAGAAAGGGCTCCGTTACATTTGCTGTAGTTACTTTAACATAGGGTCCACTCTGATCCACTGGCACTGAAACAACTCCCTCTCTCTGTCTACGGCGATCCTAGTAATCATCATCTTCTACATTGTCATCTTCTGCATAATAATCATTATTGTAGTACTGAGCTGTATTACCAGACGCATTGGCTTGCTGATCAAAGCTATTTCTGGTATTTTGAGGCGGAAGAGGACGCGCGTTCTGGGGAGCATTTCCACGCCCTCTACCCCTAGGAGCTTGCTGACCACCTCTACCTCTTGTGCCATACGCATTACTGGTACGCTGCATTAATTTAGGGCAACTATATTTAAAATGACCTTCCTCTTTGCAATATGAACATTGGTTGGGACCTACAGGGATTCGTGGTTGATAATACCCATTCATTGGCTGATTACTCTGAAACTGTTGGGGCTGGTGATAGATACCTTGTGTTTGCCTATAATTATTCTGTCCTCCACGTGGTGGATAAGCCTGCTGCAAGAGGACCTTTGTCTTTAGTTCTTTCGTTTTCTTATCTGTTCTATCCTTCTCATCTTTGTCTCTATTCTCATAATACTGTGCAGTAGCCAGTATTTGCGCTGAAGAGGAAACAGCCCAAGAACTTTCTGAGTCTTTTAATTTCTTACACAACTCGGGAAGTAGATTCTGCACAAATTTATCAATGAATAACCGTTGGCCACCTTCAGTGCTCATATCTTGACCACTGTGGTCGATGAACGTTTCTTCAAACCTGGTAAAGAAATCAGACACTGTTTCTTCTTTCTTCTGCTTGCAGGCGGATAGTTTGTCCCAATTTACGCGCATCGCGGGCATTATGGTTTTCATGTAGGTAATAATTCTACCAGGGAGCGCTGCTATGAGGGGCTCAGGTTTTGCACCGCCAACTTGTCTAGCGTCTGCAGCAATGATATTAGCCCATGTGTCACCCAATTCTGCAGCGTGATCTACATTACGAATGGATCCCCATAAAGGCTGTGGAACAACATTCCCAAACAGCATATCTATGTCGGCCAAATTCATTACACACGACTCTGCAGTTTGGGACAACTCCTTATAATGTCCTGCAGGGTTTTTACGGGGATCAGGCAATGTCTGTTTAAGCGCTAAGACCTCAGATCGTTTCCATGGGACATGTACCCAAACACGCTGAAAATGTGCTGGAGCAGCAGCAATACCTTGAGCGGCATCAGCCGCAACAGCTTCCTTCCATACCGGAGGGACTTCTCTCATAGGGTATTGTCGCGCTTTTCCCTTCTTCCCCACAGGGAAATCTTGTGTAAACAATGGCTGTTGACAATCATCATTCCTCAAGGATAATAAAATCGCAACTGCTTTATTGACATCGGGGCCCACAATCGTACCTTTCCCAAAATCGAATCTCACCTGACACAACTCCTGCGGGCTTGGATCTCTACCATGATTATCCAATTCCTCACAGAGAATTTCACACATTTTCTCGAACACATACCTCTGTTTCGGGGCATCCCATTGATGAAACACATCAACAACTGATTCCACATCATAGCATGAAGGGAAACCAATCCACCTACGCGCCAGATGATCTAACACCTCTTTCTCGTCAGAATCAGGCAGTTGACTGCGCAATTGCTTACGCTGTAAGGCAGGAGTCGTACTAGATGACCCAAAGAGAGGCGACATTAGACTAGTAACTACATTAGCTAGTCGTTGTCGTGCTGAAGGAGAAGTTGAGGCAAAAACGGGGGGATAGACAGAGGGAAGAAAAACAGATTCAGATACAGGTACCTGGGTAGTATAAGAAGGAGCGCCAGGGGAAACCACTGGCGTGTTAGACAAAGTCGCAGGAAGCGCGGGGGTAACAGGTAACAAAACCGGCGGCCCTTGAGAGGGCTGCACTGCAGGGATAGGAGCCAGCTGAGGAGGAGCTGGCAGCTGCGGGAAGGCTTGCGGCATATTTACTGGAGGCTGCACATTTACAAGCTGTGGAGGTGCTGTGGCATTTTGCGCATATGGGGGTGGCGAACTTAACAAATGGGACATTAGGGAATCTTTCTCATTCTCTTTTGTGTCATCTTGCACAAGGGGTGACAAAGCAGGGTAACATTTATCAATCCCTAGTTTGCGCTGTCTGTGCAACTGTTCCCTCATTTGTTCCTCTTCATTATCTTTAAATTGCACAGCTGCTTGCATCACTGACATACCTCTCTCTCTCTTATTTCTTTTCGCTAGCTTAATTTCCTTCTGTTTGGCTTCCTTTCGCCATAGGCGGAAAGAATCAAACATCGCTGGCCGGGCTTTCTTTTTAAACAATTTAACTTCCAAATTATCTAAGATATCTGTATCGAAACTACCATTTTGGGGCCATTTTAAAACACCGTCCTTTCTAGTATATCGGATCCATATTTCATTATATGCAATGGGGCCCACGCCATGTTTTACATAAAGCTCATAAGTAGGAGTTCCAATTGGAGGAACCGGACATGAATTCTCTAACTGGAAATCCCTTCCACAACCCAAACAAAACAATCTACAAAATACACTAGAACCAGGCATCTTCGCTCACTAGTCTAGTTTCAAACGTCAAAGGATTATCGAATACGATAGTCTCGTGAATACACGAGTCCTCTGGCTTTGGGACTTGCAAGCACCAAATCAAAAATGATCCCGAAGGATACCAAATTCAAACTGGGAGACGCTCCACTTATACTTAACTGAATATTGATGATCGATGGCGTCACCAGAAGACTCTCTCGATTGTTTCGCTCTACCAAAAATCGTCAAGGGTCCAAAACAGGGCGATTAATCAGGGCAGCAGTCCTTCGTAGCCGTCCGGACGCGGAGAACCTCGCAGAAAAGACTTTCGGACCACGTCGACATGCAGGGGTCGATGAAGTGGCGGCCTTCCTCCAGAATTTCCACACGAAGCTCCTCACGAACCTCTGGCTTGGACCGTAACCGCTGAAATCGCGCCGAGTTGGGCGCCAACTGAAGTACTGGGTATTTTAAGCCCAGCGGGGCAGGGGAACACACCCTATGACTTCGGGGTTCTTCCTGTTTCAGACCTACAGAAACACAGAGTCTTCTGGGTGAAGTCAAAGATCAGTTTATTGGCTGCAGACCAATTACAGGTATCCTAGAAGTACAACAGCGTGTATGTTCTCAGGAGACTGCTGAAAATCACAAAAACGGGCTTCTCCTTAAATACAGAATTTCTTGCCTCAGGCATACATTCTTTAGTTTATGATATGGCCATTACATGTATACATTTCAAACGAAAAGGCAGAGTCATGATGACCATCCCACATTCCAGTTAAGCAAGCCCGCAAAGCTCAGATCCCACATCAGATATCGATAGGCCCCAATAAACATGAGCATCTCCTGTTTTGGGAAACAAACCATAAAGCAGGAACAGTCAGGTGTGAAAGAGATTAGCTGGAGGCTCGTGTAGGATGAAAAGACTTTATGGTGTGTCAAGCCCTGATGCTAATCACAGGTGGCCAGAGGACGGGGAACTCGTGAGACCAGTTTGACCTGGGGCAGCGGAGCCAAGCTGCCCAGGTCACAGAAGAGTCAAAGAAAGGCACATGTGCTCTAAAAGGCCCGTTTTCGCTTTATGCTATATAGCCTATGTGAGGGCAACCATAAGATGGCCACCGATACAAAATGGAACCCACGTAGTGATGTAAAATAGCGTATACACAGTGCATTCATAGCTAAAACGTTACACAAAGCACTTGTACATACCGCATTAACCATTCGCGGTTCACTATTACCGAGATAGACAGGGGTAGGGCCCTGCCTCCTACGCGGTCCCAAATTCTAAAGTACGACACAGTCTCTTTCATTGTGAGTTCACTGTGGGTGAGTCCCAACTTATGAGGCTCCCCCACAGTAAAAGCTCAACAATTAGGTGCTCAAAAAGTGAAAAATCCGTGTGGCCCATAGTGTCAGAACCACCTTCTAACACCTGCCAATAGGGTAACTATACCAGCTGCATGTCAATGTTTTTGCTGTGCCATGAATCTCTGTTCATACGGCTTCTGTGCCAGATGGTGGAATGAGGAGCAACAACTTGCTTGTAATGGAGGAAGTGGCGGGGTTAGTTTGACATGGAGCATGGTGCAAACAAAGTACTTGGGCCCCCTTATTAGCATGACATCTCAGTCTGTTGTCAGCTGCCTCTGACACTCCTCAACCTTCTTTGACAGAGCCTGCATTTGCCATATCAAAGCTCACTACCAGTCTCATGCACACAGAATTGTATTTCCACTGCCCTCTCTGCATTTCCGCAAGTCAAAGTTATAATTATAAAAAGCATTACCAAAGTCGATAGCTTTGGTCCTTGTAAAGTGCATGCACACAAAGACATAATATGCAAGGACCCTCACACTCACACTGCTGCCCTCACATAGGCACATCACTCGAACTGCACTCACACGGGCATATGCCTCATTCTGCACTCACATAGGCACCACTTTAAACCTGTAGACCACTTCAATCAATCAATCAATCAATCATAAATCAATCAAACAGTATTTGCATAGCACTGCTAAATACCCTGCACTCACAAAAAACAATGTTAATCTTTCATTCACACAGGCATTTACATCATAACCCACTCACAAAACATGGTGGCTATCGTGCACTCACACAAACACACTGCATATGCACAGGTATACCGTTCACTACAGAGGGCCATAGTTTGGACGGATGATGGCATCGGAGAAACAGGTTGAGTATCTGGTGCATCAGGTAATTCAAAGCTCTTGAATTAAGCTACACTGAAACCTAAATGCCCAGTGAGGTTATATAATGTCCCACAAGCCACACTTGGACAAGCACTGCAGGCTATGTGAGTCTGATTTTTCTGGACTTTTGTGGGGAAGAGGATTGGTATAAAAAAGTTCCATTTGCCTTCTAAAAACAAGGTAGTGGTTTTCCTTGTGGTGCAAGCATGGAAAGAAAGAAGGAAAGAAAGAAAGAAAGAAAGAAAGAAAGAAAGAAAGAAAGAAAGAAAGAAAGAAAGAAAGAAAGAAAGAAAGAAAGAAAGAAAGAAAGAAAGAAAGACATATGGCAACTAACTGCGAAGGGTATGTGCTTCCATAAAAAATAAATTAGAGCTTTGCACTGGCCTGCCATCTTGGAACAGTAAAAAATTATGGAACATGCACAATACTGTTTCAAGATGGTCCATGGTTTTGAAGCATAGAGCAGTGATGTCTGTAGCTCTCCATAAGAAAGTTGTGGTCCAGTAACTATGGCAGCGGAGCTGCTTTTACTCATCACTCAATTGGTACTAGTCTACATTTGCAGGTGAGCTGCTGGGGAATGAACTAAAGGAAATATCTCCTGTGGTCATACTTCTCTTGATGTGGAGGAACACAAAGTATGCAGGAAAAATACTGTTACTCAAACTACATGATATCTTAAAGACCAGCGGATGTCTACTAGGCAGAACCAAACATTGGCAACAAAGCCCTAATGGCCGGCCAATGGATCCCCCAGAATCAGGCGGTGTGTCACCTCATCACCGCAGCCCAGGGAGGGGTTTGCGCTATGTCGGAAAGGAGGACAGCCTGCATGGATTGAGGTTGCCTCTGCCTCAGAAAAAGACTGGAAAGGCCTTTCAGTAACCCAGAAGAGAGAAGGGTATACTAGAGGACTTCTGACAGGTATCCGGACACATCTTTTGAAAGCTTGCTAAGGAGAAGACCTGCTGTTGCTCCTCAACGCCTCAGACTGTGATGCCACTGTGCTGGAGGGAATCTGAGGAGGAACTCGCTTCCCCTCAGACCACAGTAGGACATCTGTCACTGCTTCCCTTTGAAAGCTAGTGAAGCCACTGGCCTATCTGTCTCTCCACCCAGGCTGGATCTGCAGTGTCTAATGATCCTGAGAGCCAGCTCAGCAATGCTGATGTTGCTGCAGTGACATGATTAGCCTTTCTTCCCTTGTTATCCACAGCTGAGCTAAGGGACCTTGTTGACTCTGAAAGAAGCCCCCAGGCATTGCAGATGCCCAGGGACGTAGTTCCATGGGGGTGGACACCCCTTAAATAAATGCATCCTTGGCTTGGTATTGGGTCTGGGGCCCAGAGTCGGATCTGCTATCTCTCTGTTGCTTTTTCTTGTTGCGAACCAAGAATGAAAAGTAAAACAGTGACCTCTGATGTAAACGTGAGAGAACAGAGAGAGGCAGAGACACCCATTTGGTGGCTGAATTTCAAAGTGTGAAAGCAGATTACCTGGAATCAATACTCACTTCCCTGCTTTTCAAAACTGTGTGATCCTTGGCACATAGGGTCTTATTTATGACTTTTTTGATGTGGGGCAGTGCAGAAAGTCACCTTGCTGCACTGCCCTGCGTCACAGGGAATGCGCCATATTTATCCTACACGGCACATTCCTGTCCTATTCTCTTGGGCTAGTGCCGTTTTGGCAACATGGAGCCAACGCAGGCACCCTTACACCATGGTGCAAGAGTGCTTGTGTTGTAGGCAGGTTTGTTTTTGTGCAGGAAGGTGCACCTTACTGCCCAAAAACAACCCTGAGAGGCCGTTTCCTCTTTCTATTTGTGCCGCGGCATGGACCACACACAGAAAGAGGAAAATATTATGAGTAATAAAGATATTTTTCCTCAAGATTTATGAAGCCACTCAGGTTCACATAAGGTGGCTTTGCTTGGATTCATATATCTCATTTTACATTTGCGTCGATCATGCACCACATTGCGCGATACAAGAGTGACGTAGAGGGGTCAAAAATAAGCCCCATATTTTATTTTGCAGATCCTTCTTCTTTATTATCACATATGAGCCCACTTTTATATAATTGAGTTCAGGATGTGCACAGTACAAGCACCTCTTATATTTGATTTAATAGACTGTCATGTTGACCCAGCTACATGAAGAATTCAGGCCACGCTTAGGGTTATCATGACTACTGACTTGCTTCTCAGTTCACCAAAGGCAATGTCGTTGGGTGAGCCATGAATGTTTCTAAAAAAGATCACTTTTTATACATGTTGTTGCAGTGATATAATTTGATGTACTAAGGTGAAACACTTCTGCATGTTAAAGAAATACAATTTTTTATAATTTTGAAGAAATTGTATCATATTTTTTCATTTTGTTTGTTGCATGATCTATATGCCAAATGTTTTCATGGCTCATATCGTGCATGGAGTCTTAGAGCCTAGCCAGACCCATGGCTCAGCTCTGACTCACCCTATCAGTTTACCTGCACACCCTCTTCTGTTTGCAACTTGGGCTCCATACTATATAGTACATGGTTCCATCAGTCACTTGGTAAAATGATTTGTAAAGGGGAGAGGAAGACCCTAAATAACTAAAAAATATATAATTTTGCCTGGAATTCTAAAGAGGAACCCCCGAATGGCAAACTGTAATTGTGCCTGTGATTCAAGAATCCTTACCCCAGAGCCAGTTGTGTGCAGGTGTGTGCTCGCTGTACCCCCCCTTATGTTCTCCATACCACAAGCAGCCTGAAAGTTACAGCATAGGAAGGGCATGCGATGCAAAGCATGCAATAAGTATCTAATACCATGTATACTTATCTCAGGCGTTCAGAGTCCCAGAAGTATCAGTTTTGGATGGGGGAGTCATTTCTAGAAGAAGAAGGCTTAGAGCCAAGGTTATAATATCTTTTCTTTTTCCTTTCCCGTAAGTTTTACACACACGCTGTACCCAGATATGACTTTCTGTCGAACAAGATAAGGCCGCTGAATCTTATCCAAATCAAATTAAGTGCCTAATGATTTCGATCTATAAGGTCAACTTCATTAAAAATCTTTGATACCATAAATTACTCGAATAACACTTACATTTTAACTGACTTGAGACGTCTGCCAACAACATTTCTCAAGTGTAATTAACGAGGAGACAAAGCAGGGAGCTCTAATGAGGAGCTATCGGTGCCTAGCGTGTGTTCCGCGGGAAGGAGATGTTTTGTAATGATAATAATTAGAAATCAGTGACAGCTGCCCCTCCCCTCCACACGGGGTGAATTGAGGATTCGGCTGCGTGCCTGACCTTTAGGAGCGTCGGTGGCGTCAGGCAGCGCAGCAGAGCTGGGAAGATAGATTGGCACCTGAGTGAACGCTGAGAAGGGTAATGCTGCCTTTCCAGAGTACAGTGAGCCATGTACGGTGATGGGTTGGCCTCATGGAGGCTGGTAACAAGCCCCAGTCTTAGTCTGAGAAAAGCCGAGATCCAGCCCTGCCAAGTACCACGCATCAGGCGTTAGACTAACACATCAATGTGGTGGTCTGCCTCACAGCACTGAAATGGAAAGTCGCTCATAATAGCGCCTCCTCAGCTGTTATGCAGAGGAGGTGCTAGTAATCCTGCATCATATAATGAAAGGAAAGCTGGAGTTGCAGCACGCAATGGTACCACTCCCGGGTGGCTCTGAGTCTGTAGGTTTAAGCCGCTAATTTAGACATGCACCATTGCATTAGTAAGCAGGACCTGACAACCTGCTGCCATCCACGTTAGCACGACCTGGCTGCTGCAGTTAATGATTAAAGTTTTGGCAGTTAGTTTTAATATGGCACAGGTAGCGCTGCTCGCACCATGCTGTTTTGCCGCGGGTGTTTTTATTATCTAATTGATCCAGTGAAGGGACCCACCACCCGACCCCACCAGTGGCTTTAAAGGGTTTAAAATGAAGTCACTGCTCGCCTGTTGCGGAGGAAGAGCTAGGGCCCGGGCACAAAGCGTAGGTAGTCTGACCCTTTTTCCAGCACCTCCTCTATTGACAAACAGGAGAAGAACATTTTTTTTCCAGTATATCCTGTGCAAACTAGCAAGCCACGATTACAGACAGAATGCCTCATGTTTTCAAAATCTGAATTTAGCCACTCGTTGTATCCCGCCTTTATTGCCTGAACTGGTAGACAAAAACAGGAAAGCAGGAGGTGTCTGATTTGTAATCTGTGCTGTGGGGAAGCCACAAGAGCTAAAGTTGACAGAGGAGCTAGGGTGAAAATGCTCAGTCGGGGTCAGCATGGCTCACAGGTGGCTGGGTGGGCAGTTCGCACGGGGGGTGGTAGGGTCACGCATATTTAAAAATAAATAAATAAAGAATAAACGTACCATTGCGCCGGGTCCCGGTTCTTCAGTGCTGTGCTTCTCAGGACAGAAGCACAGCCAGGCCCCACTAACCAATCACAGATTGGGAGGCACCCAGGCTCCCCTGACCAATCACTCCGATGCAATGTTGCGGTGTTATTGGTTGTGAGCTTCCTGGTTGGAAGCTCAACCAGGGAATGGAAGCCTTGGCTTGTTCTCCATGCAGGCTGTGATGCAGTGTGCATTGAGAAAGGGGAAAGTGCGCATGACTCTTTGGTCGGCCTAAGAGGGCTGACCAAACAGTCATTGCACACTTAGGAGTGGGCAAACCACTCCTCCCCCTGCCCTGCTCCGTGAGCAGAGTAGCCCCACCCACCAGCCCGCCCGCAAAGCAGCCTAACCCGTCTCAAAGCATAAAATGGTAAAATGATGGGGAGTTGACGCTCCTCCAGAGTACAATGAGCCATGTACGATGTGTTGGCCTTTACTTCACTGGAGCAGTAGATGAGCGGTTCTCGCAGGAACCAGTTTCTGCCAGATAGTGTAGGTGCCCCCTCGTCTATCAGCTCCCGCTGCTATGGAGTGCCAGGCACACCACTAGCACATTGTGTGCACATGTCCCTGCCTCTAACCATGTGAACGGCTATACAGTAAGTCCAGGAACGACGCAAAAAACAACAGGCAGGCAGCGAGGAACTTCCCATTAAAAAAAAAACTATTCTGTCAAAGTGACTTTTTTTGGGTAAACAAAACATGTGCCAGGTCTGTCATCAGGAGGCCACTGCAGCTTGCACTACACATTGCAGTGGCCATACTGCCAATGAAAGTAACAACACAACTACTAACCATCACACTCCTCTTACAAGTGTGACAATTCTGAGGCTGAATTATTTGTCTGTCCAAGAGTTTTCATGCATCAATAGAAATGTCAAGATAACGCGGATGAATATTGGAGTGCTGGAGCAAGATCAGCGTTTTGTCTAGTGACAGTTTTCATAAAAGAACATTAACTTTGCAAAACTGTATTTTATGATGATTAGCTGTAAATTTCTGCTTTTTACTAGGTTAGTGCCCATCCATTTCTGGTGCTTTAAAGCAGTTTTTAAGATCTTGCTAGAGTTTTATGTTGCTCAAATGGGTTTAATTTATGATATTTTTGTTTCCCTTATCTATTTTTTTTTTATTTTGATTGCGAGAAAATGTCACTCATAGTCGTTGAATGTCACTCATAATTCCACTGAAATTATGGAAATGTAACACATAAGGAATCTGAAACCCTGGCAGCTATGGAGATCTCTTAGTTAAGGGGGAAGCCAGCCCATTGTCATTAATGGCTACCCATGTATGAGTCCTGCACCACAATTGTTTGTCCATTAAAGAGCAGCAGATTGAACCCTACGACCTCAAAATGGGATCGTTGGAAGGTGAAAGGGAGCACCCAGACAGCAACATATAATTTTGCATGGGATCCAAGAATTATTGCATTTCAACTGAACTTCCTTTACCTCCTCCTCTCCACCATTAAATCGGCCATGCTTTTTCTCTCCACTATCCCATTAGCAATTCACCTATCCTCTTGTCTGTTTCATTACTCCCTGATTACACTTGCATTGGGGTTGGAACAATGTGCATGTGGTTGGTGTGGGGAGTGACCTGTTGGATAAAGGGAGTTGCACATGTCTGGCACTCCCTGAAGGTAGTTGCCCTTGGGAGGGATATGCATCATTTGGTTTGCTGCTGGAGCTGTGCAGTGTATAACTAGGTGTCTTCAAGGGAGTTTGGGTGGCAATGTCTCGTCACAGACTGAGGTCCTAATTTCCAAGCCCATTGAGCTAGGGTGCATCAAAAGATAGTAAACTAGTCCCGAGAGTTAAGAGAACAGGATATGTGGGAAGCACTCAGGCTAGCTCCCACAAACAAGAAGAATAACACTAGGCCCACAATAAACTAATCCATGTAACATCTCACATTACCTGCAAGAAATGCCTGGAGATGCAGCAGGTTCGCTGAATATTGTGCAATGGCACCTTGCAAGGAAGAACAATTGCTAAACAAGGGCTCCTCCCTAAGCAGTTCCTAAGAAGTGAAAGGTCCACTAATCCACTAATGAGAACTGTAAATGGTTAGGGTACGAACCCTTCCCCTCAAAGTCCTCCTTTGCTGATACTGCCATTAACACCAGAGGACTCTGCAGGGGGTAGCTTAGTCAGTGAGATTTGGGGGGGGGGGGAGGGGGGCGTTGAAACTAACATTTCCCAACTAAAAAGCAGCGGACTGCAGGGGGAAGGAGGTGAAAGGTATAAGGTTCAGGTTACACTGTTTCCATAAGGCATTCGGTCAGTGCTGATTTGCATTAGGTGGGCCTCTGTTTAGAGTGGCAAAGTGGGCTCCCTCAAGCGATTGCCCCCGGTTTAGACGTTTTTGCAAGCATTTATTCCATCACCTTTTGGGTGTTTTTTTGCCAGTGGTATGCTTGGAAACTTGAGACTGGCACAGCTTTCAAAGCCTACTACTGTCAATATGTAGCTATGCTATGCCTGCATACCTCTACAGCTCGAACATTGTCACGTAAATTCTTCTCCTTTGGTTGCTTTCCTTTCCAAAATGTTTTATATTCCAATCGTTCTTTACATGTTTTTTAATATATGCCTTTGGGCCATCAGTTAATGTCAGAAATGTTTATCATGTATCAATTGATTTAAGCTTTTTATATATGCAATGGCAGTCACTAATAACATGGGATAACCCCTCTTGTTAAGATGTAGAATACTTAGCCACTGTCGAATATTGCCTGCATCATTTTTAGTACTAGAACTGTCAAAAGGGAGCACAGTCAATGCTGAGCTGGAAAACCATGTACAAACCTGGACCTGCACCCTTGGCTCTATGATGACATTTTATTTTAACATCTGCTATTTATTATTGTATAAAATGTATTTGTACTATTTTATGTGCTTTTATGGCCATATTGGCCGAAATAAAGCTTTCTTTGACTGACTGACTGACTGATATCAAATAACTTCCCGTTGACACAATGACATCACAGGAAGTGACATCATATGCTCTTACACTGAATCCTCCCAAGAAGTGATGTCCCATGATTTTAAACCCAATGATACTGCAATAACTGACACAGCTGAAGTTAAGAAACTCTTAAGTGCACAGTTATATATTAACACAATTTACTAACACAGATGAATATAAATGTTATATGCCATCTATATTTTAAATAGGGTACTGACATGATAGAAACATTACATGTTCCTATTTTTTCATTGGAGAAAAATGTATGTCCTTTTTTAGAAGAGGAAAATATAGTGCCAATGAAACACAAAATAGCACTGGACAGCCAAATTATTTGCATCTCCAACTCATCAATAAATAGTTTAACTTTCACATACTGTTGGAAGCCAGGTCCCCGTCCCGCACCACTGTCACCAAATGCGAGACCCGGGACTCCTCACTCAACTTTAGGCCAAGAAAGGACACCGTTTGAGATAGCCCTGCTCACCCCCTTAGTAGCTTGGCACGAGCAGCCAGGCCTATCTTCAAGGCACAAGTGTACAGTATGTGCAACCATGCACACAGCAACCCACTGGGGACACCACAAATGGAATCCACACGAGTTTGATAAAACGAATATAAACTTTATATAAAAAGGTATACGATCAGACCACACGATATAAAAGCCAACATATAATAACGGGTAATATGCGTTCCGGCTAACTGGTAGGTTCAAATTCCAACCACCGCTTTCCAAACGCTATGCTGGTCGTAATGCTAGAATCACACACATTGCAATGGACAAACAATGATGCACTGCGTAACAATACAATCCTGTGCTGGGCAAAGGAGAAATAATACAAGGCGTAACGATACACCCCGGTACCTTGCAATGGGAGAAATAATGCAATGAGTACCGCTAAAATCATGTACTGCGCAATGAAGGAATAATGCAATGCGTCACACCCCAATCACGTACGTTGCAATGAAGAAATAATGCAATGCGCACCTCTACAATCATGTACTTTGCAATTAAGGAATACTGCAATATGTAGCTACAATCATGTACTTTGCAATGAAGAAATAATGCAATGCGGGCCGCTACAATCCTGTACTTTGCAATGGAGAAATAATGCAATGGGTAGCGCTACAATTGTGTACTTCGTTATGCAAAAATAATGTCAGGCGTCCTAAGACAGTCTGGCAATGTGTATTAGGACAATCAGCCTCTTCGATAACAGTTGCCCCCCACACGTATCAACCATGACATAGAGTACAGCTTCTCACTCTAGCCCCAGTACTGCCACTCCTTTGGTCAGTACGGGCACAACTCTGAGCCAAAGCAAAGGCTCACGTCGCCAGAAGGACTGAGACGCTGAGAGAATGTCCCTCCGAGCCTGCACCCCGCCCCGGTAGTGATCCACGGTACCTGGGGGTGCGACCCCACTCTCCTCTCCTTCTTCAGCGAACTGGGCCTTCCATGTAGGACTTTCTCAATGGGCCTCAGCAGCTCGACCTGGAAGCTCATCTCCTCTGAGGCTGCCGGTCCAGGCCTCGACTGTTAGGAAGATCTCAGGAGGCCGCAGGGCACACGTACCTTACGCCCCTGAGATTATGTTACTCTGGGTGCACGTTCACCACAGCACCCTCCGGGTCTCCTCTGGCATGAAGCTACACACACAACACTGATAGGACTTCACTTAGACTCCGAGTGCATGTTCACCAGGCACTCCTTCCTGTGGTCTCAGTTGGTACCAAGACACGCACACCTCGCTGCAGAGACTCACTTCCTTCCGGTGCACACAATGATTCGCCGATCACCTCCACAGTCCCAGGTTGCACCAAAGCACGCACACTGCTTCACTGAGACTTACTCCAACTCCAGTGCCCCAATATCCAGTAGCTCTTCACCAACGCCTTTGGCCGCACCACGACACGCTCACGGTGTCCGAGCCTCACTTTTTCTCCGGTGCACTTGATGACCAGGCGCTCTTCACCAGCGCCTACGGTGCACCCCGAAACACACTCTGCACGTCCGAGACTCTATCCACTCCCGATATACACGTTGACCAGGCGCTCCTCACCAACGCCTCCTGTGCACCACGACACGCGCCCAGCGTGTCCGAGTCTCACATCAACTCCGATGCACACGTTGACCAGTTGCTCTTCACCAGCGATTGTGATGCACGACAACCCGCACCCAGCATGTCCGAGTCTCACTTCACCTCCGTGTGTCCAAGATCACGGGGCACACCTTCCGAGGGTCTCAAGCTGCCACAACACGTGCCCACTGTGTCACTTGAAACGTCTCCGGAAACTTTTATGTTCCTGTGTTTCCAAACAGGGAGCCAGCTCACCTCAGGCCCTTGGGGTAACAAGACACAGCACAAAGCACAGTCTTCTTCAAGCAAGGGGACCCAGCACACACAGCACAGTCTTCCTTGGTTAAAACAGCAAACTGCAGAACAGCCCCAGATCCCGAAGCAAAGGTCAGTCCTTCCCCAGCAGTCTCTTCAGTTGTTCCTTCCTTAGCAGAGGTTCCTCTTGACCACGAAATGGGTCTAAACCTTTTCAGTTTCAATCCATTTCTATTCCAACGTTCAGGGGTCTCAGCTCTCATAGTTATACCCCTAAATATGTTTGAAGTTCGTTTGTGCTCAGAGGTCCCTGACCCCTGCCTAAATCAGTTCTGGGTGTCTCCCTCTCAGTGTCACCTCTCTCCCTTTGATAATGGGGGTCTGGAACTTAATCACTCAGCAGGAGACAGGTCAATTGTTTTATAGCAGCAACCCAGGCCTCTTCACCTCCCGGGGCTTCTCCAGCGCCTTCTCTCCAGATGCCGGTCATCCTGGTGCCATCTCAACCCCTCTCTGGGTCAAGAGCTCCCCTAGCTCCTCTCACCTCTCAGATCCAGACAGTCAATCCACATTCAGCAGAGACACACAGAAATGCCTAAAGGACAAAACTTTGCCACTTTCTAAAAGAGTGGTTTCTGAACGCACAGTGACAAAACCACCTTCATAGAAAGATGTGTTATGACATTGTGAGTTCACACATACTAAACGTCACCTCTCCAGTTTAAACCTATGGGAAGCTAGACTAACAAACACAATATCCAGCCTCCCCCATTCTGTCCTATGGGCAGGATGGCCTTTCACCAGTGAAAACTAAATGGAGTGCTTTTCACTGTCAGGACATAACACACACCTCAGTATATGTCCTGCCTTTTACTTACACTGCACCCTGCCCAGGGGTTACCTGGGACCTACCACAGGGGTGCCCAATGTGTATGCAAAAGGGAAAGTAAGGCCTGACAAGTGGCTTCACTTGTCAGGACAACATGCTAACTTAGCAAACTGCGCGCAGGCCCTACACTGCAGGCCTGAGTTCCCTTCTCGCTCACCTTTGCATAATAGCCCTGGCACACACAGTGCACATCACTAGGGACTTTACTAGTAAGGCAAACATACCAATCATGGCCAACCAATTACCATTACACTTTACATAGGGAACACTTATACGTTGACACTGATCATCAGTGGAAAAGTACCCAAAGCATCTAAATTGGCAACTCTATGTCAGGAAAATGGTCTAGGGGGAAAGCAAAACGTTTAGGGAACTTTAGCCCAAAAGGCCAAGTCCTACAAATACCTTAAGCATAAATTAAATTGGAAAATTACAGAGAGACATACAAAAAGATTTAAAAACATTAATGGTTCCGTTCACCTGTATCTTTATGTAGACCAATGTGAGCAATGTTATTGAGATAAATTATTCCTTAGCATTGTTAATGCATTTTGATTAACATCACTTGCAAGGAAATATGTCTCACTAGGTCACATAGATGACGTTGTTAGTCAAACACATAATTTTCTATAAGTTCACAAGAATAAAAATCGGAACTTCTTGCTTAAACATATGTATTTTTATTCAATTTATAACATTTAATTCAACAGAGAATACATTGAACTGTTTTAGACTAATTTGCGATTTTAGACTAATTTGTTTTACCGAGCTAGGAGCTGAATACCTGTGTTTGTAGCTGGAGGTGCAAAAAGTAAAAAGTGTGATTCTGTTCTTGGCATTGCTTTTGCCACCTCTGAGGCTGAGGGTCACAAAGGCAGTGCTGGGGGTCACAAGGCACAAGCTAGTGGTTGCAGCTGCAGCCCCTGAATGACGTCAGTGCAGGTATAACCATAATGTCATTAAGAATAGCCACTGTATGTCATGGATGGACCACCTTATACCAGCTTAGCCAGACTGTTGGCAACAATCCCACACAATCTGCCAAGGTTGGGCTTTAGAGAAAGCTTTTATTAAAATGCAAAATAATATAGTTAAAGAGACGTAAAATGTTAACGTGCAAATTGATATTGAACTGATACGACATTTAAATGTGCAAAACTGTAATAGAAATATATTTATAACTATATCTATTAGCACTAGGCCTCAAGATGTTTAAAGCAAGCTTAATTGTTCAAGCAGCAAAGTTAAATGTGCTGGGACATGCACTAAATAATTAAAATTGACCTTACCCTGACATTTGTTTTTGAAGATACACATTATATAGCAAGAATGCTTTTGAATATATAACATTTCGAAATGGCTTGCTAGAAACACCCTATCATTGAATAGAATGACTCCATGCTATTTCACATGCTAAATACCATGCATGAATAGAAAATGTTGATCTTTTAACTTAATTTTCATTGTTTTATAATAAAGAAATGTGGTGCTGAAAACTAATTTTCGCAGCAGATGTTTCTAATTTGCATAGCCTATTGTTTAGTATAACATGTAGTTGTTTCATTAGAAGGTTAAGAATGTTCTCATACCCATGAGAAAGGAGGTTCAAGAATAAAAAGGCCTCATATGTAGACATACTTTAAAATAGTTTCATCCTTCAAGATGATTCTTAGGGAACCCATTGTGTGTATATGTGGAAGGAATGGGACAAGACTGTTCTCTAGAAGAATCAAAAGATGATTGGACGAGAGGAGGTGAAGAAGCAACATGAACAGCAACCTTTCTTTCGTTTCAGTTTATATTAGTACATGTTCCTAGAGTAGGTCAACTCTTTTTCCAAATGGTGTTTTTCCTAGACGCTTGCTACTTGTCTGCACTGAAGCTGAATGCTAATGGCTTAATGCATATGGTTGATTTGCTGACCCCTCCCTTCCCTACCTAATCTTTTTAATGCAGTTTCTACTGCTACTGCATGATTACTTTTATTCATTTATTGAGGCTCATTGAGGTGGTAAACCTCTATTTATGGGAAGTTTAGCCATTATTGACTGATTGAATTTCAGCTTTATGCTCTATTTCACTTTTGCCTCTCGAACTTAGGGGCATATTAGCAAGTAATGGCGATAATTATCGCCTGCTGCAAGTATCACAATATTTTGTATCGCTAACTTTTCTTGCTCATTTTCGCAATATTATCGTCGTTTTATCAACACGTCGATAACATGCGAGAGGGGCTCTGAAAGGACGCGAAAAGTACCGGTAACGCACAATAGCTATTCATGCGATAGCATGGGGTCAGTGCGTTAGCAGTGCGTTAGCGGGGATAATATTCTAGCTAACATCTCATGATGCCTAAAAACCCCCTTAAACCCCCTGTATGAGACGATCAGTGGCCCAATGGCCTCGCATGACAAACAGTTGAAAAGGTGTGATAATGTGAAATGCCGGATGGTGTCATCTGATGTTGTACTGCACTGTACCCCTTCTCACAACACAACGGCACCTTTGGACATGGTAAGGGTCTACTAATATGACATGACCTCTACCTCTGTGGCTCCTGAGATGGTGATCTGGGCTACTGTCCCTCATGTTACACCATGTATCACCATGTTTAGTCAGTATTTTATCAGGTGTTAGAATCGTGCGCTCATCGGGCCTTAGCGCAACTTTTTCTATCGCGGGACAACCTTGGTAATACAGGGAAGTTGCGACTTTTAGAGTGTTATTTTGGTTGGGAACGCCTACCTTGCATGCCATTAGCGATAAATATCGCTGGCATGCAAGGCGATAGAAAAAGCGTCAGCTATCTCCTAGAAGTTGGAGCTAACGCATGTTAATGCAGGCTTGCTGATAGGGCGATAAAAATATCGCCGCTTTCTCTGCAAAAAGTGCCGCTAAAGCGGCGTTATGGCCCTTGATAATATGCCCCTTGGACTGTTCATGAGTTCCTGCTAACACTGTTTTTGCCCCATTCTCTAGAATAGGGAATTCTTGCCTTTATGAAATATGCTAGATGCAGTAATTGCTACGATTGCTGTAACCATCTCTTTTACGATCAATTGTGTAATTTGACTGATACCTAAACTAACTGTAAAAAAAGAAAAAGAAAACTTACTAAACTTTTTAAAGGAAAATAAAACCCTTAAAATTTACACCTAACGCGTTATCGACTGAATTTATAAATAATATTGAGATTATAATCTATGTGATGTATAGCTCCTGATCTTCTTATAAACCACAGCAAATGTCTGTCACAGAAGAAAAGGGAAACACCATGAGTGAGGATTAACCCAGGATTTTAAACTATCTTATTTAAATTGATTACCGCTCCAGCAGGCTCATGACCCCACTTTCCACTCCACCCCAATTCATCATAATGCTTTTGTGAAACAAACATTTCACCTATGCACAGGTGCACAGCAATTTGTCAGGCTAAGAGATACGTTGTCAGCCCAATTACAATTTCTTTCCTTTCACACCCACTCTAATTTATTCACTCTTACACACAGTTGCTCACACTCATTCACTCTCATTGTTACTAGCTCGTTATTCCTGGCATAGGGGTTCCTCTTTTGAGAGAATGTGAATGCTCATGACACAATTGTGACTATGCAAATCGCAAAGCTAGCCCTCCCACAATGTACCCAACCTTCATCTATTGTAGTCATTAGTACCTTAATTTGTGCTATCCATATCATATTGTGAGTGAAAATCCCTGGCCATCTCTGGTATTTGATGATAAATAAGCAATAACGGCAGAATTTGTCTATGTCTAACGTAGTACATGTGCCACCTTGCTGAAAATTTCAAAATGCCGTTTGGGAATCAAACATGTATTTACTAAAAATATAAAACCTAGGGGCAGATTTATGTTTGACTTGCGCCTCATTTACGCCGCCGTTGCGTCACTTTTGTGACGCAGCAGCGGCGCAAATCCTGCGCCATGGTGCGGGGTATTTACAACGTGACGCATCTGGGAGATGCGTCACGTTGTAAAGCCCTGCGCCACATGTAGGCGTTCCAGGGCAGGTGGAGGCGTTCCGGCGCAGGAACGCCTCCTAAAAGTGGCTGAGTGAAATCTACAAGATTTCACTCAGTCACTTTTGAGCCCATGCTGCGTCAAAACCCTGCGCCTGCTTGAAGCAGGCGTAAGGATTGACGCAGCATTGTGAAGATAGGGCCCCCCAGAGCATTGCTGGAGCTGCGTCGCGCCTGCGACGCAACTCCAGCAATGCGTCACTTTTACGGCACAGATGCGTGACGCATCTGTGCCATTTTTGCCCCATGGTGCGCCGCATTATAAATGCGGCGCATCCATGGTGGCGGAGCTGGGGCGCACAATAACTGGCGCATCCCTGCTGATATGCAGGGATGCGTCAGTTATTATAAATATGCCCCTTAGTATTTTAGGACAGAATACTGTATTTTCATGAAAATGACAAGCTTCTGTTTGCAAATTGGACCTATGCACGCAAAATGATAATTCTGTGATTCACATTAAAATGTCTTTATTTACAAAATCTGACAAGTTGTTGTCTCAGACAAAATGGTTGCATTTATCAAATATATTTAAAACTGGCATTTGAGGGACAATTCAGACTGAGTGTCAGGAAGCTTATTGTTGATTTGTGTCTATCATATTAGCACTGCTACTGTCTGCGGCCTTGATACGCACAATAGGTGTAACCTGTCTGATCCTGTAAGTTCTATGTAATTGAGCAGTCACGTTGCTGTAAGAACCTATTGGATTGTCTAGCTCTCTTGCCTTTAGCCTGTGATTCAGAGATTGGTATTACATTTGTTTTGCCACTCTGTCCCTCCCAAAGAGAAACTCAGTTATAATAGTTGACTGAGAACCTACACTAAAGAGAAACCACAAAACTTTTGGATTCTTAAATTCTGAAGTATAACAAATATATGTGAAAACTGTGATAGAAAATGTGTTATTTGGCTATATTTTGCAATTCATTCTCTGGAGGAGAACCTCTTTCCCTGAACTTCCCTGGAGGAAGACGGACTTGCTTGTTCATAATCGATGCAGGTATGTACTCTTACCCTCCACTTTCAAAGTTACCGACCTGCCACTATCTGTTGGGTCCGTACCTAGTTTACTGCACTAATACTCTAACTTTTACCTCCCCAGAGGAGAGGACAACAGCAACGGCTGCTGCTAAAATATAATAGTGAGACAACGTGTGGGGAAATCATTTAAAAAATGTCATTGTTTCATCTCCCACTGCCGGCCGCCTCGGTGCTCCTCTACCAGAAGTCCTGGGCCAGCACAGGCTCCCCACCCAATCCAGACACTGCTCTCATTCTGTGAGAGCTGCACCTGCATTGGTCTGGAAGGGACTGGGAGCTGATGCCTTTTCTCCACCCAGCAGTATAATACAGCTGGGTGGAGAAATTCTTAGTGAGCAGTCTAAGGCGGCCAGCCAAACAGACATGCGCACTTACAAGTGCCCTCCACTCCTCCTCCCAGTCACTTGCTAGTGTTGAGAGAATCGTCTGGCCCGCCCTACACTCTTTATAAACATAAAAACTTGTTTTAATGTTGTTTTATTTTTCATTCTCAGTGGGGTGACACCCGTCTTTCATTGCAGAGGAGCCGCCCCTGGGAGACAACTTGTGCCGTTTGTTCCATACATGAATTTTTCATGTGCTTTGTCCTATATGCCTTGGTCTCTGGGTTAGTACTAGAGGTGGGGATTATTGCAGGTGTTGTGTACATAACACATTCAAAACTAGGGTGGGAAACTCTGCACAACCAATCCTATCGTCCATATGGCAATTCCGGGGGGTTACAAGATTTCCTGGGCGGATCGCCTTAGTAGCAGGGGGGGTGGCGTGGCTATTGTTCATAAAGATGCTTGGGAGGTGACACAGTGCAATAATATCGCACTGGGCCAGGCCGAGCTCCTTGACTTCACCATTGCTTTCTCGGCCCACTCTACCTTAGTTTATAGGCCTCCTGGCTATGCTGGACCTTTCTTAAGCAATCTGGGAGAGTTACTCGTTCCTCGTGCTTTGCGCTTCTCGCAATATCTTTTTCTGGGAGATCTTAATATTCATCTTGACCAACGGGATCTGGGCAATACTCGTGCCTTTTTTGAGGCGGTTGATCAGGCACAGCTTACTCAATGGGTGAGCTCTCCTACCCATTGTGGCGGTCATATTCTGGACACTATTTGCTCTAATTTCCCCATTTCTATTGAAAATCCTCTTCCAGTTTCTTGGTCCGATCACTTTCTGTCCTGTTTTACATGGTCTGTAAGTGACGGGGCTGCCGACCAACAGGTCAGTCCCCCGCTGCCGACAGCCAAAATTGATCCAGGAGCTTTTAGGACCTTATTAAATAACTCTAGGGTCACTCTCCCGACTGACCTGAAAGGGGCATTAGCTTGTTTCCTGGGATGGATTGGGTGAGCTGTGGATAGCCTCTCTCCTCCATCCTGTCACCGGCGCCTTAGAGTTTCCCCTTCGAAATCCTGGTTTTCTACCGATCTGAAGCTGCTCAAACAGCACTGCATAAAGCTTGAACGTTGCTGGCGAATGGACTTTTGTTCAGCAGCCAAGAAGGCATTGAGAGACGCCCAGAAGGTCTATTACCAGGCCATTCGTAAGGCCAAAAGCCTCTACTATACCAACCGGATTGAGTCCGCCAGCAATAACTCGAAATTTTTTTTTTCTATTGTCCAGAGTTTTATGGCCCCGGAAGCAATGGCCTCCAAACTCCCAGTTTCTGCGGCTTGGTGTGAAAAGTTATCTAACTTCTTTATGGCCAAGATTCGGACCATCCAGGCGACGTTTGCTTGTCAAAGTCTTTCTCCGGTTGTGGGACCGACCCCTGTTGTTTCATTTTCAGCTTTCTCCCCTGTTAACCTCTCTGAGTCCCTTAAATTATTGGAATCCATAAAGTCCGGGTCTCCTTCAAATCCGTGTCCGTCTAGGCTTTTGGCCTCAATTGCCGAGTCAGTTAGTTTTGAAGTTAATACACTCATTAATCTGTCCCTTACTGAGTCAGTTGTTCCGTGGGAGTGGAAACAAGCAAAAATTATCCCGTTGCTAAAAAAACCTTCCCTGGATGCCGGGAACCCAGCAAATTATCGCCCTATTTCTTTACTCCCGTGTCTGGCTAAAATCTGTGAAAAGGTAGTCAACAGATAGCTTACTGATTTTGTTGAGAGCACTAAGCTACTCCATCCTGCACAATCAGGTCTTAGAGCTACCTACAGTACGGAGTCTGCCTTAGTTGAGGTTTCAGAGGCTATTCGTGAGTGTTTGGATTCAGGGGGGAGTGCAGCCCTTATTTTGTTAGATCTGTCGGCTGCATTCGACACTGTCCCTCATGCTTTGTTGTTGTCTCGGCTAGCTGAGATTGGTATTACAGGTCATGCCTGGAAGTGGCTGGAATCTTTCCTTACACAGCGGTCACAACAGGTCTGGCTCCCGCCTTTCTCGTCTCTCTCTCAGCCTGTCTCCATTGGCGTTCCTCAGGGGTCCTCGTTGAGCCCCCTGCTCTTCAATATATACGTTACTTCTTTGGTTCAATTGGCAGAGGAATGTGGTGGTAAGGTCATTGCCTATGCCGACGACACTCAGCTCCTGTTTACGTGGGGCAAATCTGATTTTTCCACCCTCAGAGTGCAAGAGTGTCTGACTGCCATTTTCCAATGGCTATCTGCCGCTCAATTGAAATGCAATAAGGATAAGACAGAAATCCTCCTATATGGTAAATTCCCCCCTCATTTCAGGGATTCTCTATGGCCCCCTGCCTATCCATCACCCTCATGTACGGGTCTCCCAGTTAAAAACTTGGGGGTCTGGTTTGACGAGCGGCTGTCTTTCCTGACCCAGATCAAAAAACTCTCAGGCTGCTGCTTCAGCATACTAAGATCTCTTAGGAAGTTTTTACCTTTGTTACCGAGATCAGCCAAAGAAACAGTGGTCCGGGCTCTTATTCTCTCCCGTCTTGATTATGCCAATGAATTATACATTGGTCTTCCTGACTATTTGCTGAAAAAATTGCAGGTAGTTCAGAATGCGGCAGCCCGGCTGGTGTTTAACATTCCTATCAGAAATTGTATTGCTCACCTGTTACGCTCGTTGCACTGGCTTCCTGTCAAGAAACGTGTCGAATTTAAGGCTCTGGTTCTTGCGCATCGCGCTTTATATGATGGAGGTCCTTTTTATCTTAGAATGCGTTTGTCCTTCTACCAGCCTTCCAGGCTTCTGAGATCATCATCTCAGCTTCTTGCCTCTATGCCATGCGTACGTCTCCAACGTATGGGGGGTAGATCTCTTGCCTTTAGGGCAGCCACTCTGTGGAATGCGCTGCCTTTTTCTATGCGCGCTACTCAAGACTCTAATCACTTCAAGAAGCACCTCAAAACTCTCCTGTTTTAACTGCCTTTCTCTGCCTTCCCTCTAAGCTCGCGCCAGGACACTCCTAGGAGTAGCTGTGCGCGCTATAAAACACACTAACTTAACATAACAACCCTCTGAAAGCCCAGTTCTTTCAATTTCTTTCTCCACAATTCAGGCCTTCCATATCTTGTGGGGCCAAACTGTCCACATGGGAGTATCATGGCAGAGACTCCTCTTTGTTGCTGAGCTGAGAAACCTGCAAACCTTCAATATAATACAAACAGAGAAGAAATCCAACCCTCCCTCTTGTAAGATGCACAAGGTGAATTTGGCTCGTCTCTGGTGGTAATTTATGTTTTCGACTAAGTGGTTTTTAAGACACCAATTATTAGCTGATTGTGGTTTTTGCCATCTGCTACATCTATATTGCACATTTTAGTTGCTTTCAGTAGACATTAGAACTTGTCAGTCGGTTATAATCGTTTAATGGTGTCTATTGGGTTTAATCGGTATTTTCTTTAATGATCACAATTTCTCGCTTTCCAATCTCTGAACACATTTAGTTAACAGCACAAAAATGCATATGTTGCACCTGGACCAAGCTCTAGCACACATTTCTGGTTCTCAATCTGTTAATATCCTACATTTTACTTTATGCCCAATACCTGGCGGTGTGCCACTTTCCAATCACTTAAAGCAGCTTTACGCTTATTTTTTTTTATTGAAGTAATTAAACATATTTATTGCAAATGCCATCATTGTATGCTGTTACTGTCGAAAATAATATTGTTAGGTATTAATTAAGTTATGTATTTCAAAATGTAATTGCCACGTTAAATAAAGATCTATAATATTTTAACAGAAAAGAATAATCCTAATCATAGACAAACACAAACAACCTTTGACGCATTCATTAGATTATCATCCTCAAGCAATTCTAACTAATGCATTTAATATGATTTTTAACCAAATGCAGATTTTACTTTAAGCATTTTTTAATAAATCATGAAGGTGCTATCAAAGGCAACAAACTGACTGTATGGAACAGCTGACTGCCCTTTCCAGCTGGCCGTATTGTGAATCACAGAAAATTGCACAGGTTCGTTCCTGAATATGTAATGCAAATAGCATGCCATTGCAAAGTTTTCTTCCACACTTTGTAACATGCCACATAATAGTATACCTGTACCTGTTCATTCCACCCTGGATATCACATGCCACATAACATCACACGTGGTCTAAGCACTAAAACGTTTGCCTAGGAAATTTAAGACCATGGTCCATCCAATTTTATTTTTGAATGTTGACTTTACTGTGATTCACGTTCAGCTCCCTATGCATGCAATTGCAAAAATGTGTGATGAAAATATACATCTGCACAGTGTGCTGTTCATCACCGCCTCGTTTATATGTTCCCAAGCCACAACCCATCACCTCAGAGATTCTGAAATCCTCTCAAGTGAGCCCTCAGACTGTACTGTTCTGTGCACAGTGTGTTATGCTTGAGATGTCCCTTCTAATTTAGATATTTAGAAATGTTCTCTGTAAAGCTTTCCACTGACCCTCCTTACAACTAGCTCTGAGCTATTTCAAGTAGCTAACCAAAATGTCACAGGCTCCTCTACGTGGTAAGTTATATTGCATTGCACAGCTCTTTCCAGACTGTGTACATTAAGGAACAATATTTTGAACATGTTTCTTCTAGTCGTTATAATGTAAGTCACGTAACACTGCATTCGTTCATTAACACTTCACTGGTTCCTTCCTACCTGTATAATGTCACTTGTGTAGCACTGAACCTAGTTCCTATGCACTGTGTAATGTAGGTCCTTTCCTGGATTTCTTACAAACTGTTTGAAAAAATATATATATATTTATACCAGGATTCCCTACAGACTGTACACTGTCAGCTCAATAACAATGTACAGGTTTCTTATAAACTCACAGTGCAAGTGGCAGAATATTGTATAAAAGGTTCCTTATATATTTATAATGTAGGTACAAAAATATTGCATTGCATTACAGAGCTTTACGAGAGACTGCATAATGTCAGTTATTTTTATTGTTAGTCTCAGTGCACTGCACAGATTCATGCTATACTGTATACTGTAAGGCTGACCTTACAAATGTTCCTGAATGACTGGACATTGTAATGTAAGTTACATAACACTGTACTGGTTCATTTTAAAGCGTACACTATACGCCTCATAATACGTCCAGTCAGGGCTTTAAGTGGGCCAGGTCTTGCCGGTGATCAGCACCGGCAGTTCTAAAAAGCAGATGCTGAGACGGGTCTCTATCGGGCTCTCCATGTTTGCCCTTGGGGTGAAAAAAAATCTTAACTCTGCAGCAGTAGCACCCATCACTGCCTTTGATGTAACTTTGAAGAGACTCGTTATAGGTCTTTCACAGTCCCATCATTTCAGAACTGAAGCATTTTCAGTATTCTATTCAACAAAGCCATAGTTGTGGCTTAATTTTCTTACACAACAACCTTTGGCAAAGCCAATTGCCCTGACTTCTTGTAAGTGTTGTTACTTGTTGTAATATATATCTGTATGGCCGAATCAGCAAAATAGTCATCAAGCAGCACACTATGCTAACCATAGATTTTAAGCATGCATATTGTTAAGCACAACCTTAATTTCATACGCCACGCCCCTTTGAGAGACCACCTTGTTTTGTCATTACACTTAAAGCCCTGGGTACAGTTCCACTGAGGCTCTACCATGTTAGACCTACATCATCACACAGGTTCTTTCTAGCCTGTTATGTTTGAAGCGTTCTTTGTAGACTGTCTAAAATAAGCTCTTTTACTTTGCGTGGGCTCTTAGGGAGGGAGGGGGGTAAGCCAGACCGAGACCCATTTTGTGTGTGAAAGAGGCCGCTTTATTGAAACAGGTGCATATTACAAAATAACCAACTGGCAAACTGCTTACAAAACTAAAACCTCGCTACACATCAAATAACTGACCCCTGATCCCCCCGCCCCTAACATCCCCTCAAACGTTCCCCCACCCTGGCATTAACATAACAACATTACACAGTATTGCAGTTAAAACTTTTCCCTCCAATAAGAGCACATTCCCTACCTGCCTTCCTGCAACTGTAACTAACAAATGTCTACCCTGAACCTTAGACTGCCTACATACCCTTTCCCTGCCCCTGCTCACATACTTCCAATACTTAACCAAAAACCTCTGCCAACCCTAGCCAACATTTCAAAACCCTGCTCGCACCTGTTCCAAGCGACAACATCCATAAGACCCCTTATGTACCTGTCTTCACAAACCTGGCTCAAAAACCCCAATACATTCTTTAAAAAGAGGGGTGGGAGGACGGGAAACAATGTTTATACTACACTACCCTGCTACCAGCCACCAGGTCACCATAACCTAAAATGCTGGCTGGCAGCAACACTCAGAGGATTATATAAAAGTTGGGCTACTTGGGCTATAATTGGGCTATGAACTAAAAGCCCCAAAACTTAAAAAAATGGCCGGCCCGGACCAGCCCTGCCCCTTCCAATCTGCCCAGGCGGCTACCTCCTAAACCCCCCCTGGGAGGGAGGGGGACAAGCCAAACCGAGACCCTTTTTGTTTGTGAAAAAGGCAGCTTTATTGAAACAGGTGCATATTACAAAATAACCAACTGGCAAACTGCCGTGCAAAACCAAAACCTCGCTATATATCAAATAACTGACCCCTGACTCCCCCGCCCCTATGATCCCCTCAAACGTTTCCCCACCCTGGCATTAACATAACAACAACATCACACAGTATTGCAGTTAAAACTTTTCCCTCCACTAAAACCACATTCCCTACCTGCCTTCCTGCAACTGTAACTAACAAACGTGTACCTTGAAATTTAGACTTACTACCTACCCTTTCCCTGCCCCTGCTCACAAACTTCCAATACTTAACCAAAAACCTCTACCAACCCTGGCCAACATTTCAAAACCCCACCACCCAGGACAAAGGGGAAAGGTCGCCTATTGACTATCCCCCTTTTTTCTGCCCCCCTTCCTAGTAGGTATCTTACCTTCCTGAATGGCTCTGGACATTTAGGGTCCTGGCTAACACCTCCCAAATCTCCAAAAGGTAAAGGTCCATGCCCAGCCTTGACAGGTGAACTTCGTCCCCTCTAAAAAAACTCCACTGAGTCAAAACAAATGTTCCTATGTACAATCCTGCCAAAACCAAAATCCCTACAAAACTGAGCCATATCGGTGTTAAGTTTCCTCCTGGCCCTGTTTACTGCTCCTGGGTTAACTGCCCCATGCCTAACACGGTGGCTGACAAACTCGGTCCATACCATAAAACATCCTGCCCAAAGTTTCTTGATCAGTGCTAAGTCCCTCTTCATGCTTCTCATCAGCACTATGCCCTTCTCCTTACACAAGTCGTTTTACCCGAGGTTTAAGACCAAAATGCCCAGACACCTACCCCCAACCAATAAACCATTAAGACACAGAAGCAGCTCCCTCCAAAGCATGCCCCCTTTTCCCTTCCAGGACACTTTAAACAATTTTTCATCAAATCCTAAATTCTGTCCAAAATTACTCTTCTGTACTTGATATTAAGCCCCATTCACAAAGGAGTGCCCCACTACCCAGATTGTCATCCCCACCGAAAGGGAACGGCCACCGAACCTGTCACGAGAAAAACTGTGTGAACTCATGCATTGTTAACAACTGTGCCAATCCCTTTATAATTGCTGCGTAGACAGTGCCTATACCAGTCAGAGGACCACCTCCCCAATCGCATAATATCACCCTGCTCCCACCCCCTATTGCTTGCTTCAGATGCAGCCCGATCCGAAAAGAGTGTGTCCCAAAGCCTGCACCGTTAATGCCCATTTCTTTTAACCCCTTCCTCAGCAGCTGAAAGGCTGTGACTCTTTTCCCGATTGCATGCGCGAAAACTGGCCCACCATACCCCTGAATGCTGTCCATCAACGTGCTCCCCATCTGAACGGGCAAGTACACGTAGGCCATGGTCCCTGCAATGATACCCATTTTTCCAAGAGCTTCTGATCAGTCTTAGACTTCTTTAACCAGATATGTCCTCCCGCATTGCGTGAAACCACATCCTCCCACCCAATACCCCCACCTTTTTATCCCCAGCAACTCTGAAACCCTAAATGCTCCAAAAAACATCCACACCATCAATGTGAAAAGCAGACATGTCTCAAACCCATCTGCGCAGATTTTAGGCAATATCCGTATCACTCTGCCCAGCAGCTGCCACAACAGGGGTTTCCTGGCTGGTTTCAACTGGCCGCGCTCCCTGGCCCACCCTTCCAACATTCTTGCTCCCAATTCCCCTGCTGACGGCGAGTATCCTCATAGTAGTTTGCCCATGAAAGCAATACCTGCTAACTTTCCTGCAATCAAAACCCTGGATAAGCCTTTCTCAATCATATCCAAATTAAACTGAAAAACGTATTTCCCTCTCTGAACCTTATTAACACTGCTGGTCACCCGACAGCAAAAACTCTTTCCATGCTAAATTATAAGCTATCCTAGTAGACTTAGCCAGCGACCCCACCACCAATTGTAGCATTCTGTGTTGCCTACGTACCACAGCTGCTGCGGCTTGCGCATAGGGGTCCTGTAGGTGTCCTTGGCTAGCCCACGCAATCTCCCCCACTGCGAACGAGAGAAAGCATCTGCTATGTCATTGTCCACACCTGGGACGTGCAGTGCTCTGAACACTATGTCATGGCGCAAACATTCTAAGACAAACACTCTCAACAGCTTCAACTCCTGTCCATGCCTTGCTGATTGACAGTGCACAATCTCTACAACTGCCATGTTGTCAATCCTGAAAGTCACCTTCCTATGCGCAAGCTGTCCTCCCCAAAATATCACTACCACAACTAAGGGAACGAAATCCAGAAATGCAATGCTCCTACCCCCTTCTCTCCATTCTGCAGGCCACTGCTCAGTACACCACTTCCCATGCCAAAAAAGGCAGAAACCCTTGCTGCCTGCCGCATCTGAGAATATCTGCCCATCCCATACCAGATCTTCTTCCCTGGCCAATGGAATTCCATTAAAAGACTGTAGAAATATTTGCCACATTCTCAGATCGTCTTTTACTCCTGCCGAAAGTCGAACATGATGATGAGGCAACCTATGTCCTGCCAATTTCCAAGTCTCCTGCAAAAGGTTCTCCCTACTCTCACTACCCTGTAGGTGAAATTGAGATGCCCCAGCAAGACATATATCTCTTTGACTGTCACTTTCTCCCACGACAGCATGTCATTGAGCAAGGTCAACATTTTTTCCTTCTTCTCTTCTGGCAAATGTGCTTGCATTTCCTTGGAGTCAATTTCAATTCCTAGAAAAGACAGTGGCGTGCTAAGGCTGCTCGTCTTTTCCAGGTGCCAATGGCATCCTCAGTTCCTCCGCCAGCTCGTGGTCGATCCCAACTTGGGTGGTCTCACCGCAGGGTCTGACGCCCTTCATGCAACCTGGAAAACATTACTAGAGACATTACTCTTTCCCCCCTGCACCTTCTACATCATCTCTCAATTCGTCCTCCTCAAGGCTTTCTTCATTGAAATCTAGCTCCGCGCGCCATTCACATGACTGCACTTGATGGCCCTTAGCGGGCCCTCGACTCCGCACCTCCGGGGGCACCGACTGCACCCACCTGTAATCTGCTGATTCCTTCATCCATATCCTCCTGCCTTCCCTCTACCCTGCCTGCCGCTGTGGCCTATCAGGTGTTGGGGCCAGCAAGACCGCTCAGTGCCTACATAAGCTGGCCGCGCCGGGATCCTCAGATGGTAAAGGGTACGCCGTGTGAGGCTCCACCCTCCCCTGCCCTCGGCGCGAGTAAGCCGCACCCAGCTCTGCCAAGTCTGCACCTCGACGTTGTTCTTCCCCCTGCAACATAAACGATTGGCCTCTGATACTCTTCCCCAAGCTCTCTTCTCCTCATCTTCCCTACCACTAAAGTGCTCTCCGCCCACGTGCGTCCTACCATGAACAATTCCTCTACCTCCCGGTCACTAAGCCCCTCTTCCTCACCCTCGCTCCATTCCAACCCATCGGGGCCCATGTATGCCTAGGCCTGTGCTGCACCTACCCCCGGGGCCCCACCACTGTGCCTCCCAGTGTCCTTCTTCGTGCTCCCTGTCCCTCCCCTTTTATGACCTATACCTTTCCCTTCTAGGCCTGCTGACCCTCCCTGCGCCAAATAAGCATCCACCTGCCCCAACCTGATGAGACCCCTAACCTTCTCATTCCAGGAGGTGAAATATCCAACCCCTCCCAGGCCTGGCTACTCCCAGTGGCTCCCAGTCCCCCGGCATATCATCCTCCTCTCCCCTACTCCAGTTGGCCCCTGTCCCTACCGCTCCCAAACCAGCCTTCTCCCCACTTCTCTCCCCAAGTGCCCTCTCTCCCCTTAAGTCCTTCTCTTCCTCCCCAGTCGGTCCCACCGATCGCCTGCATACTCCCGGAAGAATAAAGGGGCTCCCCCATCCCAGCAGCTTCACCCTGTTCCAGAAACTCTCTGGGCTCATTCAACTGCCAGGCTCAAACTCCCCGACCCCTTTCAAGGGGCTTTAATCTCTCTAGTCCACTCCCCCCACTCTCCCTGCTCCTCGCGTACCCCTGCTGCCCCGGGGGGCCTCAGCTTCATACAGCCCCAGGCCCCGAGCAGGCAAGGCCTCTATAAAGGCTGCAGACTCCTGAGTGCCAGACTCACTCCTCCTGCCCCTGGGGGCCTCGCCCCTTCGCCAGAGCCTTGGAAAGCGCACGATGTTCTGGCGCATTATTAGCTAACAGGGTCGCTCTCCGAGCATAGGAGCGGCCCCTCCTACTCACCGCTCTGACTTTGATGTGCTTGTAGGATGTGCAGGCCGCGACAGCAGCCGCCACCCTTGCCGAACCTTGCCGCGGAGGGCGCGCAGCCTCCAGCATCAGGAGGTCAAGCCTGCCTGCCTCACTCAGCAGGCGAACTGCCTCAAGCAGACTATAGTCCTGCATGATGAATATAGAAACTAGACTTACAAACTACTGCTAACCTGAATTGTTTTTTATACTACACTACCCTGCTACCAGTCACCAGGTCACTAAAACCTAAAATGGTGGCTGGCAGCAACCCTCAGAGGATTATATAAAAGTTGGGCTACTTGGACTATAATTGGTCTATGAACTAAAAGCCCAAAAACTTGCAAAATGGCTGGTCCTGGCCAGCCCTGCCCCTCCCAATCTGCCTAGGGGGCAGACATCGCCTTGCTCTGCTGCCCCCCAAACCCCCTTTTCTCTTTCGTATTTTGAATAATTCGTAACAGGACGCACAGAGTGCATCCAGCCTGTTTCATGCAAGATCCTTAACACTGTACATTGCCCTTTATTGGTATGGGGAACACTGTTAAGAACTATAATAAGAAATAGCAGAACGTATAATTTTGTATTACTTATTTCATTCATTTGTGAAAATAAGCACCCTTCTTAAAAGTGTTCATGAATCATCAGCATCTTACACATATGTGTGCTCACGTGGGACTTGACATACCAATGAAGGAATTTCAGTTCACTAAAACTCATCCCAGTCTTGGTTTCTTCAAAAACACAGGGAGCACACCGTACCACTCAAACATACATTACATGTCAATGTGTTTTCTCATTAGCTTCAGTTCATCATGTACAGTCCACTCGATGACGTGACGTTATTTATTGGAATGGGGTTGAAGAAAGCGTAGTCCCTTCTCTGTTTTATTAGCGGGATCCAACGAACGCTCTCAGTCATGTTCAAGTCTGAAGGCGTTTACTCATGCGTTCGATTGAGACGGTCGGAGCAATTAATTAAAATGCATGCGTGGCTAATACGGTAAAACTCAATAAAACTCTAAGAGGAATTGCCTTGCACGGATGTGCATGCAAAGCAATTTGAACAAATGTAACACCAGGTCAGGCGGCCTGGCCTCATTTAGTAATGGCGCACCCCTCCTTTATCAATTAGCCACGTTCGAAGACCATCGTAGGCAGGAAGCTGTTAACGAGGGGGACTTTGGATGATTTAAGTGGGTTGGCTCGCGATGCGCACGTGCTGTTTCTTGTATTAAAAAGCTCTTTGTAGGATCTGTTAGAGTACATTGGAAGGTGTAGAATCACCCTTTTATCATTTCCTAAACGGGGCAGGCACGTGCAGTGTTTTTGATGAAATATGGCTCTGTACTATGAGGGTGATTTTCACCCTCTTCTAGTTTTTTAGCCACCTGCAAGATTCCATAAAGAGTGCCCTGAGATCATTCCCTTTGTCCCCTTGTCTGTGGCTTGCATGCTGGTCTGTGGCTCTCTTCTAGGGCTAGTTTAAGCGTCCCACAGCTCTGGTGATTGTTCTGCACACCAAGCACCAGAATCTACAGGTGCTTGATTTACTGCTCCTAGTTTTAGCATTCCACAAAAGCCCTAATATCTTTTTTTCATTCTCTTCTAGCCTTGACTACTTGCGAAGCTTTCTTTGCTCCTTTCCACACTTGTCTGGGCAGGGTCGGTCCTAGGATTGTTGGGGCCCAGGGCAAAAGGGAAGATATGAGGACCCTCTAATTTGCATGCAACATCAGAAGAAGTGACATTACAGAAGGTGACACTACAGAACTAATAATCTTTTTTGACATTGCTGAAGTGACCTAGTGTGGATATCAGTAACATGGATGAAAAAATAAATACTCAAATGAAATAGGTCTGTTTTAAAGCTGGATTACATAAATCACATTGGACGGAAAAGCTAGGCACAGGTCTCATAATGATGGATTTCCTTACTATGTTTTAACTGATTGTTTCCAGATTAGTGCATGATAAAAATTCCAGAGGATTGCAGACAATTAATTGAATTACATAATTATGGTAAAAATTATGCAACATGGTAGAGCGGAATAAAGTTGAGTTCAAATACATGTACCTTTCCATTTTAATTTGAAAGCTGTATACTTCACAGATCAGAACTGAAAAATGGCAGCCCAGTTCTGCAGAAACAAAGCAAAGCATGCATTGTACAGAAGTGCCATGCCTCCATGTGAGGGTACATCAAAGAAGGGTAAAATCACCCCTGTTCTGAAAAGGATGTTGAAAAAGTGAGTTTTTAGAGCTCTCAAGCTTATACTTCATTTGATTTATTCCTTTCATCTGGATCATCTACTGCTGCATTTATAATGGAAAAATGAAAAGGCAAGTCACAGAATTCAAGGAATTAACAGCAGGACGCACTACTTACATGTGGTATAAAGAAGCAACTTGAGACCTCCTCTGGTGCAAGTCTGTCTAGTGAAAGCTACAGTTTTCATATAAATTCCTTTTACTTTGACTGGGATAGAAAGTAGATGATGCACTTACTTTGGAACCATTAGTGAAGCCTGTTGTGAAGTTTAGCCAGTGGATAGCTTTGGCGTGAGTGTGTCTACGCAAGAGTGTGTGTTTGCTGCAGCAGTGTCCCAGTGCTATTTCTTCCTGCTGCTGCGATGAGAGTTTAGGCCTTTGTATCATTTTGACAGAGAAACAATATCAGCAATTAGGTTTAGGTTTGAGACTACTGCAGTACAGCTCAGTTTCTTATCTAGAGACTGGAAGCTGAACCCTTACTCATCCCTGGAGAATTGGTCATATATAATCTCGGAGTCATTAAGAAGGTCTTGCATCATATTAATGTAGGGATTTTACTAAAGGGCACTTGCTGTGATGGTGAACTAAGGGGGCGATTGCTGTGATGGACCCACTGTAGGTAATGCATTATGTGTGTGTCAGCAAGTGGGACTAAAAATAAGGGGTGTGAGACTTTGTTTATGGGAACTTTGCAGAGAGCTGAACTGGTTGACAGAGGTCACAAAGGTGCTTTCCCTGCAGGTCTCATGAAGAGTTAAGCTTCTCTGCCATACACACAAGGCTCTTCATGATTCCAGCCCTATGCTCCTGCGATCTAAGGCAGAGATTTACAAACCTACAAGAAACCTGAGATCAGGAAATCTAGCCTTAGCCAAAACCAAACGAGTCAAAACAGCCAGAGTTCTTGCAGCCTCCCAGTGGAATGTACTACCCCTGGATCTCCACCTCGCTAGCGACTATGTCAGATTCAGACGAAAGCTTAAAACATGGCTCTTCCCAGAGTAAGTGACTCGATCCAATGGATTGCCGCTCCCCACACCACATTAGTAGATAGGCCATGTGACAGTTTCAGCGCAGTGATATCCCTCTGGAGAGGAGTGTTTGTGTTCTACAAATACTGCAAATATTAAATGAGGCACTGAGGATGCACTTTTACACTGTTTATTTTAGACACCTTTCCTATTGCTACAATGAAAATATACATGTGAATCACAGCTCATTGTACCAAACTGCTCTCTCTCGAACCTTATTCTTAAAACAAAACATTCTGGAGTTTACAATTACTAGTGTAACATTCAAGTAGCAGTGTAAAGACATGGCGAATATAAAAATGACACACATAGGTAAGGAAGTAGCCAGAAAATAAAAATACCCCTCACTTTGAGCCAAAGCTCTTATTTCACTAAGCAAGCGAAGCAAGCCACTGCAACCCTCCTCATTAGAGCACTCTTGTCTCCTACATCCAAGCATCTATCCATTCAGTCTTTCATTCTTCCACCCAGTCACTGATATCCACCATTTAACCTTTGCATTCTGTCATCCATTCATTCTTTCACCCATTATTCAGTCTTTCAACATTATGTCCGCCCGTCCATCCGTGTGCCCATCCATATCCAAACCTATCCATTCACCTCCAAACCTATCCATCTATCCTTCCATCATTTCAATCATCCATCCGTCTTTCTACCCTGTCACTCACTCATCCATCCATCCTATTGCTCATCCATGCATCCACTTTCACTCCGTCCTTTCTCTAATCCATCTATACACTTTTCCTTTCACCCATCCTTTCACTTACTCGTCCTTCCATCCGTTCATCCATCCAGTCACCCTTTAATTTCTCAATCCATTCTTGCATTCCTCCAACCTCCCATTCACTCATCTATTCATTCTTTCACTCATCCAACCTTACATCCATCCTTTCACTCATCTATTCATCCTTTTGCTCATCCATCCATCCTTTCACTCATCCATCCTTTCACTCATCCATCCATCCTTCCTTTCGCTCATCCATCCATCCTTTCACCCAGTCATCCATCCATTTACTAATCCATCCACCATTCCACCCATTCAGTCATTAACCATTTCACTCATCTATCCTTTTATGCAGTTATCTAGCCATTCTCTCATCGTCCACTCTTTCACTCATACATCAATTATTTCACGCATCCATTGTTACATTCACCTTTTCACTATTCATTCAACTTTTCACTCATCCTCTCATTCATCCACCCTGTCACTCCATTCATCCTCCATTTCATTCATTCATCCATCCATCCACTCCTTTTCTCAGCAATCCATGGTTTCACTCTACCATCCACTCTTCTACTCATCCATTCAGCATGGGGTTCATGAGTCATTCAGGATGCACAGTGCCTGGATGCTAGGTGACAGTGACATGACATTGTGGTTCTTTTTTTTACAGTTTAAATAGCACAAACTCTGCCCAAGATATAAGGAGCGATTTACACAAGAGCCAATAACATTTTTAAAGGTCAGATTTTTTTCAGGTAGGTTCAGGTTTAATCATTTGTCCAGAATCACAAGATTTAGAGCCGATGCCAGGTCTTGTACCTCGTTCCCTACTTCTATTAAACTACTCCATGTGCTGCAAGGCCCAAGGGAGGGAGATCCATCTCCTGGGCTTCACAGCAATAGTGTAGTACTGAAGCCAAGGTGATAGTCCCCTCTCCCCCTGTCCTGGGCCATGTGGCACTGGATAATGGCTGCAAGGCCCAAAGAAGGGGGCCCCATATCTGGACCTTGAAGCCTGATGCAGGGCTTCAAGGCCAGTGGAACGCACTTGGCTAAACACTGCCCTGCATTCCAGTCCTTTCTGACTGCTCCCTGCTCCCCCAACCCACTTCTCCTTACCTGATAATGACCAACTGGTCCCTGGAACAAAGGGCTCCATCTGTTGCCTGGCAACGCAAGCAGGGTGGGCAGGCAAGGATTCAGGGCAGGTTTTTTAAGAGAGGTGCTGCCCCTCCCATAACGTTGTTAGCGAACACAATTGTTGGCTTTGCTCCTACCCACTTCCCCACCCACTGTTTCCCTTCACGTACCCCCGCATTTCAAGGAATGCCACCATGCTCTTACCAGGGTGGTCAAGACACCTGCATAATTATTTTTATTTTTATATGATTGGTTGAGGGAGGGAGCACTGGATGAGCAGGTGTACTGCCTAATAATGTGGCATTTCACAAAGAAGTGGGGGGACCCATGTTTTTGACCTGGGCGCTGGGCCGTAGGCAGCTGCCCACACACCCCATGCCTAGCGCCGGCCCTGTGTCCACCTTATTTTGCAGCCTGGCCATATTCTACCTATCTCCATCAAGCCTCTTTTCGTCATCTTAATCAATGTTAAATCTGTTATTTGCAGTAAACCATTCTCATCTAAATGAAACACTATCATACCCGGATATCCTTTCTTTTCTTTCATTTCACAAAGTACCCATAGCAGCTGAGACCATGTAGTCCCCCCTCTGCCTGACCATGTCGCATCTACCTTCTTCAAGCACTAATCCCACTGTCACTGTTTTCAGTATGCTTTCCTGCCTCCTTTACTCTAGAATGTTCACATATCCACATCTCCAACACACACTCCTTTTGTCTCCCCTACATTAAAAAATCTAAATATATTCCATTATTCTCTTCATTCTTGCCCCATAGCATCCCTCACATACACCATTCTACTTTGCTGACCTCCATCTACTTAGCCTCATTACCTCTTTTTGTCTAGTCCGGTTCTCACCCCTAGTGTAGAGGAATTAATTCATTCCTAAGTCTCTCTACCCAAATCTAGATTAACCTTTTTCTCCTCTCCTCCTTTCACTCAATTGCTGTTCTGGTGTATGAAAAGACTCTGTCTTGTGTCATCTGCTAAATCTCTCCCCTCACACCCAAGGACGCCCTCTCTCAATCACCATTTTCTTTACCCACTCTGATGAATACAGGCCCCAGCTAGGCCCGCAAAGCACAAGGGTTCGCTCTCCTGTAATGGAATCTATAAGGAAGTTGGCACGGAAACTGCAAAGTACAAAAACAACGTTTATTAACCCTTAAGGGTGGTCCTACAGTCCACACAACACTCTTCAGTATTGCATGGAGTAGCACACAGAACTTGCGTACACAGTCCCCTTTTATACACAACAGAGGGGCTCATAGTGGGTGGATACAACATGAGGTCGAAGAACATTACCGTTTATGGTCATTCTCGATACTGAATCAATACATGGGCGGAGCTAACATACTCTTTGAGCCCGCGAAAACACATGGTCAAGCAAAGCTAATTATAACAGATGTGGTCAAGTCTGGGCATGCGCCAGATGGACAAGAGAGCTATTTATAAACTGTTACTAGGCAGATTACAGGAGCAACTAACACAGAGGTCGGACTCTCCTCGTGACGAACACGTGGCAGCATGTCAATACAAAATGGAGTCCGGACTTCAGTCAACATAACGAAGAAAACACGATCTAGAGGGGAAGCATTAATGTTTTCAGTAAATGCTTAATCACATTCTGCTTTAATTTACAACAGACGACCCTTTCAGCATTTACTGAAGACATCCGGCTTCCAAGAATAATCATCATATATATCAATTATCATCATTCCCTTAACCTCTTTTGCTAGACCCTTCTGGCGAGCAACATCGGCAATGGCTTTCTTATCGGGAATGCAGAATGAAATGCATACAGAACAGCACAATGGTCCACATTGAATACACATACAGAAAAGGAACAGAATTGCTATAATAATACAGAGACCAGTTAGAACCTTCCACCCCCAGGCAGTAACCAACGCCCAAAACCACCCAGAAAAGGACCAAGTGCCGTTTTCTGTGTGGATTTCAGCTGCTATTTTATGCAGCTTGTTAATGGCGTTATAAACGGATGGCGTATGATCAGGAATGAACACACAGCAGCTACTTCCAATAATTTTACAGGCTCCTCCTCGATCAGCTAGCATTACATCTAATACCATACGATTCTGTAATGCAACAATCCTAGTTATTTGTAATTCTTCCGTAAGATTCCCAAGAGCGGCAGCAGTCTGATTTGTCACAGCTTCTACCACTCTTGTCAATCTTCGGATCTTCCTACTATTCAAAGCAGCTCCAACAAAGAAAAACAGTCCTAGGTTAAAATCAATATACTGTTGCAAGCTGGTATCGGTTTGATCCACATCATCAATTGATAGAGTACGTTTATATCTATTTACAGTCACATTATTCAACAGTTTCAAATCCTTATGATATGACGCGGGTGCTAAGAATACAGGAGGTAATAGGAATGATACATAGCATACCCCAGACCACCCAGCCGGCAAACGGTAATAACCTTTATTTCCACATACAAAGTAGGTATTATGGGACGCTAGGAAGGTACTGTTGTTCAACCCGTCAATGTTCAATACGGTTATGCAATCACTGACACCAACAGGGATAAAACCCACACTCTGGACACACAGGTCCGCTTGGGCTTGGGCCACTTGGATCACAAACTTGTCCTTCCCCACAGTGTCTCTGGTGTTCGTGAAGATATAGGGAATGGATTCATTGTCTGGTCGGTACTCTTCCCATTCCCAAATTGTCCCATTTGCTTGCGGATATCCATTTTTGTCCTGATGACATTCCTTATTAAGTCTGAAAAGCAATCGTCCCACTGTCGGTTTCCGAGTGGCAAAAAGCAAAGTGTACCATGCTCTACAAGAGCCATTATGAGAGAAAGGAAGTGGTATGAATGGCGTACCTCCTTTCTTCTGATGGGCTGGCATCATCCCACATATCCAACAGTTCGTAGCATTCGTAGCAACGTGGGTATGATGCAGCATCTGAATGAAAGTGTTATTCAAATAGGACTGTCGATGCTTCAACTCTTGATACGGTAATGTATAAAAGTAGTGCTCCGCAGGCACTGGAGTCGTCAACACAAGTGTTTTCCGAGCAGGAGTTACCTCCTCCACAAACCATGTGGTTATACCAACGATAGCTACTGTTAGCATGAACCCCAACGCACAAAGAATTTTCTTCTTCTCCATGTCAAAGGAAACAATACCCTGATATCTTCCTGAAACTAAAAAGGTCTGTCAGAACTCTTCCCCTTGGGCAGCGGTTGATTTCTTCACCAGCGGGCCAAGACGGGTGTCGCTACACTAATGCAGGGCTGATCCCCCCCCCTTGCCTCATCGGCTCTCCGTTTCACTAACCCAAGGGCCGTTCTGACAGTATGTCCCGGTACTGGAAACCTCACTTCCTTGGTCGCAGATGATATCGCCTTCCTCCAGAAGTCGTGTGGTCCGGAAAAAGCTCCTCAGTGTCGTTTGGCTCCGCAGCACGGCCTGTCTCTGCTGCTAGGATTTCTCGTTGATCGGTCAGCACGGCAGACTCCACCAATCCGGGCGGTACCTTTCGACAGTGCAAGGAATGGATCCAATTCTTCCTGTTCGAGACTCGCACTGCCGTCCTCGTTGCAAGGAGGACATGCTCAGGTCCGACCCATCTCGGCTCCAAACTGTTCGTTCTGTCGAAGACCTTCACCATGACATGATCTCCAGGCCGGAGACCATGTCCTTCGCCGGTAGACCGATCAGGGAGCGCCTCTCGGACCTGTTGATGAATAGAAACCAAGTTATCCGTTAACTGTGCCAGATAATCACTCATCATTACACAAGGTACATCATACACAGCCTTAGGCCTTGGCGGACCCCAAATATTCATTGGGCGTCCAAATACTATCTCGTACGGCGTAAGGCCAGTTCGAGAGTGTGGCACCGACCTAATTGACAATAACGCCAGTGGCAGGGCGTCTGGCCAAGTCAAAGATGTTGAAGCTTGGATTTTGGCGATCTTAAGCTTCAGTGTACCATTATACTTCTCGACTAGTCCTGCGGACTGAGGGTGGAATACGGCGTGGAACTTCTGGGTGATGCCTAGGCCCTTCAAGACATACTTTATAACATCCGCTACAAAGTGAGGGCCATTATCACTCCACAGAAGTCTACAGACGCCGTATCGAGGGAAAAACTCTTTTAGCAGTAGCTTCGCCGTGGTCATTGCAGTATTATCTTTCGTAGGGTACGCTTCAACCCATTTGCTGAAAGCGCAGACCACTACTAGGACATACTTCAGATTATTACAGCGCTCAAGCTGGATGTAATCCATCTGCAGAACCTCAAAGGGTGCAGTGGGTTTCGCAAATCCTCCTGCTGGAGTTCGAGTGCCTTTCCCTGGGTTATACTTCAGACAGATCATACAGGTCTGCACCACCCTCTTTGCCGTGCTAGCAATCTCTGGATGCTCCCAGACTTGGGTAAGCAATTTCACAATTGCGGAAGCTCCAACATGTGCTAGCCCATGTGCCATCTGAACCATAGGTTGTACAAAGGCCGTGGGTAATTTCCATCTATCCATCTGCTTATTTCTCCAACAACCCTCATCATCCAGTTCTCCTTCGCTAGCCCATTGTTCCCGCTCTTTGTCAGAAGCGGTCCTTTGTATTTCTCGCACTTCTTCCTTCGCATCACGCCATCTTTCCACCTGTGACTTTACTACATACATGGCAGTAGCGCCGGGCTGCATCGCAGTCTCCCGTGCTACTCGGTCTGCTAACGCATTCCCTTCTCCAACTTTATCAACTACTTTCCTATGGGCACTACACTTAACGATAGCAATTTTCTTTGGGTATGTCAATGCAGTTAAAAGATTGTGGACTAACTCCCCATGCATTATCTGTACCCCATGTGACGTTAGAAACCCTCTCTCCTTCCAGAGTAGGCCGAAATCGTGCGCTACTCCGAAGGCATAGCGGCTGTCTGTGTAAACATTCACACACAATCCTGTACTGAGCTCACACGCTCGTGTTAACGCTATCAGTTCCGCTGCTTGAGCTGATTTCTGCGGTATGCGTGCTGTCTCCACTATCGTCTGTAATGTGGTAATTGCATACGCTGCTGAAGTCGTACCATCTGGTAGCTTCAGGCATGATCCGTCTACCCACAACTCTCCATCTACCTCTGAAAAGGGCGTATCCTGGAGATCAATACGACCCTTTGTTTGTTCCTCAGTCACAAGAATACAATCATGCGCTTTCTGCGCCTCAGGCTGGGTCTCGGGGTATGGCAACAATGTGGCCGGGTTTAATGTCACACACCTTTTCAACGTAATATGAGGAGCCAAAAGCGTCAACTCATATCCCGTTAAACGGGCACTGGTCAAATGCTGTGTCTTTGTTTGATTAAGCAGGGCATCAACAGCATGGGGAACTAACACCACCAGTTTATGGGACAACACAATTCCTTCACTCTGCCGTATTGACACAGCTGTCGCCGCAACCGAGCGAAAACACCCTGGTAATGCTCGGGCGACAGGATCAAGTACGGCCGAAAAGTATGCACAAGGGCGCTGCTTATCACCATGCATCTGCACTAAAACTGATAATGCACATCCATCTTTCTCATGCACATACAACGAAAAGGGTTTTGTATAATCAGGGGTCCCTAACACTGGTGCTGAACAAAGGGCCTGTCTCAATTGCTGAAAAGCAGCGTCACACTCATCTGACCAAGGGATTGGGATAGGCGTGTCTTGTGTCAAGAGAGCTAGTAATGGCTTAGCTATGTGTGAAAACCCCAATATCCACTGTCTACAAAAAGAAACAAGACCCAAAAATGCACGCACATCCTTCTGCGTGGATGGTCTCGGTGTGTCCAAAATTGCTTGGATACGATCTGGTGTGAGTGCACGCCCCTCCTTAGACAAAAGGTGACCCAAATAAGTCACCTTTGGTCTACAGAATTGCAATTTCTTCCTAGAGACCTTGTGATTGTGGGATGCTAAAAAGGAAAGTAAGGCTAGCGTGCTTTTCTCGCACAACTCCAGGGTGTCAGCCGCCAACAGGATGTCATCGACATATTGAATGAGGGCGACCCCCTCGAGTAAGGCAAAGGAGTCCAACTGTCGTTTCAAAGCCTGACTATAAATACTAGGGCTTTCTGTGTAGCCCTGGGGAATTCTACAAAAACGATAAGATCTATTGTTTAATGTGAACCCAAAAAGAAATCGGCTATCAGGGTGAATGGGAATAGAAAAGAAGGCATTTTTCAAATCAATCACTGAGAACATGGTCGCCGTAGGCGGGACCAAGGTAAGCAACGTCGTGATATCGGAGACCACCGGGTACTGAGGTATCACGATCTTATTTACCTCCCTCAAATCAATTATGAACCGATAGACCTTTGCATCTGTATCCTTTTTCAAAATAGGGAGAATCGGACTGTTACAGATATTATAGGGAACTTCTTCCACTACTCCTACTGCGATCAAATCTTGCACAATCTGTATGAGAGCTTCCTCGCCCTCTTGGGAAATACGATAATGCGGGAGGCGTGGTAGTACCGCCCCCTCCTGGACACTAATGTGGACCGGAGGAATCACCATTTGTCCCACATCTGTGTCCGAAGTTGCCCATAAAGCTCGGGGGAGGGTAGCCAACAATGCATCCTCTGATATCGTACACATCCGCCCAGACCTGGGATAGTTGTCATTTAAGATCACCCTCACACCCTCAGGGGAACAGCGGATTGTAGCCCTAAAGTGTTTTAACATGTCAAGGCCCATAATGTTATCCGGTGTATACGGGGCAAGCAGAAACGGACAGGGCGCAGAAAAACAATCAACTTTGAATGCAAGGGGCTGTGAAAGAGGGCTTCGGGAGAGTGTACCGTCAAACCCTACCGATGTAACTATTGAGCCGGATGGGGGAGCCCCCGGAACCAAGTACCTAGACAATGCACTACGTGTCGCTCCTGTATCCACTAGGAACTGATCAGTAGAACCTAAAACCTCAGCCGATACATAAGGACCCGTCTGATCGACCGGCACCTCAACTGATTCGGACCCCCATCCAACGCATTCCTATGCATGCTGAGAGTCATGATATCCCGATTGATCAATGTCCGATACATGATACTGGTGCCGGCGATCAAAAACATTTGAGCTATCTCGGTGCTGCCCGGCAGTATCGAAACGGACATTATCGTTAGAATTCCCTTTAAAGTTCGAGAAGCCCCCTCTACCTCTCGGGCCACCCGGAGTGTGCCCCTGACGCGAAGCACGCAACGCTGGGCAATCCCTGGCCCAATGGCCCAACTGCTTGCAGTACGCACACTGGTTCCTATTCAAATCAGAGCGGCCCGAAGGGGGACCATAAGATCCGCCCCTTCCTCTATTATTATTACCCCGTCGGGGCGGGCCATATACTTGTGCTAACATCACCTTGGTTTTGAGATCCTTCGATTTCTTCTCCTCCTGGCCCTTCGCCTCGTGCTCCTGACGCTCATAATACTGAGCGATGGTCAGAAGGGCCGTCGGTGTCGCGGAGGACCAAGAACTCTCACTCGCTTTTAACCGGGCCGCAACTGCCGGTAGCAGATTAGCCACATATTTGTCCGCGAAAAGGTGGCGGCCTGTGTCGTCAGTAAGCGACTGGCCACTAAAGTCATGAAACGTTTCTTCAAAGCGCGTGAAGAAATCTGCAACTGACTCGTCAACTTTCTGTTTACATGCCGCTAACATATTCCAGTCAATCTTTTTAGGGGGGATTATTGTTTTCAATTTAGCCACAATAGCAGCAGGGAGATCTAAAATATTCTGGGGTGGTTTCTGTGCGGGCTTCCGTTCCCTATCCTCATCCTCAAGGTCAGACCATCGAGCCTTAAAGGCAACTACATCATCTACCCTTCGGACAGACCTCCACGTGTCCGGTGGTAGAATAAGGCCAAAGAACAGGTCTATATCCGCTAAAGTCATAATGCAAGAATTCAAGGCTCCCTCGACTTCTTCATAGAAGGCCGCTGGATTCTTGCGGGGGTCAGGCAACGCATTCTTCAACGCCATAACATCGGCTCTATGCCATGGAGTATAAACCCAATTATACACAAAATATCCCCTAGCATCGACAGAATTAATGTCCGGGCTAGTCCCCGCTCCTTTAGGAGGAACATACAAAGGCGCCGCCTCTCGCATTGGTTTAGCATGCACTACATTATCCTTATCTGACTGGGAGGTGGATGGGTAGCCCCCTGCCGCAACCGAATCCGACTGCTTCTCCTCCTCCGCTTGTTGGCGTGCTTTCTCTCGAAGGGCCAGCACCTCGTCCCGCAAGGCGAACAGCCGCCGAGCCGCCTCAGGAGCCTTAGAGGGAGAAAAAGCACCGTTACGTATTGCTCTAGCGTCCGAAGACACTTCGTCAGGCTCAAGGACATGAGAATATTTTCGGAAAGCAGTAATCACTTCATCCGCGAAATGACCCAGAAAATACACTTTATCTCTCTCCTGCCACGGCCCCAAAGTTTGAAATAAGTCCTCCATGGATACCTTGCCCTTAAGCGCACGGAAGGAAATTGTCCGAAGCTCAGCCATCTGCTCGGCCGACAGCATGGACCGTGTGTCTACCTTACCCGGACCCGGGTCAGAATCTTGCGGCCGTGGAGCAGATGCGCCAACATAAGGGGGCGGAGAGCGATCTAGCAAATAAAAATCATCATCAGGATTATTAAGGACAGGATAAAGCGGCTGGCGAACAACATATTGACCCGAAACTTGTAGCCTATGCTCTTTCTCTTGTCTGTCCGTTTGCTCTTTGTCCTCCCGACGCTTCGCTTCCTGCGCTCGCACATGATCAGTCTTTCGTTGCTCCTTATCAAACAGCGCTTTCTCACGCTTCTCTCGCTCACGCACTTCCTTCACCCATAATCGCACACACTCAAACATATCCTGACGAGCACGTCGCTTACACATACACTGCTCCACATACTCAATCTTACGTATATCAAACGATCCATACAAAGGCCATCGCAACTCAGGATCCTTCTTCGTGTATTTCCTCCATAGCGTGCTGTACATTATGGAAGAAAGACCATGCTTCACGTACATATCCCTATTAGGAGTCCCCTCTGGGGGAGCTGGAGCAGATTCCTCGAGGTTCAACCGGTTTCCAAAACAGCAGCACCACTTACGGAGTGCGCTAAAAGCAGGCATGCTAGGAATAATGCAAAATATGCAATATTATAAAGAAAATGGCACTTAATCGTTGCGCCGTTCAAAGTTTACACAGCTCCGGAGAAATTTCTCCACATTACCTGCCTATATGTGTTGCAACGCATATATTTTCACAAAGACAAATTCAAAATATGACTAGTCATCATCAATCAAACTCAAATAGCCAACCCAGGCTTCAAAAACTCGGAGCAAGTACCGTACAACGGTTCTTACCAATCAAGAGTCCAGGTTCCAACTGCCAAGCTCCACAATCGCCCAAACGGCTCTCACGGCAGGACCGACAGAAGAGGTCTCAGTCGATGACCGGCGCCACCCAGACGGTCAGCTCGGAAGGGAAGGAAGAAAAACCTCGGGATGCCAGGGCTAAGACGCCGCTGGCAGTGATCACGTCCCCGGCCAAACTCCTCACCTTCGTCGCGACCAGTCCTTCGAGCATCCGAGTCGCCGATGAGCCCCACGTGACGGGCGCCAATTGATGAATACAGGCCCCAGCTAGGCCCGCAAAGCACAAGGGTTCGCTCTCCTGTAATGGAATCTATAAGGAAGTTGGCACGGAAACTGCAAAGTACAAAAACAACGTTTATTAACCCTTAAGGGTGGTCCTACAGTCCACACAACACTCTTCAGTATTGCATGGAGTAGCACACAGAACTTGCGTACACAGTCCCCTTTTATACACAACAGAGGGGCTCATAGTGGGTGGATACAACATGAGGTCGAAGAACATTACCGTTTATGGTCATTCTCGATACTGAATCAATACATGGGCGGAGCTAACATACTCTTTGAGCCCGCGAAAACACATGGTCAAGCAAAGCTAATTATAACAGATGTGGTCAAGTCTGGGCATGCGCCAGATGGACAAGAGAGCTATTTATAAACTGTTACTAGGCAGATTACAGGAGCAACTAACACAGAGGTCGGACTCTCCTCGTGACGAACACGTGGCAGCATGTCAATACAAAATGGAGTCCGGACTTCAGTCAACATAACGAAGAAAACACGATCTAGAGGGGAAGCATTAATGTTTTCAGTAAATGCTTAATCACATTCTGCTTTAATTTACAACAACTCTGTCTCCCTTTTCCCCTATAACTTGTTTTGCCCTTACCAAATCACACACACACCCCTTCTGTCTGTAATTTGTTGCAGAGTAGACTCACTTTATATTTTATCCCAGTCATCTCAGATATTCTGAAAGCCTTTAGATACATAAGTTCGAACAAAGTCCTGAACAACTCACATTACCATTCCGAATACAATATCGCACAAGCAACCTACAAGCCTCCAATATGGACTGTTTTATTGGTCATTGTTGCTATCTTTTTCTTTTCCTTTAATTATTGCCCTGCGTTCTACTATCCTTTTGCACATTTTGCCTGCCACTGGCTCATAACCCCAAAACATCTTCCTAAAGAAATGGATACCCTCTAATTTAATTCCATTGGAAGCTGGAGCCAAGTGTTATTGCTTGCCACTCTCACAGCTTATCGCTCCGATTCCTACTTCCTCATTTCCACCCTGTTTCCATCCACAGCTCTTAACTTTGCCCCACTAGCAACAAATTCAGACCAGGCTATTCTGTAGGTACTTAATCTTGAAGATGCAATAAGATATTCAGTAGTTTGTCCGTAGTGATACAGCCAATAGACACAGATTCTCCAGCATCAGACTGGATCAAGTATTTGCTTCTGGGGCCAGTCTACAGAACCATGTCCAATGCGACCGAGACATTGCATCAGCCACATTGCTGCTCAGACCTAGTTCATATCTCACTTGCAGTGGCATCACATCATCTCTTCCCTAAATAGTTTACTCAACCACTTTTCTTATGCAGACCTTGAAGCAGATTCCGTGTGATAGAGCCCAGGTGGCGGCCACCTGTAGTACCTACAAGCAGGTGGTCAAGGGGCTTAAGCGCCAACTGCAATAACTAGCATGGGAAGAACTAGCAGAGGCATGTAAACAAAGGGACTGTACAAAGTTTCTGGAGGGTCATTAATAATCCCTGTTTCTCAGAACAGGATAAACCAGTGTTAAGTCACAATATCCCCCCAGAAATATGGAAGAAGCATTTTGAGGCAGTCTACAATCACGGTCCTAGTGAGTCAAACCCACAGAATCCAATTCCCCTCCATAGGTCGGAACACATTAGTTTTACCCTGGCGGAAGTCAGAATGGGAATTTAAGGATTATCCCGAATAAGGCCCCGGGACCTAATGGGATTTTCCCCCGACCTCTTTTGTTATAATCTGGAGGTATGGGCTCTACTCTTAACCAGGGTCTTAAATGCGGCAGCTTCACCATCTATCCCTACTTTTTGGTCCTCCGCCAATATCGTTCCGATCTTTAAGAAGGGAGACAGGAACAGCCCACACTGTTAACATCCTATATCCCTCATAGACGCCACAGTGAAAGTTCTTGGGCGGGTCCTCCTCAGTAGGCTGTCCGATTATGCAGACTACAAGCAAATAATCTCGGAGGTGCAGTATGGGTTCCGGGTCGGAAAATCCACCACAGACTAGTGTCTTAACCTTTACCTTTTAATTGCAAAATACACATTAGCCAAACCAGGTCAGATGTTCCTGGGCTTTATGGACCTCACCGCAGCTTTTGACGGAGTGAACTGTAGTAAGCTATGGAAATTGCTTGGGGATTTGGGGGTTGATGTAGCGATAATTAATGTGTTAATGTCCTTACACGCTAATACCTCTGCTGTAATCAGATATACCCAGGAAGGGAATACTACCGATCATTTTAAATGTTCAAGCGGGGTCAGGCAAGGATGTATATTAGCCCCTTTTTTGCTTACCCTATATATTAATGGCCTAGATGAATCCTTGACTATCCTTCAGGCCGATACTCCCAGGATAGAGATGAGGCGGGTCCCTGTTTTATTGTACGTGGACGATGCGGTTCTCCTTTTGCGTACATTGATGGGTTTACAGACCCTACTTGACAGGTTCATGTCTTGTATGAATGGGATGGTTCTGTCACCGAACCTGTCCAAATCATATGTCATGGAAGTTGGTAAACAGGGTACCAGACACAATTCCTATATATAAACTTTGCTCAAATAGTTTAGTGAAAGTCCCTGCCGTCTCCTACCTGGGCATATTATTTGACAAGAAACTTAATTTAAAAAATCTAAAGGAGGGGAAGCTAGTAGAAATGGTGAGATCAATAGGAGCAATTGCAAATTATGCATACAGACTGGGAACTTGGTCACCGGAGATCATTCTAAACCTATATAATTCTTACTGTATTTCTAAAGCTCTATATGGCAGCGAGGTTTGGGGGTCCATGGTTGCTAGTAAACTCCAAACTCCAAAAAACACATTTTTTAGACATATTTTGAGAGCTCCACTGAGCAGCCCCTCGTATTCCATACATGGGGAGCTAGGGACCATGGACTTGGTTGGGGTTGAACCCCTATTATGCTGGGTGAAGATCTGGCCAAATGAAGAGGCAGGTTTTAACAGACTCGTAATCGAGGACTGCCTCTCCCTTGACCATGCACTTAAAATACCCTGGTTAAAATGCATCAAGGATACCTTTACTGCCTTAGGAAGACCAGATATGTTCTTTAGATATGACAGCATGAATCCTCGGGACAAGAATATCATCAAAGAGTTGTTTTTTAAATATGCATTAGCTCACCGCGAGGCACATGAACTCAGTAAACCCTTGGTAAGAGCGCACATCTTGTCAAAGTCTGTTCAAGGTATGGAGCCATATTTATCTGTTTTAAAAAGTACGCACCGAAGATTTTTAATCACTCATTTTAGATTAAATCAAATTCACCATCTATTGGCTGTCCCTCCTTGCTTCGTCCCTCACACAGATGATAGAGGTGCCTGCGGCTGCGACTCAAGGTCTCCACAGGATACCCTCCATTTTATATTTTTCTGTAAATATTTCTCGCATCCTAGACGAGTGTTTCTCAAAGGGCTTTCAAAAGATCTGAGATTTAGACATGTTCGTGTTCCCTCATTGTTTTTACAGCTTTTACCTAATGTTTATACACTTTTTTGTGTTAGCAACGTTTTAAGATCTGCCTTAAGGTTGAGATGCTCTAGAGGCAATTGATGGTTATTATTCCTTTGCGTATTTGCACAATGTTATGCTGCTGCAAATGTAACAAATCCCTGCTGATAAACATGGACTATTAATGTGTTACCTTTGTTTATCAATTTCTGTCTATGGCCTCCAAGCATTTGGTTAATGTTTTTAGCTGTTTGTTGGATATTTTGTAAACCTGTATATATGGTTGTATGCAGTGAATACAAGGATGTGACGCGCTGTTTCTTTTATGGCTGTATCTTCTGCTGAATAAAGATTATTATTGTTATTATTATTATTATTATGCAGACCATCTGTTCAACACCTGCACAACTGTTTCATTGTCAGTCAAGAACATTACTCTGCTGTTGCTTCACTTTCATCACCATGATTCTAGTGTGGGAAACACACCAAGAATGTTGTAATGTGTTTTTTCTCAACAATTCATTCAAACACCGTTTCACACACATAAACTCCATTTCTGTAAACCCCCAAATCTGTCTGTTGCACCTTCAGCATCCGGGCGTGCTCCGAACTTCCAATTTCTAAAAATCTTCATCCAGCCAAATACTTCTACATTTGTTACTGTTCAAGAAACACTACCACAGCTCCAAGTCTTTTCTCACCCATTTGTTTGGTCTCATTCTTGGATGTGGTTATTGTTTTCCTTTTGTCACATTTTTTAGTCTCCACAAAATATTTTTGCCTGGTACCACCACTTTGCAACATTAAAGTATCTCAGTAGTTGTTGCACTTTCTTGAACTCACATTTACTCAATTATTTAATCTTAGTGATCAAGTCTGTCCCTTTTGCAGATTTTCTAGTGGCAGCCTTCTTTCCATCATAATGGAGTCCAACTCTTTTCGTATGAATTCTATTGTCTCTGTTTGGTACTCCAAACTCCTCTGCCAATTTCAGGAAATAATGTTGAGCCAAAACCATTTCAACCTTCCATCTCACCATCCATTCTAGGATTGTACTAAATCTCTCAAGCAGAACACACCATCCTGAGCATCACATTGGCATTTTCTTTGACTATATATATCATGACATCTACGTGCATTTGTCACAACTCAAAATCTTTTGAATGTATCTGCAACATCAAAAGGCAGATTTTATATTGCATTTTGTCATCTCTGCATATTGACCACATCTCCTCACCATGGCACATGCTTTGTGTGCACTGGTATAAGGTCCTGTGCAATCTTCTGTTCTTATGAAGTTATTTATTGACCCAATTTATGGCCATGACAGATTTTGTGATGATCTGCATCCTCCCCACTTTTTCTTAGGTATTATGCTTAGGGAACATATTAAAGAGTTTAATTAGAATGAATCACACATTCTCCATTTGTCCTCTTCTGCAATTTTTGCTAGGTCTTTCATTTTAACACAGCTTGAATTTTTAGCCCTTCACTTTTGCCTTTGGTGATTGTGTGGTATGCTCTATAAAACAGGCCCATAAAATGTGCACATCTTGTATCCGAGTTGTGGTCCAGTTGCTTGACCAATACCAGTATTTCAAATGCAAATCAGTCTTGACCCTGTTCCTTCTTGACTTGGAGTGAGTGTCTGAAAAGTTTCAGCGCTCCGCCCATCATCTCCTTGTGTTTGCTTAGTTTACCCTAAGTTGTCAGGTTATACCCAGATGTGGGTCCCTTACTCACTTTGCCACTGGATTCAAGCTAGCTTGGCTGATGAGGGTTATTACCCTAAAACTGGTCCCAGGATGCTTGTTTCCGGTCCAGGGAAGACCTGGCTTGGCAGTTCAGGCTGGACTGTTCCCATGAGGAACATGGTTAAAATTGATTTGCATATGGCTGGGTCTGAACTGAGTTGATGAAAGTGAGCTAAAGAACGAAGAAGGATTCAACTCAGATCTGTGACTGGGGGTCAGCATACCGTCCATCATCTCCTTGTGTTTGCCTTGCCTTATTACATTCATGGATTTCCATAGTAAAACAGTGTGCAGTGGTTTTCTCTCACACTCTACACTATCTTGTGCAGAGAAGGCCATAGTCCAGTTTTCTATAGTTGTATATACATTTGGCCTTTATACCAATTATCTTTTTTCTTCTGTGGACCCTTCTTTTGTAGATATTTCTCTGGGTAACAGCTTTAATACGCCAAACAATTTTTGGCCCAGTATTTTTGTTTTGTGGTCAACGTTAGGTACATATATTCAACTGACATTTCCAATGACCTTTGAATCCTTTTCATCTAGTTTACCTGCTCCTTCTTCCTTATCTTCACCATTTTCTGCCCCTTTCTTTGTATTATCCTTCAATTGCTTGGTCTCTTTCTGTCTCACATTCTCTTCTCTCAATTTTCTCTCTCCAGACCTTATTGTGTTCCCCTACTCTGATGTCCCATAGACTGTGTCTGTTCTAGTCTTAACCCTTCCCTGTCCTCCTGTCTTTTCTCCTCCCCCTATATACTCTTACCAAGTCTTCATCCACATCCATTATGAACTGTCTGTCATCCTGATCTCCTTCACCCAGTCCTGAATTCCTCTCTCTCTCTCTCTCCCACTATCACTGTCAGTCTTCCTTCATTTTCATTCCCTCTACTGAGTAAGTCATTACTATCTATCTCATGGTTGACTTTGAGGGGGGTCTATTCACAAGGGTAATGTACACTTGTGAATAATTTACAATTGCAATGTACTCTTAAAGTGTTTTCCCCTCAAACTTTCTTTACTAATCTTCAGGTACAAACCATACAATGACCACAGTGCAAAGTTAGTACCTTTAGTACATTGAAAGAATGCAAATGAAAGAAACAGTGTCTGTAATTCACAGGTCACATAAGTTGGAGAAACCAAGCAAATGCAATGTTACTGTTAGTGCAATAAGCATACTTACACAAGCCATTAACAGATTTAACATCCCCTTCCCCCAAAACAATAAACTAGCATGAGTGTGGTTGCGGTTGCTTCAAAGGCGCTTGAGATGCTAGGACTATCAGGCGGCGAGATATAGTAGAGCAAGATCCCCAAGACCATAAGATGGTCAGCATATTTATTGAGGGTTAGATGTGGAAAAGGTGAAACGCTCTAGTGCGCATGGGAAAAGCAAATAACAGCAGACCAGTGGAAAGAAATTGAACCAGTGGACCCCAAATGTATTCAAAATTTTTGCAAGTTTCTAGGAATACATCTGTCATTCTCTCCATGGTTAACGCTTACCGGAGGCGGGCATGCCACTGTGGCATCAATGAGGCCTCAGGTTTCTTCCATGCCTCAGCCAGGGCTTTCTTGGTCACTCCCAAACATAGCCATAGGATAGAACGATCACAAGAGGTCTGGCATTTGAGGGTCTAGTCACGAAACCCAAGAGAGCAAACTCCAGAGTGTTCAGAAGGGGGTATCCCAAGACCTCTTTTATCTGGGCTAGTATCTCAGCCCAGTATGGCATAATTATGAGACAATGCCACCAAATATATTTAAAGTCTCCAAGTAACCCACCGCCCCTCCAGGATAAATAAGGAGTATTTGAGTAGATCTTTAAAAGTTTTGTAGTATATAAGTACCAACCAAAAAGGACTTTATAATGTGCGTCTCTCAGCCCCAGTGAGTTGTTGAATCGAGGTATATATCCCAAAATCCTGCACCATTACTCTGGAGTGATGGTCACCGCTAGAGTCCGCTCCCAAAATTCTATATGATGAGGTCTTGCTGTGTGAGTGCTGGAGATTAGGAGCGAATAGAGGAAAAAGATGTTCCCCTGTGGCCCACTCACTCTCCGTGAACATTTTTCTATAGGGGAGAGATCTTTGGTAGCCTCAAGTCTATTTTCTGGCTGAAGTACCCAATGTTTAAGTTGAGTATATTGACATCTCTCCAAGGCTGGGAGATTGAAGTCTAGTTGGCAGTGTTCAAAAGTGAGGATGGTCAGGCAATCCTTCTCTCGCCACAAGTCAAAAGGCCCTGTAAGCAGAGCCGGTGTGAAAGCTGTGTTAAAGTGTATAGGGGTGTAAGGAGATGGTAACGTCGGCCACCCAGCACAGCAATAAACCTCATCCCAGATTTTAAGGGTAGTCTTGGTCGGGAATGCTTAAGTAAGCATTAGGTTGAAGGACTGGGCAATTTCTAAGACCCAGCGGTGCCAGGGGACAACACCTGAAACCTTCGGGGTTCACCTGTTTTGGCGTACTTAACAAACAGAGACACGGGCCTCTTCCTCTGGCGTCAAAAGATCGTCTTTAATGACTGCAGTCAGGAACAGAAGTCACAGAAGTATCATACGAGATAGATTCTAAGGAGACTGCTCGACTTGTACAAAGCAGGTCGCTCCTTAAATACTGAATATTCTGCTTCGGGCAAACATTCCTACAAGTTTACAATTATTCCCGTTTCTGTATTCCAAACAATAAGATCACACAACATCACATTCCCATCTCCAGGTGTCCGGCCTTCAATCACATGCTTCTGACATCCCTCTATTGAAAAGCCGGACCGCCCCATAATAAAATTGGTCACCTCCTCATCATAAAAGGCTAAAGGGAAATGCAGGAACAGATGCAGAAAATAGAACAGTCAGATAAGACATATTCGTAGGCAAATAAAAGAAGCGTGGTCTATTGTATCGGGCCAGTAATCTTGCTCAGGCAGGACAGAACAGAAAACCAGTACGGCAGGGTCCGCCTCAGGCGACAGGGTCAGCTTTCGCCAAGTCATGCAGAGTTTGGCAGAACGCGCACTAGGGACTACGTGCACTCGAGGTTACCTAATCAGGGTCATTGTTCGGACATCGCCCATTCACTGACTATGTGAGGGCAATGATACAAAATGGACGTCGTGCACGAAATGGAACCCGTAGGTTCCAACACAAGAATCAGCAATACATGACGAATCCTTCAGTGCAGCGTTGCGAAAACGCTCTCTTATATTAGACCCATCATTTGCGATTCGCTAATACCAGAATCGTCACGGTACCATTAGTTCAGAAACATGGGTTCAGTTTTCACGGAACCTCAAGGTGGCCTGTGTGCTTTGAGTTTCCAGAGGACGTCCCAAATATATCTGAGAACCACTGCTCTGTCCATGTGGAGACAATGTTTATCTGATTCTTTCATTGACCATTCAGCTGTAACACTTAACTGAGATGCTTTATAGTATTGCGCAAAGTTGGGTGTGGCCAGCCCCGCCACTCTAGGCATTGTCAACACTTTATATGGAAGTCGAGTTCTGCGATCCCACCAGAAAAAAACTAGTGATCAGGAAACATAGGGAGGAGATAAAGTCCACTTTCAATTCAATGGTAAGACCCTGAAAAACGTCCAAACGTTACAGTAGAATAGTAATTTTCACTGCGTTAATGCGACCCAACCAAGATAAGTAGAGAGGGGCCCAGTGCTTAAGTTCGACTTTTAGTTGTTGAATGGGGGCGGTCAGCTACTTTCAGAGTAATTTTGATCCCCAGGTATGTCAGCTCCTTTTTGACCCATTTAGAGGCGGTAGATTTCGTTATCACCTCCATCTCACTTGTGAAGAGAGTTAAATTAGGTAGGAAGGATCTGTGGAGATTTATGCGAAAACTCTCCACAGTCTCATAAATATTAAGTTCAGCTTGAATGCTGCTAGAGAAGTGTGAGGGGACGTGAGTGACAGCAAGACATCATCTGTAAACATAGCTATTTTGTGGTCTGCTGAGCTAAAAGATAGGCTATATATGGAGGGGTCTGCTCTCACCCTAGCTGCCAAGGGTTCAATGCTCCAGGCAGATATGAGTGGGGATAACGGACACCTTTGTCTCATGCCCCGTAATAGGTTGAAGAAGTCAGATGCAATGCCATTTACTAGCACTCGTGAGAGTGGATGAACATAGTTAGCATGGACCATGTTTATAAACCATTCCTGTAGCCAAATCGATGCATTGTGTGAAAAAGGAAAGACCAGTCCACGCGGTCGAAAGCTTTCTTGGCGTCTAGTGCCAAGAGCACAGCAGGAATAAATATTTTAGTGGCTTTCTCCACCAAGTGGACACCCTCAGAAAATTATCATGTGTCTGTCTCCCTTTAATGCATCCAGACTGATCTGGATGGATCAATACTGGCATGATATCTTCCAGCCTATTGGCCAAGATCTTAATGTAGTGTTTATCATCTAGGTTGAGCAACGCAATAGGCGATAGGATGTACATAAACAGGGATCTTTACCTAGCTTTCGGTATAATCGACACCAGTGCTTCCCCCATGGTTTGCGTCACACCCCAAGAGCCAGCTTTGTAATTAAATAAGGCAGTATGGTGTGGCAGCAGGTAATAACTGAAGGTCTATCAAACTGGGCCATAAACCCATCCAGCCCAGGTGATTTATGCAGTTCAAGCATGGCAATGACAGTCTGGACTTCATCATCTAGGAAACGGCAGTTCAGGAGCTCACTTTAGTCTGTGGACACTCTGAGTTCTGCACCATCTAGCTAATCCAACAGTGTTTCCTCGTCAGTGAGGTTTGTGGTGTATAAATGGTTATAAAAATCTCGAAAGGCTTATGCCTTACCCTCTTCTGAAGTGCCAGTTTCTTCAGAGTCCAAACGCACTTCGTGTTTAACTCTGAGCTGTTGCGTCAGAAGTGTGCCTATCTTGTTCCCTTGTTCATATGTTGTTTTTTAAGGAGCATTAAGGTTAGTTCCGCCCAATTTGTGTAGCTAACATTAAGCTTGTCATGTAAGGCTGTAACCTTCCTTTGTAAATGTACAGAGGGAGAATCTTTATGCGCCTGCTTCACAGACTGGAGTTCAGCCTCGAGAGCTAGCCAGTCTTTGGGTCTTCTGCTGAGTCATGGTAGACATCAAGGAAATACATTTCCCTCTAAGGACTTCTTTAAAAGCATCTTATCCAAGGAGGGGATTGATGGGCTATTAAATATTAAATATTAAGGTCCAGCATACATGCCCAAAAGACAGTGAAACTAGAAATGCTATGCAGTTCCTGTGGTGTGATGCAGGTAATGGTAAGAACACACAAGGTTACAGGGTATGGATAATGAGGGTGGGTTGGAGAAAAGGATCCTCCTTTTGGAAAGGAGACCCTCACACACCCAACAAGCAGGTGTCTTGCTTCATCATCGGGTCTTGCTCCTTATCGGGTCGGCGGTGCAATACCCGATCAGGCGCCCGGGATGGGGCCTTCTTGGCGGATATATTTATTCCCAGTGCTGTTAGGTGTAGTGCTTGTGAGGGCCCTAATGGATAGGTAGCTAGTGTAGGTGACTGTGATGTGTGGGGGATGTGAAAGATAAAACAGGAGTTAGTGATCCACTCAGAACAATTTTAATGAGTTGTGGTCACTACCCTGATTAAAACCAGAACAAAACGCACATTCTCACTCTAAGGATTGTGAGGGTATATGCTAAAACGGTCAACATGTTTCTTGCCTGTTATCTATTAGATGGCAATTCCTCAGGACCAGACTAAATACTACCTACACTTTTTTGGTGGTGGTCAAGACCTCATTTCAGGTATCAATAATGACCACACATACAGCACCCTAAAAAATGTGTGGTACCAGTTGATCTACACCAAGACCTGCACTATAAAACAATGTGACAATATTATAACATCATATCAGGGACAAAGCGATGTACAAAAATCACCATAAACACTCATGGTGTATTGCACGCGTGCTGAACACAGGTGAGCTGTGACATGCATCAACTGTGAACCACATCAATAAAACAGATTAAAAAGCAGCAGATAAAACCACAAAGGAGCAAACGTCAAAATTGCCACAATTAGAGGCAAGGCTGTGAAACTCACCCAGGTTGGGTCAGTGGTTAGTGGCATCGAGTACTGGTAGAGGTAAGCACTAAGTTGTAGTGTCCTGGTAAATAAGAGTAAGATTCAGTTGGAGAACCCGGTTCCACAGTTGGTACTCGATTGATAGCGCCAAACCCAGGGGCCAGCGTGTCACGGGCCTCAGTGGTGTCATAACTGGGTAAGGTGAGCGCGTAATGAGGAGGTAAGCAGGATAAGCAGAACAACGGTTGTTTATGAATACAATATACATTAAAAACAACTAATACCTACCTCCCAAGCCATTCCTTTATCTTTGGGGACCTGGAATAATCTGAACTATTGCACTTAAAGGCGGAAGAGGTGGTTAGTAGTTGTTTTGGCAGCGATGACAGGTGGTGCAAGCTGCAGTGGCCTTCTAAATTTAGCACTGCCTTTAACAATTACTATCCTTCCCTCTTTATCCATTTTACTGCCAAAATGTGCCTTTGTAAGGGCTATGATATGGAGCCTCCTGTCAAGTATATATTTCCACAGCTCTTGGTATTTAGCCAGAGAGTTAAGACCTTTAACATTCCATGATAGTTTACTCAGTACCAAGGGTATAGTATGGTATCTGTGTGCGTCACAGTCTGTGTTAGATGGTCGCTGAGGTAGAAACTCAGCACTCTTCTACTAGACTCAAACTTCTCCATTGTTCCTGGCTGCCACCCCACCCCTCCAGATGCCCCCCTAGCTCTTCATACCTCACCCACTCATGCCATCGTCTACAGGAACACCATCAACATCACGACCTACATCGAAGACACACTCTCCGCTGCCGAACACCTACACTTCCAGATTCACACCAACCTCAAGACCACCCTTAGAGGAACACTCATCTACAGACCCCCGGGCCCGCGCACACAATTCAGCGAAACCATTGTCGACTTCATCAGCCCGCACGCCCTAGCCTCACCAGAATACATCCTCCTAGGGGACCTGAACTTCCACCTGGAGAAAAACTGTGACAACAACACCTTCACCCTGCTCGACAACCTCGACAACTTCGGACACAAGGAACTGGTGAACACCCCCACCCACCTCACCGGCCATACGCTTGACCCCATCTTCTCTGCCAGCAACCACGTCTCCTTCAGCCACTCCACCGTACTACACTGGACCGACCACAGATGCATCCACTTCACCTTCAATAAGAATACATCCCACCCCCGCACGCAACAGATCCCCCGCAGATGCTGGAGCAAAATCACCACAGACCAGCTCCTCTCATCGCTAAGCCAGAACCCGCCAGCCGACACCGCTGACACCAACGAAGCAGCCTACAACCTCGCACAGTGGAACACCAACTGCACAGACGACCTCGCCCCACTGAAGAACCCCCCAAGCAAGACCGGCTACAGGAAAACCTCATGGTTCACAGACGCCCTCAAAGATTCAAAGAAGTCCTGCCGAACCCTCGAAAAAACCTGGCGCCACGAACGGACAACAGAAAACATGACAGCCCTCAAGAACACCACGCGCAAACACCACCAGCTGATCCGCACCACCAAAAGGTCATCTTTCAAAAAACGGCTAGACAGCAACACCCACAACAGCAAGGAACTCTTCAGCATCGTCAAAGAGCTCTCCAACCCCAGCGCCAGCAACAACGACATCATACTGACACAAGACCTCTGCAACTCCCTCGCCACGTTCTTCCACCGCAAGATTGCAGATATACACGACAGCTTCGGACCCCAGACTCCGCCTCCAGTCACCGAACCAATGACCCCGACCACCACCCTCCGCGCCTGGACCCCCATCAGCACTGAAGACACCACTCATGTCATGAACACTATCCACTCCGGCTCCCCCTCGGATCCATGCCCCCATCATATCTTCAACAAAGCAGACATCATCATCGCAACTCACCTCCGGAACGTCATTAACAACTCTTTCACGTCAGCCACCTTCCCTGAGAGCTGGAAACACGCAGAAATCAACGCCCTTCTGAAGAAACCCTCAGCGGACCCCAAATACCTCAAAAACTTCCGCCCCATCTCTCTTCTTCTCTTCCCGGCGAGAGTCATCTAGGTCTCAAGATGGCCGACTGGTAGGAGCCCTCCGAAGGAGCTCCGTGTGCTTGGGATACTGAAATCGGTATATCCCGGTTAGCGGCAGGAACAGAACGGAACAGAACACACTACAGGAACAGGAATTCTCACTCATCGTACGGAGCCATTTTCAGAGGGATCGGGTCCAAAACAATGGCACTTACCCGATACGACGAAAGATGTCCTGAAGCACACCCTTCGTTATTCATAGGTAGTTCATATGTATATCCGTTAGTATTTCAGTTCGCGTGCAAAACCAGAAATGGTGCGCCGTTCCTTCGTACCAAAGCATTATGTATTGAAAGTTAGTGGCCAACAATGGAGTGGGTCACGATCCGGCTGCACAGCTTTATGCACTTAGTACTTCAAATTAGTACACTTCCACCAGAGTAATCCGTAGTTTATCCATTTTATTTGCTTTGTTTTTCATATTTATCCTTGTTTTTCAACACGTCAAAGAGTATACAAAATTCATTAGTTTACATTCAGCTTGTTTAGGATGAAGTGATTTAGTTTAAGCTACGCAGTAAAGGGGATTTAGGTTTATATTGTATGAGTTAGTTTTTGCAGTGACAACGAGCACAGGTTTAGTGAGTAGGAATTGGGTTAATGTGCATTTGTGGAGAAATCGAAAGGGATAAATTCAACACGGGCACGTAGGTAATTTATACGTTGTGAACACGGGGGTTGTTAATGCAATGTTACTGATACACACACGTTTTTAATTCGCAGATACTCCTGATGAAGGTTATACAAACCGAAATGCATTGAGTTTGATGTGTATTGAAACAGATGGAGGACATGAAAATTCTATGATTGTTCACTTATAGGCCTGGATGGGCAATATGTAGAACAAAAATATGCTGAAAGTAAACTAATGAATTTTGTATACTCTTTGACGTGTTGAAAAACAAGGATAAATATGAAAAACAAAGCAAATAAAATGGATAACCTACGGATTACTCTGGTGGAAGTGTACTAATTTGAAGTACTAAGTGCATAAAGCTGTGCAGCCGGATCGTGACCCACTCCATTGTTGGCCACTAACTTTCAATACTTACCCCGATACAGCATGGGGAGTGTCCAGCGGCGTTCCTCGAGACCCGGTAGGCGAGTTGGCTGAGCTCTCCCATCCGACCAAGGATGCAGCTGAAGCTTGATGGCAGAGGGACGAGCCGTGACTGAGATTGCATCGTAGAAGGAAGGGGCCAGTCGGACGAGTGATACATAGGATTAACCCCGGACCCCTGGACGAGGCGATCTGACCGGGAAAGACTGCTGGCGACCTTGGAGGCTGCGGTGGAGGACCCCTACGGCACACAGCATTGCGGTAGCAAAGCCCCTGACCCCCGCACTGGACGAGGCGATCTGAACGGGAAAGACTGCTTGCGACCTTGGAGGCTGTGGTTGAGGACCCTACGGCACACAGCATTGCGGAAGCAAAGCCCCTGACCCCCGCACGGAACGAGAAGGCAAGAGTTCTGTAAACGAACCTGCAAATGGCGCCACGTCCGCACGGGCCAAGGAACAGGGAGCGCCCAAGCTAGACGGCAGGCTGACTGGGAGGACACAGCTAAAGCGCATTTCTACCTGCACTGCTGGATCGCGACGGTAGAAGTCGATACGTTTCCCCGCCCCCAAGTCGCAGCATATAACGACGATGAACGCTCTTAAATCGGATGTTGGATTGTGCATTTAGATTTGTTTGGGGTTATACAATATATCCACAGTAGCCCTATTACAACCCCTCGGTCATCAAGGACAGGCCCAGCGGTAGCCTGCAACTCCACCAGGCATGGTATACATCTACCGCAGAGAGGACATGATGGATGCTTTCACGGTATTATCACTTATCGAGTATCTTTACTTTCAACTGTATTCTAAGCTAGCTGATAATACCCCTCGGCCACATATTCATAAAATGGCCGACCACTGATACAACAAGGGCGAGGGGTCCACCTACGGACACTGGTTGCTCCTGTCCTAATAATAACAGCTCAAGCATAACTACTGAAAGAGGACTATCAACTACAATAAGGAAAGGAAATATGAAACAAGCTATTTCACAGTCCACAAAGAGAGACAAAGGACTACACAGTTAGCAATAAGTCTCCTTGGCAGCGGAGGCGGCCATCTTAGAATGACTCCCTTACAAGGGTACAACACATATCCTTTGAACATTGACCGACCTACCTACGTGTTACAGGTCTGATTCTTCAGGTAAACCTTTGCTTATTATAATCTGTACTCTGCATAACCGGCCCCCTATCTCTCACCGCAGTTAACGCCAATGGTTCACTCCATTAGGGCTCTTGAATCAACTCCCACTCCCCACCCAGACGCAAATCTACATACCTCCACAGCTGTTTACATCCCCCTCCCACAGCCTCCAGCCTCCACATTCCTACCATAACTCACAACACGGACCCAACACAAGCCTTTTACACTTTTTGAGCCCCATATCATTGCATAAACTACGTCATATCATGGAACTCACAGGCACACATACCTACACCATCATTTACCCCCCCCAACCTATCAAAAAAAGCAGCCAAACGTTTTAAACACAATCTCATAAAACTACATCCTGAAACACCCATCGCTGATCCCTACTTCTCAATGCACAACGGGCACACTACTACTGATATCATTTTTCATACGAAACGAAGAGCGCAATGGAGGAAAGCCTTTCTCACCGTATTTACAATCTCCCCCACTAGGAAATCCGCACACGACCTAGTTATTTACATCTCCCCCTCCCAGCTCTTTCACGCGACAGCAACCATCACCATTTACAATAACGGCACCATTCTCATGCAATCCACGGATCGTAATTTAAACCTCCTGGATAGCATCTTCCCCATTATTAAAGATCAAGTGTCGAAATCCCAAACTAACACCCAGGCCATCCTCACCATCACCACACAAATTACCCCAGCATCTCCCCCCGCTGCCATCCATGCCTCATCACCAGCCCCACCACTACCCCCATCCGAATTAGACGCTACTTCCACCCAGACGACCCAGGACTACAACACGCAACACATCATCCTATCAAACACTCCCCCCAACCTTGCTCCGTTATTACACCGATCGGTAGGCTCACTGGATTCACAGGCAACAACCATAGCGCCTTACCCTCACGCAATATTCCAACCCAGCACTACCGGGGTAGCATACGCACAAATAACAGATAACCAATCCCCCTTATGCTCAAGCACAGCTGTCCCACTTGTCAACATCCTCCCTTCCATAATCAACACTCCAGCCACTCCATCGCCGTTACCCACTGAGATTTCTTGCACAGATAGCCCTCAGTCCAGCCCAACACACCCAATTCAATTGTCAGAACATAATAATAGTCTCCATCTCCAAGCTGATGATATACCATCACCTGAGCTCCTTTTGGCCCCAAGTACACCTCCTACACCCTCATCCCAGCCTTCCACATCAACAGCTCAACCTTCCACATCCCCTCAGCATCCATTCGCCCCCGCTACACCTCCTCCCACCCCACCCACAAACCCGACCAAACCTCAACGCCTCCAGCCACATCCACATTACAGCCTACAACACTACTCTTCAACACTCCAGACCCCAGACTCGATGAGATCATGAGCGCACTACATCAAATCAAAGAAGAACTCCAAGCTTTTAATGTGTTAATTTCGAAACAACCATGGTTCTCTAGAACTACAAGGCAGCCCAATGCTAGCGGGCCCCTGATGCACCTAACAAACACCTCTATTCCGTTCTCACCCAGCTGGAAATCAGTTCCCTCCATTAATAATTCAACCCGCCCACGCCGAAGCATCAATTCGCTTTTAGAGATGGATCTACTATCTTTACTTCACTCATATGCCCCTGCCCTCACGAACCCTATCACCCCCTCGCCTATGTCCATCCCAACTATCCCCCTCAACCCACACAGGTCCATCAAACATAACATTAGAGGCGTCATTGACAACAACCTAAAAAGAGTCCCCCTCATTCAAGAACCTACTTCATCCCTCATTACGCCCCGCCTCAAATGCATCCTCTTAAACTGTAGATCGGCCGCTAGACACGCAGCAGATATAGCCGACCTCATTCTCTGACAAGATCTGGACCTGATACTGCTTACCGAAACCTGGCTGAACGAATCCTCCTCACCTATCATTGACATATTAGTACCCCCTAATTATGACATCATCAGATTGGATAGAACTGATAAAACAGGGGGAGGCATCGCTTGTATACCCAGGAGCAGCATCGCAGTAAACAGATCAATTGCACCGGCATTCCCTTCCTGTGAATGTATATGCCTCAACATCACCAGTAATGACAAACCACTATGCTCCTTACACACGATATATCATCCACCAGGTGACAACCTGGCCTTCATCGAACACGTCATGGACATGGTATCAACTAACACCGGGCGCCAAAATACCCAAATATTCCTTGGCGACTTTAATCTCCACTGGAATGGCCACTAGGATGTAGTGGTTAATAGCCTCAAAAATTTCCTAGAAGACCTAGACCTCACCCAAATATGCAACAGCCCCACACACGACAAAGGCTCAATACTGGATATAATAATCGCTAAAAGAGATTGCATTCAGCTTGACTCGATCCAACCTTGTGACTGGTCAGACCATCATATCGTTACCTTCTTTATCAAAGAAATAGTGAAACTGAACTTGGTGCAATCCACAAGACCTAAAGTCTGGAAAAGAGACATGAAAAAAATCAACCCTAACACTTTTCCATCGTCCAGTTACAACCTACTCCTGCCCCCCACAGGATCGTCGGAAGTCCATGACCTTACCAATCACTACCTTAACTCCATGACCAGGATAATAAATGAGGTGGCCCCACTGCAACTAAAGAGAGCCTCCATAAAGGACTCCAAGCCTTGGTACAATGGCATGCTCAACAAAGAAGACGCTCTCTCCGAGCTTCGGAACGCACCTGGAGGTCAACTCCTTCAGCCAATCACCTAAATACGCTAAAGAGAAACGCTTACTTCAGAAAGATCAAGCGCACTAATGCAGAATTCTTCAGCCACCAACTAGAGCAGGCAAGAAATCGTCCCAAAAAACTCTTTGAGCTAATCAAAACCCAATGTAAGGACACACCTCAACGTCCACAACACTTAGTTTGTCGGCAACCCAACTGTGAAGAATTCTCTGCCTTCTTCACTCTGAAGACAGATAATATCAAGACTGACCTCCTCAATGATCTAAGCCTACACACGGGACCGCATACGAAGACCTCCCCAGAAATACCAATTGCTCTGTACCATTTCCCATCACAGCCTAACCTTAAAAACGACGCTGACTGGTCATCCTTTTCGACATACTCCGAAGAAGCCATAGGTAAAATAGTAGGTGACGTGAACCCTGCCAATCACTTCGCCGATCCTCTACCCGCTAACGCCGTTAAAAACCTAACTCCTCTACTTCTGCCCCTCTGGACTAAGATCATAAACAGTTCACTTCAACAAGGCTGCATCCCGGACACCCTCAAAGTTGGGCAGGTCTCACCCATTCTAAAGAAACCCACGGCTGACCCTACGGACCTAAACAATTATCGCCCTATCTCCAACATCCCTACACTGGCCAAACTTTTGGAAAAATGTGTACACCTCCAACTGACAAGGCATATTGACCACTTTGACTTGCTTAACAAATACCAATCAGGCTTCCGAGCAGGTTACAGTACTGAATCAGCCATGATACATATAATTGATGACGCGCTACAAATCCTGGATCAAAATGGAGCCTGCCTACTCATCTTGCTAGACCTATCCTCAGCTTTTGATACGGTCAAGCACGAGAACCTCTTGGATCTTCTGAAGCATAGAATGGGTTTATCAGGTTCAGTATTAAACTGATTCACCTCATTTCTCCAAAATCGAACACAACAATTCAGGGCCAACAACACCATGTCAAAACCCGTCCCAGTAATACTAGGAGTACCGCAAGGCTCCTCTTTATCCCCAACTTTGTTTAACCTGTTCATGGAACCCCTCACCGAACTTCTTCAAGCATCTAACGTGCACTACCACATGTACGCTGACGACACTCAATTATACCTCAAGATCAACACCTTAGAAGATATCAAACTGCTCAACAAAATGCTTGGGAACAACCACATATGGCTGGCAAAAAACCATCTCAAATTAAATGCCCAAAAAAACGAATTCCTGCTTATAGCTCCACCGCCCAAGTCCCGGTAATGCAAGAGTGGATAAAACACCTTACGGCTCTCAACGTTCAACCAATCATCGTTGACTCAGCCAAATCACTGGGAATAACTCTTGACAGTAACCTCAATATGCAAAAACACATCAGCAATGCTACAAAGGGAGCTAACTACCAGATAAACACACTGAGGAAGTTGAAACCTTTTCTACCAAGCAAGGACTTCAAGCAAGCTGTACAAGCACTAGTTATCCCCAGAGTGGAGTACGGAAGCGTCTCGCTTTGTGGCCTACCCAAAGCAACCACGGCACCTCTAAGAGCCTCAATCAATGCCGCAGCGAGACTCATCACTGGTTCTAAAAGAAATGTACACATCTCACCGGACCTCAAATCACTGAATTGGCTTCCCCTGGAAGCCAGAATTCATTTGAAGATAGCGTGTATGACGCATAAAGCCTTGCACCACAAAGCACCCAGATATCTATCACAGAAGCTAACGATCTCTGGTGGGCTCAGATCTTCCAGAAGTACGGAAAACATATTACTAAAACCACAGCGATTCAACAAGAAAAAAACATAACCGTACCTTCTCAGGGATGGCACCTAGAATTTGGAATGCTTTACCACCCGAAACCAGACTTAACCCCTCTATTGTCTCATTCAAAAAGGAAGTCAAATCAATTTTCATGGCCAAATTCACCTAAGGAAGGTCCTAAGTTTTGCGATGAACTACTATAGCGCTGCCATCACCCTGACTAGGACAAGGGACCATCTAAGCAATCTGGACATTCCATCTTCCTGTTTCCTGACGCAAGAGGATAGCGTCCTGATGTACCCGTTCACTTTGCTTTTGTAACACGTTTTTGTATAGATGCTACAATTTGTCTTTGGTTTATGTATAAAAACTTTATTTACTGTTAAGCGCTCTGATACCCGCAAGGGTCTTGTTCGCGCTCTATAAAACTTTCATATAAAATAAACAAGACCGTCAGTAAACAGCTGACTGCATTCCTTGAAACAAACAACTCGCTCGACCCGTCCCAGTCCGGATTTCGAGCCAACCACAGCACCGAGACCGCCCTCATCGCAGCCACCGACGACATCAGGACCATTATGGACAACGGAGAAACAACCGCTCTCATCCTCATGGACCTCTCGGCAGCCTTTGATACCGTATGCCATCTCACCCTAATAACCCGCCTCTTCAACACTGGGATCCAAGGAAAGGCCCTGGAGTGGATCACCTCGTTCCTCTCAGACAGAACCCAGAGAGTCCACCTCCCTCCCTTCCGCTCAGCGGCCACCGAGATCATGTGCGGCGTATCCCAAGGCTCCTCGCTCAGCCCAACCCTCTTCAATATCTACATGAGCCCCCTCGCCGCCATCGCACGCAAACACATCATCAACGTCATCTCCTACGCCGACGACACCCAGCTGATATTCTCTCTCACCAAAGACCCAGCCACCGCCAAAACCAACCTCCAAGTAGGAATGAAAGACGTCACAGAATGGATGAAGCTCAGTCGCCTGAAGCTGAACTCAGACAAGACGGAGGTCCTCATCCTCGGACAAACCCCTTCCACCTCGGACGACTCCTGGTGGCCCGCAGCACTGGGCTCCACGAGGACACCCTCGGACCACGCCCGCAAGCTGGGATTCATCCTGGACTCCTCCCTCACGATAACCAAGCAAGTCAACACCGTCTCGTCCTCTTGCTTCAACACCCTGCACATGCTCCGAAAGATCTTCAGGTGGATCCCCACCCAAACCAGAAAGACCGTCACCCAGGCCCTCGCCACCAGCCGACTGGACTACGGAAACGCCCTATTCGCTGGAACCAACGCCAAACTCCAGAAACGACTACAACGCATACAGAACGCCTCCGCATGACTCATCCTTGACATCCCTCGCCACAACCACATATCCGCCTACCTGAGAAACCTGCACTGGCTCCCCGTCAGCAAGAGGATCACGTTCAGGCTCCTCACCCACGCACACAAGGCACTCCACAACATGGGCCCCAAATACCTCAACAACCGCCTCTCGTTCTACACTCCCACCCGCCAGCTCCACTCCGCCAGCCTCGCCCTCGCCACCGTCCCACGGATTCGCAGAACCACCACCGGAGGAAGATCGTTCTCCTACCTGGCAGCCAAAACATGGAACTCCCTCCCTGCACATCTACAACTGACCGAGGACCATCTCACCTTCAGGAAACACCTCAAGACCTGGCTATTCGAGCAGTAGCAGCACCCCCCCACTCCCCCCACAGCACCTTGTGACCCTCATTGGTGAGTAGCGTGCTCTATAAATGGATTGATTGATTGATTGATTGATGCGCTGAGAACATAAATATAGTAACAATAAAAACTGGAAACCTAGTTACCCAACAATGAATTAGGATTACACTGAACATTATAGATTGAGGCAGTCAGGTCAAGAACCGCTGTAGTATTCTAGAGGATGCCCTTAGTTATTAAGGTAGTCCGGCAACCGGCAGTGGATTGGTGGTGCGGCAGAGCATCCAAAAGGCATGCCGTCAAAGCTGCAACCCAGATTTTGTCAGAGGGTCCGTTGCTCATTGATTGTCTCTACATCTTTTGAAGTATACCTCCCACACAGGTCAGGAGTTCCAGTACAATGGTAACAAGCTGGGATGATCGAATCTTACATAAGTCAGTAGCTGAGGAATATAGTGCGCCAGTCACTACTTTCTTTTATGCCCAACTTTTCCCTTGGTGCTTCTTTCCCCACTGTGATTGCCATTGTCTTGTAGTAGAGGTGCGCGTAGAACACACAAATGTGGTGTCTATCTCTCCAGCTGAACTGTAGTGCCCCACGGGATGGTATCCCCAGCAGGGAGATGGTTTTGTCCAGTTCTGTAAAATGATGAGGCTTGTTTTGATAATCAAAGGCGATGCCGAAGGAGTAGGTCCATCTATATCTGATGTGATCGCTGCAAAGTCTTTCTGTGACTGGTTTAAATTGTAGGCGATACGCTAGCGTGGCAGGGGACATGTCCTGGAAGAGAGAACATATTGCTCCCTGGAACTTTTAAGGAGTGCAGTTTCACCAGTATATCTCTGGGACGTTTTCCCCTTCCAGGAGAAGCCTGATCCACACTGTGCACTTGATCGATCTTCACTTCAACATGGTTCTCCCACAGGATCTTGGCGAACAAGCATATCACAAAAGCTTCTATATCCAGACCTTCATTTCCTTCAGCCAGGATGCATATTTGGATATTGTCTCTCCCCATCATTAAAAAACCTACAGGGGACCCGACTGACCCAAACAATTTTCATCCAGTGACCAATATTCCACTAATAATTATTAGCCAAACTACTAGAAAAATGTGTGCAACAACAACTGAGCCATCACATTGCTAAATTCAGTCTGTTGGACGACTGCCAATCTGGATTCAGACCAGGCTAAAGTACAGAAACATCAATCCTGCATATAGTGGATGATACACTAAAAGCACTGGTTCGCAATGAAACATATCTACTAGTTCTTCTTGACCTGTCTTCTGCTTATGACACGGTAAATCATGAAAAATTACTAGCCCATCTCGAAGACAGGATGTGATTATCCAGAAATGTGCTTGAATGGTTTAAATCCTTCCTACAAAACAGAACGCAAAGATTCATGGTCTACCAGGTGATGTCACCGCCATCCCCTACTTCGATTGGAGTTCTGCAAGGCTCACCATTATCTCCATCACTATTCAACCTCTATGTTGAACCCCTTACAGAAACTCTCCAGCACACCAACATCTCCTATCACATGTATGCAGACGACACTCAGATCTACATCAAGATCTCTTCACTGAAGGAGATCAATACAATGAATAATGCCCTAAAGGTGTCATTACATTGGTTAACTAGCAATCATCTTAAACTAAATGCGCAAAAAATGGAATTCCTATTAATATCCCCCCAAAAAGCTCCTCAGGTGTGGAGAAATGGACCAAACTGATCACGGCGCTAAATTGCACCCCTGTCCAAGTTGACTCGACTAAATCACTAGGAATCACGCTTGATAAGAACCTAGACATGTGAGCCCACATCAAATCAATGACAAAAAGTGCCAGTTTTCACCTGAACTATCTTAGAAAATTGAAACCAATCATTACTTCGTCAGACCTCAAATTGGTAGTTCAGTCCTTAGTCATCTTGAGGATTGAATACTGCTGTACGACATTAACAGGACTACCTAAGATCTCTACAGCATAACTAAAAGTCTGTTTCAATGCAGCGGCAAGACTCATTACAGGTTCAAGAAAATACGAACACATTTCCCCACACTTGAAGGCGTTAAACTGGCTACCATATGAAGCCAGAATTCCGCTTAAACTGGCATGTTTTACCCACAAAGCACTGCACTACAAAACACCAATGAACCTAGCCCTGAAAATGGAGTTATCCAGTGGAGGCAGACCACCCAGGAGAGCTAGAGACATGATGCTGAAACCTCCCATCTTTCAGAAGAAGAAAACGTATGACAGATCATTCTCCGGAGCTGCCCCCAGAATCTGGAACTCGCTCCCTCTCAAAACATTAGAAGAATTCCAAATATGTTTACCTTCAAGAGGGAAGCGAAGATCTTTCTAATGAGCAAATTCTTACCATAAACAACTACTGATCATCCTCTACATCGTGGTCAGTTGCTAGGTGTTTCCTAGTCCTTCTCAGGTATGGATGTATCCTACTCAAAAGGGTCACAGAGGCACCATAACAGTCCTCACCACTGATTAAGGAGTTAGTGCCAATTAGAGCTGGTATAGGAGTTTGCCTCAACAGGACAATAACGTATTTAAGGGTACACTTTTTAGATCGCTACAAATGCACTTAGGCTGTACACCACTACACTTAATGGGTCCTACTGTTGTTATTGTCGTAACCTGGTATGAAAGGAATGCATCGGAACTGTGTGTTTGCTACTACTTCGATATCTACTGTATTCTAAACGATTTAGGACATGTAACTGTAAAGCGCTGTGCTACCCATGGGTCATGTTCATGCTATATAAAACTCAGAATAAAATAAAATAAGTGTGCAATGCCGCTCGTTTATGTCTCTGGCCCAGTGTTCAGAAATGCTCTGGTGACCCTGGTGGTGTGCTGTAAGCTATATTGTATTGCAGTGGTCCAGTCCATATTATGGCAGATTGCTTAAGAACCCTGAAATAGGAGCTAACTCAATCAGAGGTGCCTCAATTCAAATAATGTGGGATATTAATAAGTGCTGTGTGCCCCCTCTGCCCACTCCATTTCATTTATTGTCTTCATGCCATTTTTCTGAACCTTTCCCAAGATTTGGTGAGGGCCAGTGTCCCTATTTTCCACCATATTGAAGTCAGGCATTCCCCCAACGCTGCTACCCCTGTAACCCTCTCCTCATCGCCGCTGTTAGCTGTCTTCCCAGTGGTGCCAGTGTAACCTATTTCACTGCAGAGTGCAGTAATATGAATATGCGAGTCCGGCCGCCGCCATGAGGTGCCCCACTGCTGGGCCGCCGCGAAGAGATGATATAAAAGTTTACAATAGTTTGGTAGTCACAAAGGGATTTACTAGTAGTATATTTATGAGTGAGGAGTATCCACACACAAAAAGATCTATCTTTTGTGTGGGGAGATTCAGACACCTACGCCATTCTCTGTAAAGGGACAATACTACACACCAAGATGCTCACTGTACCTGTGAATGATGTTGAGCAGCAGCAGACACAATTGCATAAGTTGGAGAAGCTGCTAATGCAAACAACTTTGGAAAGAGAGAAAAAAATAAATGCTGTCTCTGTGAATCCTTCTCAGGAAGGTCAAGATTGGTTTGACGTGGAGTGTGTGAAACTAAAAAATATCCTCTGTCTCAGGCCTTAAAGAATCGACACCTCTGAGAAGCTAATGAACAGCTTTTTCTTGATAAAAGAAAACAGTATAAGTGGTTATTAAAATATAAAATGAAGTACTATTCATATTGGCCATGGCAAAATCCTAAGAAATTCTGGAAAATTATTAGATGTGGATGTGAGGGTGTGCATCTGAAGATGAACATTAGCCCCCAACTTTGGCTAGGTCACTTTACCACCCTGTATAAAAGAGATGCTGAACTTCTCCCTAATGTGCCTATCGCCCCATTACAACAACACCAAGAGACAATAAGCGGCACTCAAATCGCCACTGGTACAATGCAATCTGACGATTCCAATAAGGGCATATAATCTAAATTCACAGCTAATAATCATGAAGACCCGAAACACTGCATTTTAGATCACATATCTTCAGTGACAGTTTGCACATCCATTGATCATAGGGCAAAAGCAAAAATTCACTGAAGAGGAAGTCGTACAAGCAATCAAGGCTCAAAAACTTCTTAAAGCAGCGAGCCTAAAAACAAAATTCCCTCAGATGTTTTTCAAAAACAGTTAACACTTTAATCTCTGGTTTTAACTAGCACTTTTAATTACATCTGGAGCATAGGAGAAATCCCTCCATCATGGAGAAAATCAATGCTCATGCCAATTCACAAAAAAGGTCCAAGAGATCGTGTGTCTAACTACTGGCCGATTTCATTGCTTGACGGCATGGGTAAAATATTTGGAAAACTGCTTCTATCTTGTTTAAACCAGTGGTTGGAAGAAATGGATCTGATTTAGGAGGTGTCAGAGCATCTTAGACCAGGTTTTTAGATTGAACTTAATCTGTTGCAAATACACGCACCTAAATAAGTCATCACTTTATCTGGTCTTTGTCGATCTCCAAACAGCTTTTAACAGCTTTGATCGCTCTATATTATGGCAAATCCTAAGTGCAATGAGTATCCCAGATAAAATCTTGAAGCTCCTAGTTGCCCTGCACTCTGGTAACACTCCAGGATTAGATAGAGTACTAGAGGTGAATACAACAGAAATACCAATAAAGCAAGGCGTAAAACAAGGTTGTGTTTTAGCACCACCCCTTTTCAACTACTACACAAATGATGAAGTAACAACTCTGAAGGACTCAATCTTGAACCTAAATCAGGCAATGCTTTTTTCTGACAATGCTGTACTGTTGACTAGAACAGAGCTATCATTGCAACATTTGCTGTAAGGTTTCAGGTCTTTTTGCTCAGCCTAGAAATTGCCCATTAATGTTGGGAAAACAAAATATTTGATTCTCAACCAAAAGCAGAAACTGTGAGCCATTTTTAAGGTTTATAAAGTACACTTAAATCAAATATCCACTTATGACTATTTAGACATCCGATTGGATGATAAACTTAAGTGGTATCCGCAGTTATCTGAAAGTAACATCACTCTGCCCCAGCAACCTGGAGCGGTGTTGAAATTTGCAAATTCTTGTGGTAATCACTCAGTGAAGTCAGCAACGTTGGCTTATAAAAATGAAAGGAAGAGCTGCTTGTCTATATGAAACCGAGATTTGGGGACATTAGAAGACCGCAGAATTACAAACCACCAAAAACAACTTAATTTGATGGTTATTGCATCAGGGCAGTGGCACGCCAATGCTGGCTGTGAGAACTGAACTAGGCCTAGAGAAAATTGAGGATTATACTGCATTGGCTCCATTAAAATATTGGTTCCGCATATGGTCTAAGGATGAACTGGCATCATACAGACCCACTCTAACTGACATCATGAAGCAACCAGATTATCACAAGCTACTATGGTTTACCCATCTGTCAGATGCTCTGATCAGTACTGGTCTGAAGGAATATTGGCTTCATTCTGAAACAATCACGAAGCACAGCCCTGAAGTGGCAATGTAGACATGTTGGATCCATAAAAACCAAGTGAACTTTAACCATCTAGATTTTTTGTCAAAAAGTTACTTTTCATGTAATCAAGATCTGTACTGATGATATTTACCCAGTGGAAAAAAGTTCTCTCTATTTAAAATTTCGACTGGGAACACTACCAGTGGCTTCAGTAAGCAAAAGATCGTCACCATCCTGAGACGAGAGGAAAGATGTATTGCCTGTGCCCTTTGGGAAGTTGAAAGACACTATCTCACTTTCTCACATATTGTTGAAAAATGAGTTGACATATTTTTAGCACATGAAATTCTGAAAAAATGTTTCCATTGTTTCTGATACTTTTACTTGAGGGACCTATTGAATCACTACTGAATGTAATTTAATCAGATTATTTAAAAAAAAGAAGATATATATATATATCTATATCTATCTATCTATCTATCTATCTATCTATCTATCTATCTATCTATCTATCTATATATATATATATATATATATATATATATATATATATATATATATATATATATATATATTTTTAGCGGGCTTCTTGATTTTTTATTTGATGTCCCTATAAATATAAACACCACATACAATTATTTGAACCTGTAGTAAGATCAACTATATTTGCCCAATCAAAAGTAATTATTCTCTAAAATGGATGGCTGTAATTTAGGTAAATTATGTAAATTAAATAGTTTTAATGGATTAATGATTACATTGTATCATTTTAATTGCGAGACATTTTAATGACATTAATGTGTTTTGTATAATGTAATATTAATTGTTATGGCCAGCTTGGTTGAAAACAATAAAATAAATAAATTGAATGTGCGGAGACTCTGCACTCGTATTGATACTACTCGTAAAATTCCTTTGTGAATAGCAAACAATTTTACACTTACACAAATGTGTAAATGTATCTTTATAAATCAGACCCTCAGTGTCTCCTTTCTCTCTTACTCTTGAATTTGCATCATATTATGCTAAAAGGCAGCTCAAAATATGCTAAATAAATACTCGTTTAGAGTGAATCCCTTTCTGCAGAAAATAACAGACACTTTTGTCTTTGGAAGAGTCCTTGTGGAGCTACACATTTGTACCATCTGCATATTATTTGCATTGGTCCAGTAAAATTGACATCACACCCACTAGTCTTGGTGCATTGAGAATAAGTATGCACTGGTTTCTTGCAAAGTAGAACAGTCTGATGCAGTGTAAATAAACTGTAACATTAAAGTGAGCAGAGACACAACCCTAACTGTGTGAGTAGAATCCAGCTCCATCAATCAAAGTGCACATTAACAAGGAAATGAAGGGGAGTCGGTGAGGATGGCTCTTTGAAATTAAGGTAAATGATGTCTGTAATGCTAGATCCCAAGGTTATGAGTTAGAAAGAGAGAGGCATGAAATTAAAGTTCAGAATAATAATTCTTTACATTAGCATGAGGACTGACAGTGCGAGGCTATTGTATTAGGCTGATCAAGTGCTAAATCTATGCTACAACTCTCAAAACACCTATTAATCAAAATGAAAGCTTTCCAAGCTTGGGTTTCCGTGGTTCTCTGCAATGCTCAGGAGTTTGTCCTGCGGAGCCATAAATCAGCTGGTTTTACTGCTGGACAACATTATTCTCAAAGTTGCACATATTATGTGATGGAAGGGACCAGTGCCACCCTAGACACACAATGACAGCCCTGAAATTATTGCCAAGTGTAAGGAAATGTCTCTTTTTGTATGGTCTCCCCCTAGATTTCCAACTCATGCTGCTGACTGTGCACTTAGGCCTGCTAACCAGACCTCAGTGCCAGTGCCCTGACCCTAAAGCGTGTGTCGAATATGCTGTATACAATTGCAAATGGCTAACTTACCTGTAAGTCCCTTGTAAATGGTACCCTGATACCCAGGGCATGTAAGTTAAAGGGGTACCCCAGGGCTTACAGAACTGACTGTGCCCCCATAGAGTTCCTCCAAGTAAAATAACCCCCCTCCAGTCTGCCATGGTAGACTGGTAGAGCAGGCGTACATTGAAAGCAATGGCAAAACCACCACTTCCCTTAAAAATATGTGCTGGTCAACCCTCTGGCAGGCCTACGAGCCCTAAAGGCAAAGTGCAACATATGACACAGACAGGACATGTACATAGCATGTCCTGACAGTAAAATGTACCAAACTGCAGTTATTACTGTAGATAACTTGGTCGCCCACTTGGCAAGTACAAGGTTATAGGCTGACCCCACAGCTGTGCTACCTCCTGAAAGATGCAACCAAGGAAGGCACTCCAAGGTATCAAACAATTTGTTACATTAAATCCGCCTGGTATCTCAAGTCAAAAGTAATGTAACTTGTTGCAATGTGTAGCTTTAACAAAACTGCCACTTTGTTCTCTTTAAAACTCCTGTGCCTTCCCAGACACACATGGAATCTGCTCCATGAGACAGCCTTCTGCTCTCATGGAGAGATGTGGCAACGAATCTCAGGAAGAATAATAATGAGGAATTCCAGGCCACAGAGGTGTCACTTCCCTCCTGAAGGAAGTCACTAGGATGCTAGCCCCAAAGGGAAAAAGTGCTGCCGCATTCTTGAGGTAGGCAGGTTGACATGGGAAGCAGAGAGGGGAAAACAGTTGCCAAACCGGTTTCCTCAGGGTCGTGTAGCCCTGAGGTAGCCTCATCCCCAGGGTGGGCAAGGAAGGTCTAAACACCAAGAGAATGAGTCTCGTTATCTTGGAAGTGGGTAGAATGGTGCATCCATGGATATCCAGATGCCACACTCCACAGGAAGTGGTCATCATGTGGGAGGGAACCTGCTAGCCGATTGGCTACCAACTGCATCCTACCCTAACGACACTTTCCGAGCATAATGAGGGCACTCCTGGCACACAGACCTCAGACCTCAAATGATTTGGAAGAAGGACTGCCCTGCTGCCCCAAGCAACCAGCAAAGAGAGGCTGCACAGATGAAGACTGCACCTGGTGGATAGCGAAGAGAGGGACTGCACCTGCTGTGTCCTTCTCAAGGAGGAGCTGTTTCCAGAGCCCAGTCAAGTCAAGAATATTTCAAGGGCCAGCTGACTGGCCTCCTGTATGCAGCACAGGGACAAAACACCTGAAGAAGCTTGCTGGGGTAAGTTGGGAGTCCAAGGTTTTCAAGCCTCTACCACTGTCACCGGGCTGCGCAAATGCCAGGACCCGACACACAGTGTTGCATTAGAGTTCGATGAACCCGGGAGTGCTGCCGGAGAGTTGCTAGGAGCCTCAGAAGGTGGTAGCAATTGGACTGCATCCAGAACAGAGAGGACTTTATGGGATGTAGACCCTGCAACCAGGACCCCTTCACCGTTTTTGTTGAACGATGAAGCATCCACAGCATATTTAGAGCATCTTCAGCGTCCTTCTTCCCTTACATCAGGACCATTACATAGGAGTTCATTGTAACAAGGATAAAGTGCCTGGAAACACTGAAGGACTACCTCTTCTGGGAAGGTAACTTTTCTTGACAAACATGCTTGTCCCATTGACTAGCTCACTGGTATAGTTTGTCATCCCAAGTACTTGTAACTGACCACATTGACACTTACCTACTTTTTCCTTGAACAAGTTTCTAAGTTTCCAGTTCATTGACTTTGCCAAGGCTTGTTCGCGGTTGATTGAAATTGCTTGATTTACTATTGCTTGTACAATCTATATCTCTAAAAATCTCTGGTAGATCTTCTTCATTCTAGTGTCTAAATTCTTATAAAAATGCAGTATATTTATATAAATCGTGTCAGATTTCAAATTTCATAAATTGGTGTTGGTCTTGAAAGTCTTGTCCATTTTTTCTTCAATTGTTTTGTTGCTGTTTAAATGCTTTATACGTGTTCCTCTGTGTAAGCCTTTCTGCTCAGTGGCAGAGCTACCCAGGGTTGAGTTGAGTTTTTACGGATGAAATCTATTGGACTTATAGGGGTTGGTAAGTGTATGTAACGTTTACAAAATGCACTGGTATTATACACATGGGGCCTGATGCACAAAGGTAATTTGTAAAATCACAGAGTTTGCTACATCTAAATTGCCATTTGCTATTTACGAAACCATTTTGAGAGTCAAAAAAGTATTTCCAACTTTTAAACTTGGGTTTGCAACCCATTAGACCTGTCAGCCTCAAGGTGGTCTTTCCCCAAACTGTTGCTGTCCTTCTCCATTTTTGCTGATCTTGTTTTTGCTGGCCTTAGGACATTTTACCACTGCTAACAAGTGCTTAAGTGCAGGTTCCTATTCCTTAAAACGTGGTAACATTGGATTATTCCCAATTGGCATATTTCATTTACTTAGTAGTAGTGTAGTGTACCATGTACCCAGGGCTTGTCAATTAAATGCTATTAGTGGTCCTGCTTTCAGTAGACAAGAGAAACCCTAGGATAATAAGGGACCAAGGGTACTGAAGTATTTTTAGGAACAAGGGTCCCGTAGCAAAGCTGGAAAAGTACAACAATAAGATCCATAAACAGTTTTGAAAAACAAAATCTAAAATATTCAACACATAAGTTCAACTTAAAAATATATATATGGGAATTACCCCTGCCAGAGTAATTTTAAAAAACAAAGAACAAAAAGCAGGTGTAAAAAATGACAAAACAAAACAATACATGCAGGCAAAAAATCACAAGACAGTGACTAACATTTGTATATAATCCTCAGGTCACTTATTGCATAGCACAAACAAATACTGCACCCAGAGAAGAAGTTATTTTAAACATAGTTTTAATGAGTCAGAGTGTATGTCAACAGCGTTTCGATCCCCTGAGGATATAGGATCATCATCAGAACTGGGAGTCAGTTGCCTGAAAAAGTACCAATGGTGCATTTGCATTAAACACCTGTTTTATAACAATCTGTAATAGCATACAACAAGTCACATATAATTCTTGCATGTGAAGAATTCTTTGTAAATATGAACCACCTTGATCGGAAATACTATCCTGTGCACGTATGTGTGGCTATATATAAAGAAATCCAAAGAGTCTGACAATATTGAAACAAAGTCACTAATATACAAGGGTTAGTGAGGGGTCAAAAAACAGTAACTACTCGTAGCACGGTTAAAACTTCAACAGATTGTGGGTTAGACCACCAAGAATAAACAAACAATCTCTGAGAGAGCCGAGTAGTCTCGATCAAGAACACGTCCGAGCCCTAGTGGTCCTGCAGCATTTATTGGGCCACCTAATTAAGTAGGCCTTTAAACTTATGTCAGGACTGCCCTTGCAGCCTGTGTGTGCAGTTGTAAACTGCCACAACGGCCTGGCAAAATAAACCTTCTGCCAGGCCCAAACCTCCCTTTTTAATACATAGAAGTCACCCCTAATATAGGCCATAAACAGCCCACAGGGCAGGGTACAATGTTTTCAAAATGTAGGACATGTAATTTTAAGTTTTGTTTGTCCTGGTAGTGAAAAACTCTTACATTAGTTTTTCACTACTGGAAGACCTACCTCCGCATAGGATAACAATGGAGTTACCTAATCATAAATTATTAAGCTGCAACTGGGAACAGGTAAACAGTTCATGTTTGGTGCCTCTGGAATTGGACTTTTCTAAAACAATTTTGAAAAGGCCACTTTGTGGAAATTTAGCTTGCAAACTGAACATTATCTGCGCCATCTTGCCTCTCCCCAGCGCCACGCACAGCGAATGCACGGCCGCCATTTTAGGCACTCCACTCTCTCCCCACTCATTGTCAATCGCCAGCGCGGTCCCCTTGGCGCTGCAAGCATCCCCCGTGCGCTGGCCACCCCCGCTCTCTCATACAGGCCATAAACCCTCTCTTTCTGCGCGACCCTGCTATGGAACCACTTCCGACCGACATCCCATACATGGTCATGCCTCTCCCTTGATAACCCCCTTCCTCTGCGCCCCATTGTCCGAACTGGTCCCAGGCCATCACCTAGCCCTGCGGATACAGTTTATTGCCCCTACTGTAAGGGAAACACCCCACATCAAAGGGATTACAGTAGATCAAAGCCCCTACTCCCTGAGACCCGACCGGTCGCACACACCCCCAGGAATTGGCGGAATACCCTGCTGCGCAATAGCCATCTTCTACTGTGGGTGGGATGGGAACTTCTACTGTATCTATGTGTGGGAACGGATCTGAACCGGGGCTTCAGGGGATATTCCCCCGCACATCAAGGGAATCTCAAGAATGTACTATGTGTAATAAAGCAATAAACCAGTGTATAAGAGACCAGGTCTCAGAGATGCAGTTAGAGCACCTCGTGACGATACCTTGCTGTCTGATCTGATGTGTTCTGCTCCGACGGAATAAACTTTGTTTCCTGCCTTCCAGTCTCCGGCGCCTGCCTTTTTTATTGGTAAATTATCGAGTGGTATGAGAGGCGATTACCGCCGGGCAATTACTTGAAAGGATACCGACTGAAACTGCCGCTACCATTTAACAATTGGCGTCCCAAACGTGGGGCCCATCAGCGACACGTGGATCCAGTGGGAGAGGTCCCGACGACAGAGTGAACGACTGCAACGATCGGGAGAGCTCCTGCCCAATAGACCCTCGTCTGGCAGCCGATCATCCGAACTTCACTGGTTCCGAGCAGACCTCTCTCGAGTGATCTACGGTCCTGACTGGGAACCATCAGGAGTGCCGCGGCAAATACGGAGAGTAGAGGACGATCGGGCGCTGGAGGCGGAAGACGAGAAACTGTCCACGCGGTCCGGGTAAGGTCGTGATACACGACAAATTGAGAAATAATTGATTGATTGTTTGAAGCTTTGGAATACTAGTATTGCTCATTGATTGTTCTTTTTGAGATATTCGCTGTCTACAAACGGGGAGGAGTAGAAATACACTCTCTCTCCCTTTGCAAATAGTGAAGGGTAGGTAACGCAGACTTTTGTCCCCGTTGAAACCCGTCGTGCCTATCTTTATCTCCCCATTGATTGATTGTCCGAACATTGATTGTTTTGAAGAATAGTGCTTTTTGAGATATTCTCTGTTTGCAAATAACGTAGAATAGGAATATTCTGTCTAGTCTTTGCAAATAGTGAAGGGTAGGTAACGCAGACTTTTGTCCCCGTTGAAACCCGTCGTGCCTATCTTTATCTCCCCATTGATTGATTGATTGATTGTCCGAACACTAGTTGTTCGATATTGGTTCTTTTGGAGGTATTCTCTGCTTACAAATAACGAAGAATAGAGATATTCTGTCTAGTCTTTGCAAGCAGTGAAAAGATAGGTAGTGCTGACTTTTGTCCCCGTTGAAACCCGTCATGCCTATCTTCTCCCCACTGATTGGTAGTTGGTTCTGCCCGGACCGCTTATTAGAGGTGAACCACCCGGCTCCACTGGAAGGCACCCCTAATAAGGACATGTTCACTAAATATGGACTAGTCGCCGTAGCCTATAGCAAGCTGTGGCATAAATATACCAAGAAGGACCCCGAAAGTCAGTGGCCACTGATGGGATCCTTCGACGACCATAAGATAGAAGCGCTAGAAATAGCTCTGCGTAGCAATAAGACGACGCCTACTATGCTTGACAGTATCGGCATGTGGCGCAAAGAAGCGACGCAACGGAAAAAGAGGGAAGAAGTAAAAGCAGAAAAGGAATTACGAAAGGCAGCTCACCTTGCTGCTAGAAAGTTAGAAGAAGACATAAAGGAGAGAAGGGAAACTAAACTAAGACAGGAGCCCGAAACCTCAGGCCAGTACGCTGTTAGGACCCCTTCTTTGCTCTACCCTGAGTTGTCCTCCAAGCAGCGAACGAATGACGAATTACTGTTAGGTCCCCCGATCATCTACATGCCCCCTCCGTATGCACCCTCCCAATCAATAGTGCAACACCCACAACCCCCGAACACGAGCGAAAGCAGTACAGGGGCCTCGGCCCTCACGGCCTCCGCGCCGGCTGAGCCTCTTGTGCCGAACTTAACGTCGATTACAACGCTAGACGACCATGAGATAGGAAAGAAAGAGTCCACCAGAATGAATCGATTAACTAAGGATGAACGAGCAGGAATTGACAAAATAGTAGGGACGCTGGTGGAGCGAAAAGAAAGTGAGGAGTATATAACAGACGTGTATAACTCGTATGCCGACAGCCGCAGACGACACTTCGTCGTACGGCTCTGTTATCGCGCCCTGAACGCATATGAGGATAGGTACCACGATAAGGGTCCCGAAGGCTTAGCGGCCCTATATAGGAAGGTAGACATTGGGGAAGAAAGAGAGGGCGATGTAGCGAACCTCTTCACTCGTACACTCGAGGTCTACCGACACCTTAAAGAACATGGACAGACCACCAAAACAGAAACCCCCATAGCAACCAAGCCCCAGGGAGGAAGGGCCGATGCCATGATGCCCATTAAAGAAGCTGCCCCCTACTGGGTCCCTCCACGGGGTCAGGGAACACACGACGACATCAACAGCCCAGATGCGAAGGGAAGGGTTGTATATAACTGGGTCTATCAGCCGTGGGACCGGCAAGATATTTTGACTTTTAGAAAGACTCTACCCGACTTAAGAAAGAACCCGACTGCCTTCTACACGGAATTGGGTACAGCCTTAGGCTCAACGATAATGACGTTAGCAGATATCGACTTGTTCTTTGGGCTATGTCTGCCGGCTGATGTGTGGAAACAAATCCGGAAAGTTGACCACGCTGAGCCGTTCGGATATACCTGGGTACAACTCGATACCATAGATAAACAGCGAGAACCAGGACAGAAACCCCCGAAAGCCATCTTAGAGCTCCCAGACAAGATTGTACAAAAGCTGAAGACTCTAATCCCAGAAAGAAAGGTAGACTGGTCGATAGTGACGGCTTGCCGTCAGAAACCCCAGGAAGATGTGTCTGAATACTTCTCCCGATTCGAGACTGTGTTTTCCGATTACAGTGGCCAAGACATGACCACCGCAACCGGACACCACCTCTTTGTCCAGAATTATGTAAAGGGTCTGTCACAAGAAGTTTCCCAGAAGCTACAGACCAGCGAGAGTAGTTGGGCAGCCTCCAAACCCGCAGCAATTCTCCAGATGGCCCAATACTACGAAAACCAGAAGAACGAGAACGATAGGGCGTCAGAGAAGAAGAAAAAGGAATTAAAGGAGAGGGTGATGATAGCACAGTTGCAAGGGGTGACCATAGGAAGGGAACCCCCAAAAGAGAATTACCAACCAACCGCCCCTAGAAAGCTACCCCCTAGAGACCATACACCTACACCCTACAACGGACGGAGAGACTTAGATGGGAATCAATGTGCGTTCTGTAGAGGGTTCGGACACTGGAAATCCCAGTGCCCGGTCCTTTTGGAACTGAACAAAAATAGGGACCCCAATAGACACAACTGGAAGTTTGTTGATACCCACCATCAACGTCACCACACTTGATTAGGATCACGTGCAATCGAGCAACGCCATTTTTTTCCGAATACGCTAACCAGATCGCTGATACGTACAACGCTCCAGCAAAATAGTATGGTCAAACATTTTTAATAAATTATAAGTATAACAACATTCCGGCAAAATGAACAGGTTAGAACATGTTTTAAACAACTATTTACATGACAGTCTGCTGCGACCTGCATCCCAAAGCATTTACGTCCACGTGACACCGTCCTCGCCTCTCCTTCCTCGAAGTTGCAACATTGGCCTGTTTTGGGCGGTCCTTTTTAGTTGATTTTGGGCTATAAAAGCCATGCAAAAATCCCTTGACATCAGTGGCGGGCGATTGTGCGAATAGGCCGGAGGCTATACGAAGCGCCGGAGGGCTGGTGCCCTGGCGGGGGGAGGCGACGCGGACGGACCTCCCCCACCTCCCCAGGTGGAGGCTTGCCAGGCACCCAAACAGCCTTTGACTCGCCGGCCAGCTAAGCTGCACCCAACCGTCTTTGACTCACCGGCCAGCTAAGCTGCACCCAACCGTCTTTAATTCGCCGGCCAGCTAAGCTGCACCCAACCGTCTTTAATTCGCCGGCCAGCTAAGCTGCACCCAGCCATCTTTTTCATCGGCCTGCTGAATTTCACCCTGGCACGCCGTGCGGATCTTCCCATTCACTTCTTCCTTCAATAACGGAGGGTGCCCTGGCGGGGGGAGGCGACGCGGACGGGCCTCCCCCACCTCCCCAGGTGGAGGCTCGCCAGCAGACGAGGGCACCCCAACCGCATCTTTCACACGTCAGCCAGCTGAGTTGCGTCCTGCCACTTCATTCGCCGTTCGGCTGAGCCGGCACCCCTGCACGCGACCGCCAGGCAACCACCCAGGCACAGGGTTCACCAAGACTGCCGCTAGCACCCGACGCGGGGAGTGGGCCCCCGCAGCCAAGTAAGTAGGGGCCCACTCCGATGGTGATACCATCCGAACTGCTGTTGTCGCTGCTACTGGAACCACTCCGGTGGCAATACCATCTGAACTGCCGCTGTAGCTGCTGTTGGCCCCTCTCCGATAGCCGTACCGAAGAGCTGCTGCTACTGCTGCCATTGAACTCCGGCGGTTGACCCCTCCGGTTCCAGGCCTGGCCCACCGTGAGACAATTCTGGACTCGAAAGCTTGTTTGCTAGGGCATGGGCCCCACCCTTGACAGAACGCTCCCCTCAGCCTTGCAGGATTGGTTGGAGTCATTTGACATTCGACTCCTGCGGACTTCCGGTAAGGACAAAACCACCGCCATTGCTCTTTTTGCCCCCCCGGGCGGCAGCCACCTTGCCTCCGTTTGGTGCAGTGAGAAAGTAGAGTGTCGGCGGAAGAACCCGCCTGCTGCCCCGCCCTAAGAACGAACCATGGCATTGCTACAAGGTTGCAGTGACGCCATGCTGACGCAAAGTTGACGCTAACGAAAGTTCTCGAACTACCAAAAGGAATTCTGGTTCAACAGCTAATTCATGGAAAGACTTAGACTGTGCACTGGCCCGACCCCGCCCCAAGATGGCGCTGATGTAGGAGTGGCCTACAACTCCTTGTGGCGTTCCAGTCACGTGACATTTGTGTTAAAAAGAGATATATATATATGTATGCGATGCTTTCACACATGATGGTGGGGAAAAAGGGGGGGAACCGATTTTTATGTTAATCTAGTGTTGCTCATGTTGCTCGACGCCTCTCACACCGTGGCCGGTCTATGGCGGCTGTAGGCCCGTATTTCCATACTGACATTGTTTTAAATAAAGGGCTTCTTAAAAAGGAATTACGAAATCAGTGTCATGACTAATCATCTAGGTTGTTGAAGGTTTTTCTTTTGAATAAATGATTGTTACTCCTAAGCGAAAGCATACAGATAATACAGACACAATTTGCCTAAAAATCTTTTTGTTTAACGGAATTTGTACCCATCACGCCTGCCCTTTTTCCAAGAATTTTCAAATCAATAATGAACTATAACTTAAGGTATATGTCGCACGCAAGGTATGGTATCCTGCACCATAATAAACGACCAATTGATACATGCACAACCAGGGAACCCGAATTTAGGAGATGAATGAACTAGAGCATCTTTGCCTCGAGCTAAAGAATAATAGGTCCGTGGTATTACCCACCCCTGCGGTTAGCCTGGTACATGGTAGGTAGAACCTTTCGTGTCTGCACGCGCTGGGGTATTTTGAATACTGCACCTCCCCTCCCCTCTTATTTTCCCCTCTATAGGTCACGACGAAGTTCCGACTGAAAAGTGGAGTGGACATGGACCGCACCAAGTTCAATATCAGGGAAAACATAGACAAACGTTGTGAGATAGTGCGAAAAATTACGATATGATTGTGCGTGTGTACTACGATTATACGATATGAATGTGTATGCATTTCATGTTTGGGCCACTTGAAGAAAGCGTCATTATATGATTGAAGTGCTCGTCCACCGATCAAAGGGAGGAGAATAAAGGGTCAGACAACCCATAAGATAAACTACAAAATACTAAAGGTACGCAGCATGCATAGGAATAGAGGACAGGAAAGGAGAGGTCCCCGTGCTCAACGCAGCCCTGAGTCTCCGTCTTGATGCATGTACTGTCACACCCTATCCGGCATTTGTGTGTACGTGACCACCGAATTTATGTCTTTTCCCCGCTTGTGTTTTCTTACATGGAACAGACCCATGCTACTCCATGTTGTGTGTGCACCAAGTGGCCTATTATCTTACCCATCGCTCTTTCTTGCCCTCTTCCTTCTTGAATAAATTAACGACATACACCTCTTTGGTAAGTGTATAATTGGCCTGAACACGGTGGTGTTCGAACAAAATTGACAGAAACAAAAACGACCATACTTTACCACGTTACTACCTCTCCTTTTTGCGAACGTTAAGCCTAATCGGCTGAGAAGGAAAGGACAGGTAAGACGGCTGATGTCTCCCAATCTGACCCTCAACACGGGGACTATATGTCAGTGGTTTTTGTTCTTAAAGGACACCATCTCCACCACCCAGAATTACCCCTGACCAATTAGCCCGAAATAGAATGCCTAAAGCACCCTGTTCTCCCAGAGATAACTCCAGCCCTATACTAGCCGTCTCAGAGTATCCCGAACGAAACAGCTGATGGCCCTGTTTCAAACTGATAAAGGGTAACCTACTGTATGAAAAGGATACTCGTGAACGCATGACCGTAGCACCTCGCACTTACGGATATTACCAAACCTTGTATTATAAGGCGCAGAAACTGACACCTAGAAGGCCAGACGATGGACAGGGACACCCACAGAACCCTGCACCACAGCAGTAATTAATAGATTAGTAACACGCACATTAACATCAGAGTTAATAGACACCAATCATATAGTAACAGATAAGAGCATTTCCGCAACTACTCAGTGGTTGGGAGAGAGAATGAAGTATGTAAATGTCTTCCCTGCCAAAATCTCTAAGACTTTCGTTTCTTATAACCTATTCAAGGATAACCTGCAGCCATCGGAAGAGAGGGGTCGGACTTGACGCACAGTCTGGCTGCAGATCATAAAGCATCTATGACATCGACCAAGGGGGAAGCGACGAAGCAAAAAGGGTGTGAGACGAGACACCATTATCAGAACGATAAGCGCGAAGGGCCACACCGAGGCCCCTGCTCACTGACCAGCGTGCCTGAAGTCTCAACCCGTCGGGCCCGATTGATGGGCCCAGTGCTGAAAGATTCTGCTCTCCTTGGTCCGCATTTTTGATCCGATCCCATGCCACCCCATTCTCTCTTCCTCTTTCATTTGGACTATGACTTTGACCTACTACCGAGGAACAAAAGGCCGGCACCCTGTCTCAAAGTACCTGTGGTGAACTGTGTTAAGGAACAGGACTGTGATCAAAGAACAATGAGTGGTCACACCCTGCCACGTGAGAAATCGGATTTGAGCTGGACCTTAGTTCCACCGCCGGTGCTCAACAGTGCCAACGAAAGAAGAACAACAATGAGAGCTTACCAGTGATAGCTCTTTATAAAACAAGGACACTGGAAAGAAGAACCCATGTCAAAGTTGAAAATCCTCTCCCAACCACCTTATTATATTAACTATCTTCTTATCAAGTTTTCATGATGTTGCATCAATCACTTCCGACTGTACACTGAGAAGTTAAGAAAATATAACTTTGTATAGTAACATTCATACAACACCAGCCATGTACACGACTATACTGCAACTTTGAATGTACTTCCTCCTCGCCTACTTTATCAAACTGTATGAGACAATGTACAAATGTGTCAGATTACTCCTGCCTACCCTAAGGACTCTGTATCTTTAAATGTATGACGAACATTGACGATACTGTAACTGAAAGGCTGACAAAGGTGAATATTGGCCGGACAAGCTGGCGAGATATGTTAAAAGGGAGGACTGTGGAAATTTAGCTTGCAAACTGAACATTATCTGCGCCATCTTGCCTCTCCCCAGCGCCACGCACAGCGAATGCACGGCCGCCATTTTAGGCACCCCACTCTCTCCCCACTCATTGTCAATCGCCAGCGCGGTCCCCTTGGCGCTGCAAGCATCCCCCGCGCGCTGGCCACCCCCGCTCTCTCATACAGGCCATAAACCCTCTCTTTCTGCGCGACCCTGCTACGGAACCACTTCCGACCGACATCCCATACATGGTCATGCCTCTCCCTTGATAACCCCCTTCCTCTGCGCCCCATTGTCCGAACTGGTCCCAGGCCATCACCTAGCCCTGCGGATACAGTTTATTGCCCCTACTGTAAGGGAAACACCCCACATCAAAGGGATTACAGTAGATCAAAGCCCCTACTCCCTGAGACCCGACCGGTCGCACACACCCCCAGGAATTGGCGGAATACCCTGCTGCGCAATAGCCATCTCCTACTGTGGGTGGGATGGGAACTTCTACTGTATCTATGTGTGGGAACGGATCTGAACCGGGGCTTCAGGGGATATTCCCCCGTACATCAAGGGAATCTCAAGAATGTACTATGTGTAATAAAGCAATAAACCAGTGTATAAGAGACCAGGTCTCAGAGATGCAGTTAGAGCACCTCGTGACGATACCTTGCTGTCTGATCTGATGTGTTCTGCTCCGACGGAATAAACTTTGTTTCCTGCCTTCCAGTCTCCGGCGCCTGCCTCTTTTATTGGTAAATTATCGAGTGGTATGAGAGGCGATTACCGCCGGGCAATTACTTGAAAGGATACCGACTGAAACTGCCGCTACCATTTACCAACTTTTAGAAAGTTGTGAAGTTAAAGAAGACAGCCTGATGCACTCAGATGTGAAACGGTAAACATAATTAACCACTTATACCAAAATTAATAGGGTGAAGTGTGAACCTTCAGGGGAGGTACCGCCCAAACCTCTTTATTCATAAACTGAAACAGAACCTAGGAAACTGTCCTAGACATCGGGTGCACTACAAAGACGTCACTCTGCGAGAGTGTTTTACCATATAAAACATGTAGGGGCATATGTATGAAGCCATTTCCCGTTCGCAAACGTGACGATTCTCAGAATCCGCCCTTTCGTGAACGGGAAAAAGCCTTTTGGGATGTATCATCCCAAAAAGCCCTCGCAATATAGGGAATCGCAAAATTATTATTGCGATTCCTACACACGTTCCATTTTGCGAGTCGCTATTAAGGACTCGCAAAACGGTTTGTTCATACATATTCCCTGTAGTTCTCAAATTTAAAAAAACAGATTAACTATGTATACCCTATTAACAGATCAACGTAAACTAAAGTTCATCCTTTATGCCTGAACAAAATATAAACAATTACTCATTCAGATATTTATCGACAAAGCAAAAACATCAAAATTCTTGTGTGGGAAGAGGATAAACATTCCTTTGTTGTAACTCCCAATGCATTTCGGGCTTCAAATCACAGCCCTTCGTCAGGGGAATCTATGATCAGGAAAATGAACTGGTATGAAATATAATAAGCACTAACAAGCAATGCTATATTAACATGCAAAATAAATGGCCTTAAGAGAAAGTGTAGAGAAATAAACAAAAACAATTGTTCCTTACAATGGTGGTGTAGAAAGTCGTAACTGATGGAATGAGCGAAAAATCATAAGCACATGAAATTGTGAGGCACAAGCACAATGCCAGAATCATCATATGTGAAAAAAGAACTACCACAGAGCAAACTGTTGATAGTATAAATTTCAAAGTGGCATATGCCCATGTTAAGTGTAAAGGTGGAAGTGCTGTCCATGCGTTGCATGCTGTGGCTTGAAAACACTTGTCCCATGCAAAATATACAGAACCTCGACCCTAAAAACCAACTCAAACACCAGTGGACAGTGGGGACTAAAAAATGCTGGTAAACCAAGAGAGTTTCAAACGCGTACCTCCCGCTCAGAAAAACACTCTGAATCAACAAGTCGTCGAAGCATGTCCACAACACTGACTCCGTACTGCACATGAAAAAGAATATGTGAAAAAGTGAGACTAAGAGAAACGGGTGTTAAAAACACTATAACACCATGCACTGTTGGAAAAACTTACCAACAGTGAAATGCTCAGTATTGCGAAAAAATTCATGCAACCCGCCGCACGTGCGAGAAACAGCCCCCATGTTGAAAGAGACCAAGTAAATCAACTAGTAGTCGAAGCCGGTCCACAACACTAGCTCCGTACGGTACATAAAGAAAAATAGTATAAAAAAGTGCAACTGAGATAAACAGGTCTCAGGGAGTGTCAACATGCGATAATGAAGAGACTTACCTATCATGAGGTGCTCAGTGATGAAAAACGTTCAATAAACCCACCACAACAGTGAAAAGTCGCCATCTTGTGCGAAGGAACCAAGCGTCCAAACGTCAGTATTGCGCTGATGCAAAGAAATAAAAAAGAAACACATCTGACCCGGATGTGTGTGAAATAACCTGGAAGTAAATGACGATCGTGGAACCAGGCAAAGTGGAGAGTATGAAAAGTGAAAAAAGCATACCTGGCCAATGTGCAAAAAAAAACTGATGCCAAGACTCGGCTTGTAACGTATAAATAAATAACATGACAAAGCGCCAGTGAAGTGATGGTCTATACCAACAGTCATAACAGAAACAGCATAACATTTATAACTGATGGACGCTGTAAACAGATGTTGATAGAAACACAAAGTGGATGCCATAATGCACACCGTGGCACTAAGGACATATAATGACCAATTACCTCACACTTTACAGGTACAAAACATTAAAAACATAAAAACATATGTATAATCAATTAATAGAAAACAGAAAAATACATTCAATAGCGAACATATGTCATGGGTATTCAGTTGTCGGTAAAAAAGTCCGCTTGATGCATTTAGCTGTGGTTTAGCAAAAAAATTCTTAAACGGGCATTCCCAAACCAAGTAATCACACAAAAGTAAGTGCACCTCACATGTAAAAATGAAAGCCACTATGATATGCTTCACATCACTCGCATGGGTGACAAATTGCCTCACACATTACATGTGCAAAACATAATAACATACATTAATAAAAAATGTAAATACAATAACAAAAATAAAACATGGGTATTCAATTATACAAGAAGCGTCAGGAACTCGATGAAAAAGTCTGCATTATGCATATGGCCATGATATAACAAATGAATGACAGAAAAAACTTCAGAAACTGGCTTTTCCAACCCATGTGACCACACAAATGTAAGTTAACCCTCATGTAGAAATTAAAGCCGCTGTGATGTGCTACACATCACTCGCATAGTCAAATGCAACAGTATTGCATATTTTATAGAAAACTTGAAAATTCCAGCCTATTATTTAGACCCCTAGGTGTCATGGTGTCAAGAAAACGTATCCAAAACGTTTTACGTTGTGACAATGGTCTTGACATGTTCTTGTCCTCTTGAAACTTTACCATGTCTGGAACAGTGTACCTCATTTGGGCGATGGTGTGATGAAATTCATGCCAATGAACTGCCAGTGGGGAACAAGGTTTTAGTGCGTATCCGACTTTCGTGTTCCGTGATGCGAGTCCGCAATGCCGTTTCTGTCTTGCCCACGTAGTATAAACCACACGGGCAAAGAATGGCATAAATGACATATTGACTATTACAGTCTGCGGTGAAACAAAGTTTAATTGATTTGCCTGACCAAGGATGAGTGATACTGTTACCAACTAGTGTGTTGTGACAGTGTGAACAATTGCGGCATGGGCGCATGCATTTATCATCAACCCTTCCCTCTACAATAGATCTGGAAAGCAATTCTTTTAAGTTCTGGGATCTCTTATATGCAAAAATTGGGATTTCCGAGAAGATCCCTTGAAATTCAGATTCTGAGTGGAGTAAGTCCCAGTGTCTCAGAATGATGTTTGTAATGGCTGCTGATGAAGTGGAGAAAGTTCAAACAAAAACTTCTCTTTTTGTTGGTATTTTGCATTGTTTCTGCAAAGATTCTTTCTATGTACATCATGAACCTGAGGTTCTGCATCATCCAAAACTGAAAGTGGGTAACCTCGCTGTATAAATTCAGAGTTTCATTCTTCAAGCACCACTGGAAGTTGCGCAACATCCGACGTCATGCGTTTAGCCCGTATAAACTGGGAGTACGGCAAGTGTTTTTTTAGAGACGGAGGATGGTACCTGGAAAACAACAGAGAATTATTCCAATCAGTGGGTTTCTTGAATAACGAGAACTGTATCTGTGTGCCCTCTATATTGATGTTAACATCCAAAAATGACAAACACCGTTGATCCATATTAAATGTGAACTTGATGCGAGGGTGTCTCGTGTTCAGCACCTTTAGATTGTCTTCAAGGGAAGAACATGTTCGTTCCAGATGATTAGGATGTCATCAATATATCTACGATAAAGTGATAGATGATCCGTCCAGTTCTTATCATATACTATGTGTTCGGATTCAAACTTCATCATGAAGATATTTGCGTAGCTGGGGGCTCCAGAAAAGCTCATAGATGTACCATTGGACTATAAAAATTACTGATCTTTCCAGTTAAAATAGCTGTGGTATAAAGAAAATTGTAACAGCTCAAGAAGAAAAATTCTGTTAGCTGATAGTTGATCTTGTCGAAGAAGGGCCCATCTGATTGCATCAGGCTGCCTTCTTTGACTTCACATTTTTGTATTTCTGCCCAACACAGCCAATTTTGCACCACAATATGTCTTTTGAGGACATTTTGAATCTGACAGAAAACAAGGCAGAGACAAAAGTGTACACTTCTTCTGAAGCACTAGATATATATGGCCTTATACGAGAGGTACAATCATATGGCTCTTCTCAAGGGCCGGTAACTCAACAGCTAAGACAATTGGAATACCTTATGCGTGGAGAAATTAATCAAAGATTGCACGCAACCTCGCTTATCCAGTATAACAAGGCCAACAGGATCCCGAGAGGATTACGCCTAGCAATCAAACCAATGATGTTCAAAATGAACATAAGATTCATGGACAAAAGGTATTCTATATTAAATAAGTGCTCCCCTGACCTGATTCTCCTTATTATTGAGGAATTGTCATCTGTATTAGTGGGATTGGAGTCGGAAATCCGTGAACTACAAGAATCTCTCATTTAACAAATGGAAGCAGATGTTTGGGACACGACCCTTAAAGACATCAACGCTAAACTTGACTTATATGCCAAAGAGATCCATAAGCGTAAGGTACGCAAATTTCATCGTGACACCATTGATTACAAGTTGGACGAAGTAAATTCTTGGGCGGAGGTATATGCGCAAAAACACAATTTTAATAGACCCGGTCCTACATCCTCGGAAGAAAGCTTGGCATCCTCTGGTGATACTCGGTTAACTAGGGCACCTGTACCTTCCACATCTGCTAACACAGTAAGCAGAGAGACATCGGATACCACTGAAGCACCCAAGGTGTCTTTTTTAGACACAAGTTCAGCTGCCAACATCCGACCTTGGGGACCGCAACAGCAACAGCAAAAGTAGCAAAACTCGCAGAGGGCATCGATTCAGTCAAACCCGCCTGCACGGGTCGGAGACAAAAGAAACAATTGTGATCAACATTTCGTCTTCATCATTGACTAAAGTACAAGTGGCAATCTTGGATAAGGGAGTCTCATTTGTACCAACTTATAATACCAACCCATTCGAGACTGAAATTGCACTTTAAAAATTCATGAGAAAGTTGCGTTTACGCTACTTTTTTCTAACTTGGACAACAATCATAAGGAGGCTCCAGAATATTTGGAATTCAAACCGAAGAGTACATTCACAGCACCTACATTCCATAATGCTATTGATATGTTTGAATCTCTTGTCCGGTCAGACTTACTCAAATTACCCGCTTCACAAGCTAAACACCAAAATCTGTCTAAGCAGGTGAAATCCGCTCTAAGAACTCTGAGGAAGAAAAAGGAGCTGTTCTTCTCGCCAGCCGATAAAGTTGGAGCCTTGGTTGTTATGGACAGCACTTTTAACGAGAAAAAGGTGGAAACCATGTTAGGGGATAAATATACTTACCTGCCACTATTCGAAGACTCTACCGTGGCGTTTCAACGAACTCTAATGGACATTTTGACAAATGCCAAAGCTATCGGATGCCGTTTTTATGCACTCAACACCCGCGACGTCCATCTGTATACATGCTTCCCAAGATCCACAAAAATGTGAATGACCCTCCGTTGAGACCTATCGTCTCAGGGTTTGGATCTCTACATAAACCCTTGGGATATTACTTGGAACACTTTTTAGAAACCATTGTGCAAGTTGGCATTACATACCTACAAGATACCACTCATCTTTTAAAACTGTTACAAGATATCACAGTATCTGCATCATCTGAGGTCTGGTTGTGTACTATTGACTTAGTAGCCTTGTATACCTCAATCCCACATTTGGAAGGTATTTAAGCAGTGGAATGGGCCCTTCTCACCCACGCACACAAATCCCTCCACGACCTGGGCCCAAGGTACCTCAACGACCGCCTGACCTTCTACATGCCCACCCGCCAGCTACGATCCACGAACCTCGCCCACGCCGTCGTCCCTCGCATCAAGAGAGCCACCGCCGGGGAAAGATCCTTCTCCTACCTGGCGGCTAAGACATGGAACTCCCTGCCCGTCCACCTACGGCTGACCCAGAACCACCTCGCCTTCAGGAAACAGCTCAAGACCTGGCTGTTCGAGCAGTAGCAGATCCCCTCCCCCAAGCGCCTTGAGACCCTTCCGGGTGAGTAGTGCGCGATATAAATTCCTTGATTGATTGATTGATTCTTCGACAAGATCAACTATCAGCTAACAGACTTTTTCTTCTTTATACCACAGTTATTTTAAATGGAAAAATCTGTATTTTTTACAGTCCAATGGTACATCTATGGGCTTTTCTGGAGCCCCCAGACAAGGCAAATATCTTCATGATGAAGATTGAATCCGAACACATATTATCCGATAAGAACTGGACAGATCATCTATCACTTTATCGTAGATATATTGATGACATCCTAATCATCTGGAACGGAACACGTTCTTCCCTTGAAGACAATCTAAAGGTGCTGAAAACGAGACACCCTCGTATCAAGTTCACTTTTAATATGGATCAACGGTGTTTGTCATTTTTGGATGTTAACATTGTAGGACTTGGAATTTTTGGCTAAAGTTCCCTCAACTTTTTTGCTTTCCCCTTACACCGTTTTCCTGACATAGAGTTGCCAATTTAGATGCTTGGGTACTTTGCCACTGCTAATCAGTGTCAAAGAACAAGGGTTCCCTATGGAAAGTGTAATGGTAATTGGTTGGCCATGATTAGTATGTTGACCTTACTAGTAAAGTCCCTAGTGATGTGCACTGTGTGTGCAGGGGCTAGTAATGCAAAGGCACACAGAGAAAGAAACTTAGGCCTTCAGTGTAGGGCCTGCGCTCAGAGTGCTAAGTTAGCATGTTGTCCTGACAAGTACAACCACTCGTCAGGCCTTACTTTCCCTTTTGCATACACATGGTGCACCCCTGTGGTAGGTCCCAGGTAACCCCTGGGCAGGGTGCAGTGTAGGTAAAAGGCAGGACATCTACTGAGGTGTGTGTTTTGTCCTGACAGTGAAAAACACTCCATTTCGTTTTTCACAGGTGAAAGGCCTTTCTGCCCATAGGACAGAATGGGGAGGCTGGATATTGTGCTTTGGTAGCCTAGTTTCCTGTAAGTTTATAATGGAGAGGTGAAGTTTAGTATGTATGAACTCACAGTGTCACAACACATCTTTCTGTGAAAGTGGTTTTGTCACTGTGTGTTCAGAAACCACCCTTTTAGAAAGTGACTGAGTTTTGTGCGTTAAGCATTTCTGTGTGTCTCTGCTGACTGTGGATTGACTGTCTGGATCTGTGAGGTGAGAGGAGCTGGGAGAGGTCTTGACCCAGGGAGGGGTTGAGATGGCACCAGGCTGCTCTGCATCTGGAGAGTATATGGGGGGAGAAGCCCGGGAGGTGATAAGGCCTGTTCTGGTGCTATAAACCAATTGACCCATCTCCAGCTGAGTGATTAAGGATACAGACCCCAGTATCAAAGGGAGAAAGGTGATATTGGGAGGGAGACACCCAGAACTGATTTAGAGAGGGGTCAGTGACCCCTGAGCACAAAGAACTTTAAAGACATGAAGGAGTATAACTAAGAGAACTGAAACCCCTAGAATATGGTGTAGTTTTGAATGGCGAAATGGAAAGGTCGAGTCTGCAAAGGCTTTGGCCTCTTTCGTGATCAAGAAGAACCTCTGCCAAGGAAGGAGTTGCTGAAGAGACTGCTGGATAGGACTGACCCTACCTTCGTGATCTGGGGCAGGCCTGCAGTTTGTAGCTTTTACTAAGGAAGAGACTGAAGGGACATTGCAGTGGGTGGTGTGTCTCCCTTCTTGAACAGGACTGTGCTTTGTGCTGTGTCCTGAACCACAAGGGCCCGAGGTGAGCTGGCTTCCTGTTTGGAAACACAGGAACATAAACGTTTCCGGAGAAGTCCCAAGCAATGCTGTGTGCGCGTGGTTTTGCAGCTTGAGACCCTCAGAAGTTGTGCCTTGTGATCGTGGGCACACAGGAGTAAAACTGAGTCACGGACACGCAAGGAGCATGTCGGGGTGCAGCCAGGGTGTTGGTGAGGAGCGCCTGGTCGTTGTGTGCACTGAGCGAGGAAGTGAAATTTGGATGCGCAAGGAGTGTGACGTGGTGCAGCCGAGGTGTTGGTGAGGAGCGCCTGGTCGTTGTGTGCACCGGAAGAAGAGAGGAGACTCTGACACGCATGGTGCATGTCATGGTGCAGCCGAGGCATTGGTAAGGAGTTCCTGGTCGTTGTGTGCACTGGGAGAAGAAGTGAGTCTCAGACATGCATGGTGCATGTCGTGGTGCAAGCCGAGGCGTTGGCGAAGAGCACCTGGTCGTTGTGTGCACTGGGAGAAGAGGTGAGTCTCTGACGCGCAGGGTGCGTGTCGTGGTGCAAGCCGAGGTGATGGTGAAGAGCGCCTGGTCATCGTGTGCACCGGGAGAAGAGGTGAGACTCCTATGCGCAGGGTGCGTGTCGAGGTGCAAGGCGAGGTGTTGGTGAAGAGAGCCTGGTCACTGTGTGCACCAGGGAAGAGGCGAGTCTCAGACGCACAGAGTTAGTGTCGGGGTGCAACCACAGGCGCTGGTGAGGAGTGCCTGGGTGGAGTGTGCACTGAAATCGAAGTAGGTCTCCACAGTGCTGAGAGTGGGTCTCGGTGTCTACTGAGACCGCCGGAAAGAGGGTCAGGTCATCGGGCCCTCGGAGTGAAGCAGTAGCGGCCCGAAACGGCAGCCCCGTAGGAGCTGAGCCACCGGCCCGTGTGGAAATCTAGCTTGTAACTAAACATTATCTGCGCCATCTTGCCTCTCCCCAGCGCCACGCACAGCGAACGCACGGCCGCCATTTTAGGCACCCCACTCTCTCCCCGCTCATTTCAGATCGCTAGCGCGTTCCCCTGGTGCTGCGAGCATCCCCCACGCGCCGGCCACCCCTGCTCTCTCATACACAGGCCATAAAACCTCTCATTCTGCGCGATCCTGCCATGAAACCACATCCCACGCCTGACCGACATCCCATACATGGTCATGCCTCTCTTTGATAACCCCCTTCCTCTGCGCCCCATTGTCCGAACCGATCCCAGGCCATCACCTAGCCCTGCGGATGCAGTTTATTGCCCCTACTGTAAGGGAAACACCCCACATCAAAGGGATTACAGTGGATCAAAGCCCCTACCCCCTGAGACCCGGCCGGTTGCACACACCCCCGGGAATTGGCGGAATGTCCCGCTGCGTGATAGCCATCTCCTACTGTAGATGGGGTGGGGACTTCCACTGTAGATATGTGTGGGAACGAGTTCGAAGCGGGGATTCCGAAGACGTTCTTTTATACATCAAAGTAATCTCAAGAATGTGCCATGTATGATAAACCTGCAATAAAGTCATAAACCTGTGTATAAGAGGCCAGGCCTCAGAGATGCAGTTAGAGCACCTCGTGACGATACCTTGCTGTCTGATCTGATGTGTTCTGCTCCGACGGAATAAAACTTTGTTTCCTGCCTTCCAGTCTCCGGCGCCTGCCTCTTTCATTGGTAAATTATCGAGTGGTATGAGAGGCGATTACCGCTGGGCAATACTTGAAAGGTTATCGACTGAAACTGCCGCTACCATTTAACAATTGGCGTCCCAAACGTGGGGCCCATCAGCGACACGTGGATCCAGTGGGAGAGGTCCTGACGACAGAGTGAACGACTGTAACGATCGGGAGAGCTCCTGCCCGATAGACCCTCGTCTGGCAGCCGATCATCCGAACTTCACTGGTTCCGAACAGACCTCTCTCGAGTGATCTACGGTCCTGACTGGGAACCATCAGGAGTGCCGCGGCAAATACGGAGAGTAGAGGACGATCGGGCGCTGGAGGCGGAAGACGAGAAACTGTCCACGCGGTCCGGGTAAGGTCGTGAAACACGACAAATTGTGAAATAATTGATTGATTGTCTGAAATACTAGTATTGCTCATTGATTGTTCTCTTTGAGATATTCGCTGTCTACAAACGGGGAGGAGTAGAAACACTCTCTCTCTCCCTTTGCAGATAGTGAAGGGTAGGTAACGCAGACTTTTGTCCCCGTTGTAACCCGTCGTGCCTATCTTTATCTCCCCACTGATTGATTGTCCGAATATTGATTGTTTTGAAGAATAGTGCTCTTTGAGATATTCTCTGTTTGCAAATAACGTAGAATAGAAATATTCTGTCTAGTCTTTGAAAATAGTGAAGGGTAGGTAACGCAGACTTTTGTCCCCGTTGTAACCCGTCGTGCCTATCTTTATCTCCCCATTGATTGATTGATTGATTGTCCGAACACTAGTTGTTCGATATTGGTTCTTTGGAGGTATTTTCTGCTTACAAATAACGAGGAATAGAGATATTCTGTCTAGTCTTTGCAAGCAGTGAAAAGATAGGTAGTGCTGACTTTTGTCCCCGTTGAAACCCGTCATGCCTATCTTCTCCCCACTGATTGGTAGTTGGTTCTGCCCGGACCGCTTATTAGAGGTGGACCATCCGGCTCCACTGGAAGGCACCCCTAATAAGGACATGTTCACCAAATATGGACTAGTCGCCGTAGCTTATAGCGCGCTATGGCATAAATACACAAGGAAGGACCCCGAGAGTCAGTGGCCACTGATGGGATCCTTCGACGACCATAAGATAGAAGTGCTAGAAATGGCTCTGCGTAACAATAAAACTACGCCTACTATGCTTGACAGTATCGGCATGTGGCGCAAAAAAGCAACACAACGGAAAAAGAGGGAAGAAGTAAAAGCAGAAAAGGAATTACGAAGGGCAGCTCACCTTGCCGCTAGAAAGTTAGAAGAAGAAATAAAGGAGAGAAGGGAAACTAAACTAAGACAGGAGCCCGAAACCTCAGGCCAGTACGCTGTTAGGACCCCCTCTATGCTCTACCCTGAGTTGTCCTCTAAGCAACGAACGAATGACGAATTATTATTAGGTCCCCCAATCATTTACATGCCCCCTCCATACGCACCCTCCCAATCGGTAGTGCAACACCCAATGCCCCCAAACACGAGCGAAAGCAGTACAGGGGCCTCGGCCCTCACGGCCTCCGCGCCGGCCGAGCCTCTTGTACTGAACACAACGTCGGCAATGACGTTGGATGACCCTGAGATAAGAAAGAAAGATTCCACCAGAATGAATCGACTAACAAAGGACGAACGAGCAGGAATCGACAAGATAGTAAAGACACTAGTGGAGAGTAAGGAAAGTGAGGAGTATATAACAGACGTATATAACTCGTATGCAGACAGCCGCAGACGACACTTTGTCGTGCGACTTTGTTATCACGCCCTGAATGCATATGAGGATAGGTACCACAATAAAGGTCCCGAAGGCTTAGCGGCCCTATATAGGAAGGTAGACATTGGGGAAGAAGGAGAGGGCGATGTGACGAACCTCTTCACTCGTACACTCGAGGTCTATCGACACCTTAAGGAACACGGACAGACAACCAAAACAGAAACCCCCAGAGCGACTAAGCCCCAGGAAGGAAGGACTGATACCATGATGCCCATCAAAGAGGCCGCCCCCTACTGGGTCCCCCCACGAGGTCAGGGAACACATGACGACATCAACCACCAAGATGCGAAGGGGAGGGTTGTATATAATTGGGTCTACCAGCCATGGGACCGGCAAGATATTTTGACCTTTAGAAAAACTCTACCCGACTTAAGAAAGAACCCGACTGCCTTCTACAGCGAACTAGGTTCAGCCTTAGGCTCAACAATAATGACTTTAGCAGATATCGACTTGTTCTTCGGATTATGTCTGCCGGCTGATGTGTGGAAACAAATCCGGAAAGTTGACCACGCTGAGCCGTTCGGATATACCTGGGTACAACTTGATACCATAGATAAACAGCGAGAACCAGGACAGAAACCCCCGAAAGCCATATTAGAGCTCCCAGACAAGATTGTACAGAAGCTGAAGACTCTAATCCCAGAAAGAAAGGTAGACTGGTCGATAGTGACGGCTTGCCGCCAGAAACCCCAGGAGGATGTGTCTGAATACTTCTCTCGGTTCGAGACTGTGTTTTCCGATTACAGTGGCCAAGACATGACCACTGCAACCGGACATCACCTCTTTGTCCAAAACTATGTGAAAGGTCTGTCACAAGAAGTCTCCCAGAAGCTACAGACCAGCGAGAGTAGTTGGGCAGCCTCAAAGCCCGCAGCAATCCTCCAGATGGCCCAATACTACGAAAACCAAAAGAACGAGAACGACAGGGCGTCAGAGAGGAAGAAAAAGGAACTGAAGGAGAGGGTAATGATAGCTCAGTTGCAAGGGGTGACCATAGGAAGGGAACCCCCAAAAGGGAATTACCAACCAACCGCCCCTAGAAAGCTAACTCCTAGAGACCACACACCTGCCCCTTACAACGGACGGAGAGACTTAGATGGGAACCAATGTGCGTTCTGTAGAGGATTTGGACACTGGAAATCCCAGTGCCCGGTCCTTCTGGAATTGAACAAAAATAGGGACCCCAGAGACACCGCACCTGACCCCAGAAATAGAGGACAGGGACGAGGATACACGAACGACACCGTCAACGACAGGCCAGGCAGACCAAACACCTTTGATCGCCCCCAACAAAACCAGTGTCAACAGTCCGACTATGAAAACACCCATGACTTCGCATAGGACCGCCAGGGGCAAGGGAGGGATCCAGTCGAACTCCGTGTTGACCAGCAAGGTCCTTACGTCACTGCTAAGGTCTTGGGCACAAAATCTCTATTCCTGGTAGATACTGGGGCGACACGTAGTGCGTTATCTAAACGACTGATTCCTAGGGCACCCTTGTCTGGCTCACACGTAACCTCAATAGGCTTCGATGGAACGCCCTCCACTAACCCCTTATCAGCACCAATCTCCTTTGACTTAGAGGATAACACCACTGACACGACCTTTCTGCTCTCCTCCAACACCCCCGATGCTATTATGGGACTTGATTTGCTAAAGCATTTTCGAGCTACCATCAGATGCTCCCCAGACGGAGTTCGAGTCATCCTGCACGATAACCCAGATCTGTCCAGACCCTGTCACACACGGCGTATGCTCTCTATAACCGATGCTGACACGTCCCTACTTGACACATTACCTTCACATCTATGGGCTAGAACCGTCTCAGATGTAGGGCGCATGGTGATCGACCCGGTACACATAACTGTCCGACCGGACGCAGTGCTCCCAAAGCTTCCACAGTATCGGATATCGCCCGAAGGCGAGAAGGCATTAGTGGAAATCATCGAGTCCCTAATCGATGCAGGAGTGGTAGAAGAAGTAGTCAGTAATGTTTGTAACAGCCCTATCCTACCCATTGTAAAGAAGCAAGGCGAGGGAGATGAGAAAGCATACCGTTTCATTGTTGACTTGCGAGAGGTTAACAAGGTAGTCATACCTCAGTACCCCGTGGTCTCAGACATCACCACCATCCTCACCCTGATTCCATCCACTGCCACCACCTTTACTGTTATCGATCTCAAGAACGCATTCTTTTCCATCCCCATCCACCCAGACAGCCGCTACCTGTTCGGCTTCACTTTAAAAGCCCGTTCGTACAGATTCTGCAGGGCACCCCAAGGCTACACTGAGAGTCCCAGTATTTATAGCCAAGCCCTCAAGAGGCAACTAGATGCAGTCCAACTACCCGATGGAGTGGTGTTGATACAGTACGTCGATGACATTCTTTTGGCGGCCGACACCACTCCACTTGCCGTCACAGCCACCATTCACCTCCTCCGCTTCCTCGCGGAGAACGGTCACAAGGTCTCCAGGAAGAAATTGCAATTCTGCCAACCACAAGTAACATATCTAGGCCACCTACTATCCAAAGACGGGAGAAAACTTACCCCTGACCGAATTCAGACCATCCTAGAAACCCCTGTTCCCAAGACTCAGAAGCAAGTACGGTCCCTAGTAGGCCTCACCTCCTTTTGTCGACAATGGTTGCCAAATTTCAGCCTTATCATAAAACCTCTGCTTTCCCTGCTGGCTAAAGATGTCCCCTTCCCCCTCCCCTGGACACCCGAATGTCAATCCTCCTTCAAAGAATTACGAGACGCCCTCTGCTCGGCCCCAGTCCTAGGAACCCCAGACTACACTAAACCTTTTTCCCTCTACACCCACGAAAGGGAGGGATGCGCGTTGTCTGTCCTAACCCAGTCCATAGGCCCTAAACAACGCCCTTGTGCCTACTTCTCTGCCACTCTTGACCCTGTAGCCAGAGCTTTGCCCGCCTGCCTTCGAGCAGTAGCCACCACTGCTGTCTCTTTCCGGCAAAGCGAGGGGATCGTGCTCTCGAACCCCCTCACAGTATTGGTACCCCATGCGGTTGACACCCTCCTGAACCAAACCAAAACTCAACACCTGACTAGCGCACGACTGACTGGTTACGAACTGACTCTGCTTGCACCCCACATCACATTGAAACGATGCACCACTCTGAATCCAGCTACTCTACTGCCTCTCCCTGACGCTGACCCCAATGCGTCCCCTATACATGACTGCGTGACCCTCACCGACGAACAAACCAAGAGTAGGGTTGACCTCCGGGATACTGCCTTCCCGGACCCTGATGGAGAACTGTGGGTGGATGGCTCATGCATCAAGCTCCCCGATGGCACCACCTCAGCTGCCTATGCAGTCACCACAGCCCGAACAGTTGTTGAGACAGCCCGCATCACACAGCGATCCACACAGGCGGCGGAACTAATTGCTCTCACACGAGCCTGCATCCTGGCAGCAGGGACAACCGCAAACATTTACACAGACAGTCAGTACGCCTTCGGGGTAGTTCACCACTTTGGGCTCTTATGGAAAGAGAGGGGATTCTTGACTTCTCATGGCACACCCATCCTGCATGGAGATCTAGTCTCTGCCCTGACCGAAGCAGTCCTCCTCCCCACATGGTTAGCTGTGATCAAATGCCAGGCACACAAGAGGGTGACAGACATTATAGGACAGGGAAATGCACTAGCTGACATTACTGCCCGAACCACAGCCGAGAATAGGTCCCCGACCCGTATGTACGTGACCAGGTCACAAACTGAGAAATGGAAGGATGCTAGGGAAACGATTAGGGATATCCAACTAGCCAGCACACCACACGAATTAACTGAATGGGCCCGGGTGGGATTGAAGGACGATGACGGTTGCTGGCGAACTAAAGACTTGAACAAATGGCTGCTACCAGACTCATACTTGATCCCCATGCTGACCATGGCACACTCCCCCGCACACATAGGGTCTGCCCCCATGATCGAACTCATCTCCAAAGTCTGGCACAACGACAAAATTCCAGACTCAGCCAAACGTCTGGTCCAACAATGCCTAGTATGCCTCCAACACAACCCTGGGAAAGGAACTGCTGTACCCCGGGGAGGGTTTGGGGTCCCCAATCACCCCTTTGAAGTCCTACAAATGGACTATGTCCAGTTAGAAAGGTGCCAAGGTTTGAAGTACGTACTTGTCGTTGTGTGTGCCTTCAGCAAGTGGGTGGAAGCCTACCCAACCCATGACAACACCGCTATGACTACTGCAAAAGTACTACTGAAGGAATTCTTCCCCCGATACGGCCTTTGTCGAATTTTGTGGAGCGACAACGGCCCCCACTTCGTAGCCGAAGTTATCCAACTCATCTTAAAAGGGTTGGGTGTAAAACAGAAATTCCATGCGGTCTTCCATCCCCAATCTGCAGGCTTGGTTGAGCGACACAATGCCACATTGAAGCTTAGGATAGCATTAATAGTCGCCACCACAGGACTGAGATGGCCAGACGCTCTCCCGCTAGCATTGCTATCAATGCGTTCCACCCCCACTAAACACCACTTAACCCCCTACGAGGTCGTTTTCGGGCGGCCCATGAACCTTTGGGCTGCTCCAAAGCCAACATCCATCCACGACGTCCCGGACGTCCTCATGTCTGACTATTTGTATAACCTAACTAAAACGTTGTCTGTTATCCATCAGCAGGTGCTGCACGCCATTCCCGATGTTTCCAGGGGCCCCGGACACGACATCCAACCCGGTGACTTCGTCTTAGTGCGTAACTTCCAGCGCACCAAGAGTCTGGAGCCCCGGTGGACGGGCCCCCTGCAAGTCCTGATCACCACCCGAACAGCTCTTCGAGTGGAGGGGAAACGCAATTGGCTGCATGCACACCACTGCAAGAAGGTATCACCGACCCTGACGACCACGGACAACATCACCGCCCAGGAAGAACTTCTGGACAAAGATCGACCATCCCTGAGCCGCTACCCGGATACAGAGACACTTGAGTTAGCGAAATATCCCGATCCCACCGTGCCATCCAAGGAAGGGTATAACTTGCGACGAAAGGAGAGAACTTCGGCTAAGCAGACCACAAGCTAAGTGGAAATCTCAAAGCGGTAGCCTAGTCACCTCACAGGCCACCAGGAGAGAAACTAAACAAAGTCTGTGGTTCTGCCCGCTACCGAGTCTCTTGAAGGTGATGGAAGCGCCCGACATGAAGATGATGGAAGCAACCGGACGTCCGAAGATCCACTACAAAAACCCAAAGACTGACCGAATGCACAGCTCAAAGACTATTGCACTTTTCATTACCCTTCTCTTTTGCCTTCTCCTCGTGGTCACCTTCTGGATCATGGAGGAGAGTACACCCGCTCATAAGACATTGCTGACCACCGTTCAACCTACCACCATGAAAGAACACCATCTGCTCTCACTTTCACCCCAACTCCGAGAAAGGCGTAAGGAGTTCTGGAATAACTCTTTTGTGCAGTTGCTCCACCAACACAATCTTGCTGCCAACGCCACTAATTGCTGGATCTGTGGATTGCTACCGCATGCCACTGGACACTCTATCCCTTTCATCCCTTCACCTTTTTCTGTACATGGCTCCTGCCTCGCCTGGCTAATCCTCCTGCAGGAAAGCTACAAGGACAATACCACTTCCGGCAGAACTATGTCACACTTCTACCATGGGTTCTGGCTGAACAAAACTGGAAGAACTTCTACCCCCTTCTGTCCTCTGAGATCAAACACTTCCTTTCACATGGACATCCCTGCCAAAGAACGAGTTGAAATGCAAGTATTTAACAACCCAGTCAGACCCACTTTCTCTTACCTCCGGAAACGGACGGCTGCCACCCTAACAGTGGCCCTATCCGTCATCAACATCACTGGATTTGTGTGCCTCGAAGGCCTGGGAACGCAGCTGGTGGGCCACAGCTCCTGCCTCATCACCCGAACATTGGACTCAGTTGATCCACCTTCCTTTGTTGCCTCCCCGAATATGTATTTCGTCTGTGGTACTAAGGCCTACACCTGGCTTCCGAAAGGTTGGGGAGGCACCTGCTACATCGCCTTTGTCCTTCCTCCGACATATGTGGCTCCAGCAAACCATCACCGACAGAAACGTGCCAAAGACATTGTGCAAGCCGACTCCGCCGGAGCGCAGTTCATGGACGCAGTAAAAGGTCTCGTTCCACTCTGGGGTCCAATGGCAAACAGCCGTGCCATCCGCCACTTAACCCAGGCAGTCGAAACGGCGATGAACATTACGGCCGGCATCCTCGCCAACAACACCGCCGAGCTCCAGGCCGTCCGCCTAGTGGCTCTTCAGAACCGCCTTGTTCTAGATGTGGTTCTGGCTGATCGTGGAGGAGCATGCCGCATCATTGGGTCCAGCTGTTGTACCTACGTACCGGATAACTCACCCTCAGTCTACAAAGCAATTGAACACCTCCACAGACTATCCGCAGAGGTCCATCAAGAGCAAGAAGAATGGTCACTGGGGAGTTGGTTTTGGGACACTATTAAAAGTTGGGGATGGAGGCTGTTTTCATTTATCCTAATACCGATTGTGATACTATGTGGATGTTGCTTGGGGATTCAGTGTCTGCCACCTTTATGTTCGCTTTTTATGAACTGCATCTGCCCTAAGACTTTGAACTTTGAAACAGAGCAAATGAAAGCTCTGTATGAGGTGGAAATTCGTAGTATTATGGGGATAGATCCGAGCTAGACAAGCTGGTGAGATATGTTAAAAGGGAGGACTGTGGAAATCTAGCTTGTAACTAAACATTATCTGCGCCATCTTGCCTCTCCCCAGCGCCACGCACAGCGAACGCACGGCCGCCATTTTAGGCACCCCACTCTCTCCCCGCTCATTTCAGATCGCTAGCGCGTTCCCCTGGCGCTGCGAGCATCCCCCACGCGCCGGCCACCCCCGCTCTCTCATACACAGGCCATAAAACCTCTCATTCTGCGTGATCCTGCCATGAAACCACATCCCACGCCTGACCCACATCCCATACATGGTCATGCCTCTCTTTGATAACCCCCTTCCTCTGTGCCCCATTGTCCGAACCGATCCCAGGCCATCACCTAGCCCTGCGGATGCAGTTTATTGCCCCTACTGTAAGGGAAACACCCCACATCAAAGGGATTACAGTGGATCAAAGCCCCTACCCCCTGAGACCCGGCCGGTTGCACACACCCCCGGGAATTGGCGGAATGTCCCGCTGCGTGATAGCCATCTCCTACTGTAGATGGGGTGGGGACTTCCACTGTAGATATGTGTGGGAACGAGTTCGAAGCGGGGATTCCGAAGACGTTCTTTTATACATCAAAGTAATCTCAAGAATGTGCCATGTATGATAAACCTGCAATAAAGTCATAAACCTGTGTATAAGAGGCCAGGCCTCAGAGATGCAGTTAGAGCACCTCGTGACGATACCTTGCTGTCTGATCTGATGTGTTCTGCTCCGACGGAATAAAACTTTGTTTCCTGCCTTCCAGTCTCCGGCGCCTGCCTCTTTCATTGGTAAATTATCGAGTGGTATGAGAGGCGATTACCACCGGGCAATACTTGAAAGGTTATCGACTGAAACTGCCGCTACCATTTAACACCCGGGCTCGCCGTGCCCAATTGACAGAGCTCTGGATCAAGGTCCTAGTCGCTGAAGGCGGAGAGGAGAGTGGGGTCGCCCCCCCAGGTAACGTGGATCACCACCTGGGGTGGGGTGCAGGCCCGGAGGGACACTCTCTCTGCCTCTCGCTTCTGTCAGCTGCGCGATCCTGTTGCTTTGGCTCAGATCTAAGCCCGTGCTGGCCCAAGGAGGGGCAGTACTGAGGCCGGATTGAAAAGCAGTTCTTTTGTGTCATCATTGGTCCATGATTGGGGGCAACTGTTAACGGAGCACCTAAACTGTCATATTACACTTTGCATTACTGCTGCTAATGAACTATCGAACTGTCGTATGATGCCTGACCTTAATTGCGCCTGACGGACTACATGCTGGGTGCGCTATTTTTCCCTTGCAGAGTACATGATTGTAATGTGGCTCATTGCATTATTTCTTCATCGCACAGTCCAGGATTATTATGTGGTGCCTTGCCTTGTTTTTCCATTGCACAAGTCCATGATTGTAGCGTGACGCATTGCTTTGTTTCTTCCTTATACAGGGCATGCTGGTAGTGATATGCATTGGATTATTCCTTCTGTTGCAAAGTACATGGTTGTGGTGCTATGTATGGCAGTGTTTCTCTAGTGCACTGCACGGGGGTATATCATTACGCATTGCAGTATTTCTTTTCTTTTGCAACGTGTGTGATTCTAGCAATAAGTTATTACTCACAATAAAGGGAAGGGGGAGAAGGTGCAAACCCTACCTCAACCTCCTCAATAATTAAGTATACCACACAAAACAGGAGGTAGGGTGAAAGAACGGCTTTAATCCACTAGCAATTGCTGAATGTTTTTAAGAAAGCACACATGTTTTTTGAAAACTGCCCTCACCCACAACAAGTTGTGGCATGCTTCATCATCGGGCTGCTACTAACGCCTCTGCGCAAACCAACGCTAGAGGCGGAGCAATAGGGAGGGGTAGACAGTACAACAATGATACAAACAAAAACAAAAGAAGGCTGGATCCTTAAGTGCAGAAAAGATGAATCTTAAAACTGACCCAGGGATATCTCTCTAATAATTTTATTCCTGGATTCCCCTGTCAGATTAAAAAGGTATATATATGTGAAAAGACTATATACCCAAATGGATGGTGGTGGAGTGAGTTAATTAGGTGCTCACCACCCCTCCATTCTGCATAGCAGTCGACATGTTTCTGCCGGTTCAAAAAACTAAATCTCCGGCATTCCTCAGGACAAATTTGATCCACATGCCCTTTTGCCAAACCCCTGTTTTTTCCCACTGTTGTGGGTTATACTCCACCTGTCAGTCTGGAGTTCCTCTTATAACTTTCTCCTTCAGAGAGTAGGAACTGAAAGAAAAGAATACGGAAGTAACTTCCACATAAAACAGAAATAAAATAAAATCTTAATCACGTGTGCTCTCAGACAAACAACAGAAATTGCCCATCACCCATTTGGTGTAGCCAGAATTCTAGTCTATGTGGTATTAAATCTACCATCATAGTGTAACAGGCAGACAATAGCCCTCTCAGTGGTATCTTAGATGCACACTCATTTTTGTGCTCAATACCCATTCAAATAAAATTCCTTGTATATATAATTTTTGTGCATCACACACAAGGAGAAACATGCCGAAACACATGTGATAAAACATCTCTCATCACCCCCACATGTATTCCAAGGGTATTCAGGTATTACTACCCTCATTTTAGAAAGAAGATCTTAAATATATTCATCTGGGATCATGCGATATCCAGATATTCCCATAGCTTACCAGAGTTTATTAGGCAATTTGCTTAAAAAGGCACTGGAGAAGAGAGCGACCCTCTGTAGTCAAACACTGCGGGAGGGAGACACAAAGTGTATTCAATTCCTCGACTTGTGATTCATACCGGTTAGCATACACCTACACACGATATTTCACTCGTGTTTCAAAATTCCCTCAATGTCGTGTCTATGCCAAACCTCATATCTTGTTTTTTATTTGGAATATGCAACATTACCCTTTTTCCACATCCCGTTGGGGCCCCGATGACTTTTATGTGTCCGGATAAACATATATCTCTATCCCCCTCACATACACACACATATAGTGCAGGGGCAGAAATTCACTCTCCTTAATGAGGCCTCTATGTTACTCCCGCATACTCGAGTGCAAAGATAGTATCCTCGAGTAACTCCGGCATAGATGTAGTCAGCCCCCCTCCATTATTGGCCAAATATCCCTCTTACTTCGTCAAGAGTGGTGCGCTGCCTCCTGATTCAGTCTCTCCTGGTGCCGTGTAGACTGCCTGGATATCGTGCCCTCCGTATTTACACTTCCGCTATCGATTCACGTGATGCGTGCGAGTGACGATGCACGCAACACGTGACCTAGCGGCAGAGCGCGCAATCAGCAGTGGGACTATACCGCTAACCTCCCTAGTATGAACCAATATGGCGGAACTAGTCTTTATGTATAAAACGACCTCTTATCACGGAGTGAAAAAAGAAGGGAACCTTGCATATGGCAGTAAGCTCATAAGTCATGAATCCTATCAAGGCACATATCACCTCAGAAAATAGACCAATATCCTTGCTAGTATGATCAAATGTATTTTCAAAATGCCTTAATGTGTGTAAACCTATTGTCACAAGATGTTAATTTGAACAACAGCAGCCACACCCACAGGGATGTGCTCATTAATCAAATTATTAATTTCAGGGACCGTCTTGCCAGAACCTCTACTCACACATTATTTGATGGAATATTATTTAATTTTTAATGATGTTAGTTCTTCTATTCAATCAAAGAAGCCCCTCACCTACTATTTCTGTACATCAACACCAACATGTTCTCTACTCCATAGGTTTACCCAATGCCTCATTCTGGGTTATTTCCTCCCTAGGGTGGACCACGGTATATCGTCATTAAGTCCCGTTTCATGACTTCTAGTCATGTGTGCTTTCTTAAAAACATTCAGCAATTGCTAGTGGATTAAAGCCGATCTTTCACCCTACCTCCTGTTTTGTGTGGTATTCTAGCAATAAGACCTGCCTCACCTTTTGGGAACGGTTAGAAGTAAACTTAACTGTTGGTTAGAAGCGGTGGTTGGGATTAGAACCTACCAATCCACCGGAAGGAATACTACCCATTATTATATGTTGGTTTTGTATCATTATATCGTATATCTTCCTATTTAAAGATTAGACTTGTTTTATAAAAACTCGTGTGGAGTCTTTGTGGTGACATCAGTGGGTTGCTATGAGTGTGGTTGCACATACTGTACACTCGTGCCTTGGAGATAAGCCTGGCTGCTTGTGCCAAACTACTAAAGGGGTGAGCAGGGCTATCTCAGATGGTGTCCTTACTTAGCCTAATGTTGAAACGAGGGGTCTGGATCTCGCAACTGGCAACAGTGGTGTGGGACAGGGACTCCTGCCGCCAGCATTTAGTGGCGGTGGTGAGGGACAAGGACCCTCACTTCCAACAAACATCAATATTGAGGGCATACAGATACAGACCTCGTAATTCAAGAAACCCACCAATCGGAATAACTCTCTGTTGTTTTCCAGTTTCCATCCTCCGTCTCTAAAAAACACACTTGCCATACTCCCAGTTTATACGGGCTAAATGCATCACGTCGGATGTTGCGCAATTTCCAGTGGTGCTTGAAGAATGCAAATCTAAATTTATACAGTAAGGTTACCCACTTTCAGTTTTGGATGATGCAGAACAACGGGTTCATGATGCACATAGAGAGAATCTCTTGCAGAAACAATGCAAAATACCAACAAAAAGAGAAGTTTTTGTTTCAACCTTCTCCACTTCATCAGCAGCCTTAAAAATGTCATTCTAGTGGCTATACACTGGGGTGCGGCCCTGCCTCCGATGACAAAGGAGTGGGTTACGAGCGTGACATACTGTAGGGCACAGTTGGCAAGCTATTGGGAACTTTTACTGACCAGATCTCGTCCGAGAGAAATATGGGAACCCTTTGTGACTTGGCTCAATTCTGCGGCTGCAGATGACCCTTGAATCAATTACGATTGTAATGTATGTATATGGTGGTGTTGTTCTCAAGATTGTGATGTACAGTGATGTCCCAGAAATGTATTTTGATGTACAATACCCCTCGATGTAGTTTTGGATTAGCACTCTTTTGCTCCAGGAAATGTGGTGGCGTGCTCAGATTGTTGTAAATGTAATGGTATTTTGAACGGGACAGTAGACCCGACAATAAGTATTGCACTGCAATTTATGTTATTGTTGTTCACATTACGAGAAAAGCAAAAAAATAAATGTCATTCTGAGATGATGGGACTTACTCCAATCAGAATCTGAGTTTCAAGGGATCTTCTTGGAACTCCCAATTTTTGTGTATAAGAGATCACAGAACTTAAAAGAATTGCTTTCCAGATCTATTGTAAAGGGAAGGGTTGATTATAAAGGCATGCACCGTTGAAACAACTGCTCACACTCTAAAACACAGTAGTTGGTGACAGTATCACTCATCCGTGGTCAGGCAAATCAATTAAACTTCGTTTCACCACAGACTGTAATAGTCAATATGTAATTTATTGCCCTTGTGGTTTATAGTACGTGGGCAAGACAGAAAGGGTATTACGGACTCGCATCACGGAACACAAAAGTCGGATACGCACTAAAACCTTGAGTTCCCCACTGGCAGCTCATTGGCACGAATTTCATCACATCATCGCCCAAATGATGTACACTGTTCTAGATGTGGTAAGGTTTCAAGAGGACAAGGACATGTCAAGACTGTTGTCATAACGTGAAACGTTTTGGATACGTTTTCTTGACACCATAACACCTAGGGGTCTAAATGATAGGCTGGAATTTTCAAGTTTTCTATAAAGTATGCAATACTGTTCCATTTGACTATGCTAGTGATGTGTGAGCACATCACAGCGGCTTTAATTTCTACATGAGGGTTAACTTACATTTGTGTGGTCACATGGGTTGGAAGAGCCAGTTTCTGAAGTTTTTTCTGTCATTCATTTGTTAGATCATAGCCAAATGCATCATGCAGACTTTTTCATCGAGTTCCTGAAGCTTCTTGTACATTTGAATACCCATGTTATATGTTCCTTATTGTATTTACATTTTTTATTAATTAATCATATATGTTATTATGTTTTGCACGTGTAAAGTGTGAGGCATTTTGTCACCCATGCGAGTGATGTGAAGCATATCATAGTGGCTTTAATTTTTAAATGTGAGGTGCACTTACTTTTGTGTGGTGACTTGGTTTGGGAAAGCCCGTTTATGACATTTTTTTCTTTTATTTATTTGCTAAACCACAGCTGGATGCATCAAGCGGACTTTTTTACCGTCAACTGAATACCCATGACATATGTTCGCCATTGCTTGTGCTTTTCTGTTTTATTATTTGATTATACATTTTTTTTAATGTTTTTAATGTTTTGCACCGGTAAAGTGTGAGATAATAAGTCACCCATTATGTGTCCTGAGTGCCACGGTGTGCATTATGGCATCCACTATGTGTTTCTAGCAATATGTGTTTACAACGTTCATCAGTTATAAATGTTATGCTGTTTCTGTTATGACTGTCGGTATAGACCATCACTTCACTGGTGCTTTGTCAGGTTATTTTGTTAAACGTTACAAGCAGAGTCCTGGCATCAGTTTTTGTTTTCGTTTTTTCACATTGGCCAGGTATGATTTTTTCACTTTTCATACACTCCACTTTGCCTGGTTCCACGATCGTCATTTACTTCCGGGTTAGTTCACACGCACATCCTGGTCAGACATGCTCCTTTTCTATTTCTTTGCTTTAGCGCAATACTGAAGCTTGGACGCTTGGTTCCTTCGCACAAGGTGGCTGCTTTTCACTGTTGCGGCAGATTTATTGAACGTTTTTCATCACTGAGCACCTCATGATAGGTAAGTCTCTTCATTATTGCATGTCGACACTCCCTGACACCCGTTTATCTCAGTGGCATTTTTTTATACTATTTTTCTCTATGTACTGTACGGAGCCAGTGTTGTGGACCGGCTTCGACTACTAGTTGATACGCTTGGTCTCTTTCAACAGGGGGTCTGCTTCTCGCAGCTGCAGCGGGTTCCTTGAATTATTCGCGTTACCGAGCATTTCACGGTTGGTATGTTTTTCCATCAGTGCATGGTGTTATCGTTTTTTAACACCCGTTTCTCTTAGTCTCACTTTTCACGTATTTTTTTCATGTGCAGTACGGGGTCAGTGTTGTGGACAAGCTTCGACGATTTGTTGAAACAGAGTGCTTTTCTGGGCGGGAGGTACGCATTTGCAGCTCCCTCGGTTTATCAGCATTTTTTAGTCCCCACTGTTCACTGGTGTTTGAGTTGGTTTTTTCGGTCGAGGTTATGTATATATTGCATGGGACACATGTTTTCAACCCACAGCATGCAACGCATGGACAGCACTTCCACCTTTACACTTAAGCATGGGCATATGCCACTTTGAGATTTATACTATCAACAGTTTGCTCTGTGGTAGTTCTTTTTTCACATATGATGATTCTGGCATTGTGCATGTGCCTCACAATTTCATACGCTTATGATTTTTCGCTCATTCCATCAGTTATGGCTGTCTACATCACCATTGTAAGGAACAATTGTTTTTGTTTATTTCTCTACACTTTCTATTAAGGCCATTTATGTTGCATGTTAATATAGCATTGCTTGTTAGTGCTTATTATGTTTCATGACAGTACATTTTCCTGATTATAGATTCCCCTGACGAAGGGCTGTGATTTGAAGCCCGAAATGCATTGGGAGTTACAACGAAGGAATGTTTATCATTTCCCCACACAAGAATTCTGATGTTTTTGCTTTGTCAATAAATATCTGAATGCGTAATTCTTTATATTTTGTTCAGGCATAAATGATGAACTTTATTTTACGTTGATCTGTTACTAGTGTATACATAGTTTATCTGTTTTTTGACATTTGAGAACAAAGGGGCAGATTTACAAGCCCCTTGCGACACTTTTACGCCGCCGTTGCGTCACTTTTGTGACGCAGCGGCGGCGTAAACAATGTGCCACTATGCGACATATTTACAACGTGACGCATCTAGTGAGATGCGTTACGTTGTAAAGCCCTGCTCTACATTATACCTGCATCAGGTATAATGTATGCAGGGTGGGCGTTCCATCACAAGGAAGCCCCGTAAAAGTGACGCAGTGAAATCTACAAGATTTCACTGAGTCACTTTTACGTCCCTGCTGCATCAAATCCTTACGCCTGCTTGAAGCAGGCGTAAGGAGTGACGCAGCATATTAAGTATAGGGCACCCCTGAGCAGTGCTGGAGTTGTGTCGCACTTGCGACACAACTCCAGCACTGCGTCACCCTTACGCCAACAGATGCGTCACGCATCTGTCTATCCTTGCGCCACTGTGCGCCGCATTATAAATGCGGTGCATCCATAGTGGCGCAAGGGGTTTTTGGAGTCACGCAAAATAACTGGCGCATCCCTTCTAATATGCAGGAATGCGCCAGTTATTGTAAATCTGCCTCTACATGTTTTATATTGTTAAACACTCTCGCAGAGTGACCTCTTCGTAGTGCACCCGATGTCTAGGACAGTTTCCTAGGTTCTGTTTCACTTTTAGAAAGTTGGCATTTACCTGCCTTAACCATTTAGTCCTTGCCTCCTGTCTCTGAGTCACATGACTGGGTGTAGTTAGCAGTTGGGTTATGTGTATTCCTCCTAGACAGTCACACACAATAGAGAGCTTAGGTGTGCCTGGATGGTCCATCACTGGTAGGATGTGGCAGCGGAGTTAGACACTGCTCACTTACACCTGAATAGGCTGTGTCCTGCTTTCACACAAATGGTTGCATACCCCCATAGTTAGTCTGGAGCCAGGGCAGGGGAGGCAAGAAACCTATGCACTTTAAGGCAAACATCTAGAAGCTTGTTCCATTTCAAAGGAGGCGCCAGATATAAATTTTGAGCCTCAGACACTAACTCTTCAGTACACTCCATGACCTGTGGATACTACAGAAGAAAGACTGCTGGGCTACTTTACAGCCAGGACCGCCACCCTGCTGCCCTGTTAGTCTGCTGCTCTGCTGCCTGCTGCCCTGCTTCTTGAGAAGGAAAATTCGTCTCTGCACCCTTCACCCCAGACTTAAGTGACTCCAAGGGTCAGCCAGCTGACCTCCTGTTCTGATCTACAGGGACATAACAAGTTCCAGAGGCTCTGTATAACTTCCAAGCTGACCTGCTGCCTGTAAACTGCAACTAGAACTGCCTGAGCCCCACGGACCTCAGCTAGAGTGAGTTACTGACCCCCAAGTGGTGGCTCTCAGATCCTCGACACTTGATGTGAATTAGTCGATCAATCAATCAATCAGGATTTATAAAGCGTGGCATATCACCCGATATGGTATCCAGGACCCTGCAGGCCCTGGAGGCTTATTCGAACAGCCAGGTCTTGAGGGCCATTTAGAATTCCAGATGTGAGGTGATGGTCTGGAGGTGTGTGGAGAGGCTTTTCCAGATTTTTACTGCACTGAGGGAGAAGGAGCATGCTCCCCTTCTGCTTTGGTCGATGCAGAGAGCATGGCCAAGTGAAAGGGAGGTGGAGTGTAGTCTTCTCGATGGTTGATGGAAGTTCAGCCAGTGGTAAATGTAGGCAGGTCCTTGGTTGTGTAGAGCCTTGTGTGCGTGGGTCAGGAGCTTGAATTGGCATCTCTTCTGTTCGGGGAGCCAGTGTAGTTTACTGAGGTCGGGTGTGATATGGGTTCATCGGGGAAGGCGGAGGACGAGTCCGGCTGTGGCATTCTGTATGCTCTAAAGTCTCTGCAGAAGGTGTGCGGCGATTCCTAAGCAGAGGGCATTGCCGTAGTCCTGTCGGCTAGTGAAGAGGGCTTGTGTTGCTGTGGGTCTTGTGTGTAAGGGTAGCCACTTGAAAATCGTACGTATCATGAGAGTGAGAAAGCAGGTGGAGGAGACAGCGTTGATCAGTGATTTAATGGTGAGCTTGTTGTCAATTATGAGTCAGAGGTTTCTGGCGTGGATGGAGGGAGTGGGTGAGGGTCCTTGGTCTGTTGGCCACCTGGGATCACATTACACAATAAGCGTTTTTTCATTGTTTGTACAGGTACGTCCAGCGTAAACGATGAAAACACGCCCTATTGCAATGAATTCACTGCCCCCAGGGAACTTGTGCTGCCCTGGGAGCAACGCATTCAGGTGAAAAATAGAAAGTCTGCTTTAAAAGGGATTGGAGATCCCTTTGCAGGTGGGTGCAGTCAGTGACTGTAGCCGCCTGCAATGGGATGTCTTCGGGGTCCATAGGAGCCCCTTTTCCCTCCCGGGGGCTGCTATTAGGGGGCGCACTTATAGTGTACCACCTTTTAGGTGGTGAACTGTCAGCGCGCCTCCTGACAGCTTCTTTGCCTCTGTTCCCGTGTCTGTAAAAATAATTGATCAGAAAGAGGAGGACTAAGAGGAAGAGGTAGACCTGAACACTGAGGAGTAGGACCAGCAACAATAGGATCAAGAAGAGGAGAAGGGGCAGAAAGAAGATGAGACGGACAGGACTAGGGAACGAGAAAGACTGGGTGGAGGACCAGTAGGATTATGATGAAGAGGAAAAGGACATGATGGAGAGTAAGAACAGCAACAGAAGGACCAACATGGGATGTGGGCTAGGACCGGCACCAGGAAGCTGAGGAGTAGGGCTGGGGAGGACCAGAAGGAGGAGGATGTGCTCAAGAACCAGGAGGCTAGGAGTAGGACTAAAATGCTGCCTTGGTGAGACTCAGCACTATGCCAGAGCCCAGTATAATGATGTCCTGTATGACAGGGCCAGCATTAGGTAACGGATAGCCAATATCAGGTCAAGGATGGCTGTAAGATGGCAAAAATTAACCATTATGCCATAGGCAGCATTCACCCAATCTGGGTATCATCATGCCATGGGTGCACATATGGTAGATATTACCATCATTATATCAGTGCCAACACTATTCCAACATTATTCTCCATTGTGCCTTTGGTGTATGCAGTGTGCCAAACATTACCACCAAGGGTCATCATTCTGCTATTGGTGGGCACCATTGTGCCATGGATGACCATATTATGCCAAAATGTGGCCTCAGTATGCAAAGGATTTCTTCAGAATGTGAGGCCCATTCATTTAATCAAAAGTGTGCGCCATGAGGTCACAATTGTCTACCGTTTGACAAGAAGTATCACTATTATGACAAAACCAGTATTAAGAAAGATCCTATATGAGTAATAGATGACCCTAGGCAGCAACAAGTATCAAAGTCCAAGGTCGTAGTGGGTAATAATGGTTGGAGACAATATATGCATAAGTGGACCCAGGAAGTAATCTACACCAATAGCCACATATCAAACTCCAGTGGTCCCGTAATTAATCTGCATGCAGTTCCCCAGGCTTCACATGAAACAATGATCCTAGGCAGTAGACGTATTACTGGCAGCAGGTTATATGATCATTAACAGCACTCATGAGCTAAATTCATGACTGGTCCTAGGCAGTACATCCTTCAGTGGTTCCTAAGAAGTACATGGACATTGGCCCCAGGACGTAATGAGCATCCGTGACCCCAGGCAATGGATGCATCCATGGTCCTAGGCAATAAATGAATCAATGGTAGGAAACAGTGCACGCATGCATGATCATGCATGCGTGATCCTAGACAGTACACAAATCAGTGATCACAAGCAGTACATGTATCAGTAGTTACAAAAAGTATAAACATCAATGATCCCAGGCAGCACATGCATCAGTAGTTCTTCTCGAGACATAAATAGTGAAACTCAACAAATTGTCGTCACACCTCAAGGCTAGCAGTCATTAAACTCCTCATACTCAAGTACTTCAGGATATCCTAAATAGGGGAAATATTATGAGGCTGCTTGCAACATTCAGTCTACAGATTTCACATCAGTCAGATTCATGTCTAATGAAGTCCTCAGCCTTCCAGAGCTAACACTAACTACATGGAGCCCACCGAATTAATAGCGCAAAACAGCGGTTTGAATCTTTGGGTATAGTTCTTTCAACACCAACAGTACCGCGTTATCCATCACCCTTGTTAACAGCAGTTCAAAGGTCAGGCACCGGCCTAGGTTTCTCCCCGTGTATTCTGTTCTATAAAATGCAAGTGGCACAACTGGAATCGGTACCCAATTGAAAAAACACACATCAGACGAAATGCTAGATTAATGGCGTGGCCCACAACATGGTCACGACCATATCAGAACAGGCACCCAACCGAACAAAACAGCAATGGGTGAGAGTCCAGAGAAGTGGGGCTGGCTGCTTTAAATGCCCCTATGAAAGAATGACTTCCAAACCAAGCAATAAACATTGTGCAGGATAGTTCTCTGCAGGGCCGGACTGGGAACCAAAACCGGCCCTGGCAAAGTGCTCGGCCGCCACCCGCCCCCCGGTTTGGGGGTGCGGCCGTGCTCTTTGCCAGGGCCGGTTTTCTGCCGATTTTGTTACAGGGCCGATTTTGCAGCTATGCTGCAAAGACGGCCCTGTAACAAAAGTGGCCCAAAACCGGCCCACACCCTTGCGGCGCACTGGGGGATTGCCCGGGGCTCACTACGGCCAGTCCGGCCCTGGTTCTCTGAGGACTCTCTCCTGAAATTTTACTGGGGCAAAGCATAAACTCACTGATGGTGTGTCCTGCACCACATGGATGACCACAAACTCCATCGATCAGGGCAGCCCAGTGGAGGACTCGCAGTATATGTCTCAACTACCAAATTAAACTTCTGAGCTACAGATAATTTTTTCTGTTTGAAAAGCTTTATTGAAAATTTCGTTAACATGTAAACATGTAAAGACATCAGCAGAGAACAGGAAACATGTTCAAAAATTGTATAGAACATTAATAATGTTAATATCCATTTCAAAGAAACAAAAGCTTTTTATGGGATTTTTTAAGGAGTAAAGAAAGGAAAAAGAAGGGGGGAAAGATAGAAAGGAAGGAAGAGGGAGGAGAACAGTAACCTTGCAAAATATAAACACTAAAAATGACTACGGCTAATAATCAAATAATATAAATGAGCACTAAAAATATTCAGCATAAACAATAAACTGTAAACTTTAAAAGATAACAAGAGAAGATAACAAGAGGAAGAGAGTTGTAGTTCTTCAAGGAGGTTTAAAATTTTCTGAATTGATATGTGTAGATTTCTTCAGAGCCAATCGGTCAAGATATGTAGTAAGGGGTAACCAGAAAAGAGCAACGTTACGTATTGGTTTGCAGTAGGAGGCAAAGGCAACATCGAGCCTGTGAAAATGACATAAGGCGTTCCACCAACCTTGTATGGAAAATTTTGTAAGGGATTTCCAATTAGAAGATATCTGTTGGAATGCAAGAGCAAGCATGAGATCGAAAAGACCATCTGAGTGTGCAGGGAGAGCTAAAGAATCAGAAAGACTACCCAGAAAGGGAAGAGTGATTGAGTAAGGAACAGAGAGCGCAAAAATGCGGGAAAGGTATAGCCAGATTTTTACCCAGAAAGCAGAGACAACAGGACAGAAAAAGAATAAGTGAAGAAGATCAGCATTAGGAGCGCCACAAGTCCAGCATTTAGAGTCAGAAGAAGGAATAAAGCGAGACAAGGAAAGAGGAGAAAGATAAAGTCTATGATATAAATGGAATATAGATTGAGTAAGAGAGGCAGAATGTGAAATTTTTAAGGATCTGGACCAAAGTTTATCCCAGAGAGCAACAGACCAGGTACAGTCCCAATACGCTTCCCAGGAAAGCTCCAATTTAGATTTAACACGATCCGGATTAGGGGAAGAGAAAAATTTATAAATAAGAGATGCTTTAGGGATAATAGTGAGAATTTTAAGAAGAGGAGGTGGAGGCACTAATGATGATGAAGAGGGAAGAGAATAATAACGGTCAAGAATTATTGCCATGAGAATAGTAAATTTCTGCAAAAAAGATCGGGGGCAGTGAAATAAAAGCTGAAATTGGGGAAAGGAGCAAGGTAATAATCAATCGAAGAGTTGTTTAACCCACATAACACCTTTTATTCTCCAAGAGTTCCAGAAAATAGGTCTATTATTGAAAAGGATAAGTGAATTGTACCAAATCGGGTTATTTAGAAAGGATTCACGAGTAATGGTAGTAGGGTGAGCCAAGGGCCTTAAAAGAGAAGAGGTATGTTTGAACAGAGGAAATGAAGTGTAGGGAGTCTTGGCAGAGAAGCGTACTACTTCACCGAAGGAAAAGGGTAATAACAATGTTTGTTCAATGATAAGCCAAAGAGGGGTAAATGGGGAAGGATCTGAAGAAAGCCATCTCGATGCCTGGCGAAGAGAAAATGATTTATGATAGAGACGGAGATCTGGGAAATTAACTCCACCATTAGGTTTGGACTTACGAAGAGCTGCAAGAGAAATTCTAGGTTTCTTTTTTTTCCAGAGAAATTTCGAAAGGGATGAATCAATACGTTTAAAGTAGAGTGCAGGAACATGAACTGGTAACATTGAGAAAGTATAAATTAGAATAGGGGCTATCATCATTTTAATTGAGTCCAATCGACCCCACCAGGAAAGAAAAAGAGGATTCCAGGCGGAGAACAATTGTTCAATTCTGGATAAAACTGCAGACATATTTAATTTAATTGACGAAGAATTAGAATTAGAGAACCAAATACCTAGATATTTAATCTTTGAACTATTCCAGGCAAAGCCAGTAGAGGAGAAAAGATGAGGAAGACAGGTTTTGGTAAGAGGAAGGATTTCAGTCTTATCTGAATTAATCTTATATCCTGAGACCAGAGAGAATGAGTCAAATTCAGATAATAAAGGGGGAATAGATACTTCCAGATCAGAAATAAACAAAAGAATGTCATCTGCATATGCAGAAAGTTTCAATTGGTTGATACCGTAAGAAAAACCAGAAATGGATTTGTTGTTACGAATAGAGGACAAAAAGGGTTCAAGTGCCAGGACAAAAAGAAGTGGAGATAAAGGACAACCCTGACGAACGCCCCGCCGAAGAGTAAAAGGCGCAGAGAGATGACCATTCACAAGCACCGAAGCCTTGGACATAGAGTATAACAGAGAGATAAGGGATATGAATTTGGGGCCAAAACCATTCCAACGTAAAGAAGCAAACAAGAAGGACCAATCCACCCTGTCAAAAGCTTTCTCTGCATCAACAGAGATAGCGGCCAAAGGGGTGGAAAGAGATGGGGCTTTATTCAAAACATTAAGAAAAAGGTGAGAGTTGTCAGAGGTAAGCCTACCTTTAACAAAGCCACATTGCTCCTTACCAATAAGATGGGGCATAAGGGGATCTAAGCGCAACGCAAGCAATTTAGCAAATAACTTATAGTCCACATTAACTAAAGAAATCGGTCTGTAATTTTTACAAAATTGGGTGTCACAACCCTCTTTCGGAATAAGACAAATGGTAGCATCCCTCTGCTTTGCCAGATGAATAAAATGACTTAAAAAGCGTTAAAAGTTTGGGTAATAAAAGATCAGAGAAATGTAAATAAAATTCAACAGGGAAACTATCAGGACCGGTTGTTTTGCCTTTAGTGAGGGATGTCAAAGCCGAGGAAAGTTCATGTAATGAATGGTCTAGTTCAAGAACCGGAAAATTGAGGTGAGAGTTAGGAGGTTTAGGGAGTTTCTCAAAATAGTTCTGAACAAGGGAAGGAGTAGGGGGAGATTCTGGGGTATAGAGTTGTTTATAAAACAATTGAAATTGATCAAGTATTTCTTTATCTTTATGTAGAAGAGTATTGTCAGAAGAATAAACAGATTCTATAAGAGTACATTCTTTACAGGATTTCAGATAGTTAGCTAAGATTTTCCCTGACTTATTACGACCTCCATAATAACGAGCACTACTACGAAGGAGAATTGAAGATGCATTATCAGTAGTAAATATTCAATTGCAATTTTGCTGGAAAGAGATCTGATGACATAGCCTTATCTAAAGAAGTATAGAATTTATGCTCCAAGGATTTTATATGCGTTAGGGAGGTTTTCTGCTTCTGAAGATATTGTTTCTTTTTCTTAGAAACAAAATCAATAATGAATCCTCTGGCAGTAGACTTAAAGGAGTCCCAGAGGATGTGAGGAGGGGTATTAGGATCACAGTTAAATAAAGATAAATCCTTAGCAAAGGAACGAAAAGAGGAAGAGAAATTTGGATCAGTGAGAAGTGTGCAATTGAAACGCCAACGGGAAGACTTGGGTCGCGGCGGAAGTAAGTCAAGGTCTTTTACAATAGGGGCATGGTCCGAGATCACTATAGGTTCAATAGAAGAGGACAGTAAGTTTTGAGACAAAGATTGGGAAAGAAAAATGTAATCCAGTCAGGAGAAAGAAATATGAAGAGGAGAGAAAAAGGAGTAATCCAAAGTGTCAGGATGCGAAAGTCGCCAAGAGTCAGTAAGACGGGATTGCAAGATGGTGTCAAGAAATTGTTTATGAGTTTTGTGAGGTATGAAACGAACCGTGGATTTACGATCAAGGAATGGATCAACAATCTGGTTACAGTCTCCACCTAAAATAAATAAGTCATCCTTATATTGAATACATTTCTTCGTGATTAAAAGCCGAAAAGAACAATCAGTTTGTGTAGGGCCATAGACATTAAAAACAGTTAAAGGTATAGAGTTAAAGAGCAACTTAGCTAGTATCCATTGACCATCAGTATCATTTTCTTGTGACAAAACATTACATTTTAATTTCTTATGACATAAAATGGCAACTCCATTCTTTTTGTTGGTGGAAGGTGAAAAAAGGACTGTACCCACCCAATTCCGTTTTAATTTAAGGGATTCAATTTCAGTAAGGTGGGTCTCTTGCAAGAGAACTATATCAGGATTATAGGAAGCTAAATGGGAAAGAACTCTCTGCCGTTTAATGGGGTTTGTTAGACCTGGCGATTTCCGGTTGGCTAAGGCTTGCGCCAAAGTCAGGCAGAAACCACCAGTCTAGTCAGGGCAAGGAAGTTACACGCCAAAGATAACCCCTGCTCACCCCCTTGGTAGCTTGGCACGAGCAGTCAGGCTTATCTCTGAGGCAATGTGTAAAGCGTTTGCGCGCGCACCCAGCAACAACACCCAAGGCCCACCACAAAGGAAACTCCACACAAGGTATTCTATAAAAATAACCTTTGTATTATACACAACACATTAGATAAGAACACACACTTTACAATGTGCCAACAGGCACGGGCAGAATTTACAAGGGATTATATATATACAGGGGACAGGGCCACGTGGACCACTGTCCAGAATTAGCACTTGTAGATATTCAGCACTTAGCACCAAATATAAAATGACTGTAGCACAAAAGAATAATATTCATATAGCACACAACCAGTACTTACTGGCAACAAGACAGTACCACCTACGCAACCCTAACCACTTTAGGAGACTATCACGCAGGGGCTCAGAACCTCCCTAGTACCACCGGTACCAGGGGAACACTACCACCTAGGTATCACAATACCTGTATGGGAAAACACATATTACACATGATGCATAGAACATTCAGAGGTGCAGAACATGGTGAACACATGATGCATAAAACATTCAGCGGTGCTCTGAAAGAAAACACATGATGCAGAAACTACATTCAGAGGTGCAGGTAGGAACATTAGCGTGAAACTCACGTGATCCACCACCTGTGGCAGTCCCTAGGCCAACTGGCCTTGTCCAAGCTTAGGACACTCTGTCCCAGTTAAGCTAAAACGAAAATGGTCCCCCACCTAAACGTGGCAGCTGCCCACTAAGTGCTGGGCAGCTGTAGAACTGAAACTCAGGCACTCTGCGTGCCTCTGGAGCCTCTCTGGGCTCTGCTCAGCCAAAATGCCCCCTCGAGCCTCGCAGGCTCTAAACAAGAAATGCCCCCGTCGTCGGAGCCTCACGGGGCTCGGAAAGAATGGTGCCCTTCACGCTGGAGCAGCCCACTGCCTTCTGGGGCCGCTCCGGTGGCCACTACTCGGCCAGGCAACGTTGGAGCCTTCACGGGCTCAAGAAAACACAATGCCCACGTTGGAGCGCTCGGAGCGCTCTGAACACCCAGCTGTGTTCACGTTGGAGCGCCTCGCGCTCTCGCTCTTATGCCCCTTCTGGAGCCTCACGGGGCTCGACACACTGACTGTGGCAACCTTTGGAGCCCCCGCACCCCCAGCACTTGCGCGGAGTCCCCCAGCCCTTTGTACTCACCGGGCTGCTCTCCGGGGACTCCCGCGTCGTCTCCTCTCCCGGCGGTGCTGGACTCTGGAGCTTCCTCTGCAACGCGGAGGGGCAGGCACCGACAATGTGCCTCGCGCCCCCTCCGCACCAGCTCCGGCCGCACTTCTCCTCTCTCTCGGCTCCGGGAAGCGCGGGGTAGGCTCCCGTCCGCTTCCCTCTACCTCGCGGCTTCCTCCTGGCGGCCCCGATCACGTGGGCCACACCCCCTCCCGCTGGTCCAATCACAGCGCGGCAGGGGGATGACGCGTCCGGGAACTCCGGGCTGCAGCGGTGATCGTTTCCGCGATAAGAGGGGTAGGCTCCCTCGATAAAGGCAATCTTTGGCGGGGTAAATGCCGGGTGGGCACCGGCCCTCGAAATACGAAAACAAGCGGGGTGGCACCCGCCCGCCCTGGCAGATACCGGCGGAATCGCGGGGTGGGCACCCGCTATCAGGATCCCAGCGCACACAGCGCTATAAAGTAAACCAGCGCTCCCAGCGCTATCAACAAAGGAAGGTCCAGCAAAAACAGCGCGCCCAGCGCTAGGAAGTCCAAAAAGCGCTCCCAGGCGCTGCAAGCAGGGTTCAGCAACAAAGAGGTCCTTCAGAGAGGAGGGGGCAAAGGCTGGGCCCAGAGCCAGCTCACAGGGCCCTCCAGCAGGGAGGCAGTCCCCAGTGGCGGTCTCTCCTGGCGCCCAGCAGCAGCAGGCCCCCCCTCAAGTGGATCCTGCAAGAGAACACCAAATGTAAGGGGACACAGCCCCTTTTTATACTGTACAAGTCTTTGTCTAAGGTGCAGGGAAGGGGCGAACCAGTTCCATCTGGTTCCTGAGCACTTTGTTTTGCTCAGCCCCTCTCCCTATTCACTGGCAGGGCTAGGGTCATTAGACGCACCACAGGGGCCGGCGCCAGCATTGTGTGGGGGAGCCCTGTCCTATTCAGGACCCAGGTACACTCCTCCCCAGCCATCAACATGCTAACTCCCCATTCACCACTGGGTGACTCCTCCTGACTCTGGGGAATTCCCTAGTCCGTCACCTGACCTCACCAGCCAATCGCCAGACAAGCCACACATTCCAGACTGCACACTGAAGTGCCCACTTCTAGAAGTGGCACTTCCACACCAGGTACATGCACGCCGCACACATCATCGCGCAGCATTCACTCACACGAGTCCGCACATACCAAACACGGGCCTGCACACCCCACGCATCAGGAACTACCAGGGCACATACATTCCCCCATGCATTCCTATGGGCGGGCAGGCCAACCTCAACACACGCACGCACTTTACCCTGAGACACAGCGGTAAAGTGCGCAGAAATCCAAAAATCACCAAACCAAGTCATCAATAAAAAGCGAAAAGTCTCGGGGGTGAACCTGCCAGAAGGGCCGGGTCCAACAGGGTTAATAAAACCTTTTACATTCCAGGAAACAACTTTGAATTTACATGTAGCGTAAAATTAGTAGAAACAAAAAGTACAAGAATGCATATATATATCATACACCCGATAAATGAGAGAAAGAGAAGGAAAAAATTAATGTGATAAAGAACCGAAAAGAAAAAGCAAGGATGAGGTAAAGAAGCCTTAATAGGAAAAGAGATGAAATTATTTGTAAATGGAGGAAAAAGAGAATAAAAGTAGAAAGGGAATGTAGAGAACAAGCTCAAAGAGTACGAAGAGGAAGAGAGAAACACTGCATATAAAGGAAAAAAAAGATACACATAAACAGAGGAAAAGGGAGTAGAACTATCCGACAAAAAGGAAAACGAGGGAAAGGAAGGGAGGAAAAGGAGAAAAGAGACGCAAGAAGAGACAGTACATATCCAAAAAGGATGACTGAGAATAACATACCTGAGGGGGACACAAAAGGGACGGAGGGGTGATGGAGACACTCAACAAGACAAGCCTCCCAGGATTGGGAGTCCGACCGCAACAGGACGAGGGACGTAGGAAGAGATCCATTTGGAACGAAGAAATAGAGACCAACTGATCTATATAAATGAACAAAAGAAACGGTTAATATCAGGAAAAAGACATAAGGGAATAGATAACAGCCACCATAGAACATGGGGAATTAAGAACCTTGAAAAGTTAAAACATCTAAGAAAAGCTTAATAAACCCATGGAGAAACATAAAAAGGTAAAACATGAGCAAAACATCAACCACATATAGCAGGTAAATGAGGAACAAACACCGGAAATCCTGTAAAGAAAAAGAGGTTAATGATCAGCCATTAGGAGAAATAGAAGTATCCATGTGACTATTAGTTTGTATATGAATACAATTCTTAAGCTCTGCGGGGTCTTGAAAAGTCCATGTACGATTTTGGTGCGTGACTTTGAAGATACAAGGATGGAACAAACCAAATCTAGCACCCAGAGTTCGCAAGGGAGCACGGAGGTTCAAAAATTCCTTTCTTCTGGAAGCAGTAGCATTGGAGACATCTTGTGATAGAAAGACCTTCTGACCCAACCAGGAAACTTGACGTTTAGATCTAGCTGCAGTAATAACTGAAAGAAGGTCCGTAAATTTCAAGAAAAGGATAATGACACCACGTGGCTTAGTTGAAGCAGATGAACGAGAACCAAGCCTGTGAGCTCTTTGGATGCTGAGAGAAGTAGTTGCTGGCATGCCCAGGAGTTTCGGAAGGAAGGAAGTAAAGGATGTTACAGGATCGTCCCCTTCCAAAGATTCCGGTAATCCGTAAATACGCAGATTATTCCTCCTGTTTCTGTTTTCTAAGTCCTCTGTATGTTGTTGGAGAGCGAGAACCTTCTTTTCCAAAGAGGAGATGCGTTGCGAATGAACAGATAATTCTGAAATTTGTTGCTCCACTGACGTCACTCTGTTATCCATGGCAGACCACTTCTCTTCAAGAAATTGCATCTTGCTGTTGGTTTCTTCTACAAATGGGCGCAAGGCGCGAATTTCCTCTAAAATCAATTCCATAGAAATAGGAGACAATGGTTTATCAGGAGACGGAGGATCCTGCTTTAAGCGTTTAGAAAGCGTGGCAGGTGGAGAAGATTTGTTTGCGATGGAATGTGTCGGGGACAAGCGATTAGAAGCGACACCTACCATTTGGGTTGTGTGGGGTGGTGAGACTGACACCAAAGACGATAAGGCCGTTGCTGAAGAAATACTCTTGGCAGGGACAAAAACAAATTTCGGGTTGCGCAGTTTGCTCATGAGTTCAAAACTTCAGGGCATGGAATGCGCAAAGCAATTATAATAAGGATTGGTAGTGCAGCAGAGTTCTAAGAGGTGCAATGGAGTTAATTCATGGACAATTGAGTTTCAGCATGAGGAAGCAAAATGTTCAGTGAAGCCCAGCAGAGTATTAGACAAAATCAATGATGATGGCACATCCAGTAACAGGCATGAAATGATCCCCAACACATATTAAAAGCTTCCACAGCGAGAGCAAAATGTGCGCATAGTAATGAAAAAGATGCAGTTCGCAGAGCCAACAAAGAAGTAAGTAGAAAGTTATCCAAAAAGGAACGTGAGGTAAATCGTGTTCAAAATGGCGGAAATCATGAGGAGAAAAACATTAGAGGGAAGCCATGAAACCTGGTGTCATGAATAAAGGAAATGACTATTTAAATTGTATGGAACATCAATTCAAATAAATTCGCTGGGAGACTGGGCAGAAACAAGCAGCCAGGAACCAGTACACATGGAGCATTCCTCGAGGGCGCCGAGTTTCAAAACGCGGGTGCGCATAAACAAAATGGCGGCCGTTGCGAGGCAGACGATGTAGCGAGTGAATAAGGCTTTCAGCAAGGCAGGTGTAAAGCACTGAAGGTCTCACCAAATGCTCCCATGATTCCGGTGCACGATGCAGCAATTATTTTGTCGAAAGGTTGAAGAAAAATGCACCGGATGGACCAGGAAACGTCCCGATGCGACGGAGAAGCCCCTCTAGACGGCCATCTTGCACGGCGCCTAAGCCACGCACCTGAGCTACAGATAATTAAACTCCATTTTGCCCACAAACATGTGCTACCCTCAGTAATGTTATTTAACATCTAAACGCATTCAAATGCAAAAAGGAAAATTGTACTTTTTAAGAAATTAATCAATGAGCTGACGGTACTAAGATTTAGGATTACTACTAGCGAAATACTGGTGACAGGGGAATTTAACACCAACCTCATATACACACCGGACGTAGATGAACAATTGTCTGATGAAAATGCTTTCTGGGCAGTTTTCCCACAGGCCAGCCACCCCCGAAAACAACCTGCCTGCTTAGGGGAATATCTGGTCTCCGCCGTTGAACACCTGGGCCAAATAATAGTTAATGTTATAATTCAAGATGACACCCCAGCTAGGTTTACATACTTAGGAACAACTCAGGATCAGTTATTGATTACATAATACTCTCATTGCCACTATTAAATCAGTTAAGAAAATATAAAATCAAAAGCACCTTGCAGAGTGATCACCTGCGCCAACATCTGGAGCTGAGGTTAAACCCAGCAAGACACCTTCTAGCCCCGGTGGAAACTGGAAGCCTGGAAACAATCAACTTGAAACTTTTAAAATGTTCCCAACACACACTTACAAAGCTAGCTGCCAAGTCAAAAGAAATATTTGAGTCTAGCAAAACTTTCCAAGCAGCCCTGTCATGTAGTTCCTATAAAACCTATACAGGATCTGCGCGTTTGGACAGCACACACTGTAGGATTGGTGTCAGACTGATTCTAAACACCCCCACCGGGTATGTTGGCCTTTAGTACCAGCTAGCTCACAGTGCCACTAGAATCTCCTCTTACCAAGGAGAGAATAGTTCTTGGCAACCATCGAACATGACAAACCTGATACCTCAGGACCATGGAAACAATATACTACTTTGCGCTCAGTCACTCGTGCTTACTTTGTCTGTCTTAGAGAGATACACAGAATAAACAGGCTGGGTGTTTTCAATAAGTATTTGTTGAACGGTTGTTATTCTTGTGTAAAATAGATGAGCAGCAACAACCTTTAGACAGTAGCAGATATATAGGATTAGAAGCACTATGAAAGTGAATGGATCGTAAAGCTCTACCATCTTGCAATAATCATGAATACATACAAGTATATAAAATACATGATAATAAAAAGATGTGTACTCCTACGATGCCTCTCTAACTAGATGTACCTAAGTGTACCTAGCATGTGTGTAGGTGTTAAGCCAAGAATCCCTCTAGGATAAAGCCAACCTCATTACCTGAAGTGAAAGACTGTGGGACCCCGTCCTGGTCTCAAGTTGGACACCCCGTGAGGGATGTTTTTAGACCACTGCGAGCTGGAGTGTCTGCATGCAGGAACCTCAGTGTCTCTGGTCAGTGTGTCGGCCGGGAAGTCCTGGTCTCCTATGTCTATCTTAGCAAGATGTGATGTATATATACCCATAGGTCTCCCCAAGGGTCCTACCTCGCAGTCTTACTGTGTTGGACTTAGGATGACTTCGGGAATGAACTTTGTACAAAGATATTATACAGGAGATGTTAGTCCTGCTGCGCTTCCAAGAATCCTCATGCATAATGTATGAGATTTCGAACTCGGGAAAACCTGCATTCTGAATGCAGTGTCGTATCTAGGTAAAAGGTCAGTGCCTGTAAACCGTTATAAGTATAATGTAGGGAAGATTACAGGTGAAGGGTTACGAAGTTACCTGGGCCTATATCAGAGTACCTATATGGAATATAACAGTCCAAATAACAGTCTGGACGCTCTTCTCAACAAGATTGCTAATGCATGGCGCAGCATTAAAGACAAGTACAAGTCTAACATCGTGGCAACCTGAGATTCTGACTGAAAAAAACTTAAATCTGAGGAAAGAACTGAGAAGCGCAGTTAGATAGCTCAGAAAACCAAATGTCACAAGAGCCAAATGGGAGAGCATGAAAACACTAAAGACGCTACATAAAAAACAACATTGGGTAGAGCAGTAAATTAAATCCGAAAAGTTCTGGGCAAAGCTCCTATTTAATTCTAAACAAACCAACAAAGAGCCCAGAAAACTAAAGGCGCATTGTGCTCATCGACTCTGAAGCTAAATACTATGCCACATTAATTCTGAAAGATCCAATCGCATGATCCAATGCTAGCAACCTGGTTCCCCGAAACCAAACAGGGTTCCGGGAAGGGTACGGAACCACTGTCAATATGCTAGCAGTTACAACAATTGCGGCCAAATGCAAGTGCCTTAAGAAGAAACTACATCTGTGTTTTATAGATTTTAAAGCAGTGTTTGACCGGGTGAGTAGAGCTCTCCTGTGGGTAAAACTAAGGAGATGGGGTCTTCCCAACAAAGCATTGCGAGCCATTGAGCACCTGTTTACAAATACATGGATACAAATTAAGCTGGGAAATAGATCAAGACTGTCCAGGTGAATATTTACAGCCATTGGCCTCAAAAAGGCTGTGTTCTGACCCCTCAGCTCTTTAACATTTTTATGGCCGATTTGACTTCCAGGCTCGATCAGGTTGACGCACATCCCCTGAAACTAATATCACTAACCCTTACCCACCTCTCCTACGCGGATGACATCATCCTACTGACCCACACAACAGTGGGCCTACTGAGATCTCTTGCTGAACTAACTGCATTTGCGTAGCTAACAAACTAGAGATAAACACGACCAAGATGAAAATCATGTCCATTCGGAATGGCCCTGCTCCCCCTAAAAATCAAGTCAGGTGATGTACGTCTTGCAGAAATCAGTAACTACAAATATCTGGGTCTTTACATTAACAAGAAATTGAATTTCATGGTGCATAAACAGTACAAGGCCAAAAAAAAGCAAAGTTCTGACCTATACCTTCTGTGCTCTCGCCAAGAAGCTAAATAGTCCCTCTCTCAAGCCATTATTGGCTGTTATTACTGCAAAATTACTCCCCACGGTAACTTATTAAAGTGCTGTCATGCATGGGAAAGACACACCAATTTGGGATGAATTGCAAATAAATGTTTTTAGGTAAGTTTTTGGGCTACCACGGAGTGTCTCCCCCACACAAGTCCAAATAGAATTCGGGCTCCCGCAGCAAACCATAGCAAGAAGATATCACACCATTAAGACGTGCTACAAAGTACAGTTAAATCATGGTAGTCCTCTGGTCAGCACTCTGTGGCAATCCCTGGAAAGTGACCCCCTTTCGGTCTACAGCAAATATCTGAAGTCTTCACTGCAAGAAACAAGCACAATAGACTTATGGCATCTAAAGTTACCATACACAGCTTTCTGTTGTGCCATCAATAAATCCGCTAGATTGCACTCCCTTATTGACGAAAAGCACAAATTCACTGCTCGGACCCATGCTTGGATGACAATACAATCACATGACACCTTAAACCTAGAAGCATTGTTTAGCACGACCTACCCTGCGTATGTAAAGAGGAAACTGTTGGCCATCAGGCTTGAGGTCCTGCCATCTCTGGCTGATCAACCAGTATGGAAACACTAAGGGGCAGACTTACAAGCCCCTTGCGCCACTTTTGCGCTGCCGTTGCATCACTTCTGTGACGCAGCGGCGGCGTAATGCTAGCGCCATGCTGCGATGGAATTACAACGTGATGCATCTGGGGAGATGCGTCACGTTGTAAAGCCCTGCGCCACATGAAACCTGCGTCAGGTTTCATGTGGGCGTTCCGGCGCAGGGTGGGCGTTCTGTCGCAGGAACGCCTCGGAAAACTGCCTGAGTGAAATCTACAAGAATTCACTCAGTCACTTTTCTGAGGCCGCTGCGTCAAAACCTTACGCCTGCTTGAAGTAGGCGTAAGGCTTGACGCACCATGTTGCAGATTGGCTGGGTTGGAACAGTGCTGGAGTTGTGTCGCGCCCGCGACACGACTCCAGCACTGGGCCAACCTTACGCCGGCAGATGCGACACGCATCTGCATTTCCTTGCGCCATGGCACGCCGCATTGTAAATGCAGTGCATCCGTGGTGGCGCAAGGATTTTAATGCGTGTCGCAAGTTTCTTGGCGCATCCCTGCTGATTTGCAGGGATGCGCCAGGAATTGTAAATCTGCTCCCAATGCTCTAAATTGTGCAGACATTATACATCTGGTTTGCATATGCCCAACGTTAGAGAAGCCGCAGAATCGACTGTTGAAATCCCTCTTCAATGAACGGGAGAATCAAACCTGTTGGTTGACCATTATATAGCATCTCGATTCCACAGACCCTCAGATAAATTGTAAACTACTGAAATTCCTGGCACTTGGGTGTTAAAAAAGGATACCCACCCCCCCATAATTTTTGCTGTCTCCTGTTTTTTGAATGCAATATGGCACATACGGAGGAAATTGATTACTGAACCCAGTGCTGTGCACGAGTTTCTTGCTCTAAATTAATATAACGCTCAATAATGAATTTCAAGTTTAATCCTTGTTTTAATCGATGTATAGTATTGTATGTATATGTAAAGTTGTATATGTAATGTATTTTAAATGCTTTTTTATTCATTAATTTAAATTTTGTATTACATGTTTTTTATGAACTTTTATGGTCCTTGGTGGCCGAAATAAAGTTATCGAACGAACGAAATTCCTGGCAGTACATAGAAAACGAAACACTGAACAGTATAAACTACTAAGGTTTTGAGCGATTTGGCGTGCAATCGTAATTGAACAATCAAGTTTATCAAGAAGCCTAACACATTCTGGCACTTCAAGTTTAACTGGTAGAGCAAGAGCTGATATTTGTCTATTAAGATTGCCCGGTTGTTTTTAGCAAATGTATATTGAGAATATTCTGAATGTGGTTAAAATCAACTTATTGCACTTTTCCGCACTTTACCCACAGACACTAAGACGGGTGGCCCCCAGGAGATAAAGCATATTAGGACTTCAATCCAAGTTGACTGCTGTGGACTTTTATACTTATTTTGAACATTTTATTTTAGTTTGTGCATCTGTGGTCTCAAGCAGTATTCACATAGGTGGTTATAGTTTGTTCATTTGTGGTCAAATGCAGTCAATACTCTGTTTCAATTGCATTTATAAAACTTCTGAAGCAACGGAAATGTTGTTACGTCTAAAACAATGAGGAGGCCATGAATGTCCTTATGGCTGTAATGGAAGCTGATACTCTTTTGCTCAGGATCAAAATTTGACGGGGAAAAATAAGTGTGGTTCCCCAAAAATAAGTGCCGGTGGAGTCCCCTGCAGCAACTGACTCAAATTAAGCACTGCGAAGCCCCGTTGGGTCAGTTGACAGAAAGCTTCCTCCAGTGGACCAACGGAGTAGGGGCCATCAGAGGAAACGACATTACAACACCTGCCCAATTTTGGGGAAAACCTGGCATTAAGGGATAGAAAAAACTAAAAATTACCTACACCCCCTGGAAGAAAACGTCCAAAATGTAGAGGTCATTAATTTTTTTGTATTTTAAAATCAGACTCCCTCTTTGGGAGATTTTTTATGACAAAGAAAAAAAATGATAACAGTTTGGTGGACAGAAATCCAGTGGGGTGGCTAGGGAGGGGTGGGGGGAAAGATTCCCCCACACCCACCCACGCGCCCCTCAATTCCTCAATGCGTTTGCAGCAGAGCGGCAAACGTAGAAAGCTCGACAGCACTCCCCCTTTCACTGCGCTCGCCACGGGGCGGCAAACGCAGGGACAGCCACGGGCGGCCAGAGGGCTACCTATGCTACTGCAGCCATCAAAACTGACAGTGGCCATCCACCGAACTTTTTGTACCTTGAAGAGAACTGCCTTAACAGCAGTACCTTGAGGCACAGAGATGACCGCTTGGCCAGTGGTCTCTAAATTTGGAAGAGGGTAGCCCGTCAGGTTATGTCCCCTGCCACCCTGACGGACAGAGTGCGTCCATCCAACTCTAAATCAGGGTGGTATCTTCCATCTCCCATCGCTGGCAGAAACCATCCTCGATATTTCAATGAGGTGGGATGGGTTTACCCTTAAAAGTGCAATGTATTTAAATGAGCCTCTACATACACTTTAACATTAACAATTCAGCGCGGCTGAGACTTCAGGGATGGATATTCAGCGGTAGACGCACTGGAGATGCTTCAGAATAAAAAACATGGCTTCAATATTTTTCACGCAGCGAGGACAGCGCTCAGTGGCTTCCGCTTTATCTTAAAACGCTGCATTCTTCCAATCTGCTGTTTCCCCCTGTGTGTAATGTATGTGTTTGCAAGCACCCGTGGTGCTAAAATACAGGCAACAAAAACACGAAGGAGCCATTTTTCAAATGATTCATCATTCTGAATAAATAGGCCGGGGCTGCTGAACAAAATTAGTTTGCCAGATAACAGAGAGGCTCAATGGCTGCTGACTTCCAGCAGATTTATGAGAAGCGGCGTCTGGCAATTACCGTGGGCCCCTACTGACTCCAGGCCCCGCCCCCTGCCTGCTCCCTGCATAGGAATGACACTGTCTCGAAGAAGGATGGCCGACCCGGAAGGACTGCTGCATTCAAGCTGGCCCCGCCTAAATTCTCATTGACAGCTTCTTGCTGGCCCCGCCTAAATTCTGATTGACAGCTTCTTTGGTGGAAACTTGACGGTAATTAATTATTAACCCTCGGGTCCACAGAGTCTACCATGTTATTTAGCACTTCAAACAATTGTGTTAGAGGTTACCGAGCAGTGCCGGAGCGGAGGCAGTTTTATGAACGGCTATATTTTATTTTGCTTGATGTTCTAAATAATGAAATTGGCACTGGTGCTTAAAGTGACACGTCTCCCAGTTACAGATATATAACAGTATGTATGTATGTATCTATGTATGTTCAGTTCAGTTCATAGTCTTTATTTCGATCACACAGATTATAAAAGACATTTACAATGTTATATTAAAAAATCACGGTAAAAAGCATTTTGTTACAGTTAGAACATTCACTTTAAGCTCATCACTTGTCATTATACAAATAGTGTAAAAAGTGGAGTTAATATGGGATCATAAACAGTTGAACAATTATCAATAAAATGACAACTCATAAAACCCCTAAAAAAAGTTGAAAAAGTAAAAGAAGCTGGTACACCGACCAATAAAACTGGGGGAGGGGTACATGTGCAAATCTATGTGACCAGGGCTATATAAAACAGGAGTTTGTATGCAAGATTGGGACACTGTTTACACAGCAATGAAACAATTTACCGATTCATATTGTTTGTCCAACTTTGGCCAATTAGTTCTCAAGGGCTGTCATGACTATACCAACATCTTTTTACCGGGAGCTACTTCTTCGGGTTGCCACCAGCGTCTTTAGCAGTTTAGCTCGTATTCACCACATCCAACCTAGATATTTGGCAACGGAAATCGCACAGAGCTCATTGGTATTTAACATCATGATTCTTAGCGCTGTGGTACTAGACCTTATGCCAAATGTGTTGTATAAGGGTTTGAGCCATTTGTTCAGAGAAGCCTTGTATGCCGGACAAGCAAAAAGGATATGTGGGATTGTCTCCTCCTGCTCTGTGCAGAGATGGCATTTGTTGTCTTTGGCATTGTGCCATTTATGAGTAAAAGATTTTACAGGCAGTGAACCAACCCGGAATTGAAATAATAATCTCCTTTCACGAGGCTTAGTTATAACATCCCAGTAAAGCTCATACATTGGACGGCTCTATAAAGGTTACAGTTAATATAGTGTTCTCAATGGTACGTGAACTACTTGTGATGACCATGGACCAATAAAGCTCCTTTAAATCGCTTTTGGTTGGGATCCGATGGCCTTCTGGATCTTCCCACAAGTGGCTCAAGCCCATATTAACCAAAGTACTCTTCACCTTTTGTAGCCAGGTTTTCTTGCACGATGTATCAGAATCTCTAACATCCTTTAATGCTTTTGCAAAGTCTGCGCCAGAATGCTATTGGTCGGAACCTTGCTGTCTCGTCCAGATGGTTACATCGTAGGTCGTAGAAAAGTGGCTTTAGTGGAGTGTTTTGCGAAAGGCCTGTGAGGCCTCTTACGAATTTATTCTGGGCTAAGACTAATGGTGTCAGATTGTCGAAGCCCCAAAGTTCTGCTCCATATAATGTCGAGGCCATAACTTTGGTATTGTAAATCTACAACGCTGGGCTATTGGGCTTAGTTTGTGAGGACTTATGTTCTCTCAGCAATGCTCCAGCTAGTTGGTGATGCTTTAGGGCCATGATCTCAATCTGGGGTTTCCAATTTAGTTTTCTCCCAAGGGTAATCCCTATGAATTTAAACACATCTGTCTGTTTGAGATTTTCCTTGTTGAGGTGTTCCCTGCCCTTTATTGCTCTATGTTTATGGAGGACCATGAATTTTGTTTTATTTGCGTTTATCCTTACAGAAGACTTCAAAGCGCGTCCGCACTCTCTGCAGCCCACTTCGTGTTTTTGAGATGACAAGCGTTCCGCCGCAGCGCTGGGGGGTGCGGGGGGGCAGCTCGGTGGCGCGGTGCTCATGACGGAGCCACTCCGTCATGAGCCACGGTTGGGCTGTGCTCTAGACGGAGTGGTTCCGTCATGACTCCGCCCACGGCGCTAATCGCCCGTACAGGTGGGGAATTAGCGCCGCGTGGGCGGCGCGGCCGCCAACGTCCGCAGCATGACGGAACCACTCCGTCATGAGCACACGGCAACCGTGGCTCATGACGGCGTGGTTCCGTCATGAGCACGGAACGAGTTAATTAGCACAAATCAGTTTGCCAAAAGTCAAATGTCCAGGAGGGGTAATGAACAAACTTTATGTCCGGCCAAGAAGACCTTTTCAAACACCGTTAGTGAGACAAGCAAAATTTGACCATGAGCCGGCAGGGAGCCAGACAGTGAAATTACAGTACCTTTAAGGATAGTGCGTGGCTCCTCGCTCAGCTAATCAGGGCCAGATGAAATGAGGGTGGCCCTGCACTACCTCTTCCTGTCAATGATGGGCAAGGACCAGCCCCTCCTTGGCCCGTGCTTTGCCAGGGAACGGCCGGCGCGTGTCCCGCAATGCGGGTGTGCATTGGCGCTTTGTAGCCCTTGAGGCCCCTCCTCCAGGACAGGCAAGTAAGGGAGCGTCTGTTGGGTGAGATGAAAAATAGTTAATGACCCCATCTAGAAATATTGAAAATAATGTTGGGGCCATAAAACACCCTTGGCAGACCCCTTTAGATACGGGAAACCGATCTGTAATGTTGCCCTGTGAACCCCAGCACACTTGGGCGTAGTTGGCCTTGTGTAATCTCACAATGATGGATAGTAGGTCAAGTGGCATCCCTAAATGTTTTAGGACCACCCACAGTTTGTTACGGGGAACTATATAGAAAGGGGACTTGAGGTCCACAAAGACGGCGTAAATGTTGCCTCCTGCTAACATAACAACCCGCCAATAGATTAAGATGAAGTGGAAAACCTGATCAATGGTACTCACATGAGCACGAAATCCTGCCTGAAACGGAGTTAATATATCATTTTCTGCAATCCAGTTTAGAATTCTACTCAGCACAAACCTTGCCATTATCTTTTGTATTGAGTCTATGAGACTGATTGGCCTGTAGTAGCTAGGACTGGATCGATCTCCCTTTTTGTGACTGGGTAGTATTTTTGCACAACGCCAGGATTTGGGTATTGAGGCTCCGCTAGCGATTGCATTTGCTAGTTGCTGTATGTACCTTTGCCAGATATCGCTATCGTACAGTAATAGGCCGGCCGGTATACTATCAGGACCCAGAGCTCTTCCTCATGGTACTGCTCCTAATGCCGATGCAACCTCCCCAATATCAAATGTCAGGACCGGATCAGATTGAGGAACTTGAAACTGTTCGTCTATCCCTCCTCTTCTTCTGCAGCAAATTGTGCCTCAAAGAATGTGATCCATTATTCTGGTGCTACTTGGTTTTGTGGTGTTGGCACCTGTCCTCCACTACCCCATTTGACCAGTTGCCAGAACTTTTGGGGTTTTTTCTCTTTACTAGCCTGCTAGAGATCGTGCCATCTAAGCTCGTCCAAGTCTTTCTTGGCTTTTAACTGAGTGGCTCTATAACTCTTTCATGCTTGTTTAATTTTACCCATGTCCTTTGATTTTATAGCTAAGGCCAGAGACCTGTAGGCTTCTCTGCACGACTTGTTATACCAGTTAGCATGGATTATGTTGTCCTTGCTTTGCTGTCTATGGGATTTTAAAAAGTAGGTCTTTATTTTGCCAAATAAGTCTTCATGGGTTCGATTTATAGTCTTGTTTAATTTGGTCTGTGTGGTAGCAGATTGAAGAACTGCTAAGGTGTTAACAACATCTGCCCTTATTGAAGCAAGCAATTGTTCGTTTCCCAAGATTCTATCCCATTTGACCCGCCTCATATCGTTACAGATCAGGGCATTTTCTGTTGTACACTGAGCTGCCTGTTGCTGAGCCATTACAAAGCCTGGGGCTGACATCTTAAGTATGAGAGGGTTATGGCCGCTTTCTACTCTCTCTTTTATCTCCATATCGATTAGGAGCAATCAGTGTTTTATGTTAATAAGGAAATAGTAGATACGACTCCTTCTCTGGCTGTTACAAAATGTATGGGAGCCTGTTCTATCTGAGGGAGCTCTGCCGTTGACTTCCCTGATGCCCCGCTCCATTCACAGTGCTGTAAGTTGTAGAGCATTCTCCGTCCATTTCTTAATCGGGGGCAGCTCTAACAAGGGAATGTTCCACTGTGCATCTTCCTCTTCACTGAGGTTACTATCATCTTGGTCAAAGGTGCTCAAAGGTGGTGTTAAAGTCACCTACTATTACAAAGTTACATAGTCCGCTACAACTATACAGGAGGTCATCTAAAGGTGAGGCTGTGTTTGACTGTCTACCACCTGCAAGACCCCTAGCGTACCATTGAATACCATTATTTGAGAATGCGGATTAGATCGTAGGCGAATAGCCATTATATTGGGATTATCGATGTAAGCTTCCTAAAACCTATAACAGGGACTCTGTCTAACCCAGATTGTTAAACCACCTAATGGTTTACCCCTCTGACTGCTGGTTGCAGGTTTATAAAAGTTAAGGTAACCGCAGTGATAAATTGGATTAATAGACCATGTTTCCTGGAACATACAAATATCCTGGGCCTAAATTAATGCTGACCATTCTAAAAAGTGTGTTTTGGACTGTAAACCCTTATGGTTCCATGAAACATATGCAAGCCGGGCTGGTTCCTGCAAACGTGAGGCGCAAGGTGCATCACCAAGGGTGTATCTCTTTGTTCCAGTAACCATAGGGTCCATGTCCTGTTCAGGGATACTGCTGATAGGGGGGGATGACAGACAACCTGGGGCTTCGCCACCCAAATGTATAACTTCTTTTGGGTGGGGGGTGTTCTATAACCTTCAATGAATCTGATGTAAAGTGGAACCCTCTGTGCATTATTGATCGGTATTGCAAGTTCTCAAATTGGTTAGTGGATCTGGGGGATTGCACTTCATCCTAATTTTTGTTTGGTTCAGATGTGAGGTCCTAATATCAAAGGCTAGTAGATTGTCTACCAAATCAGTGTTGGCTAATGTTAAGCAAACGTAATCCAGCTCCATACCAGATGCTGAGGATCTTTTGGCTGAGAGTATATCTTCCCTAATAGTTGATCTACACTTCCTCATGTGCCTTAACCATTGTGTGCATTTATTTATAAGGGAATGTTCATCTTCGTTAATTAAGCTGGAAGTTAGTTTGGGGATATTGTTTAAGAAGATTTGACGGTTTGAATTATACACCATTGACCTCTTGTTACTAAAGTGTGCTCCCTGTGCCATTTGTCCGACCAGATGATTTATTCTTGGAAGAGTTGAATTGGCGACTCCAGCCTCTATGCGCTGGGACCCTAAGCCACGCAACCTGTCCTGATTACAATGAGAATGTGATTAAATGTAGGCCCTTCTTTTTTGTTGGGGGGACACACTTCCCTGTGTTGCTGAGAATCTGCTGAGTTGTTAAATGAGGCCCTACTATTGACAACTAAGTTGCCATTATGCTGTTCTTTGAGTTTGGACTCTTGGGGCGTGAACAATCTATCCTTTACGCGGGGGGGAGTCTTGAGTCAGTTGTTTTATGGAGTCCGTTAACATAACAACTATTACTTTAAGAGCACAGACCTCCTCGGTTAGTTTGCTGGTCTGTGCTTTTAGGTCCACAATTTGACCAATAAACTGGTTGGAATGCTGATTCGTGCAACCCTGCTGGAGTACTGGTGCAAGTTTTGCGTCACCTAACCCGTCTGAAAACTGTTGGTCTAGTACATGGTCATTCAGATCGATAAGGGGGGCAAATCTGTTTGTGCACATAGGTGTGGGCTCATCCTGACTTAGATGGTATGTAGAGGAGCTTTGGGATGGCGAATGAACACTTACAATATGAGTGGTTTCTCCTTGCTTAGTGGGTGGAGGTCCCTTCGATGGCAGTCTTCTGGACCTTTTCAAACACCGTTAGTGAGACAAGCAAAATTTGACCATGAGCCGGCAGGGAGCCTGACCGTGAAATTACAGTACCTTTAAGGATATTGCGTGGCTCCTCGCTCAGCTAATCAGGGCCAGATGAAATGAGGGTGGCCCTGCACTACCTCTTCCTGTCAATGATGGGCAAGGACCGGCCCCTCCTTGGCCCGTTCTTTGCCAGGGAACGGCCGGCACATGTCCCGCAATGCGGGTGTGCGTTGGCGCTTTGTAGCCCTTGAGGCCCCTCCTCCATGGCAGGCAAAGAGACTTCGGGGCTAGGAGTCCCCCACAGTGCAGGTCATGGTGTTTGGCGGCTCGTCTCGGTCGGGGTTTGTGTTGGTGCTTTGTAGTGCTTGAGCCCCCTCCTCCAGGGCAGGCAAAGAGACTTCTGGGGCTTTTAGTCCCCCACAGTGCAGGTCATGATGTTTGGCGGCTCATCCCGCGTCGCGGGTGTGTGTTGCTGCTTTGTAGCGCTTGAGGCCCCTCCTCCTGGGCAGTACAAAAGGGGGTGGTGATGGACGGAGCATCAGAACCAATCAAACACTCACACCCAGTCAACAGATCTGGGTTTGATCCATCACCGTTCTTTAGCCCACTCTGCCACCCCAGTTCAGACATGGCCATATGCAAATCAGTCTGACCCTGTGCATCATGGGAACAGTCCAGCCCGAACTGCCAAGCCATGCCTTCCCTGGACCGGAAACAAGCTTTCTAGGACCGGTTTCTGGCATTTCAGCCGTCTTCAGCCAGGCTTGCTTGAATCCAGTGGCAAAGTGAGCAAGGGACTCACGTCTGAGCATACCCTGCCAACTTATGGCGAACAATGCGGTACAAAAGGGGGTGGTGATGGACGGAGCATCAGAACCAATCAAACACTCACACCCAGTCAACAGATCTGGGTTTGATCCATCACCGTTCTTTAGCCCACTCTGCCACCCCAGTTCAGACATGGCCATATGCAAATCAGTCTGACCCTGTGCATCATGGGAACAGTCCAGCCCGAACTGCCAAGCCATGCCTTCCCTGGACTGGAAACAAGCTTTCTAGGACCGGTTTCTGGCATTTCAGCCGTCGTCAGCCAGGCTTGCTTGAATCCAGTGGCAAAGTGAGCAAGGGACTCACGTCTGAGCATACCCTGCCAACTTATGGCGAACAAAGCGGTACAAAAGGGGGTGGTGATGGACGGAGCATCAGAACCAATCAAACACTCACACCCAGTCAACAGATCTCAAGCGCTACAAACTGCCAACGCACACCTGCGACGCGGGACGAGCCGCCAAACACCGTAACCTGCACTCTGGGGGACTCCTAGCCCCAGCAGTCTCTTTGCCTTCCCTGGAGGAGGGGCCTCAAGCGCTAAAAAGCGCCAATGCACACCGGGACGCGGGACGAGCCGCCAAACACCTTGAACTGCACTGTGGGGGACTCCATGAAACAGAAGTCTCTTTGCCTGCCCAGGAGGAGGCGGTACAAAAGGGGGTGGTGATGGATGGAACATCAGAATCAATCAAACACTCACACCCAGTCAACAGATCTGGGTTTGATCCATCACTGTTCTTTAGCCCACTCTGCCACCCCAGTTCAGACATGGCCATATGCAAATCAGTCTGACCCTGTGCCTCATGGGAACAGTCCAGCCCGAACTGCCAAGCCATGCCTTCCCTGGACCGGAAACAAGCTTCCTAGGACCGGTTTCTGGCATTTCAGCCGTCTTCAGCCAGGCTTGATTGAATCCAGTGGCAAAGTGAGCAAGGGACTCACGTCTGAGCATACCCTGCCAACTTATGGCGAACAAAGCGGTACAAAAGGGGGTGGTGATGGACGGAGCATCAGAACCAATCAAACACTCACACCCAGTCAACAGATCTGGGTTTGATCCATCACCGTTCCTTAGCCCACTCTGCCACCCCAGTTCAGACATGGCCATATGCAAATCAGTCTGACCCTGTGCCTCAAGGGAACAGTCCAGCCCGAACTGCCAAGCCATGCCTTCCCTGGACCGGAAACAAGCTTCCTAGGACCGGTTTCTGGCATTTCAGCCGTCTTCAGCCAGGCTTGCTTGAATCCAGTGGCAAAGTGAGCAAGGGACTCACGTCTGAACATACCCTGCCAACTTATGGCGAACAAAGCGGTACAAAAGGGGGTGGTGATGGACGGAGCATCAGAACCAATCAAACACTCACACCCAGTCAACAGGTCTGGGTTTGATCCATCACCGTTCTTTAGCCCACTCTGCCACCCCAGTTCAGACATGGCCATATGCAAATCAGTCTGACCCTGTGCCTCATGGGAACAGTCCAGCCCGAACTACCAAGCCATGCCTTCCCTGGACCGGAAACAAGCTTCCTAGGACCGGTTTCTGGCATTTCAGCCGTCTTCAGCCCGGCTTGCTTGAATCCAGTGGCAAAGTGAGCAAGGGACTCACGTCTGAGCATACCCTGCCAACTTATGGCGAACAAAGCGGTACAAAAGGGGGTGGTGATGGACGGAGCATCAGATCCTATCAAACACTCACACCCAGTCAACAGATCTGGGTTTGATCCATCACCGTTCTTTAGCCCACTCTGCCACCCCAGTTCAGACATGGCCATATGCAAATCAGTCTGACCCTGTGCCTCATGGGAACAGTCCAGCCCGAACTGCCAAGCCAGTCCGGGCAGAGTGGATTAAAGAACGGTGATGGATCAAACCCGCAGGCAAAGAGACTTCTGTGGCTTGGAGTCCCCACAGTGCAGGTTGAAGTGTTTGGCAGCTCCTCCCGCGTCCCGCGTAGCGGGTGTGCATTGGTGCTTTGTAGCACTTGAGGCCCCTCCTCCAGGGCAGGCAAAGAGACTTCTGGGGCTTGGAGTCCCCCACAGTGCAGGTTATGGTGTTTGGCGGCCTGTCTATGTATGTATGCATGTGGTATGTCTAGAGCAGGGTTTTCCAAAATCGGTCCTGGAATGCCTCATCCATGCCAGATTTTTAAGATTACTACATTTATCTAACTGGGGATATGCTAAAAATCAGGTATGGATCCAGCCCTCCAAGACTGAGGTGCTTATTTACAAGCCCCTTGTGTTGCCTGTATGTCACTCCTTCCCATATTAAAATAAAATAAGCTAATAATCGTTGAAAGTGGTGGGGCAAATCATCAGTCCAAATTACATGAAGAGAGGGCGCAGAGTGAGCAAACACAATATCCTAAAGTCGGTTTGAGGCGATTCTACCTCTGAAAACTTTTCGAAAAAATTGGCTAAATAGTGCAATTTACAGCTCAATTTTCACATAATAACTAAATGATGAACTTATAAAATTACATGTAAAGTTTTCCCCTGCTTCACTTTTATTTTTAGAATGCCATATTCTCCTACGGATTAATTTCTCACATTTTCATGTTCTCACACCTTCAGGAAACATACCCTTTCCTGGAGTACTTAACAACACTATTGCAAAATACATCTATGCCAGTGGCAGAAATGGACTTTGCAAAAAATATAAAGTAAAACTAGTTCCTGGTGTCACACAGATGCCCTAGGTGTATAGCACAAGAAGCTGATCTAATGCATGTGTGAAGGGGGAGGTACAAGCCTAAATGTTTGATGGAAGGGGGTGACCTTTGTAGCGGAAAGGGTGGTAAGATGGACAATACTCAGAAATCCAGAAGCAGGGCTGCTGGTATTGATGTCTAGGAGTAAGAAATCCAGAGTGGAAGCTAGATTTATCGATCAGGTGGGGGAAGCAGAAGGCACAGCTATGCTTCGGGAGCTGCCAGTGGAAAAAGCGTCAGCCTGAGCAGCAAGCTGGGACCATACGGGGCAGACCTTGTAGAACAAGAATTATGAGAGGCCTCCATGAGATAGAGTAGGCGGGAGATGTATGCAGCAGAGATTGAAATGGGGTTCTGGATGTGAAACATTATAGGACTGTAGGTGGGAATCCCCTACCTAATGTGTATTGTGTCCGCCCCGCCACCCCTAGAATTTATTTAATAAATGAGCTCCTATTATGAACTCAGCCCCCCACCGGGCTCGTCAATAAATGTATACATGCAGACTAAGTGGAAGGAAGGGGTGTTATGTGACTGCTATGGATCTGAGGTTGAGCATCTAAATCCAGACCTCGCTGAAATACTATACATTAGTACTTACACTAATATAATACTGAATGAAAATAGGGAGATTATTTGGACTGTGTTAGCATCAATCCTATGTTGTTAAAGTTGTTGGAAAGCAAATGCACACTTAGATAACCGAAAGAAACAACATTTTTTAAATATATATATATTTAAAAGTGGTATTCTTTTAATTCAAAAATAGTTATTTTGACAGAATAAATTGCTGATCTAAAAGCTGCACCAGTTAGACTACATTGGTAGGCCTGAAGCCATGTTTTCCTGTGTCACGCTAGTGGATGGCCCAATAGGTGTTGCAGATCTCAAATGACATTTAACTTTCCATTCCATTGGTGTATTTTCCTGCACGATATACTATGCACTTAGAGGTAAATAAATATGCCAATTGGGGATTATCCAATTTAACAATGTTTTAGGTGTCAGAGCACATACACTGGGGACTGGACAGCAGTGCCCCAGTGGGAAGAGTTTGAAAAGCAGCAATACCATCTGTACAAAAATGGAAGGTGATTGCACAAAAAAGAAGATTTTTCTCATAGTTGGTAACCCCTTTTACTGAGTCAGGATTTCCAGCATACACAATGGACCTACCTGTTATCAACAAAGAGCATTTTCTGCAGTACATTCTTTCCAAATATTAATAAATGAAATATCATTTCCCGATGACTTGACAACCTCTGCAAATTTCATATCACTTAAGACGTTTCCCAGAAGCATCTGTGCAGTTAGTGGAACCCCAATACTTATAATAGTGGTCACCAGTCAAGCAAGGCAAGATAAACGAAAGTGCAGCATCAAGGTCTTGTCCTAATACATCAGAAGATTCAGCAATATATTTTTATACTTTGGGGAATCATCATGCTATGTTGAGTTGTTTGGTCAAATCAAGATGTGATTCAAGAACAATTCATGATTGGGATTTCATATTTTTTTTTTAAAAAAGTGTTTAAAGAATCTGCATTGATAATACAGCATGCCCCTCCTTCTACTGGTATGAGATAACCTTACTAGCGCCAGGGTTCTGATGAGCCACGATTGATGCACTGGGTTTTCCCACATTTCTACCTCGTGGCTGGAGAAGGGCAGTTTCTTAAGGGCTGTGTAAGCCCAGCTTCCCCTGCAGGTCGCACATCCATCTGAAACACCCCTGTGGTTCTCTCTCGGCAATAGGCGTAACCAGTGGCGTAACGAAAGTTTAAGGGCCCCCCCTGCAATGTACTCGGAGGGCCCCGTTCCGGATTTAATCTGGAGCGCTCAGCCCTGAGTACTGTGCTGAGGGGGCCCCTTGAATCTCGGGCCCCCCCCCGCACTGCGGGAGATGCGGGGGCCTGTGTTCCGCCCCTGGGCGAAACCTGTCCGCTGGGGCCCTGAGCTACTGACACGGTGCAGCACCAAAGTGTCATGAGCTTAGGGCCGGCTTTAGGGCAATGCGGCTGGTGCGGCCGCACTGGGCACTGACCTGGAACACTGACCTTGGGGGTGGGGGGGGGGTGCTGTGTTTAGCAAATAACCTATGATTTAATAGAATCTGCTGCAGTGTTTCTTGTGCGTCCAGCTTTAAGGCAGTAATAAAGTGTCACTTTTGTGATTAATGTTCACGCAGAGGGTTAGTATAGCTGCTGCAAAGAACAGATCTGTATTGTATGTGGATAGCTCAGTGGATTGGTAAATCCAGCCTATACCAGCGCTTTAAAACAAATGAAATGTATGTGAGAGAGCTGCTATTGAGAGAAGAGGAACACTTTTTCTGGGTGGTAGTGAGGGAATCCAAAGAGGAGGCCATTGGGAGGGGGCGCCAAAAATGATTGTCACACCGGGCGCCACCAGCGCTAATGCTGGCCCTGCATGAGCTACTGCATCTTTACGTTTTCGGGGCACAAATATACTAAAGGGAGGAGTGACCAATCCTGCTTGGAACAAATGTCTGCTATGAAAACTGTAAAGCAAGCATTGAGAATCGAAATGCAAATGTTTAAGTTTTTTCTAAAGGTTTTTCATGTTACTTTTTTATTGTTTCTATTTTGCATTTTTTGTAGTGACTTTGATAAGCTAGTGAGTGTGAACATTGTAACAAGATCTTATTTATATTGGCCTGGTAGACTTGTCTTTAGATCACCTCACTTCAGAACAAATTAGTTATTGGTTCCTATGAGAAAAGGGAACTGCACATGGTGATCCGAGATGGGGTTGTCAAATGTGGTGGGAGGACTGGGGGTTAGATCTTCTCACCTGTGAAAATGTTGGTCTTTGTGTCTTATGAGGGAGGATCATGATTCTTCGCGTTTGCCGACATCAGGTGACAAAAAGCTGATGGACTGCAATCAATGTACTGATCGCAGACACTAATTATGGAATGTAAATTTAGCTTGGATACCCAGTGTTGATACTTTTTATTAGTTATAGATACATTGTTTTATTGTTTTGTGTGTTCTTTCATTATTTGGCTCACTTTTTACTCTGGAACATCACAAGTAACACAGACATGCTCCCGCATGCTGACCCAATAGATTTAAAAAATGAACATGCAGTACATAGGTTAGGTAGATAGTTTGATTTCAATCTGCTAATCACTAAAACGGTACTGTTGTATGAATCCCATGGGTTATTCCACCTTGGTCACAAGATGTGAGATACTAGTAAATGATTGTTGCCAACTTGGTCTCATCTCTGTGGAATATGAGAGTGAGGAAGAAGAAGCTTTTCTCCGTGTTTATGGGTGTGCATGAAGACACTGTCAATGATAGAGCGACTCATTACAAGACTTCTTAGGTGCATATTTGCAATGAAATGTCAGAGCGTGGAGCAGTGTCAAATTTGGCAGTGATGCTCTCTGACATTTCCAAAATGCAGAGATGAGCCGTATTTACAACAATATGGCACAACCCTGTGTTTGCCCTAGCGCTAAAATTACCTGCCTAGAATAAACTCAGGCACCCTTGCACAGTAGTGCAAGGGTGCCTGTGTTACAGGGAATAATTGTTTATGTGTGGAAGGGGCCCCTTCCTGCACATAAAAATCCACAATGGCAATTTGATACTTCAATGTGTGCTGCAGAATGCAGGACACATATAAGTAGCAAATCGTCATTATTTAATGATTGTTTATGCGCATGAAGGGACACCTTCCAGCACATAAACAATTATTAATGGCATTTTGCTGTTTATATGTGTGCTGAATGCAGCATACATAGAAAAAGCAAAACCAAGGAGAAATAAAAGTATTTCTCCTCGTTGCACCATTCTAATGCCTGCTCTTGCATGGCATTAGTTTTTGGCGCTGCCTCAGATTTACACCTCCTTGTAAATCTGGGGCAGCATCAAAAAGCAATGGGAGTTGCAGTGGAATGCCTACAGCAACACCTGTTGCCCGCCCCTTTCACGCTAAGTGATGCGTGTAAAGGGGACTTATTTACGAGGCTGTGTTAAGCCACAAAAAGTGGCTTAATGCTGCTTTGTAAATATGATGGTGCTATCCTCTTGTAAATATACCCCTTAGGGTGCTCCTAGAAATCTTAAAGGAGATCTGATATCCTACAAGCCCTTATTTGTGCACCCCCCTTACTCTGATGCACAAATGCCTTTAGGTGACATGCCCTTTGAGGACAGGCATGAATTCGTCAGGGGCCAGAACTCATTGGCAAAAGAGGAGCTGTTTATTCTGTGTTTGGAGCAGCAAAGGATGCAGGATTGTGTCCTGTTCACTACTTATAAAGTGCCCGTTCTATGACACGGCACCCTCTGCAGGTATGATGCCAGATTGCTCTTAAACGTAGAAAATGTGACATTCTTTCCAGGCGGTTTCAATTTTTAGGTCTCGCCTAGCGCTGCAGCGCGAATGCGCTGCCATCGCTTTCCGAGGCATGCAGTATATACTGTAGTGTGAAAGCTTCGTGGAAGCTCCGCCCACTCCCTGCCCATTGGCTTTTGTCTTAAATGCTGCCTTCCGATTGGTTTGAGACTTGTTAGTTCCTCCTCATTCATCATTTGTATCCTTCCACGGCTATTGGCCCCTTTACTCCTGACACTATTTTCTTTTAGGTCTTGCCTAGCGTTGCAGCGCGAATGCGCTGCCATCGCTTTGCGAGACATGCAGTATATACTGTAAGGTGGAAGTCCTGACCACTCTCTGCCCATTGGCTTTTGTCTTAAATGCTGCCTTCCGATTGGTTTGGTAGTCCCTCCTCATTTGTCATTTGTATCCTTTCACGGCTATTGGCCTCTTTACTCCTAACACTATTTAGTTCCCTCTCTCCCCACCCCACAGCCCCCTCCCTCAGTCTGTGACTTCTCACACTCCACCGCCCCCCCCCACTCCTGTTCGGGTTTTCTTGCCTGCCGGCACTTCCGTTTTCATCTTTATTATTGCCACCTTGAAATATGCGAGTTCAAGATGCGTGCTGTACAAAAACTTCTCGTGTTTAATGAACTAGATTTTAATGTTACTCTAAATATAATAAGACTCTAGGCAACATTCGGGGTATGCATGGCAACTGACGCCCCTTAGTTCAAAAATGGCATTGTCGTCGGGCGGGAGGAGCGGCAGTTTTTTAACTCGTGCTTAAAACTAGCACTTTTAATAACTTCCTCTTAATTCAGTGCTATAATCTTGTGTACTGAGGTGACGCGCGACGCGCTAAAGAAATGCACTTTTTTGAATTCTGAAGAGACTTTATCGTACATTTACATCATGTTTACTGTATGATTAACATGCCGATCATTTTCATGGCTCGCCCACTGGCTCGTATGCGCTTGACTCGTCTCCGGCTGGCTCTACCTGTTAATTAATATATTGGTTTACGCACCGCTAACAAAGAGAGATGTATGGTTACATGACAGTGAGCCCGGTAGATGGTAGAGAAATAAACTGGTGCAGACAAACAGACAAAGTCAGTCTCCATTGCCTCACGTCAGAATCATCACTTTCAATAACCTGGAAATCTGCCGGCAACTCCCGCATGCCCCAACTTCATCCCCCTCACCTATTCTTAGCAGAAGCTGCAGATTCTGAGCTGTGCCCTGCTGGTGCAGAGGAGCACCGCAGAGTCTGTGGAAGCGCTGGGATCCCTAGCCTCTACGGGCGGGCACCTAGGCCTTCCAGGTGTCTTCACACTCAGGATAAATGAATACATTTTGTTCTGTGCTTTAGTCTCCCCTATGTGAGCACCGTCTGGTAGATGAAGCTAATAAACACATTCAGAGACAGCCACAATACCGTACGTTTTGAACGTGTAGTTAAATACCTGCTGATCGAGTACCTCATTGGCTGATCATTCCATGGCACTACCAAAATTACATTTGGACACATTTGCTCAACTGTAAAACACTCCCTTCTATGGGTCATTTAACAACTCGGGGCTTTGGGGTTAGGTAACCTACTTTGGATGCTGTGTAAAAGAGCAAATACAAAAATGAATTAAATTAAACTAAGCATTCAGTACTGTCTAAAACACTGTGAAAACTGACACGCATTCTGGCATTTTGTTTAGTTAATGTCGATTTTCTCATAGATGCGAATAAAGTACTCTTAATATCTTAATGAAATCTGCACACTTTTAACTAATAGCACCAGGGGACCTTTGACAACTAGGCAATGAATACATTTTCATGTACCTCCGAAGCACCCCTGCCCCCGCCCCCATGACAAACTCCATTGCATTCAAGTGTTTGGGGGATAACCAAGACGCAGGAGTCAAATAGTCTAGAAAATGAAAGAGAAGCCGGGATACGGATTCACATGCTCCGATCCCGATCGCATTGGTTAGTGTGTAAGCACTACTTTTATTAATGAGTTTCGCATTAGTAAAGCACCATGGTGTGCATGTGTGGCGACACTTCACACATGAGGTTCGTGCCAAGCAATTGTTGACACAATCCACACTTTGCGTCTTTTTCAATATATTTATTACGAAGTGCAGAACCTTTCCAAGGGATTTTGCACACTACATACATTCACTTCAAAAATAAAACGTGTAGGTAAAACAATTGCCATTTGCAATGTCAATAGCTCTAAATCACAAATTCGAGACCTATTTGCATTGCAAATGCTTGTTCTTTTTTTTATGACAGCTACATTGGTTGCAATGGCTCTGTACGTTTTACTTACTCTAATGTAGACCTGGGACAAAATTGGAACGCAGAAATGTAATTCAAAAGTGCTTGAAAAAAACACACACTTGAGAAATCCCAACATCGGTGCCATGTCTCTGTCAAACCAGACCTCGTGAGCAGGAGTTAACTAAAAGGAACAAAAGCGCCGAATCCGGGCCTTCATTAACTGCTCAATAATGACATCTTATTTGTCAACGTCCCCTACTGTACAGCTCTGTCATTCCTTTCTACACCAGGGGCTTGACAACAGAAACAGAGTCGGATTCATCATTTAACAAAAAGTGACAGTTCAATTCGCCTGCATAAGAGCTTTCTTCCGCCCCATCCATTGGTCTCCATCAGCCTGACAGATTAACAAGAACGAATTTGCTTCGGATGTTTTAAGAGAGCTGCAATCGAATACCCACAGTGGGCGGCTGTTTACGCCTGTGATTGTGCTATGATTTATTGCGTGATATTTTACTACATCCTGTCTCCACCCAGCAATGGCGCCAAATATTTAATACATCTAGACCCAGCTCTAGATTTTGAGCCAACGCTTTGTCTGTAAGAAAAAAAGCAGAGGGGTCCAAAGTTTTCATTTGGAGCCCGCCGCGGTGGTGCCAAATACCGAGGTGGCCTAGAACCGATTCCACCTCATGAGTCTTTCTTCCACCACCCTCCACTTCCTATCTTGCAGGTTAGTGTTCATCTCTGCTTTCTCCCATTGTAACTGGTTTCCTATGTTTTCTCATCCCCTCCTTTTCTCTCTTTCTTTCCTTTGCTCACACTGAAAATCTGATGATGAAAACTAAGTCAACACGCCCCAAAAATAAGTGCCGGTGCCCACCACATCCAACCACATGCAGTGCACAAATTAAGCACTACTTCTATCTGGTGACATCCTAGTTGATTGTCATGATATGCAGTACAGTAGTGCATGGGACAGTTTCTAGTTCCTTTAAAGAGGTAGTTGTAGTTCATTACAAAAGAAGATAGGTGAGGATCTCCTCAACTTAAAAACTTACCACCTGATCTCTCTACTCCATTACTTGGCAGACATACTTGAGGTGCACATAGCTCGTCACCTCAACTCCTTCCTTGAGGATTCAGACTTTCTGGATCCCTGCCAAGCTGGCTTTCACCTCGCTTATTCTACAGAAGCAGTTATCCTTTTGGTAGTGGGGGACATGCGGGAGGAGGCTATGCAAGGCACAACTCAAGCCCTCATCCTCTTCGATCTCTCAATGACCTTTGACATGGTTGATTGACCATAACCTTTTGGTTGACAGTGTCAGAGCCACAGGAGGAAAGGACTCGACAATCAAGTGGATCATCTCATTTTTTAAAGACAGATCACAATCGGTCAGACTTTCATCCATCTATTCCCCATTCCCTTAAAGTACAACAGAATTGTGTGGTGCCACAAGATTCTTCTCATTCTCCACACCTTTTCAACTTATATATTCGCACTTTGGTTTGCTCTCTCAAAAACATGAAAGTCAAAATGTATAACTAAGCTGACGACATGCAACTTCTCTTCACAATTGACAATACCCCTAACTACACGATGCCTTTCCAGGACACCATGTTGTTCATCCGGGATTGAATGAACAGCAATCAACTGAAACTAAACTCTGATAAAACAGAAATAGTAATCCCCCAAAATAAGCTCATTCTTTGGAGCCCTGGCCTATTGAGATGGGAATTCCCTCCTACCCCCGAAAGATGTTGGTAAAAAGTCTTGGATTCCTCATTGATGAGGATCTCGTCCTGAAACCGCAACTTGGCTCAGTGGTGTTCTCCTGCTTCTTCCAACTTTGCAGAATGAAGAAGATAAAGAAATGTCTCACTGTTCATGCCTTGATCCAAGTCGTATGTCCCTTGGTTCGGTGAAGAATTAACCTATGCCAATTCTCTCTATTCGAGCCTTTCAAACTATCTCATCCGTAGACTCCAGTTGGTTCAAAACCAAGCTGCTTGGCTTATCTACCAACTCTCCAGACACTGCCACTTTTTTGAAGTGACAAAAGATCTTCTATGGCTCCCCGTTGCCCAGAGATCCGCATTTAAAACATGTAGCATAGTATTTAAATTCCTGCACATGAAAAGTCCAGCTTTTATTAAATCTTGCATCCAAAAGAACTACCCATTAGCATTCTTAGATCGACTCATCCACACTATCTAGTGATCCCTCAGTTCAATAAGTAAAGGACAGATGGAGCCAGATTTTCAGTCATTGCCCCTTGTATGTGGAAGTCTCTGTCCTTGGAACTCAGGACTACTCCCAATTATGGGAAATTCAGACCGATGGTGAAGACCTGGCTCTTCAAGCACGCCTATTAAGTAGGCCTGGGCGGCAAATTCCGTTCCGTTCGCGGAATTTGCGGAATTTGCGTAATTTGCGTAATTTCGCGTTCCGCGGAGAACGCGAAATTACCCAAAAATCTGCGTTCCGCGACTTCGCGAAATTTTTCGCTTGCTCGCGTTCTCAATATGCGTGTTCACAAGATATTTCACCCCGAGCACGCAAACAGCGATCGCGAACAGGAAAAAAGTATCGCGAACAAGCAATTCCGCGTGTTCGCGGAATTTCTGCGTGTTCGCGGAGATTTTTTACCGTTTCGCGGAGATTTGCATAACGCGATTACGCAAATTCCGCCCACCCCTACTATTAAGAGCATCCCGAGCCATGTTGGCTTAGTTACTTCAGCGCCAAGAAACCGTTTGATGTAGGTGTGCTTTATAAGTAATAGCAACTTAATATACCGTAACATAACATAACATAATATAAAATGCCTTGCTCAGCTTCTTCTGGTGCAGAATTAGTAAGAGTGAAGTAGGAACTCAATACATTTTGTATTACACTTGGGTAATTTGCACAATTTTGCATTATGCAAATTATGGATCATTTCAGAAAGTATTGCAATATACAATTTCACATAATCTTTTGATGCAGAGGACTGGTTTGAGCAGAAAATGTCTCATGGGACAGGTTCATGCACAAAATGTGTTGCAAGAGACCCCTGGCCTGTGTCTCAAATGATGTTTGAATGGGAGATACCCTCGGATTCTGTTTTCAGCCGAGATAGCACAAAGTAAATTTTTCTTAATCTACAGGTACTTTTGTGTAATTTTCCCAATATTTCATAAAATGTTAGAAATAATTGTGCTATTTCGCACAGCCTTAATTCTAAAAAGGTACTTTTGTGCACACAAAAAAATATTACAGGAATGGTGGCTGCAGTGTAATACCAACGGCAGTTAGTTCGCAATATTCCAAGCAAGCCGAGGGCTTTGAGGGAAACATATGTTCCGCTGGTCATTCCCACAAATCACCTAGAACAGCCAAAGACTGCCTGAGACATTTGGAATGGTTAATGGGAGGTGTGTGGACTTACAGGACAGATACCCCAGGCATTACTTCTTTAGCTCCAGACAATTACTCGAAATGTCTGTAATGCTCCGGAGTGGAAAACATGTCAAGTAACAAATTAACAGAGATTTGCCCTTCTCAGGAGGATTACGAGGAGATATAACTTGTCCCTCTTGGTCTTCCTTTTACCTTACTCCAGCATGACCACGCGGCATTGCTTTCTTTTCACCTTCACACTCTTTCCAGGCACTTACATGGGGACACAGAGGGCCTGATTCACAAAGGACCTCCACATTTGTGGCGGAGGCCCCGAAATTGTGGTGGGACCTCTGTACTGCAGTTACCCATTGCGGTGCCTTATTTCATCCCCTGTTCTATGCCTTCCCAGTGCTTTCAGTCCACATCTCTCATTTGTGGAATCTATAAAATTCTTCAGTCCTGTCTTTAACTCATGCACCTCTCACCTGACACCGGATGAGATCATTTCTTTGCCTGGTTACATACCACAACTTTACCCCTGCCTTTGAAATATGAGTGCTTGGTACAAGGATGGCATTGCACAGAAAACATTCAGACCTTTATTAAAGAGCACAACACAAAATCCTGGACGAGGAGCAAGAGAGATAGCATTCCTCCTCCAAAGAACCTGCATGCACAGTTCCTGTGGTAACCGTCAAACACTATTATATGTTGCAGATGTCTATTCCTACCATCCCTGGCAGAGCTGAGGTGCCTCACCTGTTGCCTTTGTTGCATGACAATTGACTGATGTTACATTAGTTTATTACACTCATCTGCATCTGTTCCAGTCCTTGAACACTTACCGTACCCATACTGCCTCCTCTGCTGGGGAGTTGTTAGACCTATTTAATACCCTAGCCCGACAAAATATTTTCTAAAGTTACTTCTGGTCTCAGCCTTCCCTGACCCTCACTTTAATTATTACACTGGCCACACCAGATGATTGTAATAGAGATCCGCAGACAGCGCTTGGTGATTTGTTCTTTAATGCTGGTCCTACTCTTTGGCATTACAAAAGGTGCAGTGCCTTTTCTATAACTAAATATGCGGAAGCTGTTGCACTCCCCATTTATTCACACTTGTCTTTGTTATACACTGCAGTGTACCTCACTTGAGCCCCTTTTCCCAAACGTTCACCTCTCATCTCAATTTTATTATTTTAAGAATGTTTTATTAAAACAAAAAGTGAAATGCATGGACAATGCAGAAATAATACTTTACCACGTAATACTTAGGAAACATCAGTACTGCAACATTAATACTTGCAGAAACGGTACCTTAGAATCCTATCTATATATTGTAATTAACAATTTACTACCTGATGTGTAACATGTTTCGAATACAAAATATATTGTGATCAGACAAAATAAGATTTTATTTTTTTACCTTTTAGAAAAAATAGTGGAAGGCAGAAAGAAAGAAGATGAAACAAGAAACAAGGAAGAGAAAGAAAGGAAAGCATTACGAAAATGCTTATATGCAAATACGCAGAAACAGGTCAGCCCAAACATAATAATGTAATATTAATTCAGAAGTAGAGACATTCTATTGATCATGTGTCGAGAAATATCACATTATAAAAGCTCATGTAATCAAGTATAAATGTAATTTTTCAAGGAGGATCAAAAATTATAAGCCATTAAAAAATCCCTATAAACATGCTTTGATAACTAGGGCATCCACTATATGACCCTTTTAATAGTTATTTGTGAGGATGGCACATTTAACGTGTCCAATCTGTACTAGTGATATCGTATGTTAAATTATGTAAAATTAATTTCCAGAGCGTACATATACCTGAAGGTCTCTTGGCGCTAGCTCAATCGAAAGCTCTACCTAAAGCATCACTGATGGTCACCTGTCAACAGAACTAATGTGAATAAAAAGCCTCATAATGCAAAGTTCATAAGGAGGTGAATAGCCAGGTTTTTAAGGCTTTCCTAAAGGGAAGCAGAATGTTAATAGGTTTTAGATGGCGAGGCATGGTGTTCCAGGTCTGCGATGCATCGATCGCAAAGCTTCTTCCTCCCTAGTCGGCATGTCTGAATTTAGGAACTGCTCCATTCATAGCCGCGGCTTACCACAATGATCGTGTTGGCCTACACCAGTTGAAATTATGTTTTTTGGGTAGTCAGGACTAGTATCATGAATTGCCTTAAGGGTGATGCAGAGAGCTTTGAAAACTATTCTCTATCTAATTGGCAGCCAGTGTAGCTGTTTTAAAGTCATGGAGGCAGATATGAATTTAGGAATATCTAAAAGGAACCGAGCTGCTGTGTTCTGCAAAACCTGTAATTTATTCAGGTATTGTTGCTGCATATTGATGTATAGGCCATTGCAGTAGTCTAGTTTCGATAAGACCCTAAAGGTCACTACTATTTTCTGCAGTTTGGTGGGAGAGAAAGGGAAGATATTTTTTACCATCCTAGTGGTGTAGAAGGATGAAGAGTTGAGAAGAGATGAAGAGATAATATTCTACCACTTGTTTAAGGGACTGTTATTAGTATTCTTCTAATCGGATGAGATCTTTTGTAAACCAATGAAAATAAGATCTACAAACATCCCAGTTAAAGTATTAGTAGACCATATACTGGACGACATGCTGACAAAAATGAACTGGTTCCAGCGTGAGTTGAAAGATTGCCAGGTCTACCTACCAGGGTAAAAAAGAGGGTATACTATCTCGTGTTTTTGTGATTAATCTCGTATAGGTTACCTGTAACTGTACCTGGTATAGAATTATAATATAAGATACTCAAGCATATATTTAGCAGATTTTCATACAAATTTAGATTTTTTTAAAACATATCTTTAAAACAATATTTACTAGGCAACATAAATTCCGATTTTTCAATTTGCATTTAGTGACAGAAATAGCAGAATAAGATAAAAATATCTCAGAGAATGCTAGAATGGAAGTGACATATGATCTGTATATGCTGTAAATGTAGCCTCTTCTTCCTTATATTTACATCCAACAAATCTATTAGATCTGAGGATGTTCTCTAAAAAGGGCTCAAGTGACATATGAAGAGTAATGGCAAAAGGGTACATTCCTGTTTTGTAACTTTTTAAAAATTAAAAGATGAAGACTGTATTTTGTTTAGAAAACCTGAGGTTAAAGGTCCAGCATGAAGCACTGTCTCATAGGATTCTGAGGCCAAAACCATGTAAATTCAGAGCTTTAACCATAAAATCCCAACTAATATTGTTGAAAGCCTTCTCAGCATCAAGTGTTATTGCAGCAGTGTGTATATTGAGGCACCATAAATAAGTTTGGGAAATATATGGGAGTTACCTTTTAGAAAAACGGATTGTTCTATGTCAATTAAATCAGGGATGTATTTGTTAATACGCAATCTAAAATTGTAGCGAACATTTTACATTCTGTTTCGTAAAAAGTAATATGTCCGTAATTGTTTAGAGATCCCTATCTTTTATAAGTCTTAGATACAGAATTACTTCCAGGAAAGAACCAAGTTCACCTCCAATATAAAGAAAGTACTCAAAGAGCAAAATACATTTTGGTACTGTAATCCTGTTGAACTTTGAGTTAAACTCAACAGAAAAATAGTTTTTTTGGAAGCATGGAAATTGCATACATTTAATTTGTTTCAATATTTTGTTCATGCAGGGCTAGATTTATCAATTTGTCTTGACGTTTGTGTATAGACTTAAAAAATTCACCCAACGCTTCAGCCCGCAGGATATGCTCTGCAATGTATAATTCAGCATAATAATGAGTAAACTATTTAAGAATTTCAGTTTTTTTATGCTTATTTCCATTAGTGCCAGTAATAACACAGATCTTTGTTTTTTGTTTTTTAATTTTCATGTAATTGGCTAACAAGTTCCCAGCTTTAATACACTCTCCATTACACCTTTCATTAATTCTTACAGTGTGCCACCAGCACCTTCAATAGGTTTCTTATTAAATTGCACTTTTATTTGAGTACAGCAAACTAAAGTGTTTTCTGAGTAGAGGAATACTACTCATGCTCTGATTTCTTAATAAGTAGTAATAAGTCAGAGGACTCCTGAAGTGATTTATTTTTCCTGGTAGCAACATACTTAGAAATATGCTCCCTAACCATCGCTTTGAAAGAGTTTGACATGAAAATCAGAATCTTGAATTTTATAAATATCAAACAACTCAGTGGTGAATCATTCAAATTCCTCAAGATATAACTGATCCTATAACAAAATATTATGTAATCGTCATCTGTTTGAGTTGAGTTCTGCAATTGTATGTAAAAATCTACAATGATCAGAGCATTATCTGAGATCTGAGATTTAAATAGTGCTTTGTCTGCTAGTCCAGGTGTGGTAAATTTAAATTACCTAGACTTAATTTATGCGGTAAAATTCAATAAGAATAACTCAGTAAAAATAAGAGGCAGAATCCGTGGTATTTGAGGTTATAAAAGGGAATTTATTCCTTACAAAGGAATTATGGTTCGAACCAGGCAATCGGATTCCGTCACCACGAAGGTTCAGGAAGGGATAGGCAATACATTATTGACAGGTTTTCATATATATAGTAAATGCATTACAGTAAGACAGATGCAGGAGGCGTAACAGCTGATAGGAAAGATAAGAATACAGATACGTAATGAAAAAGGCGTTACAATAGGCGTGCATAAAGGCGTATACTAGAAACGTCATTAAGAGGATGTCACAGGTGGGTGGATCCATAAAGGAATCCTGCAATGTCAGCAGAAATATATGGCAGAGATGCGCGCGCAGCCGCATGACGTGTGCTTGACGTGTAACTAGAGGGTGAAGGGGACTTGACATTTAGCCCTACATGAGGAGACAGAAGTCTGGGATGTCAGAACAACCTAATCCCAAATCGTATCTAATATCTTGTGTTTAAGGAACTATATTATCTGGAAGGAAAGGTCTCTCGGACAGAGTCTATTCTATACTGACTGCTAGTGCGTGTACAAGCGTCTATGTGTCTACAGGAGATGCGAGGGGGCATGGGCCTACCATGGCAACGGGAGCTATGAATTACTTGCATGGAGACAGTGAGGCCGGGCCCTTTGCTCTGTAGCTGGAAGGATGTTTACCTAAACTACTAGACAGGAATGTATTGGGTGAGGAGCGGAGCAGATAACTTGAAGGCGAGATACAGTCTTTGGCAGGCAACAGGCCGAGTCAGGCACCGTTAGCCGCGCAGGGAGTAGGACAAAGGTCATGGATACAGACGTAGGCTCAGGCTGGAGCTTTCAGAGGCAGAAGGCAGGAAAAGGCTTGATGGCAGAATTCAGGGCCTACTCGCCAGAGCTGTAAAACGTGAAGGTGCACCATATAAAGTCGGTGGCCAAACATATTTAGGAACGGAATATCCAACCCATTCATGGTGGATCTGAAAGAGGGCATGTTAACGTTGGACGCACATGTATTTGCGTCTTCATAGCTGGAAGTGGAGGGAACATACATGTACTTGTAGCACGTACATGGAGCCGTTGGGGTCTAAGATAGGGGACACAATTGATCATAAAAATTCATATTTCCTCATTCCCTCCTTGTCCCCTACGGACCCTTCATGAAATATCGATCTTCATCAATCCATCAATCTGTTCATACAACATCATTTGCTCTTCTTTCTTCTTACGAGATTTTGAATGAAAACTTGAATGTGGGATACACGATGTGGCACACAGACCACAAATCGCTGGCCCACATTGTAGACACAGGCAACAACTGAATATTATGAGAAGGCCAATACCTAGGAAGGATAGGATCCTCCATCCCGAGGCTGACAACACGCTCCAGAGCCAACCGGACCAAGTCCAGGTGCCTGGATTCTGGTGTATCTGGCTTACAATCTTATGAAGACGAGTTATGGCTTTATATACTGATGGCGCGTTTTCTGGAATGAAAACACAGCAACTTGATCCGATGACCCTACAGGCTCCGCCCCTATCGGCCAGGATGACGTCAAGGACAAGACGATTTTGAAGAACAACAATCCGCATCGCAGACTGCTCCTCTGTTAAGTTGCCTAGGGCGGAAGTAGTTTCATTCACTACTGCTTCAAGGGTTCTGGTTAATCTGCGTATCAGTTTACTATTCGTGACAACACCTATGTAGGGAAAGAAACCTTTATTGAAATCTATGTATTGCTCCCATGCCGTTTCAGTGTAGTCGACAATCGGGAGATCTCTCTGGGGTCTATTGTGTACTAAATGGGTATTTCTATGATAATCAGGAGGAGCTAGGAAAACAGGTGGCAGAAGGAATGCAATGTAACAGGTACCATCCCAATCTAGAGGTAAACGTATATATGCGGTCTGACCACATATGAAGTAGGGATGACGGGAAGCTCTAAATGTAGACTTGCCTTGATCACTGAATTCGATCACAGTGGTACATTTGCTATGACCCATGTGTACTGAACCATTCTTTCTTACACATAATTCACCTTTAACTGGAAATACTGACATAGCAGGCAAGACTGGTACAGCTTCGGATTCAACATTCAGAATCATGAGGTTAAGTGTAAAGTTACCTAATCCATATACTTCATTTTCTAGGTCAGTTCCTGTTCTTTTGGGAAGTCCCTCCTTGTTAGGATAGCAGACTTTAAGTAAAACTAAGTTCAGGTTTCCCCATACCCAGTTGTCCTGGTAAACTACGGAATTTGAATCTAAAGAGTTAATCAAACTAAACCATGCTCCACAGGAGCCATTGTGTGTGAACGGGTACGGAAAGAGAGGCAGAACTCCCTTGTATTTCTGGTAGGGAGGGAGTCGGCCACATATCCAACAGTTTGTAGCGTTGCTGGTCTGATGGGAGTGATGTAACATACTAATGAATGTGTTGTTGCGCAGCGCAAATCTGTAGGACAACTCATGCGGAGGTAATTCACTAAAAGAGTGTTCGGCAGTAACATTGAAAGCACGCTTGGAAATGGGATAGTATATGTGCAACAGTATACTTGCAGCAATAATCAGAAGACTTAGAAAAAACATAATCAATAATGTCACTACACAGTGACTACGAAGTGATTTACAGTATGCATGTTTCTTGAGCTGTTTCTGTCTATTTCTCTCTCTATTTCGGTCTAGAGGATACATGTCAGAGACTAATTTAACCGATTCACCTTGGAGAGGACTTAAACAATCAAATTGTCTGACTTGCTAGACCTTAGTTTCAGTTTATAGTCTTGTGATTCGGTTCTCTCAACCAAGGGAAGTTTTGAGTCAGTCTGTGGGGGAAGGCAGGGCTGAAAGTTTAAATCAGAAAGTGGTCCATGAAATTTCTTGATATGGCTCGAGTGTAGCCAACCCTTGCGACCCTCAATCTTCACTGCTGTCCTCGTGGTCAGAAGTACCAATTTCGGCATTTGCCAACGAGGCTCCAGCGGGCTCCTCCTGTCGAAATTTCTTATGAGAACATAATCTCCGGGAACCACTTCATGGGGCTTCACCTCAGTGTTGTCGGGAAAGGCTGCAGCTACCTGTGAACGGCAAGATTGTAGTGCAGACATCAAGGAAGCAAGGTAATCTGTCAGCATATTACAATCAACATCAGTTATTTTTCGAGGTATAGGCGTCCCCCACATATTTGGTGGCCTACCGAAGACCACCTCGTACGGGGATAGCCCTGTTCGAGAATGTGCTACCATTCTCATGTAAAAGAGCGCAACTGGTAAAGCTACTATCCAGTCGACACCTTTCTCTCTGCAGATTTTAGAAAGTCTAATTTTCAGAGTCTGATTATGACGCTCCACGAGACCTGCTGCCTCGGGATGTCGGACACAGTGGAATTTCCATTGATAGCCTAACAGGAGTGAAATGTGTTTCATTAGCTCGGATGAGAACGGCTGGCCGTTATCTGAGTACACGATACGGGGCAAACCATACCGTGGGAAGAATTCGCGAACTAACTGTTTGGCAGTAGTCGGGGCAGTGTAATCTGAGACGGGATATGCTTCTGTCCAACGGGAAAGAGCACATACAACTACGAGGACATATTTGAATCCTCGACAACGTTCCATCTGGATATAATCCATCTGGAGGACTTCAAAAGGGTGATCGGGAGGTTGAAATCCACCTTGCTCTACAGGAATGCTTTTACCGGGGTTGAACTGACAACAAATCATGCAAGTACGCACTTTCTGTTTGGCTGCTGCTCGTAAGTGTTTGTTGAACCAAATGTGTTGAATACTGTCTAGCATAGCTTTCTCTCCTAGGTGCGCTGGACTATGTATGGTGTTAATGATAACTTGAACCATGGAGTCGGGGAGAAACCATATAGATTTTCCCTTCGTCATCCATCCCTGATCTGTTTGGATCCCTCCTAATTCAGTCCATTTCTTCATTTCCTCTGGTGTAGCATGTGTCTGTATGTCAATTACATCAAGGGCGGGATCCTTAACTGTCATGCAGTGTGTTGATGTCGGAACTATTGTCTTTGTCACGTCCGTTGCGTGAGTCCGATTCTGAGCTGTCTGCTTAGCTGTTCGGTCTGCTAAATCGTTACCCTGGGAAATAATGTCGGTGACTTTTGTATGGGCCTTGCACTTCATAATAGATATCGCAGTAGGTAGATGTATTGCATCTAATAGAGCTTGAATGAGGGGACCGTGTTGAATGTTGGCACCATGAGAAGTTAAATAACCTCTCTCTCGCCAAAGGACTCCGAAGTCATGGACAACTCCGAATGCATAACGCAAATCTGTGTATATGTTAACTTTCTTATTTTTGGCTTGAATACAGGCTTGTGTCAGAGCGATGAGCTCTGCTGCTTGAGCTGACAAGGTATCAATACAATTCATTTCAATGACTTCAGTGTCTGTTGTGACTGCATAAGCGGCCACTAACTCTCCTGTACTTGTTCTCATGCATGAACCATCTACATATAATGTCAGGTCTGGATCTGATAATGGAATGTCTGTCAAGTCTTGTCTGGGTTTCGTCGTAATAGTAATGACTTCAATACAATCATGTGCCAATGGGTGTGTTCCACTTAATGGCAAAAGTGTGGCAGGATTTAATGTACTACAACGTCTGATTTCTATGTGTGGCTGGAACAATGTTAGTTCGTAACCCGTCAGTCGTGCTATAGTCAAGTGTTGTGTTTGTGTCCGGTTCAAGAGAACCTCTACTGCGTGTGGTACTTGTACTGTCAATTGATGTCCTAATACTATGGCATCACTTTGTCTGATCGCTAAAGCTGTCGCTGCGACGGATTTCAGGCACGCAGGAAGAGCCTGAGCTACTGGATCTAATGTGCTAGAAAAGTAAGCACACGGTTTGTGTGATCCTGCTTGTTCCTGAGTGAGTACTGACAAGGCAGTACCTTCACGTTCTGTAACAAAAAGTGTAAAAGGTTTACTATAACAGGGTGTTGCTAAAACAGGTGCTTGGCATAAGGCTTTCTTTAAGTCTTCAAAAGCTTGTGTATGTTCTTGAGTCCAAGGGAGAACAGTCGATGTTGCTGCCTCCTGGGTTGTCAACTGAATGAGTGGTTTTGCTAGAAATGCATATTGGGGGATCCACTGCCTACAGTACGAAGTGAGGCCTATGAAGGCCCGTACCTCCTTTTGTGTCTTGGGTGGTGGCATGTTTACAATTAACTGGATGCGGTCAGGTGTGAGCTGTCTCCCCCCCTTGGACAGCAAGTGCCCAAGGTACACAACTTGCTGAACACAGAATTGTAGCTTTGAAGGGGACACCTTGTGCCCCTTGTCGGCCAGAAAATGTAAAACCGTCAGTGATGCTTTTTCACATTCAGGTTCGCTTCGGGCGGTGATCAGTAGATCATCGACATACTGAAGCAGAGCAGTGTTAACAGGCATGTGGATACTGTCAAGTTGTCTTTTCAGTGCTTGGCTATAGATGCTGGGGCTTTCTGTGAATCCTTGAGGTGCGCGTGCGAATTTAAAACTTCGTCCATTTAAACAGAATCCGAACAAATATTGGCTTTCCGGATCGATTGGGACGCTAAAGAAGGCGTTCTTGAGGTCAATTACAGTAAAGAACGTTGCCTCTGAATCAATGGCTGTTAGTTATGAAGAGATATCTGGGACCACGGGATATTGTGGTACAGTGCATTTATTCAATTCGCGCAGATCAATAACTAATCGATATACTGGGGGTGCTTTTGGATCAGTTCGTTTAAGAATTGGAATGATCGGAGAATTACATACATTGGAGTCAGTTTCCACAACCACTCCTTGTGCAATGAGCTCGTCAATGATTTGCAGCAAAGCCACTACAGCATCTGGAGGTAACTTGTATTGTCGCATTCATGGTAATACCACTCCTGCTTTGAGTGTGACTCGATATGGTGTAATGTGCATACAACCTACATCAGTGGGGCCTTGCGCCCATAAATGTGCAGGCAGATTCTGTAACCGGTGATCCATGTCTCTTGACACGTAGTGACCTTTAAAGTCACGCAAAAATAGTCGTACCCCGTCCGGAGTACAACATATTATAGCTCCTAGAGCTTTCAGTGTCTTTATACCTAACAAGTTTCCTGGACATGATTTAGTAAGCAATAAATCTGTAGTCCGTGTCAATGGACCAACTGCTAGTGGAAGCGGTTGCGATACTTCGTTAATAATAGGCTTTCCTGAAAAACCAAGGGAAATATTCTGTGAGCCTGAGAGGGGTGCCCCTGGGACTTCGTCATGACTTATAGTAGTTCTGCTTGCCCCTGTATCAATTAAAAACTTTCTATTTTTCCCTAATATTTGACTATGTACATAAGGACCTTCATGATCTACAGGAACCTCGATAAGGGGTAAGCCAACTTCCTTCTCTAGGCTATTTCATGTGTATCGCTGATAATCGGGATAATCATTTTGTGCATACTGGTACATCTGTTGTGTCGTGTTTTGCGTTGCAGCAATAGGCTGTGGCTGTGATACTGCTACGGTCTGTTGTGGAACTGGCATAGGCTGTACATGCTGAGGTACTTGTTGTTGGATCTGATCCTGTCTAGGTGGACGTGGTCTCTCCTTAGTTTTACCCGTAGAGATATTGTGTTTCAGAACCGTACAATCGTTTATATAATGACCTGGCTGTTTACAATAGTTGCATGTCCCTTTTACAGGAACCGCTGAATTACTGGACTGTGTCGCACCCTTTTTATGACCGTCAGCTGGAACTGACTGAGCAACAAGCATTTTCATTTTCGTGTCTTTCATACGTCTTTGTTCGTGTTCTTGTTCTTCTCTAATTCTATTCTGGTGATACTGTAACATTTGTAACATCTGTGAAGGGGTGTTAGCTTGCCAAGTGCTCTCGACTTTCAATACTCTGTTTTTAACTTGGGGCAGGGAATTCTCGACTAGTTTTGTTACAAAAAGATGTGGATATGACTCGCTGTTTGCTTTTAGGCCGCTATTAATACCAAAACATTTTTCAAATCGGGAATAAAAATCACTAGTATCTTCATCGGGTTTCTGTTTACATGCTGTGATTGCACCCCAGTCTTCCTTTTTCGTAGTTAATAAACGTGGCAATACTTGCACTAATAATCCTGGCAGCGCTTTAGTTTTGTCCCCAAGCCCTCGGCCTGCAGTTCGGGCCTTTTCTTCGTTTTCTAATGCGGTCCAATCAATCTTTTGGTCTCCCACTTCCCATTCTTTTTCTTTTAGTTTCTCGTAAATACCGGCAGGCAATAATACTTTTAATATTTTCATAATGTCAGGATAGGTATAATCACCCATGAGTAACATGTCCTTAATTTCACGGTGAAAACCTGCTGGATCTTTGTCATGGCTGGGCACTAATTTTTTCATTTCCAATAGTTCTATTTTAGTTATGGGCGTGTACACAAACACGCGCGAAAAAGAATCATCCACATTTTTAACTGGGTGCACTTCGCGTAAGGGATTCTGTCTGTCTATGTAATACATTTTTCTTTCCATGGAGGGGGCTGAATCATGTTCTGGACATAGGAAGGCACTGTATCTGTGCCGATGTTCTAGAATTTCTTTAATTAGATCGGTACCCAGACCTCTCCATTTATTCATGAGTAATTCTATCAGTATATCAGGTAGGGGACCAGGATCGGAGTGTTGGCTTTTATATAGTATAAGGAGGTGTTGTATCATGTATATACCAGCTAAACGCTGTTCGTCTGGTGTAAGATTCAAAAACGTGTGTGCTAGCGCATCATCACTGTATTTTTCAGAACTGTCAGCCCATTGTACTGCTGACCTGGCTAATTCTTGCTCATCCATAGAATCGAGCACGTGGTACCCCATTCGTTCTCGAAGTATTTTATCAGTAGCCTGAAATAAGTGTTCAGGGGACCTTGGATTTGACATAGCTGCTTGAAAATTTCTGTTACATTCTGGACGTATCGGACGTATTTGATTATTAAAAGATCTTCCCTTACCTACATAAGCTATCATTTCTCTAGCTGGTAATTCTAATTGTCCTGTGGTCATTTCTGACTGTTCCTCCTCCTCTCCCTCTGATTCCGTTTTATCTGCCTCTAATCTACTTTCATGTATTCGTTCTACTTCTTTTCGGATCTTTCGGTACATAACTTCTATACTCTTCTGTTTATCATGTTTTCCGTCTGCTATATTCTGACCCCATCTGGTAAGTACTTGCATTTCCTCCGGATCTACCTCAGGCCTATCTCTGTTTCTGATCAAGCAGTTTATGAAGAAGCGTAACAATAATTTTTGCATGTCCACTTTCTGGTATTCCATGGCCTCGCCAATACTTTCAGGACCTTGCCCTGTTTGGATAAAGTGATATATTTTGTCTAGATGATCAATCATTCCTGGTAGCGTCATTAGGTAGGTCGAAACTCGTCGTAAACGTACTGATGATAGCAACATTCTGTCTTTTTTACCGGGTACTGGATCATATCTACAATCTGCAAGAGGCTCATTTAATATATTGTGATTAGCTGTTTGAGGTGTACGTTGGTGTGCTAAATCCCTATAAGTCAATCTAGGTGCTGGCGGTGGTGTGGAAAAACCCCCTGTCGCACCTCCTGTCGCACCTCCTGAGGTGCCAAGTCCAAAGGGATTTGTTGGATGTAAGGTAGATAGTGTGGATGCAGGAAGGACTGTAGAAACAGGCGGAACGTTTGGAATGTGAGGAGGAGTTTGTTGCTGCGGAGGTGGGGGCGGATGATCTTGGGATTGAGCGTTGTCAACAGGTGATGCGCGTTGATGCGCAACATTAACATATTCGGGGGCTGCATCGTCTAAATAGGAAGAAAGGAAAATGTCCTTTGCGGTCTTGGGATGTACTTTAATCGGAAGTAATGGAGGTGGCAGATCTTTTGGTACCTCCAGGGTGGCCTTAGGTAAACCCTCGGCCAGAAGAGGATACATACCATTCATAAGAGTGTTTCGTTGTCTGTCTACTTGTTCTGTTTTTACTCGGTTACCTTCCTCAATTAATATGTTTTCTCGGGCTTTGTCTGAATTCTCCCTACTTTTCTCTTCTTTTCTGAACGCTTTCTCTGCGCGTCTATGCGATTCTTTACGCCATAATTCAATGGCATCTTTCTGTGACTGTCTGGCTTTCTTTTTCCATAATACTTCTTCTACTCTCATGATGCAATCTGCATCCCATGTTCCAGCAGCGGGCCATCTCTGACTCTCTGCTAAATCCTTGGTGTAGTCCACCCATAAATCAAGGTATAATACGGCATCTAGGCCATGTTTATGGTACATAAAGTACCCTGGAGTGTCCCTAGGTGGAATGGGAACGGCTTCTTCGAGTATCCCTTTTCTAGTTTTTATCTGTCTTAATTTTGAAAAGAACGGCATCTTTAAACCTTGCTACTTGATTCTTACTCGAACTTGAACACAATTTAATACAATAAACACAATAATGAAGATCGAACAATCACTCATACCACAATTTTTGAAACATATTAAAACATTTAACATTTAAAACGAACAACGATAATTAGAATAGAATTAGTTACTGACATAATACGAGATATACTGGATGTACTGCTAAACAGTACAGATACACTGCTGAAACAGTGCAGACCGGATCTGTGTACCCAAACCCGTCTTGACCGGCACAAACTAATGCGCACGTCTAAATGCGTCCCCAGCAACGGTACTCACCGGGAAGCACGGAACGGAAGGCCTCGGAACTGAACTGGACTGGATCGGACTGGACTCGACTCGTGACATAGGTACTTCGGAACTTCGGAACCTTGGTGGGCCTCTGTATACCTCGGATCTTGCTCTCTCAGCTAGGCTCTGGTCGGGATCCTCCGCACTCCTCACCGCCTCGTCTGGGTGTTGATCGCAGCCTCAGTCACCTCCGCTTGGCCGGAGGGAGATACAGGAAATCCTGCGGGTACGCGTAGTTGTCCGTCCGGCTGTGGCAGGAGACCGGGCCTGCAACGCACCTCCGGCGCGTGAGGTGGGGAAGGTGTCCCTGTTCGGGCGCCAATTATGTGGTAAATTTAAATTACCTAGACTTAATTTATGCGGTAAAATTCAATAAGAATAACTCAGTAAAAATAAGAGGCAGAATCCGTGGTATTTGACGTTATAAAAGGGAATTTATTCCTTACAAAGGAATTATGGTTCGAACCAGGCAATCGGATTCCGTCACCACGAAGGTTCAGGAAGGGATAGGCAATACATTATTGACAGGTTTTCATATATATAGTAAATGCATTACAGTAAGACAGATGCAGGAGGCGTAACAGCTGATAGGAAAGATAAGAATACACATACGTAATGAAAAAGGCATTACAATAGGCGTGCATAAAGGCGTATACTAGAAACGTCATTAAGAGGATGTCACAGGTGGGTGGATCCATAAAGGAATCCTGCAATGTCAGCAGAAATATATGGCAGAGATGCGCGCGCAGCCGCATGACGTGTGCTTGACGTGTAACTAGAGGGTGAAGGGGACTTGACATTTAGCCCTACATGAGGAGACAGAAGTCTGGGATGTCAGAACAACCTAATCCCAAATCGTATCTAATATCTTGTGTTTAAGGAACTATATTATCTGGAAGGAAAGGTCTCTCGGACAGAGTCTATTCTATACTGACTGCTAGTGCGTGTACAGGCGTCTATGTGTCTACAGGAGATGCGAGGGGGCATGGGCCTACCATGGTAACGGGAGCTATGAATTACTTGCATGGAGACAGTGAGGCCGGGCCCTTTGCTCTGTAGCTGGAAGGATGTTTACCTAAACTACTAGACAGGAATGTATTGGGTGAGGAGCGGAGCAGATAACTTGAAGGCGAGATACAGTCTTTGGCAGGCAACAGGCCGAGTCAGGCACCGTTAGCCGCGCAGGGAGTAGGACAAAGGTCATGGATACAGACGTAGGCTCAGGCTGGAGCTTTCAGAGGCAGAAGGCAGGAAAAGGCTTGATGGCAGAATTCAGGGCCTACTCGCCAGAGCTGTAAAACGTGAAAGGTGCACCATATAAAGTCGGTGGCCAAACATATTTAGGAACGGAATATCCAACCCATTCATAGTGGATCTGAAAGAGGGCATGTTAACGTTGGACGCACATGTATTTGCGTCTTCATAGCTGGAAGTGGAGGGAACATACATGTACTTGTAGCACGTACATGGAGCCGTTGGGGTCTAAGATAGGGGACACAATTGATCATAAAAATTCATATTTCCTCACAGGACTGGGTGAAATTCTTACTTGCAATGCAATCGATTCTGGCCTTAGAGAGAGGGGCGGAAGAGATAAAGATGTTGGCTATGAGATCAGGTTAACACATTTGCCATATGTCAATCATGCCTCTAGAGGAGATTGCAGTTTGAAAAGCCTTTGGCATTCTATTTGGTATGCATTTCAAGCTAGAGCTACTGTTCACAATACAATCCATTAACTAGTTACAATCACCACCTACTATCAGGTTTGGATTAAGACGGGACATAAACTTCAATGAAATTGATCCCCAAAATTATACATCAACCATCATAGGCCATACACATTGATAATAGAAAATAAAGTCTCATTAACCCTTAAATCCAGGAACAACCTTCGTTGTCAGCCTTCTGTTTGGTGATATCTAAAGTCAGTGATTTGTGAAATGGGACAAATGCACAGTTCATATTATTCATTGCAGGAGAATGAAACATATGGCCCACCTTTACAGTTTGATATTTCATCCTGGACAAAAGGATGAGAAATATCTTTTTTTTTTAAATGGGATTACTTAAACACTTGACATTCCATATTATAACAGGAAGATTACTCATTGAGCATAACAAGGAAAACATATATGACTGATAGCAAGCAGGAGGCTGGCGTTAGATAAGCATTTAGTTGAACCAGATAGACCAAAAAGCATAGGAGAAACATGAAAAATATAATATCTGTAAGGGAAAATAGAGAAAGATAGACACAGGAATAAAAAATGGGATTCAAAAGAAAATCCCCAAAGGTTATGAAAAAAATCATGATAAGAAGTCAAATTGTTTTTAACCATAAAACTTGAGATAAGGTAAAAGAGCACTATGAACATGAGGATTGGTGAAGCGCCTTAATCAATGACCAGCCAAACCCTGCTGCCCTAGGAAGTTAACATACAGAAAGTAAATGGAAGAAATAATATAAAGAAAACACCAATGAGGGAATACTGATACACGGGTGTGAAATAAGAGGAGGAGTGAGTGGATGGGATAAAAGTTCTGGGGAGGAGGCACACTTAAGACACCAGTAGACCACATGAAGTACAGCCATCAAACTCCGAAAGACATATAAGATACCTGCAAAAAGAAACACAATAAACACAATCAATACCGCACAAGGCATGGTAATAGTAAGTAGGAGCCAATTAATATAAAGTCTGAGCTCAGGAGAACATAATACAACGTATTAAACAAAACATATAGTGAAATCAAGCTTTGCCAACATCCATTACCTCGTGTTAGACCTGGCATCCTTAGCGTGGTTTCCCCTGACTTTTTTGCTCTCTGACCCTCAATTTAGCTGACTTCATTTTTGCTGGCTTTAGGATTTTGGTCCTTTTACCACTGCTTACCGGTACTAAAGTGCATTTGCTCTTGTCCTAAAACATGGTACCATTGGCTAATCCACAATTGGCATATTTCATTTACTCATGAGTCCCTAGTAAAGTGCACTACCTGGGCCTGTGAACTCAATGCTATAAGTGGACCTGCAGCACTGATTGTGCCTCCCACTTCGGTAGACCTTTCAACCTGTCTCAGGCCTGCCATTGCAAAGCCTGTGTGTGTAGTTTTTAACTGTGATGTTGACCTGGCAAGTTAACCCTATTGCCAGGCAAAACCTTCCTTTTTAATACATTTAAGCCACCCCTAAGATTGGCCCTAGTCAGCCCCAAGGGCAGGGTGCAGTGTATTTAAAAAGTTGGACATGTAAGTGTTACATATCCAGGCAGTAAATAATTCGTTTTTTTCTCTGCAAGGCCTATCTCTCCCATAGTTTAACATTGGTATTACCTTTTATACAATAGGGAAAAGATAGATATTTTGAGTTTGGTGTCTCTGGACTCACAATTTAAAATCACAACATATAGCAAAGTTGGATTTTGAGTTGCAAGTCTGAAAATGCCTCTTTTAGAAAGTTGGCCTTTTATTACTTCAACCATTGTGTTCCTCTGTCTGTCTCTGAATACACGTCTGTGGTGGGTGACAGTTGGGCTTTGTGCAGTCCCTCTAGACAGCCACACACAAAGGGAGCTAAGGGTGCCTGATGAGTCATCCGCATCCTAATGGGCAATTAAAATCCTGATGGGTCATCATGGGTAGGATGGGAGGGAGGAACTGAATTGGCTGTGCTTGTCTCCAGACAAAGAGCTGCATACCCCCTGTAGTGTGTCTGGTGCCAATGCAGAGAGGGCAGGGGTTTTGTGCACTTCAAAGGCCTTTCTTTGAAGTGTTCCCCTATTTGAAGGCACAACTGCGTATAAGTATAGAACCTCAGACACCACCACTTCAGTACACTTCTGGACCTGTAGACATTTTGCTAGGAAGAAAGACTGCTGTGCTGCTGAAAGGACTGTTACTCTTTTGGACTTTGCTGGACTCCGGCTTTGTTGTGTCTCTCATGCTGCCTGCTGCCCTCCTTGCCTTTGAGTGAGAAGGACTGGACATGTTCTCTACATCACTAGAATCAAAGTGACTTCAGGCGCTTCCTAGCCTGCCACCTGTTATAGAGTTTCAGGAACATCAGAAACTCCCAACAGCCCTCCTACAGCCTCTAGACTCTGCCAACTGCCAAGTGGTGGCAATCCAGTCCTGTGCCCTTGGAAGTGGGGTTCCTGGCTGTTTTCTGCATAATTTGTGCATCAGCGGCATTGTGCCGATCAGAACCAGCATATTCCCCTTGGCACTGATGCACCGCCACTGCTGCTCGAACCGCGGGCACTGTATCACCGATAGCATGATGCATTGCGCACTGTTTCTGACACATCTCAGACTTTTTGTGGCTCTGTGCCAATGCTTCACTTTGCGATGCTCGCATCACCTATAACCCAGCAATTCAACAACAACGCATCTCCATGATCCACATCACATATTGACTCTCGATGCATCTTCCATTTTGCGAAGCTCAGAACCGGTGTATAGCCGCCATCTGCGGGATCGACAGCAACGTATTGCCTCTTTTGCTCCACTCATCACCCTTGAAGTCGAAGCATCCAAGCTACTGTTCAGAGGGCCAAGGCTGGTCCCTCTATCTGACCTGTGCTCCATTGTGGCTGGATCAGATAGCACCAGTTGGTGCTTTTTGTACTGTGCACTACAAACAGTTTATTCTTTAAAAATTCATATCTTGACATCTACTTATGAAATTTTGGTCGTTTTTGTCTTGTTTTAGTCATAAAAATATATTCTATTCTAAACTGGTGTGAAGTCTTTTTGTGGTGTGTTCAATGTGTTACTGTATGAACTACTGTACAAATACTTTACACATTGCCTCTTAAGTTAAGCCTGACTACTCTCTGCCAATCTACCAGAGGGTTAGCACAAGCTAATTTAGGGTCTGTATCTGACTTACCCTGCCTGGGATTATTCACTGTGGCTCTTGAAACATCTTGAGAGAAAAATACACTTTTCCCAAACCAGGGCATATCCTTCAATTCTTTTTCTTCTGACAGGATGTAGGAAAGTAGAATCGGCTTTCATGGTCACCCTCACTTTTTGCTGGTGTCATTATGTTTTTCTGACTAGTCTAACTGGGACCCTGCTAATCAGGACCCCGGTCTCTGTGCTTCTCCCCTAAATTGGACATGGTGAGTACTTAGGTACACCCCAGATTGGCTACTGAAGCACCCTTGTAAGTCCCTAGTATATGGTACTAAGATACCCTGGGCATAAGTACACTAGGTCCCCCATGCGCTGAACATGTATTATGCCACCCATGGGAGACAACTCAAACTGTTACTACAGGCCTGCCAGTGCAGCCTGTGTAAGCTGGTGCTAGCATCACAACAGATATAAGTTTCCTTATATCTGAGGTCACAGCGCTTAAAACCTATAAGTCAAACCTAAGGCAGGCCTTTCAATCCTGAAGGCAGGGTGCTCGGTTATAAGTGTGAGGGTGCATGAGCGGAACCCCCCTACAATCCACATAGTTCATTCTCCTGGGTTGTAAGTACATCGGCCTTTACGCTATATAGAGTGGCCATGCGTCATTACATGATGGCTAACTCTAAACTTGCTGTAACAAACCCTGTCGTGTTTGGTATCAAACATGTTGTAATCATACTCCAACACCAGAGGTATGATTCCATTTACTGTAAAGCTCATCCGGGAGGCCCTCAGTGGTCCCGGTACCAGTATTCTACACCCGGACAGCAAACTATGGCTGCTGCTGACCAGAGACACGATTCTGCCCTGGTGGTCCTGCAACTCCCTTAAGGTCTGCACTGCCTTCACAGCAAGTTTGAAGCCAGTATCCCTCGTCTGAACCACTGGAGCAGTACCCCTGTGCACCATGTTGTCTTGCCATTGCCAATGCTTGTTGACTCTCTTTGCCAGAGATCTTCAGGCTCCAGGAAGCTCCAGCCTCAAGTATCTCATGCAGCCAAGATCTTCACATGCACAGCAACCTATGCACCATGGGAATTCATCCTTTGGTGAGCTGCTCGAGGTCCTCTTGCGACTCCAGTGCCATCGGCCCTTGGGTCCTCTTGAGGGTCTTCTTTGTCTCTAATGGACTCCTCTGCTTGCTCGGGGCCTGCTCTGACTTACCTGCTCATAGTGAGTCACTTGGACTTTTCTTGTCCCGACACTGCACCTTCACTGAAGTCCTCCATTGTGGTCTACAGTGTTTTCCGACGTCACTTTGCACCTATGCACCCGGCTTTCCTTGTGTAGATAGCCGGGTTCCTGGGGTATCCACAGGTGGGGTGACTCTCCAAACTTCCATCTTCCACTGGAAAGGTTCCTTCTTTGTAAAAACTTCAACTGTGACTTACCCATTGACTTGTATTGAGTCAGCTGTCCTGTTCCCGCTCTGCACACAGCCTCCGTGGGGTTCCTGATTACTACCTTGTGTGGTTCCTTGGGTCCCCCATTCTTCTACATCTTCTGGGTCTCGACTTAGGTTGTGGTTTGCATTCCACTATTTTAGTATATGGTTTGGTCTCCCCCTTGAGACCACTGTGTATTTGTCCTACTTACGTGTTCTATTATCAAAGAATTGTGTGTATTGTGGTTATATCCTCAGGTAGGAGATATTGCAATGCGTTAGTAAATGTTTATAATAAATACCTATTTTTATAACTACACTTCGTTGTTCTTTTGCACTTAACCTACACTATAAGATTAAGTACTGGTAAAACACGCTGCTTTAAACTCCTTCTGGACTAAGCCTGAAGGCTGCTCTCCACGGCTACCACTTAGAGAGCTTTCTAAGGTTGTCTATGACAACTAAAATCACCATAAGGGTTGTTTGGATTGGTACAGGGTGCTACACTTCCATAAGTGAGCACCATATACCAAGCCAGCCTCCTACACAGAACTTTCATTAGGTCAGTGAATTGCACGAAAAGGACCATGAAATGCCTCTTGTCTTAGGGGAACTATTTAAATGGAAATCTTAGAACCCTATATGGTCAGCCCAGGGAATTGAATGTTGAGCGCAGAGTTGTCCATCATGCCAACAAGTGTAAGAATTGTAGTGTTCAACAATGAGATCATATCAGATCCTTTAACCCCCTTCAGAAAATTCATAGGTTGTTCATCTATTATGTTTTCTAATAACTCAATTTATTTTTCAAGAGAAATAATTTCTTTGGCCATTGTGTCATCTTTGGCTATGAAATCTTGAGCATCATTGTTTCTATGGTCAACTGGTAAACTTTGTGACTAGTATTCAGCTATTTTCCCTGTGTTCTTTGAAGTGAGTTTGTGTGAGTATTTGGGTTGTTGGTTGAGTGGGGTGAACCCTAACTCAAGCATTTGCCACAATCATCCTCAGGGTAAACCACAAAAATCACTAAATTAACCTGTGCGTAACCCTCTGGTAGCTTGGTACAAAATAGGTCAGGCTCAACTTGGAGGCAATGTGTAAAGTATTTATGCAGAACTCAAATAAGAGTAATGTTAAACACAAGACAAATCCCACACCAAATTAGAAAAAAAGAATAAATGGTAATACATTACTTGACACCAAAATTACCTAAAACCAACTAGTAGAAGCAGATATAGGTAATTTTGAAGATGTAAGGTAAGTTTAGAAGTCTCAGGGATACAAAGACTTCACCCCCAGCTCCCTTGAACTTCCTTGCTGGGAGTTCTGACCTGCCAAAAGGTGCCTGTTGCTGTTCTGGGCCTTTGGAGGTTGTTCCTGCTGTTGTGAGCTGGAAAAGGCACGCAACTAAGAGAGGTGCAACGCATCTGCATCTGTTTCTGACAAATTGCCGCTGTGTGGGAAGAATTTCCACGCATCGTCATCGTGCCGCTGAAGAAAGCGAAGCATCGCCTGTCCGCGGCTGGAGAAATTGCACCGATCTATAGAGTCTGAGATCACTGCACCGATTCCAATGCAAGCCCTGCTGTGCAGCTGCAAGAACCAAGCATAGTGGGACCGCAACTGGAGAAATCAACGCAGCACTGTTGCCGCCGCCGCATCGAGAACTGATGCAGCCCCGATCCCCATGCATTGCACCGGGGTGCCAAGTCTACGAGGACACCAGGGCTGCAGTAAGAAACCAATGCATCACCTCCCGTGCAGTAGGAAACCGATACATCGCCTTCCCTGCGGCTCTTCTTATTTATGATTTTGACGCAACTAAGGTACTTTGTGGTGAGAGTGTTGCATCAATAGATTGCTATGCACAGAACTGTTTTTACCTTCTAAGAAGTTCATTTTGATTACTGTATTGTAGATTGTTGTCATTTTGGCCTTGTTTGGTTTAGATAAAGATTACTTATTTTTCTAACTGGCGTGGTGTCCATTTGTAGTGTTTTCACTGCATTACTGTATGTGTGCACAAATGCTTTACATACTGCCTCTGAGATAAGCCTGCCTGCTCATGCCAAGATATCAAGGGGGTGAGCAGGGATTATTTTAGAAGTGTATCCCCCTTACCCTGACAAGGAAGAAGGGTCCCTACTTTGGGCAACGGTGCGAACCATTACTAACTAGAGACCCCCATTTCTAACACCAGTCATGCAAGACCAAGAGACCGGGAGAAAGTCACAAGTTCAGGCTTACTGCGAATGGAGCGCAGGGACTAGAGACAAGGCTAGTCCGCTGAAAAAGTTACCTTCTACAGTCCAGCCCAAAGAGTTCCATCCAAATTGGAGAAGATCACGAGGAGCAGGGAGGGTGTGGCGGATGGTTGTAACTGTACAACAAAGAGCAGGCGGAATGTCGCAGTTAATAATCACTGTATCACAAAGATCCTGTTGGGCATCATAGATGGCTAATGCTCAAGATTCTCGTTGACAATCACCGTGGGTTATCAATGCTATAGCGCAAAGTGCCGATCTTGCATTGCCGGTCATTGCAGTCAGTCACTGTAGTTTGAAGAGTTGGGTTCGCCGGAGCTATGCTTGGCTGTTGGTGCGGGCTGCAAGATCTTGTTGCAAAGAGCCCCAAACTTCAGGATTTCTCCTTTTCTTCAAGGAGGAGCTTAACTGATGCCACAGTAAGGGTCAAGGGCCTGAGAGGCACCTTTTGGGGATCATAAACCCACTCTTGCAGAGGCAATCAGGACTCTAGTTGCCGGACCAATCATGGCCAGTGCTGCAGGTCAGCTGGATAGTAGCTTGTTGTACCCCTTTAGCTCAGAACAGGAGGTCAGTTAGCTGACCCTCGGAGCCACTTCAGCCTAGGATGAAGGATGCAGTTTCAGTCTACTTTCTCAGCAAGCAGGTCAGGCCTCAAGAAAAAGTAGTATCCACAGGCCCAGGAGTGTACTCAAGAGTGGGTTTGTGGATGAAACTTCTGGAGTCTTCCCCTACAAAGGTGTCTGTAATTTCCTGCCTACCTGCCCTCATCCCAGTATGTCTAGAGGCACAACAGACTAGTGTGAAGGCCTTTGTGTATGAGCTGAGGCAGTGTCTTGGAAATGCAAGTGTGACAGGTGACATCTATGCCCCCTCATTTAGTCAGGATAGCCCATCCTGCCAACACCCAGACTCTCTATTGTGTAGCTGTCTGGGATTAATACACAAATAACAACTGCTAACTACACCTAGTCATGTGATCCTAGGGCAAGCTACAGACGCCAAATGGTTAGGGCAATAAAATGCCAACTTTCTAAAGGTATAACAATATTAACAACAGCTGCAGTGCACTCAAATTCAACTAATTAAATTGGTAAACCTAGTTATCAAATATAATCTCACTTGGTGTGCACTCTCTGAGGTGGTTCCACCCCTCCACCAATACTAAACAAAAAAGCAAACTAGAGCACAATGTTCTAGACAGAGTATGCACTACCTGGTACACTCACTAACGAGTGTGTATTGTCACAACAGTTTTACACATAGAGAGAACAATAATAAACACAATGTCCAAAACAGATTTGTAGTGTATAATATCAAATAAACGATGAGACGTCCAATCGTGTTGGATGATTCTTGTTGTTCTTTTTTTTTTGGCTTTTCACAAAACGTAGGTCCAAATCAAAAATAGGCTTCAACTTCCATTCAAATGATCATAAACAATGTAAAAAAGCTAATTCCCCATCCCAATGCATTTCGGGTGTATCCTGCACCCTTCATCAGGGGCTATCTATGAAAAAATACATACACTAGTAAATCAATGATTCGTAATGTAGACTTTACAAAGACTGAGATAATAGACCCACAGCCTTGTGGAGGTTCATACAACGCTTCGTGAAAAATAGAGTGATAAATGGAATGCGATGTGGAATATGCGCAAGGCAATACTGAAAATGACATTGTCCATGGCGGTGCTCGTGAAAAAAATAGTCAAAGTAAGAATACCAAAATCACCAAAACTGTGTAGACAGTGCATAACTACTCCCAGAGCTATCTAAAGAAAATCTAACAAGAAATCCCAAAAATTACTCGAGTCCTGAAAGATAGAAAAATAAAAATAAAAGTAAGCGAATCTACCACACTAGCGTCCACCTGAACACAGGAGCTAAATGCAAATAAATCAATTGACTGCGCAGTTCAAATATTACCTATGGAGTGAAATGCGAGAAACTTAGAGTTCAGATAGAGTATAAGAGGCGTGACAAGAAGTAGGATAAACCGAAGTATACCGGAACATAGTCAACGTGAATGGAAAATTCAAAAACTCACCAGGCGTCCACAACACCAAGCACCAACCAAATTGTATCTGAAAAAGGCACGCAATGTGCCGATCCCAACAATAAGCGTGGCGCTGAAAATGATATATGTAATCAATGTAAGTTTGCCACTAACAACATGACTCAAACAGGAACGATACTCTCCAAGAAAAAGTAAGAGTACTCACTAGTGCTGCTAAACGATTCAAATTACACCAGTGGCAGACCCCTCTGAAAACGCCACTCTGCAATGTAATACTGCGCGAGTCACGCCTCTTATACTCTAAGTTTCTCGCATTTTACTCAATAGGTAATATTTGAACCGCGCAGTCAATCGATTTATTTGCATTTGGCTCCTGTGTTCAGGTGGACGCTAGTGAGGTAGATTCGCTTACTTTTATTTTTTATTTTTCTATCTTTCAGGACTCGGGTACTTTCTAGGATTTCTTGTTAGATTTTCTTTAGATAGCTCTGGGAGTAGTTTTGCACTGTCTACACAGTTTTGGTGATTTTGGCATTCTTACTTTGACTATTTTTTTCATGAGCACCGCCATGGACAATGTCATTTTCAGTATCGCCTTGTGCATATTTTAGTCACATCGCATTCCATTTATCACTCTATTTTTCAAGCAGCGTTGTATGAACCTCCACAGGGTTGTGGGTCTATAATCTCAGTCTTTTTAAAGTCTACATTACGAATCATTGATTTACTAGTGTATGTATTTTTTCATAGATAGCCCCTGATGAAGGGTGCAGGATACACCTGAAATGCATTGGGATGGGGAATGAGCTTTTTTACGTTGTTTATGATCATTTGAATGTACTTTGAAGCCTATTTTTGATTTGGACTTACGTTTTGCGAAAAGCCAAATAAAAACAAGAATCATCACAGCACTATCGTTTATTTGAGATTATTCACTACGAAACTGTTTTGGACATTGTGTTTATTATTGTCCTCTCTTTGTGTAAATATTTGTAAAAATGTTGTGACAATACACACTCATTAGTGAGTGTACCAGGTAGTGCACACTCTGTCTAGAACATTGTGCTCTAGTTTGCTTTTTTTTTAGGATTAGTGGAGGGGTGGAACCACCTCAGAGAGTGCACACCAAGTGAGATTATATTTGATAACTAGGTTTACCAATTTAATTAGTTGAATTTAAGTGCACTGCAGCTGTTGTTAATACTATTATTCATTAAATCTGTTTCTACCCGACACATCGACAATAGTAGCACCACATCATGTCGTTTGAAGAGATTTTGCACTTCACAGAAAACAAGGCAGAAAGCAAAGTTTACAGCGCATTAGAAGTGCAAGAAATATATGGCCTCATTCGGGAGGTTCGCACCTTCGATGTTACACAAGGACCGGTCATTCAGCGATTGAGACAGTTAGAATACTTAATGCGACGTGAAATGAATCAACGTTTGCATGCCACAACCCTAGTACAATATCATAAAGCGAGCAGGATTCCGAGAGGGCTGAGGTGACCGTTAAAACCTATGATGTTCAAAATGAACAAGAAATTTATGGATAAGTGGTTCTCTATCCTTAATAAGTGTTCATTGGACTTGATCCTTCTAATTGTGGAGGAACTTTCAAGTGTTCTAGTGGGTTTAGAACAGGAAATTCAGGAATTACAAGACTCTCTTAAAACACGCATGCAAGATGATTGGTCGGCAGCATTAGAAGAAATTAATAAGAAGCTAGGGGCCCGATGTTGGTGGCTAAATACCGGTCGGTAACCCCGAAATTCGGTAAATTTCAGGGTTACCGACTGGTATTTAGCCATTCCTAATGTAGGTGATGATTCGGTAAATACCGAATCGGTATTTACCGATTCGGTATTTACCAAATCTGTATTTACCGAATCGGTAAATGCAATGTAGAAAGCACATAAAAGAGTGCTTATGTGCTTTAATAATTTGTTAATCACCACCAACTTCAAGTTGGTGGTAATTAACGAATTCCTTTAAAAATTCACTCTTGAATTTTTTTTAAGTGCCATGTGGCACACCTCCATGCCCTTAGGGCATATATGTGCGCCACATGTGCAAACAGGCACATTTCAGGGGTGCAACAGGGTGTCCTAAGGACACCCTGGCACCCTTGAAATACCTCCCGGTATTACCGATTCGGTAATACCGAATCGCTAATACAGAATGGCTTTACATTCATTCCTATGGGCCTCCAAGCCCACAGGAATGAATGGGTAGGTATTCCTTATTACCGAATTGGTATTACCGATTCGGTAATAAGGAATATTAAGGAATCGGTATTTTTTACCGATTCATTAGCTACATAAGAAATACCGATTTCTTAATACCGAATCGGTAAAATTCGGTATTAAGAATTCGGTATTTATGGATTATCTACATCTGGCCCTAGATCTTCATGCGAAAGAGATTCATGAACGTAAGGTACGAAAATTTAGACGAGACACTATAGATTACAAGCTAGACGAAATTTACTCCTGGGCGGAAATGTATGCGCAGAGGCGCACATACCAGAAACCCGGGAATACTTCTTCAGAAGAAAGTATAGCTTCAATCAGTGACACCCGTCTAACTAGACCACCAGTACCCTCCACAGTTGACTTAACACATACAGAGGCACCATCTACATCTGCTTCAAAGGTTTCATTTTTGGAGACCAGCCCTGCTGCCAACGACCGACCCTTAGAACAAACTACAACACAAACAAACACATTAAAACCCGTAGAGGTCATGTAAGGCACAAAACAATCCAGCACAGGTCGCAGGCAGAAAAAACATTAGTTGTAAACATTTCTTCTGTTTCATTATCACAAACACAAATGGCGGTTTGAAACAAGGGCACGTCTTTTGTGACCACATTTCATACTTCAACCTTCAACACAGACATAGAATTTTAAAAGTTCATGAGAAGACTCAGGTTGCTCTACTTCTTTTCAAACCTAAGTCCTACAGGTACTGATACCAACATCACTGAATTTAAAGAATTCAAACCAAAATGTACTTTCATTGCCCCTACTTCACATAAGGTTCTTGATACTTTTGAGACATTGGTGAAGAGAGATTTATCTCGTTTACCTACTCCATCGAAGAAACGCCACAACTTGACACCATCCGATAGGATGGCACTGAAAACTTTGAGAATGAACGACTCCCTAGTGTTTTCTTCCGCAGATAAGGGTGGCGCTTTAGTGGTCATGGACCGCAGTTTCTATGAGACTAAAGTAAATGAGATGCTGTCTGATGAATCGACATATCTATCCTTGACTAGTGATCTTACATTTGATTTTCAATCCACTCTTCAAGATTTAATCTCATGCTAAAGATATGGGTTGGATCAGTGACAAGACATTTGATTTTCTGTACTCCAAATTTCCACGCAAGCCAGTCATATATATGCTGCCCAAAATCCATTAGAGCCTCTGAAATCCACTGTTACGTCCCATTGTGTCAGGGTGAAGTTCAATTCATGAGCCTTTGGGTTATTATCTAGACACTTTTTTACAAACATCTGTACAGTCTGCACCCACCTACGTGCAAGATACTACTCATTTTTTGAAACTGTTGGGCGATCTCAATTTACCAGTTGGAGAAGAGATCTGGCTAGGAACTGTTGATGTTGTATCTTTATACACTTCCATACCCCATGCGGAGGGAATTGAAGCCATTGAGTGGGCCCTGCTACAGCAGGAGGATATACCAGCCAACAAAATCTTTCTTCTAGAACTATTACAATTCTGTCTATTCAATAGTTCTTTTAAATGGCAGGATAGATACTTCCTACAAACCAATGGTACTTCCATGGATTTTGCAGGGGCATCTAGCTACGCTAATACTTTCATGATGAAGTTTGAGCAGGAGAACATACTTAATGATACATCATGGACTGATCATCTCATCATATATCGACAATATATTGATGATATTTTCATCATGTGGCGAGTAGCGAATGATGAGCTGGTTGGAAAATTAATGTCTCTCAATGACATCAACCCAAGAATACAGTTCACGTTTGTACTAGACAGGCAGTCAATATCTTATTTGGATGTAAAAATTGAGTTACAAGATACAATGATCACTACTAAGGTGTTTAAAAAACCCACAGATTGCATTAACACATTACTATTTGATAGTTTTCATCGGCACTTTCTAAAAATACATTTGCCTTTTTCACAATCTTTAAAGATAAAAAGCATTACATCGGATCCCATGACAGCTAAAGAGTCAGTAGAAGTAGCTAAACAGAGTTTCTTGGACAGGGGTACCTCAATGAAGTGGTAGAAGCATCAGCTTCCCGACTACATGAGTTTTCCAGATCCATGTTATTAGAAAAGCGAGTGAAACAACCAGAGAAAAGAGAAGTATTTGTGTCCACATTCTCAACTCCATCTACAGCTATCGAGAAAGTGATCTTGAGGAGATGGGAATTGTTGCAGACAGAACCCGATTTTGGGGATTTATTTAAAGATAGCCCGCTTTTTGCATATAAATGTTCTAAAAATCTCAGAGAGATGTTGAAGAGGAAAGAGAAACATGAAATTCATCCATATAAAGGAATGATGAAATGCCATAACTGCTCCCACTGCAATAATGTGATTGTAGGAACATCTATTTCACACCCATGGTCAGGCAAATACGCTAAACTTAATTTCACAGCCAACTGTAATACGCGAAATGTCATTTACATAATACGATGCTCTTGTGGCATGTATTATGTGGGGAAGACTGAAAGAGCATTGCGGACGCGAATAACAGAACACAAGAGCAGGATCAGAACGAGAACATTGAGCTCACCTTTAGTAAGCCATTGGGTAGATGCGCATCACACAATCACACAATTGAGGTTTACTGTGTTAGAAATTTTGGAGAATCGTCATGACAGAGAGATGACAAAACACATCACCCAGAGGGAGACATATTGGATCAGATATTTGGATACTATGAGCCCTAGAGGCTTGAATGACAAACTCGAGCTATCCTGTTTCCTGTAGGACTATATGCTTGCAACAGAACATTGTTTATTTCATCTTTCAGACACACTTTTTAGATTATGTGATACTGATTTCATTGTTTCCATGTCCACCATTTAGTATGGCTCTTCCATAACCCGCAATTTAGTTTAAGTATAGTGTCAATACTGATTGGGTAGAATTGAGTAATATGGGTTCACGTTATATTCTTGTACATGCACTCATAGTTGACTTGATGTGTTGATAATATATGTATATTACCTCAATCAGATAATCTGCAATGTTCTAGGATCTGTTTAGAGCAGACAAGATCGTCCACATATATGTTCAGTATCTATATTCACTATACGAGAACTTGAATGAGTTGATAATATAAGCATATATGTATATAGCTTTATCTAAATTAACTACAATGCTATTAGACTTGTCTGAAGCAGATAAGTTCAGTCACATACATATGAGATCTCTGATGTGTTGACAATACAAACATACATGTATATTGCCTCAACTAGATAATCTGCTATGCTATTAGATTTGTTTAGAGTAGAGTAGATCATTCATGTATATGTTTAGTATAGAACATGACGAGATTATCAAGGTCACTGTGTTTGTTTATTCACTTGAGCACACAGAATATTTCACAACAGTACATATATTTCTGGGTTGATCCCCTTAGGAAGAATAATATATATAGGTCAATGTGATTTTCTAATCTATATTGTTAGTATTTGTCACCAATTGCTTATCCATTACATGTATTGCACTAGCGTTTCTGTTCGTTTTTGTATGCATTTAACCATTGATATTTTATTGATTGATCACATGGTTTCACTTTTTGTATTATCGTCTTCTATTCTTTTTCATTATTGATTCTACTTTCACCTTTCATTCGGCTTGGGCGAGTTTTCACACCACACTTTACTACACTTATCTAACATGGCCATCGTTTGTTTACAAGTAGTCCTTCCTTTATGTTTCGCAAGAGCATCCTTGTTTGTATTTGTTACCAATTGTTTATTCATTACATGTATTGTACTAGCATTTTTGTTCATTTTGCATGTATTCATTCATTGACATTTTTCTGGTTGATCGCATGAACTCATTCTTCACACTACTGTCTTCCATTCTTTTTCATTATTTATTCCTCTTTCATCTTTCCCTCGGCTTGGGCGAGTTTGCATACCATACATTACCACACTTATCCAACATGGCCACTGCCTTTTTATTAGTAATCCTTCCTTTATTTTTCGTATGAGGACGCCACGCGCTCTACGTTTTATACGTTTAGTTGCATACGAGTTGTGACCCGTGAGGTCACAACTCGTATTCAACCGCACGTTTCAAGCTTTCAGAGTCCGGTTGAGCCCGAATCAGTGACTCGCGTCAGGGCATTCCTACCTGCTCACGATCTAAAGCTATCAATTATTAAATGTAATAAGGTGGCCCAAAGTTATCCTAAGGGAGAGGTATGCCTTACATTACTGAAAATGAATTTAGGAGTTTTTCATTACAAGGACATGTAAAACTTGAAAGTACATGTCCAACGTTTTAAATGCAGTTCACTCTGCCCTATGTTCTATTCAGGGCCTACCCTAGGGAAACTTATATGTATTACAAAGAAAGCTTTAGCCCTGGCAAACAGTTTATTTTGCCATTTCGAAAAAGCTTTCTAAAACTACACACAGAGGCTGCAATGGCTGGCCTTAGACATGTTTAAATAGTCTACTTAGATGTGTGGCACAATAAACTCTGCAGGCACACCAGAATTATTTAGCTGAAAGGCCCTGGGTTTCTGTACTTTACTATGGACTTACAAGTACATTAAATGTGCTAATTGGGTGTAAGCCAGAGGTCTCTGATCATTTATGTAATGAGAGCATAAAATTGAGCTAAAAAACGCTTTTAGATCAAATGTTGGTCTATATAGGGCCAGCTCTATGCATGGGCTATGTGGGCAGCTGCCCAATGCCCTGCATTCAGGCCGAAAACATGGGCCCGCTTCTTTGTGAAATGTCACATTGTTAGGCAGTCCACCTTCTCCTCCAGTGCCCCCTCTTTCATCTGATCACATCACAAATGTATTCTTCTAATGGAGGTGTCTTGACCTCCCTGCTAAGGGTGTGGTGGCATTTCTTGAAGTGCAGGGGTGGGTGAAGGGAAACAGTGGGTGGGGAAGTGGGCAACAGCAAAGCCAACAATTGTGTTCACTAACAATGTCAGGGGTGGGGCAGCACCTCTAGGGCAACAGACAGGCCCCTTTGTTACAGGGACCAGTCGGTCATTGAAGCCTGCATCATATAAGGGGAAACAACGGTTCCTGTGGACTCATAAAAAACTATTCAAGCAATATAATTTGCACAATCGCAATAAAAAGAGGGTAGTATAATGTCAGAGGGCAAGGAACCACCAACACATTTGTACAATTATGACTTTTTTTATAAACACATACAGACATATTATATACATTGTTTAAATTTACAGTGTTATGTTATGTTATGTTAAAATGAATTTATAGAGAGCACGTACACCGGGGAGGTTTCATGGTGCTATTTTGGTTGGGATCCAGGTCATAAAAAGAGAGTTTAAAAAGCCTATCAGAAGAGCCAAGTTTTTAGAAGACTCCTGAAACCGAAAAGATTGGTAAAGGAGCGAATATCGAGGGGAAGAGAATTCCAAAATATGGGGGCCAAGGTAGAGAACCTGGCACCACCAGTGCGCTTTAATCTAAAATGAGGAATGAGTAATAAGTTTTTGTGAGCTGAATGAAGATTTCGTGTAGGAGCATATTTGTTGATCATTTTATCAACAAATTTAGGGCTCTTTCCATAAAGTGATTTAAAAATAAGACACCCAGTCTTGAAAGCGCACCGCTGAGCAACCGGAAGCCAGTGTAATTGCTTCAAAAGAGGAGTAATGTGATGATGCCTAGGATGGTGAACAATCAGACGAGCAGTCTGATTTTGTACTATCTGTAAACGTCTTGAGAGATAACGGGGGATGCCAAAATATATTGATCAGAAAGATATCGTCTATATACCGCTTCCAACATTTAATGTCGGAGCGGTACACATTGTTGTCATGTAGGGCAAATTCCCTCCACAGAAAGACTACTGAAAGAAACACCCTTCTATCTTATTCAGCCAACACCGCTCACCACCTTCTCTAGAAACCAACCTCCCCTTTTATTAAATCCGTAGACCTACACAGTGCATTGTCACTGTTTCCAGAATTTACCAGGGATTAACCATACCGCTATGGCTATAGCGAGTTGATGTAAAGAGCGGTCGGCCAAACCGTACCCCTGACTGCCAGCCTTTCCTCACACTGAGGTAAGAGCACCTTTTGAATCAAAGTGCATCACATATCCTGCCCTGTCTCACTGCTTTCCCTTAACCATACTCTCCTTCTCTCCCATTTCTCACCTGCAGTACCCGGGCGGGTCCTCTTGGTAGTAATACCCTTTCACTTCTCACTTGTGGCACATCACTAGTTCACAAGGCTGCGCATTAAGCAATACAGGTAATTCACACTCCATGTCCCCTTTTTTTTATTTCTCGCATTTGTGCCGGTACATGGGCCTTATGCTCTTATTATTTCATTATAGATGTCCCTGTATCACTAGTCCTGAGGAGACCCCGTACTGATAGAGGGTCGAAACGCCGTCGACAAGCTGAAAGAGCGAACCATTGCCTAGCGCGTATTATTATATACAGTTGCTGTTTACAAAGAAATTATACAAGAATAGTCACCTTTTAAGATTTATGGAAACCTTGTATATAAATATACACCCTGTCACTTACGATTAGGTTCCATTTTTCCCTTTGGTTCACAGTGCACAAATATCTGTTCTATTGTAAATTTAAACAATGTATATAATAAGTCTGTTGTGTTTATAAAACAAGTCATAATTGTACAAATGTGTTGGTGGTTCCTTACCCTCTGACATTATGCTACCCTCTTTTTATTGCGATTGTGCAAATTATATTGCTTAAATCATTTTTTATGAGTCCACAGGAACCGTTGGTTCCCCTTATATAACCATTACCCTGGTTCCGTTAGTGAGTAGGGTTCCCCTGTCCTTTCTCTTTTGAAGCCTGCATCAGGCTTCAAGGTCCAAGTATGGGGCCCCCTTCCTTGGGCCTTGCAGCCATTATCCAGTGCCACAAGGCCCAGGACCGGGGAGAGGAGACTCTCACTTAGGCTTCAGTACCACACTTTTGCTGTGAAACCCAGGAAATGAAACTCCCTCCCTTGGGCCTTGCAGCACATGGAGTGGTTTAATAGAAGTTGGGAACCAGGTGCAAGACCTGTCATCAGCTCTAAATCCTGTGATTCTGGACAAATTATTAAATCTGACCATCCCTGAAAAAAGAAATTCTGACCTTTAGTAGTGTAAATCACTCCTTATACCTTGGGCCGTGTTTGTGCTATATAAAACTACAAAAAAAGAAACCACAATGCAATGTTACTGTCACCTCATGTCCAGGCAATGTGCATCATGAATGACTCATGAATCCCATGCTGAATGGAAGAGTGAATGGTAGAGTGAAAGCATGGATGGCTGAGCGAAAGGGTGGATGGATGAATGAATGAAATGGAGGATGGATGGATTGGAAGGGTAGATGGATGAGTGAAAAGATGGGTGAGTGGATGATTGAAAGGGTGAATGGATGGATCAATTAGTGAAAGGGTGGATGTAAGGATGGCTGAGTGAAAGAATGGATGGATGAGTGAAAGAGTGGATGATGAGAGATTGGATGGATGACTGAATGAAAGGATAGATGAGTGAAAATGTTAATGGATGAATGGATGGAAGGGTGGATGGATTAGGTAAAGGATGGATGACTGAGTGAAAGTATGGATTGATGAGTGAAAGGGAGGATGGATGGATGACTGAAAGGATGGATGCATGAGCAAAAGGATAGATACATGAGTGAAAGGATGGATGTAAGGTTGAATGATTGAATGAATGAATAGATGAGGGTGTAGGTATGCAAGAACCGATGGATGAATGAAAGGGTGACTGGATGGGTGGATGAATGGATGGATGGTTGAATAAGTGAAAAGATGGGTGAAAGGATAAATGGATAGATGGATTAGCGAAAGGATGGAGTGAAAGTATGGATGGATGGATAAGCAATAGGATGGATGGATGAGTGATAGGGTGGATAGAGGGATGGACTAGTGAAATGACGGAAGGATGGATGGATAGGTTTGAAGATGAATGGATAGGTTTGGATTTGGATGGGCACACAGATGGACGGGCGTACAGAATGGTGAAAGACTGAATGAAGGGTTAAAGAATGAATGGATGACAGAATGTAAAGGTTAAATGGTGGATATCAGTGAGTGGGTGGAAGGATGAAAGGATGAATGGATAGATGCTTAGATGTAAGAGACAAGAGAGTTCTACTGGGGAGGGTTGCATTGGCTTGCTTCGCTTGCTTAGTGCCATAGGAGCTTTGGTTCAAAGCGAGGGATATTTTTATTTTCTGGTTACTCCCTTACCTATGTGTGACATTTTTGTATTTGCCATGTGTTTACATGTGGCATTTCTACAGCATATGTTTGTCATTTTGACTGACACCTAACTGCTACTTGAATGTTAAACTAGTAATTGTAAACTGTAGCATGTCTTGTTTTAAGTATAAGCTTCGAGAGAGAGCAGTATGGTGCAATGAGCTGTGATTCATTTGTATATTTTCTTTGTAGCAATGGGAAAGGTGTCCAAAATAAACAGTGTAAAAGTGCATCCTCAGTGCCTCATTTATTATTATTTGCAGTATTTGTAGAACACTAACACTCATCTCCAGAGGGATATCACTGCGCTGAAACTGCCACACGCCCTATCTACTAATGTACTGTGGGGAGAGGCAATGCATCGGATCGAGTCAGTTACTCTGGGAAGAGCCATGCTTTAAGCTTCCTTCTGGATCTGACATAGTTGCTAGTGAGGTGGAGATCCAGGGGTAGTACATTCCACTGGGCGGCTGCAAGAACGGTGAAGGAGCGGCCTCCGGCTCTGTCTTTTTTTACTCATTTGGTTTTGGATAAGGCTAGATTTACTGATCTCAGGTATCCTGTAGGTTTGTAAATCTCTGTTAGATCGCTGGATGATAGGGCCGGAATCATGAATTGTGTGTATCGCAGAGAAGCTTAACTCTTCCAGAAAGCTGCAGGGAAAGCACCTTTGTGACCTCTGTCAGCCAGTGCAGCTCTCTGAAAAGCCCCCATAAACAAAGTCTCACTCCCTATTTTGAGTCCCACTTGCTGACACACACATAATGCGTTCCCTACAGTGGGTCCATCACAGCAATCGCCCCCTTAGTTCACCATCACAGCAAGTGCCCTTTAGTAAAATCCCTACATTAATATGATGCAAGACCTTCTTAATGACTCCAAGAGTATATCAGACCAATTCTCCAGGGATGAGTAAGGGTTCAGCTTCCAGTCTATAGCTAAGAAACTGAGCTGTGCCGCAGTAGTCTCAAAGCTAAACATAATTGTTGATACTGTTTCTCTGTCCAGATGAAACAAAGGCCTAATCTTTCATCGTAGCAGCTGGAATAAAGAGCCCACTGCTGCAACAAACACACACTCTTGCGTGAACACACTCACGCCAAATCTATCACTGGCTTATCCTCACAACAGGCTTCACTAATGGATCCAAAGTAAGTGCATCATCTACTTTCTATCCCAGTCACAGTAAAAGGAATTTATATGAAAACTGTAGCTTTCACTAGCACAGACTTGCACCAGAGGAGGTCTCAAGTTGCTTCTTTATACCACATGTAAGTAGCGCGTCCTGCTGTTAATTCCTTGAATTCTGTGACTTGCCTTTTAAATTTTCCATTATAAATGCAGCAGTAGAAGATCCAGATGAAAGGAATAAATGAAATGAAGTATAAGCTTGAGAACTCCAAAAACTCACATTTTCGACATCCTTTTTCAGTACAGGGGTGATTTAACCCTTCTTTGATGCAGCCTCACATGAAGGCATGGCGGTACTCTACAATACATGCTTTGTTTATTTTCTGCAGAACTGAGCTGCCCTTTTTTAGTTCTGATCTGTGAAGTATAAAGCTTTCAAATTAAAATGGAATGGTACATGTATTTGAACTCAGCTTTATTTCACTTTACCCTGTTGCATAATTTTTACCATAGTGATGCTATTCAATTAAATTTCTGCTATCTTCTGGAATTTTTATCATGCTCTAATCTGGAAACAATCAGTTACAATTGAGTCAGGAAATCCATCTTTGTGAGACATGTGCCTAGCTTTTCTGTTCAATGTGACTAATGTAATCCACTTAATACAGCTTTAAAATAGATAGACTTATTTCATTTGAGTGTTTGTCTTTTAATCAATGTTACTGATATCCACACTGGGTCACTTCAGCAATGCCAAAGAAGATTAATAGTCCTGTGGTGTCACCTTCTGTGATATCACTTCTTCTGATATTTCATGCAAGTTAGAGGGCCCTCACATCTTTCCTTTTGCCCAGGGCACCAAAAATCCCAGGACTGGCCCTGGGTCTACAGACTCACTGCATCACTCCACCACCACTCTGCCGCCCGCATCCGTAGCCTGGACCTCGAAATGAGGTCAGATGCTTCTGCCTTAATTACCCCAAGTAATCAGGAGCATCGACGCTAGGCAGCCATTTTGAGGGCACTCGAACCCCATCTCTCTCATTGCCATTATGTACTCTCACAATAATAAATATGTTTTCATATATAAAATTACTTTTAAATTATTTAAACATTAAGGGATTCATTACTGTGTCGGTCGGAAAGCATTCCGACAGGCTCCCATTGAAAAATGAGGGGGTTGCAGAAAACCTTGCACCCTGTGGGTGCCTGCCACACTGTGCATGGTTGATAAGAGGGGTCCCTTGGAAGAAATATGTGCATATATTTTTAAAACGTTATTGCAAGCACAATTAAAACAGTTTAATGCTGTCTAAATGTTATTATCTGTGCTAAACAATAGGATACTATAATATCAATGCAATGAAATCACAGAGCTTTAGTCACTTCTTCAGTAGATGTTAGTGCAATTTATAAGGCCAGACTTGTTAAGAAATGTTGTCACAGGCAATTACATTTTTTTCTCTCTCAGTAGCCAAAGACATAGGTGAAAAGTATGCTTTATCTAAACTATGATTGAAACATACAGCATGCCATCATGCTATGAAGCTGACATTTGCTGAATTTCTCCAATTAGAAGTGATTTGTTGAAATGCTACAGCTATTTAAAGATCTATTCAAGTCTTTGTTGGAGAATGAGCAAAGCAATCTGTAGAGGTAAACATCATGCTGTGGTGACTAGTAGAAACATTAAAGGATGTGAATATGTAATTTGGGGTTCAGTCAACAATTTGAAGTTAATGAGCATATGAAACCTGCTCTTGTTTCCTTTGACAGGCTGAAAAGCAATGCACTATCACACAAATTATATATATGCACATAGTTTTTATTGTTTTCTTGCTGCAATCACTACTGAAAAAGGTGGCCAGTAGTCAGGCACGTGGGTGTTCTCCACAAAGTATCAGGGTAATGGATACCTGAATGTCAAACCACAGCTCGGTGCTCTAGGGCAGGGGTGTGCTACCTGGCAATTAAAATATAACCCAATCAAAAGAGGCTTAAAATGTATACAATAAATTGTCCTGAGCACTCAGATGTAGAAAACGTTTAACCATCCAACAAGGAGTCGTGAAGTTTCCACTGTCTTTTTTTTGGATGCACAAGTACTTCCTTGATTCATTATTTCTTTACAGCAGTTCATGTACAGAAGTTACACACTCTACTCAGCCAACACGTGTTTCATCGTTGTGGCTCATTCACTTCTGACTTCCTCAGAGCTAAAATAATAAAGGACCATTCATCCAAAAATATAAAGGCATGCAAAATTATGGTACCTTCACCCACCAGTAGGTGCAAAAACCAAAAATATATAGATTTCACGTGCAATAGTATGGCCCAATAAATACTTTTCACGAAAAAGATCTGAATCTCTTATTCAAAGTATATAAAGAAAACAAATATATAGATGGGTGTATCTTACTGACAAGGAGAGAAAGATGAACAAATAAATAAACAAGGGTGCAGATATTACATCATCCAGGTCGTCAACTCAAAGCCATGGGATCACCCCTTTGTGTCAGGCAAGACACCAGATGCCCTTGAATGGGACATGCCAGGTAATACAAAATTAATTAACCTTAAGCGTGCCAAGATACGTCTCTGCCTCCTTATATGTATCAAAATCAAAAGCTTCTGTAATTTCCTGCCATGTAGGCTCAGGGTGCTATGTAAATTAAATGGTGACAGTAAGCTTCGTAACTAAATGGGATTTATAACAAGTGAAAATGAGTACATCCTATGGGGCAGATTTACAAGAAGGTGCCACAGCGTGGCATCGCAAGCCCTTTGGCTGGGCCACGCTGCAGCACTTTCAGAGCACAGGAATGCGACATATTTACAACAATATGTTGCATTGTTATGCTCTCCCCTGCGCTGGCGCACAAACAGCTGCCATGCGCCGGCGGAGGCACCCTTGTACCATGGAGCAAGGATGCCTGCGTCATGAGGAGATTGTTTTTGTGTAGGAAGAGGCACGTTCCTGCACAAAAACAATCACTACAGGCATTTTCCTCTTTCAATGCATGCTGTAGAATGCAGCACGCATTGAAAGAGGAAAAACACGAGGAGAAATGAAAACATTTCTCCTTGTTGCGCCTCGCTACACCACCCCTAGGGTAGTGTGTACACTGACGCATTTCCAGGTTTACAATTCCTCGTAAATCTGGAAATGTGTCTGATTCCATGGGTGTTGCGTGGGAACACCGACAGCAACACCCATGCAACGCAACTTTCACGCATAGTGCTGCCTGTGAAGGGGCCATATTTACAAGGACAGGAAAAGCCACGCAGTGTGTCTTTTCCTGTCCTTGTAAATATGAGGCAGTGTAATGCGCTACCAGTGCGTCACAAAAACTGACGTACTGGCAGTGCAAGGGGCTTGTAAATCTGCCCCTATATATCTAAATAGAAAATCCAGAAACTTAGTGGCATATAGCAAACAGTCAGAAAGATAATCCCTCCGTTACCTCGTCAATATCCTTTCACTATAGCCTTATAGCCCGCCGTAGCGGGCTATACCGGCTGTTAAAGGCCCGCTGCAGCGTTAAAGGCCCGAGCCGAAGGCGAGGGACTTTAACAAAGCAGAGGGACTTTAAAAGCCGGTATAGCCCTGCTACGAAGGGCTATAAGGCTATTAGAACATTCTGCCACTAGAGGGCAGAATGTTCTAACAAAACAAAGCCTTCAGGAAGCGCGAGGGGATTGAAATCCCCTCAGGCTCCCTGAAGTCTTTGTTCACAGCCAGAGCTGTGAACAAAGACACATTGGAATGTTGGTGCTCCGGGCTTATACCAGCCATTATAAGCCCGGAGCACTCCATTGTTTTTAATGGAGCTTCCAACATTCCAATGTTCTAATATAGCCTTATAGCCCGCCGTAGCGGGCTATACCGGCTGTTAAAGGCCCGCTGCAGCGTTAAAGGCCCGAGCCGAAGGCGAGGGACTTTAACAACAGCAGCGGGACTTTAAAAGCCGGTATAGCCCTGCTACGAAGGGCTATAAGGCTATTAGAACATTCTGCCACTAGAGGGCAGAATGTTCTAACAAAACGAAGCCTTCAGGGAGCGTGAGGGGATTCAAATCCCCTCCGGCTCCCTGAAGTCTTTGTTCACAGCCAGAGCTGTGAACAAAGACACATTGGAATGTTGGCGCTCCGGGCTTATACCAGCCATTATAAGCCCGGAGCACTCCATTGTTTTCAATGGAGCTCCCAACATTCCAATGTTCTAATATACAGTAATTACTATTAACGGTACCATAAAGTAACCATATTGCTGCATAAGTCTCACTATATGCTGATGTCTATTTGTCCTGAAACAGGCATATAATTATCACATATAGAACAGGCATGAGTAAAACCACTGATATCCAGCAATGCAAACGGTGGGTTATGCTGTGCTTGCGACATTACCCTTCTCAAGAATATAAATATTGCGCAAGGAACATGTTCATCACTAGGACACGCAGGCAGCCCTCTAATATCTAAATGTGATGTACGAGCTGCAAATGCCGTAGCTCGGGTACAAAGTATAATTTTAAAAAGTGGTGGTTAGTAACAACCCTATAAGAATCCATTATAGACAGTCTCCATAACTCCAATATGTTATGGAGACGTCAAATAAATTCACCCATAGAGACTTATAACACTGACTAGAATCTCCTAGGGATCAGAGAGTACTCCATCCTCACGGGTTCTGGCGTTGATATCTCACGTCAAAATTGAAATCATATGGCTGCCTGTGAACATCACTGAAGCCCTTACTCTGATGCCCACTCATGAGTGGACTGCATTGTTTCAGTTTTTAGAATGAAAACTTGGTCATTACAGCACTTTACATGAGAACCAGGTGTTACCCATTTTAGACCTGGGGAGATTATGTGATTTTCAAAGAATGACAGGATGCTGAGCCACCCCAGGATTTGAATTTGGCTTCCCAGTTCCAAAGTCGACAGCTCTAGCAGTTAGGCCACATATGTGGCAGAGCAACACGAGTGGGGTGGACTTACTGGTGCGCAGATGCTTCACTTCATACTTCACACTGATCAAGGAACTCACATGGAGTAGCTGCTTGATTGCCCTATCACAGCAGAGCCAGCAGCTCATTGGCAGCACTTACACGGTGCAGGTAGATGTTTGAAGTAAAAACAAGAGATGAGGGGTCTTTATTGCCCGTTACTGGTACTGATATGGACTTAGACATAAAGAGGAAAAATGCAGTCAAGTGACTGACACCTCAATCTCTATAAATGGCTGTCCTCTGGACTGATCCAAACTGTGAATGAAAATCCAATAATGCAAAGGCTGAAGTTATGTTATGTTATGTTAATAACACTTACATAGCACCCAAATTCCACTGGTCTCTAGGTGCTTACCCAAGGGTTATGATAACATGTTGCTACTTCTGAAAACTCATTTGAATAGGAGAGTTTTCAGTCTCCTCCAAAGGGGGAGGAGGGCAGTTTCTTTCCTCAAACCTTCCGGAAGTCCATTCCAGATCTGTGGTATCATAACAGAAAGTGCCCAAATTAGTTTTCTTGAAGAGTGGGCAGGTCAGCAAAAACGCCTCAGAGGAGCGTGGATGGCATTCAGGCATATATTGTCTTAGACGTTCCTCAATATAGGTTGGCACAGTGCCATGTGTGCCATGCACAAGCCTTTGAACATGGTCATCTGTTCGACTGGCAGCCAAAGCAGTTGCTGCAACAGTCGCATAGAGTATGCCCTTCTTGGTAGCTTAAACAGTAGTCTTGCAGCATCATTCATCACCACCTGAAGCTTGCCCAACAGCTAATTGGGGAGTCTGATATACAGGGCATTACCATAATCCAGCTGTGACATGATCAATTCAGCCACCACTGTTCGCATAGTAGCAAACAAGAGGATGGGAACCAATTTCTGGAGCTGCCTCAAGAGACCTGTGCAGCTCCCACACATTGTTGCCACCTGCTTAGCATTGACAGGTTAATAATCAACTTAACGCCACGACTTTTCACTACAGGCATGGAGTCTGAGTAGGGACCTAACTCCCAGTGCCAAAGCAAATCCTTTAATGTATTCCCTTTCATAGTGATAACTGGAACCTTGGTTTTATCAGGATTCACTTTTGGCGAGTTTGCTGTCATTCAGTTCACAATGAACCGCGGAATATTCTGAACGTTCAACTGTGCCTGCACAGAACTCTCGACCCTTAAGACCAGCTGGGTGTCATCTGCGTAGTTGAACAGTTGGCAATTGAACTGTGATAATGCTGCAATCAAAGGACATAAATAAATAGTGAGCAGCAGTGGGGATAGTGCAGATCCCTGGGGAACCCCACAAGAGAGCACGCTCTTTCTAGAGACATGCCCACCCATCTGCACCCTCTGTGACTGGTCATTCAGAACGACGAAATCCACAGGAGTGTGGACCTTGTAATTCTGCACGCCATTAGCCGGTACAGGAACACTTGATGGTCGACTGTATCAAATGCAGCCAGAGGATCCATCAAGATCAACACAAAGGGCCTGTTCTCATTAGCCACTACTTCAAGTTCATTCGGAACCAAGAGCATCATTAACTCAGTACTATGATTGGCCCGAAAGCCTGATTGGTGAGGACTTAGTCTAAGTCCCTCGCTGCCTGTCATTATGTATGGGCTATAATGTCTTGGTTTCAAAATCCATAACAGATAGCAACAGTGTTCTGGCAGACCTTAAAGGAAACTTAATAATGTAATCCTTCTCTAAACTCTACCTACTACCTACTCATTGGCACTTCATATCATGTCTGTCACCGCAGGCACTTAGACCTAATAGTAAACCTTAGTAAATCAATCAGAGGTTTATATAGTGCAGCTACTCACCTGTGAGAGTCTAAAGGTGCTGAAAGGAGGAGGAGGGGGGCTGATGATCCTTCTGGGTGCCACGGTTTAGTCGAAGAGCCAGGTCTTGAGATCCTTCCTGAATTGGGTCATCGACGAGATTTCATGAGGCGGACAGGCAGGTTGTTCCAGGTCTTGGTGGCGAGGTGTGAGAAAGATCTTCCTCAGGTTTTGGTCATGTGGATCTGTGGGACGGTAGCCAGTGCCAGTTGGGCGGAGCCTGGAACCTGTAAGTCTGCACACCATTAGCCGGTACAGGAGCACTTGATGGTCGACTATATCAAATGCTGCCAGAGGATCCATCAAGATCAACACGAAGGGCCTGTTCTCATTAGCCACTACTCTAAGTTCATCCGGAACCGAGAGCTTCATTAACTCAGTACTATGATTGGCCTGAAAGCCTGATTGGTGAGGATTTACTTGAAGCCCCTCGCTGCCTGTTATTATGTATGGGCTATATTGTCTTGGTTTCAAAATCCATAACAGATAGCAACAGTGTTCTGGCAGACCTTAAAGGAAACTTAATAAAGTAATCCTTCTTTAAACTCTACCTACTACCTACTCATTGGCACTTCATACCATGTTTGTCACCGCAGGCACTTCGACCTAATAGTAAACCTCAATCAATCAATCAATCAATCAATCAATCAGGGGTTTATATAGTGCAGCTACTCACCCGTGAGAGTCTCAAGGTGCTGAAAGGGGTAGTTGGGGCTGCTGATCCTTCTGGGTGCCATGGTTCAGTCGAAGAGCCAGGTCCTGAGATCCTTCCTAAATTGGGTCAGCGATGGGATTGCATGAGGTGGACAGGCAGGTTGTTCCAGGTCTTGGCTGCGAGGTGAGAGAAGGATCATCCTCTGGTTTTGGTCTTGTGGATCCGTGGGACGGTAGCCAGGGCCAGTTGGGTGGAAGAAAGGTGTCTGGCTGGTAAGTGCAATAAGAAGCAATGGTTCAGATATGCTGGTCCTGCGTCATTGTGGGCTTTGTAGTCATATGCAAGGAGCTTGAAGGTAATTCTTTTGTTGACTGGAAGCCGGTGGAGTTTTCGAAAGTGTTCGGTAATGTGGCTGCAGCAGAGGATGTTGAGGACTAGTCTGGCTGCGGCAGTCAGTCAGTCAGTCAGTCAGTAATCTTCAGCAATCTCTATCTGAAAGCTGAAAGCTTTCTGGAATACTTACCAAGCCCCAGGTGTTCAACCAAGAACTATATTTGGCTTCTGTTTAACCTGTGTCATTTGGGATTCTTAAACTGGCCACCTCTTACCTGCCTGTCTAAAACTCAACTATCTTGAATAGGAATAAATTGAACATTAGCAACATTTATTTTACCTCAGCATTCTTGTCAACCAGTTGCTACCTGTTGCTCATGTAGACATCTTATGGACTTGACCCACAACTCATTCATACTAGGGGAAGCCACCTCTTACATAACAAAGTTTATGAGCACATCCCAATACTTACATAACACTATGCAAGCCGCCATCTAGTGGTGGTACCGAATAATTACAACAGGCCCAAAAAAACGCTATTGTTTTAGAGTATAGGAAGAACCTTAAAAGGTGTAGTTTGTCTGAAGCTCTGAAAATTTTGCACAATTTTGCACAGTTCCCAGTAACATCCAGTGTCACTGGAAATTGCATGTATGCAATCACATGATTAGCCAAATGTAGTACATTCAGAACACCTCTACTGGTCTTGTGTGTCAATAATTTCACAGTTAACAACAGCGCCAATGCATGTTTTATGCATGCAGCATATGAATTGAGGTCTCGGCAATGCTGGGAGATGTGATAAGAATGGAATTGTTATAACATGGGTACCCATTGCATGATGATGTCCACCCCTGAAATACCAGTGGGGAAAATACTTGTCATGTACTAAACTTACAGTGCCTGTAAAGTGGTAGGCATACAGGGTAGAATCTGTCCACAGATGACACACTAGTATTTTGTTATCAGATTTTTATTTACTAAAAAATGAAAGGATTTCTGGACAAAATAGTATTTTTCTTGAGAATGTCATGCGTTTTTAAACTGCTGAATTGGTGTATTTCAAATAAAACTTTACAGTTTATGACAAAGTGTATATGTTTCTAAAAACAGAGAATCCAATGTCTGCGGACAAAATTATTGGAATTCATGCTGTGTATTGAATGCTTATTGCTGATATTTTTCCCTTCATGTGATTCCTTTTCATGACTTGTGGAGGCATTGTACCTACTGTATTGATTATGCTTTTTATGACATTATGACTATTGATGTTTGAGTTCTGAGCCTGCGTGATTTGTACTGGTAGTTCTGCTATGTGACTCTTCAAGGTCTGCCTAACTATGCTTTTACGTCCCTAACTTGTAAGGTGTGTGTAATTTTCGGCACACGATTGCCGGTCATATTGTAATATTGACAATCCACTTGGAAGGTGAAGGATGGAATAATGGAATGTAGTATTATTATGCTTGCCAAGGCTCTCCCTTGCTCCCTAACTTAGCCCCGGCTCTGCTGGAGGACCTGTCATAACATAACTGTCTTCTACATAATTGCCTGTGTGCTGGCATGTAGCACATCACTTTTTACCCGGTGATGTTCTCACTAGGGCAGATTTACAAGCACCTTGCGACACTTTTGCGCCCCCGTTGCGTCACTTTTGTGATGCAGCGGCAGCAGTGCTTTAAATGGTCAAAAATAAGTGCAGGTACTCATTAAAATGAACTAGAGGTGTGGCAAGTGGGCGGGGCTAGAGGGCGGGGCTACAGGAAGTTATGATCATACATAATAACTTCTGTACCAGTTGCAGCACATATCAAAACACATGAGAAATGTGTTTATGTGAACAAAACAGATTAACTCCTCTCACAAAATGAAAGCCAAACAGTGATATGTTAACATTTCCTCGTTTTGTAATATTTGCTACTTCTTAATGCTATCCTGTTATTTCTACTTGTTTGGCACAATACTATAAATTCTCAAGCGTGCACACACACACACAGAAAGAAACAAGCACACATGTACAAAAAAGCATTCCACACAGTCCCCTTAAAAAATCTCCTGAGAGTGTCCTGATTCTCTCCCTCTTTCACAGAAGAACAGGCACACACAAGCAGGCAGACACAAGCAGGCAAGCACACAGCCATATGCAAACGCTCACACAAAGTCTCAGGTGGGCTTAAAGCCATTTTAAACTCCACCCTTCCATGGCTTTTTTAATAGCTGTTGTCAGCCTGCTGCCTCCATACCTGTGTTTGCACAAATCCACATAATAGTGTGAATGTGATTATCAGCACAGGGCCTTAATGGGGCCTCCACTGTCAAACACAATGCGATGGTGAACAAGGGACATCATGCAAAAAAGCCTACCCTGAATAGTTCAGCCGCAGCTCAGCTCAGGAATACAGAGGGCCTTGGCTGTCAGATAGGTTCAAACGCTGACAGCCTAGTGCTCACCAGCACTTGCAGCCAATCCGCCTACCTTTCATGTGTACCGGTACTCTCCTCACAGTAGAGAAGTTCAGTACTTATAGTGATAAAAATAAGAACTGCCAGTACTCAGTACCTGTGAGTGCTGGCCCATTCAAAGCACTGCCACAGCCCTTTTCCCTACGACCAGGCTCTTCCTCTCTCTTGCTGGTTCCCTGTTTTTACATCCACATATCTGTCTCTCTTACTCCCACTTCTGCCTTACTCTCTCCACAAGTCTCTTACGTTTTCTCACTTTTTTTTCCCCCTACTTGCCTCCAGTTCTCCCCTCCATGCTGTACTCATCCCCAAGATTGCCACATGGCCACTATTTTGTTCTGCTATATTTCATTATTTGTGTGTGTGTATATATATATATAGCCCTCAGGGCAGGCATGTGCCTTTTGGATATATGGTGTCAATCTGTTCAGTAGTTCCTGAGAAAATTGCAGGTAAAAGCACATACATATCTATAGCCGCGCACCCTAACGTGCGCGGCTAAAAACAAACAAAATGGCGGCCGACACTTCCTGATTTCGACCGATTCGAATGTTGACTGACATGTAACCACCAATCAGAATTACGCCCGCGCACGTTAGGGTGCGCGGCTATAGATATGTATGTGCTTTTACCTGCAATTTTCTCAGGAACTACTGAACAGATTGACACCATATATCCAAAAGGCACATGCCTGCACTGAGGGCTACCTCCCTGCCAAATTTCAAGTAATTCTGTTCAGCCGTTCGGGCTGTACCTTCGACTAAACGTCCTATGGGAAAATGCATGGGGAAAACGCGTTTTGGGACCCCCTTTTTTCTCGGCCCCCGCTTGACAAATCCCCCCGAGACTTTCAGGGTAGGAGCTGAGCAGAGCGCCCCATTAGTTTTGAAAATTTCGCGAAGATTCGTCAACCAGCGCCAAAGTTATTCAAAATAGAATTTTGAGATTTCCTATGGAAACACGGTCCTAACTATAACTATAGATAATATATATATGTAGCAGGGAATAGCCTTCTACACGCAAGAAGCTGCCACCCAAGAAATCTGATCCACAGCATCCCCTTGGGGGAATTTTTGCGCGCAAAACGCAATTGCAGCACAGATGACAGCTATCACCTGGAAGAGGAAGCTATGACTAAACGCTTTCTTGAGAGAGGTTACACCAAGACAGTCATTAGAAAAGCTAAAACTGAAGTCAGGGCTCGCAACAGAACTGATCTTTTGACTGAAGCCAATATAGAAGCTGTCATCCCTGATGATAAGATCAGATTTATAACCACGTTTAGCAGACAGGCCCAGCAAGTAAGACAGAGTCTCAACAAATTTTGGAATGTACTTTCCACTGACAAAGACCTGGTTTCACAAGTGGAAACCTACCCACAGATCACGTATAGAAAGGCTAAGTCTTTAAAGGACACTATTTGCAAAACACTAGAGCCATCTAAAGAGAAAGGTTTCAACATCAGGGGTTTTTTCACTTGTCGCAATTGCAAAGCATGCAAATACAGCAAAAACTGCAAAGAATGCAAATTATCACCCTCATGCAAACCATTCACAATCCAAAAACATCTATCCTGCAACACAGATCACGTAGTGTATGCTCTGCAATGTCCTTGCAAAAAGACATATATAGGGAGCACTCTACATAAAGCCAAGAAACGAGTACTAGAACACTTGAGAGCCATAAGAAATGGCGACAAACAATACCCCATGGCTAGACATTTTCAAGCAGCCCACAACAAAGATGAAAGATTATTATCCTTTGTGGTGTTGGATTCGGTTAATGTGAACATAAGAGGAGGCAATCGTGTACAAGATCTAAGACGGTTAGAATCAAGGCTCATTATCCAATACCACACGATGGCCCCTGAAGGACATAATTGTGACGAAGAATTGTCTGTACATTTAGGATAGAAGTCCACATCACTCTCGCCTTTTATTACTGCTAGTTTTTTCTGCATCCATGCCTCCACAATTGTCAATGTTTTAAGCAACTTATTGTGATAGGCATTTTTCACAAACTTTATTGAGCTGCATTTACTTGACTTTTCTAACAGTACAACAGACTTTCCTTAGGGATTGTATTTAACACTGTTTTTTAACATTCTTATTCTAAGTAGCAAGATCTTTTTTATAGCCTTCAACATCACACATTTTTGTATGTTTATGTGTATCTGTTTGACATGTATATTTATGAAATTTATTGATCATTGTTGGTTTTTGTTTAGATCACAGATTGGTTGGATTAGGAAGCAGTCATGAAAAGGATGGAGTTCTGTTCAATATTATAGAAGATCAGCTGATTTTCCGTCCAACACCCTTATATATAATCATTTTGAGATACACAATGATTGCCCACTGGGGCTTTATTATTTTCTGTAGCATCACTCAAGTTATGATTCATTAATTTAAGAAAGGAACAATAAAGTTTTCCTAGGGTTCTATTGAATGGACTAATAGCTAATAATGATATGGTTAATGAATTTCAAGCCTATCCTTGAGACTATTTATCTTTCCACTGTGAAAGCAAACACTGTGAAAAACAATTTAAATCAGCAATTATTTTGTTTCTAATACTTTAAAGAACATTTCATGTTTTTTGGCACATTTATTTAATTTTAAAACAACTGTTGGAGTGATGGTAACTCTTTTAGTCTGTTTTCCATTATTATTTGTCACATGATGGTTTGTTTATTTCAAGTAGATTGGCCAAACGATACCTGTTACTCGTGATCAAGGGGTTGTCCCCGAAACGCGTTGGGTTGAGTGTGAAGCGACAATAAATCACCGCTTTCTGCAACATTATGGTCTTCGGCTGTTGATTGAATGAAAGGAATCGGCAATAGTTTGGATATATATATATATATATATCAAAAATACTCCTTCCACCTCTACCAAAGCCTCGGCAGCGAAGAAAGAGATACGAACCACTTGTTTTTTCAGGCAAGATGTTTTATATATACCCAAGAAATGCACCAGAGTTTTGACTTTACAGAAATGTGTGTTAAAATACCATTTCTAAGCCCATTTATGATTTCAGAACTCAACAAATATCTGCCATTATTCCCCAAACCAAATACATCACCAGTTGTCATGGGAGCTCATTGCTGGAGCGCTGCAGGTTCCCTGCTATTAATTGCCCTAAAGGCAGGGCTAACTTCACACCATGAACCTATTACCCAGGGCAGTCGCTGTTATCATGTAAATGCAGCGATTAGTTTTGGAAGAACACACAAAGGGAATCAGTTACAGTGCTGAACAAAACATGAAAAGAAAAAACCCTGACTTTACCTATGGTGGAAGACTGTCATGCGCTGCCACTCACTTTACTACGGCCAGTGCCATACCGTAAATAGGACTGGATTAGTGACTGGAGGCCCCAACTCATTTCACACACCTGAGGGAGGGGTGGGGGTAGGGGCGCTAAAGCACTTTCATAGCTTCACACCAGATTGACAGTGCAGGGCCTGTCTAGAGACCCTGCCCTGTAAATCAGTGTGACAAGTGCCCACTCAAACCCCTGCAGTTTGGAAACACTGAAATGGGCGCTGCTAATCTTCTGCAGCAACTCTGCAAAAGGGCGGCTACTTCACGGCTCATTTACTTGCAAGCTGCTCGGAAGCCCTGCCCTGTAGGAGATGCCTAACCTGAGCATGCCGTCCATCAGGGTACCGGTACTCTCCTGGTCTACAGAAAAGTGCCGGTACTGACGGGCCAAAAATTCGGAAGTGCCGGTACTCAGTACCGGTACGAACCGGCCCATTTAAAGCACTGAGCGGCAGTGTAAACAATGTGCACAATTTACAACATGACACATCTATGCATCTAGGGAGATGCGTCACGTTGTAAAGCCCTGCGTCACATTACACCTGCATCAGGTATAATGGATGCAGGGTAGGCGTTCCCACGCAGGAAAGCCTGTGGGAAGTGATGCAGTGAAATCTACAAGATTTCACGCGGCCAATTCTAGGATGCCTCTGCGTCCAAACCTTGCACCTGCTTGAAGCAGGCGTAAGTAGTGACACAGTATAATGAATATAGGGCCCCCCATCCATTGCTGGAGTTGCGTTGTGCTTGCGAAACAACTCCAACAATGCGTGACTTTTTGGCCAACAGATGCGTCTAAATTTCTGACGCATCTGTCAATCCGTGCGCCATGGTGTGCCATATTGTAAATACTACGCATCCATGGTGGCGCTAGGGTATCGCAGGCTGGCGCAGGGAAACTGAGGCATTTCTACAGATGCGTCAGTTTCTTGTAAATCTGCCCCCCTGTATTTGCGCATTGACGTAGATTAGCTCATTGTAGGGATGCATCTGCATTCTTTTTTATGGCATATAAGATCACTTATGTTTCAGAAAAGGTTCTGAAACCCTATTAATTTTGCTAGCGCTCTGGATAAACGGATGTTGACGAACCTCATGACGTCTGACATAGCGGCAAGATGCTCTTATGATTACATACTAATACAAGATGCGTCTTTTATAACCAACCAGTTGTGCTATGTTTATCTGTCCCTACCACTACAGCTCCCTGCCAGGAGTGTGTTATCTCTGTATTCCTACTGCTGTGCTTGATTGTCCCTGATGCTTTGCGGTATAGCGCCCTGATACCCATTATGGCCTGTATAAAACGTCATTAAAAAATCTGTAAATACATTATCTCACATGTTCATGTTCGAATTTTGAGAATGCCTCTTCTCCCAGATGCTCAATATGTCTATCTGCCCTTGGAAGAGCCTGAAGATGAGCCTGAATTCATGTAAGAAATGTGAGCCAGAGCATTTACATGCACAAGAGAAATGATAATTAGGAATGTGCAGTAGGGTGCTTGCTTCATCTTGAGCTCCCTAAACCCTGTGGATGGAGCACGTCGGATCTCCATATGCATGAAATGTTTGCATTAAATCCTGACTGATTGTTTGACAAGGTTCGGGAATTTTGTTTCAGAGATGCGTGGCAAGTGAATAATAATGAGTCCTAGATTGCAAGGAATGATCACCGCCCCTGGTTTGTGACATTAGCAGTGTAAATATTCTTCATGAGGAGCTGCCTGCATGCGTGCAGAAACACACACACACACACACACACACACACTCCCCAGATATATATTCAGGGCTACCCAGGGCTTTATGTGTGATGAAAAATTTGGAGGGGTCTAAATTTCATGTTTGGCATGGGAGACGTCACTGGAATTATGTGGCATGGGGCAGGGCTGAGTAAACTATGTGGCAAGAAAATCCAAATTATGCCGTTTTAAGTGGAACATCTGGTGATAGTATTACTAATTTATTTAATCAGTATTAGGTCTCGCCTAGGCAGCTCATACGCTGTCTCTCCGAGACATAAAGTAATCTATATGTTGAGTGAAACTCTGCCTGTTGGAGGCTAATATATCCTCCTACTCGCCATTTGTTTCATGTTGCATTGCTCTTCTTACCTTGCTTATGGTTGGCTCGTGATGCAAAACATCACTTCCGTTTTGCTTCCGTTTTGCAGGAAGCAGCACCGACCAACTACTGTTTAGTTACACTGCTGGGCTGTTATTATTCCATGTAGGGACTACTTCCTTGTTTTTTCTATTGCAGCTTTCTACCCGCGTGTGCTTTTCCACCTGTTGCTGCTTCTTTTATTTTTTTCTTTATGAGTACTTTTCATGAGCGCTGCTCATGCTCGCAGCCGTATGCGGCTCCCAGACTGCAATGCTAACCTGCCCCCTTCTTTTTACAATGGACACACGGTTTTTGTACACTGGATTTTGCGGTGTTCTTTTTTCGTGGCTTAAAAAGGTAATGTTTTTTTTTAAAGTGGCGTTTCAATAGTTATGGGGCTAGACTTCATTCTGATTGAATGTTTGTGCGTGGTTCAAAAGGTATTTCCGCTCCGATGGAGCGCGCACTCAGTAGTCCCCCCCAGGGTACAATCACGCACAGGCTTTAGTGCTGCTCAATCATTGCATACTTAGTAGTCCCCCATGGGCCAAAGCAGGCATTCACTTCTGTGTCTACTGCGAAGGTAAAACTGGCACACAACTGCAAAAAAAAAAACGGGGCAGTGGTGAAGGGAAGGTAAGTTTTTCTATAACTTAAATGTAGTAATTTGTGCTTTGTTTTAACACAACTGCAGTGAAGCTGAGCTGAGTAGTTACCACTTTTGATTTCCAGTGCGATCATGCAGCTTTATTATTGGTATCACCTCATGTGACTAGTTTTTCCAGCGCGCGTACACCACTCATGGGACGGGGTTGTTTAATTTATGTTAGGCTTGTTTGTTCTTACTGTTCATTCCTGGATGGTGAGGTCTGCCTTAACGTAACACCCATTGCTTATCTTCGAGCCCATCTCCTCACTGTTCTCATGCAGAGATGCAGCGATTAAGCCATGAAAAGGCTCAACAGGGGAAGATGCTAAAAGAAATGACAAATCATAATTATAGAGGCTTTTTTTCTGCTTGTGAATGCCAGGGCTTTTGGACGGGCAGTGCAGTACTCTGGGTTACCGGTTGCAGTCCCAGCACGGTCCATGGCAACTGGGCGGGGGAGAGGGGTGCTGAAGCCCTACCGATCCAATGAGCATTGCGCGCCTGACCCTCACCCACGTTTACAAGCAATGCACACACTGAGCAACCGTTCTGGTGCCTTATCCATGTTTTCCTTCATCATGTGGTCCTGCCGGAATGCACCAGCAGGTCCCCGCACTGCTCTGCAAAATCTCAGAGAGAGTGTCCAGGTGAGCCCAGGGCGAACAAAGAAAGATGCCTTCATGGTGAACAAATACGCAGAATGTCAGAGGCTAAAGCGGGAGGCAGAGTCCATTACGTGATAACCAGTGGGCTTAACGTCTGCTGTAGCTAGCTGTCCTTAACTTCCTCATAGTGGTAAAGCTTCCTTTCCAGCACACATAAAGCCCAAGGCCCCAGACTCTGCTTGTGCACTTCATCACTGCAGGTCCTTGTATCCGCTCCAGGACGCATGCTGTCACCCCTTTGGCTCAAGTAAAGGCTGTGTATGTGACCGTTAAACGAGCTCAAAATTAGTAAAATGGTGGAGAGTCATTACAGGGTTCGGATATTTCATTTCCTGAGGAGAGACTTAGTTGTGAGAGGTGTGCTGATAAAGCCGGATTCTCGTTTCTACCCAATTATCTACAAGAACCCACTCTGGTCGCAAGGATCTTTTTACTTGCTTAATAGAGTAGAGGGAAGAAACACAATTATCAGAACGTATTTACCGCAATTTGACATTACTCGTAAAGGATGACTCAAAGTCTGGGAAGTTGACCTTTTATTATCAGCAAAAACATCTGAATATAAAGGCACCTCAATACAAGGCACAAAAGATAAATGGGAACTAACACAAATGCTACTCTACGAAGTGTCCGCATTCGACTAAAGATAAAAAGGATTACAACTTCTAAAAGCATCAGGTACAAAATAGCGATTGTGATGTCAAATTTCAAAGTCATTAATCAAATCATTTCTGTCCCTACTCTATTCTAAAGTGACATCCCTACATCACATTCCCTTTCAGGTGAGAAAAGCGTAAAAGGTGTCAGAAGTGAAACTTCCTAAGAAGCCTTCACTTAATGAGAGCTCGATCTATGGTGCTCCTTCTAGCCTCCCTCCTAAGTCTCGTCTGCCCAAGCCACGGGGCACTGTCCCTAATACGAAACCCCCAAATCTTTGTACACGCCCTTCAGCACACCCCTTCAAGCAGGTCTTCCTTCTGTGATTTTCCATCTAGACTTTTTCATCTTTCTTTGTTCGTTAATTCGACCTTGGGTCCCAAGCTCCTTCCGTACCAGGAGTTGCGATTTCACATTCCAATTCATTCCCCTCCAGTCTACTCCTTCTGTCTCGATTCCTTCAACAAAGACTTATTCTAACTAACGAGCTAAATGTCCTTGCACCTGCAATAAAACAGGGAACGGAAAAACCCACACATCATGAAGTTTTACATTTCACTGCAATTTAAGTTTTACTAAAAGCCCTGTCAGCCTAATAAGCATAGCTAAAATAAGGAACGAAGAGGCCTTCTCCTTTACATAGACAATTAGGCCTTGCAAAAATAAAACGCATAACAATCATTATTTCAGCATACTTATACGTGAGCAACCTACATTCTAACTTTTTAACATGATCTACAATTGCTTAATACATTGCATCATTGCAGAACTTAAACATTAAACGTAATACAAATACATTTCATAATAACTAATGGCCACTATTTCTTTCAAGGCCTGATTACATTTCTACATCTCTATCTCGACGAATATATTTCTATGTTAATTCTAAACACTCTTGAATTATATATGGGTGCTGACTAACAGTGAATATGGTGCACCCCTACAAATCTTAACACCAGTGACGCTCTCTCAGTTCCCCCCTTTGATGACAACTGTCATCACATCATCTCAATCTTATTTCATCCTGAAGAAATCCATCTAAACAGAAGTGGTAGCCATCCTGCTCTGTCGGAAACCCTCCATTCTTTTAAGGTCCTGATATTGACTATCCTGTATATGCGCCTTTCGTCTTTCATGCGCTCTGAGAGTCCTCTCAGCCCTATTTCCTCTGTACCACTTAAACGCTCTTACAAGTCCCCACAAACAAATCACGCAAACCACAACAATGATTATTGGCTTCAGCACGTATCCGAGAACTCCTTTCCCCAAATCTGCAAACCAGTTTTCTACGTGCCCAAATCCCTTGGCAATCTTTTCCCACACATTCTCTTCCGCCAAACTTGCAATCTCTTGGTGAATCGTAGTAATGTTGACTATATATTTCCTCAACTCCTTGCTATTGTATGGAATATATGTGCAACATTCCTGAACTTTCAACAATTTACAGACTCCGCCCTCTTTTGCCAATAATACGTCTAATGCAAGACGATTTTGCAAAACCATCGTTCTTATCGATAACATCTCTCCATCCACCAAAAGCAATGATTTTGCCGTGTTCATTGACAACTCATCAACCACGGTTGCTAACTTTCGAATTTTCACATCATTCAAGACCACGCCCAAACTGGGTATCATTGCTCCAAAAATATCACCAATCACTACTCCTGCACTTGCAGCTCTCCGCACTCTAGAATGCTGTCCAGTCTCCAGCAAATTCAAATCTTCTGCATGATATATCTTCGGGAAAATAACAGCCAGATAACAAGTACCATACCACTGCGCAGGCAATCTCACGTATGCATTCCTTCCGCATACATAATACACTGTCTGAATCACTTGTACCGGGCCTTGCAAGAAATTCCTAGCTGAGTCTTCCATCGTAAAGGTATGATCACACGTACTATGTCCAACCCAGGTTTTGTCCTTATCAGACTGAGGACGAGCAACACACAAATTCCCCTTCTGTACATGATCTAAGGCTATGGGTCCATAACTTTCCTTTGACTTATGAAGTTTTTCCTCATCAGTCCAGTCTACTGACTTCTTTCCTTCATCTTGATTCTGGGTTAATTTTCTATACCTGTCTTCAACTTGACCAATACATTTCTTTTCGGTGTCCGATAACGAACACATCAGATTATGTCTATGCGCATAAGCTGTATCTAAACTTGTAGTCGGTATGAAATAAGTCCGAAGTCTTTCTTCTGACTTATAATAATCATACTTATTCAAATGCTTAAATGCCGATACTTCAGGAAGCACTGTGTCATAATTAGAAAAATAATACTCGAACTGTTTCCTTTCATAAAACAGACTAGGCAATAAACTGCAAGAAATCCCATATGTCAATGGAAGGTGATGGTATCTAATACCCTCATCTACGGAAGCAGGCAGCTGCATACACACATAGCAATCCTTCGTGTCCATCGCATCAACATACTCATACAACAGCTTTGCATAAGCGTTAAGTTTGAAATCGCCTCTAGACAGATCTATATGAAACATACGACTTTCTTCTAACATCGAAGCTCTTCGGTCTCCTACGGTATCCCCCTTGTTACTGGAAGTGGTAGGTGTAGGTGTCCCCTGAACCTCCTCCTCCTGCTTGTGTGCCACTACATAAGACGCTATAACTACTGCAAAAATAGCAACTATCACTACACCTAAAAGTGTACCTATCACTAATTTGGCTCTACGATGAGAATCTCCAACTTCAGCCATCTTCCCACTGTGCTCAAAGCCCAGTTCAATGACAATGGGCGAGAGTCTCCTCCTCATCCAGATTTGCGTCTCAACCCAAGGCAATCGTCCTCTGTAAATAGTATTCCCTAACAAAATTTCAGTTCATTAGTCCAGAATAATTGCCGGTCCCAACAGCTCTAGGACCCCCTGTAAGATTTCAAGTTTGAGATTTTTCAGTTCTTGGGGAGCGGGATTAACAGCAAAGGTCGGGAAAGCCAAAGTATCCAGGATCAGACCACGGACATTACTCAGAAGCGGTGGATCCGGAATATTGATGGTCAATATCCCCTCGATCTCCAATCCTGGAATCTTCAGCAGCACTTCCACTTTCGGAGTCAGATAACTGCTGACCAATATGATCGATCTCAGCCTCCTCGTATTCTGCAAACCTGGCATCTGTCACTACGTATGTCCACTCTGGCGAGGCGTACCTTTGACACTGCACTCTTGTTCTCCTCGATCTTCTCAGAGCATCCGGGGCTTGATCTTCGTCACTCTGCTCTGACTCTGTCACTTCAGAAACTGGGGCAAGATCTCTTCTTGGTGCCAATCTCAAGTTTACCCGTTTCTGGCTCACGGGCAAACTCTTTCTGCTTCGGTGACACCACTGCCCTCCAACCGAATACCCTGTGCACTGCTCTCTCCTTCGGCAGAATTTGACTCAATGCCGCCCACTGCAACTTCTCCTTCCTCCGTTTCCGATTCAGAGTTACTCTCACATCCCCTTTCGGCTCGGTCTAGTGCACAACCAGCTGCGTCAGCCACCCCTACAGCTTGACTTGCCCTCTCAAATGGCTCTGCCACCTCAGCTGGGTTTTCGTTCACAAGAGGGGCTGTATCTTCCAAGGGTGCTGGGACTCTACGGGTATGGGAGGCATGCACCCAGTTTGGCAATCCCCCACACTTCACTGCCGTGTTCGTGACCAGGATGACTTGGTAGGGCCCACGCCACCGAACATCCAAGCAATTCTTCCTCACGTGTTTGCGCACCAATACCCAATCGCCTGGGCACAAGTCGTGGCACAGGTCACTTGCGGCTGGAACAGCTACTGCCTGCACCTGCTGGGACACAGAACGGATCACATCAGCCAGGCCTTTACAGTAGTCGAGAACTACATCATCAGTGATATTAATCAAAGCAGAGGCAGGTATTGCTGGCACACGCATCGCTCTCCCCATGAGGATCTCATGGGGTGACAATCCAGTTCTCCTATCAGGCACACTCCGGAGACTCATGAGAACCAAAGGCAATGCGTCTGGCCACTTCAGAGAAGTCGAAGAGCACACTTTGGCCATCTGGGCCTTCAATGTCCCATTAACTTGTTCCACAATCCCAGAAGCCTCAGGTCGGTAACTGCAGTGCAACCTTTGATCTACGTTTAAGGCAGCACAAAGCAATTTCATGATTTCGCTGTGGAAATGCGTTCCTCTGTCTGATTCAAGAGAGGTCGGGAAACCGAACCTCGGAATAAGCTCCCTCAGCAGTAACTTAGCTACAGTCAGTGTGTCACATCTACGTGTTGGGTAAGCCTCCACCCATCTGGAAAAGACACATACTATGACTAATATGTACCTCAACCCATTACACTTTGGCATCTCAATGAAATCCAACTGCATCCTGTTGAAAGGCCCACCTGATCTCCCTATATGACTCAGTGTCACGGCTGTTCTCTTCCCTACATTCATTTGTTGACAAGTGACACACCTCTGGCACACAGCTTTGGCCACTGCTCTAAATTTCGTGTTATACCATGTTTGACGAAACACTCGTACCATCGCATCTCTACCAAGATGTACAGCACCATGTATTAATCTTGCCATTGGGTTCAACAGACACTCCGGTAACACAGCTCTCCCATCATTGGAAACTCAAACATCCACATCTCCTTTCTCACATCCAGCTCCCACCCAGCTATCCCGTTCCTGGTCAGGCACTTCGTTCTGCAGCTGTTTTAGCTCTTCCCATGTATCAGCCATGGCTAACATCACACTAAAGTCGGTTCTCTCTTGGCCTCCCTCTATATGTCTTTCCGTGAAATTACATCCCTGTTCTGCACAAAATCGAGCAACTTCATCCACATAATTATTGCCTAGCGACACAAAATCATTTCCCTCCGTGTGAGCAGAACATTTCACAACCCCAACTTCATCTGGACATTGCAACGCTTCCAACAATTGTCTCACATAATCCCCATTTCTGATGGGTGACCCAGAAGATGTCATGAACCCTCTCTGGGACCATAGCTGTCCGAAGCCGTGAACGACACCAAACCCATACTGACTATCCGTATAAATCGTTATACGGATCTTGTCAGTGACCAAACAGGCACGAGTCAAGGCAATAAGCTCAGCCACCTGCGCGAGTATACCCCTTCTAGGCAAGCGGCTTCAACCACTCCAGTGATGGTACATACAGCAAACGCTGCTCTCAACTGACCAGCACTGTGCTCAAACATGAACCGTCCACAAAGTAGATTTCGTCTGACTCTGGAAGTGGTTCATCGACAATGTCAGGTCTAGGTTTGGTGCACAATTCAGTCACATCGAGACAATCATGATCCTCACAATCTTCATCATCTACATTTGGGGTAGGTAACAATGTGGCAGGATTCAAAACAGAACACCTCTTCAAAGTTACATTCTCTGCTGCAAGGATGACTTGTTCATAACGCGTCAACCTATTGTTCGTGAGGTGCTGTGTTTTAGTCCTGGTCATCAAAAGTTCAACAGAATGTGGTACATGCACAGTAAGCGGGTGACCCATTACAATGCTCTCACATCTTTCGATACTGACACCTGTTGCAGCAACGGATCTGAGACATCCGGGCAACGCAGAGGCTACTGGATCTAAAGTAGCCGCAAAATAGGCGACTGGTCTACGGACATTCTCATGAACTTGAGTTAACACTGCCAATACGCAACCTTCCCTTTCACAACAGAATAGTGCGAATGCCTTGTTATAGTCCGGCATCCCCAAAGCTGGGGCGCAACACAAGGCCTCTCTCAGTCTCAAAAAGGACCTTAGACAGTCTTCATCCCATGGTACCGGATCACTCACATCCTTGCGCGTCAGCCGCTGTAAGGGCTTCGCTTCAAAGGAAAAGTTTGGGATCCATTGGCGACAATAACCAACCATTCCCAAAAACATTCGAACTGCCCTCTGGGTAGTTGGAACAGGCATTTTCAAAATAGCGTCCATACGATCTGGCGACACCTTCCTTTTACCCTTTTCAATCCGGTGACCCAAATACTGTACTTCACTCAAGCAGTACTGTAATTTATGCGGAGACACCTTATGCCCATTCTCCGCCAGGTAGTTCAACAACGCTACCGTATCAATCCTGCAGGTGTCTTCAGTTTTTGACGCCACAAGCAGATCATCAATGTATTGCACAAGGACAGACTCCTGTGGAAGCACCAGACCTTCAAGGTTCCTTTTCATTATCTGATTGAAAATAGACGGGCTCTCAGTATATCCCTGTGGGATACAACACCATGTTAACACACGATTTTCCAGCCGAAACGCAAAAAGAAATAGGCTCTCCTCATGCAGAGGGATCGAGAAAAAGGCTTTACACAGATTGACCACTGTGAATCATTCCGCTTCACATGGGATTTGGAACAGGATCACAGATGGATTCGGTACCATGGGACAACATGGGACAACTATCTCGTTGATTTTTCGCAAATCTTGCACAGTCCTGAATTTTCCGCTCGGTTTCTGTAGTCCCATAATGGGCGAATTACATGGGCTACCCATGATCTCTCTCAAGATTCCCTGCTTAATCATAGACTCGATTACAGGTCTAATTCCCTCAATAGTTTCAGGTGATAACTTATATTGGAGTGTTCTCGGGTATTCTGCGTTTGGTTTGACCTGAATTTTCACTGGATCTACTCCTTTAACAAGTCCAGTCTCTTCACCACTGAGGTCCCATACATCGACTGACACGGAATCCCTCAAGTCGAATGGGAGTTCGTCCACTGTTAGCGCTGGATACATTTCCACACACCAACGTTGATTCGCAACCTTAAAGGTCGCATCATCGTCCCTCGTCTGCACTTCCACTCCCTTTGGGGTACAGTAGATAGTACAGTTAAGCTTGCACAATAGGTCTCTTCCTAACAAGCCGACCGGGCTAGAATCGCACACCACAAACTGGTGTTGATCCCTGAAATTCCCTATCCTGATGGGTATGGGTTCCGTCAGTGGGCTTGTCAGTTTCTTATTTGCCACACCAATAACTTGGATCATCTGTCCAGAAAGGGGTAGGTCCGGAACCGCTGCAGACCTCACAGTCGATCTCGTAGCTCCCGTATCGACCAAAAAGGTCGTAGGGTGTCCATCAATCTCAGCTTCCACAAAGGGTCTCTTCTGATCTACCTCTAAGACAGCTCCGAGCGTACAATCATCCTCTCTTTCCCAGCAGGGTCTCGCCACTAGATCTGGGTCATCTTCCCCATTTACTTCGAACAGGGGCATCTTCACATAGGTCCGAGCTCCCTGCTGCATATTCGGTATACTGGCCGGTTGGGGAACCTGCACCTGCGGAACACCCATCCCCCCTTTTGTCATCCTAGGTCGCGTCACTGTAGGGACTGTCTCCGCCACAGGGACCTGAGCTATCTCCCCTTCTTGCTGCATTTGGTTCATCACGTTCAAAGGACACTCGCGTCTCCAGTGTCCAATCTGATGACAAAGATGACAAGCTGTGGTCTTTTTCAATATCGCCACATCTATTCCTGTCCTAGGGTCTACTCCCCTTGGCCTTCCCTGTCCCTGGGCATTCTGTGCTCCTCCTTGATAATTTCCCTGCCTCCTTCCCAAAGTTCCCCCATTAGGCTGTCCCTGGGCTGTCTGCATCTGTACCAATAGCAAGTTGTCTTTCAATTTCCTGTGCTTAGATTCTATCTCATCGCTACAGTATCTAGCATACCGTAGAATCTCATCCACTGGCTTGTTCTGCCAACAAATCAAATGCTGCAGTATCATGAGGCTAACCTCTGGCCTCAACCCCAACACAAATTTAGAAACAAACTGTCCCATGTCTTTGGTATCCAACGCATCAAAGCCACTGTACTGTTTAAAAGCTTGCAAAAGCCTCTCGTAAAACTCATGCACTGTCTCCCTAGGCTCTTGCACTGTCCTGTCTATCTTCACCCAGTCAATGTCTTGAGGTGAGATTTTCGACTTCAACCATGTGATTACCTGTTCGAACTTTTTCATCACTATCGGCGACGGACCATTTGTAATCGGGTTCCTGTCAGGCTCCGAGGCCGGCCACTCAACCGCAATTTTACATGCCGACCACAGATCACCCGGAACCACTATGTCAAACAACGTATTCAAATCAATCCACAGTACTTTCGAGATTTTAACAAAGCGATCAACTTGCTTATACCACTCCACAGGCTTTTCCCTCAAACGGGGAAAATCATTCGTAAAGGCAGCCAAATCACCCCTACTCCAAGGTACATGAACGTACCCTCCATTCTGTACCTCCCGTAAAGGGAAGTTCCCTATCTCCGTTAGGCCTCCACCCGGAGGTGGCGTCTCTCCCACTACACTCCTGGAGCTTTTCTTCTTTGACCACCTTTCTTCCCATTTATCAAGCATGATCCATGCCCTCATTGCTATGATTAGATCTTTGACATGGGTTCTCAATCCAATGACTCTTTTCTCTTCCAATTCCTGCTCACTGTACTGTAACCTGTGATTTCCTTGCAATGCTTTAGTCTTCGACAAGTCCACCCCATATCTCTTTGCCAGCTCTGACAATTTCTCATGTGCTGGCCTCGCTTTGCGAGTCACATCCTTCGCTACAAAGAGTAATTCATCCTGTTCGTACGTTAACATTCTCTCAAGGGGTAAATTTCTACATATTATCTCGTCCAATTCTACCTTTAGTCTTACGACATCCAGCATCCTCCCTCTCAGGGCTCCCCTCAGGACTTCTCGACAACCTGCACCATCTCTTTTGTCGTACCCACATTCTCGTTCCTGTGGCCTACTCTCTCCTGACATACCCATGGGAACAGAACGATTTACAATCGTCCCTCGTTCCCTCTCTGCTTGTAACACGCCCTGACTTTGGGTTCTCACTGGTGGCGTCCACATTCTTAAGTCTGATCTTGACTCAGCTAAAGACCTTGATCTACCAGGTCTCGACTCTCCCTGTCCTCCCGAGGAGTCGGCTGTAGCTGGCAGCGGCGTACTCCATTCTACAGGCTTCGGAGTCTGCTCCATTCTCCACACCGACCCACTTCCTTCGACCACACTCCTCACCCCTACCTCTGACTGCTCTGAGCTTTCCACCTTCTCTGGCTCAAGTTCATACATCGACTCCATAGTTCCGATAATTTAATGGCATTTCTTGCCATGTAGTGTGCTGGCGTATCCTCGGGAGGGGCTTCTTCTCCCTCACGAGTAACCACATGTTCATCACCTCTGCACAATTCTCGAAAAACTTTAAAACATTTCATAATGGCCAAATTCTGAACACGTACAATCTTCGGTTTACTACTTGGAAACTGTCCACCAATGACAACGTCTCGCACACCAACCAACCTATCGCAGCGCGACACCTCTTGACGTCACTTCTCTCTCCACTCGCAGCCGTTTTCCCTAATCTCAACTCACTTCTTACTCTTGCATTCGTCCCATCCATACACTGAAATAACCTTTTGTCCCAAACAAGTTACTTCTCTGGCTGTCCATCCACAGCCTCTGACTGTCCGTCCACAGTCTCTCGAAATTGTCAACCTCGGTTGGCAACTATCTGTCCCCGTCCGGGCAGACAGATTGCTTCTGATAGGTTACAGATACTCAAATCCACATACAGCAACCCACGACCAGCATCAGGTTGTCATACACTCACACATTCGCTCCCCCTATCTCGGTCCAGGTGATCGATGGTACCTCACGATCCCCTTCGGGTGGTCCACAAAATCTACCACAGGTGTATTCTACACCCAATCGCTTAGGCTTCTCATCGCCTAAGACTTTCCCGGGCTGCGCGCGCTCACAGCCTGATCTCACAATCACTCAACATTCACACCAACTCCGCAAGACATCTCACACAAATCAACACCGCAATCTACAACATCGCATCCTATTCATACTCACTCCTCGAACTGCTGCTTTCTGCCGCACTGCTACTCGCCATCAATGTCCGTCCGCCAGGTCGTCTGCGGCCCACCTTCTGATGATTCACCGTCACTTAAAATTTATGGGCCTCGAGGGTCACTTATCCTAGTCTAAATCTTCCCTCGCTACCAGAAATAAACCATCCTCTGCTACCAACTGATAAAGCCGGATTCTCGTTTCTACCCAATTATCTACAAGAACCCACTCTGGTCGCCAGGATCTTTTTACTTGCTTAATAGCGTAGAGGGAAGAAACACAATTATCAGAACGTATTTACCGCAATTTGACATTACTCGTAAAGGATGACTCAAAGTCTGGGAAGTTGACCTTTTATTATCAGCAAAAAAACATCTGAATATAAAGGCACCTCAATACAAGGCACAAAAGATAAATGGGAACTAACACAAATGCTATTCTACGAAGTATCCGCATTCGACTAAAGATAAAAAGGATTACAGCTTCTAAAAGCATCAGGTACAAAATGGCTATTGTGATGTCAAATTTCAAAGTCATTAATCAAATCATTTCTGTCCCTACTCTATTCTAAAGTGACATCCCTACATCACATTCCCTTTCAGGTGAGAAAAGCGTAAAAGGTGTCAGAAGTGAAACTTCCTAAGAAGTCTTCACTTAATGAGAGCTCGATCTATGGTGCTCCTTCTAGCCTCCCTCCTAAGTCTCGTCTGCCCAACCCACGGGGCACTGTCCCTAATACGAAACCCCAAAATCTGTGTACACGCCCTTCAGCACACCCCTTCAAGCAGGTCTTCCTTCTGTGATTTTCCATCTAGACTTTTTCATCTTTCTTTGTTCGTTAATTCGACCTTGCGTCCCAGGCTCCTTCCGTACCAGGAGTTGCGATTTCACATTCAAATTCACTCCCCTCCAGTCTACTCCTTCTGTCTCGATTCCTTCAACAAAGACTTATTCTAACTAACGAGCTAAATGTCCTTGCACCTGCAATAAAACAGGGAACGGAAAAACCCACACATCATGAAGTTTTACATTTCACTGCAATTTAAGTTTTACTAAAAGCCCTGTCAGCCTAATAAGCATAGCTAAAAGAAGGAACAAAGAGGCCTTCTCCTTTACATAGACAATTAGGCCTTGCAAAAATAAAACGCATTACAATCATTATTTCAGCATACTTATACGTGAGCAACCTACATTCTAACTTTTTAACATGATCTACAATTGCTTAATACATCGCATCATTGCAGAACTTAAACATTAAACGTAATACAAATACATTTCATAATAACTGATGGCCACTATTTCTTTCAAGGCCTGATTACATTTCTACATCTCTATCTCGACAAATATATTTCTATGTTAATTCTAAACACTCTTGAATTATATATGGGTGCTGACTAACAGTGAATATGGTGCACCCCTACAAATCTTAACACCAGTGACGCTCTCTCAGTGTGCTAGGAGACATCTGCGAGAGGTGTGCTGGGTGGCATCTCAATAGGAGCACTTAGATTCACTGAATAAATGTTTATAGCCCACTTAAACTGGAATGGGCATGTAGATGCACAGCCGTGTATCTCACCTCTTGCTCCTACACTCATGTGTATGTACACACTTGCAGCAACGGGATTGAATGAGTCTCTTGCAAACATACACTATGCAAACACGCTTCCCTCATAGGTCACACTGTACTCGCATACTTTCTTTCCACCTCTACATTCACCTACCTTTAAAGCTTAAATGCCTGTTCTTCCTCTTTCTGATTCGAGTCACACATGGGTACTGCAACTAAACTTAATATGTGAACAACTCTGGTCATCATGCAGGACATCAAAACATTTCCCATACAGGCCACGTCACAGACTCAGTCTTCCACACACTGACGGAGTACTGTGTTCCTCGTATGCTACAGCAGTTTGGCACCTCCTCAGGGGTATGAAGGGCCGAATAACTGCAAATACAAAACTTTAAAGGGGAAAACTGCAGTCCCTCTAATAAATGTTTCATTCAGACACCTTGACTTGAAGTTTGTGACGTTATTCACGCCATCAGGTGCTTTTCACAACCTTCATTACCATAACTAAAATCAAGGACTCTCTACTTAAAAACACATGAGAAACAGGAGAAACGCTAGTTAGGTACTTCATTGGTAGAGATGGGAGTGGGAACTGGCTACTATATATAGACTGAAACTTAAGGAGGTTAGCAACGGCATAGTAGAGTACAAACTAAGTCTGACAACAGCTTTTGGAAAGGGTCATATGCCTATAGAACTGTGACAGCTGTCCTAGTCTATGTTGTGTCCTGTAAAGGTGCAGTATAGGACAAACAATATAGGAGACAGCAGAGAGTGCGACTATCTTATATGTAGGACCCACATAAAAGAACGGTGTTTGGTAGTAAAACCTTACTAAATTGTGTAAAACCAATATGCTTCACTCATAATACACAATGTACAGGCATTTATATAACAAGCATTTGCAAGGCAATAGGTCTTGCATTTGTGAGAGTTTGATCTATTGGCATTGTAAATGACGCCCTTTATTTATGAGTTGGGTTTGAAAACTGATAAATAAAAGGCATTGTTGTTTTCAATGCCAAGAGCTTAAACTCTCACGAATGCGAGACCTATTGCATTGCAAATGCTTGTTAAACTTGTTATCACTATCTGGGCATTAGTTGTACCTCATTAGTTCCAATTTAACAACAAAAGTTAGCAATAATCTATAGAAAGATGACCAGACAGCCTTTGCAAAGGGCCTTCCACTGCACAGCAAAATGTGTTGCTGCATTTTTACTAACTTTTGAGACGTTTGAGTTAGAAACAAAAAAAATGTTTTCTTAAAATCTGCAGATTATACAGCAGATGATAGATTATGTGGCAAATGCGGCAAATCTACGATTATTTAAAAATCACAGCGGCCACACAATTGCATAATTCCAGTGGCCCTAAGCATAGGGTGCCACCCGACTGGTATTTTGTTGCTTCTGTCATTGCATCCATAGCTGGTAGATAAAAAAATGCAGCAACTGTGGCTCCATTGTATACAATATTGAAAATGCTTCAGTTCTGAAATGACGAGACTGTAAAGGAACTATAACAAGTTTCTGTGAAGGTACATCAAAGGCAATAAAGATGGTACTGCTGCAGACGTAACATTTTTTTTTCAATAAGTGTGAGGGAAAAAATGGAGCGTGTGATATGAATCTCTCTTTTTAGAACTTCCGGTGCTGAGCACCAGCAGGACCCAGCCCACTTAAAGCCCCTCATGTCCCTACATCCACAAATGCACACACGTGCGCACACACACAGACCAAATGCACACATTCAAACACACACAGATGCACACTCAAACATTCACACCCACGCACATAGACGTGCCCACACAGACTCAGCCATAAGTCGGAAATCCTCCCTTAGTATTTGGCCAGCTAGGGGCCCAATGGTATGTAACATGATTTCGTCCCCCTGCAGAATGTTGTAAGGTGCCCCTGAGTCTCCCATATCTCACAGATATTTTTTGACCTTGGACTAAATGGGACACCCTGGAAAGGTTGGTGGTCTCTCTGGAGGGTTGGGCTCCTGGAGCCCCCTTTAGGGTCTCCCACTTCCCCCACTCTGCAGGGTCCCGTGTTATGCCCCTGTTCCCAACTCACTTAGTGTAAACATGAAGAGGAATGTATTGACTCCTCCTCTCCCATTCTCCTCATCTCCACATGAACTGCACATCCCAAGTGGGGGCTCTGCAGCTCATTGCATGGCAGAGTCCCAAAAGCATCAGAGACAGTATACATATATATCTCTGCAGACTAGGTGTGCAGTTTAAAAACTGCTAACTTGACATGGCAAAATCAATCTTTTGTTTTGCCTAAACCTTAATTCTTAATACTTATAATTCACACCTCAGGTAGGTCCTAAATGCCCATAGGCAAGGTGAGTGGTATTTAAAAAGTAGACATCTGTAGTTTAGGTTTTACATGTCTTGGCTGTGAAAACCCTTGTTTTTCATTGTGGCAAGGCTGGATCTCTCATAGGATTAGGATTGAAGTGGATCCCAGAGCCAATACAGATAGGTTGACCATTTCCTGACAGGATAACCATAGGGCTGTGCCCAGGGATTTAATTAACTTAAAAGAATGCCTACCCTGCTACTGGCAAATGTAGCTCGCACCTGGGCCTGCCTGCCTCCCTCCATCCCCCCATTGTCCTTCAAGCTAGCCAGGCACAAATCTCAGTGGGAAAGGAGCTGTTCCCAGAACAGGTTTGGATTGACCACAGGAGAAGGTTTGCTCATTTGCCTGTCCACACCTCTAGAGAGTGCACAGGAGCTCTGCAGAAAGAAAGGTTCTGTCATCTTGGTTTTAGGTAGAGAAAGGCACTGTGGAATCATTTTCAATATGGCATATAGGAACTGCTGTAATAGTCGGTAGAGGAACCCCTGGGACCTTTTCCCTTTTAGCTCAGGGAGGGGTAGGGGTCGCTCTAACTCACAGGCTAGGGATAGTGGCGTAACGAAACTTGCGGGGGCCCCCCTGCAAAGTGCATGGAGGGGGCCCCCCACATTACGGATCAAGTAAGGAGCTCTCAGGCCCACCCTTTCACAGTGCCGCAGAGGACCCCCTGGAGCTCCGCGCCCTTTGTATCCTTTGGGCTGTGGGGATTATTGTTGCTCCACTGTTCGAGCCAGGCTCCAGCAGAATACCTGGCTCAAGCTCAATTTGAGACCCTCTTAGACCCTGGACCCCAAGACAAGCAGAGATGTAATGTGGCTTTTAAGATTTAATGTGGCTTCCAAGATTTAATGTGGCTTCTGCCTGCAGTCACGCTCTAACTCCATGTGCAATTAGGTGATTTGCACATGGCTGGGTCCAAACCGAGGTGGCATGTGGAGCAAAGGAACAATGGGTTGGAGTGCTACCCAGAGCATTGCAAATTGTAAGCATTCCTTCCATCACCATTTGTGTTTTTCATATACCACCCCAAGTGGCATGGTTCTGCCCAGACGTGGGTCCCATGCTCACTGTGTCACAGGAACCAAGCTATACCCAGCTGATGAGCCCATATCTTGGAGAAACCGGTCCTGGGTTGCATGTGTACCAGTTCAGGGAGGACCTGGCTTGGCAGCTTGGGCGTGACTGTTCCCATGAGGAGAAGGGTCAGGACTGATTTGCATATGGCTGAGTCTGAACTGGGGTGGCTGGTCAGCAAAAGAACGATGGGTTACGATGCTACCCCGAGCGACTGCCAGTGGTTAAACAAATTGCAAGCATTCCTTCCATCACCTTTCGTGAGCTTGATTTAACTTTTGTGTTTGACAAAGAATTAAAGAAACAGTAGTGATGTTTAATGTAAAAAATAGACAATGCCCATCTAGTAGCTGAATGAAACCAGAAACCTGGGATCAATCCTGACTTCCCTGCTACACCAAATTGTGTGATCCTAGGAAAATATTTTACTTTACTGAGCCTCCCTTACCTTCATTATCACATATGAGAGCGCCTTCAAGTGTCTAAGTTCAGAATATGCTCTGTGCAAAATAATATAAATCAAGGAATATAGGGTACACGTGACAATTGACTTGCCTCATAGTTTACTTGTGGCCAGCGGCGTCACTTGGGTTGGTGTCACCCAGTGCGGTAACTCATGGTGACGTGCGGTCTGCACGGTGCACCCCCCTAGTGACGCCACTGCTGCTGATGACACCGGTGGGGCTTCGGCTCTTCTGTTTCCCCGTAGGGAGCGATCTGGTGTAAGGTGAGAAGCGCCCACGCTTCCGGGCTAATGTGTCCCTGGGCTGGAGACGAACTCCGTGGTCGACTTGCTGGCCAGGGGCAGCTGAGGAGGCTGTCCTCGCGCCTGTCTACATCGTCTCAGGTAGGGGAGGGACGCTTTCACGGTCTAGTTATTTATTGATAAATTAGGTGAAACTGATGACTGAAGGAGTGAGTGCGCACTGTGGGTTACTTGGGAGATCTGCAGACAGGGACTTTTGGTCAATGGTCACACTTATAATGTGACCTTAACGAAAGAAATGCCGTCCGCTTTCATAAAGAACGAAGGGCCTTATTTGGAGTTTTGCTTTATAGACTTCGGCACTTATAGTACTGCGGATTTGGGATAGTACCATGTTTGACGCAGTATATCCCGCCCTCCATTCTCCACATTAGGCCCTACATTTGGTATTGTAACCTGGAAAGCTGCTGTGTTATATCTAATCCCAGCAATGCACTAACAGGCAGTGTGCTTTGAGAAGAAAGGTGCGCTCTCCATGGCAGTTTGCGAACCCCCTCCAGGATTTGCCTGCATGCTGTCATGCAGTCAGCCTTCGGGGTTTCCACCTGTCAGAGGTTTGCAGCTGTGAAGCGTGGCTTCCTTTGAGAGAATGTGTATGGCTCCGTGGTTTGTGGAGCGGTGAGTAGTTGTGCAGTGATTTAAAAAGAAATATAGAAGTGCAGGTACTCGCTATTTGGAGTTCTGGTGCCCACGAAGGTGGCACAGGCCTGAGCCAGCGCATCGTGTGGGTGAAAAGAGGTGCGAGCCTGTCAACTTTTAAATCATTTCCACAATGTGACGGTAGGGAGAATGAGGAAATAGCGCTTTGAGGGGTGCGCCTTTCTACCCACAGATAGCCATAACTAATTGAAACTCCCCCCCCCGCACCTTCAATTAAGAAGCGCTCTGCAGCTGCCTGTCTTGTCCTGGTCTGTTTTGTATGCGTAAATGGGTTAGTGCAGCTCGGAGCACGCACACACGCACGAGATGGGAACATACAAAGCGCGGTGGTTCCACCTCACCCCACAGTTCACCGTGTGTCACACGGCTCTCACCGGCCCGAGAGAACACGTAATGAGTACCGAAGCCGAAGCCTTGTGTCACACAGGGCACCGTCTGTCGGTGTCACCCCATGCGATGGTGTCACCTGGTGCGGTCCGCACCCCCGTACCCCCCTAGTGACGCCACCGCTTGTGGCATTATCATCAAGAGGAGGGTTGAACTCTGTACTCGAGTCCTCTGTAGGCTGAATAGTCACAAGCAGACCGACCACCATGCCTGCAGCACCACAGAACAGGGTACTGTTGGCTGCATTGCAGAGTTTTTACTCAATAGGCATTGAAACCAAATTTAATTTTTGAGAATGATCAATATATATATATATATATATATATATATATATATATATATATATATATATATATATATATATATATATATATATATATATATATATATATATATATATATTGTGACTCAGGACAAATCACTTTATGGCCTGGTGCCTCAAGCGATTCCGATCCTGGAGAAATTTTCCCCGTACGAATCGTATCCGGATTTTTTTCCGTACAAGTACCGTACAAACTGGCAAGTACGATTCGTATGGGAAAAAAAACATACGAATCGCATTGGGAAAATTCCCCGACACGTCCTCGGGTCGGGAAAAGTGTCCGACACGTCCCCGGATGATTTTCCGTACGAATCGTAAAACTGAAGTCCGAGCGCGCAAGTACGATCTGTCCCGTGCGTCCGATTGTACAACCGTATGGAAAAAACACCGTACGGAGCGAACTTCTATAGCAACCATGGAGACATGTGCCCGCATATGCGCCGTCCCCCCCAGCCCCCGTATGTACGCGCCGTCCCCCCACCCGTGTATGTACGAGACATACCCCCACCCGTGAATGTACACCCGTGTATGTACCCCCGTGTATGTACACCCGTGTATGTACGAGACGTACCCCCACCCGTGAATGTACACCCGTGTATGTACACCCGTGTATGTACGAGATGTACCCCCACTCGTGAATGTACACCCGTGAATGTACACCCGTGTATGTACGAGACACGAGACGTACCCCCACCCGTGAATGTACACCCGTAAATGTACACCCGTGAATGTACACCCGTGTATGTACACCCGTGTATGTACGAGACGTACCCCCACCGTGAATGTACACCCGTGTATGTACACCCGTGTATGTACACCCGTGTATGTATGCGCTGGGGGTCCGCACCGTACATACACGGGTGGGCGTACGTCTCGTACATACATGGGTGTACATACACAGGTGTACATACACGGGTGTACATTCACGGGTGGGGGTACGTCTCGTGTACATACACGGGTGTACATACACGGGTGTACATTCACGGGTGGGGGTACGTCTCGTACATACACGGGTGTACATACACGGGTGGGGGTACGTCTCGTACATACACGGGTGTACATTCACGGGTGTACATTCACGGGTGGGGGTACGTCTCCTACATACACGGGTGTACATACACGGGTGTACATACACGGGTGTACATTCACGAGTGGGGATACGTCTCGTACATACACGGGTGTACATTCAGGGGTGTACATTCACGGGTGGGGGTACGTCTCGTACATACACGGGTGTACATACACAGGTGTACATACACGGGTGGGGGTACGTCTCGTACATACACGGGTGTACATACACGGGTGTACATTCATGGGTGGGGGTATGTCTCGTACATACATGGGTGTACATTCACGGGTGTACATTCACGGGGGGGTACGTCTCGTACATACACGGGTGTACATACACAGGTGGGGGTACGTCTCGTACATACACGGGGGGCTGGGGGGGATGGCGCATACATACGGGGGCTGGGGGAGGGTGGCGGCGTGTACCAGGCCCCCTATACCAATCGCATCGCGGCGTACTTACCTTTTCCGGCACTTTTTGGGTGCCGTAAAAATATTGCCGTCCGGACTGCTCTCGGTACGAATCGTACTTGCTGGTACGTAAAAACATGCCTAACTCCGTCCGGACGTCACGTCTGCGGTGTCCCGGATCACATTCGTATGTATTTTACTGTCGGTCGGTGTTTTGTCCGACTCGTACGGAAATGGTGTTTCCGTACGAATCGTACTTGCAAGTTTGTAGGGTTTTTTTCCCGGGTACGAGTCGGACGGAGAAAACGCTCCGACCGACGGTTCGTACCCGGTTTTTCCAGGATCGGAATCGGCCCCTAGGTTGCTCGAAGTATAACTCCTTGTGTTTGAGATTGATGCTCCTACTTAAAAGTTTGTACAGCATTCCTCTGCCGGTGCCTAATTTGTGGGTGGTTGAGAGTGGTAGGCATCGATGCTCATACATTAGGTTTGGGGCTCATTTCTGGGGCTGTGGTATTTTTCATCATCAGACTTTGACCCAGAGCAAGAGAGTGAAAGGCAGAAAACGGAGGAAGAGAACAAGAAAGGATAACTGTGACAACGAGAGAAAGGGATGAAAAGATTATGCAAGAGTGAAATAAAGAGACTGCAACTGTAGGATGGTGGAATAAAGGGGTGTGAGATGGAATACAATCTGGCAGCCTTGGTACTACTCAAAGCCGGCATTTTGAGCACAGAACTTATATTTCTTTAAGGACTGCCTTCCTTCTTTGAGCTAGGTGTGCATTATACCTAACAAACAAAAGAAAGGGGAACAGCTGGACTAAACATTGAGTGAATCACACCCAATTAGTGACCAGAGCTGTTTGCAATCTTCTGCCTGAAAGTTCTCGCCCACTCAGCACAGCAGCTTCTTTTAATCGATCCCCAGGGGCACAGCGTCCCACATAAGCAAGACACTCATAACTTGCTCATTCGATGGGTCCCTCTAAAAATATGGGGGCATATTTACAAGCTGGCGATAAAAAATTATCGCCGCTTTTTCAGCCGTTTTCGGCTGAAAAGCGGCGATAATTTTATCGCCTAATTAGCAAGGCCACGCTAACGCGTGAAACCTTGCTTTAGTGTCGGGATTCCTAACGCCCAGCTTTGCATCTCTAATGAGATGCAAAGTGGGCATTCCTGACCTAACATGACAGGAGAAATGTCGCTAAGCGCCATTTCTCCTATCATCAAGCCCCACGCTATGAAGCATAGCGTCAGGAAAAGTAGCTATAACCCCTGTTATCGCTACTTTCCTTACGCCTGCTTCAGGACTGACTTATATATATAGAAAAGGGAGTATCACGGAAAAAATATACATACAATTATTCATAGAGAGAGCACATTTAATTACCCTTTCAAAAATATTAAATAATCGAGATAGAATACATCTGGCATCATTTGCAGTATATCACAAGGAAACAGGCGTTTATACAAAGGAAGATACAGACACATATATCACATACCATCAATACAATATATAACAACAAACAATTAACCCAAACAAAAACATTTTTTTGAGAGTGTCCCCTTACGAGGTATCAGGCGGACCACTCGGAGGTAGTCAAACTAAACAATGGGGAACACAAGCAATGAGGGCAAATATAACCCGAACTTTGTTACATGTGTCCCGGCGACAGTCTGTAAATCACTGAAACTCAAGTGACTCCTCCATTCAATATCTGTCGACGTGACCACGTTTCAGCCAAAGTAAACTTCAGGCCTCTTCAGGACAGGGGTTAAATGGCAAATGTATCTTCCAAATTCAAATCCAAAATAAGCTCACTCGCAATCGATGGGAACGTTCTAGTAGAAACTTAATCGCGCTTCATAATTTTGCCTTCGGCAGTGATCAGAACACCGTTTCACCAACTTAATCGTGGTGCCAGATGTATTCTATCTCGATTATTTAATATTTTTGAAAGGGTAATTAAATGTGCTCTCTCTATGAATAATTGTATGTATATTTTTTCCGTGGTACTCCCTTTTCTATATATATATATTGTCCCTTATACCCAGGTATCATAGGGTGATTTGGGTATAGCCCTGTTGTTCCTGATCAGGACTGACTTAGCCATGATATCCTATGGAAGGTGGATATCATGGCTAAGTTTGTGAGTCCCTATCAGCAAGCTAACTCAACACTACGTGAGATTTTTGCTGGGTTTCCAGTGATAATCTCACGTTAGGCAGTTAGCGTGAGGATTTTTATCGCTGAGGAGATAAGCGTTGCTAATAGCACGCTATCTCAGCGATAAAAATCCACGTTACCCGGCGATAATTATCCTCACGATAAGAGCGCTTAGCGATTATTATCGCTGATTGTTGTGATATGCCCCATAGTTAGAAGTGCCCCATGCCATGTGTGACATCTTCAGACAGTGCTCAATTTGGAGCCAACAACGCTTTGCATGGTGAGATTTTTGAGGGCACATTTACTGTGTAAAAAGTGAAACTACAAGTCCCCGAATTCAACGAGCTATTAACTAAAAGGCTAGGTGTGTCAGATTCTATGCAAAGCCTTGTAGAAAAAAGGTATCATCAGATTCCAGTCGGACCGTGCCGCATAATTTTACGCCCCCCTTCTCCAGTAGACTATATAACGATAAAGAGTCAGAGTGACAACGTTATTAACTTGAAAAGATAAATAAAGGCAAAGTTTCTGCCTTAGAGTTGTACCTGTGAATTTTGGATGACACACGTCATCTCCGCTGTAATTGCTGTTCGGTGCATTAGCATACCCAGCTGTCTTCAGTGCTTACAACCACACTCCTTCCGGAAACAATCTCGGAGTACCTCCTTTAAGGCGGAGGGGTGCGTATTCCCGAGGTCCCCACCGGACGCTTGTTTCCTCCTGTGTATTCCGTGTGTACATTCGAAGATGCAGAGCGTCAAGAAGGCCCCGTCAGACGTTTCCTTGTTTAATTAGGGGCAAGGAAGGCAGGCGAGAAAGGCATGATTGTCAACAGTACGTTTCCTTCAACAAGCGAAGGGTAAGAGCCGTGTGTGTTTCTGTGCCTTGTGTCATTGGTAAGCAGACACAAGAGAACGTGAAGTGATGTTAAAAGTTTTTTAACCCTTATGTTTTCTTGCTGCTTTACAGAAGCACCCGGTACATTTCCTGAGTAACACCTTCAGTCAGTGCGGGCTTTTTACCCAATGCCACTTTTCATACATGGGTTTTGAAGCCCACACTTTCAAATGAAAAGCAAACACACACACACTCCAGAATGCAAAGATCTGTTGGCTAAAAGCAATGACTGAGTTTAGATTTCACACATGGCTTCTTGGCAGTGCACGCGGAGGGGCCCCCGCTTCGGATTTAATACAGAGCGCTGAGGCCTGAGAGTACTGTGCTGAGGGGGCACCCTGCAGCTTGGGGCCCCCCCGCACTGCAGGGGATGCGGGCCTGTTATGCCCCTGGCTAGGGACAGGAATACAAGTGGCACCCCTGCTCACCCTGTTGAGCACATTACTGCACCTGTAGAAGACAGAGGAAGCATGAACCTGCTGTTGAGACCTGTGAGGACAACAGTAGGAGTTGGATCTGCTCTCATTTGTACCCAGACCCAACAAGTAAACTCCAAAGGTCAGTAGCATACTTCCTGTTGAGCTACAAGGACACAAAAGCTGCAAGAAGATCCCAGCTGGCCAGTTTCAAATGTTCCTGTCGTGGACCCATCTGGTGGTTTCTTCTGGAGTGAGTCCTGGCAGCTACATGGTGTCCCTAAAGTCCTGGGGCCCTTAGATAAGTGTTAGAGTGTACTCCTCCTGCCTAACCCTAAAACCTTGAACATTTTCAAGGATATTTGCTTGGAGAGCTGACTGAAGACCGGGGCCACACTGATCAGCCAAGGGTGCATTGCTGGTGAGCCTGGAGGCCCATAGGAATGATTGGGACGGCATTCCTTAATTGCTACTCGCAATTTGCTAGTCGCAATTAAGGAAAGTTAAGGAATCGCTATTTGAATAGCGATTCCTACATGCATAGCCTTTTGCTATTCCTTATTAGCGATTCCTTATTTTTCGCTAATAAGGAATCGCAAATGGCATTGTTGATGCATGTGCCCCACAGTTCCTTTTTCCTCCCTCTGGCAGTAGGCAACCACTGCAGGCCAATCCCCCAGTTTCAGGGGTAGTTTCTCCTCAGTTTCTTCTTGGTTCTTCTCCTCAGCAGAGTTTTATTCTTGTTTCCCAAAGTGATCTAAATTCTTGGGATCAGGGTCCCAATACTTATACCCCAAAATCCTTTGTCCTCTGAAGGCAGAGAGGCCTTTGCCTAGTCCAAACCAGTTCTGGTCAGTCCTGGAGCACTTTGTTGACATGACTCCTTCTTTCCTTTCACAGTGCAGGGCAGAGACATCAGACGCACCACAGGAGGTGGAGCCAGCATTGTGGAGGGAAAGCACAGCCCTATTCCGGTCCCAGGTGAAACTCCTCCCACCCATCTACATGGAGATCTTTCTATTCAGCCCTGTGCTGACTCACTCTGTCTCTGGGAATTTCCCAGCCACACTGGAATTCCTCAGCCCTTGTCACTCAAACTCCAGACAAGGAATACACAGCCTAGCAGAGGCAGGTTTGGATGGTGAGACAAGAAAATACCTACTTTCTAAAAGTGGTATTTTCAAACACAGAATGTTAAAAGCAACTTCACTAAAAGATGTATTTTATCATTCTGAGTTCAGGCATACTAAACTCGAATTTCTACCATGTTCCCTGAGTCAGTTAGGATTATAGGATGTAATAATCAAACTGCCCATTCTGGCCTATGGAGAACAGGTAGCCTTGCAATAGTGAAAAACGAAAATGGTTGTAATTCACTATTAGAACATGCCACACACACCAGGGCATGTCCTACCTTATCCTAACAATGCACCCTGATCTTGGGCCTACCATAGGGGTGTCTGATATGAAGAAAAGGGAAGGTTTAGGGGCTGGCAAGTGGGTGCACTTGATCAGTCAGCATGGCAGTACCAGACTGCATGCAGGCTCTGCAATGGCAAGCCTTAGACACACTTTTACAGGCTGCTTCTGTGGGTGGCACAACCAGTGCTGCAAGCCCAACAGTAGCATTTGGATTACCAGCCCTGGGCACTCCTGGTGCACTGTACTAGGGTCTGACACGTAAACCAAACCAGCCAGTTATTGAATCACTAATTCATATATCAATTTACAATAGGGAGAGCATATGCACTTTAGCACTGATCAGCAGTGGTAAAGTGCCCAGAGTCATAAAACAACCAACAACAGGTCAGACAAAATACAGGAGGAAGGCAAAACGTTTAGGGATGACCCTGCAAAAGGGCCAAGTCCAACAGTATGCCATGTCTGGATAACATTATATTGGGGATGGACACTGAAGTCTCTTGAATATTCATAGTAGGCATTATACCAGTGCAAACATTATGTCGTGCTGTGGACCTCTGTTGAATCAGTCTCCAAATATGTCAAGAATGACCACAATTATTCCACGGCCAGCATTATATCAGGATGGACACATGCATGCAATAGATCTCCACCATCCCCATGGCATGCCTTAAATGCTCACAAGTTGGCAATAATTACCACCATTTTGCCATGCCCTGCACTAGATAGGGTTGGGCACCAAAGTATGAAAGATCCTTACAATATGGAAGGGGTGGCTCTTGCTGGGGTATGCACCATCATGTCATTGATGCCCCAAATAACCCATGAATTGCATCCACTATAGCAAAGGTGGACCTCATCAATCAAATCTGGTCCCAGACAAGCTGCACCTAGCTTGCACCAGGCTCAAAATGCTGAAGGTCACTGACAGGAGATTCTGCCAGGTGTCGGGGACACACATATACACTCTCCCTAACACATGAATAGGCTGTCTGGTTTTAGGTTTAAACCTATAGTAACTGATAAAACCCCACCGAAAGGGAAATATCCCTCACCAGTGTAAACATATAAACACTAAAAAAAACCTGCACAACCACAAACTAAATTCCATTCAAAGAAAGGAAAAGGAGAGTGAAAGAGTCATTTTTATTTCTTCCTGAAGGGGCCAATACAATGTAACTTTGTAATATTAGGTAGCAGTAAGAAAGTCTGGGCTAACATTATTCTGTTTGAAGTGCTTCCCTGTAAGAGGTCCTTGCCACTTGTTAGATGGTATGCTTAAAGCATCTTTACAATCTTCAGAGTTAATGAAGAATGCTATTGACTTTTTATCCATTCTGGTGCACTGTTTTGCTATGCACGGAAACTAAAACACAAATATTTTCCATTTTGTGCTTTGTGTGGCATCAAAGAAAGAGTCATCCCAACTGTGTCACTTAGCTAGTGGTTTTCAGTACTAGAGGCTATGAATGCTATATTTGCACTGCAAATGATAGCATGTGAGAGCAATCAAATGTGAGTTGTAATGCAGTGTACATTCTGGACCTGAATTATACTATGCCACCCACAGAAAGGGAAGTATCCATTATCCACCCTATAAATATCATATACAGAAATACATGGGATTGATTGGCTTCTGAATCAAAGTAGGGCAGGCTTTCTTCTGGGCTTCTTTTGTGACCCTGCTACCTGGGGTACTTTCTTATCTGCGACCCGACTACCTGGGCTGTATTCTTCTCTGTGGTCCTGCTGCCTGGGCTGCTTTCGTCTTTGTGACCCTGCTACCTGGGCTGCTGTCTTCTCTGCAACCCTGCTGCCTGGGCTGCTTTCTTCTCTGTGATCCTGCTGCCTGGGCTGCTTTCTTCTCTGTGACCCTGCTACCTGGGCTACTTTCTTCTCTGCGACCCTGCTACCTGGGCTGCTATCTTCTCTGTGACTCTGCTGCCTGGGCTGCTTTCTTCTCTGTGACTCTGCTGCCTGGGCTGCTTTCTTCTCTGTGACTCTGCTGCCTGGGCTGCTTTCTTTACTGTGACCCTTCTACCTGGGATACTTTCTTCTCTGCGACCCTACTACCTGGGCTGTTTTCTTCTCTGCGATCCTGCTGTCTGGGCTGCTTTCTTCTTTGCGACCCTGCTACCTGGGCTGTTGTCTTCTCTGTGACCCTGCTGCCTACTCTGATTTCTTCTCTATGACCCTGCTACCTGGGCTTCTTTCTTCTCTGACCCCGGTACCTGGGCTGCTGTCTTCTCTGTGACCCTGCTGCCTGGGCTGCTTTTTTCTTCGTGACCCTGCTACCGGGTTCCACCAGGCATATATCCCCTTCAGTGACTGAAGTCCCTTCCTCTATTTCCCCTCTCTAAGTTGTCAAACCTCTCTCTAACCTCACAGTCTGTATGGCCCAGAGGCCCTTAGACCTTGGAAATGCATGACTGCTCCCCAGGCCATCCTGCTTGTTTCATTATAGCTTAAATAAAAGGGTATCTACCTGCAGTGGCAGCTGGCATGGATTGTGGGTGGCGGGGTTGGGAGGGGTGTGAAGAAAAAAATACACTTACCTCTTCTCGGTCGTATCTCTCCTCCACTTCTCTTCCGATGAGTCCTGGAACGGAAGCAGAAAGCACACAGGCCACCCTAAGCCAATCACGACTCTGCTGACACCAGCATGACAGCAGTGTTGCAATTGATCTTAGCGCTGTGATCCAGTGCTCACAGGGACTGGAGGCCTGTGCCCATTCTCCACCCAGGCTGTGCAATGCAGCCGGGTGGAGAACATGCTAAATGCTCATTACTTTTTGGCCGGCCCGAGACGGCCAGCCAAACAGCCATGCGTACTTAGAAAGAGTCCCATCCACTCCTCCCCTGCTCTGTGAGCAGCCCAGCCCCGCCCCGCAAAACTGCCTCATCAGGGACAGAAAAAATTATAATAACATTGTGTTATCATTTTTCCTTGTTTGCACTGCTGAAAAGCAGTGGGGCAACGCTTCTCCGCTTTAATGGAGGAGCCGCCGCTGTAATACCTGGATCCCTCGTCTGGCATTCTCTCATGTTAGAATCCGGGTTCTCTGGTTGGCACAGGTAGGTACTTGTGACAAGCAGGGAACCTTTCCTCTAGTCAGGGCAAGGGGTTACACTACTAAAACAACCCCTGCTCACCCTCTAGGTAGCTTGGCACGGCTTATCTTAGAGCGTTATAGGTTAAGCATTTGTGAACACATACAGTAACCAAGTGACAACACTACAAATGGACACCACACAGGTATTTATATTAAAAATAAGGATTCTTTATATAGGATTATCACAAGACCATTAAACGATTAAAAATACACAATATGGTTGCTTAGTTGGCTGAAGATTGCTTAGTTTCTCTTAAGTTCTTAAATGCGACACTTTAAGTCAATGTACCTTTGATGCGACACGCAGGGCAACGAATGTGTTGCAGCGATGCAGATGCGTTGAAGTTCTTTGTGCAAAAGAAATAAAGACGGGATCTTCCAGATGCGTTACGCTTCTCCGATGTTGCGAGAAGGCTCGACTCGATGCGTCAGCTACAGCGGCGTCACCCTTGACGAGATGCGACGACAGCGGCCTTGGCCGCGGCACTCTTCTCCGACGTTGCGAGACGCTTCCGCTCGATGCGATGCTGCAGCGGCGACACCCCTTCTGCGAGATGCGACGACAGCGGCTCTGACGGCGGCACGCTTCTCCGTGGATGCGAGGCACTTTTCTGGATGCGGAGCAATGCGACAACTACGATGGCTACGATGGCGACACGCTTCCTCCTTGATGCGAGACTCTTCTCTCGATGCGGTGCAATGCGACAGCTACGATGGCTGCGATGGCGACACGCTTCTTCGGCGTTGCGAGACACTTCCGGAATGATGCGAGACGCTTCCGCTCGATGCTGCAGCGGCGACACTCTCTGCGAGATGCGACGGCAACAGCTCCGACGGCGGCACGCTTCTCTTCCTTGCGTCGCGCTTCCAGCTCCTTGCGACACGCAGTCCCTCAGAAGGCCCAACAACAGCAGCAGGCACTTCCAAAAGACTCTGGGGAGCTGGGGGTGAAGTCCACTGGTCCTGGGACTTCGTTCAGGGGGCAAGCTCAGCTCAAGCCCTTGGAGATCTTTTCAAAGCACAAGTTGAAGCAAAGTCTTTAGTAGTCTTTCTCCTCTCCTTCAGCAGCAAGGCAACCACTGCAGGCCAATCCCCCAGGTCAGGGACAGTACTCCTCCTACAGCCTTCCCAGTTCCTTCTCCTCTGGCAGAGGTTCTTCTTGTTTCAGCAGGATCTCATTTCTTGGGAGCAGAGTCCCAATACTTATACCCCTAATTCCTTTGTTCCTCTGGGGTAGAGGGGCCTTTGCCCAGTCCAAACCAGTTCTTGAGCACTCTGTTGACATGACTCTGCCTTTCTATTCAGGGTGCAGAGCAGAGACATCAGCCGCTCCGCCGGAGGTGGAGCCAGCATTGTGGTAGCAGAGCACAACCCTATTCAGAGCCCAGGGGTACTCCTCCCACCCATCTGACTGCCAATCTTCCTATTCACCACCAGGCTACCTAGCCCTGCCCCTCTGGGTTTCCCCAGCCCTGTCACTCACACAACCAGACAGGCAGATACACATCATAGCAGAGGCGGGCTGAAATGGTCAAGCAAGCAAATACCAACTTTCTAAAAGTGGTATTTGCAAACACAGAATATTAAAATAAACTTTACTAAAAGATGTATTTTATTATTCTGAGTTCAGGCATACTAAACTCGAATTTCTACCATGTTCCCTGGGTCTGTTAGGATCATAGAATGTAACAATTCTGACAGCCCATTCTGGCCTATGGAGAACAGGTAGCCTTACAATAGTGAAAAACGAAAATGGCTGTAATTCACTATTAGGACATGCCACATACATCAGGGCTTGTCCTACCTTATGCTTACAATGCACCCTGCCCTTGGGCTTACCATAGGGGTGACTAATATGAAGTTAAGGGAAGGTTTAGGGACTGGCAAGTGTGTGCACTTGCCCAGTCAGCATGACAGTACCAGACTGCACGCAGGTTCTGCAATGGCAGACCTTAGATACATTTTACCAGGCCGCTTCTGTGGGTGGCACAACCAGTGCTGCAAGCCCACCAGCAGCATTTGTATTTACAAGCCCTGGGCACTCCTGGTGCACTTTACTGGGGTCTGACAGTAAACCAAATAAGCCAATCATGGAATCCAACCAACATATACATTTTAAATAGGGAGCACTTGCACTGTGGCACTGGTTGGCAGTGGCACAGTGCTCTGAGCAGCTAACACCAGCAAAACACATGAGGCACAGCGACAAAAAGTGGAAGGGAGACTCACGCCAAGGTGCCTGGTCTAACATCTCACCTGAGAAGCGGCAAAACCCTACAGGCACTGTACCTGTTCCACTGTAGTCTCCTCTCTGACTGCCCCCCTCACCCCTGCCTGCTGCCTGTATCGGGATCCTGCCTGGACCCTGCCAACTGAGGCAAAGCAAAACGGCAAACAGAAAGAATTGCAATGCATCTACATGAAAAGGCAATTACATCGGTTTGAATTGTAAACATCAAACTTTCTTCAACCCAAATATATCTGCGTGCACCAAGATCCCATACATTCAGTAGAGTTGGGACTGGTGTTCTTGCTCGCGCTCGTAGTCTCTGACCTGTAATCTCATTACTCAGTCCAAGTACTCTAACCTGCTATGTAGGAGCAACAGGCAGCTGCTGCTGAGTGTCTGTACAGCTGCATCTTACTGGCTGCAATGATCAAGCAATAGAAGAAGTCAGGTGTTCCTCTCTCTTGTAAGACTGTGTCCACTGCAAGTAACAAATTCAAGACAAATAACTATGTGGAAAAATAAAAATGTGTTTCTGAAAGTGGATGGGGAGAGCAGAGGTGGGCCCACACTGGCAGCGGAAGAGCAGGTCGAAGACCCCCGCATGGCGAGATGTGTCATTCCCCTGAAATGCTCTCTCACAATAGCCTGCGTTGCTCTGAGGTGAGATCACACCTGGGCAGGGTGTTATATTAAAGCTCTGTTTGAGATACAGACAGATACTGAAGGTAAACAGCTCGTCTGTGTGTCTGGGGATGAAAAGGAGAAGGAGGGGAACGAAGGGGGGGTTTACAGAATAGACCGACAAAGGGAAAATAATAGACCACCGAGGAGCTAGAATGAGAGAGAAATAGAATGTTTGGGCGAGTCCCGGGGAGGTTTGCCGAGATGGACAGACTGACGGACGGAGGTGCAGAAAGGGAAGGACAAACAGGGCTCAACAGCAAGCCTGATCTGAGACAGAGAGACTGAACGAGGAGGGAGAGAGGGATGGCTGGGAGGACGGGCAGAAAGGTAGGCACAAAGAGAGGTAAGTGGGTTGAGAGATGGACGCACAGGTGTTCTAGAGAAACCCACTGGAGCAGGGCTTAATTTGAGCCAAGAGTTGCAGTTGGGGGCATCCCTCTAGAAATTATTTTTCTTGTGCTGCTCCAAACATTTCCGCAGGTGAATGCATGGATTTACACAGAGAGCCAGGTGACGTCACCCACTGCGTATAGCCCTAGGCTGCACCTCAAAATCGCTGCTAGACCATCAACAAGCAGGCTGTCTCACCCAAACAATAAGGGAAAGGTACTGCATAGAGGAAAAAGAAAGTGAGGGAACACCCAAGCCACCATTACCCATGACTTGTATGGAACTTTGTTGAGCCTTCACCCCACTGGATGGTTACGGCGGAGGCTCTCGTGGTGAAACATGGGGAATCGGAAAAGGAAAAATAAAACCCTGCAGCTGCTCACATTTGAGGAATTCTGTCCTTGCCCCAATTACATCCCCAAGGATGTTTGGAAATATAACTACTCCAACAAAGATGACAATTTATGTACTAAGGGGCAGATTTACAAGCCCCTTGCGTTTCATTTACGCCGCCGTTGCGTCACTTTTGTGACGCAGCGGCGGCGCAAATCCTGCGTCATGGTGCGGGGTACCTACAACGTGACGCATCTGGGAGATGCGTCACGTTGTAAAGCCCTGCGCCACATGTAGGCGTTCCGGCGCAGGGGGGGGCGTTCCTGCGCAGGAACGCCTTCTAAAAGTGGCTGAGTGAAATCTACAGGATTTCACTCAGTCACTTTTAGGCCCATGCTGCGTCAAAACCCTGCGTCTGCCTGAAGCAGGCGTAAGGATTGGCGCAGCATTGTAAAGATAGGGCCCCCCAGAGCATTGCTGGAGCTGCGTCGCGCTTACGACTCAACTCCAGCAATGCGCCACTTTTACGGCACAGACGCGTCACGCATCTGTGCCGTTTTTGCCCCATGGTGCGCCGCATTGTAAATGCGGCGCATCCATGGAAGCGGAGCTGTGGCGCACAATAACTGGCGCATCCCTGCTGATATGCAGGGATGCGCCAGTTATTGTAAATATGCCCCTAAGAGACTTTGCAAAGTGTTGAGTACTTCACCCAATTTTGCTTGTAGAGGAGAGGCGGCACAGTTTTCCTGCAGGTGTGTGTATATACACATGGACACAACTGTGGACAAATATCCTTCCAATACAATTAACTCCCTTTTGCGAATTCCTCTTTTGCAATACCATCATCTTTGTGAAGTCTATGACGTAAATATACTTTGGGGCCCAGCAGCACTGATTTTGGGAACCAGCACTTATTTTCCCCCATCAGACTTTGACATTGTGTAGGAGAGGGAGAACCACCCAAGGAAGAAAAGAGGATGAAGAGAAAGAGAGAAAAAATGCGACACAGGGAGAAAGCAGGAACCTGCGAGACTATCCTAAAGAAATTTGAAGCAAAGCTTTGGTCCTAACCCTGTACTGCAGCTGGTTAAGTAGCCCTCCGACTGTCCATCCTTCCATTTCTTTCTGTACCAGCCTAAAGGTACACAGCTTGGGGGGTGGGGTCAACTGATGTGCAATATGACCTCTTGCTAAAGTGGCTCCCACCCTCATCCCAAATCCCTCAACATCTGTGAATTAATCCTTCCTCTGCAGCCCCATCAAAGTGGGTCTGAAATCTGGGTCTGCAGGGACACCGTAGAGCCGTTTCGGAGCTCTAGAAAGGGTGGCAGAGTGCATGGGGCGGTGCGGCCTGGTGCAGCGTGGAGAGCCGTAGTATGTCGTACTCGAACTGTACCAGATGCAGAAACAAAAAAAAGGGAGGGAGGAGCCTTGGTGGGAGCCGCCCGCCTGTAGCAGAGCTCCAGGCAGCCCTTGTAGAGAACAGAGGTAAGGACGACATGGATCCAAGCTCCGCGGGGTCGCTGGAGAGGCGAAGTTGGACCCTCAGATGACGCAGAGCGATTCCACTTTGAGAGGCAGAATTGCAGCGAGGAAGCGGCATTGCCCTATGCGCTGGAGTGGCCCGCTGGCACTCGAGTGTCGCTCAGCCTGACTGCACCTGACCTCACAGCAGGAGCCAGCAGATCTGAAGCAGGGGCTGGAGCAGCAACGAGGGGCGAAGCACTACAGGCTCCTGATCAACTGCGGGACTCGATGAGGCGGGTGGCCTTCCCCTGAGGAATAGAGTGGTGAAGGGCCTGGATGGGGCAATAAAGTGGCGAGTGGTGCAATGATACGTAAAGCGAGTGCCGCAGAAGCTACAAAGCTGGAGTAACACAATGAAATAGGGCAACATGAGGTGAGTATTTACTCGTACTGACGGCCTGATGCTGCCAGCTGTTTTTGACAAAGCGATAGCTGACAGAGAAACCCAGAGGGGGCTCGTAAGAGGCAAGTGGAGCGGCGTAGCATAACTTTGGGGCACCAAAGCAGATAAGAGCTCCCTATACCTGGCAATGAGGGGCCCCTCGGGTATGTCCCTTCACCTTCGCTCCTACAGGCAGGGGAGGAGATGCTATGCTAAGAGCACTACAGCCCAGATCAAACCAGGGGCCTAAGGAGGGGGCCTTGTCTAAGAGGCCAATTAGAGACACATTGGGCCTGAGAGGAAAGACCTCTGGGACATTGCAGGAGGGAAGGCTTATGGCAGTGCAGAGCAGATGAATTGGCACATAGACTTGGCGTAGAGTGAGGACTACTGCAGGTGGCCAAGTCAGGACACCGGAGGAGAAGTGCACCGTGACCAGCCTTGATGAAGGCCTGAAACAACAACAGGGGTTGTGGGGGAGGGGAGACCAACAGGCCGTTAGGGAGACTACCACTCAGGGTCGGCCCTTGGCAAGCAGTGTCAAATACCACTGTGACCCCACCGGCATCAGCATTTCGCTCTCTCCTGAGACACGACTGGGAAAGCAGCAATGGATGGGGTGTAGACGTCAGAGGAGTATCCCCCCAAGATGGAGAGACACTCACACTAAAAGACATAATGATGGCAATCCAGGGGGTCCGGTGCTCCCTGGAGACAAAAATGGACACAATTTCAATGGAGGTCACACTGGTCAGGGCGAACCTCTGCAATATGACTGCCAAAGTGAAGGAAACAGAAGATGCAATCACAGCCCACAAGGCAGAGACTGCAACCCTGAGGAAGCAGGCGGATGAACTGCGCACCACCACTGATGTATTAGGGGCAAAGATGGAAGATTTTGAGGACCGCTCAAGGAGAAACAATATATGCGTGGTTGGGGACCCTGAGAGAGACTGATGGTGGACCTCTTTCTGGAAGTCCTTATCCTCAAGGTTTTGAAGCCCCTGGGTTTGTCTGACTACTTTTCTGTTGAAAGGGTCATAGCGAGCCAGGCCCCCCACCCAAGCCGGGTGTGACACCTTGTACCATGATTGCCCGCAGTTTCAATTACAGAGAGTAATCCTCCAATGAGCTCGCCATGCCCCGCTGATTAAATATGAAAATGCAGTCATCAGTTTTTTCCCAGGCGTCTCGCTCTGAGACAGCAGCTCACATTTGACATTTAACTTTGACACCACTAATCTGTTTCTTGAACCAATTACTATTTCCTTACTGTTAAGTTAAAAGCAGCTATTAGGTGAAAGCTAATGTATAGTACATGTTTTCAGAAACTGCAACGCGGTTTGCCAATGTATAGCAGGGGCATACTGCACACAGTCTTAAGCCAGCAAAAAATCAGATATATACAAGCATTTGCAATGCTATAGGTCTCGCATTTACGCGAGTTAAAGCTATCAGCATTGTAAATGACAATGCCTTTTATTTAAGATTCAAAAACAAACATAAATAAAAGGCATTGTGATTTACAATGCCAATAGCTCAAAACCCCGTAAATGCGAGACCTATTACATTGCAAATGCTTGTTCTTGAGTGTAAAATCCCCACAGGAAAGGACGATCTCGGAATTTATTTTTTAGATTATTTTCTGAGATCCCTCCCAAGTGAAGCTTTTTGGACATATTGTTTGAAATGTATGTTGTAATATGAACCCACTAATTCAAATTTGAATTTTAAAAACTGAATGGGGGATTAGCAACGCACACGATGGACCCTCTCTCATACGTCCAGAAAATATAGCAAAACATAGTTGCAACATGCAACGAACCAGCACAGCAGCTTCTTAAAACAGATAACACTAGTTGCAGCCACCAACAAACACATGACTAGCTGCAGCAATATCTGCAGAGCAGACTGTATACATGAAAGAAAAAAAAGATGGGGCAACCCCCCTCCTCCCCCACAAGCTTCTAAATAGGTACAATACAGTGTACCCCTACACAGGGCGTCTTACAATGACCAGAGTTGGGGCTGCCGGGACCCCATGAAAAAAGCAAAAGCACCGAAGAGCAAAGCCCGGGCGCCTACCTTTGACTTGGGCGTCATACTCTGCCAGGATTTCCTTGTCCATCTTAAACCTGGCTGGAGACGTCATGTTTACAGTGATAGAGCGCCATGTGATTCTGAGATTTGTAGGGGTGCATCATATTCACTGTTAGTCGGCACCCGCATATAATCGATGTATTATAAGGTTGAGAGAGCTCTCAGGGTGAATGAGAGACGAATGGCGAGACTGCAGGACAGTCAATATCAGAACCTTAAAAGGATGGAGGGGTTCCGACAGAGTAGAATGGCTACTACCACTGTTTAGGTCGGTTCTTTCTCCAAAGGGAATGAAGTTGTGATGGTGTGATGACAATTTGTCATCAAAGGGGGGAACTGATAGAGCGCCATGTGATTCTGAGATTTGTAGGGGTGCATCATATTCACTGTTAGTCGGCACCCGCATATAATCGATGTATACCTAGAAGCGTCATAGAAATGTATTTGCTATAATCATGTAACATAGAAGTGTTAGAATGTAATAACGTTTTGTGAAGTTTAACGTTGCAAATTATCGTGAATGTATTCATTACAACGTAGCTGATTAGTTTCACAGAATACTGTAATAGAGAAAATGCGTGTCATGTTAGAATTAAAACTGTAGGTTGCTTATTCACATGATGTTAATGTCAAATTAATGCCTAGAATGTGATTCCGTAGTGTGTTTAATTTTGTAAGGCCTAACCGCATATGTAGAAGGGAAGGCCTGTTTATTTCTTATTTTAGCCATGTTGTAGGCCCGCAGGGTTTTCTTGGTTAAGGTTTGAGTTGCAGCGAAGTGTAAAACTTCAAGATGTGAAGAGTTTTTATTTTCGTTCCCATGTATCTGTTGCAGGTGCAAGGATATTTAGCCCGTTAGTGAGAATAAGTCTTTGTTTTAGGAGTTGAGATACGGTGTGGAGCCAACAGGGGAGTGCATTGGAATGCGCAACTGTAACTCTTAGTATGGAAGGTGCCTGAGACCCAAGGACAAGCTAACGGACGATGGAAGATGGACAGCTTTGGATGGAAATTTACCGGAGGAAGACCTGGCTGAAGAGGGGTGTCAAAGGGCGTGTTCTGAATTATTGGGGTTTTGTATTAGGGACAGTGCCCCGTGGGTGGAGCAGAAGAGGCTTAGGCGGGAAGCTAGAAGGAGCATCGAAGATCGAGCTCTCACTAAGTGAAGACTTCTTAGGGAGTTTCACTTCTGACACCTTTTCCGTGATTCTCTTGCATGGGAGGGAATGCTAAGTAGGGATGCCACTTTAGAATAGAGTAGGGACAGAAATGTTTTGACTGATGATTCCCAGTATTGACATCAGTATTTCGATTTTCTATTTGATGCTTTTAGAATCTGTAATTCTTTTCATTTTTAGTCGAATGCAAATTCTTCGTAGGCTAGCTTTTGTGTTAGTGCCCATTTATCTTTTGTGCCTTGTATTAAGGTGCCTTTATGTTCAGATGCTTTTGCTCATAATAAAATATCGGAAATTTTAGATCTTGAGTCCTTAGTCCTTTAATGATGTCAACTTGCAGTAGTTATCTGTTGATAATTGTGTTTATTCCCTCTACGCTATTTGGCAAGTAAAAAGATCCTGGCGACCTGAAAGGCTTCTTGTAGATAATTGGGTAGACAAGAATCCGGCCCTATCAGTTGGTAGCAGAGACGGATGGTTATTTCCTATAGCGAGGGAAGATCTAGATTAGGATAAGTGATCCTTGAGGCCTATAGACGCTAAGTGATGTTGAATCATCAGATGGTGAGCAGAGGACGGCGGCGGCTGATGGACATCGACGGAGAGTAGCAGTGCGGCAGAAAGCAGCAGTTCGAGGAGTGAGTATGAACAGGGCGATAGGTTGTAGATTGCGGTGTAGATTTGTTGTGTGATGTCTTGCGGAGTTGGTGTGAATGTTGAGTGATTGCGAGATCAGGCTGTAAGCGCGCGCAGCCCGGGAAAGTCTTAGGCTCGACGAGTAGCTTAAGCGATTGGGTGTAGAAGACACCCGCGATAGATTTTGTTGACCACCCTAAGGGGATCGTGAGGCACCATCGATCACCTGGACCGAGATAGGGGGAGCGATTGTGTGAGTGCATGACAAACCAACGCTGGTCGTGGGTTGTTGTATGTGGATTTGAGTATTTGTAACCTATCATAGGCGATCTGTCTGGCCGGACGGGGACAGACAGTTGCCAATCGAGGTCGACAACTTCGAGAGACTGTGGACGTACAGTCAGAGAAGTAACTTGTTTGGGACAAACGGTTATTTCAGCGTATGAATAGGACGAATACAAGGGTGAGACGTGAGTTGTCAAGGAGGGGAGCTGCTGCGAGTGGAGGAAAAAGTGACGTCAGAGGGTGTCACGCTGCGATAGGTCGGTTGGTGTGAGCTGCGTTGTCATTGGTGGACTAATACCAGGAAGTAAACGAAAATATTGTGTGCATTCAAAATTTGGTCATCATGAAGTGCTTTAAAGTGTTCCGAGAGTTGTGTAGAGGTGACAAACATGTGGTTACTCGTGGGGGAGAAGAAGCCCCTCCCGAGGATACTCCGGCACATTACATGGCAAGAAATGTGGGGTTGCACACTATAATTTGGCTTGAAACTTGTCATAAAGTTACCCAAGGAGAAGGAGAATTAGCTTTCGCGAGATATGGTTCATTCAAGTTGGAAGTGTTGTACCAGTTGAAGTCTGTAATGGCGGCTTTACGACCTTTGCCGAGGCCAACACAATTTGAGGCATTGCATGCATGGATTAGAGCTGCGCATGATAGGAAAAGAGATTGAAACCAGGAAAGGGTGAAAAAGTCAATTAAGGCGTTCCAGGATGCCAGATGGGATGCAGAAGAGAAAAGATGGAGAGTACAGGCAATAGAAGGACACAGATTGTATCCTTTATTGGTAAAGACTGATGGTTTAAAAGTAAAGGCAGCGGATGATGAGGATGACAGTGATACTGATGATAGCCTACTAGAGAGGTTATTGTCTGAGAGACCACCTCCATACAACCCAGATGCCCCGGAAGGGAGGTCAGCCCCAATGGAAGGGACTGGGGGAGTACCAACTCAGTCAGAGGTGAGAGTAGAAGGAAAGATCTCGACAGGAGCTGAGGGTACTAGAAATCAGTCTGTAGCTAGCGCAGAGGTTGGGAGAGGTGCAAGGTTACCGGATGCTCTAAGGGTACCGGTCACTATTGGACCCATTGTTTCTGTTTACGACCCAGATCAAGAGAAGGTCGGAAGCTCAGTACAGTCAGCTGTAGGAGTGAGGAGTGTGACCAAGGGAAGTGGGTCAGTGAGTGGGATGGAGCAGACTCCGAAGCCTATAGAATGGAGTACACCATTGCCAGCCACAGCAGACTCCTCTAGGGGACAGGGGGAGCCGAGACCAGTGAGACCGAGGTCTTTGGCCGAGTCAAAATCAGATTTGCAAATGTGGACACCACCAGTGAGAAACCAGAGCCAGAGTGTGATAACAGCAGAGAGCGAACGAGGCACAATAGTGAATCGTTCTGTTCCTATGAGTATGTCAGAAGAGAGTCAGTCATCGGAACGAGAATGTAGGTATGACGAAAGGGATGGCGTGGTTTGTCGAGAAGTACTGAAGGGAGCCCTGAAAGGGAGGATATTAGATGTTGTAAGATTGAAGGCAGAGGTGGACGAGATAATAAGTGGAAATTTACCTCTTGAGAGAATCTTAATGTACGAACAAGATGAATTGCTTTTTGTAGCGAAGGATGTGACTCGCAAAGCACGAACTGCTCATGAGAAGTTGTCGGATTTGGCCAAGCGGTATGAGGTGGATTTGTCTAAAACGAAATCATTGCAAGGAAGTCATAGGTTGCAGTACAGTGATCAGGAATTGGAAGAGAAAAGAATCATGGGATTGAGAACCCATATCAAGGATCTCATCATAGCAATGCGTGCATGGGTTATGCTTGACAAGTGGGAGGAAAGATGGTCTAAGGAGAAAAGCTCTACGAGAATAATTGGAGAGACACCACCTCCGTTTGGAGGGATGACGGAGATAGGGAATTACCCTTTACGAGAGATGCAGAATGGAGGATACGTCCATGTACCTTGGAGTAGAGGTGATTTGGCTGCCTTCACAAATGATTTTCCCCGACTTAGGGAGAAACCTGTGGAGTGGTATAAGCAAGTTGATCGCTTTGTCAAAATTTCGAAGGTACTGTGGATTGATCTGAACACTTTGTTTGACATTGTAGTTCCGAGTGATTTGTGGTCGGCATGTAAAATTGCTGTTGAGTGGCCGACTTCGGAGCCTGACAGGGACCCGATCTCGAATGGTCCGTCGCCTATAGTGATGAAAAAGTTTGAACAGGTGATTACATGGTTGAAGTCGAAGATCTAACCTCAGGACATCGATTGGGTGAAGATAGATAGGACAGTGCAAGAGCCTAAGGAGACTGTGCATGAGTTTTATAAGAGACTTTTGCAGGCCTTTGAACAGTACAGTGGTCTAGATGTGTTGGATACGAAAGATATGGGACAGTTTGTCTCTAAGTTTGTGTTGGGATTGAGGCCCGAGGTTAGTCTCATGATACAGCAGCATCTGATTTGTTGGCAGAACAAGCCTGTAGATGAGATTTTACGGTATGCTAGATACTGTAGTGATGAAATAGAATCCAAGCACAGGAAGTTGAAGGATAAATTGATGCTTGTGCAGATGCAAACAGCCTAGGGACAGCCTAATGGGGGAACGTTGGGAAGGAGACAGGGAAATAATCAAGGAGGAGGGCAGAATACCCAAGGTCAGGGAAGGCCAAAGTCAATAGACCCTAAGACAGGAATGGATGTGGCGACATTGAAAAAGACTACAGCATGTCATCTGTGACACCAGATTGGACACTGGAGACGCGAGTGTCCTCTGAACCCGTTGAACCAGATACAGCAGGAAGGAGAGTTAGACCAGGTTCCTGTGGCGGACGTGGTCCCCACAGTGACTCGACCTAAGGTGGTCAAAGGGGGGACGGGTGTTCCGCAGATGCAGGTTCCCCAACCACCCAAGATACAGAACATGCAACAGGGAGCTCGGACATATTTGCAGATGCTTATGTTTGAGGGGAGTGAGGAAAACGATCTAGACCAATTGGCACGACCCTGCTCGAGAGGAGAAGAGGATTGTGCGCTTGGAGCTGTCCTAGAGGTAGATCAGAGGGGACCCTTTGTGGAAGCAGATATTGATGGTCACCCTACGACCTTTTTGGTTGATACGAGCGCTACACGATCGACTGTAAGATCTGCAGCGGTCCCAGACCTACCCCTTTCTGGACAATCTATCCAAGTTGTTGGCGTGGCAAATAAGAAACTGACTAGTCCATTGACAGAGCCAATACCAGTCAAGATAGGGAATTTCAGCGATCGACACCAGTTTGTGGTGTGTGATTCTAGTCCAGTTTGCCTGTTGGGTAGAGACCTATTGTGCAAGCTCAACTGCACTATCTACTGTACCCCGAAGGGAGTGGAAGTACAGACGAGGGACGACGATGCGACCTTTAAGGTTGCAAATCAGCGTGTGTGTGTGGAAATGAATCCAGCATTGATGGTGGAGGAACTTCCACTTGATCTGAGGGATTCAGTGTCAATTGACGTGTGGGACCTCAGTGGAGAGGAGATTGGATTAGTCAAGGGAGTAGACCCAGTGAAAGTCCAGATTAAGCCAAATGTAGAGTACCCTTGGACGCCTCAGTACAATTTGTCACCGGAAACGATTGCAGGGATTAAGCCTGTGATTGAATCTATGATTAAGCAGGGAATTCTGAAGGAGATCATGGGTAGCCCATGCAATTCGCCTATTATGGGAATACAGAAATCGAGTGGGAAGTTCCGGTTCGTACAAGATCTGCGAAAAGTCAGTGAGATAGTTGTTCCATGTTGTCCAGTGGTACCGAATCCGTCTGTGATCCTGTTTCAGATCCCATGTGAAGATGAATGGTTCACAGTGATTGACTTGTGTCAAGCCTTTTTCTCGATTCCTCTACACGAGGAGAGCCAATTTCTTTTGGCTTTTCGGCTGGAAAACCGTGTGTTAACGTGGTGTCGTATCCCACAGGGGTATACGGAAAGCCCGTCTATCTTTAATCAGATCTTGAAGAAGAATCTCGAAGGTCTTGTGCTGCCACAGAACTCTGTTCTCGTGCGGTACATTGACGATCTGCTTGTTGCGTCAAAAACTGAAGACGCCTGCAGGATCGATACCGTAGCCCTGTTGAATTACCTGGCGGAGAATGGGCACAAAGTGTCTCCGAATAAGTTGCAGTACTGTTTGAGCGAAGTACAGTATTTGGGTCCCAGAATTGAGAAAGGCAAGAGAAAGGTGTCACCAGATCGCATTGAGGCTATTCTGAAAATGCCTGTTCCTACTACCCAGAGGGCAGTTCGAATGTTTCTGGGAATGGTTGGTTATTGTCGCCAATGGATCCCAAACTTTTCCTTTGAAACGAAGCCTTTACAGCGGCTGACGCGTAAGGATGTGAGTGATCCGGTACCATGGGACGAAGACTGTTTAAGGTCATTTTTTAGGCTGAGAGAAGCTTTGTGTGGCGCTCCAGCTTTGGGAATGCCAAATTACAACAAGGCATTTGCCTTATTCTGCTGTGAGAGAGAGGGTTGTGCATTGGCAGTTTTAACCGAACGGTTGATGACCAGGACTAAAACACAGCACCTCACGAATAATAAGTTGACGTGTTATGAACAAGTCATCCTTGCTGCAGAGAATGTGATGCTGAAGAGGTGTTCTGTTTTAAATCCTGCTACACTGTTGCCTATTCCAAATGTGGATGATGAAGATTGTGAGGACCATGATTGTCTCGACGTGACTGAATTGTGCACCAAACCGAGACCTGACATTGTCGATGAGCCGCTTCCAGTCTCAGAAGAGACTTTCTTTGTGGACGGCTCCTGCTTAAGAGACAGTGCTGGGCGACTGAAAGCAGCGTTTGCTGTATGTACCATCACTGGAGTGGTTGAAGCCGCTTGTTTAGAAGGAGTATACTCTGCACAGGTGGCTGAACTTATTGCTTTGACCCATGCCTGTTTGGCTGCTGACAAGATCCATATAACGATTTATACTGATAGTCAGTATGGGTTTGGTGTCGTTCACGACTTCGGACAGCTATGGTCACAGAGAGGGTTTATGACATCTTCTGGTTCGCCCATTAGAAATGGGGATTATGTGAGGCAGTTGTTAGAAGCGTTGCAATGTACAGAGGAAATCGCAGTTGTTAAGTGTTCGGCACACACAAAGGGAAATGATTTTGTGTCATTAGGTAATAACTATGCAGATGAAGTTGCTCGATTTTGTGCAGAGCAGGGATGCACATTCACTGAAAGGCATATTGAGGAGAGCCAAGAAAGAACCGATTTCAACGTGATGTTAGCCATGGAAGAACTGAAGCGGTTGCAAGATGAGGTTTCTGACCAAGAACGGGATAGTTGGATGCGAGCTGGATGTGAGAAGGGAGACGTGGATGTGTGGGTTTCGAATGATGGAAGAGCTGTGTTGCCGGAATGTCTGTTGAATCCAATGGCAAGACTGATACATGGGGCTGTACATCTTGGTAGAGATGCGATGGTGCGAGTGTTTCGCCAAACATGGTACAATCCAAAGTTTCGTGCAGTAGCTGAAGCTGTGTGTCAGAGATGTGTTACGTGTCAACAAATGAATGTAGGGAAAAGGACAGCGGTGACTCTGAGTCATATTGGGAGGTCAGGTGGGCCTTTCAACAGAATGAAGTTGGATTTCATTGAGATGCCAAGGTGCAATGGGTTGAGGTACATATTAGTTGTAGTATGTGTCTTTTCTAGATGGGTGGAGGCTTACCCAACTCGTAGATGTGACACACTCACCGTAGCCAAACTACTACTGAGGGAGCTTATCCCGAGGTTCGCTTTCCCGACCTCTTTTGAATCAGACAGAGGAACGCATCTCCATAGTGAGGTTATTAAATTGCTTTGTGCGGCCTTGAATGTGGACCAAAGGTTGCATTGCAGTTATCAACCAGAGGCTTCTGGGATTGTGGAACAAGTTAATGGGACTTTGAAAGCCCGAATGGCTAAAGTGTGTTCTTTGACCTCTTTGAAATGGCCAGACGCATTACCCTTGGTTCTCATGAGTCTCCGTAGTTTGCCTAATAGGAGGACTGGATTGTCGCCTCATGAGATCCTCATGGGGAGAGCGATGCGTTTGCCAGCGATACCTGCCACTGCTTTGATTAACATCACTGATGATTTGATTCTCGACTACTGTAAAGGCCTGGCTGACGTAGTCCGTTCTGTGTCTCAGCAGGTGCAAGCAGCAGCTGTTCCAGCCGCAAGTGACCTGTGCCACGACTGGTGCCCAGGGGATTGGGTACTTGTGCGTAAACACGTGAGGAAGAGTTGCCTGGATGCTCGTTGGCGTGGGCCAGATAATCCTGGTTACGAATACAGCAGTGAAGTGTGGGGGATTGCCGAACTGGGTGCATGCCTCCCATACCCGTAGAGTTCCAGCACCCTTGGAAGATACAGCCCCTCTCATGAATGAAAATCCAGCTGAGGTGGCAGAGCCATCTGGGAGGGCAAGTCAAGCTGTAAGGGTTGCTGATGCAGTTGGTTGTGCACTAGACCGAGCTGAAAGGGGAAGTGCAAGTCGAAGCCCCGAATCTGACTCAGACGAAGAAAGTGTTGCTGTGGGTGGAGTAGAGTCAAACTCTGCCGAAGAAGAAAATAGTGCACAGGGTATTCGAAGGGAGAGCAGAAGCGTCACAGAAGCAGAAAGAGTTTGGCCCGTGGGTCAGAGACGGGTAAACTTGCGAGTGGCACCAGTAAGAGATCGCATACCGAGCACGGGGAGGCTGAAATCCTTGACGCTGGTCAGCAGTTCTCCGAATCTGAGGATAGAAGTGTTGCTGAAAATCCCAGGATTGGAGATCGATGGGATATTGACCCTCAATATTCCGAGTCCACTGCTTCTGAGTAAAGTTCGTGAACTGATTTTGGAAACCTTAGTCTTTCCGACTTTTGTTGTCATACCAGCACCTCAGGAGTTGATGACACTTCGAATTGAAATTCTGCAAGGGCTCCTAGAGCTTTTGGGACCGTATATTGTTATGGACTGATGGTGAACTTTTGTTGTATATAAATCTGAAAGAAGATAACCTAGACCCGAGTGGAAGAAGAACAAATTTAGGGACTTTTTCCGTTAGATAAACAACAGAAGGCTAGGGAAGTCTTTTTCTGGACTGTGTAAATAAGGAACTGAAAATTGCTAGGGGTTTTCCAGCTTCAGGGTGTGGTGATTGAACTGATCTGACAAGAGATACTTGAATGAGAAAGAGACTTTTACATGTTGTCATCGAAGTGGATTCTGAGGACTTTTAAAAAATGGCAGAAGCTGGAAATACTCACTGTAGGGCTAAACTAGTGATAGGTACACTTTTAGGGGTAGTGATAGCTGCTATAGTTGCAGTAGTTGTAGCCTCATATGTAGTGTCACGTGAGCAGGAGGGGGAGGAACAGGGGACACCTACACCTACCACTTCCAGCCAAAAAGGGGTTACTGTTGGAGCTCAAAGAGCTTTGACACTTGAAGAAAGTCGTAGATTTCATGTATATTTATCTAGGGGTGATTTCAAACTTAATGCTTATGCAAAGCTGTTGTATGAGTATGTTGATGCGATGGATGCGAAGGATTGCTATGTGTGTATGCAGTTGCCTTCTTCTGTAGATGAGGGTATTAGATACCATCACCTTCCACTAACATATGGGATTTCTTGCAGCTTATTGCTTAGCCTGTTTTATGAAAGGAAACAGTTAGAGTATTTCTTTTCCAATTATGATGCAGTACTTCCTGAAGTTCCAGCATTTAAGCATTTGAATAAGTAGGATTATTATAAGTCAGAAGATAGACTTCGGACTTATTTCATACCGACTACAAGTCTAGACACAGCTTATGCGCATACACATAATTTGACCTGCTTGTTGTCCGAAACTGAAAATAAGTGTATTGGCCAGATTGAGGATAGATATAGAACATTAACCCAGACACGAAACGCAGGAGAGAGTCCAGTAGATTGGACTGAGGAGGAGAGATTACACAGATCCAAGGGAAGTTATGGACCTATAGCATTGTATCAAGTGCAGAAGGGGAATTTGTGTGTGGGACGTCCTCAGACCTACTATGATGAGGTTTCAGTGGGACATAGTACGTGTGATCATACCTTTACCATGGAAGATTCCGCTAAGAACTTTTTGCAAGGTCCGGTGCAAGTAATTCCAATGGGGTATTTTATATGCGGAAAGAATGCATATGTGAGATTGCTTGCGAATTGGTGTGGTACATGCTACTTGGCTATAATTTTTCCGAAGATTTACCATACAGAAGATTTAAATATGTTGGAGACAGGACATCATTCGAAAGTGCGAAGGGCTGCAAGTGCAGGTGCAGTGATTGGTGATATCTTTGGAGCAATGATACCAGGTTTGGGCGTGATTTTGAACGATGTGAAAATAAGAAAGTTGGAGACTGTGGTTGACGAATTGTCAATGAACACTGCGAGGTCATTGTTGCTGGTTGATGGGTAGATGTTATCGATAAGAACGATGGTTTTGCAAAATCGTCTTGCTTTAGACGTGTTATTAGCAAAGGAGGGCGGAGTCTGTAAATTGTTGAAAGTTCAGGAATGTTGCACGTATATTCCAGACAATAGCAAGGATCTGGAGAGATATATAGATAACATCACGATGATTCACCAAGAGATTACGGAGTTGACTGAAGAGAATGTGTGGGAGAAGATTGGTAAAGGATTTGGTCGTATTGGGAGTTGGTTTGCAAACTTGGGAAAGGGATTCCTTGTATTGGTACTGAAGCCACTAGTTATTGTCGTGGTTTGTGTGATCTGCTTGTGGGGACTTGTAAGGGCTTGTAAATGGTACAGGGGAAATAAGGTTGAGAGAGCTCTCAGGGTGAATGAGAGACGAATGGCGAGACTGCAGGACAGTCAATATCAGAACCTTAAAAGGATGGAGGGGTTCCGACAGAGTAGAATGGCTACTACCACTGTTTAGGTCGGTTCTTTCTCCAAAGGGAATGAAGTTGTGATGGTGTGATGACAATTTGTCATCAAAGGGGGGAACTGATAGAGCGCCATGTGATTCTGAGATTTGTAGGGGTGCATCATATTCACCGTTAGTCGGCACCCGCATATAATCGATGTATACCTAGAAGCGTCATAGAAATGTATTTGCTATAATCATGTAACATAGAAGTGTTAGAATGTAATAACGTTTTGTGAAGTTTAACGTTGCAAGTTATCGTGAATGTATTCATTACAACGTAGCTGATTAGTTTCACAGAATACTGTAATAGAGAAAATGCGTGTCATGTTAGAATTAAAATTGTAGGTTGCTTATTCACATGATGTTAATGTCAAATTAATGCCTAGAATGTGATTCCGTAGTGTGTTTAATTTTGTAAGGCCTAACCGTATATGTAGAAGGGAAGGCCTGTTTATTTCTTATTTTAGCCATGTTGTAGGCCTGCAGGGTTTTCTTGGTTAAGGTTTGAGTTGCAGCGAAGTGTAAAACTTCAAGATGCGAAGAGTTTTTCTTTTCGTTCCCATGTTTCTGTTGCAGGTGCAAGGACATTTAGCTCGTTAGTGAGAATAAGTCTTTGTTTTAGAAGTTGAGATACGGTGTGGAGCCAACAGGGGAGTGCAGTGGAATGCGCAACTGTAACTCTTAGTATGGAAGGTGCCTGAGACCCAAGGACAAGCTAACGGACGATGGAAGATGGACAGCTTTGGATGGAAATTTACCGGAGGAAGACCTGGCTGAAGAGGGGTATCAAAGGGCGTGTTCTGAATTATTGGGGGGTTTGTATTAGGGACAGTACCCCGTGGGTGGAGCAGACGAGGCTTAAGGCGGGAAGCTAGAAGGAGCATCGAAGATCGAGCTCTCACTAAGTGAAGACTTCTTAGGGAGTTTCACTTCTGACACCTTTTCCGTGATTCTCTTGCATGGGAGGGAATGCTAAGTAGGGATGCCACTTTAGAATAGAGTAGGGACAGAAAGGTTTTGACTGATGATTCCCAGTATTGACATCAGTATTTCGATTTTCTATTTGATGCTTTTAGAATCTGTAATTCTTTTCATTTTTAGTCGAATGCGAATTCTTCGTATGCTAGCTTTTGTGTTAGTGCCCATTTATCTTTTGTGCCTTGTATTAAGGTGCCTTTATGTTCAGATTTTTTTGCTCATAATAAAATCTCGGAAATTTTAGATCTTGAGTCCTCAGTTCTTTAATGATGTCAACTTGTGGTAGTTATCTGTTGATAATCGTGTTTATTCCCTCTACGCTATTTAGCAAGTAAAAAGATCCTGGCGACCTGAAAGGGTTCTTGTAGATAATTGGGTAGACAAGAATCCGGCCCTATCAACAGCAATCTTTTTTCTGATGATGCCCACGTGGCTGGTATGGTGCTCTTATGCTTTACGAGAGATGACAAGTAAAGAAGACTACCACAGAGGCACTTATTTTATGTTTGCGGTGGCGTGTGGGCACCTCCTTCCACGAAATGCATATGATTCCTTGTGCCCCCCAGCACATGGCAGCTGAATGTTTATAAAACTGTAAGTCCCACGTAGTTTGGACTGTTCTGTGGTCACCTTAGGCCCAGACGAGGCTCCCAGAATCCCCAGCTGGCAGTTTCTTTCACCTAATTTGTTAATTTGGCTGTCACAGCTCTATTGGAACACATGGAAGTGACCGGCGGAGCACTTCTCATCGAGCAGCCTGCGGAAAACCCTGAAAAATTCATGATAAGTGCCTCATTGAGCAGACCGAGGGAAGAACAGGAATCAACAAGTTTCAAGCGATTGAATTAAATGAGGAACGTGTCTGACGGGTTTTCAATAATTCTGGTGACCTTAATTTTTGTGAAATAATGTAATTTGCATTAATAACTTAAATGGATGTCTTTCAAACATTTTTAATTATGAAGTTAAATTAATGTTTGAACTGCTTTGCACGCTTTGGCAAAGTGACACCGGTTTCTCGCTTCAACTAATCCTTCCCTTTTGTCTTTTCCCACATGCACAAAAACACGCTATTCCACCTGCTTGATATAAGCCCACTTATCATCGATGTGCCTTCATCCTGCACTTTTAACCTGCTCTTCCCCCTTGCTTTACTCTGCCACACCTTTAGCACGATGGATGCCTTGTAAACAGAGTACGACGCCACTCCAGTGTGGCAGCCGTGGTGTCCGCGTGCGCACTGCTGTGTGACCGTCCTGTGTCCTCTGCTTTGTGTACACTTTGGCAGCATGAAACAGACTTAATTCATGCAACATGCACAGAGGCAGCCCACTGATAACACAAACGAGGTAAACTGAGTATATAGCTTGACCTTGCGCACAGTCAAATACATTTGGACTATTCAGCAGTCAGCCTAAAAAAACAGGCAAAGACAAGTAAGTCTGTCTTTTTATTGTTAAAAGTGCTTGGTATGCGATTGGTGACTTTGAGTGTGTGTTTTTGTATTGGATAGGCAAGTCAGAATGTGTGGATTATGTGAGTGGTAGACTGCGGATGATTGTGAATAGATGAGTGGGCTGCAGCGCAGGAGAACAGACTGACGTCCAACATGAGTGCTCCACAATCTGACAATGGACATCCATGCACTCACTCATATTGTCAGAGCCAGAGGCGTAGTTCCGGGTGGGGGGGCTGTTTGAGTTGGTACCCCCTCCAATAAATGTATTTTCTTTTATATAGTTGGGTACAGGTGCTTACAGTTGGGTGTGTTGAGGTGTTCACATACACACAGACAAAACACACACACACTCTTTCCATCTGTTTTTAAAATCTTCAAAATTTGTGTTATTTTACAAAATATTGTGTTTTATCGCACTTAGTATCCCTACCAGTCTGCATCCCCCTGGTTTTCCACTGCCCCTTAAGCCCATCACATGCATCCTACTTGTCAAATTATGTATTTTTTAACATTGTATGCCAGCGTGATATTTGGAAAATCTGAAGCTCACCCCCCCCCCAATCTTTCTGACCAAACTGCGCCCCTGAATATTATACATTCTTCAATTTACTGACTCACCAATTCATTTATTCATCCAGCATCTCATCATGGATTCACTCACCCATTCCTCTATCTAGGCACTAACTCATCCATTGATCTACATTATGACTCATGCTTGAACCAACCCACTCAACATTCCATGCAACCGTATGCACAGAAATGCAATTGATAATTAAGCACTTTTACATTTTGAATATATATATTGGTTTAACCATTCTTATATTGTTATTTTATTTTAAAAAGGGGCCTTCTCTTTCCCTATTACTACCGTTAATTATCCATCCTTGCCCTTCATTGCCCTTATTGCAGCCGCGGTACGTGCAGGTAACAGCGGTGGGGCCGGGTGGGGGGGGGGAGGCCGATGCAGAGGGAAAATTAAATAAACAATTTTCCCTCGGCATTGTCCCTCGAAATATCCCTCCTCCCGGCCCTACCACCCTATTGCTGTTACCTGCACGGACCTCAGCTGCCATATTGTCTCCATCATCCATGCTTGCATGTCCCCTTTTCGTGCCCTCAAATTACCTATGTGCCTTCCATGCTTCTTGCGTTTAACTCCCTATGCCATCTTCCTTCTATAGTGACTGGTTATCCTAATCAATACAGACTGACAAACCAGCGACATTCAAAATCTACTATTTCCAACATACATGAAGAGGCTTTGGGTCAGTGCCCCTCAGCCTTGCCTTATTTGGGCCAGTCCCTTGAGCCATTGCTTTAAGACTTTGTCAATCACATTTTGGATCAACCCAGGCATCTTTCACATCATACTTTTGGCTGTTTTGGTTTATCATTAATTTTCCAATAAATTGTCTAATTTGCAATGCAATTACAAATGTATTTCTTTTTTAACCATGTGACAGGTACTACTGGCAAACACGTAGCCCATCTTGGAATCTAAAGTTCACATTCTATAATCAACAAGTTCTGCATAAGCAAATGCTTGCCCAAAGCATGAACTAAAAATATCAATCAAGAGACTTGTAAAGCGCGACCACTCACCCTCTGATCTGTCGCAGGCCCTGTGGTTCAGTTGAAGAGCTAGGTCTTGATGACTTTCCTGAATTGGGGCAGTGATGGTGATTGCCTTAGGTGGAGAGGCAGGGTGTTCCAGGTCTTAGCTGCGTGAAAAATATGACTATATTAGTAGTGCTCAATATTATGTGTCATCTCCTACTTTTGGTGAAAATGATTGCCTAGGTGGATTTTTCGTTCTGGAGGCAGTTGCAGCTGCATTCTTTTTAATTTGGGGGTTTGTTCATATGTCGGTTGTATGCACCAATGTCATATATGTTGCTGGCTCTGTTTGATACTTTACATCTTCTATAATGTTGGTGTAAGTATGTATGGCTGCAGTCCTTCACAATTTTGATGGCTTAGCATTTCTTTCTTTTTATATTTATTACATTTATGCCATTGATGCAAAATTAAGACCCTTTCAGTATTGAAGGAGTCTTAAGGCACCTTGCGATTTCACAAAAATTGAAACACTGTCAGTACTTAATACTACTGAGGAATGCATTTTGCCCATGAGAATGAAAAATAAGGGGTCTATTAGGATGGCGGTCAGAAAACCACCCCAATCGCCATGGAAGCAGAAAAAAACCACCCGCCGGTACCATGGAAAAACTGGCAGCCAAATTAGGATCAGCTGCCAAAAAACACCGACCGCGGCGGGATGGGGCCAAGAAAAAACGCCCATAGCGGGCGGAGATTGCCAAAATCTGTCCGCAGTTGTCGGATTCGCGGCAGAAAAACACCAACCCGCCTCAAGTATAGCGGAGACACCGCACGGGAAATTAGGATATCCCCGATGGTCCCGCAGTACGTTCCGCTGTTTCCGACCATTGCAGTCACAAACAGTGATGAATTGGAGAGCCGGCGGAAGAGCTGCAGCATAGCCACCGCTACGGATGCTCCGTGACAAATATGGCGGCCGAATGAAAAACCCCACAATGAGGCCACAAAGTGCGCAACGCAAACTAGCCATGCCCCCCAAAAACACAAAACACACCCCAATGACACAACCACATGGAAAAAAGAAAAATACAAATCCCAGGACAACCCACACAACACACCCAACAGCAATACCCCATTTGGACACACCCAATTAGCTGAGTATAAAACCAGCCCCTTCCCTGACCAGAATCCTTTGCAATACTCCACAACTGAAGGGCCCAACACCAGAGCACAAAGGAGAGGCAAATACACAACATCACCAGCTCACCACACACAGCACCACCACCACTTTCACACCTGCACTACTAACCTCCCTGCACATCACACACCATACACATCACTACCACACCCACCACTCACACCTCTGCACACACAACCACTTTGCACACCACACACCATGGCAACACATAAAATGCCCAAGTTCACAGAGAGTGAGTTGACAGTCATGGTAGATGAGATAGTCAGAGTGGAACCACAACTGTTTGGTAGCCTGGTCCAACAGACACCATTAGCCGCAAGAACATAAATGTGGGCAAGGATAGTCGAGAAGGTCAATGCAGTAGGGACCACCCCACGATAAAAAAAGGAAATCATGAAGCGGTGGCATGACTTGAAGAGCGTTGTCAAAGAGAGGAGGAGCAAGAACCGTGAGCTGGCTGACAGGACTGGCAGTGGCCCTCCCACTCCACCAAAACCATTCGCTCCATGGGAGGAGAAGGTGCTTGCCATACTGCATCTAGAGAGTCTCACAGGAGTACCCGGGGGAGTGGAGGCCGGTAAGTACAAACAAATGAGTACCACCACACTGCTATGTACTGTCTTGCACAACTACAAAGCTACACCACCTCGGACAAATTCAATTCATCTGCACCACACACTCCCAAAAACATGTCTCATAGATCCAACATTCACTCACTCCCATTCACCCCAAACGTAACTAGCAACATTACCATGGGGGCATGTGCACAGGCAGCCAGCACTACAATTCCCACGAGGCCCCCTTGTCCCACAGCATCAGGAAGATGTAGCTCTCCCCCCACCCCACCCAGAAGCATGTGTCAGCCATTACATAACCCACATCAAACTTACAGGTAGGTAGTCATCTTCCCTGGGCGGATGTTTGTGGGTGGGAGGCATGTCCCACTACTCCCACCATGCCCCCTGTCTCACACCTGAGCAGGATGGAGCACTCCCCCACCCAGAAGCAGTTGGGAGCCATTGCAGTACACCCAAAAAACTCACAGGTAGGTAGTCATCTTTCCTGGGAGGGTGTTTGTGGGTGAGAGGCCTGTACCACTACTCCACCATGCCCCCTGCCCCACACCTGAGCAGGATGGAGCACTCCCCCACCCAGAAGCATTTTGAAGCCATGGTCACACTACAAACAAACTAACAGGTAGGCAGACATCTTCCATGGGAGGTCTGTTTGGGGGTGGGATGCCTGAACAACAACTCGCCCCAGGCCAACTCGTCCCCCAGACCATCACAATGGAACCTCCCCTCCCACCCAGATGCATGTGTCAGCCATTGTATCACCACAAACAAAATAACAGGTAGGTAGACATATCATGCTTGCTAGTCACAACCCTGAGCAGGATGCAAGCCTCCACCACACACCCATAAAGATGTGTCAAGTCAAAGCCAAATGGGAAAACAGAACAGGTAAGTAGCCAGTATGTGCACACAGCCAGTGTCCACAAAAAGCATGGTGCCACATGACAACACCAGCCCTCTCATTGCACACACATACAAGCAGATCCTATTGCCACTCACAGTGGGCACATAGGTAAGCCAATGAGACTGTCACAGCAACCAAAGTGTGACACACCAATGCACATGTAGGAGAAAGTCTGGGCACAATCATGCACAGCACTGAATTCCATGTGTAAGTGCCATGGGGCCAGAGCAGCAAGGACCAAATAAGAAACTAGAAAGCATGATTGGTGGTACGAATCCAGATATGCACATGACAAGACAAAGGTATGCAGGAGATGACAATGGCTTGTTCATGGCCAGATGTAACGTCTGACAGGGCAGAGTGAGCAAAAAAGAGTCCTCACAGATATTTTTCCCTGCGCTAAAACCTAGATGGCAACATGTCCCTGTACTCAGAAATCATGCACGTTGCACATGGCAGGTATCGACAACTCACACCATGGACAAGTAATGCATATCTGGAGGCACAGTAGTGCACATACAACAAAATGTGATGATTAGTCAACTGTGTGGTGTACAAACAGTGAATGACATACAGCTAACACAAAGCTTTCGGTGTGCACTACAGTGACCATCTCCCATCTGACCCAGAGGTGACCAAGAACTCACTGCAGAGGACAACACCAGCAACCTGCACAGCCAGTCCCCCCCGGTACATGGACTCTCGGATGTTTACTCCCGGGATTCTCTGAACGATGAGCTCGATGCCGGTCCATCTGGTGTGCCAGGGCGCAACAGGTCCCAGGACCCCATCGACTCCCCCACCACATCTGCTGCACTAACAACGTCACTGCAGAGCCCTGCTGTTACGGGCCTGTGCGTCTACTGCCACCACTACCACCACTAGTGCTGCCTCAACACCCTCCCTGTCCCAGAGGATGACCACCCCACACCACCGACTGAGGAGGGCAGGGAGAGGATGCGGGTGCCTACAGTGGTGAGGCAACAGGTCCGTGGCAGCAGGGAAGGTGGGAAGGGCAGGGGCACCCACAGACAACAAGAGGCTGGGACCCCATCCCTAGACCACATCACCAGAGTCCTTGGGGCATATGAACAGGCCCAGGGACGAACGGGCCGGTTGGACGAACTATTCCGCCAGCTCATTCTGCTGATGAGGTCCATCGACACCCACATGGGACAAATTGTGGACCTCTTGGGCCAGCAAGTGGCGGTACTGAGGGACAGGCCTGCGCCACAACCAACACCTCCACCCCCATCTGGTGGTCTGCAGGATGACAGTTCACCATCCTCCCCTGCGGCCACAGAGAGGGGTGAGTCCTCAGACCCCACTGGCCCCACAGCAGGACCCCCCCCCTGCCAAGCGATGAAGGGGCCATCCAAAGAAAACCTTGGGAGTAACAGGAGGCAAAGCACCTGCCAATCGCCAGTCACAGAGACAGCCATGATGACAACCCTCTTCACCACTGCATTGACTTTATGGACTGTCCTTCCCCACACTGCCTTGTGAATGGCATCTGTCTGTTGGACTGGGTCACCACATCTATGTGGTGACTACTCGATTATCTCATGTACCATAACTGTCAACTCACTGCTGCACTAATCACCTCACTGCAAATGTTCAACCCCCTCACATGTCACCATTGCAAATAAACAACTCATTACACACATGTTGTAGTACCTGCTCCCTCTTTATTCCAGGATGTACAGTCTTCACCATGATTACAATGTACCAGGAGACTGAAGTGTATGTAGGCAAGGAGAGGTTGAAGGCACCTAGGAAAACACAACAGAACAACGTTCACTAGTCTGGGTGTAGCATCACAGACATCACACAACATTTCACAACAAGAGAATCCCACATGCACACATCACAATGGGCAACAAGTATCAATATACACATCCTGTATATTTTCTTAAATGAACTGGCCCCGAAACATTGTCAGCCACCACTGACTCTATAATCGGCTGCTGTCACAAATCTCACATACACCTTCACAACAACAGCAACATCATCAGACAATGGGGACATTGTACATTGTCACCCACCTTCAAGTGAAGTAGCGGGTGATGAGCTGTTGATGCAGGTCAACACCTTCCTCCTCTCCACTGTCCTCATCACTGGACACGGGTTAGTTTGCAGGCGGGGGCCTTGGGTCCTCATCATCATCCAGGATCAGGGGAATGGCTAGGTTGTGGAGCATGCAGCATGCCACTACAATCTGACACACCTTCCCGGGCGAGTACATCAGTGCACCTCCGGTCTTGTCCAGGCAGCGGAAACGTGACTTCAGCAGACCAAAAGTATGCTCCACCGCACAACGTGTCCTCCCATGGGCATCATTGTAGCGGACTTCAGCCGGGGTCCTGGGATTTCGCAGTGGGCTCAGCAACTAGGGACGGTTGGGATATGCAGAGTCACCTATGTGTGACAAACACAAACAAACATTGCTATGTTGCTGAGGCAGAGGGCAGCAGGTCACACACCCAGCACGCCATATGACTAGACATACTCACCCACAATCCATGCATACTCGGGAAGCAGATTAGCCATCAGCTGGGGTACAATGACTGTATGAGTCATGGGCTGAGCCTGGGAATTTGGCACACACGTGTGAGATGAACATATCTGCCAGGCACACCACTTGCACTTGTGGTAATGTTTACGATTCCTGTAGATGTGCTCACGTGCATGTGGTGACACAAACCCAACATGGGTTCAATCAATGGCACCAACAACATTGGGGATGTGTCCGAGGAGATAGAAATCTCCCTTCACAGCTGCCAATTCAGGCCCCCTGTGGAAATGGATATATCTGTCCTTGTAGATCATCATGGCGAACAGTACATCACACAGCACCATGCTGAACATAGGTTGTGACATCCCACCTGCGCTGGCCACTGTGTGCTGGAATGATCCAGTGGCAAAAAAATGCAGTGCCTCCATCACCTTATACGTTGGGGTGAAAGTTGTTGGATATGTTCTGCGAGGCTGCAGGTTGGGCTCCAACATATCACAAAGGGTTTTTAGGGTGGCTCTATTCAGACGGCATTTCCGGGTGATCGCTCATCCTCCATGTCTTCCAGCACTGTCAAGTGACAAAGCAGATTTGGTCTCCTCCTAGTTAAGATGAAAGTGGAGACATGTCAATGCAATATATCATGAGATGGGCAGAGCATCTCACGTTCTGGATGACACAACGCCAACAATGACTGTCATCAAAATTGAGTTACAGACCAGCATACATGCAGGGACACCTTCAGCTACACAGATGGCACACTTGTCAACTTACCCAAAGCAAGTACCTCAAACACCACCTCGGTCAATGTGAATGCACATAGGGATATGGCCACATTTACCATGGGCACGCCTGGGAGTATAGCATCCAGCATATGTGTAACAAATCAACCCCACTGTCTCATACCTAGCTGCTGTACCTGACACACCTTCATACATTATTTGAACCTGGCACACATCAACAACACAATGACCACAGTCTGAGCAGAAATGACGATTGTATTCATGATCAGACATAAGAGGACATGCAAAAAAGAACATCATTCATTGAGACAAACATTGCTGTGATTGTCACTGCACCTCAACACACTGACATGTGTACACATTGTAGAGTCCATAACAACACTGTCCTGTGTACAGGACCATCAATATCACAAGTGACATGTGAGGGAGTACACGCCAATCTACGAAATCACATACACAAACATGGCATGTGTAGTCACCAGTGGAGTGAATGGAACATTGGCATTGTGTGCACAATGATGTGCCATTGACAATGTGGCCACTGTGCACTGTTGATGTTTGCCAGATGACCACTGCAATTGTATGGCACACAAATCGCAGTAGCTACTGCCTCTCCCCAGCGGTGTGTCACCAGCAATCCCCATATACACAAGTGCGGTACTGGTAGCCATGGAGACATGCCCAAATGGCGGTTGGCATGCCCCGCCACCCAAATCGCGGTAGCTACCACCTGTCCCCAGCGGTGTGTCACCAGCAATCACCATATACACAAGTGTGGTAGTGATAGCCATGGAGACATACCCAAATGGAGGTTGGCATGCCCCACCACCCAAATCGCGGTGCCTCATATGAATGTATGGCACACAAATCGTGGTAGCTACCGCTTGGCCCCAGCAGTGTGTCACCAGCAATACCCATATACACAAGTGCGGTAGTGATAGCCATGGAGACATGCCCAAATGGCAGTTGGCATACGGCGCCATCCAAATCGCAGTAGCTACCGCCTGTCCCCAGCGGTGTGTCACCAGCAATCCCCATATACACAAGTGGGGTACTGATAGCCATGGAGACCTGCACAAATGGCAGTTGGCATGCCCCGCCACCCAAATCATGGTAGCTACCGCCTGTCCCCAGCAGTGTGTTACCAGCAATCCCCATATACACAAGTGAGGTAGTGATAGCCATAGAGACATGCCCAAATGGCGGTTGGCATAGCCCGCCACCCAAATCGCGGTGCCTCATGTGAATGTATGGCACACAAATCGCGGTAGATACCACCTGTCCCCAGAGGTGTGTCACCAGCAATCCCCATATACACAAGTGCGGTACTGATAGCCATGAAGACATATCCAAATGGCGGTTGGCATGCCCCGCCAACCAAATCGCGGTAGCTACCGCCTGTCCCCAGCGGTGTGTCACCAGCAATCCCCATATACACAAGTGCGATACTGATAGCCATGGAGACATGCCCAAATGGCAGTTGGCATGCCCATACACCCAAATCGTGGTGCCTCATGTGAATGTATGGCACACAAATCAGGGTAGCTACCGCCTGGCCCCAGCGGTGTGTCAGCGCCATGGAGCATGCCCTTACAGCCAATGGGAACCTTGATTGCTGTGGCATGATGCAATTTTGAAAATCGCGGGAGACGTGCTCCACCACCGCGGAGCCGGTCATTGGATGCAATTGAAAGATGCACCATCACGGTAGCGCCCGCCTGGCCCCTGCGGTGTGTCACCGCCATGGAGCATGCCCTTACAGCCATTGGGAACCTTGATTGCTGTGGCATGATGCAATTTTGAAAATCGCGGTAGGCGTGCTCCGCCACCGCAGAGCCAGTCATTGTATGCAATTGAAAAATGCACCATCGCGGTAGCACCCCCCTGGCCTCTGTGGTGTGTCACCACCATAAAGCATGCCCTTACAGCCAATGGGAACCTTAATTGCGGTAGCATGATGCAATTTTGAAAATCATGGTAGGCGTACTCTGCCACCGCGGAAGCGGTCATTGGATGCATTTGAAAAAGGCAGACCTGGAAAACCAATTGCTGCAGCTTGGCACCTTTGAAACAACCCCAGGGGGCTATATATGTGTGGGAGGTAGCCTCATATTTCCACTGCTCCCAGAGCCTGCTGCCAAAGACCCCTCACCTGCTGCTGCCTCCAGGGACTGCTGTCAGAGACCCCTCACATGCTGCTGCCTCCAGGGACTGCTGCCAGAGACCCCTCACCTGCTGCTGCCTCCAGGGATTGCTGCCAGAAACCCCTCACCTGCTGTTGCCTCCAGGGACTGCTGCAAGAGACCCCTCACCTGCTGCTGCCTCCAGGGACTGCTGCCAGAGACCCCTCACCTGCTGCTGCCCCCAGAGACAGCTGCAAGTGAACCCTCACCTGCTGCTGCTTCCAGGGACTGCTGCCAGAGAACCCTCACTACCCAATTCCGCCACTGTTGTCTCATGTCCACAGTGATGGCAAGGACTGAGACGATCCGTGCCAGTCCCTTCACAAGTGAGGGGCTGGAGGTCCTGGTGGACGAGGTGCTCACACAGTACCCAAGGCGATATGGTGCCCCAAATGTCGTGGTAAGTCCTCAACAGTGGGGATGGAGTGCAGGGGGGCACACATGTAGTTGGACTGATGCAGTATGTGCCTGAGAGTGTGGGGTTGTGTCATGCACTGCCTAACATGCTGTCTCCAGGGGTGTGTACCCTATGCCACAGGTTTCCCTGCCTGCCTGTGTTGTGTTGTTAGCCATACAGTGACGCAGCAAGTTGTTCATGCAGGAGTCAGGTCAGTGATTGCTTGGCTGAATGGCTGTGTATGCCCCTGTTGTCCATCTCAGTGTGAGTCCAGCTGGCCTGCACAATCCCCGCCCAAAAAGACAAGGACACATCACTTCACTTACAGAGTATTACATCAGTCTTTTCTCATTGCACTCCAGCCATGGACCATCTCAGCACTGTAGATTGCACACCACCGGCCTTGTGAACAGGCTTTAGGATCTGTGATATCATGTCCCTCAATGTGATATCCATGACACAGTTAGCTATTAACAGGACAGGGACATTGAGGGCTGCGCAGTCTTGGACACAGTGAGTCTACCCCCATACACATGTTGATATGTGATGTATGTCTTGCTCAACCTAAAAATGGACTGGAAATGTGGGCAGGCTACACAGGAGTTTCAGTGTTGGCATCTTGCATGTGTGTGAGATGTGCAGGGACTGTGTTCCCCCTCACACCTGGATGTATTTACATCAGCTTTCCCCCTGCCATGTACCATGTGAGATGAATTTTTGTCTCTGTTAGACATATCTGTGGATTTGGGAGGACTTTGTATCATGCTACTGTACTGAGAGATGTAGGTACATAACACTGTGTCACTGATCATTTCCCCCTCTTGTCTCCCATGCCTGCAGCTCAAGGTACACCAGCGTAAGGCCATGTGTAGGGCCATTGCGGCCAAAGTGCGGGCTCTAGATGTCTCAAACCGACGGCGCACCCACTGCCACAAGAGGTGGGACGACATCAGCCGGCTGGCAAAGAACGTGGCAGAAATTACCTTGGAGCTGCTTCCTCCCACTGGGCAGTTGGCACGGCGCAGCATGACACCACTCATGGGCCGCATCTTGGCCGTGACACAGCTTGAGCTGGATGCATGTTTGAAGGAGCATCAGCAGCAAGCTGGGAGTGGCTGCATGTGTACAGAGCTTGTGCCAGCGCTGGCCTATGTGATGTTGGTAGTGTGATGCAGTGGCTTGTAAGTGGCTGCTGGGTGCAGGTGTAATGCATTTGCCCTACCTGTACTTACTAAGGTAATTTGAGTACTGTGCATTTCCATTGCATTCTGAGTCGTGGTCTTCAGGTATCGTCTGCATTGGGGAAGTCTGGGGAATCCCATGGGAGGGAACGGCAGTGTGCCCGATCTGAGTGTGCCTTCATCAATGCGTCCATTGCCTGCACTCAGATTTGGAAGGCTTAGACATCTGACACCAATGTGCATCAGTCGTTGTGCCCCAAAGTACAACATGGTGGGTGGCATGGGCTCATGGCCATTGCGGAATGTCATGTTGTAGTCTGTGTTGTCCACTCCTGCTCCATTCAGATCTGTCAGTGGCAACAAGTAGTGTGCCCCCATCATGGGCCTAGGTGTGCTCAGATCTATTTGTGTGTCTGGTTGAACGGAGCCACTAGCAGAGTGTTGTGCTGTGTGGTCATCACATGGCTCACTTACGCCTGAATTTCCAGTTTCCACGCACTGTTTGAGTCAATATAGGGAGTTAGCACTATATGATTGCACAGGGTGGTGTGCAACATGTAGATTTAGTCATCTTTTGTGATGCTTTGCTTGCATATGATTGTTATATTGCTGCCACTGAACTGACCCTACATCTCTCTCTCTCTCATGCAGCATCTCCTGTGGTCACGGAGGGACAGGAGACAGACACCAGTGGGGGTTAACCTAGCACCACAGCTGCCCAGGAGCCCAGTGACACAGATGTCACCAGCGCCTCAGAAGGGGACAGGAGTCTGCTGGAGGAATACCAGCCTGAGACGCAAAGTTCCAAAGTTCCACATCATCTGATGCCAGCGGTGATGCATCCATGTTGGCGGGCACAGAGAACGGGGACTCTGCATCATCTTCCACCACACAGTGGCCAGTGCCCACCCTCCCAGCCACCTTCTCTGGTGCTGCCCGTGTTTGGCCCAGTACGAGGGGAAGAGTGTCCTTCACCCCGGGCACTGCTGCCCCTGTCCCTGTCCCCCCTGCTGTCATCAGTGCTGAGTCTGTGGACCTTTTGCGCCTGCTGTGTGTAGGCCAGACAGCTCTCCTCAATGCCTTCATTGACCACGACAAAAAATTGGCACAGGTGGTTGCTTTCATGGAGGGCATACATTCAGACATGGGTGGGCTGCACCGGACTGTCCAGTCTTTGTCCTCCACAGTGACGGCAGCCCTTCAACAGGCACATGCTCACAGTCCAGCTCCGGTCCCTTTGTCCACCCCCCTGGAATTGGCCACGTCTGACGATAGTGACCACGCTCTACAGACCTCAAAGTCACGATACAGCACACAAAGCACACAGCATCAACAACTCAAGCGGTCCCGGGTGCACACACCATCCCGATAGAAGACCAAAGCCACCCCAGAGTGCAAAGACAAAAGCCCGTCAGGCGACACCAGGGGCCAAAATCCAAAGAAGCAGGCTTCAGGCTCAAATGCCTCAGAGGCATCCCCAGCCAAGGACTCTCCTGACCCTAAAGCATCTCGCAAAGAGAAGCATACAGTTTCTGTGCCCACCAAGAAGGTGGTGCATGCCAAGGGTACACCTAGGAAGGGCTCCAAAGCAGATTCACCCACCACCTCAACTCCCATTCCAAGCCCACTGAAGCAGGGGAAGGAGGGCACTAAAGGGGTAACATCTAGTAAACAGGGGATGGAGGGGCAAAGGCTTAGCCAGGCAAAGCATTCCGCTGGATCCAGCACATCCCCAGAGGGAGTGCCAGTGTCTGCACCTGATGCAGCTTTGATGGTGAGTGTGCCTGTTGTGTCCACACCACTTCTAATTGATCCCAAGGCAGGGAAGCCAGTTAGGATCCCCAAGAAGTGGAAAGGCACCCCTCCACAATCTCCCAGCCACACTGTGTCTCACGTCTGCATGACTCCGTCTCCATGTGCCACTACACATGGTCAAAGCAGCCCTCCAGCTTGCCAAGCCACTGATAGCTCTACCTCAGCTGGGCCGCTCTCTCCCCGGTCAAGTGCTCCGAAAGTCACCGACACACAGCCAGCTCCCAGTCCACCTGACAGCCAAGTCTGAGTGGTAGTCACCCTCACACACCTGTCTCTCACACAGGTGGCCTGTACTGCACATTGTTACCCTCTGACTGTGTTGCTGACCATGGAAAGGTACAGTCGCACACATTTCCTGTGAAGCTTCTCATGGACATACTCTGCACTTTGTTTTGGCCACTGGCCTTGTTGCTCTTTGCTGTGTTCAACTATTTCCTGTGCAGGTTCTCATGGACATACTCTGCACTTCGTTGTGGCCACTGGCCTTGTTGCACTTTGCTGTGTTCAACTATTCCCTGTGCAGGTTCTCATGGACATACTCTGCACCCTGGACTGGCCACTGGCCTTGTTGGTTTGCACCGTGCCTGTGCAGCTTCTCATGGACATACTCTGCACTTTGCCCTGCCCACTGGCCTTGTCATTCACTGCTGTGTGCCTTTTGCCTGTGCAGGTTCTCATGGACATACTCTGCACCCTGAACTGGCCACTGGCCTTGCTGTTTTGCCCTTGCCTGTGCAGCTTCTCATGGACATTCTCTGCACCCTGACTGGCCACTGGCCTTGCTGTTTTGCCCTTGCCTGTGCAGCTTCTCATTGACGTACTCTGCACTTCCTTTATGTGTGCCCAGTAGTGTATGTGTGTGGTCCTCTTGTGATGGCCAGTCATCCTAGTCCCATGGCTTACTTACAATGTGTGCTCTTGGGTGGTCAAGAAGTGTGCAGTGTGAAGGGGGTGACTTTGTTGTGAGTGTTGATGTGTGCCCCTGCATTGTCAACTACACACATGTGTCACCCAGGAGTTGGTTGCCTGTTGTTTCGATTGTTCAGCCCTGTGGATGTGGTTGTATGAACATGTGTGAGTTGTATGTTGTGCACTGTGCAGTGTGTTGGTGTGTACTTGCAGTTCTGGCTGACTCCTACTTGTTGTTTTATCACTTGTGAGTATGCAGAGTGTGTGACTGGCACGTCAGTGTTGTGTTTTGTTGATAATGCATGTGTCTTGATACTGTTTGTGCAGACTGTGCAGACCTGCTGCTCCACACTGCCATTGTGGTTGTGTGTTCTCATGCATTGCTGTCACATGGTGCCTTTTTGCCTCCAGTATGGCATGTTGTGTGTGGTGTCATACCATCCCTTATCTGTGCTTCAGATGCCTACCCATTGTGAGTCTGCACTCCCTCTATTTGTGTATGGTACACTCCTGCCATGTCCCCTACTGACATGCAGAATACTTCACTTTGATGTCAGCTGTCCCCTTGGTTTACATGTGTGTGTGCCTCCCCATCACTTCATTTGTGACACTGTGCTTTGTGGTGCAGTTCTTTGGCCAGGAGCAATGTGTCACTCATGACATTTCCCCAATAGGTTATATGTGATGTTCTTATGCTGCTTGGCAGTCATGGTTGCTCATATGCACTTCAACTGTGTGTGCTTCCCAGTCCTCTGGTCAAGTTGTTTCCACCTTTATGTCCCAGACTTGTGCATCTGTTGGTGTTGTGTTGGATGTATGTGTGTTATCTGTGGTACTGCTTCACTTCCTGAGTGTTGCTGTTGTCTTTGCTGTGCTGATTGGTGTTGTGTGGGTTAATGTTATGTCACTCATATCTGTGTTGGGCTGGTATGCTTGGTGTGCACACACTGCTTGTTGTGCATGCAGTGCTGTGGTTGTATGTTGCCTGTTGTGCATCCCCTGATGTCCTGCTGTGTTTGCTATGTGATTTGTTGCCTGTGCATCTGTTGTTTATTTGATGTGGCTGTGTTTTTTCTTGTTGGTGCACTTCTTGTCTGTATTGTGGTATGTTGTCTTTGCATTGTTCCAGACTGATGAGGTTGTGCACTGCTGTTGTGCCTGTGCTCCCATTTCCTTTCCACAGTTTAGATGCACGGGGCATGTGTGGTCTTGTTGTGGGTGTGGGTGTGTTTCTGTTGGGTTATGTGTTTGTCTTTTGTTTTTGTGCAGACATTTGTTCTGGCATCCCTGTGTGTGTATGATGTTTGTGGCTACCCCCACGGTGTGTAATTGTTTGTCTGCGTATTGACTGGCAAATATTGACACCCTTCAGTGTGTTTGACACTGTATGCTGCTGATGTGGGGGGGGGTATGTGTGTAGATTCCTACTAGTGTTTGACAGTCATGGAGTGTGTCAATGAGCCCTGTGTGTTGTGCTGCTGGCGTACTCCTGTGAAGTAGTTGCATACATATGTGCAGCTATTCACAGTTTGACTTCAGGGCCTTCCTTTCATCCTTGCGCCTATACATGGGTTGCCTAGCTGTCTCCCTGGGTTGTTGTACTGAGCTGTCTGTGGTTTGACTTCACTCACTGTGCCAGCCATGTGTGTTTTGATGTGCTGAGGGTGTTGTTCTATGTTCCTTGTCTTGCATGTGATGTACACATGCTTGCTGGTTGTCTCCATGGCCTTCCATATGTGTGCACCCCACTTTGGCTTTCCTATTTGTTGTGCTCCATTGCTGGTGGCATGTGGTGTGTGTATGTGTCTGTGTGTCAGTATGGGGTATGTCTGTGTGACTTGGCAGGCTGTGTGTCCAGTAGGATGTTTGTTCCTTGTATGTGTGTGTGTTCATTTAGTGCTTGTACTCATTTTTATTACCATGTGTGTAGTGTTGTTGTGGTGTGTGTGTTTCCCTGGCCCTGTGCTTATATGCTGTGTGTTCCTCTGCAGCCACTCCTGCTGTGGCTATCTCCCTGGTTGTTTGGTGTGTGGTGCAGGGTGTGGCTTCACCTGGCTTGTTGTTGTGCATGGGGGTGCACAAGAGGGGCACATGGCATGTGCCTTCAAGGGGGGACTAGTGTGTGGAGGGTGGAGGTGTGGCCCTGTGTTCTTTGTGCCCTGCCCAAGCCGGGTGCTGGCCCTGCCTTCTGCATTGTGCGCATGTATTCCCTTGTCTTCACCACTGCGGTGATGTGACCAGGACATTACTGCATGATCGCGGAAAATGTGTGTCCTGGATGCAGAGAGGTGACTTGGTGGCAGGTGGGTCATGTGTGGGTACACTTGTGGATGTGTTCCTGTCCCCACCAGGGTGTCTGATGTGAACCCTGTATCAGCCCATGAGTTGTGTGTTGTGTTATTGCGTACCTGCGGCAGCATCCACGGTGGTCCATGGGTTGCTGGTGATGTATCAGGTACAGCACCGAAAAAACGTGTAGAGCTGGGCCCATTGCGGTCTTGTCCGGGTGGTGTGGACTGGGACTCTGGTTTCACGCTCCGCTGTCGAGTTTCCGCTGTCTCTGTTTGAGTGGTTTCTCCGCTGCGGTACGACTGCTTGTTTGGGGCATCCTAATTTGTGGACCGGGGTGGACGTAATTCCGCACGGCGGTGAGTCTCCATTGGCTCACACCGACGCGGTGGCGGGCGCACTTTGATGGTGGTTCGCGTCGCATTGCAGCGGATGTGAAATGGGCTATGTTTGGCCATACTAATATGGCGGGCGTGAGGTCTGCTGCTCGCGGGTGGTAAAATGCATTTTTCCGCACCGCCAGTGCCACCGTGGTGCCACCGCCCGCCATCCTAATAGGCCCCTAAGTGTTTGGGTTTGTGTTAATGATCCTGGCTATTCAGATAATGTATTGAGATTTTCTTTCAATATGCTGGTATTATACAGGTGAGTGTGGTTTGTACTGTCTTCACTAGCTTGACAAACAGTTGTTCCATACTCAACAATCATTTTGTCACTTTGCCAACAAACAAGAAAACAATGTTCCATTAAGGCCACCTCTAAATTTTACACTGCTTTGCTTCACCATTAGCAGTGAGCAGTGTGAAACATGAGGTTTCTTTCAATTTATTATAATGGCAGTGTATGTGCCTCACAAAACCAACAAGATATCAAGATAATGAAAATCTTTCCTACTACTAAACACCATTAAAGAATGTATTTTTTTCAAAGAGCATTAGAAATAAGTGTTTGGGATTGGTTAAACAATTCTGGGTATGTAGCACCTGTATAGAGAGTATTGTTGGTCTGCAGATGTTCTGCCAAGGCCCTGACTATCCTGGTTCTCTCTTTTTAGATCTGACTATAGACAGCTTTAGCTTTGTGAAACACGTCATATCATCAGTTCTTCCAAATTGTATATGAGGAGAGTGATTTTTGGGTTAACACAATTCAGCCGCATATATTTTCCATTGTTTGTCATTGACTGGATGGACTGTGCATCAGAGCTATGGCATTTTGTGCATATTGATATTATCCAATTTGTGTTCTTCTTATGTTTTGGCAGTGGGGTATTAGGAAGTGCTTTTGTTAGGCTGCAACTGCAGCATAACATATAGATTGTAACCCTGTGTTCTTTAGTGTTTTTACTGTGCTGACATGAAAAGGGTTTAATTGCGGATTTAAGACTTTGGACTTGATTTAGATCTTGGCAGATGGTTTACTCCGTCACAAAAGTGATGGATATCCTGTCCGCTGAAATATAAATCCCATTATATCCCATGGGATTTATATTTCGGCTGGCGGGATCTCCTTCACCGTTGTGATGGAGTAACCCATCCACCAAGATCTAAATGAGGCCATTTTTTATTGTAGTACTTAATGTTGTTCGGCTCTATTGGTCAGTCATAAATAAACATTCCTATGTATATGTTTCACTTTGCTGTCATGATAACATGTGTTTGGATTTAGAGTCTTTTTGTTCACAGTGAAAGCCTTGCACCCAAATTGGTGGCTGGCTTTCTTAAAGATACAACGTTATTGCACTTTTGAAAAAAGACCTGTATTTGAAAAATATACTAATATAAATTCACTGTATTTTCACATTTTGTCTTTAATACAACTCATATTTTATCATTATCATGTCCTTCAATGTCTATAATGAAGAAGCATTTTACAATAAAATCAAACTAAAATCCTATTTTTAACACTTTTAACCCCTTCGCTGCCAGGCCTTTTCCCCTCCTGTGCCACACCCTTTTTTGGCTATTTGGGGTAGTGCACGCTGAGGCCCCTGTAACTTTTTGACCACATAAGGTATCCACGCCAAATTTGCGTCCTTTTCTTCCAACATCATGGGGATTCTGAAGGTACTCAGGGTTTGTGGATTCCCCTGGAGGGGTCACAGAAATTAGCCAAAATACAGCAAAATTTAGTTTTTTTTGGGAAAATGGGAAAAACGGGCTGCAAATGAAAGCTTCTGGGTTTTTCCCTGCAAGTGTTATCAAAAAAGGGTTTGTGGGGATGAAATCACCATTTTCCCAGCTTTTAGGGGATACCAGACTTTTGTCAGAAACCCAACATTTTTTACACAGTTTTGGCATTTTTCTGGGACATAGCCTATTTTTGCTATTTTTTGTGCTTTCGACCTCCTTCCAGGTAATGGTAGAAATGGGTACAAAAGCAATAATGGATCCTGGAAATCTATACATTTTAGAGAAGTAGACAAAATTCTGAATTCAGTAAGGGGTCATTTGTGTAGATCCATCAAGGTTTCTTTATAGAAACTAACAGTTAAATATAGGATAAATTGAAAATTTGTTGAAAAAAGCGCCTTTGTGTCAATGTTTTCACCTGTAACTTCTTGTAATTATGACAGCTCTTTGAAAGCAATGTACCGTTACATCCGCTGGACATTACTGGTTGTGGGGATATATAGGACTTGTAGGTTCACCAAGAACCCGACAAACCCAGAGCCAAAAACTGAGCAGCAACTTGCAATGGTTTTTTATTATGTACCGGGTATATAGTAATTATTCTGTAAAAATGTGTACATGGAAAAATCGGTATGAAAGACACCTATGTATTTATGAAATCAGAACAAAATATAGAGTTTAGAAACAGTAGATATTTGCACATTTCCGAATTTGGGAAAACTCATACTAGCATGAGAATTATCAGTCATTTTTTAGAATGACTTCTTTTTTACACAATGTCTTTCATTTGGAAGGCAGAAATGCATCGAAAGTCAATAGGTAATAACAGTTCCTTTACAAATCTGAATTACCCTAAGTCTCCCGATAAAAATGGTACCTCACTTGTAGGGGTAGGCATAGTGCCCACGACAGGAAATGGCTCAAAACCCAACATGAACACACCACATTTTCACAATGCAAAATTACCCTTTTTTAGCAAAGTGCCTAGCTGTAGTTTTTTAACCCTAGCTCTGCCGGCACCTAGGGAAACCTAGCAAACCTATACATTTTTGAAAACTAGACACCCAGGGGAATCCAGGATGGGGTGACTTGACTGCCTCCCACCAGGTTCTGTTACCTAGAATACCTTGCAAACCTAAAGAATTGCCTAAAAAAAAACTTTTTCCCCATATTTCTCTGGTAGAAAGTTCTGGAATCTGCATGGATCCACAAATTTCCACCCACCCCGCGTTCCCAAAGTCTTCCGAGAAAAATGGTACCTCACTTGTGTGGGTCAGCCTAGTGCCCGCGACAGGAAACGGCGCAAAACGCAACAAGGACACACCTCAATTTCGCTGTGAAAAATTACCCTTTTTGGCAAAGTGCCTAGCTGTAGTTTTTTAACCCTAGCTCTGCCAGCACCTAGGGAAACCTAGCAAACCTATACATTTTTGAAAACTAGACACCCAGGGGAATCCAGGATGGGGTGACTTGACTGCCTCCCACCAGGTTCTGTTACCCAGAATCCCTTGCAAACCTAAAAAATTGCCAAAAAAACGCATTTTCTCCACATTTCTCTGGTGGAAAGTTCTGGAATCTGCGTGGATCCACAAATTTCCACCCACCCCGCGTTCCCCAAAGTCTTCCGAGAAAAATGGTACCTCACTTGTGTGGGTCAGCCTAGTGCCCGCGACAGGAAACGGTGCAAAACATAACGTGGACACACCTCAATTTTGTAGCGAAAAATGACCCTTTTTAGGCAAAGTACCTAGCTGTAGTTTTTGAACCATAGCTCTGCCAGCACCTAGGGAAACCTAGCAAACCTATACATTTTTGAAAACTAGACACCCAGGGGAATCCAGGATGGGGTGACTTGACTGCCTCCCACCAGGTTCTGTTACCTAGAATCCCTTGCAAACCTAAAAAATTGCCAAAAAAAAGACTTTTTCCCCACATTTCTCTGGTGGAAAGTTCTGGAATCTGCGTGGATCCACAAATTTCCACCCACTCCGCATTCCCCAAAGTCTTCCGAGAAAAATGGTACCTCACTTGTGTGGGTCGGCCTAGTGCCCGCGACAGAAAACGGCGCAAAACGTAACTTGGACACACCTCAATTTCACAGCGAAAAATCACCCTTTTTTGGCAAAGTGCCTAGCTGTAGTTTTTGAACCATAGCTCTGCCGTCACCTAGGGAAACCTAGCAAACCTATACATTTTTGAAAACTAGACACCCAGGGGAATCCAGGATGGGGTGACTTGACTGCCTCCCACCAGGTTCTGTTACCCAGAATCCCTTGTAAACCTAAAAAAATGCCCAAAAAAACACATTTTCTCCACATTTCTCTGGTGGAAAGTTCTGGAATCTGTGTGGATCCACAAATTTCCACCCACCCCGCGTTCCCCAAAGTCTTCCGAGAAAAATGGTACCTCACTTGTGTGAGTCGGCCTAGTGCCCGCGACAGGAAACGGCGCAAAACGCAACGTGGAAACACCTCAATTTCGCTGTGAAAAATGACCCTTTTTTGGCAAAGTGCCTAGCTGTAGTTTTTGAACCATAGCTCTGCCGGCACCTAGGGAAACCTAGCAAACCTATACATTTTTTAAAACTAGACACCCAGGGAAATCCAGGATGGGGTGACTTGACTGCCTCCCACCAGATTCTGCTACCCAGAATCCCTTGCAAACCTAAAAAATTGCCAAAAAAAAACAAATTTTCCACACATTTCTGTGGTGGAAAGTTCTAGAATCTGCGTGGATCCACAAATTTCCACCCACCCCGTATTCCCCAAAGTCTTCTGATAAAAATGGTACCTCACTTGTGTGGGTCGGCCTAGTGCCCGTGACAGGAAACGGCGCAAAATGCATCGTGGACACACCTCAATTTCGCAGTGAAAAATGAACCTTTTTTGGCAAAGTGCCTAGCTGTAGTTTTTGAACCCTAGCTCTGCCGGCACCTAGGGAAACCTACCAAACCCACACATTTCTGAAAACTAGACACCGGGGGATTCCATGGAGGTATGGCTTGCGTGGATCCCCCAACGTTTCCTTACCCAGAATGCCCTGCAAACCTCAAATTTAGCCAAAAAATTCACCTTTTTCACACATTTTTGTGTGGGAAAGTTGTGGCATCAGCGGGCTGACACAAATTTCCTACCACCCAGCGTTCCCCCGGGTCTCCCGATAAAAACGGTGCCTCACTCGTGTGGGAGGCCCAAGTACCCGCGACAGGCAAGGGCCCAAAACATATTGAGGCGACATGAAAATTGCCTACATCAAAACGACCTGGTTTTGCAAGGGGGGTCACCTGGGTTTTTGGCCCGGTGCTCTGCGGCCACCTAGGGGAACCTACCAAACCCACACATTTCTGAAAACTAGACACCCGGGGGATTCCAGGGAGGTATGGCTTGCGTGGATGCCCCAAAGTTTCCTTACCCAGAATGCCCTGCAAACCTCAAATTTAGGCCAAAAATTCACCTTTGTCACACATTTTTGTGTGGGAAAGTTGTGGCATCAGCGGGCTGACACAAATTTCCTACCACCCAGCGTTCCCCCGGGCCGCCCGATAAAAACGTCCGCCAAGCCCGGGGCCAAAAACTCATAGGACCCCCTTTGCAAAACCAGGTTGTTTTGTGATAGGTAATTTTGATGTCTCCTCAATAGGTTTTGGGCCCTTGCCTGATGCAGGCACTAGGCCTACCCCTGCAAGTGAGGTACCATTTTTCTCTGAAGACTTTGGGGAACGCAGGGTGGGTGGAATTTTGTGGACCCACGCAGATTCCAGCACTTTCCACCACAGAAATGTGAGGAAAATGTGTTATTTTGGACACATTTTTAGGTTTGCAATGGATTCTGGGTGAGAGCCAGTGAAGTCACCCCATCCAGGATTCCCCTCGGTGTCTAGTTTTAAAGAATGTACAGGTTTTCTAGGTTTGCCTACATGCCAACTGCGCTAGGGCCCAAAATCCACAGGTATGCACATTGCTAAAAAAAATCCGGAGCCCAGTGGCCTTTCTGCCGCCCTGGGGGGGAATCGGGGAAGGGGGTTTCATCCTGAAATGCCCCTAAAGGGGCAGAAAGACTCTGGCTATTTTTTGTGGGGGTGGGGGCACTGGTATGACCATTTTGGGCAGCCCCCACCCCCACGCATAAAAAAAGCCTGCGTACTCGCTGGCGCCTAGTGGGCTTTCTGCCCCCCCAGGGGGCAGATCAGGGGCCACTGCCACCATCTGCCCTCCCGGGGGGGCAGAAAGACTGGAATTTCTCTGGGGGTGGGGTGGGGTATTGTCATGCCCATTTTGGGAAGCCCCTACCCCATCACTAATAAAACAAAAAAATCCATGGTTTCTAGTGGGCATTCTGCGCCCCCAGGGGGGGCCAGAATGGGGGCTACAGCTCCCATCTGCCTCCTGGGGGGCAGAAAGACTGTCGTTTTTGTGGGGGGGAGGGTGGGGGCATTGGCGTGCCTGTTTCGGGCAGCCCGCACCCTAAAAACAATTGCGCAAAAAAAATCCCTGGTGTTTAGTGGGCTTTCTGCCCCCCCCCCGGAGGGGCAGATTAGGGGCCAGTGCCCCATCTGCCCCCGGGGGAGGCAGATAGACTGTAATCATTTTTTTTTTTACAATTCCCTGGTGTCTAGTGGTCTTTTTCCCCCCCGGGGGGCGGGGGCAGATTGGGGGCCACTGCCCCATCTGCCCCCCAGTGGGGGCAGAAAGGCTGTAATGGTGGCGGGTGGGTGAGGGCATTGGTGTGCCCGTTTCGGGCAGCCCCCCCCCTAACAAAAAACTGAAAACAAATCCCTGGTGTATAGTGGGCTTTCTGCCCCCCCGAATGGGCAGATTAGGGGCCAATGCCCCATCTGCCCCCCGGGGGGGGCAGAAAGACTGTGATTATTGGGAAAATTATCTGGTGTCTAGTGGGCTTTTTGCCCCCCCCAGGGGGGGCAGATTGGGGGCTACTGCCCCCATCTGCCCCCCAGGGGGGGCAAAAAGACTAAATAATGGTCACTGTGGAGGGGTACCATTGGAAAGGGGTCCAACGATACCTCTCCCGTCTTTCTACGTGCTCAGGGGGCTGAGATAGCCCCCTGAGCACGTACAAAGTGAAACCTGAAAGGAGCCTCTTGGCTCATTTCAGTTTCACTTTCACTGTAATGACGTCAGCGCGACGTGCGCGCCGATCGGCATTTCAGTGAAAGGGGTGTGGGGGTGGGCCTCGGGAGCTGGGGAAGCTCTTTCCCAGATCCCGAGGCTATGTGCAGTAAAAGGGAATCCCTCTGGTGCCCGCACCAGAGGGATTCCCCAGGGAATGCCTCATGACAAGCTGGACTCGTCATGGGCACAGCGCGACCGTGCTCCATGACGAGTCCAGCTCGTCATGGGCACACAAGAGGTTAACAACCACTCTTTCTAGCACATTCACAGTAAACAAATTAAATCACACGTCAATCAACTTGAACACTAACATTTCAGACAAACTTTAAGAATAACAAAAGTGTAGAAAAAACTGCTAACATGTTGATAGTAATGCAAACACTATTCCATTACTATTTCTACTTTGCTACTTGTTTATTAGTGCACAAGGTCCTCAAGTTAGATAAAAGGCCAAAAGCATACTTTTTTTCATCAAGGGCATTCCCTCTTGCACAGGAAAGAAAACAGGATGTTAAAAATTAATGCTGTGTTTTGCTATTTTATATATAACTAGTTCTTTGCAGCATTTTCAAAACTACTTTCTGTTAAATCTATGGAATTTTGTCATCTGAAGACTTTCAAAGACTGGGAAAAGTAGCAAATTTAGCAGTTGTATGACATAACCAAATGAAAAAACAGAGATGTGTAATGCAGTGTCTGCCACAAAAAACCTAAACAATATTGAAATTCGGTAACTACTGAACCTTATATCCAACCCTAGCCATGTGTTGCACATGGCCCGATGAACAATATCACAGATGGCATCATAAATGAATAATTGTTGACATCACTTACTCCATTACCAATGACTTAATGTATGATCATATTGGTAGGCCTGGGCAGAACTCACATAGTTTTACTCCGTGGAATTACGCAGAGTTACAAAAAACTGCCAAAATTTCGGCAGAATTCCGTGAACAGGCAAAAATAGGCACGTTGGGTTGCTTGCACTGTGATTTTGCACCATGAGCTCATTCGGCACTGAAAAATGAGCACGAATTACAACAAACAGCGTACCAGAGAGAGCAGCTTCTCATGTTGATTTTGGAGCCCCACAAGTAGGTTCTCTACTAGAGCAGGTGCTTGCCTGCAATGGAGAAATCTCTCTGGGTGCACTCCTAGTGAGCAAAAATCATGCATGAGGATGCCAAATTGCTCGCGTGAAATAACTGCACAGCGTGATGGTTGGCTGAATTTGTCCCAAACTCCGTGTTACAAGCATAACACGGAGTGGCCAAATTTCTGCAAGTTCTGCCAGCGGAGTGTAATATATTGCCCAACCCTACTTATTGGTCATCTATCACTTGATCATTGACATCATGAAAAATATTGACAACATTACATCTGCAAAGTTCATTAGGAGCAACATTTGGCTGTGGTCCTCAGCTCACCACCAATTCATCAGAGCACAAAAGACCTTGTTTTGTGAGTATGCCTGGCACCCTACCCCATGCCCACATATCGATTGCACCCAGATTATGGCTGTGAATATGGTCTTTAGCCACGTCAATCTGCCCACCCAGCAGAACCCGCTGCATAGGTGTAACTTTCAGCTATGGCATGCCATAAAGTCAGCAGTCATGCCCCAATACACACTGATACTGCTGTGACTGAACAGAGAACTGGCATGAATAGGCATTGACATGGTACATGGTCTTTCTCCTCACCCAAACCCCAGTTCTCTCTCCCCAGGTGATGGAGCCTTTTACACACTGCCCTTGTGCACAGGCCATGACCTTTTATAATCCAATCTGTGTAATCATCATTTATGCATTAATTATGTAATTTATGTGATCATCTGTGATGTTATATGTGACCTCATGACCAGTGAAATACAGAGGTTGAAGTGAAATACCTTGACTGGCAAATTTCACTGGATTGTACGATTGATGTTGTGAATACTGTGTAATGACAACCCTATGTTGATATGGGTATGTTAATTAGCTGCTTTAAATGCACATTAAACTTAACATTATCTAAAGTTACCAGTGAACTGCAAAGGTTTTTCAGATTATATACTCCCATTCCTATAACCCCCAGTACACAGCCTTCAGTGGTGCTCGATGAGTGTTGGGGGAGGGACTTATCTTCTGAACACAGCTGGGCCCAGTCTCCTTTCCCAAAGAGCACAGGCCACTGTGCAGAACATTTGCCCATGTTCAGCAGTCAGTGGGTACAGACCAGACTCTAGAGCACTCAACTGTTTCAGTTGTTCAGCAGGCATTTGGTGGAGAGTGTGGACTTTGTCAATGACCCATCACAGTTCACTTTGTGCCAATAGCAGAACACTTAGTACTCAGGCTGTAGCTGAGCAGCAGCACTGCAAGCGTGGTATGACCACACCCTCTACCTGCTCCAGGGGTCCCCAAACTCACTACACACTGCTTTTGATTGTGCCTGTGTGCACACGATTACTCCCTTTACCATCGTCCCCTCGCTCCAAGGCAGACTCCCTTGTACACAGCCATTGACCATGCTCACAACACATTTGAGAGACAGAGATGGCTCCTTTCCTGACTCCAGTTGCCTCAGAGAGAAGAGGGAGTTAGAGATTCTCCCCCAGACACCCACTCTTCTGCATCAAGAGACCCTTCTGTATCCCCTTTTTTCTTTTAGAAAATTAGCAGTGTAGGAACCAGATGTACTAAGTATCAATTTACAAAAAGCATTTGCAAAATGCGCAACAACTTTTTGCCAAAAGATTCAGATTTTACAAACCAACGTGTGTACTAATAGGTCTGTTCACAAAATAAGGACTCACAGTGAGTAACAGATTTCCCTGTCTAATAAGTATTCATCAGATAGATGTGGGCACGGTGTACCCTGTACTTATGACACCCCAAAATTACCTGAATCAGAATGTGCACATTTGATGAATCTCAATTTCATAATGCAATGTGTCCCTGAGTTAAGGCTCATTCCAACACATAAAAAATCATTCAATTTAAAAAAAAGTCCCACTCAGTAACTGAGTACTAGATCAGTAGAAATGGTTATGTTTTTTTTACATAATTCAAAAGTAAGGCGATACAGAGTCAATCCCATTAAAGCTCTCAGTAAATAGGGCAATACGGAGAAGTGCAATATCAAAAATTAATCTATGCCCCAAGTGGGTGGCAAAATCAAGAGAGAACGAGCAACATCTCTAGCAGTATCTAAGGGGCCTATTACGATGGCGGGCGGATTTGTCCATGGTGCCTGCCACCTTGTGCATGCAAATGCAGGGGGGTACCATAGGTGTCCCCCATGTGCACCGCACTCCCCCCGAACACCCTGGGGGCCCGCAACGGGCCCCCAAAGAAAAAACAGCATGCCTTTCCATGGCGGAGTCTCTGCCATGGAATAGCAATTCACCGCCATGATGATAATATGGGCTTTTCCACCTGGTAGGCAATTGGGCGGATTGCCTACCGGCAGAAAACCGGCGGACAGTGTTCCTGTCCGCCGGGGTCTCCCCCGCCATCGTAATGTTCCAGGGGGGAAAAGTAATGTCATGTGGGTGGAAGATTTTGGCGGGCGGATCGCCACCGCCATACAGGCGGTGGCGATCCGCCGGCTATCATAATGACCCCGTAAGTCTCAAGGAAAGTCTTTTGTCTCCCCCTGAAATTCAAGGGTTTACATACATTATTTTTGCACATTAAATTAACAGAACTGCAGAATCACTGTGGTTTAATGGAAACAACTGCATTCTCAGCAAAGCAGAGCACTATTTTATTCAATGCCATATTGCTTTTAACACATAAGCACAATTCAACCACATGAATAATTATTCTGTCCACTCTAATGCCATTCAGAGACGGTGGAACAAAGATAATACATGAACAACAGCAAGCTATTACGAATGATTAGGTTACAGTGAACTAGTTGAAGGACCTTGGAAACAGATACCGTTTGGTGACTGATGAAGATTCATAAAGAATAGCATGAACAATAACCATGGAAATAGACAAAAACAAATATGCTTTTCTGTGTGCTGCAGAAATAACAAGCAGTGTAACGTGGAGAGCGAAGGACGGAGGAGGCATCCATTATGAAAAATGTATCTGGTAAACCCACATTGAGGCCTAGTTAACATGTATCAGAAAAACACATATCCATATATCTTAGGAAACTCATTTAAAAGACAATAGCACTATAGCAATTTGTACATGTGTAATCAAGTGCAAACTACATTTTGCACATTGTTACTATTGCACAAAAACTTAAATGCACAAAAATCTTTAACACAGGTCGTAATTTGTGACCCAATATGATTGGCAATAACCACTGGCATAGTGGCCTGTATGGGTCAGAAATATGTGCTTTCTTTTTTAAAAAAAGGAAAACATGTAAAGCAGCCTGATTTCCTCAAAGAGAATGGTCTGCTTTTTCTGAAAGTTTCATTGAGACTTGCAGCTCAATTCCCAAAATGTAAGGGACCCTTTCTCTTTTGTGAAGAAACTTCCCGCAAACTTGGGGTTGGTAACTTTTCAATGCTTTGCGACTAAAAATGAATGCAACAAACCACTGGTACATCAATGTATGATTCGCAATTTGGAAGGGGCACCCGCAACTTGTCCATTTCCAATTCTATTTCAAAATCCATTTCCCAACCCATTTATGTTATGTTATGTTATAGTGTTTTATAAAGCGCGCGATTACCAAGTAGGTGTCCTGGCGCTGTCCACAATTCCTAGATTCTTAAGCTGACGTAGCTACTGAAACAACCAGGTTTTTAGAGCTTTCCTAAAATGAAGTAAATTCTCCATATGTCTCAAGTGGAGAGGTAGTTTATTCCAGAGCTTGGCAGCCCCATAAGAGAAACTACGTCCTCCCCAACGGACTTTTTTTATGGCTGGAATCGTGACAAGCCCGGCCTCCGCTGAACGAAGATGCAGGGCAGGGACATACCTAGTGAGATGCTTAGTCAGGTAATCTGCGCCTTCTCCCTTCAAGGCCTTAAACACCAAGCACAAGGATTTGAACTGAACTCTCTTATGGATAGGCAACCAATGCAAGTCACGGATGGCCTTGGATATCGGGGAGAACTTTGGAATACCCGTAAGTAATCTAGCAGCCGCATTCTGCAATAACTGCAGTCTGTGCAACAGATTTTCCTGTATATTCAGATACAGACTGTTGCAATAGTCGAGTCTGGAGGTCACAAGAGCGGTGACCACCGTTTGTCGACTATCCGGAGGAAGCAAAAACAGGATCTTTTTTAACATTCTTAAAATAAAGCCTGTTTTGGAGGCTACTGCCTTAACCTGTAGTGTCATGGTGAGTTTGTCATCCAGCACCATCCCGAGGTTTTTCTCCTATTATTTTACTCTGGAACGCCCCCTTTGCATCTCATTAGAGATGCAAGGGGAAGCGAAGAGTAAAAGGGTGCTAACATGCACATTTTGATAGGGTGCTAGATTTATCTCTGCTTTTTTGGATTTTAAAGCCAAAAAAGCAGAGATAAAGCCCTTGTTGATATGCCCCTATATGATTTAGCAGGAAAATAACAACTTTCAATAAGTGACATTTTCAAAAAATTGTTATATAAAATCCTACTTTACCATGAAAAAAGATTTTCCATTACAATTCCAGAGATACCTGCTCCCATATCGAAATTACAGCCTATTAAATGTGACAACGTAACTCCAATGTTATCCTTTGGGATAGGGAGGCCTTGCAGTAGTGAAAAATGAATTTAAAAGTCTTTCACTACCAGAACATGTAAAACTTAACATGACATGTCTTTCCTTTCAAATACACCGTAGTCTGCCCCGTGGACTGATCAGAGCCTAACCTAGGAGTGACTTACATGTATTAAAAAGGAAGGGTTGGGCCTGGCAAAATGTTTATTTTGCCAGGTGGAAATGGCAATGTAAAAACTGCACACACAGGCCGCATGGCAGGGCTTAGACATGTTTCAAGGGGCTACTTAAGTGTGTGGCACTACCAGTGCTACAGGCCCACTAGTAGCATTCAATTTACAGGTCCTGGGTATATGCAGTACCACTTTACCAGTGGCATATAAGTACATTAGATATGCCAATTAGGAATAGGCCAATACTACCATGTTTTAAGGAATGTGCACATGCCCTTTAGAACGAGTTTGCAGTGGTAAATGCGGAGACTGAAAGCCAGAAACAAGGAGATCAGCAAAAAGAGGTGAAGGAAGGCAACAATGTTTGGAGGAAGACCACCCTATGACTGATAGGTCTGACAGGAGCTAATAGATTCTACCAAGAGATTAAATAGAAAATCAATTACCTTTTTAAATGAGATGTGAAAAAGCACATTGGTAACTTGTTATGTGAGGATTGAAGCTACCATTGACCATATTTATTTGTAAAATAGCTTTTAGATGCAGGGATTTACATGCAGAAATGTAATTAAATCGTTACATGTTAGTAATTGTTTTTTATCAGTTCCTTTTAAAATGTATACCTTTCTCTCTGTTATATTCTATTTATCTTATTTCCAGTCCTATTGAACAGATATCATCAGGATAGTGATTTGAATTGCATAATGGTGATGGTTTGTGGTTGATGTTCTTGAGTTTTTTAATTGTCTTATTACTCTGGGTCGGACCGAGGAGTTGGATGGTTTGGGGGAAACATGAGTGTTCAACTAGAGTGAAACACATCAAAACTCCTGGGTCTACAGAAAGATAAAGATAAGCAAAGAGAAGCAAAGAAAAGAAGTCATTTACACAAGGGTGACCTAGCTAAAATGGAATATTCATTTAAAGGATGAAACTGTGATACCTAGTCACCTTGCGGGCTACAACCCGTGCACTGAGAGCGAGGAGGACAGCGGATGTTTTTGAGAGGTATAATAAATACCCTTTAATGAGCTCAGAGTGATGAGATCAGAAGAGCGTAAGCAAAGAAAAAATGTGACACTTAAAACTGACTACAGAGTACACAAATACCTTTATTGATGCATCCCTTGGCCAGGAAAACAGGACACTGTAACAAGAGCGAAACCTGCTCAATACCTGGGTGGGGGAGGGAAATCGTCCTTTAAAAGGAGGATTCCAGCGTAGCTAGGTCACCCTTCCTTAAACCCCACCCCTGCAAACCCCACACCTGCTCCTTCTTTTATTTTCTTCTCTTTCTCTTTCTGTAGATCCAGCAGTTTTTTGCGTTTCATAGTGGTAATTTGGGAAGTCAGTTTCTGCTGACTAAAACCAGCATTTAAAGAAATCTCCTCTGGCCCTCCTTTTGTAACTTGTAATTTGTTCAAAAAGAGAGACAATTGAGGTTCGGTTTTGATATAGGCAGAAACAAAAAGGTTTCCGAGTTGATTAGCCAACATATGGATTTTATGAGTAAGAATTTTTAATGGCCTATAGATTAAAAGATTGAATGTACATAAATGGATATTTTGTTTGGTTAGTAGGTATTCTATTGTGTATCTTACCACATTGATCACACATGGATATCTCTATGGAAAACATGGGCATTCCATTATGCACACATTTTAATTTATGTTGAGAATTAGAGTTGTTGGAAATTGCTAAGGAGCACTTTCATGGATTGCATTGCTGTAGTTAGATCGATGCTACATGGGTGTTTGTTCTGTTAAACATATGAATTAATTGGTAGTTCTTAATTCATAATTCATGAGACATTTCATGTATATGTGTTTTTGGATTTTTGAATTAATATTGAATGACAAACTCTACGAAAGTTTATCTATAATTGATACATGAGAATGCTTTATGAGGTAAACTGTGTGGCTCATTTAATACACATGGCATGAATAATTATATTTTGAAAAATATTGAGCTGTGGATTAGATACCAAAGTCCTGATTTTTTTATGCCTGCCTTCTCCCTTGCCCACTTTGTTTGATATTTGCTATTGTAAATCGTAATATCTTAATTACTGGTGTAGTTGGATTCTTTCTGTGTTTTCAATAGGGTTGTGTGATGTTATTTTGATGTAATAAAGAATCTAGAAGCTGCTGTGTCTGAGCAAACATGCCTCTTGCAAAAGATCTCATGCATCCTTCTCCCGAGGAGGAGAAGAGGAAGCACAAGAAGAAGTGTCTGGTTCAGAGTGCAAACTCTTACTTCATGTATGTGAAGTGTCCAGGTTGCTACAAAATCACCCCTGTATTTAGCCATGCACAAACGGTGGGCCTGTGTGTTGGCTGTTCTTTGGTTCTTTCGTCAGCCCACAGGAGGGAAGGCGAGTCTCACGGAAGGTTGCTCCTTCAGGCGAAAAGCGCCATCTGCATGCTGAGAGACAATGGGTAGGACTACCTGCACAGTATGTGGCACAGAACGTCAGTTCAGAACAAAGTGTTTTGGATAAATATTACATGTTAATGTTAATGTTAAGAATGATTTGTAAAGCGCACGTACACCGATTGGTTTCATGGCGCTGTAGTAGGCCTTGCCCGTTACCTACGGAGAAGTCATATGGAGGCTTGTGCAAATAACCATGTTTTGAGGGACCCCCTGAATTTCAGAAGGTCAGTGCATGATCGGATCTCCAAGGGGAAGGAGTTCCACAGTCTAGGGGCGGGGGTTACTAATCTGCAGCCTCCCTGACGTTTCTGCTTGAACGTGGGGGTGGAAAGGAGCAAGAGGTGAGCTGATCGCAGGTTGCGAGAGGGGGTGTACCTGAGTATCAGGTTGTTTATGAATTTGGGATTTTGACCGTGTAAGGATTTGAAGATCAAGCAACCAGTTTTAAACACGCAACGTTGAGGGATGGGGAGCCAGTGCAATTTACTCATTAGAGGTGTCGCTGGTTGCCACCTTGGTTGTCGAAGAATCATTCTGGCTACGTGATTCTGGACTATCTGCAGCCGTTTGAACAGGTAGAGTGGCATTCCCAGGTAAACAGAGTTTGCATTGTCCAGGTGCGACAAAACGGTAGCTATTACAGCCAAGAGTGAGGAGCCTTGCGGAACACCACACGTAGTTCTTCGTTTAGGGGCCATGAAGTGGCCTGAGCGAATGGCCTGGGACCGGTCTTCCAGGAAGGAACTAAGCCATCTAGCGGCTGCGCCCTGGATGCCAGCTTGCCTGACACGGTCTGCCAATATATTGTGGTCGACCATGTCAAAGGTGGCAGAGAGATCCAGTAGTACCAGTGCTTGAGGGGAGCTTCTGTCAGCGTTTTCACGGAGAGTGTCCAGGACAGCTAATATCACTGTTTCTGTGGAGTGTGCGGGTGGAAGCCCGCCTGGTGAGAGTAGAGGTATTTTGATTCTTCCAAGAAGTTGGACAGGCATCTTGCTACATAGGCCTGTAGTACTTTCGCCAAAAAAATGGGAGCAGGGAGATGGGACGCTAGTTATGCAGATTCATAGGGTCAGCTTCAGGTTTTTTTAGGAGAGGAACCACAATGGCTTAAATGGTGTTGGAACACGACTGGAAGAAAGGGACTCGTCCAGGAGGGCGAGGGCTGGGCCCGGGAATGTTGAGAGGGAGTCTTTTAGTATGTGAGGTGGGCAGCAGTCCGTGCTGGCTCCTGATTTGACTTTAGTCAGGAGGTCCTGAAAGATCTCGGTGCTGATGGTTGGGAAACAGCTAAGGTTGCAGTTGTTGCTGCACGTAACGGAGGAGGTTGATGGAGCGGGTAATACAAAATGTTGTATACCCCCCCTATTCTGCATGTTTATACTAATTAGAATAATCTATTAATTATAATACTATTAATGTGTTTGTGCGAAGTTTAACCAACATTACTAATGTACGAAATATACGTGGGATTTGCATTTTGCATGGGTAAAATAATTTTTAATTAACAGACGTACGCATACTAATACTAGAAAAATAGAATATTGCATGATATATGTTGCTTTTGTGACGTTATCTTATGTTGCACCAGATGACATCAATGGGTGAAAATGAACGCTTTAAATGTCGCCATATGCTTGATAATTACAAGCACATTGGGGAATTAGTGAGGGTTTAACATGTTATTCGTTATTTCTATGTTTTAATTACTTTTTGTGTTTGTTTCGCTTAAGCTGTCCTTTGGGCTTAAAATCAAGATGGCCGCCTGACATACTCGACAAGATGGCCACCATTCCACGAGGTTACAGACAAAGTGCGCCTGCGCCAACCACACGTACCAGTGGCCTCGACATGACCCTAGACTTGCTGTGCCTTAGCAAGGTCACGACGGGATGCCTGCCAAGTGTTTCGACAAAAGACTTTTATAAAAACCGGCTGGAACATGTAGGATGACCTAACATCCCGAACTGTGTGAAACCTCACCGGACGATCTAAACCGACCAATGGGATGAGCCCAAATTCTCTAAATTGTATCTTTTAGACCTTATTTCCATTAAATAAATGACGTTAGAATAGATAGGAATATATCTCTCTCTCGTACTTTCCCTTTTGCTGACGGAGACAACGGTGACGCTACGTGACGGCTGTGTTCCTGAATCTTTGACAGACCGAATTGCTGCCCAAATTCTTGATGAACTAAGGACTTCCGAAATCTATTGGCACTGATCGATGCTTGCCCGTCTCTGGTCCTTGACCCGATCCTTGGGACTGTAGCGTGCTGATGACTAAATTTGATGACTTAGAGGACGACCGATAGCCAGAATAGGTAAATATGGTGTTCTGTGATTTGCGTAACGATTAATAAATTTACTAGATGGAACTAAAATTCTTGCATTATTTAGATAAACAAAATAGTGATTAACAAGAAAATGTGTTTGGGCGTTTATTGAAAGGGAGTAGATCAGGATCTTTGAGTATGCTTTAGCTGGACTAAATCATCAATACCAAATCAACTAATTGATCCATGGATCACGTGGGAGGAGTATCTTAATGTTTAGGTTCATGATGTGCAGTGATAAGGGTATTAGTGTATAGATGTGTAAATAATTTTCTTTCTATAGGTGATAAGGTATTCCTTTCATGTCGGCTCTTGGAACATTCATCTCTCCTGTAAGTGCAGACCAGTGAGAAGTGAAGCGTGAATGTTGGTGTTATGGGCCCCACCAATGATTTTAGGTGTGAATGTGTTAATATGATATTTGGTCTGTGACGCAGGGAGGATATTAGGTACGGGGTTTTGTCCTGATTCCCGTTACCTAGGTTTCCGCGCTACATCAAGGTCATGGTGGGGGGTGTTTAGGAATGCTAGCTTTAATGGTAGTGATCTCTTCGATAAAATAGTTATTCAGTGAGTCGCACAGGGCTTGGGTAGGAGTGGCCTTGGGAAGGATTCTGTCTGAGTTGGACAACTCGTTCATGATTGCAAACATTTCTTTGGAACTCTTGTTAGAGTTAAGGATACGTGAAGAGAAGTGGGTAGCTTTGGCCGAGAGGATGGCCTTCATCTATTCTTTCCGTGCTGTAGTGTACAGGAGTTTCTTGTCAAAGGAATAATTCTGTCGCCACTGCCTCGCTAGTTGGCACAGGGCCAGTTTTTGAGATTTAAGTTCGAGAGAGAACCATCTCTGGGCGTCGGCGCGGTGGGCCAATTTAACTTTTTTGAGGGGTGCGTGCTTCTCGCTAGCTGCCAGTAGCCAGTCTGAAAGATTTGCTTCAGCTATATTGATATTGGGATCAGGTGTCGGGGCTGTGCTGACCAATGTGTCAAGAAATTCCTTTTTGTCGATAGAGTTCCATTTCCTAGCCAAACCGCCCGCGACCGTGGGTTTTTTCTCAATGGTGAGGTTTCCTAACGTAAATTTTAATAAATGGTGGTCAGACCATATACAGGGGAGAATTGTGGGTGCAGATGTTATCAGGCAGTTCGTCCAGACTTGGTCCAGAATGTGCCCTTTGAGATGAGTGGGTGAGGAAACCTGTTGGGTGAAGTTCAGGTTAGTAAGGAGATCAGTCAACTCAGCAAACTGTGGTCCTTCATGGGGGTCATTATACCAGTAGTTAAAATCGCCCACGAGAAGGATTTTGGCATGATTGATGACAAGGTTAGCGATCTGTTCACTTAGTGATAGAGGAAATAGGGGCATCTGGTGCGGGGGCCTATAAACTATCACAAATATGAAAGTGTCGGAGGCAGATTCCAGTTTAATTACTATGTTCTCCGCCTCTGGGAGGCATAGACAGGTCAAGGCACTGAATTTGAGTTTAGTGTTGTTGATGGCTGCAACCCCCCCTACCCCCCGGTTTACCGGGCGGGTGGTTGGCGTGGATAATGTAGTAGTCAGAGGGTAACACCGCCAGCATATCAGGGGAAGAATCGAGTGTCAGCCAGGTTTCTGTCAGCAGATGGATGTCTGGTTTGTCATTGGCCAGGAGGAGGAAGATGTCAAACTGATGCTTGACAAGGGAGCAGGTATTAAGGTAGTAAATCGATAGGGGCGTGGCCTAAGTTTGTCAGGGCCCTGTGAGAGTTGAGTGGAGGGGGTAGATTTCTGAATTTCAGGGAAAGAGCTCCGTTCTATGAAGATTTCCTTCTCAATCTTTTTTGTGAGCGTTTCGGGGGGAGGACAAGCTGGGCGGAGTGCATCATTTTGAGGGCCTCTGAGGGGTATGTAATGAAACGGGCATAGTGGCTCGCCCCTGGGCCCGGAGGGGCGTGGACGGGCGCTGACGGGTTTGCCATTGGCGCGCCACCGGCGTGCCTGCTGCACTCATCCGCTGCGCTCCCGCGCTGCGGCCTGCATATGACTCCGGTCCCCGCCCACTGCTCCGCCCTCTCTCAGCGTGATAGGCTGATTCCGAGGGAAGTCAATGGGAGCAGCTGGGATGCCGGTACAGCCACCTTGCGCGCTGTGATCAATTTAAAAAACAAGGTAAAAATCAGTTTCACACAATGTTTCAAATAAGTCCTAAAGATTTCTAATGATTTTTTAAAAGCAGCGATTTGCGTGACCTAGCGGTAGCTTCCTGCTAAGTAGCAGCAACGGCCTAATGTGATTCTACTGCCCTGCGGCCTGCATATGACTCCGGTCCCTGGCCACTGCTCTGCCCTCTCTCAGCGTGATAGGCTGATTCCGAGGGGAGTGAACGGGAGCAGCTGGGATGCCGGTACAGCCGCCTTACGCACCGTGATCAATTTTAGAAAACAAGGTAAATTCACTTTCACACAATGTTTAAAACAAGTTCTAAAGATTTCTAAAGATTTCTAAAAGTAGCGATTTGCGTGACATAGCGGTAGCTTCCTGCTAGGTAGCGGCGCCGGCCTAATCCACCCTAGAAGTATATATATATATATTCAATGAAAAAACCATAGGTTTCACACATGTTATAGTTAGCTGGACATTTTACTGATAAAAAACCAATGAAATTCCCCCGTTATAGTTAGTGCAGGCAACTATAACTCACGTGACCGCAATCCTCTGCTGATGCTACTACTGTATTTAGACACTTATTTGCCCATGTCTTCTTCCATTAAATTTTAGCTATACATATATTACAAATATTTTTTTTTCATAAAGACACATATGTCATCAGCAGAGGATTGCGGTCACGTGAGTTATAGTTGCCTGCACTAACTATAACGGGGGAATTTCATTGGTTTTTTATCAGTAAAATGTCCAGCTAACTATAACATGTGTGAAACCTAAGGTTTTTTCATTGAATTTGCAAGGTTTTTTAAATGCTAATTCCTAACTATAACGTGTGTGAAACCTATGGTTTTTTCAGTGAATTTGTACGGTTTTTTAAATGCTAAGTTACTTTACGCCATTCGTGGCGTGCGCGCCCACTTAACGCAGTTCGTTCCGTGCGCGCACCGTGCGTGCACAGTGAGCACGCGGTGCGCTTCGCGCACCGCGCGCCCACTTTACGCAGTTAGTGCCGTGGATGGGCCATGTACGCACGATGCGCTTCGCGCACTGTGCGCACATGGAGGACATATTATGCGCTTCGCTGTGAAAGGTAAGCTTTTACATTTTCTACATAAAAGATATGCCATGCACAAATGGTGCCATTCGGGCACCGCGCGACCACTTTACGCAGTTAGTGCCGTGGATGGGCCATGTACGCACGATGCCCTTCGCGCACCATGCGTACATGCAGGACATATTATGCGCTTCGCTGTGAAATGTAAGCTTTTACATTTTCTATATATTTACTGGGCGATGCACAAATGGTGCCCTGCGGGCACCATTAGCACACGGGGAGGGGAGAGTGTGGATAATTTTTTTTTTTTTTTTAGTTTTTCTACCGTACGCGTAAGCGTAATCGGCGATTTTTCGTAAAAATAAAAAAATGAAATTTTTGATCTTGGTGGAACTGTGGGGACCCATTAATCAAGGCTAGGTGGTAAGGAGCTGTCTAAACAGTCCCTTTACATGTTTTTTGCCTTTGTTTTTCCTCTCCGCTTAAGAGTGCGAGAGAGAAAATGGCGGCCGCCGCTTCCTGGTTTTGACCGATTCGAATGTTTACTAAGATCTAACAGCCAATCAGAATCGCGCTCGCGCACGTCACCGTACGCGTACGGTAAGCGCACCGTAAGCGCACCGTAAGCTGGCTCAGATATATATATTGATTTAAAGGCTATTTTCTCAGAATCTACTGAACAGATTTACACCAAACCTACAAAAGGCACTTCCTTGACCTGTAGACTACATCTCTGCCAAATTTCAAGGAACTCTGTTCAGCCGTTCGGGCTGTAGCTGTGTCTAAAGGTCCTATGGAAAAATGCATGGGAAAAACGCGTTTTGGGACCCCCCTTTTTTCTCAGCCCCCGCTTGACGAATCCCCCCGAGACTTTCAGGGTAGGAGCGGAGCCCCACTTATTTTGAAAATTTCGCGAGGATTCGTCGACCGGCGCCAAAGTTATTCCAAATAGAATGTTGCGGATTTCCTATGGAAACGTGGTCCTAACTATAACTATCTACTGGCAACCGCCAGTAGATAATATATATATATATTTATATATATATATATATATATATATATATATATATATATATATATATATATATACATATATATATATATATATATTATCTACTGGCGGTCGCCAGTAGATAGTTATAGTTAGGACCACGTTTCCATAGGAAATCCCTACTGGCGACCGCCAGTAGATAATATATATACATATATATATATATATATATATATATATATTATCTACTGGCGGTCGCCAGTAGATAGTTATAGTTAGGACCACGTTTCCATAGGAAATCCCTACTGGCGACCGCCAGTAGATAATATATATATATATATATATATATATATATATATATATATATATATACATATATATATATATATATATATATATATATATATTATCTACTGGCGGTCGCCAGTAGATAGTTATAGTTAGGACCACGTTTCCATAGGAAATCCGCAACATTCTATTTGGAATAACTTTGGCGCCGGTTGACGAATCTTCGTGAAATTTTCAAAACTAATGGGGCGCTCAGCTCCTACCCTGAAAGTCTCGGGGTGATTCGTCAAGCGGGGGCTGAGAAAAAAGGGGGGGCCCAAAACGCATTTTCCCCATGCATTTTCCCATAGGACCTTTAGTCGAAGGTACAGCCCGAACGGCTGAACAGAATTACTTGAAATTTGGCAAAGAGGTAGTCCTCAGGTCAGGGATGTGCCTTTTGCATATATGGTGTCAATCTGTTCAGTAGTTTCTGAGAAAATTGCAGTTAAAAGTACATAAATATCTATATGCGTGCACCGTGCGCGCACCATAACGTGCGCGAGCGTAATTCTGATTGGTGGTTACATGTCAGTCAACATTCGAATCGGTCGAAATCAGGAAGTGTCGGCCACCATTTTGTGTGTGGCAGTGAAAAACAAAGGTGGAGAACGTGAAAAGGGGGTAGGGTAGAGAGTTCCTGACCCCCTAGCCTTTGTCAGGGGGTCCCTGAAGGACCCCGAAGGGTGAAAAAAACATTTTATTTTTCTTTCAAAAAATCGCGGGGTGCGCGCACCGTGAAAAAAACTTCAAAAAAAATAAAAACGTTTTAAACTGTTTAGAAGTTTATAGAAGATATTAACTATGCTGTTCAACTTTATCCAAATTTTAAAAAAAAGAGCTGAGCCATTCCATATTACAGGATCAATCTATAACTATATACATAGGTAGTTTATTGTAAAATAAATATATAAAAATATAATATTACATACATAAATTAGCATTTAAAAAACCTTACAAATTCACTTAAAAAACCATAGGTTTCACACACGTTACAGTTAGGAATTAGCATTTAAAAAACCTTGCAAATTCACTTAAAAAACCATAGGTTTCACACATGTTATAGTTAGCTGGACATTTCACTCGTAAAAAACCATTGAAATTCCCCCGTTATAGTTAGTTCAGATAACTATAACTCGCGCGACTTCCGCTCTATCACAAGGATGATGTCATCAGTGATCGCATGAGTAATGTCACTGACCATGTCATGAGTGATGTAATATGTGACGCCATCAGCAGTGGATTGCGGTCGCGCGAGTTATAGTTATCTGAACTAACTATAACGGGGGAATTTCAATGGTTTTTTACGAGTGAAATGTCCAGCTAACTATAACATGTGTGAAACCTATGGTTATTTAAGTGAATATATATATATATATATACATATATTCACTGAAAAAAAACAAAGGTTTCAGGGGCGTTATAGTTCGGAATTGGCATTTAAAAAACCTTAGAAATTCACTGAAAAAACCATAGGTTTCAGGGGTGTTATAGTTAGCTGGACATTTCCCTCGTACAAAACCCTAGAAATTCAACTGTTATAGTTAGTTCAGCTAACTATAACTCGCGCCCCCGCAATGCACTGCTGATGACATCACATATTACATCACTCATGACATGGTCAGTGACATCACTGATGACATCACTGATGACATCTCAAATGACATCACTGATGACATCACTGATGACATCATCCATGTGATAAATTACTGCATCTTCTCACACCCTAATTTAACCATCGATACCCAAACTAAAAAATTTCAGACGTCCATTCTCCAAACCATAGATACTCCAATACCAATAACTACATACCCACTCATTGACTCTTAGGTCTACATACACCTCCACTCATTCACATGTACAGTCACTCATACTTACAGTCATTCCGTACAAGACTATCATATGCATTTATACACCTACATAGACACTCACACACCACCAATCATCCATAGAGGTACTGTCACACCTAGTCAGTCATGCAAATAATTAATCACACTCCTATTTACTCACCTATGCAGTTATAGACACTCAAGTTCACTTACTCATAAAAATAGTACCACATTCTTATGCTCTTATACAATCATTGATACAAGCACACACTCATCCATACAGCCACTCTCACAATCACACACTCTCACATATACCCACTTATATACTCTTACACACATATATACTGCCTTTCACATATGTAGTTAGTTACAAATGTACCACTGAGATATACATTCAATCCCTAACACACCCATACATACACTCACTCAACCATACAGTCCATCACAGTTGCACTCTTAAAACCATGAACCCTTAGAGTCACCCACTCACACATCTATGCACAGAGTCACACACACCCCACCCACACATACACTCAGATACTCAGACAACCAATCAATAACCCATAGAGACACTCATATTGCTATTCACAAAACCATGCAGCCGCTTATACACCAACAGACAGACAGATACAGACATTCACACAGTTTAGTCACTAGTCTGCAGTAAGATACATTTAATGACTCACTTATAGAGTCAGTTACGCACCTAGAAAATCACCCATTCACACACTTGTACACCCACTTATTCTTCAACAGGCCTTTCCCTATATATATTAAAATATTAAAACTGTTCAGAAACACATACTCAATGGATGACGTCATCAGTGATGTCATCAGTGATGTCATTTGAGATGTCATCAGTGATGTCACTGACCATGTCATGAGTGATGTAATATGTGACGTCATCAGCAGTGCATTGCGGGGGCGCGAGTTATAGTTAGCTGAACTAACTATAACAGGGGAATTTCTAGGGTTTTGTACGAGGGAAATGTCCAGCTAACTATAACACTCCTGAAACCTATGGTTTTTTCAGTGAATTTCTAATGTTTTTTAAATGTCAATTCCTAACTATAACGCCCCTGACACCTTTGTTTTTTTAGTGAATTTCAAAGGTTTTTTAAATGCCAATTCCTAACTATAACGCCCCTGAAACCTTTGGTTTTTTTCAGTGAATATATATATATATATATACGTATATACATATATATATATATATATATTTATATCATTGCTCAATCCCAGTAGGAGCAAAAAAGAAATTTGCTCCCGTGGGGTGGGAGCAACGCTATCTTCCGCTGCACGTCTTTGGTGGAGGGAATCCAGCGGGACTTCAAGGGCTGGGCTGAGGAGCTCCTCCCAAAGCCCTCTACATAAAATATGTTGTGGGTGCCCAAGTGGGCACCAGGGCACTCCAGAATAGTTTTTGTTTTAAATGCTGTCTACTGGCCCGGTGAAATGTGGCTGATTGCGATGAGCCATCGTGGCCGTTGGGGCCCAGAGGTTCCGCCCACAGCCTCCAACAAAAACATTCATCTGTGGGTGTCCTGCGTGAGACCGGGACACCCACACAAAAAAGTGAATCATAAATTAGCTCTCCATAATGCCCTAGCAGACCTTCCAATAATATATTGGGAAACTAATCGTGCCCCTATAAGAGGTAGGGGCACTACTAGGCCCAGGCGTATAATTCAGCTCAACTTGCACAACATTAAGTTATCGAGCGCGGGAAATCCAACACTAGACCACCTCCTGGTAAACTTTCGCAACCCACGTGTTGGCGGCAGGTCGCAACCACTCGTATTGAAAAACCTACCATTCGCGTTGAGGAAGCTGCTGCTCGAGCAGAACATCTACTCGAGTGGCAGAAAGAAACTGCGCCTACCTGCACTGCGTGTTTGCATGGATTTTACGGGACAAACTCTGGGCGCTAAAATCAGCGCAAGCAGTACAATTTACCTCACTTTGCCACTTGTGGAACTCCGCAAACTCCACCCACCAAATATTTTTTTATGTTGTGGGGTTACAGGGTGGGCAGCAGTCCCCCCCAGCAACATTAAAACAATCATTGAAAATGCAATAGGTCTCACCTTTATTAAGTTAAAGCCATTTGCTTTGCTATCCAATACCATTAGCAAAGCAAATGGCTTTAACTTAATTAAAGGCGATACCTATTGCATTTTTAATACTTTTTTTAGGGCCCCTTCCAACTACCCACAGTGCCCAAACCATTGATCGGCCCTTTCCTGTAGCAATGGAAATGCTGCACCCCCCCCATCGTTAAAGCCTTCATTCGTTCTTTTCTAGTGCATTAAAGTCACTGGTATTACCTCCAACACTTCAAGCCCCAACTCCACGTGCCTGCTCCCAGTATTTGCCCCTTCACCTCTCACCCGGAAGCTGGCAAGGCAGCTTTGTTGTTTAGCACCTGAAGCCCCTCCTTCCTTGTAAAACGCACTACTTTGCTTCTCCTGCAAGAGGCTGCTGGGAGAGGACTCTGCTCCCTGATTTGTGAAATGTGCTTTGCGATTAAGGTATGAACATTCCATCCATTCCTGGGTGCGCGGGGCTGATAAGGCTGCTATATGAAGAGATAAGGGAGCTTTCCACAGTGACGATCTTGCTTTGGAGAGACAATGAATTGTGGGAAGTGCTCCGGCTCCACAGGCCCTTGTGAAACCCCCTCATTATCATGACCATGCCAGCTCATTTCATGTCACGTGGGAACGCGACAGCGCTGCTGATGTCACCGCCAAAATTTCAAACAGCAGAGAGTCCCTAGTTCGAGGCGTGACACAAAACTAATACGAACCAGCTTGGCTATTTATCCAACAGATGCATTCTAACTTGGGTGAGCAGATTTTTAAAACTGAAAACCGTGGCATTTCATGATAAATAGAAGAAGGGCTTCAATTTTATACAGCATGGCAGCACTTACCAACATAGAAACACAGAGGAGGCACAAAGGAAAATGAATAAAAAGTCAAACTAAACTCAGTATCGTACATGTCAATAACATTGCTTCTGAATAAGAGCTACAAACGTACTCATGCTTTGATACACATAAAAACGTGTCTCTCTCTGTTTTCATTCGACCCTCACTGAAAACCGGGACACGAGGCAAATCTTCAGAAATGTACCAGGACGGCTGGTGAAACGAGCAGCAGCGTCTGTTTCTCCTGAGGGGCGGGGAGAAGGGAGCCGCGGTGAAAGTGAGCGGCTGAACAAAGTTTAATTTGAATAAAGAAATGATTTTGCGACCCGCAACGGTGAAAATGAAAGCGGGCGTCCAGGTAAGCCCACGAGTGGTGTGCTAATTTGAATAAAGAAATGATTTTGTGAGCCCCAACGGTGGAAATGAAAGCGGGCGTGTAGGTAAGCCCGCGAGTGGTGTGCTAATTTGAATAAAGAAATGATTTTGCGATCTGCAATGGTGAAAATGAAAGTGGGCTTGTAGATAAGCCCACGAGTGGTGTGTGCGCGCTATAAGACCCCCAAAAAAGCATACAAAAAAAAGTGCCGCAGGCAAGCTAATACTAAACCTTCTGTGTCACGCCGTAGGATCCAATCCCACTGGGCATGGCTAAAAGGAGACAGGGTGGTAACAAGCAGCTATTGACATGCCTTCCGTGCAATCATTGCACTGCCCTTGGCATAATTCGTGACGCCAAACGACGCGCACGAATCAAAGCTGAAGGCGGAGCTGGGACGAGGCTTCTGAAATCGTATTGATTCCAAGAAGCCTCGTAAGATGAGAGCAGCGCATGCGCTGCTTACGTCTGGTCGAGACCTAAAAATGGTAAGTCTCTTGGGTCATTAAATCCATGACCCCAGGAGAGCTTGCTGTATTTGTTTTATAAAATTTGATTACATTTTTCATAATTTAAGTTTTTTTTATCAAACACTGCACTGTCTGAATTAATAAAATATACATTTCATTAAAACTATTGGTTCTGTTTTGACAAAGACAGTCCATGTGCTTTATACAAGTTGATATCCTGACACGTTCATGAAGTCAATGCAATTGCTTTTTATATTTTAATGTTCTAACGCTTTGACAAAATCAGTAGTTCTGCCTTACTTAAAATGAGGCCCTGTGCTCAACTCTCTGAGATAGAGAACAAGACAGAGCATCGGAGATGAGCTCCTGAGGGATAAGGATCACCATTGGTGAAAATCCTGGGATTCCCACGGACATCCACTCTACAAAGGACAAGATACTGACTAACAAACAACTGAAAAGCAAGAAATGATCATTGACCCCCAACTCACCCAGGGGCCCTCCGTTGTTGAACTGACCTGAAACCACGACTTGGACCCATGTGCACATTGAAGCCTCTGCTAGACTGAAATGGTGAAAAAGATGTTGGTGACCCCAGCACTGTAATGAGGTAGAGGACTTGTGCCCAAAATAGAGAGCCAGGCCATGGTGAGAAAGTCTACTGAGTTGCCATTCTCCCCTTGGCCTGATATGTCGCTGAATCCAGAGACCTTGAGGTGAGCTACACATCGAGCCCCGAATTGAGTTGAAAAGGACTCCCATGCTGCAATGGGTGCAGTATCAGCAGGGCTCCACCAGGGTTTATCTTAATTCAAATTCGCTGATCTCAGCAGCACCTTCCTTACACTAAATACACTAATACTTATTAGTGGAGAGCTCACCCCTTACTCCTTTTCCTAAGGACTGCCCCCACAGAAGAGCCAATTGAAGATTGCAGGCCTCCACCTATAATATACACTGGGCCTGCTAAAGAGAAGTCAGGAAATTCCCCGGTCCTGTCTCTTATAAGATCTATGAGTTCTTCCTAAAGGGCTTATGATGCTAGCCCTCACTGAACCCTCCAACCCTCAACTATCCTGTCTCTTGAAACCCCATGGTCCAAACTCCTTCTCCGTCACTCTCCCACCTAGCCTCTCCTCCACAGTGGCAAAAAAAATCAAACACAAAGTTGATCAAACAACACCCCGAACTGCTCATCGCTGATATCTATTACAATATACGCAAAGGTCTAACGAGAATTCATGTCATCTGACACACGACACGCCCTGAGAAATGGAACACACTTCTAACCAAATACCTTCACATTACCAAATCTACCAACATTCCGTATGGACACAAACTTACAATTTCCAACTTGCCCACTCTCAATGGCAATACTACCACCACTATCTACAGAAACAGAACTATCATGATACATCCAAATGCTCTTCTGAATCCATATTCCCCATGCTAAAAAACGCTATATGACTGACACAAACCTCTCTCCCCCCTAGCCCACCAACAAGACACCACACAAAATGAAACTAGGACAAGGTATATCACAAACTCCACTTCCTCCCTCACAACTCATCTTGCCCTCACCTCAGCTAATACCGGACCTAGTAGACCTGGCTGCACACTGGCCCACACCACTACCCCCTGCTTGCATAATATGGTCTACTGACCCACTTTCACAAGCCTAGACCAGCCCAGGAGTTCAGTTCAGAACTCCAACACCAAAACCAACCCCATCCCCCAACCCAACAAATGACCTGACCTCCACACCCCACACATACCTCACCCCCCTCCTCTGAGTCACAGACTGCTTGGGACATCAACAAAGTCATTCACACTCCCAACTCCCACTACCTACCCTCAGCGTTCACCATTATGCTGTCAACTTCCTCTCAAAGGAACCAACACTACTCACCCACCAGGCCTGTCACTAAAAATAAAGAAACCAATGACATCTTGTATCGCACTTCCGTCGACAACTTGAACCTCGCTTCCAACCACAAACACCCTGAAACCCGGGATTGCCATACTACGTATAATCTAAAGCAAACAGCCCACACTCTCCCCTCATTAATTTACATGCCCATGTCCAAAATAATTGAGAGGCTAATTCACCAAGAAAAACTCGAGATAGTAATACATGGTCTCAACAATATCATAAGGAACTTAAACATGTATCCAAATTCTTCCCTTCAGCATCATCCACCCTTACAGGCACCAGCACAAATCACCTAGATAGAGCCTAGCCACAATCATCCAGCTAGACCACGATGCCTCTCAACTGCAAAGCTAAGAGGCCAAACAGAAAAAGTGCCACAATGTCTCGGAGGAAGGTCGAAGAGCTAGCCAAATCTCACATCTGGGAACTTACCAAAAGAAATCCCTCATCTATGATGCAGGTTATCATGGGGCCAGGTAGAAATCACACAACAGCAACCATGACCAGATGACCACCACACCGTATCACTATTCCCCTGTCCTCCACCCCTCAAGGTCCTAAGAACGACAGTCAAACCAAATTCATGCTCATTAACTCCAGGTCCGCAACCAAGCATGCTACAGATCTAGCAGAAGCCATCCTAAACCACGACATTGACATTGCATTCATCACAGAAACATGGCTCAATGTATCCTCACAGCTGATCATGGACATACTAGTCCCACCAGGATTTTCAACCATCAAAAAAACAGGAAGGAATGCCATGGCGTAGGCAATACCTTTATTCACAAGAACAACATCAACATGGGTGAAACAGACAGCTTCAACTACAACTCATTTGAAAATCTCGGCACCACAATAAGGGGGAAAGACAACACAAATATGATCTGTTGCCTCTTCTACCACCCACCTGACAACGCACTCTGCTTTGGTGAACACCTTGCAGATCTGATAACATACTGCTCACACTCATGTGCCAATAACATCATCCTAGGGGACCTAAACCTTAACTGGAATGACCTCTTACCCAGTAAGGACCTCTCCCAGCACTGCAAAGGTCAAACCCACAACAAAGGATCAACCCGGATGCTATCATAGCTCAGGAAGAAACACTAAAAATTGACAGCATCCTCCCTGTCAACTGGTTAGACCACCACATCATTCTGTTCCACATCAATAAAGCAAACAGGAAGATGATGGACGGAGTGCTAAACTTTTCAGACCAGGCCCAGATCTCTGTACTGGGGTAAATATATGACATTGTTCTGCATTCTGTCCATCAATTGTTCTTTTTTCACATCAACAAAGCCAACTCCCACACAAAAAAACCTCCAATAGATGGGAAACATAGGACAAATTCCCCTAACGACCTCGACAGAAGAATGGTATCACTCCTTTCCTACACATCAGATAGATTCTAAATAAACTTACTACCCACTACAACTCAACATTGTCCTACATACTGGACCAAGTAGCTCCTATAAAAGTGAAAAGGGTGAGAAACACTCTCTCGAGAGCCTGGTTTAAGAAAGACCTAAACACTGAAAGAAGACAGCTTTGAGTGGCAGAAAGACTCTGGTGAACATATCCATTCACAGCCCACCTTGACCAACTAAGGAAAGAACACAGAAACTACAGAAAGCACATCATGCAAGAAAAAGCCATGTTCTTCCGCAACAATCTAGATAAGTGTTATATCCGGAGTATTAGATTTAATTGTAATCAGCCTGTACAGAAACCCAGAGACTACAAAGAAACCATTGTAACCAGTGAAACTACAAAAGAAAGAAAAATACATGAAGCAGAATGGAGTAAATGGCAAGCCAGCCCCACCAGTGTCCTGTCATCGGACGGCCCCAACCTGTGTCCAGCCTGAACTTACTCCATGGTTTTGACCACAGGTATGGTCTGTATGTTACGGTATGAATGGACTCACCCTACCACTTCCTTTAATATCTGCTGTATGGATGTATCTACAGCGTAAAGGAGTTGTGGCTGTTCAAGATGTGAGTTATGGACTAACTCAGTGAAACTAATTCACAGGTGCCACACAGGAGCGGTGTGGTTCTGCCAAGATTGGTACTTTTATGGCACATAGAAAGTACAAGCATGGTCATTGAACAATGTGGAAATAATGTGCCTGGAAGTAATTATACAAAGCAACATTTTACAAATATCTGGACAATATTCCTACAATTTGTTTACACCCACAAGTCTTGCGCCAAATTGGAAAGTCTACTCCTTTAAAATGTTTTTCTACATGAGTGTACACTGCATGGACGCAGCAGACGTCATGATTCACATGGAAAGCTGTCCTGTACTAAATCTGTCTACTGCCAGTGGTGAGCGCTACTTGAGAGGCGCCTGCATATTGCTTTTACACATTGTTATTCCTTCCCAAAAGTACGCAGTGTTAGTCCGTTTCTCTGCGTTTTAACATGGTTTGTGATTTAATAACTATATGACTTAATAATATTCATGAGGGAGGATGGGGGATTTTGATGCATGTATTTTATATGTCGTATTTTGCCCATCTTTTCTTTATTTGCATTGTTCTCTCTTTTGCGATGTTTTACTTTTAGTTGCATCCTTGAGTTACGAACATTACTGCTTCTTTTGTGTATAGTTCTCTGCTTTAGTATTGTAGTCTTTGTTCTCATTTTAAAAGGAAAGGGATAATGTTATATCCGGAGTATTAGATTTAATTGTAATCAGCCTAGGTCCTCCTAGCTGCTCAGCCAGAGTGAGAGATGGTAATGGAATGTTGGTGTGACTGTGATGAATGGAATGCCTGGGTGCCTGTGTGGATGAGTGGTGACAGTTGGAGATGGGCTGAGCAGCTAGGCAGGCTGCTCCTGGTGGGGCTGGTGTAGGAGCTGGTACATGGCTGATCCTTGATTGATACCACTTGACTGGAACCAATAAAGAAGACTTAGAAACTTACAACATGGCTACCAGTGTCTTCATGTAAAGAGCACAACAATAAGGCCAAGAACCGCCAAAGAGATTTTCAATATAATCAATCAAGAAACCTCCAAACTATCCTTAAAAAACCCTCAGACCTCCAAAGAACGGTGTGACAATTTCACCACCTCCTTCAATGATAAAATCACGAAGATCAAACTCTCCCTTGAAGTACACAGCCAACCAACCAATAAGAAACATCCTCCCACAAAGGAAGATGACAATACTTCCTCTCTCTCCATGGCCTCCCTATCAATGATCTCTCCACAAGTTAACAATGAGTGTAATCAAATCCTAGGGCCTCTCACAACTTCTAGAAGTTGGAAGGTATTCAACCCACTCTCAGAAGCAGGCATTTCTGTATTGCTGGCTACACCCAAACCATCCTCCCACCTGGCGGACCCCCTCCAAGCCTCCCTGGCAAACAAACATAACCACGCCCTAACCCCCATCTGGACTAAGATTAGTAACAGGTCCCTGATGACAGGTGATGCCAGATTGCCTCAAGCTTGGTCAAGTCACGCCACTGCTTAAAAAAATGGGAGCAGACCCAAACGACCTCAATACCTTCAGACCCGTCTCCCATCTCTCCTTCCTAGCCAAAACTCTAGAGAGATGTCTTCTCTCTAAACTAAACCCACACATGGACAACAACAATCTCCTGAACCCTCTTCAATCTGGCTTTAGTAAAGGATGCAGCACAGACACATCTATTCTAAACATAGTAGATGACCTTCACAAATCCTTGCATATAGAACAACGCTGCCTGCCTTCTTATATCAAAGACAGAGGACTGGATAAACTCCATAGACGCTCTAAACTGCAATCTAATCCTAGCTGATTGTTTCAGATCTCTAGGAATCACACTAGACCCCAAACTGATCAAGAAAGATCATATAAGGAATAAGGTAAATCATTTCTTCTACAACCTGTAGCACAATTAAAACCTACCTGCCGACTTATGATCTTTAAACCTCCACGCAAGCACTGGTGCTGTCCAGATTAGACTACAGAAAACGCCACCCTCATAAGTATGGCAAAAGCTCATCTTTCACGCCTAAGATCCACTCTCAATGCAGCAGCCAGAATGGTCACAGGAATAAAAAAATATGACCACATCCCCCCTGCCCTGAAAGATCTTAATTGGCTTCAAATCAAAGCTTCATGTAGTTTTAGATCTGCTTGTCTAACTCACAAAGCCCTTCACACTGTGAAACCAGCCTACCTTGCCTCTAAACTCAAAAAGGCTGGCCAAACAAGAAAACTAAGAAGCATAAACACCATACTCCTCATTCCGCCTAAAGACAACAAACAAGAAACCCTGATACACTCCTTTTAGAGCTATTCCCCTAAAATCTGGATTTCCATTCCATTACATATCAGGATGAATCCCTCCTTCCTGAGCTTCAAGAGACAGTTAAAGGGTCTCCCCCTCAACCAACATCTCAACTAGTGGGGCATCAACGTCCGACAAGTCCTAGTCCCCTCAACTGGTATTTTTCTTTCATGCTTATACTCTGATATGTCTTGATTCATTTCAGCTATATTGATTATATTAGTGATCTGTTATGAACATGTATCTATGTAAAGCGCTCTGATATCCTCAGGTCTTGCCAGTGCTATATAAAACTCTAAACTAAATAAAATAAATAAATAAATACATGGCTCTTGTACGGGGGTTGGATGCAGGGCCTGACCTGCGGGCAACCTCACAACAGGAACTGCCTCTGAAGGCTGTGCACTGCATGTGGTTGCCTGTGCACAAGATCTTGGGTCGAGGGTCCGGCTTTCAATCCAGGCCATTCTGCCAATCCCACACAAGGAACAGCCAGAGGTTGTGCATGATGTGGTGTTGGATGCCGACTGAATTGGATGCAGGGCCTGGCCACAGGTGAGGTCCTATGGCCAACCCCATGCTGTGCAGTGCCAAAGGCCATGCGCAGCCTGGGGTTGGTGGTACCTATGAGTATAACATAGTACTTTACATTGAAAATATCCTAGAAATTCCCTGAAAAAAACAAAGGTAAAGTGACGTTGTAGTCAAGTATGGTAATAATACCTTACCTTACAATTAAAAAACCTTAGAAATTCACATTAAAAATCAAACATAGTTATGTGAAAAATTCAATTAAAACATAACATTTTAAACTAACAAAGGCACTGAAGTTCACCAGTTATAGTTATCACAAATATCTCTTCTTTGGCTGACTACAGAATTGGGAGCCCACTGTTACGGACGGCTGGAGCAAATATGAGGGGCCTACTATAGCCCGGTCTGGCATTCTAAACACTATTGCGATTCTGCAAACAAACTTTGGAGGACAGACGGATTCCCTGGTATACAAATATAGGAAATATTATTACTTTACTGGGACCAATATACGCTTGAAATCACATTGGGATTCCAGCAATTATTACGGTCAAGACGATTGTTAAATATACCGTACCTCGCGATCTGATTTATATAGGACCTACGGCAAATTTATCGGGGACAGCACCTGAGCCTGATCTCTTGAACTTCTGTTTGTCTAACAGAGTGTAAATTCTATGGCCAATACATAGAATTTTCAGAACACCGTTGGATTTTGATGTTACAATCGCGTCCTGCAAAGTTTATGAAGAAGCAGGGTCGTCATTTTTACGACTAACAAATAAATTTTAGAGAGCCTTGAGTTTGTCACTGGATGTGACAAAACACATGTCGGGTGTTCTCGTGCACACCGATCAAGACCGTGTAGTATTAGGATTCTTGTATGATATCTTCTCATTTGTATCTGCCTAGAAATAGGGGTATACACAGTCTTGATGGAAATTGTTATGTTTTAAAAATACCTGCATAAATTAAAGAAAAGAAAGTTTTTTGTACAAACTCATCTCTGTCGTTTGCCTGTGATATATTGGATATTTGTTTTTGTGAAACCAACTTATCAAGGTTCCATATTTGGAGTTATATAATATTTAGAGTGCCGGGGTATAATGATGTTGTAATGTTCTCTATTGTTAACCAATTTTGCACATCACCATTCACACTTTTGCACTGCACCCATCACTCTCATAAATCTCTACTCTTCACATCTGTTGGATTGTAGCAAATCCTATAGACATTTCTCTCTTTTGAAAACATCCCTGAGCTCCTCCCTCTCAGAGAGGGGTTTGTAGCCCTTGGTTGCACTAGGTTGCAACCAAGAGGAGATCCCAGATGATGAAGCATGTCACTACGGTGAGTGATGAGATTCCGTCCTTTTAAAAGGATCTCCATGGTATACACCAGAAGGTCTTTCCTTTTCCATTCTTTATGCCAGTTGCTTTGAAAGTGATCTTTAGACTCGAATAAACCTGTGGAAATCTTGTTGTTTGCCAGGAGTAGGCAACACCCCACACACTCCGCGGCGGAGCGGAGTTGACACCAGCCCCCGCCTCCCACTCGCCCTATCAACAATAGTTATAGAAGCTTAAAAAAACAATATAAAGTATTAAAAACGCCTTACCTGAGCTGCGGCGTCCCCGGGCTGCCCTCTTCCTCCATCGCAACTTCTTGTTGACAACAGCGCATGGGCGAGTGCTCGCGCATGCGCATTTCTCGTGGCGCTCTATGTAGCACCGCTACACCCACTATGCCCACTACGCCCAGGGTTACGTGTTACACAAGATGCGGCGGTGAAAGAAAATAGAGAAAAGGCGTAACATTTGTGGTTCTTATTATGTTCAACATTTGTTTGTATTCATTCTGTTAATATTTTAGAGAATTGAAATTATCAGCAGAAAAGGCATACATATTTTCTATACTTGTTGACAAAAGGTAATACATTTTAAACATGGTTTAGCATTCCATAATTTCATCCACAGATTGTTATTGTTTATATCAGGTAGACATGACTCTTATTTTATTTTCTTAATATATTATGTCACACTGGATAATGGTCCCATATATGCTTAGAAAAAAATTGACACATACTGGATCTGCCACGATTCCTTTGCATATTGGAACCTGTAGACTAAACAGGTGAATGCCCTTTTGGGAGTGCATTTTATCACACCTCTTTCAAGTTCTTAATATCACACTAATAGTGAAAAATGTTAGTGCTGCAAACAATCCATCATAACACTTTATTAATTTCATCAGTTATTATTGTAACAGTTTTAGTAGATAGAGACGACCTCATGTGAGGTGATAATATACTACCACTAGTTGCTATTCTGAGTAAGGAGAAGTGATTGTTTCACAGAACACCCCTGTTCTTTGGTGCTCTTAACTGCCTATGAGTGGCTATTCTGGATTCCATGTCAGCTTCACCATAATTATCCTGTAATAAAAATAAAACACAGTAGCCAGTTAAACATCTATTTCTGAGCATTGGGTTTTCCTTCCCTCTTATTTTAGAACATTAAATTACCCTGGAGTTAACTGCTATTAGTCTGAAAATCACAGATAACTTCCATCAAAAGTAGTCTCTTCTCAAGTTAAAAGCAAACTGTACATTCTGATAACAAACTCATAACGTCAGGGGACACATAGCTACTCAAAGTTGCAACTATAACTCTACGTCATTGTTCATCCCCTGCAGAAAAAGTAGAACCAGCCTGTAAGATAAACCGGAACTCTAGTCTGCATAAAGTAGATAGGCGGTTGCCAACTCTTAGATGTTTGGCTAGTGTCCAATCTCCATTTTGTGTTTCCTGGAAGTGCTTAGCAGTACTGTAACTGTAATCCTTGTTTGTTATGGTTCTCCAGTGTTCCAAAATGCGTTTCTTCACCGGAAAAGTGGCAGAGCCTATAGTATATACCATTTCCCGCATGGGCAAAAATGGCATATACAACAAATTCTGTCCCACAATTTATTGATTTAGGGATCTGCCATTTTCTATTTACTCTTTGTAAGGTTATTTCCTGGATCTTTTCACTGTGTCTGCACACCACACATCGGCCATACCAGCAGAAGCATCTGCCCTGATCTGGCCAATTGGATTTACATGGTGTGAGATGGCTATGCATAAACATGTCTTTGAGAGAAAGGTACTTTTGGTATGTGATGGAGGGGACCCTTCCTATCTTTCCCTTCAGGATAGGATCCTGTCTCAGTATATCCCATCTATGTTCAAGATTTGCTTAAATTCACCTTCCTCACCCTTACTTTCCCTTAGCTTCATGACAAACCTGGCAGTAAGGGACAATAAAAAGGCTTAAATGACCACATCATGGGAAAAAGCTCACATGGTTTGTATGTCATTAGAACTTGTTTTTACCAAATCAATAATCCCACTGTGGGACTATGTTTTTGAAGCAACAAAAACTTGTTAAACATTTGACGGGTGGCCATCATGTCTAATAGAGCCGTCCATCTAGCTAATTAACTAATTGACAGGATCTCCTGCATCATCAGTTTCTGTCAATGACTAGAGTTGTCTACTGTGTCCACAGATAACTCTAATTCAGAGAATGGGTACTCTATAGTATCAAGAGTACATCACTGGCTGTCAGTTCTGATTAATTATGTGCGTTATCAAGTGCAAATTCTGGAATAAATGTGTGTATGTTTAATGACAGAAATGTTATTGTTAGGTATTATCAGGAAGCAACTGTTCATGTGTCTATGTATTATAAAGATTATAGCTCCACATGATCCTGTATATTATTATGAAAAGTCACTCTAGGGCATCATGACACTCGAACTGACAGAAAAATGAAAAAAAGAATGTTAAGGTTTTGAGTGATTTTCTAAATGGTTATTCATTTTAGAGATGACTGAGGCTGAAGGGAGGCGTGATGACAGAGAAAGCTTGATGTGCCATTCTGGCTGTCAAATAACTTGGGGGCATATTTATGAGAAAATGTGAGAGCATGGAGTTGCACCTAATCTGACAACATTGTGCTCCGACATTTTCAAAACCCAGGGATGCGCCACCCCTATGTTTTCACTAGATCTGGCTCTAAATTTAGCTGCCTAGCGCCAACGAAGGCACCCATGCACCATAGTGCAAGGGTGCCCTTTGTTGCAGGGAATGATTGTTTATGTGCAGGAAGGTGATTTGTTACTTCTATGTGTGCTGCAGAATGCAGCCCATATAGAAGTAGTAAATTGTCATTATTTAATGATTGTTTATATGCAGGAAGGGGCACCTTCCTGCGCATAAACAATCAATTATGGCATTTTGCTCTTTTTATGTGTGCTGTAGAAAGCAAAAACAAGGAGAAATACAAGTATTTCTCCTTGTTTCTCAGCTGCCTCAGATTTACACCCCCTTGTAAATCTGGGGCAGTGTCAACAGCAATGGGTGTTGCGGTGGAACGCTCATTGCAACACTCATTGCATGCCCCTTTCACGGTAAGTGATGCGTGTAAAGGGGCCTTATTAGCAAGGTGGCGTTAGGCTACAAAAAGTGGCTTAGCTCCGCTTTGTGAATATGAAGAAGGGCATATTGCCACAAGAACGTTGCTAAAAGTGACGTTATGGTGGCACTATCCCCTTGTCAATATGCCCCTTGGAACTGTCAGCAAAGGAAGAAAACTAGACATGAGGGAATGCTTGGGAGAGTATTGGGATAATCATTTTTTGCTGGAATATTGGGACAGCATAATAGAGAGTTGATAGCAGACTCCAAGCGCCTTAACCTGAATTTGCATCTCAACCATAAGACAATGCTGGGTTTGCTGGGCATCAGAAATCCCTGTCATATTTGCAAAGGTTGTTCACAACCCTAACTGCCATATTCTGGACCCCATTCACTCTATGGATTGAAGACGGAGGGAGGCCTAGATCGCATGGAGTGGACTAGTGAAATCTAAATTTGACAGCTGCCTTGACCACAGAAGCTTTCAAATGGGAGATACCAAAATGGAAGATGTTCTTCAGAATTCTCTTCTGAAAAAAGGTGGAGGTCAAAGCATTGATTTTGTTGCTAAGGTGGGACATTGATAAAGCCAAAATCCTACGTTTTAACAGTGGCGGCTTGCCGAGGGAGTGCTGCGGGGCGGGGGGAGGGGTAGGGTGGGGGGGTAGTGGAGTCCGACATACGACGGACAGGAGTAAGGTAAATAATTAAATAAATAAAACAATTTACCTTGCACTCGCTGCATTGCCTTACTCCTGTCTGTCGCATGTCGGACTCCACTACCCCCCACCTTGCCCCTCCCCCACCCAGCCCACCGCCCTGCTGCACTCCCCCTGCGTTTTAAGCTTTTAAAATGGTGATATCACAGCTTCTAAAGGGATGCAGCAATACAAGGACCTTTGAGTGTTATCACCTCACAGCAGTACTTCAGTTTGTGGCCTGTTAAATCTCAGAAAATTACAAATCATCCAAAGCAGTATAGTAGAAAGATATCCTGTTATGTTCTGTTATTGTGTATGTTATGCTAAATTATGTTATGTAGATTTGTATGGTTCAGCTTATCACCCATGAGGATACCCAGGAGCTGAAGCAGGGGTGTAAGCCCAGTGGTGATTGTAGTTGAACAACCAGGTCTTCAGTTTCTTGCGGAAGTTGAGTGGTGGAGTGTCGGTCCTGATGTGTAGAGAAAGTTTGTTCTAGGTTTTGGCAGCGATGAAGGAGAATGAGCACCCTCCTGTCTTACTTCTGCTATGCTGGTAATTTGTGCAAGGGAGAGGAAGGTGGAGTGTAGCTGTTTGGAGGGTTGGTAAAGTTAAAGTCTGCGATGTGCCAGTAATTTGTGTTGTGGAGGGCTTAGTAGGTGTAGATGAGCAGTTTGAATTTTCAACATTTCTGGATGGGTAGCCAATGTAGTTCAGAGAGGTAAGGAGTGATGTGAGCACTTAAGTGGACGTTTGGGTTAAGTCTGGCGGTGTTATTGGATGGTTTGGAGTCTTTGCGTGAGTTGGTTATAGATGCTGATGTGGAGTGCATTACTGTAGTCGAGTCTACTGATGATGATGCCTTGGGTGCATCTTCTGTGAGGGGGGAGCCATTTGAAGATCTTGTGAAGCATTTTCTGGATGTGGCAGTGGGATGTGATCACAGGGTTGACCTGTTTGTTCATCATGAGTTTGTCATTAAGGATGATGCTGAGGTTTCTGACGTGGTCTGTGGGGTGGGCGTGGGATCCAGGTTGGGTGGCCATTAGGAGTAGACCTAGGGGGAGCTCTTATTACTTAGATTTCTGTGAGGCGTTTACTGAATCTTAGAATGAGCTTTGTGTCATTAGCATAAGAGATTACATCAAATCCACCTGCTTGGTGATGTTAGCTAAGAGATGACTATAAAAGTTCAACAAAATGGTAGAGAACGAAGAGGGGGGAAAAGGTAAAGATTGGGTTCATACTGTAAGAAAAGTAGCAAACCCGGATATAGTTGTTCTGGATAAACCTACCTCCTCAATCTGCCTGGCTAGAATTGAAATGTCAACTATATCAAATGCAGCTGACAGGTCAAACATAATGAGGAAAATGGAAATTACTTGAGGAAGGTCGGATCTAAAATCGTTCAACAGGGCGACCCGAGTAATCTCTGTCCTCAAGCTGGGTCTAATGCCTATTCCTATTACACACTAAATATTTAGAACCAAGAGGTTCTTAATATTTGAAGAGCCAAGAGGAGAAAGAGGGAGTACACCCTCCTGATTCAAAGTATTAGTCCACGTTAAAGTATTCCACTATTGAGCTTAACATAGATATTAATTGTAAGAAAAGGTTAGTTACGGAGGGAGGAATGATGGGATGTCCCTAAGTAAAGCAACCACTCCTGAAGTGTTTTTTTCCCTCACACACCCTAGTGGTGTCATGCTTCATCATCCGGACACCACGACCCCTATAAGTCGTAGTGGGCTCAACCAGGCTCAACCGGTATTTCAGGGAGCACTTAGATAGTATATCTGGCCAGGGGGATAAAGATTAAAAATCCACTGTCGGACGCCAGTATCCCTTTATTCTTGGGTCTGGCAGGAATATTAAAATTAATGAACAATAGGGTTGTTTGGAATATTATGGTCCTAGGACCCTAAGCCAACATGTTTCAGTCCTTGCGTGCCCAAAAGGAATTGGTGCTGGACTTTCTTCAGGGCTGTGTCCCCTCCGGAGGGAAAAGAACAGGGAATTACCCTATACTATTTAAAAAAGGGCAGGTAGCTGCTCCTTTATATGTCGCTATTAATTTTAATGTTGAATCACTCCATCTGTAGAAAAAAGAGAGGAAAACAACACATAACAGGACACACATCAGCTCACCAAAATTTTGGAAGCATAATATCAAAAACAAAATCACCGTAAGTGGTGGCCTAACATTCTCCCACTGAAGATTTTATATCAACGAGTGATATAGCATAGTTATTCAGAAACTGTGCCTTGTGCAAATTATGCTCGCATTCTTATATTCTGTATCTCATACCGGCTAATTGCCGTTGTGTACCTTAGACCCAGGTGTCATGATAAAAGTTTTTATACTCCACAAACCACACACTCGCTATCACTCACACCGCTCGATAGTGTAGTAAAGTTTTTTTTTTTTTAAGTAGTTCGAAAATATTGAATGTATACATGTTCTTACCCTGTTTGGCGAGTGGTAATAACCCACGTGAAATCACGCTTGAATGGGGGTACATATATCTTCTTTCCAGCAAGATTCCGGATAAACAGGAAACCAGTGATGGACACAGACCCGAGATAGGTGCTTATGAAATATTTATTCTTCCATTGTCGTCAATACGCGTTTCAGCTCTTACGAGCCTTGTTCACTCAACATGGATACATTTTTTTCGGGAATTTAAATTGACCGTGCAAAATAGTCTTACCCCACGTAATCGGTGAATACATAGACATAGACAAAATACTCATAAGTTTTTAGATACGTTAAGCCTGAGTATTAAATAGTAAAGCATGAAAAACAAACTTCAAATTGTTCTTGTTTCAATAAAAACCACCAAAGTTGTTAAAATTCAATTGCCATTTTGTCGTACATATTTGTCATTTTATATTTCTTATGAGTGTTATTAAAAACAATTGTTGCTCATAAAATCTCAATCGCCCTGGGGAAGAACAACAATATGTGCAAATAACAATAATAAAGTGTTGTGAATTTGTGTTAAAATATTGCTAAAAACCTAAACAATTCATGAGTATAGTTATATATTTAAACCTGAGAACATGTCCAAAATGTTTTGTTTGTTTAAGTTGGGAAAAACATCATAATGATCGTGAGCATATATGTAAAATAATATATAATAATAATATATATATATATATATATTCACTTAAAAAACCATAGGTTTCACACATGTTATAGTTACCTGGACATTTCACTCGTAAAAAAACAATGAAATTCCCCCGTTATAGTTAGTGCAGGCAACTATTACTCACGCGACCGCAATCCTCTGCTGATGACGTCAGATATTACATCACTGTATTTAGACACTTATTTACCCATGTCTTCTTCCATTAATCTTTAGCTATACATATATTACAAATATTTATTTTTCAGAAAGACACATATGTCATCAGTGATGTAATATCTGACGTCATCAGCAGAGGATTTCGGTCGCGTGAGTTATAGTTGCCTGCACTAACTATAACGGGGGAATTTCATTGGTTTTTTACGAGTGAAATGTCCAGGTAACTATAACATGTGTGAAACCTATGGTTTTTTAAGTGAATATATATTTCACCCCCTCAGACTGCAAAAGACAAAATGGCGGCCGACACTTCCTGGTTTCGTCCGATTCGAATGTTTACCGACATCTAACAACCAATCAGAATTGCGCTCGAGCACGTAAGGGTGCGCGCACCGTGCGCGCACGGTGCGCGCGTATAGATATTGATATGGTTTTAAATGCTATTTTCTCAGGAAATACTGAACAGATTTACACGAGACCTTCAAAAGGCACTTCCTTGACCTTATGGCTACCTCTCTGCCAAATTTCACGTAATTCTGTTCAGCCGTTCGGGCTGTAGCTGCGACTAAAGGTCCTATGGAAAAATGCATGGGAAAAACGTGTTTTGGGACCCCCCCTTTTTCTCGGCCCCCGCTTGACGAATCACCCCGAGACTTTCAGGGTAGGAGCTGAAAAGAGCGCCCCATTTGTTTTGAAAATTTCGCGAGGATTCGTCAACCGGCGCCAAAGTTATTCAAAATAGAATTTTGAGATTTCCTATGGAAAATAGGTTGTAACTATAACTATCTACTGGCGAACGCCAGTAGATAATATATATATATATATATATATTCACAGAAAAAACCATAGGTTTCAGGCACGTTATAGTTAGGAATTAGCATTTAAAAAACCTCAGAAATTCACTGAAAAAACCATAGGGTGTTATAGTTAGCTGGACTTTTCACTTGTAAAAAACCATTGAAATTCCCCCGTTATAGTTAGTTCAGCTAACTATAACTCACGCACCCGCAATGCACTGCTGATGACGTAACATGGTACATCACTCATGACATGGTCAGTGACATCACTCATGACATCACTGATGACATCTCAAATGACATCACTGATGACATCATCCAGTGAATGTGTGTTTTTCTGAAAATTAAATATGTTTTATATATGTATATCTCAAGGTCGATGGAAGAATTAATGGGTATATAAGTGTCTAAATGGATGATTTGTTTTTGAAAAATTGATTGTGTAACTGACTGATTAAGTGTATCATAGTGAATACATGATTTAGTGAGTAATGTTTAAATATGTAAATATCTGTATCAGTCTCTCACTTTGTGTATAAGTGTCTGCATGGTTCGGTGGGGGGTATTACGTAGTGCATAGGTGCATGAATGAGTGACTCACTGTTTGTATTTGTTGAAGACAGCATGTGTGCAGGACTGTATGGGTGGATGAGTGTGTGTAAGGGTGTGTTAGTGAGTGAATGACTATCTCAATAGTGTCTTTATGAGTAACAACATATGTTTTAAACTAGTATATGTGACTATTGGTGTATATAAGTGAGTATATGTGAGAGTGAGAGATTGAAAGAGTTCCTGTATGAATAAGTATGTGTTTCTCTAAGTGATTGTTTAAAAGACTAAGGGCCTCATGTAGGTAGCGAAATACCGGTCGGTAACGGCCGATTTTCGGTAAATATGCCGTTACCGACCGGTATTCAGACAAGTGAGATGTAGGAGTCCAAAAACCACTTTTCGGTAAATATGAGGCGGTAAATACCGATTCATAGTAACCGAATTCTAAAATACCGATTCATATTTACCGAATACATAATTAACGAATCGGTAAATATGAAGTGGTAAATATGAAGTGGTAAAAATTTAAAATGACATGTAGGAGCAGTCGGTAATTAAGAAATCCAGGAAAATCGGTAAATAAGAGTCGGTAATTAACACGGATGGAAAGCAGGTGGTAACCATCAACAATGCACATAAGCAATCCCAAAATGCAACAGCGTGGACAACATGGCCGCCATGTACGTCATTGCAAGGCGCCTACGTCTACAGGCAGCAGGACTGAGGGTGTGGCGACGGGAGGAACAAATCTACAGACAGCGCATCACACTATTCCAGCTGACTGATGCAGAGATACATGAGAGGTACAGGCTACACCCCGAAACCATCATGGACCTGATAAGGGACCTGCACCCACTCCTGGACCAGCCAACAAGAAGGGCGCACGCCATACCACCACATGTGCAGGTGCTCTGCAGCCTACATCTACTGGCATCCGGCAGTTATCAGGTGGTGACAGCTGCGGTGGGTGGTGTATCCCAGAGTTGCCTGTCCCGTTTCTTCAGGAAGTTCCTGGATGCCATGATGCAGAGAATGCACCACTACATAAGCTTCCCAAACACACAGGCTGCACTGCAGAAAACAAAAACAGACTTTTATCACATGGCACAGTTCCCCCATGTCATCGGCTGTATTGATGGTACACACATCCCAATCTGTCCACCAGCTGATACAGAGCACATCTACAGGAACAGGAAGTCCACCCACTCCATCAATGTGCAGGTGATCTGTGATGCAGGGAACATCATCACAGATATTGTTGCAAAGTTTCCTGGGAGCACCCACGACTCTTACATCTTCCAGAATAGTGGGATCTACACACGACTGAGTGCCGGCGAATTCGGAGAGGGATACCTGCTGGGTAAGTAACAGTGACGCCCCTTGAAACCTGCAAATCAGAGTGTATAGAGGCATGTAACTGATGGTTCCCTTTTACTCATCCAGGCGACAGTGCATATGCATGCCGTTCATTCATCCTCACTCCCTACCTACACCCAGCAACCCAGAGTGAGAGACGATACAACGTGGCCCACAAATCTACACGCAATTAGGGGTGGGCGGAATTTGCGGAATTAACCTTCGCAAATTATCGCGAGAATGTTTAAAATTATCGCAAACAAGCAGAAATATCGCGAAGATGCGGAAGTTTTTTTCCGGCATGTTCGCGCGATTTTCTGCATGGTTGCGGGTCGCCAACTTACCCATGTGGCTGCTTGCGGGCGCGGCCATCTTGTTTTGAGTTGTTCTCGCGGTGCATGATCGCGAGAAGAAAGACGTGATCGCGCGACGCATGACGTCACTGCGGGCGCGAACTGTCGCGAGACAGCGCAAATGGCTAAAAACAATACAACATCTCATGGAGAACGCGACCGGATCAAGAAAACTTGTCGGCGAACGCAGGGATTCAGGTAAGGCGATCGCGCGCGCGCGAGAATGTATCATTTTACAGCGCGAGCAAGAAACAAATTATCGCCAAGCTGCGGAAACCGGAATTTTTGACATTTTCGCGCTCTCCGCGGAACGCAAAAATGTCAAAATATCGCAATTTCCGCAAACGGAACGAAATTTTTGCCCAGGCCTACACGCAATGTGGTGGAGCGCACGTTTGGACTACTGAAGAGCAGGTTCCGCTGCCTCCACAAGAGCGGAGGCGCACGCCAGTACAAACCCATCACCTGCTGCAAGATAATTGCCACTTGTGCAATGCTGCACAACCTTGCCACGAAAAAAGGTACAGATGTGGAACTAACATATTTTGAGGACAACGAGGATGAGTCAGGCCAGCCAGAGGGCAGCGCAGCTAGAGTGCCAACTGCAATCGATGGGAGAGAGAGACGGGCAGAGATCACATGCAACTATTTCTGAGTAAGTGAGGGGACACAGCGAGTTGTGAGAAGTCATGACGTAGTTTAATGTGGCACCACGCCATGAACACATGAACAGGCCAATCTGGCAATATGCCATCTATACAATGAGTATGTCCAGGGTTACGTCACCCAATGGCAAGTGGATAAGCAGGGCCACATCAATGTTTGCGCATACGCGCTGCAGTGGTGGATTGCACGGCCTGTGCATCCTCACTAGAGCCAACCCCAAGCCGCCTGCTGCTCCTGCGTGCTTCGGGGACGGGGGGTGTGATGCTGCTGCTGGTGTCGATGCTCTCCGCAGCATCCCCTGCAGCAGTTGTCGACGCCTGCCTACTCAATAGCACCCCTAGTGCACTTGTCACCTGCACCATCCCCCGAGACATGTCGCTGCAGCACTGTGTTAGGCCCTCCTGCATCGTCACAGAGCGCCGGCAAAGTAGGGAAGTCGCAGTTGCCAGACGGTTGAGTGCCCTGCTGGTAGTGTCCCTTCTCTGGCGTTCCCGGCGCCGTGCTTCGATGTCAGCATCTAATTTGCTGCACAACTGCTGGATTGACTGGGACATGTCCCGAATGCCCGCAGCCATGCCGCCAATGTTTGTGTCCATGTTGACTAAGCTTGTCTTCATCACCCGCATGTGCCTCTGGACTGACATAACTGCCTTTGATTGCAGGCGCTGTTGCTTCAACATTTGGCCCTCGAGCCCCAAGAAGACACCATGGCCGTCAGTGGGTGCTGGTGGACTCTGGACACGCGACCTGCGGCGCCCTCTTGCTCCCGTCTGTGCTGCCTGTGAGGTGTGGGGCACAGTGGGATGGCTCCCTTCCTGGGGCCCGGTGCGGTCTTCTGGGCCCATGCTGTCGTCTGACGAGGTGTCTAAGGCTCGTAGCCTGGCTGCTGGACGCCTCCTCATTCTCACACCTGCAAGCGGAGATGTGGCCGGTGAATCGAACATGAGTGGCGACGCTGGCTCTGGTGGTGGTGATGCTGGCTCTCGGTGAGGTGATGCTGGCTCTGTGTGCGGCGAGGCTGGCTGCGTAGGTGGTGCGGCTGCAAGTGGGCCTGCTCCCTGGTCTGAACTCGTGCTGGCTAGAGGTGATTTTTGTGGCCGGTGTGCCGTCTCCCCTGCAGCATGCCCTGTACTGCATGATGTCACATCTGTGGACAGAAAAACAACATTGGCTCAGTGTCCCCGAAGGGCTGCATTGCAAGCGTCACAATAAATCATTTCACATTCCAATCTGTCCTCTGTCTCCTTGTGCCTCGAGTGCGTGACATGCCTTGTTGCCCTGTTACATTTACGTCATGGTTAGTGTTGCCCTGACTACATCTCCCGGAATGCATTGCCTGTCTGCACTGACACGTGTGGACTGCAGTGTGATTCTCGTTTCACAATGGGGGATGTGGGATAGGGGTAGGGGAGGCTACATTGCTGTGCTTTCGTCTTACCTTGGTGTGTTGCGGCTCTGGCAGAGCTGTCGGCGTCCCCAAGACCCACGACGCTCTCTTGCTCGAGTGTGGCCGCCACCAGCTCCTCCAGTTCGGTGAGGGCAGGTGCCCTGTTGGTTCCACCTCCGGTCTGGCTGGCCTCCTTCTGGATGTCGCCCATCTTCCTCTTGGTCACAATCCTCAGGTCATACCAGCGCTTTTTGAGGACCTCAATGTCCCTGTGGGTCACTCCCACAGCATTGACCTGCGCCTGGATGGCCAGCCATATGTTGCGCTTTTCGGCCTCAGGCACTTGCAGGGATTGCCTCCCAAACAGCTCCTGGTGCTGCTTCACCACCTCCTCCACCAGCACCTGGAGTTCCTTGGGGCTGAATTTGAGCTTCCTCCTCCTTTCCCCTCCGTCTTTCTGTGTTCTCTGGCTGGACATGCTGTTCGTTTCCCGCTCGCACATGCAACTGCTCCCTGCCTCTCCTCTGCACTCCAAGCCTCTCCAGGGTCGGCTAATTATGTACACCTGCCTGGGTGTGGCCACTTCGGCTAATTGTGTACACCTGCCTGGGTGTGGGCAGTTCCTGGTTGGGTGGGCTGTCGTTGCACAGGATTAGCTGTTTCGTCAAGTCATGTGATGTTATTTACCGAATCCGTACGTACCGATTCGGTATTTTCCGATTCGGTAGATACCACCTCGGTATTTTCCGATTCGGTAGATACCACCTCGGTATTTTCCGAATCGGTAATTATCACCTCGGTATTTACCGAATCGGTGAATTCCGATTCGTATTTACCGAATGTTACCGAATCGGTAACTGTTACCGAATTTTTACCTACATATAACTTACCGATTCTAATTTACCGATTCGGTACGGCTCGGTATTTAAGAACCGGTAAAATTTATTTACCTACATGAGGCCCTAAGTATGTGTAAGTTTCCGTAGAACTAAGTGTGGTGGTGTGTGTATAACTGTATATGCAAGTAAATGTATGTTTGATTCTTTATTAGCATGAGTGACTATGTGTGTGAGTAACTCTATGGATGAGTGGCATTGTGTAACAGGATGTATAGGTGTATGAGTACATATGATGAGTGAGTACATGTATGAGTGACTGTATAGGACTGTTGGTGAATGAGTGGATGTGTATGTGGATCTTAGAATTACTGAAGAGGTTGTTGTAACTGGTATTGGTATGTCCATTGTTTTGAAAATGTTAGTCTCTATTTTTGAATGTGTGTATCAAAGATTATATTAGGGTGAGAGGAGGTCTGCCACTCTATCACAAGGATGATGTCATCAGTGATGTCATCAGTGATGTCATTTGAGATGTCATCAGTGATGTCATGAGTGATGTCACTGACCATGTCATGAGTGATGTAATATGTGACGTCATCAGCAGTGCATTGCGGGCGCGCGAGTTATAGTTAGCTGAACTAACTATAACGGGGGAATTTCAATGGTTTTGTACAAGTGAAAAGTCCAGCTAACTACAACTCCCCTGAAATCTATGGTTTTTTCAGTGAATTTCTGAGGTTTTTTAAATGCTAATTCCTAACTATAACGTGCCTGAAACCTATGGTTTTTTCTGTGAATTTCAAAGGTTTTTTAAATGCTAATTTCTAACTATGCCTACAGAGATAGGACATGTGAAGAAAGAAGAAAAAATGCACAGAAAGAAAAAAAAGAAGTGCAGAAAGAAGCAACAGAAGTCCTCAAAGACGAAGAAAAGTGCAGGAAGAAGGATAACGTGCAGAAAGAACAAAAAGAAGAGCAGAAAGAAGCCTTGTTGCAAAATCACCCTGTACCCTCCACTTTTTCAGACGGATACTGGTGGTAACTGAGTCTGACTAACCAGTCCTAGAGCCAGTGCTATGTTAAAAGACACTTAGAATACAGTGAAAACACCTACATACACTAGGGAACATTATGCGTTGGGGCCCCCCTGTGATTAGCATGACATCCTCTGTAAGCCCCTAGTATATAATAGGGCAGGGGGATTAAAACTACCTCTTAAAACAGGCCACAGGGCGTTTTTGCACACGTTAACTCAGGCCCCGTCCCCTCCCTTCACCACTGTGTAAACACGCCCTGTGTCCGTTTTTAGTTGGGAGATTAAGTTCATTTGAATCCTGAGGGTCCCTAGGGTCCAACTAGCCCACTAGGTACCTCCAGTAAGTGCCACAGAGCTGCGTTGCAGAGAGGTGTAAAAAGTGGCACGGCCTCGACCACCTCTCTGCAATGCAGCTCAGTGGCACTTACTGGAAGCACTTGGTGGGCTAGTTAGCCCCCAGGGGCCCTCAGTATTGAAGGGAAATTATATCCCCAATTTAAAACGTGCCATAGTGCGTGTTTGCACACGTCACCTCAGGCCCTGTCCCCTCCCTTCACCACTGTGTAAACGCGCCCTGTGGCTGTTCTAAGTTGAGAGATTAAGTCCCCTTGAATCCTAAGGGTCCCTAGGGTCAAACTAGACCACTAGGTACCTCCAGTAAGCGCCACAGAGCTGCGTTGCAGAGAGGTGTAAAAAGGGGCTTGGCCTCAGAACACCTGTCTGCAGCGCAGCTCCCTGGCGCATACTGGAGATGCCTGTTGGGCTAGTTGGCCCTTAGGGACCCTCAGTATTGAAGAGGAATAAATTCCCCAACTTACAACTCGCCAGGGGGCGCGTTTGCAGAGTGCTGCAAGGAGGGGGCGTGGCCTCCGGCGCGATGCCAGTCTTTTATTTATTTTAACTTTTTAAGAAGGGGGCTGTGTGGTTCCCCTTCTTATTCTAGTTTATTGGCCCTGATGACCCCATCCCCCAGGGCCTGTCTCCTAATTATATTTTTTTGACCCCAATCCCCAGGGCCGGCCACTGTTTTTTATTATTTTTAAAAAATATATATTTATAGACACACCTAGGACATGCTGGACAAACCGTACGTACCTATCACCATGACGATTTGCGTGATATTCATTAAAAGGCGACTATGCATACAATGAATCCACGTGGAATGTATTTACACCACTAGTGAAGCTCTGACATGTCTGATGCCCTACCATGCCTAATCCCGGTAGACAACCTTGTCGTTTATTTATACAAACATGGGTAGCTATTGACGGGCACATTTAATACACATGCACACCAAGCCATTCAAAGGGGATTCGACAAAAATTCAACCAAAACTATGCAAGAAACCCCCCTCACGGTTAATAAAACACACATCCACTGCCGGATGTGTGGAATACTTTTTATTTTACTCTCTGGAAAGGGGACGAACATCACTTGAGAGTCACAGCGCGCTCCTGGCAGAGCCCAATGCTGTGTTACACCCACCATTGCCTGCTGAGTGCCACACACCTCTGTGTTGTATTCCAGTAGCTAGTGCATATGCTATGACACTCTCTAGCCCATGTGCACTGTAACACCATCCCGTGAATATGTCATACCACACTTGTCTTCGCACGGGTTATATTGCCCCATCTAACGTGCCTTCCTCGATGCCTATGTTATAACGCACAGTGCTATGCCATACATATTACAATCTGGGATCCATATCTTTGTCACAGTGCATATGCAACGTTACACTCCCCAGCACATATTTTATATTACAACTTTAGAGACTAGTTAGGTTACACCACACTGCCCTGTGCATATTACACTCCAAGGCGCATATCGCATAGCACGCGCTAGTGCCTGTGCTATCTCGCGCTCTCCAATGAATCTGTCATTGCGCACAATGTATTGCATATTATATTTCACGCCCGGTTCATCTTATATCACACTTTTTGGTGCATGGTTTATACCATACACTATATCTAGTTTTCATTTTCAATCGTGCTCTCAGGACTATGTTCTATATAACACTGTGTTCGCCTACCCTTTTCACGGGGATTACATTTTGCGATAGGGGGTGGAGGGCCAGGGGGTGTTTCTGCCAAGTGAGCCCGGAGTCACAGTCACAAACGTCCTCTTCTTCCTGAATAAAAGTGAGATTATGCTGCATACTTGTTCATATTTTAAGTAGTTCGCACAGACACACGTTTTAAAAACAATAAAGTTCCTAATACCCGCCTTCTCTGAACAGTTAGCTTGCTGCCCCATCCCCCTCCTCCCTATCCTCTGTTGTGTGAATCCATGGACTAGCCTCCTCCCTCCTGCCATGCATGGTCTGATGTGCTGCCACTGCCCTCAATTTAGTATGATGTACCAGTCCACTCCCCTTGCCCTCCATTGCCCAATTCTATGGCCCATCATTGACCTCCTGTTTAAACTCTGTGCTTAGCTTGCTGCCCCTATTCTCCTTCCCCTTGCCCTCCGATGTCTTTGTGCATGCCCCTGCTCCATCCTTTTTGCCCACCATGTTCCATGGACCTGCCACTCCTATCTACTCTGAGTGTTCTGTTGAGCTGCCACTCCCCTCCCACCTGCCTAGCATTGTCAGATTACTGTAACCTGTCCCTGCCACCTCCACCCTGCCTGTGCACATGCCATGCCCCTATCCTCTTCCTCCTGTCCTATATGGTCCATTGTACTGCCACACCCTTCTGCCCTCCCTGGTCTGTTGTGCTGCAACTGCTCCTCCTGCCTGCCCCGTGCGGTCTGTTGTGAGGCCCCTTCCCCTGAACTTTCTTGTCTGTGCACAGGTCCTGACCCTCCCTTCTATCCTCCATCGTCCTTTGTGCATGCCCCTGCACCCTCCTTCTTGCCCATCATAGCCATTGTGCTGCCACTAACCCTCCCACTTGCCATGCATGGTCTTCTGTGCTGCCATGGCCCCTCCCACCTTCCCTGTGTGGTCAGTTAGCTGCCCCTGACCCCCTCCCACCTTCCCTCCATGGTCTGTGTGTATGCCATCACAGTCTCACTGTTGCTCTTCATGGTGTGTCTTGCATCTAGTGCCCATCCTGCCTGACCTCCATGGCTATCTTGCTGCTCCTGCCCTGCTCCCTTGCCCCCAGCCCTCTGTTTACATGTGCAGACCCCTACTCCCTCCCTCCTGGTTTGTCTGTTCCATTGTAATGCCCCTGATCCGTCCCTCCTGCCCTTTATGGTCTGTTATGCTGCAGCTTTCTCTCCTGTCTGTCCATTATGGTCAGCTAGCTACCATTGCCTCTTGCCCCTCTGTTCTCTGTTGTCCATGTGCATGGTCCTGTCCCCTCCCTCTTGCTTTCTATGGATTGTTGTGCTGCACTCCCGTCCCGCATGCCCTGTGTGGTGTAATGTGCTGCTGCAAACCCTGATGCCTGCCCTGCAGGGTCAGTTTGGTGCACCTCTCCATGTCCCTCCTGTCCTCTGTTATCCAAGTCCATGTCCCTACCCCATTTCCTTCCATGATCGAATGTACCATACTTGCGAACATTTTGAACTTGGTAAGAGGGAGATTTTGAAAACAAACTGGGGTATTGATTTTCCCCTTTGAGTTACATTGAAAAAGAGGAGATTGTAGACAGGAGACAGATCAAATAAAGCCCATTTGAGCTTAAAAACATTGGACGTTTCCTGGCTGAATGGGGTCTGTTGGCATGTATGGTTGTACTACCATTGCCTATTCCTTCTGCCCACAATGGTCTATTACATTGCCACAGCCTCTCTTGCAAGTCCTGTATTGTTGGTTTGTTGCCCCTGCCCCCCTTTCCACTGCCCTCCATAGTCTGTTGTGCTGCCACGGCCCTTCCTGCCTGCTCAGTGTGGTTAAATTGTTGCCTTTGCACCCTCCTACCTGCCTTCAATTTTCAGAGTCTGTGCCCCTGGCCTCTGCCTCTCAACAGTATCCTAATGAACAACTAGATTGCTAACATTCTATATTTATTACAAAAGTGTGGAACGCCTGACGTCATCTTGATGTAATCAAAACTGTAATTCCTAGAGCATTTCCTTTATAAATTACATATATGAGAGGGTCTTATTTGCATCAAAATTATGGTTAGTGCTCTAAAAGACTAAAATAAGGACATATTTTCTGAGTTTTCAAATAGCGACAAAGCACTTTTAAATTATTTGTTATCTTTATGTTTTTTTATCCAGTTGACCACTTGATTAAATGTTGTACTTAGGGGAGAGGATGTGGTGTTACTTCCAGAACTGCAGACTTTGAAACTGGGGAACCAGGTTGGAGTTTCTGCTTCAGCTCGACATTCTGTGATTCTGGTCAAATCACTAAGTCTCCCCATGTCTACAACCAAAATGAATTTGTTCTTGTGTGATGTAACCAATGCTCATGTAAAGCACTCCAATACCTGACAAGTCTGCACTATATAACACTGCAAAAACACAAAATAATAAGTGTTTTGCACACTTCTGTCATTGGGCTATATTTGGGCTACATCTGGGTGATTTTGGGCTACATTTGGGCTCTTTTGTCTCCGGTGGCCATCTTGGGAGATTTATTTGTTATGAAGTTTCCTAATTTCCTCATGTACTGCAGTCTCCTCAGGAGGAAATGCTTTCAGTTTTTTACTTTGATTCGATCATGAAGGTATTCAGATATGTCACACATTTGCCATAAATTCTGAATGTTAGCACTCTAGTTGCTCATTAGATCACTGTAGTAAAACTACTGTTCACCATGGAAGTCTGCTCCTGGTATTAAAAGTGCATGTTTCAGTCTGCATGTCAGAATTTTTTAATGAAATAGAAGAGGATTTGAGAAGTCACTCAAAATGTGCCCTCATTTTCTTTCTTCAGCATTAATCATAATTTCTATGGAAAAATGAACCCCCTCATTGTGTTCCTTTTTAAATTAAATGTTTTAAGTGTTACCAGTTTATTCCAATCAAGATGGCTTCAGGTGTGCCATACCTTTGTCATAATGAAGACAGTAAGCGCTCTAGTTGTTTTTAAGAACACTCTGGGACATTCTGTCATTGGGCTATACTTGGGCTACATCTGGGTGATATATCGGCTACATTTGGGCTCTTTTGTCTCTGGTTGCCATCTTGGGAGACTTATTTGTTATGAAGTTTCCTAATTTCCTCATTTACTGCAGTCTCCTCAGTAGGAAATACTTTCAGTTTTTTACTTTGATTCCATCAAGAAGGCATTCAGATGTGTCACACATTTGCCATAAATTCAGAATGTTAGCACTCTTTTTGCTCATTAGATCACTGTAGTAAAGCTACTGCTCACCAGGGAAAACTGCTGCTGGTATTGAAAGTGCATGTTTCAGTCTGCATGTCAAAATCTTTTAATGAAATAGAAGAGGATTTGAGAAGTCACTCAAAATATGCCCTAATTTTTCTTTCTGCAGCACTAATCATACTTTTTATGGAAAAATGAACCCCCTCATTTTGTTCCTTTTTAAATTAAATGTTTTAAGAGTTACCACTTTAATCCAAGCAAGATGGCTTCAGGTGTGCCATACGTTTATCATAAGTAGGACTGTTAGCGCTCTAGTTGTTCTTTGGAACACTCTGGGAAGCTGCAGTAGAATACAAAGGAATCAACTGACAGTCTCTGCCCTTGTTGGATGTACATGTTTTACTGAGAATGTCAGACTTCATTCTTACATGACTGAGAAAGATAATGTGAATTTACAGAAAATAAGCTCTCAGTTTAGCTTATAGATCACCTTCCAAACCTCTGTGGGAAAAGCATGAGAAAATATTTTTCTCTCAATCATGATATCCCAGCAGAAGGCTTTTTCACATGGTGAAATCACCATAGAACATACCACAATTCCTAAAATGAGTATGGTACCATCAACAAATGATTTATAATGTAACTAAAGTCTTAAAACCTTCTATTAACTGCAATGCTTTTTAATGAGGTGCTATCATGTATATTGGTCCCAAGATGGCTGCCAACACTTCTTGGATGAAGTGCTGACAGCCAATCAGAGCTCAGGATGAGATGTGTGGTTAGGCTCCGCCCACATATATATATGATTTTACTTTTGATTTTCTCAGGAACTACTGAACAGATTGACTCCATATATGCAAAAGGCACATCCCTGAGCTGAGGACTACCTCTCTGCCAAATTTCAAGTAATTCTGTTCAGCCGTTCGGGCTGTACCTTGGACTAAAGGTCCCTATGGAAAATTGCATGGGGAAAACGCGTTTTGGGACCCCCCTTTTTTCTCAGCCCCCGCTTGACGAATCCCCCCGAGACTTTCAGGGTAGGAGCGGAGCGTAGCGCCCCACCTATTTTGAAAATTTCGCGAGGATTCGTCAACCGGCGCCAAAGTTATTCCAAATAGAATGTTGCGGATTTCCTATGGAAACACGGTCCTAACTATAACTATCTACTGGCGACTGCCAGTAGATAATATATATATATATATATATATATATATATATATATATATATACATATATATATTACCTACTGGCGGTCGCCAGTAGGTAGTTATAGTTAGGACCCTGTTTCCATAGGAAAACCGCAACATTCTATTTTGAATAACTTTGGCGCCGTTCGACGAATCCTCGCGAAATTTTCAAAACTAATGGGGCGCTACGCTCCGCTCCTACCCTGAAAGTCTCGGGGGGATTCGTCAAGCGGGGGCTGAGATAAAAGGGGGGTCCCAAAACGCGTTTTTCCCATGCATTTTTCCATAGGACCTTTAGACACAGCTACAGCCCGAACGGCCGAACAGAGTTCCTTGAAATTTGGCAGAGAGGTAGTCTACAGGTCAAGGAAGTGCCTTTTGTAGGTTTGGTGTAAATCTGTTCAGTAGATTCTGAGAAAATAGCCTTTAAATCAATATATATATCTGAGCCAGCTTACTGTGCGCTTACGGTGCGCTTACCGTACGCGTACGGTGACGTGCGCGAGCGCGATTCTGATTGGCTGTTCGATCTAAGTAAACATTCGAATCGGTCGAAACCAGGAAGCGGCGGCCGCCATTTTCTCTCTCGCACTCTGAGTGGGGCAGAAAAAACAAAGACAAAAAACATCTAAAGGGGCAGTATATTCAGTTCTTAACCACCCAGCATTGATATAGGTGTCCCCAAACAACCCCCAAGGCCACAAAAACAATTTTATTTTTTTTCGAAAAATCGCCGATTACGCTTACCGTACGCGTACGGTAAAAATTTGTAAAAAAAAAAAATTTATCCACACTATCCCCACCCTGTGTGCAAATGGTGCCCAAAGGGCACCATTTGTGCATGGCATATATTATATGTGAAATAACCAAAGAATACCTTTCACAACGAAGCGCATAATATGTCCCCCATGTGCGCACGGTGCGTGACCACCGTGCGTGCACGGCACTAACTGCGTAAAGTGGGCGCGCGGTGCGCGAAGCGCACCGTGCTCACTGTGCGCGCACGGTGCGCGAAGCGCACCGTGCGCGCACGGAACGAACTGCGTTAACTGGGCGCGCACGCCACGAACGGCGTAAAGTAACTTAGCATTTAAAAAAACGTACAAATTCACTGAAAAAACCATAGGTTTCACACACGTTATAGTTAGGAATTAGCATTTAAAAAACCTTGCAAATTCACTGAAAAAACCATAGGTTTCACACATGTTATAGTTAGCTGGACATTTTACTGATAAAAAACCAATGAAATTCCCCCGTTATAGTTAGTGCAGGCAACATTAACTCATGCGACCGCAATCCTCTGCTGATGACATATGTGTCTTTATGAAAAAAAAATATTTGTAATATATGCATAGCTAAAATTTAATGGAAGAAGACATGGGCAAATAAGTGTCTAAATACAGTATTAGCATCAGCAGAGGATTGCGGTCGCGTGAGTTATAGTTGCCTGCACTAACTATAACGGGGGAATTTCATTGGTTTTTTATCAGTAAAATGTCCAGCTAACTATAACATGTGTGAAACCTATTGTTTTTTCAGTGAATTTTATATATATATATATATACATACACATATGGAAAAAAGATAGTGACAAACAACACATAGGAAAAAATAGGAAAAAATAGCATTATCACTGAGCCTGAAGTCAGCAGAATCTACGTGCGGAGATAACAGAATAGCGTACCTTGTTGTGGCTATAGACTCAAACAGCGAACAACTCACGGATTCATGGGTCTTCCCTTGCTGCGGACCTATTTGGCGCTGATTCCATCGGCTTGAAAGCAATGGACAAGCGCACGTTTGTGGTTTAAATGTCCCGAGCAGGTTACAATCATTTCTGGGTTTGCGAATAGAATCACGCGAGATTAGCGTGAATACCTGCTAACGGAAAAAAGACTTGAAAGGTGAAATGGAACTATGGTAGAGTATCTGCCTCTAACTTGCTCCTTAAAAAAAGGTAATTCGTAACTTATGTTTACGAACAGCAATGATCCGGCATTTTGAAAGACTTGAAATAGACGTCATACTGACGAAAAGAATTGTGGGAGATGTAGTACGTATCCCACATAGTGGTGGGACCCCGCCGTCAACTCCGCTAATGAATAGCTATTTACAAGCCGGAACCGACCAAGTCGGGCCATAAATAAGGGGGATTCATGCAAAGTTAAAAGGTCAGATTGGGGATGCAAAATGCAGAATGATCCAGTCCAAATTATTGTGTATTATGAATCATAGTTTAAATTTGAATGTGATGAACAAAATTATTTAGTAAAGACTCAAGGGCGCGGATTTTTTTTAAAAGACCTTAAGTAATGTGTGTGGAAATATAAATGTTTTGAAAAAACAGAAATACTGTTTGGAAAGATGTTTTCACAGTGTGCAAGTTAGCCAAAGAAGGGGTACTAACTGTTATTACCCCATGAATGAATTACAAACCACTAATAGGTGGTTGGAGAGAGATTTCTGTACACTAATATTGCCAGGTCATATAGTAGGCTATGGTATCTCTAGTGTGTGATTTTTATGTATTAATTCCTATATCCATGCTTAGTATTCCATATATACACGCTTCCTGTGTGACGCAAAGCCATATCACAGTATGTTCGATGTTAGATACCTTAGCTCTTTTTATTCAGTTTATTCCAAGGTATGAAATTGTTTAGTCTATGAATGTTTGTTTTCAGACGGTATAACCACCATTGTCCCCTTTCAAGGAGTTTTTTTGTCAGGTCACCTTCTCCTTTGATTTTTTTCAATCACAGTCCACTGTACATCCATGTCTGTGTGCTGCATTTCGACATAGTGAGATGTCAATCTTGTTGCTGTTATGGCTCTTCTAATGGTACTTCTATGTTCGCTGATACGGACCTTGACTTTTCTCCTAGTCATGCTGATATACATTAGTTGACAAGGGCATTTGATCAATATAGACAACTTTGTCACTATTGCAATTTGTATGGGTTACCACACATGCCCCACACGGATAGTGACCAACAACTGAGGGTTGATGCCAAAGTGTTAATTGTTGAGATGTTTTCTTTTTCAGATCTGTGTGTATCACGGTATATCTTAGACTTTTATTCTTCCTGAAGGAGAACATAGGTTTGTCAAACTTCAATTTGTTGGACGGAAGGATCTGCCACTTCTGATTAATGATTTTCTTAATGTCATTTGATGACGTATTATATGTTGTGACACCGATGATGGTATCCTTTGTCTCTTTTTTGGTTGTCTCCAAAAGAGCAGCCCTTGGTGTATTGCGGGATCTTTTCCTGGCTTTTTCAATAATACGTCTAGGGTAGGCTCTATCTTCCAGTTTCTTCCAGTTTCTTCGCATTTGTAATCATTCAGATCTTCACAATTTCTACGAATTCACAGAAACTGGCCAACGGGGAGATTTTCACGAAGGGAACCTGGATGGGCGCTCTCGAAGTGTAGAAGACTGTTTTTATCAGTTGGTTTGGTGTACAGAGCACTGGACAGGCCTTGGTTGTTTGCCCTTATTTTGACATCGAGGAAGGAGACTTTGCTATGATGGTACATAATGGTGAATTTCAGGTGTGGATTGAGTTGGATGAGCCATCCATGGAAGTTGGACAATGTCTCTGAGTCCCCCTCCCATATCATTAAGACATCATCGATGTAACGCCACCACTTACAGATGTTATTGGAGTAAGGGTTGGTTGACCAGATATGTTGTTCTTCTATCTGGTCAACATACAGACACACTATGCTAGGCGCAAAGGTGCTGCCCATCGGAGTGCCATGGACTTGGAGATAGAGCTGTTCCTCGAATCGAAAAAAGTTTTCGGTTAGTGCTAGACGTATCAATGTGATGACCCAGCTTATTGGGGTATCCCAGGTCCAATGTTGTTGTTTCAACCGGTTTTCAATCACAAGAATACTTTCCTCTTGTGGGATGCTGGTGTATAATGCTTCTACGTCTAAACATACCAACAGATTGTTCGTAGAGTCATATGTTACCTCTGATATTAGATTAAGTAGATGCTTCGTGTCCTGTACATATGACTTGATACACTTGACCAATGGGCAGAGAAATCAATCTGTGATCAGGGAAAGGGGCTCTAACAGAGATCCCACTCCAGACACAATCGGTCTTCCAGGTGGCGGTATTTTACCTTTGTGTATTTTTAGTATTGTATAAAACACCGGGGTTCTTGGGTCGTCAGAATTAAGAAACTCATGTTCTTTCTTATTTAACCCGCCATGGTTCAGGGCATCTGTGGTAATGGTACTTATGTTTTTTTTCAGACGTGCTGTGGGGTCCTTACTAATCTTTCTGTAAAAATTTAGTATCTGCCAAGAGACTCATACAAACTGTTCTGTATGCTGTTGTACTCTGAATCACAGTTGCCCTGCCTTTAGCCGCGGGTTTAATGGTGATGTCATTCTTCATGCTCAAGGTTTTCAATGCATTCCTTTCTTTTTTGCTAAGATTATCATAGATGCCATTTTTGAATGATATTTCTTCAACATCTTTCGAGACACTGTCCTCAAAGGCAATTACTTCAGGAGGCATTAGTGATACTGGAGGAAAAAAGTTGGATTTGAGGCGTAGCGTTGTGTGAGAATGATCAACCACTGGTGTTTCTTTTTCCATGAAAAAAGTGTTTATGCGTATTTTTCTGAAGAATTTGCTTAATTCACAGCGCAATTGGAACTTATCCACATATGTAGTAGGGACGAATCCAAGACCTTTATTCAGCACTGCGACTTCATCTGGGTTTAAGGTGTAGTCTGAAAGGTTCACCACAAGTCCATGTTGTTGCTCACTACGATTTGTGGGCCCTTGGTCATGCTCCGTGTGCTCACCGGAGTATTAGTGTCCTCCCACTGAACCTGTTTGTTTGTGTTGGTTCTCCTGCCGCGTCCCCCTCTTCTTCCACCCTGTCCTAAAAAACGATTCTGGTTGTAATTAGGTTGGAAAAATGGCACTGGAAGGTATTGTGGAGCCCATGAAATTGTGGAGCTCCATGGAACTGAACAGGTCCATATGGACTTGGCCACGGGTACATGTGAGGCGGTTGAAATCCTTGATTAAAATTGCCTCTTCTTGGTCTTCTAATGCCTATTCGCCTGATGTCTATGATGTGTTGCTCTTTCAAGTAAACGGAGAGCCATCAGGCAAAAAACATCTTGCTGATCTTGGCTACGCCCAGTAGAGAGTGATGGGTTTGCAATTTGCTTCACACATGGCAATCAAATTCGGTCTTACATCCTATCCTTACTTTGTATTGGTTGGTGTGCTTGCCAGTACTTTTCCTCGATTTCTATTGGCTGTAGCATACTATTTCCTGTTGTTCCTCGTGTGTTTTTCTTATCAATGTCCCATGACCCAAGTACTGTTTTCATCTGCTTTTGTGGAACTCTTTTTTTAGGTTTTGCCTGCACAGTGCTTGCTTTGATTTTCCTCCACCCATTACCAAATCTCTCTATGGCTGCACGCATTTCACGCATGCTTATTGATCCTGAGATCTCTTTTTCCTTAACCGTTTCAGGTATTTAATGGTTAGGTTTCGCCTGCACAGTGCTTTTGATGTGCTTCTTTGTATTTTCTGCCTCTGCCTGACTGTTTCTCAGTTAAACGTAGCACAGACATGTCTGGTGCCCTTTATGAGCCTCTGAGACGACAATGCCTACAGATGGATCTTGAATGGCAGAGAATTAAAAGTAAAAATAAAACAGCTTAATATATCAGAGAAATCCTCTTCAACTCAAGCACAATAAAAGAAGCATTAGATGTGTTCCTGAGGCCGCTCACATTTTATATCAGGAACCAATGGAAGACAGCGGACTGTCAGCCAACCTGATCCTGCACTGCACTCAGAGCGATAATCAGGGCAAAAAAACTAGACCCTACGGCGTGCATCCACCCACCTCTACAGAGGTGGAAGCCACCCTACCACAGATGCGTTAGGACACTTTAAGATGGAGTCAACAGAATGCTTCAATGGACACGGTACATGCATTTGTTTCTTGTTGTACTATTCGGGTTTTGCTGAAGTAAGCAGTGAACCTTATGGCTGTGATAAGAAAATAATTGAAGCAATATTTTGTATAAATTGTATAATTCTTGATAAATCATAGAATGTGTGGGTCTGCTGTTGCTTCATAGGCTTCATGAGTAACAACAGAAGTAACTAGTCCGTAAGACGATTGATGAGCAGAATATCAAGTATTGTTCAACACTGGATTTGTGTTTGAGTTATGTTTTATTTTTTCTCCATTTATTGCAGAGCTACCACCTCACAAACAGTGTGCCCTCTTGTAACCATTGCAACCAGATGCGGCTGTCTCCAGAAGCATCATCAGGAACTCCTTAAGAGAGGCGGAGCAGCACGTTTTGTGGCCGCCTCAACATCAGCTCACGCTACAATGCAACATTGGTCCCAAGATGGCAGGTATGTAAGTAATATCTTTTAAGACTTGCCTGTTGTGATGGAAGTGAAAAGAAACCTGGAATCCTGTTAACTGGTAGTGAAAGGGCAGTGAAATGATAGTCGATGTCACAAGAAACAGAGCCTGTTGGTCAAAGTACACTTTTCTGTTAGGTCTGGTGTTAGCCATGACCAATTTTACTACAATTATATGTATAATATACTTAAAGAGTCTTTCAGCCAGCTCTCTTCATCTATTGGTCTGTTGTTGTGACATTCACATTTTACTTCCTCCCACTGCAACATACAGCAGTCTCCTTGACCCACTGGCTGATTGCACTTTGAGTGACTGTATTTTGCTCTTTCACCACGAGCACAACCACAACTTAGGGGTATATTCATCACCAAAAGATGCTAACGCAACTTTACACATCGCAGCCCATCGCGGGAACATAACCCTGTGTTAATGTGGAATTCAAAACACGGCAGTACCATGTGATAGTCCGCCGCAAACGCTGACTCCAACCAGGAGACCCAATGTGCACCAAAGCCCAATCAGGTAGTGGCTCAATGTGCTCACTGCACACGACGACTCGTGAAATCTCCCAGGTCCAGTTTCCAGCCTGCATGCCAAACATCCATGCATGCCATAAGCGGTCATCCTGGTGACACTCCTGGTCATGGTTCAATGGGGACGCACACACACGTCGAAATCCAGGTCAGCTACTGTTACGTTTGAGAGGCAGACATCCATGGACCACTCGAATATGCACGAGCGATAATGCAACACAGGTTGCACGCAGGTGACGTGCACAAGGCGGAAGCCCACCTGGTAACTGATCCGCAGCACTGACAATGGCAGTGCCCCCAGTACATGCAGCAGACGTGCACGGTACAGCTCCACGTGACTGGAGTAGACCATGTGTCCGGGATGGTCTGCTATTGTGTCAGTGGCTCTGCTTGAAGCGGCACCGGCTTGCCCTGAGACAGTGCTGTGGATGAAATGGCACAGCTCGGTGCAATGAGCAGTGTCTGTGTACAATGCTTGCAGGCCTTGGGTGGGGTGGGAGTACGTGTGAAGGCCATATCACGCACACCAAGGACTACTGCGTGTGGGATGCGAACACGTTGGTCTCACGCCGGGCAGTGAGTAGGGTGGGAGTCACAAGCAAATGCTATCGTACCTGTCAGGGGGTGCTGGGCACATTCAAGTTCCTGCTCGGAGCTGCAGATGTGCTATCGCCTGATAGTACAGACAAAGGACCTTTCATCCCTACAGTAACTTCACCAGCTGCATGCATTGCATACAGGAGACGTACAGAGGCCGGTCGTGGGAGTGGTGGGACGTCTGCGACCCTGGGAATCATGGATGATATGCCCAGCACGATGCACATGAGCTGTGTGTCATGTTGCCACACAGCTGCTCCTCCCTGCCACGTGCACCCACACTTGTGTGCACTGCACGGTTGCATCATGTGCACTCCTACGGGACACCATTCTAATGCCTGTCCACGCATTTCCAGCGCCATGCCAACAACACCGCGAGGCTGGCCTTCGAAGGTGTGCGTCCACTTGGGTGTAGGCCAATGGTCAGGACAGGGCAGACACAGGTGTCCAGCCCATGGCTGGCTGGGATCGGGTTACGAATTAGGCCAGGCAACAGACTCATGCATCCGCAAGACTGATACACATCACACTTGGCATGCATGTGCCAAGACCCCGAGTGTGCTAGCGCACCTACATGTCCCCGTACCTGCGGGCACACCCACCTGGTACATGCTCCATTGCAACATCGTGTACTGTGGCCCTGGTGGTGACAACACCCCAAAACAGAGACACACTTACCGCACTTCCTGCATCGGGCCAGGTCCGGACCATGCCCTGCCCCCCCTGCCGAGCCAGCACATGCAGCCTTTGCATGCAGGGGGACAGGTGCGGGGCTATATGTCCAGGGTCACTGCCAACGCTGAGGTGACATGGCAACATCCGCAGAAGAGAGCACACTGTGATGTTGCAGAGCCAGTGCCCATCAAGCTGTCACAATGAACACACGGACACACTTGCTCAGATGGTGTGAATGGCTACGGGCACGTGCGCACGGTCACATTTATTATCAGGCACACTTACTGAGTGACACCTGTGTTGGATGTGTGTGGGGTGTGTGCACACCAGCCGGCAAGGGCTGCCTGGTGCAGTCAGAAATCGGCAACAGTGTTCATCGTAATGGACACAACCATAAAACCCCCATGATTTGTGCTGCACAGAGTTAGTGGCCCGGATGCACATCGTCCTGCATGGGCCTGCCGTCACAGGCCGCTGACTTGCGGTGCACTGGGGCAGGGTCGCCGGTGCAGAGCAGGTTCACGGCATGACAAGGGGTCTCTATGGACAGTGGAAGGTGTACCCCCAGGGTAGAATGCAGAGGGCAGGCCCACGCTGATACAGTCACTATGGTGGAGATGAATGGAACAGACACATGTCGACCACCAAGTCCGGTCCAGCCAGAAGAAGATGCAGAAAACCACCAGACCATGGGCTTTGATGCCACCAGGGTCCAACCAGATGGTGCCCATGACTCATTGCGCACAGAGTTAGTGGCACCAGTGCAGTTAGGGGATGCCGCCTGCGATGAAACGTGTCCAATGGTGTGGATTCCTCCACATCTTACCCAAAACACAGTTCCACATGTTTGACATAATGGACCGCACTGTAGGCCTAAGGCAGCGGTCAGCATGGGCCATTCACGGAATAGGTTGGATGGCCCCATCGGCCTGCGTAGTTCAGGTTCAGTGGCACCACGGGACACGGACTTGCGATGAACAGGGTTAGTGGCACCACATGTCGCCGGCTGGCATTGAACAGGGTTAGTGGCTCCACGTGTCGCAAGATGCCCATATGGAACTATGCTTCACTGATCAGGGGGTGGGGTATGGTGCTGTGGTCGCTGCCCCGGCTTTGGGGTCACTGCCATTCAGGACTCAGGACACAGTTTCCCAAATCCGACCTACTGGGCCGAAGAGGACGCCGATGTAGTATGTGAATGTGGAAGGAGTAATGTGGGCCAGCGTCAGGGGGGCAGAAAAGGTCTGCGGAGGCTGCAGAGGTCACGGAACTGGTGCTTGGAGCTTGCACCGGCACGTGGTGGACCCTCCTTGACACACGCCAGTGTTGGCAGGTGATCAGTGTGGCTTGGCTGCGCAGGGGCGGGCCTGGCCTGTTCGGGGTCCAACGGGCTGGAGTACGGCAGGTGCACAGGATCGCAGGCAACTCCACTCACGAGGACAGCATCGGCCTCATGGCGTGGTGAGAGGTGCCACCCTGGCAGAGACGTTGGACTTTCCGGAAGTGGACCATGCCCAGGGCTACGTGCTTTTTATTCACACCCCTACGCTGGCCTGGCGTACGCCAGGCCATCCCACTCTGCTCACGCTTACAGGGGGACCTAACAGGCAAGATTTGCGCGAACTCCCTCACTGGCCGGGGTGACATGGTTGTGTCCACTGTCCACTACACTCCATACACCAGAGGTGTATGTCGCCATGGATATGGGTGTGTTCTGAATACTGCGGTCTGTCCAGCACATCTCCGCCACTCTTGGCTTTGTGTGCTTTCCCATTCATGCTTCTTTTGCCTCCTTCACACATGCCTGGTTGCCACCTCTCCCCACATTGGGCTAGTGTGTGGCAGAGGTACCATGCCGTTGATAGCTCATGTTCACGGCTTGCCCAGGTTACCATTGTGAGCTGTTCTGTAAGTCTGGTGGGTGGGCATGTTGTTTGGCATATTGGTTTTGATTTTGTGACGTGTGCATTGCCAGAGTTGTGAGTTGCATGGTTGTGGAGTTGAGGTGAGTGGGGTGTTCATTTGGAACTTGCCAAAGGGTTGTGCATGTCCCTTGGTGCCATCCTAGAGATGCTGGTTGCGGATGGACTGTCGGAGGATGGAGGAATCGTGCACAGGGGCTGGGTATTTGGAGGCGAGATTGATGGAGGTTCCAAGGTGTTCAGTTGTTGCCTGCACATTGATGTGAGACGTGTGCTTCCTGTTGCAGTGATTATGTGCTGTGTCTGTAGGGGGCACATGTATGACATGTGTGCTGTGGATTGCCCCCGACATGTGCGTGCATCCAGCTATGGCGTATGGTCCTTGCTTGGTGTCCAGCGGATCCAGCACATTATGTTGGACATATGGGGACTGGGGTACCAGGCTGATGGTGATGTCCAGGAGAGGTGTGAGGGACTGGGATGTGGCCGGCTTTGTGACTCCTCCAACTGTGGCGGGTGTTGGTTGGGGGGTCCCAGGGGCCAACAGGTGCAGTACAGCCAGCAGCTATGTGTGGCGTGGGATGTTGGTTGTCCGCTGTGTTAGTGCCGTCGGCCTGTTGGGCGTTATGGTCAGGATGCGTAGGATGGTGGTCCTTTTGAGCCTGTAGTGGGCAATGACATTGTCAGGTGTGGCTGGTGCGTTTCCGGGTGGTCCACTGTCTTTGTCTGCGCAGCCTCTGTGGTGGTCCGTGGGGGGGGGGGTTCCGAGTGGGTGTTGGGGTCCTGGGGTGGTGGCGGTGGGTGTTGTGGCCGTCTTGGGTGTCCGGCCCGCATGACCAGTGGCTCCATGGCATCTGTTGCCCTTCAGATGTGGCTATGGGCTGGTCTCCCTTTTGTGGTGCGGGCTGTGGTCCGACTTTGCACCAGGTCAGAGCACGTGTTATTTTCCTGCGGGTAACGTGCCTTATTGCCTGTTTTGAGTTCTTATCGCAGTTCTGGCTGGTCGTTGTGAATGTTGTGGAGTGGTGTTGTCGCGGCTTTGGGCACAGGAATGCCTACTCTGCATCTCATTAGCGATAGTTGCGGGGGTCTTCTGTGGTGATGTTTTTTGCTGCTACTATCGCGGGTAAACTGGTGCTGTGGTCTATTGACACCAGCTTGTGAATGGGGCGATCGATTTATCGCAACATTGGCTGCGATAAAGTGCCGTTAACTAAGCGATAGCTCCTTGTGAATATCCCCCTTAGTTCCCTTAAGTATACTGTGACGAGATATAAACAAGCATTGGCAAAGATGATAGGTTTCACCTATGCAAAGTCTATTAGCTTTGTCAATGTTTTTGGCTTAAAGAAATGTTATGACGCGGTCAAAGCTGGCCATGTCATAGCACTTTTTTTAAATACTTTAAGACATGTCTCACAGTAGGTCAAGTACTGTCCACCATGTCAAAAAAACATTGACACAGACAACAAATTTGCATAGGCAAAACCTATTGGATTTGCCAATGCGTGTTTAGAGGAGGCTTTACACACCTATTGTCCATCAGTGTGGGACAATGCCAAAAGAATACAGTTAGGGATAGAGATAATGCTACGGATGGTAGGTGCTCCAATATGTTTCATGATCATATCTTGACAGGCATCATTAATGAAGCGTAAGTTCTGTCCAGAGAGAAGTGCAGAGACTCCGAAAACGTGTGGATAGCAACTGATGATGGTCATTCGACAGGGCGAGGGAGGGCAAATCAAACTAGCCAAGGAAGGGTGTAGATGATGCAAAGTCTAAAGAAATTCAGTAATGCATGTGCTTGAGCTTTTTTTTTTTTTAAATAAAAAAACATGGAAGGCTTGTCACAAAAAGATTGGGAGTGGTATGGAATTTCTGAACAAAGGGCAACAACCCCCACTTGTCCACACCAGTAAACGTTTTACTTAGTACCAGTCGACCAGTCTATTCTGCTCTTGTGCAGAATTCCCTCGTACCTCTCACGCGCGCCGAATCAGTACACGTAAAAAACACCGGGACATTGGTTAAAACTTTAAAATATCCGTGTTTTGTTTTTTATAGTCCTCTGCCCGAGCTAAGGTTTAAATCCTTTTGTTCCCAGTGTCGGTGCACAGCCTCACGTTCTAAATACCATTCGGCTAGACAAAAATATGTTTTCTAATTTAATAGACTGTACAGAGGTGGAGTCAGAAAGAGAGAGAGAGAGGGAGAGAGAGAGAGTAAGTGAGAGAGAGAGACAGAGTGAGAGAGAGAGGGTAAGTGAGAGAGGATGGTCTCGGGCTAAGCACTTTCGAATGGAGCATTTCGGATTTGACACATGCTGATGTACTAATGCTAACACGTCCTGGCCTTGCCTCGATATCCTATTAAAGTCCCTTGTCACTTAACTGCATGTACTGTTCCCGGTGCTCCTTCTGCGAGCTTTGCATAAATAACAACGGATTGGAAATGTCAAGCTTCTGCACTTACCCACAGATCTGAAGGTTTACTCCTGTAGCTGACACAATCAACCCATCGATTTGTGAATTTCTCTGTGGTTCGTGTATTTTTTTTATATCTATTTATGTATGTAATTTTTAAGCCTTTTTTCGCATTGCTTTTATTTCCCATGGGAGACGTTACAATTTCCCTTGTTTTATTATTTTACGTTTAGATGAAATTTGCTATAACGCAGACCTAGCTCTATGTAGTCGCAGGACACTCACAGAGAGCATTTTATTGCATCACGATCATATGTAAACGCAGGGCCTTAAGTGGGATGAAAAAACTGGGGGGGGGGGTCTCTCAAGTGGGCGTGGCCAATGTAATTAAGGGTGTGGCTTAAAACACGTAACCTAAAAATGTGTGCTTACTTAGCATAGTATGCCGCCCGACTGGTATTTTGCTGTTTCTGTCATTGCATCTAGCATCCAACAAGTAACGTCATACCTACAACAAGTCAGGACTATTGGCTTTGTCAATGGTTGTTAGTTGCATTAGATAAATAAGCAGCAGGTTTGTATATAATATTGAAAAAGCTTCCCCTTAAAGCCCTGGTGACACCACGACAATGGTGCTGCTCCTGAGTTTCAAAAAGAGAAGGGAAATCCAGAGAGAAAATGACTCTCTTTAAAGGATTTCCCTTCCCCAATAACGCTTGAAAATAACGGACCGCCTGTCACAAAACAGAGCCCAATAGAGACCCTTTTGAGGCCCCCTTTAAAAAACTGCAGATGCTCAGACCCGGTGAGACCCGGCCCACTTAAAGCCCTGTGTAAAGGCTAAACAGAGACCGAATTACACACACTAGAATATGATGGCCATCAGAAGAGCAAGCATGTTATTTGGACAGACTTAAACAGTACTAAACGGTGTAATATAGAGTTATTTCTTACATTACCTATATGTTTGACCTAGGGTAATAAATTGGCTTGCCCATAATCACAAAGGGAGTGCTGATACTGGGTTTTAGAAAGATGTTTTAGTTTATCAAGGTCAGTACCTTAATTGCTAGACTGCAACACGCATTTACTAAATTACTGTAATTGTAATTGCATTGATAAAGCACTTGCTACCCCTGACGAGGCGTCAAAGTGCTCTTTTGGCAAGTAGAATGCTACTCTGGAACCCAAAAAGGATTTGTGGTGAATTAGCATAGGGAGATATTAGAATTTGAACAGTGGACATATGAGTTTCTTATTTGGATTAAAAAGGATAGTGGAAGGGTAGAAGAGGGAAGGGCCTGCATTTATATAGCGCGTGCTACCTGTGATGAGGTGTCGAAGTGCTTTTCGGCAGGAAGCATGCTACTTCGGAACCCAAATAGGATTAATAGGGAATTAGTATAGGGAAATATTAAAATTAATTTGAGCGGTGGATATGTTAGTCTGTTAGTTGGATTGAAAACGATAGTGGAGGGATAGAAGAGGGAAGGGCCTAGAAAGTGTTTTATGGCTCTGAGACAACTGAAAATTTGTGAGTTTGCAATGTCTTTGGGGCTTTCCAGTTTAACCCCTCTGCTGCTAGCACCCCCGTGCTAAGCCTTTTTTTGACTATTTGGAGTAGTTCGTGCTTATGCCCCTGTAACTTTTTGTCGACATTAGATATCCACATCAAATTTGCGTCCTTTTCTTCCAACATCCGGAGGATTCTAAAGGTACCCATGGTTTGTAGATTCCCATGGAGGAGGCCCAGAAATTAGCCAAAATACAGTGAAGTTTTGTGTTTGGGGGGGAAAAATGGGGAAAAAGTGATGCAGATGAAAGCGTCTGTTTTTTCTCTGAAAATGTTATCAACAAAGGGTTTGTGGTGCTAAAATCACCATCTTCCCAGCTTACAGAAACAGGCAGACATTTGTCAGAGGCCGAACATTTTCAGCACAGATTTGGAATTTTACTGGGACAAAGCCTATTTTCCTATTTTTTGGGCTTTCAGGTTAGTGGTAGTAATCGGTGTGAAAGCAGTAATGGTTCCCCCAGGAAAGCTATACATTTCTGAAAACTAGACAAAATTCTGAATTGAGCAAAGGGTCACTTGTGTAGATCCTTCAAGGTTTTCCTATAGACACTAATAGTTAAAACAAAAAAATATTGAAATTGAGTTGAAAAAAACAGCCATTTGTGCCAACGTTTTCACCTGTAACTTCTAAGCATGGCAGATTTATGAAAGTTAGATACTGTTACATCTGCTGAGTAGGCAAACGTTGGGGGATCCACGCCAGCCATATCGCTTTGGACTCCCATGGTCTGTCTAGTTTTCAGAAATGTCTGGATTAGGTAGGTTTCCCTGGATGGCCGCAGAGCCTGGGACCAAAAACGCAGGTTTTCCCCTTGCAAAAACAGGTTGTTTTGTGATAGTTAATTTTTATGTCTCCACAATAAGTTTTGGACCCTTTTCTGCCAATGGTAGTTGGCCCACCCACACCAGTGAGGTACCATTTTTAGTGGGAGACTTGGGGAAATGCTGGGTGGTAGGAAACTTGTGGTTTCTTTCTAAATCTGGAAAATTATGGCACAGTGATGCAGGGAAAATATGTGACGTTAGTCATATTTTGAGGTTTGCAGGACATTGTGGGTAAGATAACTTGTCGGGATCCACGAGAGAGACACCCCCGTGTACTCCCTGGATGTTTAGTGTACGAAAATATCTAGAGTTGGTAGATTTTTCCAAAAGGGAATGTTTACCTTGGCAGAGAAAGACAGAAAAGACAATTCTTTCTGCCAACCATCTATTCCTCCTGCACACACACACATACTGGTTGGATTTGGCACGAGGGTGAGTGATGGTTCAATATAAACATTTTATTAATAAGAGATTTCACAAAAATGAAATACACTGTTAATAATTGAAAGGACGAAAAACTAAACCAGTGACTCACAGCTCGTGAGCTGTAAAGCGGTGTGAAGGCCCAACCGTTTTACAGGCCATTCCCACACCTATTGTATGTGATACACACACGACCATTCCCACCACCAGCTGCGGAACCAACACATTACAACATTCACAAAAAGAGACAATGTACATCCTGCCAGAGAAAGACAGAAAAGACAAATAGTACTGCACAACCATTTATTCAGCAAGCACACACACATACTAGTTGGATTTGGCACAAGGGTGAGTGATGGTTCAATATATAAAATGTTATTAACAAAAGATTTCATAAAAATGAAATGCACTGTTAATAAGTTAAGGACAAAAACTGAACCAGTGACTCATATCTCATGAGCTGTAAAACCACGACAAGGCACCAACCTCTTTACAGGCCATTCATACACCTTTCATATATGTGACACATACAAAACCATTTACTCCACCAGCCGCAGGCCCAGCAGATTACAACACTCACATCAACTGACAGCGACATTCAAGTGCCCATCACTTTCATAGGTCAACATGCCTGAAACAGCAACCACACCGGCTGATGGATTTTGTAGACTGGCGTTTGGCTACCAGTGTGTGTAGTGACCAGCAGCATGTCACTACTCACACACCACCAGCCAAGCACCAGTCCACAAACACCACTAACCAAGCACCAGTCCACACACACTGCCAGCCAAGCACCAGTCCACACACAGCCAGCCAAGCACCAGGGCACACACACTGCCAGCAAAGTGCCAGTCCACGCACACCACCAGAGAAGTGGCAGTCCACACACACCACCAGCCAAGCACCAGTCCACACACACTGCCAGCCAAGTGCCAGTCTACACACACTGCCAGCCAACCACCAGTTCACGTACACTGCCTGCCAAGCACCAAGACACACACACCGTCAGCCAAGCGCCAGTCCACACACACCGCCATCACATTTTTTTTTTTTAACAGAAAACACAAACAAATTGAAAGTAGATACAAAACTGCAAACACAAAAGCTGAAACTAAATACAGAGCACTAATGCTAACTGTTTGTGGTAAGATTGGTGAAGTGCACAAACCTGTGTTTATTTGAGACTATAAGAGGCACATGGGTGGTGTTGATAGAGTAGATCAGAGTATGGAACCTCTCACTGCTCTTCGTAAGGCTTACATTTGGTATAAGAAGTAGGGGTGGGCGGAATTTGCGTAGTCGCGCTACGCAAAGCTCTGCAAAACGGTAAACAATCTCCGCGAACACGCAGAAATTCCGCGAACACGCGGAATCGCTTCTTCGCGATGCTTTTTTCCTGTTCGCGATCGCTGTTTGCACGCTCGGGGGAAAGATCTTGCAAACACGCATTTTGAGAACGCGAACAAGCAAAAAATTCTGCGAAGCCGCGAATGGAGAATTTTGGGCAATTCCGCGTTCTCTGCGGAATGCGAAATTACCCAAATTCTGCAAATTCCATGAGCGGAATGGAATGTACCGCCCAGGCCTAATAAGAAGTTGGCTATCCATCTTTTCCACTTAGCAACTTTTAGTGCTTTTTATGGGCCCGATTCACAGAACTAACTTAAGACAAAATCCTAAACTTACTACCATTTTGGTATTCACAGAAGGCACTTACTCATTTTGGTATTCACAGAAGGCACTTACTCATTTCGGTATTCACAGAAGTTTGGAGTCCTAACTGTCGGACTCCTAAATGCCTTCTGTGAATACCGAAAGTCATAAAATTAGGATTTTTCTCAGTTTAGGAGTAGTAAAGTTAGGACTCCAAACTTTAGGACTCCTACCTGCCTTCTGTGAATACTGAAAGTCTTAAAATTAGGATTTTTCTTAGTTTAATAGTAGTAAAGTTAGGACTCCTAACTTTAGGACTCCTAAATGCCTTCTGTGAATACCTAAAGTCATAAAGTTAGGATATTTCTCAGTTTAGGAGTAGTAAAGTTAGGAGTCCTTACTTTACTACTCCTAAACTGAAAAAAAATCCTAATTTTAAGACTTTCGGTATTCACAGAAGGCATTTAGGAGTCCTAAAGTTAGGACGCCTAACTTCTGTGAATACCGAAATGAGTAAGTGCCTTCTGTGAATACCAAAATGAGTAAGTGCCTTCTGTGAATACCAAACTGGTAGTAAGTTTAGGATTTTGTCTTAAGTTAGTTCTGTGAATCGGGCCCGTTGTGTTCAAGAATTGTTCTCCTGAGTCAAGGATGACTTTTATTAAGTTTCAGGAGTCTGTGATAGGCAGCCTTGTTGTAGTGGAACAGACACGTGTTCCTAGAGTTGGAGGAGTGGTGAAGGATGTGGCTAGATTGAAAGATCACCACTTTGCTGAATACATTGCTCCCATGCCCAAAATAGAATTTCCCAGTAGGAGATGTAGAGTCTATATGCAAATAGGTAACAAAAAGGAGACTCATATATACTGCCCAGACTGTCCTTTTAAACCTGCATGGTCAGAAAGACTCGAAAAGCATACCAATGACCTGCTGACCAGTCATCCTGCGGCTAGCCATAATCCTTACTAAGTAAGGAGAATTCACAAGCAAGTCAACAACAGCCAACACTGTACAAAACAATTAATAAACAAGTGTGACTTTATCACAAAGATCTATATACTCAAAAACTATACGACTCACTTGCCAGAGACAGCTAGACTCACCAGCACCTAGTCTGCAGAGACACAGCAAAAACCAATGATATTCCACTGGAAAGAAAAAACAAAACAAATTACTCACAAGAACACAAAATACACATCGAACACAAATGCAAAAAGATTTTCACACACAATAAAATAAAAGCTAAACATACAGCTATTATTACACCATTTACGAGAAACACATTCATGCAGGGAAATGATACTCAATAATTCTTGCTAGAATTTCTTCTTAGATGTCTGCCAGAATAAACAAAATCATTAAATAATACATACTGCAATGCATCCTTATTGTACAGATATATATACATATTGAATCAAAGAGTGCCTTTTAGTTCACTTTGTTCTGCCATTGGTTTGTCTGAGTGTCATTTACACTCTGCTTCCATCCAGGACAGCAAACTGCTTGGAGTATTGGTTCAGTCTGCATCAGTCATTGGCTCTGTTGCCCTGTGAATGATAACCTTTTCTGAATACATGTGTACATCCACCTGAAAATGAGTGTACTTTAGTATCAGGACGGATTGACCAGTCCTTCAGATTTGAGGATCCTCCATTTATAGTTCCCCTTTAATTTATCTGCTTCTCTTGTACTTAATTCTAATGTTTCTTAAACGGATACTACAACTCTTAGGCAGTGCTAACAGGTTGCTTGCTTGCCGCACATTTCATCTTCAGTGTGTTGCATTCCATATGGCCTCTTCCTCTAAACCATGAGATCATTATGGAATGCAGTTGCCCATAGTGCATCATTGTTTTAACATTCCAAGATGCCAATATGTTGGTTCTAACTGTGGCGGCCATGCTTGAACTTGTAAAAACAACAATAGACTATTTACAATACCTTTGGAAGACGGTCACTCATTGTGATGTTTAGTCTTGCTATTGCAAACACATGCCTACTATGTTTAGAAGGCAGCACATTTTACGTTTTCTACTTGAATTCTTTTAATTTCGGTTTCATATGTTGTTGAGTTTGCGTGTGCAAAGAGGAGTGACAGAGTGTCTGTATGATGACTTACTGAGTGTCTACACACATCAGTGACACAAAAGGCACGTAACTTCGTAAGCCAGATGTATTGGCATTGCCAATGCATGTTTATTATTTCTAGGTATGGTTCATAATAAATCTCTTTTTATTCTCCAGAAATATTACCAAATTATGTCAGGGTGAAAGAATTACTATAGTTGTGTCATGTTCTATTTAATTCAAATTATAAACAAAAGCAACTTTTGGCTGTCGTGAGGGGAACGGCCAACACTGCCATATCCAAGCCGTGAGGGGAACGGCCAACGTCAAAAAACTACCGCTCCCAGCAGCCCGTGCCACTGACGCTGCACACACGCCGGAGGCACGTTAAGAGCACCACCGACCTCCCGCAGCGCAGGATGCTCACCGCTGCCGTGACGGGAACGGCCAACACTGCCATATCCAAGCCATGAGGGGAGCAGCCAACGTCACAAAACTAGAGCTCCCAGCAGCCCCGAGCCACTGATGCTGCACACGCGCCTGGAGGCGCATTAAGAGCACCACCGACCACCCACAGTGCGGGACGCTCACCGCTGCCATGAGGGGAACGGCCAACACTGCCATATCCAAGCCATGAGGGGAACGGCCAACATCAAAAAACTACAGCTCCCAGCATCCCCGAGCCACTGACGCTGCACAAGCGCCTGGAGGCATGTTAAGAGCACCACCGACCTTACGCAGCGCGGGACACGCACGGGCATGCCCGGGCCAAGGGCGGGCCCGTCTCTACCCGTCAAAGCCTGGATATGGCTGGGCTGGGTCTACTCTCTTAGTTCTGTTCATTGACCCTAATTCCGATGCTCACCTTCTCCTGGAAGTGGCCTATACGAATTATCGAGACTTAGTGGATTCTCACTAAGCAGCACGTAAGACTCTCAATATTTTCTACTTTACCTTGACTTGAGTTTAATTGGACCATGGCTAAAGTAATGCAGGTGGATGGAAGGGAGAGCACACGAAGGTCTTTGCAGAACTCAACTCTGGATAGTTTTCTAACGCGAGCTGCAAAGGTTATAGATAAAGAAATACTTGTAGTTCAACGCCGTCTATCAATAGAGGGGGTTCCTGCTATATGTGTGAATCAGGATGTAACATTTGGTAAGCAAAAAAGGGCTACTGCCCCAGAGAGTTATGTTCTAGATCTATTGGCAAAGGACTTAGTTAGCCCTGAACTGTCTCCCCATCGACTCCAAGCAGTTCCAATACCCTGTCCCCCAGTCAAAAGGAAGAGGAAGCTTAAACATCTAGAGCCTGAATCAGTAATAAACGCCAGATCCAAGAAAAAACAGAGACAGGCCTCCACTGGGTAGAGTAACAGGCCTATCGTCGCATCACCAGTTGAATTGAACCCCTCCTCTATGATAGCGCTCATTGCAATCCTATCTCCGCAGGACATCAAGCTTCTAATGGACGGTTTCGAAGAAATAATGCAAAATTGATTACTACCCATCATGAATAGGCTTGAATAACCTAAAAAATAGGGTGGAATACGTAGAAAAGATACTCTCCTCCCAAACCATGGAATCAATTAATCATGGTTTATTAAGCTCTGGGATTGTAAACCAATGAGGAGACGATAAAGGAGGTGAAGCAAGTAGGAAAGCTAGCAATAAGGTGGAAAGGCACCATTGTAACTTCTTGCAACCTATAGCGAAGACTAGTGAACAAAAGAATGATCAGGTTACAAAAGTAGACACCAGTAGGGACAACACAAGGCAACGCAAATATGATAGACACATTGATCCTACCATCACTAGTTTGACACAGAATAGGAAAGATTTGGTTCCACCTAGACAGTCAAATTTAGAATCGAACGATGTTCCTTTAGGCAAAGGAAATTGCAACAATGTAACTTTACATCTTCCCCCTGATTGCTGCCCATACGTGGTGATTTTAACTAATGTACCACCACTTAGAGGTGAGAAAAAGGAATCCTTTATTCAATTAAAGAATAAGGCCTGTCATCGACTCACAGAGAACACTGATTTTTCCAGTTCCTGCTATCACAATATTTTGTACACCCGTAGAGTGCACTGGGTTGGACCGCTACGGAAGACAGCAAAGGGAGACTGTGTAGTGATTAATTGCAGATCCCCGGATCTTGCCAGACAATTACTCCATAGTTGGAGGAAACAACCTGGACATGAACCAGAATATAAAATCAAATTAGTGCCCCTTGGCTTCTTCTATAGGCATTTTAAGCAGACTAGATCAAATCCCCTACAAATTGCCCACCCACCCCATAACCCAGTAAGAAGGCAAGTTCACTTTGCCTTGAAAGTCAGTAATAGATTTGAAGTTCTTACTGACTTAGATAGCCCGGATTGACTAAATCGAGGGAGAGGGGCCCCGGTTGACAGTGCAGTCATAACCACCCATGTTGAGGGACACACAATTACTGACAACATGGTGGGTAATGTGTTAGTTACTATCCCTCCAACAGGGCAAAACTCCCATGAAGTATCCCAGACATTAATAAATGTTAACTCTATACCAAGACTATGGCAATGGGGAAGTGAGTGTATTGATCAATCATTACAGATTATTTCCTGGAATGTTGCCAGTATTAAATCCAAATTAAGTGATCCGGAATGGGGCAGGATGGTTGACAGTCACCATGTATGCCTATCCCAGGAAACCTGGGCGACATTTAGCATTGAAGCCAGGCCATCAAAAGAGGGATGTCCTGCGGGAGGGCTACTAATTTGGGTCAGGACAATGCTGAACTGTAGAATCATGAACCTGGGGATAGACTCTTAGGAGATTCTTGGTATCGAATTGTCATGACCAAAAAGGAGTGTCCAAATTAGACTGATTAATATCTACAATAGGTTTAGTAGCCACTATAAGCCTTCTGGAACAAAAACAATGTTAGTCGACTATTTAGAGAAATGTAGCGGAGGGCCTTTTCTCATTCTTGCAGATGATTTTAACACAACTTACGAGCCGTTAGGCTATATCCAAGAGTTAGTGCAGGAAGAACAGCAAGCTAGGGGAGTTAAAAAACTACTTATCCCTCCTATTAAAAAGACTTCTCTAAGGTGGGTCAGCAGGTATTGTCACTCACCCTTGCACAGGGGGTGCGCGCCTGTAATGGCTGTACACCGGCTGATTAGGCAGCTGAATTTACTTTTAAGAGGGGTAGTATAAAAAGTAGGATAGACTACATCATGGTGGACCTTGACATGTGGTCACATGTCAAGGACATGTCTGTCTTAATCCATGACGATAGTGATCATAATGCCCTTTGCTTGGAGCTAACTGGACTCCCAATCTTTGAGAATCAAACCCCCCAAAATAAAGTACCTATTGTAACGACAAACAACAACAGACGCATTAAATGGCCCAGTGTGGTAGCGGATGGGCAATCAATCCCAAAAATGTATGAAGAAGTGGCTCAGACCCTTGTGGTAGTCAGAGACTTAGACCACAATGATGATGATTTTATCCTAGCTAGTTATCAGAAACTGTCCAATAGCATTAACAATATTTTAGCAAATCAATTACTTTTAACACTTTTAAACAAAACACCGCCCCATGGTACAATGAGGATTGTAGATTAGCAAAGGCTAACTTAAAGGTAGCAGTTAAGCAAGGAGTTCAAGAGGTTATTAAGAATAGTAGAAGGTTGCACAAGAGGGCTCAGGTAGGAGCGAAAAAGACCTGGGAGGCCAATAATTGGCGTACATTGACTGAGGCCTCCAAACAGAAAGATAGTCAAATGTTCTGGCACCTACTTACTAAAGGCTCAGTTCAGCAGGTCAGTGAAGATGACTTTTACATTCAGCCACAGGTCTGGGAAGATTACTTTAAAAAACTTTATACTAGAGCGGTCCCTAATTTAGAAGAAGGAACTATGGTAGCTCTAGGGGAAGATACTTTGGTGCCAATAAAGGAATATGCAGAAGGTTTCTCCCTAAAAGAAATCATAGTAGCAATCAACCAACTCCAGGTAGGAAAAGTCCCTGACTTAGTTAGACTCCCAGGAGATTTGTATAAAGCAGAGCCTAACATTTGGGGCCCATTGTTCCAAACGTTTTTTAATGCCATTCAACGAGGGGGGATATTCCCCCAACATGGAAAGGAGAGGAAATAATACCAATTTTAAAAAAATAGGAGACCCCTCTAATTATAGACCAATAAGTCTCATAGATGTCTCCCAGAAACTCTTTTGTAAAGTTATCTTGCTCCGCATTCAAAATTGGATGGAAGAGAATAACATTATCTCCCACCTGCAGGCTGGCTGTAGGTCATCTACAAGCACTCTAGACCAAGCATTTAGATTTTTGTTATTAATTTAAAAGGAAGTTAAGCTCTTGAAGGGTCACCTATGTGTTATTTTCGTTGACCTTAAAACAATCTTCGACTCCATTGATCGTAACAAGCTGTGGGCCAGATTGAGGAGATTAGAACTACCAAGTGATCTACTCCAGCTATTGGTTTGCCTGCACAATGAAAATTATGTGAGAATCAGGTGGAAATCAGATGGCAGCCTTTCTAATAGTATTACAATCTCCAAAGGCGTACACCAGGGGTGCGTGCTTGCCCCAACTTTATTCACCTTGTACATCAATGGGTTGATCCAAAAGCTATATGATCGCGGAGGTGATCCTTCCAGACTTGCGGGCAGTCCCTTACCCTCCTTGCTGTTTGCAGACAACACACTCCTTATTTCTAAGATCCCGAAGGGTATCCAAAACACCTGAAACAAGTTTGCAGATGCCTGTAAAGATCGGGGCCTCGAAATGAACTGCTCTAAAACTAAATATATGGTTTTTAACCCCTATAAACAATCAAAGGGGAAACTGATATTGGGTACCCAACAATTAGAGCAGGTTAAGGTATTCGACTACCTGGGAGTCAGAATTAGTGATAGCTTAGCATGGACTCCCCAGATTCAAAAGAGTGAGTCATCACTACAACATGTCGACTGCGCAATAGCAAGGAGGTTAAGGTGTTCACCATTTTGCCCAATTTCTCCTGTACTTGAGATACACAGGGCCAAAGGCTTAGGTGCAGCTCTCTATGGAGCCGAATTGTGGGGTTTTGAGAACACAAAAAAGTTAGAGGTAGTGGAAAATAAATTCCTTAGGGAACTTAATGTCCCAATTAATACTCCAATTTTACCACCGCGCCTCAACTTAAGAATTAAATCTATCTCACATTTTGCTGTCCTTAGAGCATTGATGTTTTGGGTTAGAATCTGGGTTAACAACACGGAGATCCACGTAAAAGAGGCAGTGGTGGAACTATTTACTCTTCAAACCCAGAAAGGCGAATTGCCTTGGTTTAACAGGGTTAGAAAATGGCTGTATCGCCTGGGTCTGGATATGTTGTGGGAGGTCCCTGGCTCCATCACAAAAAGAATGGCCCCTTTGCTAATGAAGAGATACTGGGATTTTATCAACTCCTTCAGCACTGAAACTGCAGCACGTGGCACTTTAACCTTGCAATTTTTAAATGTTAAGTGTTGTTTTACCTTTGACATGTTCATGGATGAAATTGAACCACCACAGGCACGAGCACTTTATATACAGTTCAGGCTTGGGATTTTACTGCTAAATGCATGGAAAAACAAATGGGCTAATGTTACAATCACTCCTATGTGCCCCACATGCTTGTCTGTACAAGAGACAATTGAGCACTTTTTCTTTTTGTGTCCTGCGTACAGTAACATATGGAAAACATGGATTATCCCAGCCTGTCGATGGCTCTCCTTTTCATGTAAATCTGAAGCATTAAATATATTTCAGTCAGACACAACACAATGGCTTGTTTTTCCAATCTCAAGACATCTGTTATATGCCTGGTGGCAGAGATCGGAAGCCTTACTGTGAAAAGTGCCAGGGATGGATGTCCTATAATATATCTTTTCATGTCTGTATAGCTATTTTAGAATTGTAAACAGTAAATATCTTAGTATATTTGATACTTGTTTTAAGCAAGGTCTTACAACAAAAACATGATGAAATGATGTTCTACTTATGTACTATGGGACAATGTGTATTAGTATTTCTTTATGCTGTTTTTATGATCATGCTATTGGTCGAATAAACTATCATAATTTGCAAATGTGATTTCGTTATTTCAGTCAGAGCACTGCTGTTTCAATTAATATGTGTATGAGTTTTGTCTTTTTTAGGTTTCACCTGCACAGCGCTTGCTCTATGCTTGTGAAATCTATTGTTTTTGAAAGGGACTTTCATCCAGCCTTCAGTTCTTATTGGTCCATATGCTTTCCTCAGTTTCTATAGGTTGTAGCCTGTTCTCCCTTCTCTGTCTCTCTTATCAGTTTCCTGTGGCCTAACTACTCATTCCCAGCTGGTGGTTTGAACTCTTTTTCATTTGGTTAATGCTGCACGCTGTTTAATTTCCCTGACTGCATGCGTTTAGAGCGCATTTCTGTTTGGAGGCTTAATTAGATCAAAAGCGAAACTATGATTTCCTCTCAGCATGCGGGCTTACATCACTGTTAACGTTTTGAGCTTACAAACACGTCATTTTATTTTCATCACTGTAGAAAGAGACCCCACTTTCTTTAATATGAACAATTTGCGTATTACTTTTGTTAAAGTAATATTTAATAAAATAATTTATGGTGTTTATCGTTAAAAATCGGTAAATTTCTGCTATATCGTAACCTGTCCCTTTAAAAATGGCCGCTTCTGTTTCCATCAGTCACTTGCTCATTTGTGACTCCACGCCACTCCAGCAGGAGTAGTGAGTGGGCGGGGTAGCTACATGTTTGAAAAGTTTGTGCTGATGGAGTGTCCTGAACGTGCAGGATACTGGATCCTGTAGCCATGCAGAAGCCTAGGATAACAAACCAGCAGATTTAGCAGTATGGCACTTCAACACTTAAGGTCAGGCTATGTGACAAATGATTCTGTCACTGCTTTTTGAGGAACTTGTGCCAAAAGGGAACAGGGAGCACTTGCTATATCAAAGCAGCATGCACCATCAGGTTACAATGCGTGAAAAGTGAAGTCCCGTTCATTTTCAGAATACTGCATCCTGACCGAACCTCAGTGGCATTTATTGGATACTAGAACTCTTGAGTTTGAACCCTTTGCAGTTCTTGTTTGACAGTAGAGGTGGCAAGCATCCTTAGGCCCTTCAGTGTGCAGGTGCCTCAAGGGCATGCTGGTCAGTGCAGTTTCTTTGTGAGTGAACAGGTTGCCAGACTGTATATTGGTTTTCAGACTCGACAGTAGAGGTGGCAAGCATCCTCAGACCCTTCAGTGCACAGGTACTGCAAGGGCATGCTGGTCAGTGTAATTTCTTTGAGTGAACTGGTTGCTGGTCTGTATAGTGGTTTCCAGAATCTGAACTGCTTTATGCATATGTGCCTTAAGGTAAGAAAGTGCATTCAAGTCGGATCTGTACAGTCCCCGCAGCTCCATGGTGCACTCTTAACGATCGGGGAAAGAGAAGCCTGCCAGAAATGCATTATGGTACACAAGAAATGCAGCCACTCAGGGGCATATGTATCAAGTTCCGATTTTGCAATTCTCAAATAGCGATTTTTAGGGAATCGCTATTTGAGAATTGCAAAACGGGATGTAATAAAAAATTCGCAAATGTTTTGCGATTCCTTGGCAGTCCTTAATTGCGATTAGCAAATTGCTAGTCGCAATTAAGGAAAACCTTTCCATTCATTCCTCTGGGCTAGGAGGCCCATGGGAATGATTAGGAAGACATTCTCATTTTACGATTCGCAATTTGAGAATCGCAAAATGAGAATGCAATTCCAAGGGTGCTAGGGCATGTCTGTGCGTCACATGGCACTTTGAAAAATGCCAAAAAGTGCATTTTTCAATGAAATCGCAAATTAACACCAACTTGAAGTTGGTGGTAATTTGCGATATCTTACGGCCAAATTGCAATTTTTCTAGCCCTATACATTGCATTTAAGGAATCGCAATTTGCGATTCCTTAAATGCAATCGCAAAATAGAGAATCGCAAATTTTGCGATTCTCTAATTTGCGATGCCCTTTTGGGATGATACATCCCAAAAGTCCTTTTCCCGTTCGCAAACGGGCCGATTCTGAGAATCGGCCCGTTTGCGAATGGGAAAAGGGTTTGATACATATGCCCCTTAGTAGTTTCACATTCTTCTGCTCGTGTTCTCCTCTTTGTAACTTACACTTTTGTACACTCTCTGCTGATGGGTTATTAAAGAGCATTACTTACGTCTTTTTCCCTCGCACTCTACTGCAGAGTTGTCTTCTCCCATGTGATTATTTTCAAGATGACTCACACACATCACCCAGTGTCCTGTCAGGCACTGTCCTCCATAAATTCTTTATTTATTTATGCATCTGGCCACCTCATAAAATCCAATCTACTGTCAACGCTCTATTTTTGTATTTGTGTTTCCATTTTTTAATTACTCCCCGAATTATTGCTGTTCCAAGTTTGACACTGTTCCTTGACAAGGCAAGGGAATGCTGTTCCCCTACCCTCTCCTTTCATTGTCCACTAAAGGGGTATAGTAAGTCCCCTATGCTTATTGGCCCCCGTGAAACTGCTCCTGCTGCACCACTGATAACTAGCGCTCCTCCCTGCATACAAATACACACAATATTACCTTTGATTATTTGCCTTTCTCAAAAAACAAGTTGTAACACTTTTACGAAGTTCCCCTAAATTATATTGCACAAGTTAAACTTTAAAAAGAATATATATAACTAATCAGATAGGCGAAACCTAATGCATTTACCAATGCTTGTTACAGAGAGTAACCCTCTCCCACGGAAACATTTATGTGACAAATAAAGATCACATTACACTGGGCCAGACGTTCTGGAAAGATGTATGTGTGTCTTACAGAAATCGTTTACATTTGAATGCGGTGTGGGTAATAATTTCTGATCAGTTCTTAACGAACGTGAAACGTATTCCCGAGTGATACATTACTCAAAACTCATGTAGGCCTGGGTGATTTTTTTTTTACTGTGATAGAGTGCCACGTTATTCTGAAAATTGTAGGGGTGCACCGTAATCACTGTTATTCAGCACCCATCTATGTTCATGGAACTTATTAATGTGTTACTTAGAAATGTATCACTCAAATCTGCTTATAATAGTGTGATTAAAAATGTAACCATTGTTTCATGAGGAAGTAGTTCTCTGCAAATGTATTTTAGTCAACGCATAATGATTGGTTTTCATGTAATGCGATGCATTAGGCTTAAATGTGCACCATATTAAAGTCTGCACATGTAGTTCGCTTATTCATATATAAAGTGTGATGGAGTTAATGCTTATAGTGTGATTTTAGAAGGGTGGGTTTAAACTGTGTAAAGGCCTGATCGCATATACGTTTAAAGAGAAAGGCCTGTTCATTTCTTATGTTGGCTAAATATTGTAGGCCGAAAATGATTTCCCTTGGTAAGGCTTTGGGGTTTCAGGACGTTAGAAAATCTCAGAGAAGTGGAAAGTTTCTCGTTCTTATGTTTCTGTTGCAGGTGCAAGGACACTCAGCTCGTTAGAGAGAGTAACCCTTTGTTCTAGGAGTTAGGATGGTATGAGAAGCCAATATGGGAGTATACTGGAATGTAGGGATGATACTTTCGGCAGAGAAGGTGCCTGGGACCCAAGGTCAAGCTAACCGTCGTTGGAGGAGAGACAAGTTTCAGTGGAAAACTACTGGAAGCAGACCTGGCTGAAGAGGTCTGCCGGAGGGCGTGTTCTACGTTTTTGGGATTTTGAATTAGGGACAGTGCCCCGTGGGTTGAGCAGTTGAGGTTTAGATGGGGAGCTAGAAGGAGCATCTTAGAACGAGCTCTGTACTGAGAAAGTGAGTGTACTTCTAAGGAAGTCTTCACTTCTGACACCTATTTACTCTTGCCTGGGAAAATGCTAAGTAGGGATGTCACCTTAGAGATAGAGTAGGGATAGACTAACTGAATTCCTTTTTAGGTAAATGACTTCTAACATAGAGATTGGAGCGATCATCGCTTGCCTTATGCTATTGGAGCTAACAATTCTTCTTATCCTGAGTCGGATGAAACTCGTGCGTAGAATATTCTTTGTATTAGTGCCCATTTATTTCCTTAACCTCTTGCTGAGGTGTTTGTATGTGCATCTATGTTTGGCTTTGTAATAAATCCCTAAAATTTGAGATTCGGAGTCAGTGGTCCTTTGGAGTTAAGGGTTGATTTCGTCGATTATGTACTAAAATTTGAATTACCTCCCCTCAACACTATTTAGCAGATAACAAGATCCTGGCTACCTGAGAGGATTCTTGGTGATGGTAAAGTAGATAAGAATCCGGCTTTATCAACTGTCATGTAATTTCCAGCATTTTACCTTACATTATGGCATGATGCAACATCACGTAATTAAGATTTGAAAATCCTACCTCAGAGTAAGGGAAAAATGTGAATAAACAGAACGCAAGCAGCTGTTGTAATGTCAGGCATGACTGTGAAATTTCTTCTACAGCAAAATACATCCTCATGCCCAAAGTAGAAGCGAGAATCCATTTGACATTTAAAAAGCGCGGAAAATGCCAGACAGGCTTTTCAGGTAATAAGGTGTAATTTTGCTTATTTTTGTAGTTTTTCAAATTTCTCCCAGGCCTACTCATAAACCTATTAAAATATGACTGCATTCAGTTGCTCAAAACGAAAATAAAAATGCATAGGTTATAATTTATTTTCACTGTCAGAAATTCGCTTGGCTACTGTGAAGGAGCTAGGCAGTGGCTGTAAAAAAATTGTAATCAGAGGTCCCTGCCTAGGAAGCTGAGGTTTCTACAAGATGCCATCTCTACCCAGGAAGGATACACTTTGGAGGGGAGGGATTTTGGGCAGGGGGGACTCCAGCAGAATTTCTAGCAATGCCTGTGTGGGATGGAATAACTGCTTTCATCCTAAATAGGGTGCATCTCCAATACCCTCATATCTTGTCTCCCTACGATCCTGCGGGTTTCACTTCATGGTAGCGATAGAATGGACATCTTTTAGTATAAGTTCAACATTCTTTTGCATTTCCATAACAGTCTTTCACAGTAATAACTACTCTCAGCATGGTAGCGGATCGGCCACTTAAGATGGGGTGTGGAGTTGAAATAGGACATTGCTGGACATTGTGATGATGGTGCAAGTGTCTCCACGGGAGGGACTTTCGCCACATTCTCCAAATTTAAATTCCTAAACCGCTAATGTATGATTTAGGATTTGTCCCTTTTTCCCTGATCTTTGGTTCCTTCCAAGCTCTAAATCAGGCTATTATAAACAAAGATATTTCATACTTTACTCAAATGGACAAAAGAGAGCTTATTACCATAGGCACTCACAAAATCATTTGAATTTGTAAATTTAATGTACATGGGGTGATGCATGTCTTTGGATTGTGAAATCACTTTTGCAATCCAAAAAACCTGAATTCTCACTTGTAGATCTGTTGACTCATCCTTAATTTTACCCCAGAATGGGAAAGTCAACGGTGAATAAAACTTCTGTCAGGGGGTGGGACGCACAGGTAAGTTTGTGAACACCAACAAACCTGTAAGTTTGCCATTATTATCATGCAAGCCAGTACCTTCTGGAAAAAGTAAGAGATTTACTCAAAGCAGGAGTAAACCACCTTATAGGGTGGGAACAGGAAGAGAACACCCCCACAATGGTGAGACTGTAGGGTAGGGGTTTCGCCAGCACTTTAAAATCTTTCAACGTGAAAAGAAAATGAATTAAAAGTCCAATTACCCTCATGAGTATGCATTTACATGTGCACAGTTCTGCATGCAAAATTTCTCTCACACAGGCATAGGGGATGATTTAGGCCTGACACAAGGACAGACACCTCTTCTAATATGTGGGAGGAACCATCTTCCCTATCCCAGCCTGCCTGGCAGGTATTCTGGGCACTGATGGAGCTGCCACTGTTCTGGCTCACCTCACAGCACTGCAGGTTTGCTCATGTGTGCAGATTTATAAATTTGAGATTGCTGCTCTAGGTTCACAGTTTTTTCCTTTTACAGTTCATTGTATTCTGGTACTTTAGTTCAATGGTTGCTGTTGCATTCAAAGAGACAAGAAGTTCTAGGTTGCATTAGGTTTTCATGAAAGTCCAGGACTGGAACATTCTGTCACCAGGGACATGCAGTCTACTTGGTAGTGTAACTGTGACATGAATGTGTTGCCTGGCACCCTTTTGGTTAAACTTGGCATACGTTTGGCCACCTTTATTATAGAGAACACAATCCAGCCCAGCTGTAGGTGTGCCAGGCCCAGCAGACACAAGTAGGCATTTGTTTGTATTTAAAGGTGCTAATGTTGGCAGAGCTAAGCCAAATTACTCTTCTCTATCATTGTTATTAGGTCTCTAAATATTGTACATCAGCTGTCTTCCAATTTGTCCCTGCTTGGCAGAATGACATTATCACTTTTATCTACGCGCTGCTGAAATGTCACAGGGTTCTGCTGTAACATTTCCGAACTTGAATAAAACATCTGCTTAATTAAGCAACTTTCCACTAATTAAGCGTGCATCTATCAATTAGCTAACATTGGTGAAGTCATAAAACTAGTGCAGTTGGAACCAAGAGGATTAACTGTGTATGTCAGTGTTATGGAATTCCCCTACAAACACAGAATATGGAACGTTTAACCTGCTGAAACATACCTGCTAGACGGGGACACCTGATCAGTAAGGCTTAATGCGATGTACAGTCCACCATCCTGGTATATAATACCAACAATTCACTCTCTTCCAAACTCCAGATCCTGCTGAGTCCAAACTCCAGATCATGCTGAGCCCAAACTCCAGATCCTGCTGAGCCCAAACTCCAAATCCTGCTGAGCCCAAACTCCAGATCCTGCTGAGCCAAAACTCCAGTTCACGCTGAGCCCAAACTCCAGGTCACACTGAGCCCAAACTCCAGATCACGCTGAGCCCAAACTCCAGATCATGCTGAGCTCAAACTCCATATCCTGCTGAGCCCAAACTCCAGATCACACTGAGCCCAAACTCCAGATCATGCTGAGCCCAAACTTCAGATTATGCTACACCCGAAATCCAAATAATAAAGATGCTAGATTTCTTAGATCAAGAAGCTTCAGACCATTCCATTACAAAATAATAGACCATGCAACTTTTCAATTCTAAGTGGTATCACAAGACAATTCTACATCCTGTTCTAGATCGAAATGTTTCAGTAAGACATTTTTAGCCACTACTCAGTTCTACATTGTATCACTTTACAATTCTCTCATGTGACTACATTTTTCCGAAAGATACGAATTTAGGACTCTATGTTTTTCTAGCTGATGTTGCTCCAGAATTCTAGAAAGCGTCACTATGCAATTATAAATATTTCTGCCTTGCAGGTCATACCTATCCACACTGTTTAAAATATTTGTAAAAATTGACCAACACTGAATTAAAGCTAGAACACCATCGTAAACAATTCAATATAGTTTATTTCTGTAGATATGTTTGATACACACAACACATTGTAATCTTTATTGAAACACCATTCCTTTTCATAATTCTATATCATGGTGTGTCTCGTTTCTGGGTTATGCTTCTTTACAATTTTTTGAAGGACCTCATTAAGATCTGGGTGTCACTGTAAGATCTACTGATTCCACACAGATGCTGCAAATGCATAAGCTTGGGGGCTTACCTTCAGCATTAGAAGGACAGCAATAATTATTCATGGTATTGCCATGTCGATATTACCAAGTTTGTCGAGAATCAGCAGATGTTATAAAATAATTCAAATTTGCTCCAATGCCTAATTATATAATTCTCAAGTAGTTCAACCCCACAATCCACAATTACGCAACTCCATAATTCTAAATGATACCTCACTACATTTCATAGCACTAGGTAGCTCCACATCCTAAAAACAGAAAAGACTTGGCGGCATATTATCAACGGCCAGCGATAATTATCGCTGGACATTCTGTGCATGAGAATTGTTATCGCAGATAATTAATGCCATGCAAAGGCGAAAATTAATCCTGCGATAGCGTTGGAAAACCAGCGATGTTCAATGGAAAACAGCGATAACCTTGCTGATACGACCCTGTGGTCGTATCAGCATAATCCACCTCCAATATAAAGTACAGGTAAGTCAGCATTTTTGCAGACGTTAGTTTTTGGCGAACAACGCGGTTTTCGCCAAAAACAAATGTCTGCAAAAATGCCTGGGCCTCCTTGTAAATATCACGCTGTGCACATCAGCGATATTTACAAGGTTGTTCTGCCCAGTGACGCCCACTTTGCATCTCATTAGAGATGCAAAGGGAGGCGTTGGCTAAAAGGGTGCTAACATGCACTAATGCATGTTATCGCCCTCTTGTTAATAGGGCAAAAACATTATCTCTAGACCTTGATAATATGCCCCGAAGTAATTCCATCGAAAAAGGTATCCCTTGCCACTTTCTCATAATGTTCCTGTTAGACCCGGCACCACTGGCGTGGGTCTCCCTTCCATATTTTGCTGTTGCCTCACGTGTGTTTGCTGGTTATAGATGCTTTGGGCACTGTGCCACTGCTGTTCAGTGCCACAGTGCAAGTGCTCCCTATGGTAAATTGATGTATGGATTAGTGACTCCATGATTGGCTTGATTGGTTTACTTGTCAGACCCTAGTACAGTGCACTGCGTGTGCCCAGTGCTTGTAACCAATGCTGCTGGTGCGCTTGCAGCACTGATTGTGCCACCCACCAGAGCAGCTTGTAAAGTGTGTCTCAGGTCTGCCATTGCAGAGCCTGTGTGCAGTGTGGTACTGCCATACTGACTGGGCAAGTGCACTCACTTGCCAGTCCCTAAACTTTCCCTTTTATACATATTAGTCACCCCTATGGTAGGTCCAAGGGCAGGGTGCATTGTGGGTAAAAGGTAGGACATGCCCTGGTGTGTGTGGCATGTCCTAATAGTGAATTACAGCCATTTTTGTTTTTCACTATTGCAAGGCTACCTGTTCTCCATAGGCCAGAATGGGCAGTTTGATTATTACATTTTATAATCCTAACTGACTCAGGGAACATGGTAGAAATTCGAGTTTGATATGCCTGAACTCAGATTGATAAAATACATCTTTTAGTCTGTGTTTGAAAATGCCACTTTTAGAAAGTAGGCATTTTCTTGTCTAACCATCCAAACCTTCCTCTTCTAGGCTGTGAATTCCTTGTCTGGAGTTTGAGTGACAGGGGCTGGGGGATTCCAGGAGACAGGGTAAGTCAGCACAAGGCTGAATAGAGAGATCTGCATCTAGATGGGTGGGAGGGAGGGGTTGCACCTGGGACCTGAATGGGGCTGGGCCTTCCCTCCACAATGCTGGCTCCACCTCCTGTGGTGTGTCTGATGTCCCTGCCCTGCACTGTGAAAGGAAAGTAGGAGACATGTCAACAAAGTGCTCCAGGACTGACCAGAACTGGTTTGGACTAGGCAAAGGCCTCTCTGCCTTCAGAGAACAAAGAGAAAATGAGTATAAATATTGGGACCTAGACCCAAGAACTTTAGATCACTTCTGGGAATGAAGATGAACCTTTGCTGAGGAGAAAGACCAGGAAGCTGTGTGTTTGGGTGTTGGCCTGCAATGGTTGCTTCATTACCAAAGAGAGTAGAAAAGAACTGAGTGTGCTTTCTATCAACTTGAAGAAGAATCTCCAAGGGCTTGAACTGGGAATTGAAGGGCCTGCTGTTGTGCTGGGCCTTCTGAGAGACTGTGTGTCGCTGGGAGCTGGAAGCGCGACGCAACAAAGAGAAGCTTGTCGCCTCCGCAGCCGCTGTCATCGCATTGCCGAGGAAGCGAGCCGCCGCTGCCACTGTCATCATCGTATCGCCGAAGCGCGGCGCATCGCCGGAGAAGCAGGACGCTGCCACAGAGGTCATCATCGCATCAACGGAGAAGTGCATCACAGGGCCTGTCATGGCTCCAAAGATCATCGAGTCGCCGCACAGCCGTCGGGCGTGCACGCATCACACCAGCGTTGTCGCATCGCAACCAGGACGCCATTTTGTCGCATTGCACCGGAGAAGAGTATCACATTGAGGTGCCAGCGTATCACATCACACCGGAGAGCAGTAAGAAACCGATGCATCAACTCCCCACACAGTAAGGAAGCGAGCATCAACTCCCATGCGCAGCAGTAAGGAACCAACACATCCACTCCCCTGCGTGTAAGGAACCGACGGATCACCTTCCCTGCAACCCTTTTGTTTTCTTTGCGTTACGCATCTGAGGTACATTGAGAGTAAAGTGTTGCATTTACATCTTGAGAGAACTGAGCTATTTTATAACATTTGAGAGACTATTTATGTGTACAGTATTGTGGATTTTTGTCGGTTGGTCTTGTGTTAAGTCTATATAAAAATACGTATTTTTAAAATACAACCTGTGTGGTGTCCATTTCAGTGTTGTCACTGTATTACTGTAAGTGTTCACAAATGCTTTACACACTGCCTCTGAGAAAAGCCTGCCTGCTCGTGCAAAGCTACCAAGGGGGTGAGCAGAGGTTATTTTAGGAGTGTAGCCCCTTACCCTGACTTGACGCAAGGGTCCCTATTTGTCACAGGTACCTACCTATGCCAACTAGAGACCCCCAAATCTAACAGTTCCTGAGCCCCATTTTAATAGCCACCAGAGAGGCTCATGTCCCTGTGAAGTATGAGCGCAGTCTTACCAGGCAGGTCGCTCCCCTCACCGCCACGCAGCCCCCTGTGTGACCACTGACCGCTGCTGCATTGTGTCTGCCTGCGTTAGAGTGACTGTGCCCTCCTTCTCTTCTGTACCCACGAGTGAGTGATTCTCCCCCACTGTACCTGTGTATTTTGCTGCCTTGATTGTCCCCTTCTCCTTTGGTGCCCAGATTGTGTCCCTTTTTTCTTCTGTCATTCCCCGCGTCAAGCCCTCGCCGCCCGTTTCCCGCCGCCGCGTCCCATAGCTCCGCCCCCTCGCACCCTATTGGCTGCCGCGTCCCATAGCTCCGCCCCCTCGCACCCTATTGGCCGCCCCGCTTCCCACCTCCCAGCTGCTCCTCCCTCCCTCTCCCACTCATATGGAGGCCGCGCAGCGGTAGAGAGAGCGACCTCTGACCCTGTTTACCAGGCAGGTCGCTCCCCTCACCGCCACGCAGCCCCCTGTGTGACCACTGACCGCTGCTGCATTGTGTCTGCCTGCGTTAGAGTGACTGTGCCCTCCTTCTCTTCTGTACCCACGAGTGAGTGATTCTCCCCCACTGTACCTGTGTATTTTGCTGCCTTGATTGTCCCCCTCTCCTTTGGTGCCCAGATTGTGTCCCTTTTTTCTTCTGTCATTCCCCGCGTCTCCCCCTCCGCGCCTGTTTCCCGCCGCCGCGTCCCGTAGCTCCGCCCCCCTCGCACCCTATTGGCCGCCGCGTCCCATAGCTCCGCCCCCTCGCCCCCTATTGGCCGCCCCGCTCCCACCTCCCAGCTGCTCTTCCCTCCCTCTCCCACTCATATGGAGGCCGTGCAGCGGCTGCGCAGAGGGCGCGCGCAGCAGGCGCGCCGCAGGCGCGCCTAAGGCAAGCCCGTCTGCGCCCGTCCGCACCTGGCCCGCGCCCAGCGCCAGACCCCCTGGCCCCCGCAGATGCCAGCCCACCCGCAAGACCTACAACGCCGCCACTCTCATCGCACTCAACACCGGCCGGAGCCCCGGCTGCTGCAGAGCCACCCCAAGACGCACCCACGGACCCTTCACCTGCCAATCCTGCAAGTTCTCCTGCATCCGGACCGGTACCGCACCCGCCAAGCCAAGCACCAACAGCAACCACCTGAAGCACCTGAAGTGCATCCTGCTCAACACCCGCTCCGTCCACAGGCACGCAGTGGAACTCTGGAACCTGCTCGACGCCACATGCCCAGACGTCGCCTTCCTCACGGAAACCTGGATGAACGCCTCCTCAGCATCCGACATCGCCATTGCCATCCCGGACAGATACAAGATCACCCGGAGGGACCGCGCCAACCAGAATGGAGGAGGCATCGCCATCGTCCACAAGAACACCATCCGCATCACGACCAACTCCGAAGACACCCTCACAGCCGCCGAACACCTGCACTTCCAGATCCACACCGACCCCAAGACCACCCTCAGAGGCACCCTCATCTACAGACCCCCGGGACCTCGCACACAATTCAGCGAAGACGTCGCCGACTTCATCAGCCCGCACGCCTTCCCCTCCGCTGACTACATCCTCCTCAGGGACCTCAACTTCCACCTGGAGAACAACAACGACCGCAACACCACTACCCTGCTGGACAACCTTGCCAACCTCGGACTCAAGCAACTGGTGATCACCCCCACCCACTACGCCGGCCACACGCTCGACCCCGTCTTCTCCTCCAGCAAGGACATCACCTTCAGCCACGCCACCGGACTCCACTGGACAGACCACAGCTGCGTCCACTTCAGCTTCAGAAGGACCACGACTCACCACCACCCGCAACTGGTCCCCCGCAGAAGCTGGAACAAGATCACTGCCGACCAGCTCACCACATCCCTGAGCCAGAACCCCCCCACCAGATCAGCGAACCCCAACCAAGCCGCCAACAACCTCACGAAATAGATCAGCAACTGCGCAGACGACCTCGCTCCACTGAAGACCCCCCCGCCAGACCCGGCACCAAGAAAGCATCTTGGTTTACCAACGAACTCAAGAGCTCCAAGAAGAACTGCAGGGCCCTCGAGAAAGCCTGGCGCAGAGACCTAACTACAGACAACATGACCACCCTCAAGCTCGCCACTCGAAGACATCACCAGCTGATCCACGCCACCAAGAAATCCGCATTCAAGGAACGACTGGACAACAACAGCAAGGAACTCTTCAACATCGTCAAAGAGCTCTCGAACCCCAGCGCCGGAAACATTGACATCACGCCCTCGCAAGACCTCTGCAACTCGCTCGCCTCGTTCTTCCACAGCAAGACCGCGGACATACACAACAGTTTCAGCACACAGCCAACGCACCCTACGACCGGAACAACGCCCCCCACCACCACCCTCCGCGCCTGGACCCCAGTCAACACCGAAGACACCATCCGCACGATGAACTCCATCCACTCAGGATCTCCAACCGACCCCTGCCCTCACCACGTCTTCAACAAGGCCGACTCCGTCATCGCACCCCACCTGCGGGACATCATCAACGCCTCCTTCGACACCGCCACCTTCCCAGAGAGCTGGAAGCACGCCGAACTCAGCGCCCTACTGAAGAAACCATCAGCGGACCCCACCGACCTCAAAAACTACCGCCCCATCTCGCTCCTTCCTTTTCCGGCCAAAGTCATCGAGAAAACCGTCAACAGACAACTGGCTGCCTTCCTCGAGACGAACGGATCCCTCGACCACTCGCAGTCCGGCTTCCGGGCCAACCACAGCACCGAGACCGCCCTCATCGCAGCCACCGACGACATCCGAGCTTTGCTCGACAACGGGGAAACAACGGCCCTCATCCTCCTGGACCTCTCCGCGGCGTTCGACACGGTCTGCCACCGCACCCTAGTGCAGCGCCTTAACAACATCGGTATCCAGGAGAAGGCACTGGAATGGATCATCTCCTTCCTCGCCGGAAGAACACAGAGAGTCCGCCTACCCCCGTTCAGATCCGAGGCCATGGAAGTCATCTGCGGCGTACCACAAGGATCACCACTAAGCCCCACCCTCTTCAACGTCTACATGAGCCCCCTCGCAGCCATCGCACGCCAACACAACCTAAACATCCTACGCCGACGACACCCAGCTGATCCTCTCCCTCACCAACAACCCCGCCACCGCCAGAACCAACCTACACGAAGGGATGAAAGACGTAGCCGAGTGGATGATGAACAGCCGCCTGAAACTGAACTCAGATAAGATGGAAGTCCTCATCCTGGGATCATCACCCTCCGCCTGGGACGACTCCTGGTGGCCCCCTGCCCTTGGCAGCGCACCCAAACCAACAGACCACGCACGCAACCTGGGCTTCGTCCTGGACTCCTCCCTCTCCAAGAACAGACAAGTCAACACCGTCTCCGCATCATGCTTCAACATCCTACGCATGCTACGTAAGATCTTCCGGTGGATCCCCACCGAAACCAGGAAGACGGTCACCCAGGCCCTCGTCACCAGCCGACTGGACTACGGCAACTCCCTCTACGCCGGAACCACAGCCAAACTCCAGAAACGACTCCAGCGCATCCAGAACACCTCAGCACGCCTCATCCTAGACATTCCCCGACACAGCCACATCTCCGTACACCTGAGAAACCTGCACTGGCTCCCCGTCAGCAAGAGAATCACGTTCCGACTCCTCACCCACGCACACAAAGCTCTCCACAACCAAGGCCCAAGATACCTCAACGACCGCTTGACCTTCTACACTCCCACCCGCCAGCTTCGATCAACCAGCCACGCCCTCGCCGCCGTCCCCCGCATCCGAAGAGCCACAACAGGAGGAAGACCCTTCTCCTACCTGGCTGCCAAGACGTGGAACTCCCTCCCCATCCACCTCCGCCTGACCCAAGACCACCTCTCCTTCAGGAAGCAACTCAAGACCTGGCTGTTCGAGCAGTAGCGGACCCCCCTTCCCCAAGCGCCTTGAGACCCTCCGGGTGAGTAGCGCGCTATACAAATGCTTGATTGATTGATTGATTGATTGATTGAGTCAGGGACTATAGTTCCATCCAGTGGATCCTAAAAGCCCTTATTGGTTAGTAGGGTTGCATTTTAGGACAAAGGCAAGTATGTTGGCATTAACCAGGCTGCCTGGCTTCATACAGGGCACCCCTAGCCTCTCTTTAAAATACTGTGATTTGCCAACGAGTTTGAAGTCAATAACAGCACCAATCTAAGAAGGGGAAGAAGGTTGTATGGGACCCTTCTTGTCCCACCAAAGTCTCTTTGAACGACACAGATTTTAAACCATTGCTTGAGTGGTCTATATGTTATTCCTTTCATAGCAGGCTCCTCCTGCTTATGTTCCTTACCGCCACTATGGACCAGGGCAATAAATATTCTGTGATTTGCATGGGCAACTCACATTTCGGCTTTACCAGTCTGTAGATGACTATTGCTTTACCCACAGCCTGAATATTCACAGCCTCAGTGCAAAGCTCACATCAACACATCGAACACAGAGAAGAACGTTTTCTACCCCTGAGAGATGCTGCTTCTGGCACTTTGCGTAGGATATTTCGGCACATTCTGAACGGCAGACTTCCGCTTCCGCCTCTTGGTTTCCTTCTAATAGGCATCTCACCGGTGTTTGTTTACAATAAAGCAGGCGGAATTCGTGCATTCCGGCCCGGCAGTCCAGGCCCCCTTGATTCTTTTGGAAATAAATAAACATGTTGCTAGGAGATGCTAAACTCATCATCCATAATTCATGGGATTTCTGTTACAAGGTAAATAATTTATGTGGCAAGCTGTGAGCGAGCTAATCTTTCTTCTTAAGGCTCAAAGTCCCAACTGTTAGTGGTTGGAATTAGCATTCAGTGGAATCACCCGCATCCGACCTCACGTTTGACCTCCGTCCAAGCTGCTTGTCACATCCACGAAGCCCGGATCGACCAGACCACCGCAGACACGCCCCCTTTGCATGCATTAGTGGATGGATGGTACTTCAATGCACGCAACGATATTCAGACTGCCAAGGTCAAGAGATAAAAACCTTCCGTGCAGGAAACTTGATCAACACCTCCAGTCTCTGAGTAAACCTCTCTTGCGTGTTTTTAGCAGTAGGTTTTAATAGTACTTACTTTCGAGGTATTACTCACCGATTATATTTTTGATAGGAAAATCTATTTTGGGAAATAACGATGCAAAGAAGATTTGATCAACATTGCTTGCATAAATTAAAATTAAATTAATCAGCCTTTGTCCGCACATGAGTCGATCTGTGTTTATGGAAATGAAATTACATTATTATATGCAATCCAGAATTTGTTCGCAGAAATATTCAATATTCACTTGTTAAGCCCACCCATTTAATGTCAGAGCTCTGGTTTCCGAACAGGAGCTGACAGGTTGGCAATTCTAGTTCCTTTTTCGATTGTTTTAGTAATGACTTCGGGGCATATCAGCAACAACTGGCGATAATTATCGCTAAGCGCACTTAGCGCTAGGATAATTATCGCCAGCTAGCGTGGATTTTTATCGCTGAGATAGCGTGCTATTAGCAACGCTTACCTAAAAGCGATAAAAATCCTAGCGCTAACTGCCAAACATGTGATTATCGCTGGAAACCCAGCGATAATCCCACGAAGTTTGGCGATAGCTTGCTGATAGGGCCTCACATACTTAGCCATGATATCCACCTTCCATAGGATATCATGGCTAAGTCAGTTTCAAAGGAGGCGTAAGGAAAGTAGCAATAACAGGGGTTATCGCTACTTTTCCTGTCGCTATGCTGCTTTGCGTGAGGCTTGATAATAGGAGAAATGTCGCTTAGCGACATTTCTCCCGTTATCCTGGGGAGGAACGCCCACTTTGCATCTCATTAGAGATGCAAAAATGGACGTTAAGGGAAATGGAGATAAGGCAATGTTTCACGCGAAAGCGTGACCTTGCAAATAAGGCAATAAAATTGTCGCCGCTTTTCGTCCGAAAACGGACGCAAAAGCGGCGATAATTTTTTAACGCCTGCTTGCTGATATGCCCCTTCATTTGCTAAATTTCTGCGCATCATCCAGGAGTTGAAGTGGGGCCACGCAATATTTTTTGCATATCGAAGGTCATGAATCGGGCTCCACAGTTCATCAACTAGGTTTTGGTAGTCAGAGGGAAACAGCTCCGCCAGTCCAAAAAATGTTGGTCTCGAAGGGGCTCGCAAGCTTGGCAGGTCAGTTGGCACTAAAACGAACCTTGTGTTATATACAGCGCCTGGATACCCTCAGGGGTGACAAGTAGCACTCTACAAATCTACTGCTTGATTGATTGGTTGATACACTATTACTCTTAAAACAGCTCAAACACTACTGTGCAGATTTAACAAAAAAATACAAAAAGAACCTAAGTTGAATTAAGTTGTTCCTCCCTGACATGTTTAATTCAATTCTGTGCAGCTGATCGCCCCTTGGCTACAGACAGCTTTAAATTCTGTAGGCAGACCTGTTGGTTCTAATATGTAACATATTCTTGGAGTGAACATTGGGTTAGACTCTTGCTCATGGCTGGATGACTTTGTTGTCTCTCACTTGTGTGCTCTTGATTCAGCGGCTTTCCTCCTTACCCTTGTGTTTGTCCCACCCAAGAGCAGTTTGGTCTCACAGTGCTCTAATTGGATGAGACAGTTCCTTCCACTGCTTACTAGAGGAAAGTATTTTTTTAAATTTTGTATTCAGCACTCCATAGGAGACCTTGTGTTTCCTTGCTATCCTATTCTGCTTCTTCCCTCTCTTTTTACTCTCTCCTTCCCCACTCCGTGATGCTCTCCACCTCGCTCCCCATCCAGCTCGCCACACCACTCCCCATGTTCATTTTTTTGATTTTATTCTTTTGTTTTCACAACAGCATGGTATCTGCAAGGTACCACTAGGCTGATCACGCCCCTTTCTATCTCTTTAAGTGTTTCTCACTTTTTAAATATTTTAATTTACTATTTTATGGATGTTTATTCACCAAAATGCCAGGGGTAGCAGAAGTGACATTTCCACACCCAGTATTCTTATAGAAATTAAGGAAATGACATTTTGTGACCTTTATCCTTGAATCCCAGGAAATCATGACACATAACTTTAATCCTAATGACATCACATAATTGATATCACTGAGGTTAGTATAAAACCAAAAGAGAAAAAGTATTGAACAATCACAGGGAAAGTCACAACACAGAGATTAAAAAAACACAATAGTGGTCATGCACACCGGAATTAACACATGTGGACCATGTATTCAATATGAACCATTGCATTGGCTTGATTTAATGCTCATTGTTAATATGTTTTGAATTATAATCACTTGTAAGGGACTTTCACACTTGTGAATCATAAAGGTGACAGTTTTGTTTTAACATATACTTAATTGTGGCCTAGAGACCGCATCACCTGTTTCTCAACCCTCAGGCAATGAAAAAAAATACAAATAGAAAATCACAAATGCATATAGGGGATTTGAGTAGTCTTTCTTCATTCATTGGTCTGTTGAGCAGTCATTCACATTTTGCTTCAGCATCTAGAAATGGATCAGCCCACTTCATCTGTTGACTGACTTGTGCTATCAGAGGGGTTATTTCGCCTGATCAAAAAGTCATATCAGCTTAAAAGAAGCACACTTCACTGCCTTGAATGCCTATCCAATATTTTCCAAACCATTATTATCTTTCTGTTCTCATGTGTTTATACAAAGTCTTACAGTAATGCAGATGCAATAGTACCTTTTCTTTGCACCAGTATGGATAATATTTTCATGTGACTTGCATTAAAACTGAAAAGGGTTTCTGTACCTATTCTTAGTACATTTGCATGCTAGGAAGAACTCATATAGTTCAATTAAAATTGTTTGTGTTTGTAAAGTTTTAGTTTTTTAGAGATAGTAGCGCAAGCATATGATGCCACATTTAGGAGGCCTCTTTTTTTCTTATTTTTTTAAAATATGTTTTATTGATTTTAAACAAGTAAAAAAAAGAAAGAAAGCATGGAACACATATCAAGGATATTGGTTACATGTGACACCAAATGACTGAGCGTACGCAATCAAAGTCACCATGGAATTTTGGCTACCACGGCTCAGACCTCAAGTAGTAGGCTCTCCATAGACCGTATTCAAAACTACTGCATTTATGTGCAGCTGTTAAAAGGGAAACAACATGATCCTGAAGCATATTCGAGCCGTGTCCAATTCAATAACACTAAACAAACTGGGACTGGTACGGGGAGACTAAAGGGGACCCAGGGGGTGGTGGCCCTAGGGAGCAGCTTGGCTCAACCCCATTTATGCATTGTGAAACAGGAAGAAAAGGGAGGTGGCCGCCACCACACTGGGGCGCAAGGAGCTGCATGGGTGAAGGATTGGGTCTGGGTACGGCTACATATTACGAAGGTCTCCGAGGAGGTCCCCCGATCTGTTCCCAGAAAACGTTACAACATTTGTTCCCATAGTGAGGCAACAGTGGGGCTACGGATACCCCTGGCTGCCTCCATATGCAGCACTGTCACCTCAGCCTCTGCCTAGCATGCCATATCCGCTCTTCAGTTCCCATCATCAGGGCATCTACTCTTCCATTGCATTGTCAAGGTGCGCTCCTCTAAGGCTAGGGTCAGTACGGTGAATCGTAATGCTGTTTTGTATTTTTTTCTGGTATTTACACCTGTGGCACCGGCCTTTCAAGTGTCGAAAGGAGGATGACTTACTGCGTAGGCTATGGCAGAGTTCACATCCTGCAAAAACCTGGGTAATCTGCAGACAGTACCAGGGAATGTGTTGGAGGTGAGTTGGCTGAGTTCAGAATCTGGGCACTTCACCACTGCTGTCCAGTGCTAAAGTGCAAGTGCTCCCTGCGTAAATTGTATCTGTAATTGGTTATCCATAATTGGCATATTTGGTTTACTGGTAAGCCCCTAGTAAAATGCAGTGTGTGTTCCCAGGGCCTGTATATCAAATGTAACCCTGGGCGGAGTTCGCGTAGGCGCGCTATGTGAACTTCTGCGAAGTGGTAAAAAGCTCCGCAAGCTACGCGAATTCCACGAGCATGCGGAGTTGCTTGTACCGCCGGTTTGCGATGCGTTTTTCCTGTACGGGATTGCGTATTGCGTGTTAGGGACGATGTTTGCGTGCTCAGGGGAAATATCTTGTGAACTTGCACATGCGGTCACCAATGGGCGCGGCCATGCTGTTTTTCACTTGTCCCACCTGTTCGCGATGCGTATTTCCTGTTCCAGAACACATATTGTGTGTTCCCGCCCGTTCGCGATATGTATTTCCTGTTCTCGAACGCGATTTGTGTGTTCGACGTTTTTTTGCATCCTCGGGTGATAAATATTGCGCAAACTTGCCCATGTGGTCGCAATGGGCGCGGCCATCTTGTTTTTCACTTTTTTGCAATGGTTTTGAGCCTGTTTTTCCATCCTCCCTCTATCTTTTCAATCCTTTGTTTCTGTAAAAAAAAAAATATTTTATTTTATTTATTATCCATCTCTCTATTTTCCTGATTCTATATTTTGATTTTATTTTTCTTTTTGTGTGTTTTTAACTACTTTTTCACTCTTTTTTATTACTTGCTTTTTTCATTTCTTTTACTTACTTTTTAAATTCCTACCTTTTCTTTTCCACCCCCCCACCCCCAGAGTACAGAACCATGCCAGAGGCAAAGGGCAAGGCTCGTAGCCGCAGCCAGAGCCACGCCTGCCTTCCTTGCGGAAGGAGGCACCCAAAAGGGGTGCATGCACGGGAATTATTTGGTGAGGCGGAGGTGGCGGCACTGGGTTTTTTGTGCAGCACCACCCTCCCTTAACCCTGGCAGCAGGCGACAGGCCTGGGTCCGGGTACGGGCTCTGTGAGCATCGCCAGTGGTGGGGAAGGGTGCACCGGGCAGTGTTTCACTTCACTGGTGTCCTTCGCACCCCTAACCAGCTTACGCACCAGTGGTCCGATATCCTGGAGCAGGACCTGCTGGACCAGCTAGGAGTTGAGGTCCCGGGGCTTGGTGAGTAGCTATTAATATTACTACTTTGTGTTCTTCTGATCTGTGTTATATATTGCAAATATAATTTTTTTCCGAATAGCATGAATGCTGCTGCTTACATTGCAGGTAAATTACATTTAAAATCTTCTGTGATTGTTGTGCCGCAGGTGCTCGGCGATACTAATCTTACTTGTTTGCAACTTTGCGCTCGCTTAGCGTGGTTATGTAAGAGTTTCTTTTAGAGAACATAAGTTAGGTAATGCTAGAGAGACTCTAGTCCTTCCTTTGTCCTCCTATCACTAAGAGATAGTGGTGGATTGATAGGTTTAGTTACTTATTAGTATGAGTTGGTAATTTTTTAGCGATCTGCGTGAAACATCCTCTGTTACGTCACGTGCTGCTGAGTAGATCCTTTTGTAGTTTGTTTAGTGAGTGGTAATAGGCTTAGCACTAGCAGAACATCATCTGCAACCAACCAACAATTTCGTGTATGCAAAAATGTATGCATGTGTCCTCCATCTATGCATTTTTGAGGACCAAAATAAATGGAAATGCAGACTTAGTGAACAATTGGCCCGTCTGGAATAGGTGGACTAAGTCAGGTGGTACTTAGGCTTAGTTAGTATTCTGGAATCAGAATGGAACACTGGATTAGTGTTGATAAATGTTAACTAGACGGTCGGCGAATCTCCAGATTCTACTTGTCGCCCAGATCAGATAGGTCAATTTTATTGTAATTGTTGTTTCCATAAATGTTTTTTGATTGTTTTTAAAAATATTTTATTTGTTTCACTCAAGTCCTCAATGTTTGCCTCTTTCTTTCTTATATCTTTCATGATCAGCATCCAGGGGCAAGAAGATGGGGTCAGAGTCGGCGGGAGCAGCTGAAGAACACCAGAGGCAAGACCAGGACTGCTCCTCTACCGAGGGCTCTGCTCCTGGCCCCAGTAAGTCCTCCTGTTGTTAATATTAATAATTATATTCCCCTAACTTTCACTGCACCTTAATTTTTCCGAACTATTGTTTCCATTCCCTAATGCTATTTTTTACCAATTCTTCTACGATCTAGACTATCTGTTTCAAAATTCTTGTTATCCCTGCCTCTAACTGCCTGTGCTATGACTCTCTGTACTACTACTATTAGTCTGTCTGTAGCTAAGCTTGCCCAGTTGGCCACTCTTTATTTAAAAGGTTTTATTAAAACTCTGATTCACCAATAGCTCTAGCCACTGAGTCCAGTCCTTTGGGTTGGCCTCTTCTAGTCTTCTTAATCTAGAGAGGCTTTTCGACAATTCCCACCAAAATTTTTTTGATAGGATAGGACATACTACTACTAGTCTACTCTACTATAGTACCTGATTTGTACTAGTGATGTATGCTGTATATATATATGTATTAACTTTTTTTTCAATCTTGCTAATGAAACAGAATAAAATAGGGGGAGGTGAATATGACATCTAAAAAATGTGTAATGTTTTTTCTAGGCTTACCGAACACCAGGGCCGGGGCCAGCGTCGAAGGCAACACAGGCGCAGCCAGTATGGAGGGAGCAGGAGATGCAGCAGCTGCAGGGGGTGAGCCAGCAGCAGTGGCGGGCTGTGGTAAGTTATATTCCTTACTTATTGACATTACACTCGCTGCAAGGCACTGTACTGTTGAGAGAGACTAAGTTGTTGTGAACAATGGTTGAAGAAGACACCCTTATCTTAGCATTAGCAATAGCATTAGCGGCGGGAGTTGAGTAACTAATGGCATCTTCTATCTGACTTCAACTCAGCTGTGAATGTTTTATGGAGAAGACTAAGAGTCAGATCAGATAACATTGATGGAGGGGTTGAATGAAAAGAGAAAGAAGGGTGGGAGGAGGAAGGACGGCCGAGAGAAGGATACGCGGGATGCATGTATAGGCTGATAGGAATCAGATGCATGGGTGGTTGAAGGATGGGTGGAAGGTAAAAGAAAAGATGCCTGCCTGGGTGGGTGGGTGGGTGAAACTGTATGGGTGGATAGCAAGAATCCTCCGGGGTGTTTCATGGGTCAAACTCAAAGCCAAGGCTTGCATGGAAGGAGGGATACATGGGTGGTAGTTTGAAAAAAAGAATAAATGTTTGTTGTTGGTGAAATAAATTAAAGTTTGTTGAGAGATTAAGAAGAATGATAGACATGTTTACCTTGAATGGATGGATGCCTGGATTGTATTCATCATAGATAGCATAGGTGGAGACCGTGACTGGATGAAGAGTCTTACTTTGAATAGAATGTAAAAGAAACCGCGCCAGAGTAGCAAGCCAAGGAGAATAGAAGTTGTATTTTCAGAATACACCCTTGACTCACAGTAGAATGCAAGCACAGCATATATATTGTGTACTTATGATGTTATCAAGCGCCTCCCTCTGACTCCGAGGCCCACTCCCTACCTATGTTAATTTATTTTCGACTGTGTCAGCCTGCCATGGGTGGCCTAGCTATCGGCTGCATGGTTACACAATCAATCAAAACAAAGTACCTCATGTCGTCTCATTAATAAGCAATGATCATTTGGATCAGATATCATCTGCCTTTTGTAGTAGTCAGGGCAGGGTGAAAGTGAAATTGAGCAGTTGTCCTTGATGATCATGTAACAGAGTATGGCCAGTGCCACCGTACTAGAAAAATACGATGATTGTGTAGTCAGCTTCCCCACCTGCAGACAGTAGTAAATAAAACGTACGTGAGTCTGCATCATGAGTATGTTTGTCTTGGGCGCACGCTGACTGAGCTGGCAGGATGGCTACAACAAGGTTACTTAATTTCCCTAAACAAGAGAGAAGAAGAAGACTAGTGTACTGTGAACTCAAGTCGATAGTCCTAGTATAATGCCTGAAACTCCCACAAATGTTAGAGGCTGAGGAAGTGGGAGGATAGATACATAACACAAATGTTATGTACTGTGCTTGCTAGTGCTACTGTGCCACTCTGTGTCAAATTAATTTGTCTTACTGTTCTGCTAAGAGTATATTGTTAGTTTGTTACAATACACTATATTCTCCTTGATATAGCTACTCCTTCCCAACCCAAATCCAAGGAAGGAGTTGGCAGCCAAGGCCCGGCGCCGGAAGCTTGAGGCCATTCGCATAGAGTATCGGCGGCTGGTGGTTCTGGCGGAGGAAGAGGAGGAGGAGGAGGCGGCAGCAGCTGCAGCCTCTTCCAATGCCCTGGGCCCCAGCCAGGCCCCCCCGGACCTCGAGTGGTACGGCGCCACAGACTGGCAGCCGCCCGCCACCACACTTTATCCAGCACTGCTGCCCCCCCCCCCCCCCCCATGGATGCAATTGCAGAAAATTCCAGCGCTGCATGCTCTTCCAAAATGCCCACCTAGAGGAGCGGATAAATGTCCTGGAGAAGCGACTAGCCCGCCGATACAGACCCTGTTGGATTGCCCCTTTTTTATGCCTTTTTTTGGTGGGTGGGAAGTGGGCGTTGGGGTTTATTGACAATTGGTTGGACTTTTTCGTTTTGGACATTGGTTGGGGTTAGGGGGAGGAGTGGCTCAGGTGCTGTTGTGGGATTTTTTATATAGTTTATTTTTGTTAGGGGATCAAATTATATTTATACTTTACATACGATGTTAATGTTTTTTGGGAGGTTACTGTTTTACAACATACTGTTTACTTGCTGCTGCAGGGCCTCAGCCAGTATTTGATTTAAATAATCTGCCGGTTTTGTAAGACACAAACAGATAGATGCGGTACTCCTCACTGAGTGACTACTAGTACTGTCAGTCTCTCCTCCTAGTCTATGCATTCTGCAACTGGACTCAAGGGGGATGCGAACTAATGAATTCATTTCCATTATTAATTATGCCTCCCAAACTTCTTCTCTTACCTGTGATTGATATTTAACTTAGGCACAGCAATGTCTGCATGGTGTTGATGGTATGGGTTCCCAACATGCCATGGTTTTGGTGGTAGTACTAGTAGACACTGGCAGGAGCATTTGCAAAAAAAGAAAATGAGACAGTCAGTCGCCTGAGAGAGACTCTGGGAGGAGTAGTAGAACGAAGTACAGTACAGTACACAAGAAGACTGCCAATCAATAATAATAATGCTGATTAGCAATGCTAAAGTAAAATAAAACATAATGGTAGTGGGGATAGCCTAGTGATCGGTTCTTGCTGTTGTCGATAGTGTTGGTAACCTCTCTGAGCCAAACACACTGCCCTCAGGCTCTGAAGTTGAACTTGATGCTGGATGTCCTAGGGGGCCTTTAATTAACAGCCGTTCATTTTCCAAGCCACTGGCTGCCTCAGCTCTCCAAGTTTTGTACTGGGCAACATCCACTTCTGAAAAAGGAATTAATGTCTTACTGTTTAGAGCCGATTTGTACTGTGGATCCAGAATTGTGGAACAAATGTAATGTTTTTCTGAAACAATGCAAGTATGTACCCTTGTATTTTCAGCTAAGCGATGGGATAAGCTTTCCACCAACTCATATGCTTCATTTTTTCCTCCACACCTGTGTACGCATGAGACACTTCCTTTAGCTGTTGCTCTAGCATGTGCAACAATGGGATAGCTTGGCCCATAGTACAGTCCTCCTTGCTGACTTCACGTGTGAAGAGCTCGAAAGGAAGAAGCATCTCTTTCAGGCATTTAACTAGGCCCCTTGGTCCATCTGTAGGGTCATACCTTTCACAGTCGTATCCCTTATTCTTTGCATGCCATACTCATTGATTGGTCTGTACTGATCAAACAGACTATCAAGCATGTAATAAGTTGAGTTCCAAATGTGCTGGCATCTCCTGGATTAGTGCTTTGACTGGCATTCTATGCTCACGTTGAATGATCCTCAGCTGCTTCCAGGCTTTAAAAGAATGGCTGAAATGTTTGCATATTCTTCTGCAGGTGGTCAGTAAGTGACTCGGGCTTCTTTTTTCAGAAAGTCTTGAACAATGATGTTAATGCAGTGCGCCAAACACAGGACCCTGAAATAGGCACCATCCTCCATGGCCTTAACTATATTACTGACATTATCCGTGGCAACAAAACAAATGTTAAGCCCTCTTGGGCGCAGCCATTCAAAGACCTTGTTGTTAAACTCTTCCAAAATGTTTTCAGCAGTATGAGATTTCTCCATGGCGAACATGGCTACAGTTGCATGTTTCCAAGTAGCATTAAAAATCGCAGCAGTGTCAACAGCACCTGCCTCAGATATCTTTTCTCTAACCCCCACAAAAGAGATCCAGTGTGCAGTGATGCACATAGAATGAGTGACTTGGCAACTGGTCCACATTTCTGTTGTCAGGTGGATATTGTGAACAGCACTCTGCTGCAAAGCTTGTCCAAGCAATTCCAGCACATCGTGATGTAGTGCTGGAACAGCAACTCTGGCAAAATAAGACCTGATGGGAACCTTCCATTTTGGGCATAGGCTGTCACAAAATCAAGGAAACCTACCCCTTCCACAAAAGAAAAAGGGAGAAGGTCCAGCGCTAACATTTTAGCCTGCTTCGCATTGTACAAATGTGCCATTGGGTGGTTGCATTCGTACTGCCCCTCCGACCTAAGCATGATGACAATGGTAGGCTGGATTATTTTCCTTTCTGAAGCAGCTGATGCAGGTGACTTCTTGAACCCAGTTAGGCTCAACGACAGCGACACACTTATTTTCATTGCATTACTCTGTTGGCTTGGTGTCTCAGCCTGACTCTTACTACGGTGCCACTGAGATGTTGCTGAGGATGTAGGTGGTACCGCTACACTGCTGGGGACAGGGCTACTTTGTGTACCAGAGAAAATGTCTCTCTCTTGTTCACCTTCCACCGTGATCATATCTTCTTCTACTTCTTTATCGACACCAACAGCAATGGGTGCAGTTTTACTTTTAAGGCCTTTAAGGTTATCCTCCCACTGGATCAAGTGGTGTTTTTTCAGATGGGTTGTTTGGCCTCCGGTACCATAGTTTGTACCAAGTTTACCCCGACTAACACTATGCCCACAAATTGAGCATATAGCAACATTCTCCTCCTTACTGCTAACCGAAAAGAAGTTCCAAACTGGGAAGGTGTACTTTCTTGCGCTGCTGGAGGTGCCACTTGCAATGCCGGATGAACTGGAGTGTGTGCCTGAAATTTGACTCTGTGCAGTACCACTACTACCTACTGAGGTTGTGGTTGTGCAGGATGTAGGTCCCTGCCGGGCCTTTGCAAAGGCAGATATGGAAGTTGGAGGTGGTGTTGGTGTTACCTGTCTTGATGGTATCTGTGCCACATCCCTCACAGCAATTTGGGATAGGGTAATAATGTTGGTCTCCATCTCCACTGGGCCGGGAGTGATGTTCATGATGACTGGCTCGTCATTATCATCCCCCTCTTCTATATCTACCTCCATAACTCTAAGGCTTTCTGGAACCTTCCTTTTCCCTAGGCTTGTCTTGTGGCATGCCTCCCTCTCAGACTGAGCTGGCGGCTTCCAAGTGGCATCTAGATCATCAGAAGGGGGGCTTGAAGAAGAAGTTGATGGACTAACACTCCTTTTCCTTGCTGGGATCTGAAAGAGTGGCTTGCTCTTCTTCATCTGCAGGAAGCTTGATTTCCTGAACTGCCCCTACTTCGGGAGGAACAACTATTATTGTGGGCTGTTGTTGCGGCTGTTGTTGCAGCTGTTGTTCCCGCTGTTGTTGCGGCTGTTGTTCCCGCTGTTGTTCCAGCTGTTGTTTAAGCTGTAGCTGCCCACTTATCTGATGAGTTTCCGCCTGCGTTGATTGGGTACTACTTTGCGATAATGACATTTCAACATCACTGCTCATTGGCGTTTGCACAAGTAGACTGGCTACCTCTGCGACACTCATGGGATTGGGACTAGGTTGGTGGGGTGGGCCCGCTGATGCGGAGGTGCTGCTCCCTGCTTTGTCCCCAGACACCGCTGATACAGGCGTAATGTTTTGTTTTCCAAAAAACACATCTTGGCCGGCACACCAGTTATGGTAAGTACCATTTCCTTCTTCTGTTCCTTTTTCTCACTGGCAACTTTCTTGGTACTGGAGGACCTGGGACCTTTCTTTGGGGCCAACTTCTTCCTTCCGATGTCAGCAGGACGCAGGTGCACAAGTTGCAGAGATGTCTGTGGTCACACGTGGACGTGACGTGGTGCGCAGCAGAACTTCTGTCTGGCAGTACAACGGGTGATGATGACACCTCCTCCTCTGCCTTTTTGTGCACCTAAAAGCAAAGAAGCCAGGAGAAGAACATCAGTGAAATGTTGCATTTGTTGTTGTGGTTCAATTACTACTAGTACAAGCAAACAAATATAATATATAACTTAGTGTGTGGTGGTTACACTTGTTAGTGTTATATTATTACATTTTATTAACTCAGTTTAAGTTATAAAAAAAATATAACAGTGTAGCCATTTGTGAGACTTTGACAACAAGGGCTTTCATGGTATACTGTGTACACTCAGGAAGGATAGGAAAGAAGAAGAACAAAAACAAAAATACAAATGTAATGGAATTGGAACCTGTTTGGCATTAATTTGCTCATCAGTTCATTCAGGGAGCTGCAGCTGGCAAAGGGGATCGATGCAGTAAGTCAAGAGGAACAAAGGAAAGACATGCAGGCCTATATGGCAAAAGCAGCACACTACTGAACTACCACCACAAAATGGCCGCCAGCCACATGGCCAGGCCACCCACAGCAGCAACAAGAAAGGGAAGTCAGACAATGCAGGCCTATGGCAAAAGCACACTGCCTGGCTTCAAAATGGCTGCCATCCACATGGCCAGCCCCACAACATCAAGATAGGGAAGACTGACAATGCAGGCCTATGGCAAAAGCACACTGCCTGACTTCAAAATGGCTGCCAGCCACATGGCCAGGCCACCCACAGCAACAAGAAAGGGAAGACAGACAATGCAGGCCTATGGCAAAAGCACACTGCCTGGTTTCAAAATGGCCACCAGCCACATGACCAGGCCACCCACAGCAACAAGAAAGGGAAGACAGACAAAGCAGGCCTATGGCAAAAGCACACTACCTGGCTCCAAAATGGCTGCCAGCTATATGGCCAGGCAACCCACGGCAACAAGAAAGGGAAGACAGACAATGCAGGCCTATGGCAAAAGCACACTGCCTGGATTCAAAATGCCCCCCAGCCACATGGCCAGGCACACAACAACAAGAAGCCTAGGCCAAGAGGAACAAAGGAAAGACATGCAGGCCTATATGGCAAAAGCAGCACACTACTACACCCCCACCACAAAAAAGCCACCAGCCACATGGTCACTCACAGTCACAAGTTCACAACAAGCAGGAGGCCTGGAAAACAATGAACTCAAGCAGGCGTATATGGGCAGACAAAGGAGGCATGCTAAACAACACAGCTTTAATGCAAAAACGAAAATCCACAGGGATAAACAAGGTTTGCAAGTTACACGACAACCACACCACACACACACATCCAACAAAGGCATTTATTTAACACACACCAAAAAAGTGAAATAAAAAACCCCAAAAAATAGACATTTCGCAATTCAATCCAATGCCATCTATGCCCTAAGTGATGTTTAAATTCAACAGACACCACAGAAAGAGTTGTTTCATTTCATGCACCCATTAGTAGCTCTTGGCCTAGTGGATAAAAGGCCTATTGGCAGACTAGGCCACAAGCTTGCAGGCCTATGGCAAAAGCACACTGGCTGGCTCCACAAAATGGCCGCTAGCTACATGGCCAGGCCACCCAGAGCAACAAGAAAGGGAAGACAGACAATGCAGGCCTATGGCAAAAGCATACTGCCAGGCTTCAAAATGGCCGCCAGCCACATGGCCAGGCCACCCACAGCAACAAGAAAGGGAAGACAGATAATGCAGGCCTATGGCAAAAGCACACTGCCTGGCTTCAAAATGGCCACCAGCCACATGGCCAGGCCCACAACAACAAGAAAGGGAAGACAGACAATGCAGGCCTATGGCAAAAGCACACTGCCTGGCTTTAAAATGACCGCCAGCCACGGGGCCAGGGCCACAACAATAAGAAGCCTAGGCCAAAAGGAACAAAGGAAACACATAAAGGCAGGCCTACATGGCAAAAGCAGCACACTTCTAAACTACCACCACAAAATGGCCACCAGCCACATGGTCACTCACAGTCACAACAAGCAGGAGGCCTGGAAAACAATGAACTGAAACAGCCCTATAATGGCCAGGCAAAAGAGGCATGCTAAACAACACAGCTTTAACGCAATACAAGGCAAAAACCAAAATCCACAGGGCTAAACAAGGTGTGCACGTTACACAACAACCACACCACACACGCAACAAAGGCATTTATTTAACACAAACCAAAAAAGTGAAATACCCCAAAAAATACACATTTGCAATTCCATCCAATGCCATCCATGCCCTAAATGATGTTTAAATTCAACAGACACCACAGAAACAGTTGTTTCATGCACCTATGCCTACCTCTTGAACTACTGGCTACCCACAATACATTTTTAAAGAAAGGATGAAAAGTACAACAACTGTAATACCCCAATCAAACAAACAACACCAACTTACTTTTAAAATCTCAAATCTAAAAGTCCTCAAATCCAAAAGTCCTCAAATCCAAAAGTCCTCAAATCCAAAAGTCCTCAAATCCAATGATTTATGATGCAGCAGACACAAAGAGTGATCCTTCCAGCTCCAACTCTAAATGAAAAGTGAACAGGACTTGGACAACGCACTGGGAGGAGCCTGCTGGACAGGAACAGGAAGTTGGAGACTCTGGGGCACTTCCTTCCTCTCCCCAAAAAAAGAAAAAGGACTCCTTGCACATAAAAATACAGCCAAATGTCAATCTGAGGAGTTATTTTCATCCAAATCATCATTTTCAAGAAGGTTTTATGGTGCTCTAAAGATATTCTTCTCCAGATTGCAAATTTTGTGTGTTCGGCATCGTGAGCTTCACCAAATGTCCGCCGGATGTCCGATGGCGCGTCTGAATGACGTGTTCGCAATCGCACTCTCGCGGGATCACGTGGCCGGCTACCAAAATCTCGTGGCGCACGCGATCGGATAGGAAAACTCGTCGGCGAACAAGGGGATCCTGGTAAGTCGCTACTGTGCACGTGAAAACACATTTTGAAAGCACGAACAAGGGAAAAACTCCCCTACGCCGCGAATCGCAGAGTTTTCGATAACTCTGCATTCTACGCGGAATGTGAAGTTGCCAAAAATCCGCAAACTCTGCACGCTGAGCGGATTTTACCACCCAGGCTTAATCAAATGCTACTAGTGGGCCTGCAGCACTGAGTGTGCCACCCACACGAGTAGCCCTGCAACCAGGTCTCAGACCTGCCACTGCAGTGTTTGTGTGGTCAGTTTTAAACTGCCATGTTGACCTGGCAAGTGCGACCACTTGCCAGTCCCAAACCTACCCTTTTACTACAAGTAAGGCACCCCTAAGGTAGGCCCAATGTAGCCCCATGGGCAGAGTACGTTTTTCACTATTGCAAGGGCTATATCTCCCATAGGTTATCATTGGAGCTGCTTTGTAAACTCTTACAAGTGTAACTTCCAATTGGGAAGAGAGAGAGATCTGGTGTTTGGGGTCCCTGAACTCACAATTTAAAAATACATATTTTGATGAAGTTGGTTTTTAAATTGCATGTTTGAAAATGCCCCTTTTAGAAAGTGGGTATTTTCTTGCTTTAAAATTATGTTCCTCTGCCTGCCTGTGGAATCCATGTCTGAGGGAGGGTGACAGTTGGGCATTTGTGCATTCACTCTGGACAGTCACACAAAGGGACCTGAGGCATGCCCTGCATATCACCAGGCTGATGGGTCTTCTTGAGCTAGAGTGGTGGGAGAAGTTGTCACTGACACCTAAATAAGGCTGTTCCTCTCCTCACTAAAAACTGTCCCCCTCCTGTAGTGTGTCTTGAGCCAGGTCAGGGAAAGGCAAGGCCATGTGCACTACAGAGTCTTTCTTCTGAAGCTGGCATACTTCAAAGGCAGAAACTGGTGTAGGTACTGGAGTTGTGACACCATACCTTCAGAACACTTCAGGACATTCTGCCAGGAAGAAGAGCTGGATGCTGTAGGAGGAAACTGACACTCCGCCTGTTGCTTTGCCTGCCTGCTGCTTGCTGCTTCTGTCCTGAGAGTGAAAGGACTGGACTTTGCTTTCTACATCCTGCTTTCCAAGGTTCTCCAAGGGCTTGTGCATGCTTACCTCCTGTTAAGAAGTCTCAGGGCTCTCATCAACTTCATCTGCAGCCCCTGAATTCCTCTGCTAGAAGTTATGACCTGCAAAGTGGTGCTATTTCCAGTTCTGGGCTATTGGAGTTGCTGTTGCTGCTAAAAGGCAAGAAAATCCATGCATCGACTCCCAGCACCCATGTTTCTGATGCAGCACCGCCATGCGGTTAAAAAACCAACGCATCACCACTGTGCAGCGGAAGAATCGATGCAGCACCTGCCTTGAGCCTGAAAGATCACTGCAGCCTGAGTTCTGAGCACCACTTCCCTGATGTCGGAGGTGCAGGCTCTGCTCTGTGACTGAAGAAATTGGCACATTACCTGCCTCGCAGCTGGGAAATCGATGCAGCGCCTGTTCCGTCGCCGCTGCATCAACCCAGAGCATCTGGATTTTCGACACATTGTCCCTGTGCACCAAGTTCTTCATCGATGTGGCCCTGCAGTGAGGTCCTGAGGCCACATGTCCAGAGATCACCTACCTTGACAGTAAGGAACTGACACATCACCTCTCCTGAAGTGCAGTAAGGACCCAGCACATTTCCTCTCCTGGCAGTAAGGTATTGAAGAATCACCTCCCCTGGTAGTGAGGAACTGATGTATCGTTTTTCTTTTCTTGCACCTCACCTCCCCGTGCCTGTTTTGATCTATGACTTTGACGCATCCCAGGTACTTAGTGTTAAAAGCAATACATCCATAATTTCATGTGGACTGATCTATTTTGAACCTTTTAAAAGTGAAATCCTTACCTGTGTAAATTCGATTTTTCTTGGTTTGGTCTTGTTCTATTCATATAAAGATTGGTTATTTTTCTAAACTTGTGTGGTGTCTATTTGCAGTGTTTTCACTGTGTAACTGTGTTGATGTGCAAATGCTTTATACATTGCCCCTGAGATAAGCCTGACTGCTTGTGCCAAGCTACCAAGGCGGTGAGCAGGGATTATCTTAGCTGTGTCACTCCCTTACCCTGACTAGAATAAGGGACTCTACTTGGACAAGGTGCAAACCTCTGCCAACCATAGACCTCCATTTCTAGCAGGGCTGATGGGAAGATGCGGTGGATTCGTTGCAGGGGCAAGTATGCCATATGTAGGTTATAGAATTGAATTAATTGTAACTTGGCATTGCGGGAGATCTTATGTGGGTATATCAGTGCTCTCTGCCACTCCTTGCCATGTAGAGCCCAACCAAATTCAGCTTACCAATGGGTCACAGAGTTCTTGCAAGGGGAGCTGCGTAAGTGTAGTGACCAACCGTCGCCTATGCCCTTAGATATACAGGGTATCCATTAGAGTGCTGATGGGGTACTTTGAATAAAACATCTGCCACTTCTGTCTCATAGGAGTGCAAAACTAACCATACATCCAGAACTGCCCTTGCATAATCTGTGTTGCTCCACCAACTCGTCAAAAGGGAATAGCTGGCCATTGGTGAATAGATTTCTAAGTGACGACAAGTCAGCTTCGTCCCAGGCTTGAAGGGCTGTGCGAGTGATAATTCCTGTGCCCCCAGAGAGGCCCAGTAGTGTTATAGAGGGAACATGGGGGGAATTCCGGAAGAGAGCCAGCAAATATTCCAGAGACACCGGGGTGCCATGTGGACCAAACATGGGATTGTCCGGGACTTTTTAGCCCTGGGAATCAAGAAGGCAAGAAGCTTCCCCACAGTCATAGGGGGTGTAGTGACTCCGGTATCTTTCAGATCCTGGCCCACCACCCAATGAGCCAGCCCATGCAGTTGGGCCACTAAAAAATGTAGTTCGTCATTATTGGCTCTAAGGCCTCATGCCTCCTTTGGTAGTTGCATCTTATTAATGGCCACCCTGTGTTTGCTGGAATGCCAGATAAAATCTCCCAGCAACTGATGTAGTTCTCATGATAGAGCTTGGTGCGGGAAGACTGGGAGGGTGGTAAAGTAATAGAGTAGGTGGGGAAGCATCACCATTTTCATTAGAGCTCTACATCCAGCTAAAGAGAGTGGGAGGGTTTTCCAGAAGGCAACTTGGGCCAGAAGGGAAGACACCATTTGGGTTAGGTTACCATTTCGAAGGTCGAAATCAGTGTGGTGAACATTGATCCTCAAACAACTAAAGGAGTGGGACCCCCAATGTAGGTCACATTGTCCAGAGACACTGAGCCATAGGGTGTTCTGGGCATCAGAGGAAAGATAAAGATGTCATCCAACTCATGTGGAGCTCCAGTAGATCCCCAAAAGTAGACAGATCAGCCAGACTAGAAATGTCTGCTATGAGGTCTTTTATATAAAATAGAACATAATCTCCATATTTCTAATTGACGTGAGTACGGTTCGGCAAGGGAATACCCCATGTGTCGAGTGCTCATGGCCAGAGGCTCTCCCACCAGAGAAAGCAGCAGTGGGGGCAGGGGGCATCTCTTGTGGGTGCCAAGCCCCACTGGGATGGCCTGGGATACAAGGCCTCCTGTGCTGTGTATAAAATGGAGATTATTTTATGGGTTTGGTCCTCGAACCCATAGTGCCTCAATACTGCGAATACATAATCCCAGCTCAGCGAGTCAAATTCTTTCTCTAGATCCAAGACCAGGGCAGCCACCTTAGGTCAGTCATGCATCCCTTCCTGAACATGAAAATAACGCCAGCTGTTAAACACTGTATTGCGGCCCAGGACAAATCCACACTGATCGCTATGCACTAGGCGTGGCAAAACCTGTTGAATTTTGGAGTCAAAGTTTTGTTTTAGGATTTTGTCATATGTATTTAAAATAGCAATGGGGCAATAGGAGGACAAGTCTATGGGATCTTTACCCGGCTTAGGTAGAGAGACCAAGAGTGCTTCACGCAATGTGTCTGAGAAGCAACCCGAATCATGGACAGATTAATATAATTTAGCCAGTCGGGGGGGGGGAGGGCCATGGCATACTGCTTGTAAAATTCAGTGGGGACCCTATCAGTCTCCGTAGTTTTCCAGTCGCCATCCCCATCATCACTTCCCTGACCTCTGCCTCTATTATAGGTGCATCGATTTCCAGTCTATCAGTCGCAGAGGGAACTGATAGGGGATCCTCGTCAGAAAACTCTTAATCTTCACTGCTGAGGCATGTGGAAGTGGGGAATATAGCGAGTCATAGATGGAGATGAATCCTGGGAGTAAAGATGGTGACATCTGTCCATCAGATTTGTAGCACTGGGGGCTGTTGCAACTCCTGCCTGATGAGCCAGGCCAGCATTCGACCAAACATGTCTCCTTAGCTACACACGCTCAGTTGTCTAGACATCGTATATGCATGTGTAAGGGCTGGTTACCGTCCTGAATCTTCGACTGTCTGTCGCTCTGCAGCTATTTATCCCTATTTAGCCCAGTCTAACGCATCCGATAGAGTACAGCGCTTGCCGCATATGAAGCCGATACAGGTGCCTCTAAGGACAACTTCATAAGCTTCCCATTCCATGGCCAGGGAGGTGGTCGACCCCTCATTGTGGTGAAAATACTTTGTTATCTGATCTGAGATCATGGCGTTGAAGATTGGGGTACCAGGGCTAGGGGTTTTAGTTTCCATTTGGGGCTGATGGAAGGAGTTTGTCCCCAATTCAGAACTGTCAGTAGGGAGTTGTGATGGAATACACCACAGCCCAGATAATCCAGAGACAAGACTAAGGTTTTGAGAGAGGTAGACCACACTGTATAATCCAGGCAGTCATAAAGGTCATGAACCAGTGAGTAATGTGAGTTGAGTCAAACACCTGGATTGAGGTGGCACCAAACATCAAAGAATGACCATTGGCAAAGCCATGGGGGCACACTACGGGCCATGGACATTGCGGGACCAGCAGCAATGAAAGGTTGGATTAGTCCAGAACTGGGTCCAGAACACAGTTTAAGTCCCCCACCAGGACCCATGGCAAGTGCAACCAGCATGCCAAATGGCCCAAGAGACTGTGAAAGAAAGCTGATTCGTCGAAATTTGGGGCATATATACCACCCAGCAGTAAGGGTGTGTCATCCAATCTGGGCTCTGGAAAAATGAAGCAGCCATCTGGGTCTATTTCCGAGCTAGGACTTGTAGGGGAAACACCCCCCAAACAAGTGTGCCCCTGGTATATGGTGAATAATTTAAGGAGTAAACTTGTCCCATCCACCATCTCTGGAGTCGCTCTACTTCCGTGTGTGTAATGTGTGATTCTTGCAAAACTGCAATGTTGACTGCGCTATGCTTAAGGAGCGAGTGTATCCTAGAGTGCCATATAGGTGTTTGTATGCCCCGGATATTCCAATAAATAATCTTGAAGATGCGTGGTATGGGCATTCTAGCAGACTGACCCCCATGAGATCCCATGGGGGGTCAGGGAGTGTAGAATGCATCTGGGGTGGAGGGCATCATAGCGAAGGGAGAAGAGGTGGAGGTGGGTGTTGTGACAACCTTGTGAACAAACAAGCTGGATACCAACTGGGTATCTGCCTTCAAAAGTACTACGGTGATTGTCTCAAGGTTTGTCATCCAAACCATATAATAATAACCCCGAGCACGGGGTGTGAGCATGGTAGGAGGCAAAGGGGTAGAGGGGACCCAATGGTGATTAAATGAAATATATGACATTACAATGCAAACATTTACAACACATGCTTTTTCAACATAGTTTTTACATCGCAGCTACCATTACAATGCATGATTTTACAGTGCATGCAATTACAAAGCATTTTTAGAAACTACATTTACAACACATTCCATTACAACGCACACAATTACTACGCATAATACTTCTAGGGCAACTGTAGGGTAAGTGTTAGTTAGTGTAGTAGTAAAAATTACTATTCCCACTCCAGTGAGTGCAACAGTAGGGTAAGTGTTGGATAATGTAGGGGTAAAAATTACTATTCCCACTCCAGTGAGTGCAACAGTAAGAAAAGTGTTGGATAGTGTAGGGGTAAAAATTACTATTCCCATGTACCCCAAAACCCATACCCACCCTAAAACTTAGAAAATCCCCATTACTTACCTTGTAATGCGTTGTAATGTCATGCGTTGTAATGGTCTGCGTTGTAATGGCATACATTGTAGTGACATGCGTTGTAATGGCTGCATTGTAATGGCATGCGATGTAAAGGCAGTTGCTTTGTAATAGCTGCATTGTAAAGGTAGTGCGTTGAAATGACTGCGTTGTAATGGATGTTTCCCAATTAAAGGATATTGTCAGCTGTCTTTGGGGGTCACCTGTGGGAATGGACTATAGATGCAGAGGTAGAGGATGGAGAAGTGGTGTCCCCAAATTCCTCCTCGAATGAGCCAAGGGATGGCGGGTTGGTATCCTAGAAGTCAGTGACAATATCCAGGGCTGAATGCTGGATATCCTGAACCTGAATAGGAGAGGGCATGAACGAAGGTCTCAATTCCCTCACTGAGCCCCTCCAGGGCCCACGGCGGCTCATCCAGGGTGATCTGAGGGGGCCTCATGACCCAGCACCCCTTGACAGTCCCTCCTTGGTCTCCACCCACCCCAGACCTCCTCCGGATCTGTGAAGAAAAACAAATGTTGGTTCTCGATAACTTTGAGCATTTCAGGATATAGTAAGACCTGTACCAAGCCCAACTCACAAACCTGCTCATTGACCCTCAGAAAGGAGGCAAGTTGTCTCTAGACCATTTGTGTGTAGCCCAGGAAAATAAGATTTTTTTGATTGTCTTTGTAAAAAGGAGATTGTCTATCCAGCCCTACACAAGATAGCGTCTTGGTCTTTACAGTAGAGGATCTCAGCCACCAAGGGTTGGGGCAGTGACCCCATGGAGGGAGTAGCCGCAAGGGATCTCTGTTCACTAATTTCATCAGGAAACATGGGGTCAGCGCTTTACTTGGACCCAGATCCTGAAGCCAGTTCTCCAGGAATTCCTCCACTCGTTGAACCTCAGTGCACTCCCACAGTCCCATGACTCTGATGTTGCTATGGGTAGTGCCGCCCTCCACCCGGTGTTTGAACAATCTCACCTTCTCCTGAAAATCCAACTTCCAAGCATGGAGATGAGTTGAGTGGTGTCAGCTCAGACAGGGCCTTCTCGGACTGCATGATACAATCCGATAATTTGCGATGGTTTCGATCACCAGGGTCAAGTCAATCATCACTGAATACATTTTGGCTTTTAGGGATACCCAGTAATATTCAAGCGCCTGAAGAATGGTGTCCAGCTTAACTCATTCCGTTACTGTGGTAAGTGTGTCCATGGAGGAGGTTGATGGTTGATAGAGCTTGTGGGCCCCATCATGACTGAGTCTGTGGGAATCCAAGAGTGCAGTGCTTGATGAAGAGGAAACACAAGAGATAGCATCCCTTGCCTGCTTGCAGTCACCTACCCCTACCAAGGGCAAAGGTGGCGCAGCACGATCAGCCTGTTGATCATTGCCAAGGATCCTGTGTAGGTGTGAGCAGCAGATTGTGGCGATAGAGGTGGACAACAGAGGACGATGCGATCCAGCAGCTGCTGATAGGTGGTTGGGGGTGCGACATCATGTACAGTTGGGTCCCCTGCCAGGCTCCCCCTGTCCACCTCCACACAGTTTCTCCACACTCAGGTCTCACCAGAGTCGGGCAATGGGCTCCACAAAAGGCTGCCTGCGCACCTCAGCGGTGAGCTGGTGTAGCACCTCTGACCTCAGAGGTCGTCAGTATATCTGATGGCGTTTACGGTGTTTCTGGTGTGCCACTTAGCCTCCAGCATGCAAAGGGTTCCTACATCAAGACAGCATTCTCCTTGTCTTCAGAAGATGGTCCCTGCTCACAGTGGAGATGCATGCTTGAATAATAAGCTAAGGATTCCAGGTGTTCCTCAGTCCAGGGGGAGGAAAGCATATAATAATAGGCCAATTTTGTCTGCCTCTCCTCGGTCACGGGAGACGGCTGCCCCTTCCAATCCCTGGGTTTCCCCCATAAACTCTCACCAGAGGGGAGACAGCACTTCCGCCCCAGCTCCTTCAATGCTCCCGGATCTGTTCCATCTCAAGGGGTAGGGTGACCATCAGTGTGTCTAGCAATCAGCACAAATCCTCCTCCAACCGTCGATCAGTTCCAAGGATCTCTGTGGCCGGGTGGGGTTGTGAGATGTTTTAGTGGCTGGCGATGAGCCCTCATTGCCTACGGCTGCACTCTGAGCATTGTCCAGGACCCCCAGGGCCTTCCTCAAGTGTGAGCCGCGCCTCGCGGCCAAACAGCTCAGCAGCCCTCACCGCCAGTGCCCACCACACCTCCATTCTCGCAAGCAGCCAGTCTTTTAAAAATGTTGGCATGTCCTAGCAGCAATAATTATGGAAAGATCTCACCAGCTTGCCAAGAGCAGACCTATTGGCTTTGCTCATGCTTGTTTTTCATGTATTCCAAATCAAAAAAGTATTGTAACAAGTTTAAAACGTTTTAGAAAATGTCAATTATTTTCGGTTGTTTCATTGTATGTTGTTTCCTAAAGAATGCTTCACTGCTCTGTGCATTTTCTTTTCAAACAGAAATGACAATGTCTCAGTGGGAGTTGAGGAAAGTAAAAAGTGCACATCAGGGCACTGTTCACTTTCTGTTCTTGACACTTCTTTTGCCACCTTTGATGCCAGGGTTCGCAAAGGCAATGTAAGATGCTTCAAGGGAGAAGCCAAGAGTCACAGCTGCAACCACTGGCAACCCTTAAATGACGTTCATGCGTCCACCATGTTAAACCGCAAATTAAAAATTGTCACTGTGTATCATTACATTCTAACACGTGTGCTTATGAGTCACGAGACACCCATCGCTATGCAAGCATGAACATGCATCACTGCACATGCGTGCACATCAGCGGCCAAGACAAAGCTGTTCTGGTTCAGACAGAACAATATATTTTACTATTGCGACTCTACAAGTAGCTAACAGTTTTTTTTATTTTTAATTTTTTGCAGTCAACATCGTTCTGTCACAGGTAGGCATTTTGATGTCAACTTAAATCAAAATGAAATCCTTCTCAATTTTCCTCACTGGCACACCATGTTTCAGGCTGGCAAGCAGTTCCTCGTCAGGGGTGTATGGCAGTCAAGTGCCTAACAAAGCCAGCTCTATTTGGCACATGATTTCTGCTAGCAGTTCAGTGGAGTGGGTTTGTCAGAAACTCAGCTTTTTGCATCACTGGGGTATATTCATAAGAGAATAGGGCCACCAGAACGTCACTCTTAGTGATGTTTCTGTGGCCCGATGCCCTTCTCCATCTTTACAAAGTGGCGTCAAACTACTTTTTGTGGCTTAATGCCTCCTTGTAAATACAGCCCCTTCGAATGCTTCACTTTGCGCAAAAGGGGCTTCCAATGGATGTTGCGGCGTTCTACCACAACATCTACTGTTTTTTGACACTGCCCCAGAGTTACATGGATCTGTAAATCTGAGGCAATTGCAGAAACTAGCGCCGTGCACTAGGAGGTGTTAGAATGGCGCAACCAGGAGAAATACTTTCATTTCTCCTCCTTTTAGCTTTTTGTATGTGCGCTGCATTCTGCAGCAGACATACAAAGGGCAAAATGCCATTAGTGATTCTTTATGTGCAGGAAGGCTATCCTTTCCTGCACGTAAACAATCATTAAATAATGATGATTTGCTACTTCTATGTGTGCTGCAGAATGTAGCACACATAGAAGCAGCAAATCACCATTATTGATTGTTTATTTGCAGGAAGGAACACCTTCCTGCACATAAACAATCATTCTCTGTAACGTAGGTACTCTTGCTGTATGGTGCAAGGGTGCCTGCGTTGGCGCTAGGAATCTAATTTGAGCACCAGTGCAAGGGAAAACACAGGGGTGTTCCGTGTTTTTGTAAATACTGCGCATCCCTCCATTTAGCAAAATGTTGGAGCTCGACGCTGCCAAATCTGGTTCTGCTCCGTGCTCTGACATTTCCTTGTAAATATGCCCCTGGGAGTCTGAGTCTCCCATTCTAAGTGAACCTGTGCAGGCTGGTGGCCCAAAGACACCAATTAACCCCCATGTCAGGTCTTCTAGGAAAGAATGGGGAATAACATGTTGGACCTGGAATTACCCACTCCAATGCTACAGGCAGTTCCTGACAGGCCCGTTTCCATGCACATTTTCTTTGCACATTTAGCTGTGCATGGAAACACATATGGTTTTACTGAGTATGTTCTCTGGCCTGGTAAAACTCTGAATGTCTTGGGGTGGTAAATCCTCTTTGAAATCCATAATATGGAAGTGACTTTCTGTACCCACTTGTTCCTAGGGTCAGATTGGTATCACAAATACGCCTGGGCACTCCCAAAAAAAGTGGCCCACCCAAACTGATATTTTTTCCTCTGACCTGTGTGTATTCTAAACAGTAAATATAAGGAAAAAACACTTTACAATCATTTCTAAAGGTGCTTTAGAGATCCATGACTGATAGTTAAACACAAAGGCAGAAAAAACATTTAAAAAAGGAATAGAGGGGGGCGTGGCTTGGACGCCGAGGGAAGATGGCGGACCTCCGATAGCTCTGCTTGGACGCGGTGCTGTGTAGCTACGTGGAAGGCTTCCCAGCGAGCTGCGGACGCTGTCTTCATAAGAATTCGTCAGCGGAGCATGCCGTGACTCGGAATTGCCCTTCAACGGCGATTTCTATCGCTCCTATCACCCGGAGACGTGGCGGTTCGATTTCCTGAGGTAATATTGGGTGGCCGCCATTTTGTGACGCGGCGCCCGTATCTCATCCCTGCAGTACCGCGCACGCACCTCTAGGATTCAGTCATGCTATAATGCTTCATTATTCTCCGAGAGGGAGTCTGTTTTTAGTCCTGCATTTGCCACTAACCCCTGGCCATGCTTGTTTTGTGCCGTTTTTCTCTCAGGGGAAGGTTTCATAATCTTTTTCTTCTTCAGAAGCCGTGCTTAACACCTATGCCCCTGTACTTACAGAGCTGCAGGCTGGATGTGGAACTGCTCTATTTGTTCTAAGGTGGTGCTGTAATGGTTATATGAGACTCTTCGTCAAATTATACAACGTATGAGAGATCTCCGCATACTCTTTCCTGCCAAGAAGGTGACAAGTCAAAGTGCCAAGATGTCTAGTGACTCTCATCCCCCAAGTAAGCCGTCTTTTTCTGGTGCAAAGCCCAAAAGGCAGAAAAATGACCCGCCTTCACCCATTCTTTCGTCACAAAGCCCAGTACTAGATAATATATTAGAGGAAGTGCGTGGTCTTCAACCCTTTATGGTCGCCACAAATGAAAAGTTGCAGCAAATAGAGGACCGATGGATTGTCATGGAAGGTAGGGTGACTGAGTTAGAACAGCGCGTCAGTGACACTCAAGATGTTGCCACAAAAATACCGTTATTGGAACAAGAGATTCATAAGCTAAAGCTCCATACAGAGGACTTGGAAAACCGTAATCGAAGGAATAACCTCCGTCTTTTTGGTTTGCCAGAGAATATTGAGGGTCCCGATATGTTGCTTTTCCTCCGAAAATTCCTTCATGATCTCTTGGGCCTTCAGTCATCCTCACCCTTGAATATACAGAGAGCTCACCGCTTAGGTCGTCTTCAACCGAATTCTGCCAAACCACGTGGTATCATCATGCTTTTTCTGGAGTTCACAGAACTTATGACTGTACTCAAAGCAGCTAAACTTAAACGTCACCTATTGTGGTCAGGCCATAATATCTTTATCTCGCAAGATGTCTCAAATGCGACCAACGCTCGACGCAAAGAATTCCTTGCATTACGTCCACAAATGAGACACTTGAACGTCCAATATGGCATACTTCATCCCTCCATCTGCAAGATCACGCACGATGGCCAGACAAGGTCCTTTGATGATCCGGGAAAACTGAAACTGTTCCTCAATAGCATCTCCTCTTGGAATATGGACACAAATCATTGAGTGCTTTTTCTCATTACTGTTTTAGTGTGTTGTTCTCAAAAGCTTTTATGTGGTTACCATAGATATTTCTTATATATCGTTCTTCGTATTCTCTATTGCTCATCGCATGTTTGTTAATCACGTCTCTTCTTTTTCGTTAACGGCTCTTACTTGCTCGATTCTTTCTTCTTTCCTTCATATCGCCTATCCTTTGCTCCTTCCTTTTAATACCAGGTTTATTCCTGCTTCCAATCTTATCCATGTGGTATGTACCGCTGTCTTCTCTCGGGTCTCATCACGCTCCATCCTCACTTGTTTATTGGTGTCTTTCAGGTCTGGATTTTCCTCCTTGACCTGTTTTTCTTCTCTACTTCTCTACTTTTCTACACTTTCTACGTCTGCTCACCTCCTTTCCCTCCCCTGCTCTTTCTCTCATTTTCTTAATTCAGTCTCTCTATGGTTGGTGCGTCACTCTTTTCCTCTTTCGAGATTTCCCATGTTTCCTCTTTGTTTTTTCCCCTTCATTTTTCCTCGGTTGTGGCGCTTTTAGACTTCTCTCTACACATTTCAATGCCAAGGGCTTGTTGATTTTTCTTGGAAGTGTGGTTTTATGTTTTGCTGTTTCTTTTTGTAATTTCCATGCGCATTTTGTTTTTCAGTGTCGTCTTGTCTTTGAAGTATCTCTACACCATGTGTATCTTATTCCCCTGACCCTCGCGTATGTGTAATTTTGTTACGTGGAACGTCCGTGGTCTTGGAAATCCTGTGAAAAGACAAAAGGTAATTTCTCATTTATCTAAACTCAACTCTCAAATTTCCTTTCTTCAAGAAACTCATTGTAATGATGCTGAGTCGCTGAAATTAAAAAGGCAGTGGGTAGGCCAAGTTGTTTTTTCTCCTGCAGTTAACAAAAAAGGGGGGGTTGCCATATTGTTTCATAAAACTTTGTCTGTGCAAATACTATCTTCTCAAAATGATGATGCAGGTCGATGGGTAATGGCCAAGATTGTTTTACACAACAAAACGTTAGTCTTGTTAAATATTTATGGTCCTGTGAAACCGGATCCAAAATTCTGGAATGATATCAAAATTCTTCTCTCCACTGTTGAGTGTCCTAATATTATTGTTGCAGGCGACTTTAATCAATGGTTGGACCCCTTTTCGGATCGCTTATCTAAGTACAAATTTCAACCGGATAAGACCCATAAATCCTTTCAATCGGCCATTGCCTCTCGCCCAATGTATGATGTCTGGAGATCTTGTAATCCTGATGTATTGGAATATACGTTTTTTTCTAATGTGCACCAAACCCGATCTAGAATTGATTATATCTTGGTTAGCAAACCCCTACTCCCGTCTATCCAAAAATCTGAGATTGGCTCTATTTTTATTTCGGATCATGCCCCTGTGTATGCTGTTTTTGATCTTTCACTCACCTCCACTAAATTTAATCGCTGGAAGTTTAACACTCACCTGCTATCAGATACAGTTTATCTTAAAGAAGCCACCTCCTTTATTAATGAATTTTTTACCTTTAACAACCCATCAGACACTTCCATTCCCAATAACTGGGATACTTTTAAGGCGGCTCTCCGTGCTTTTACTATTTCTTTTGTGTCCCGGAAAAAGAAGGCCAATGTGAAAAAGTATGAGGACCAATTACAACAGCTTAAAAAATTAGAGCATGATTATTTCTCCTCCAAAAATGCAGACGCACTAAAGAATTTAATTGCAGCTAAAACCAACCTTAACAAGATTGCGACTGTCGATGCCTGCAATGTTTTACTTAGAATAAAATCTAAATTTCACGGAGGTCAAAATAAAGCAGGTAGAATGCTAGCGAATTACTTAAAAATTCGCTCTGAACGAAAGACCATTGGTCCGATCATGGATGAGTTCACTAATAATCTGGTGTCCTCTGATGAAAAAATTGCAGCGGTCTTTCATGACTACTATCAATCTCTTTATTCTGATGATACATTCCCCTCCTCTCATAATCTTGATACCTTCTTTTCTGGGCTCCCTGCACCTCCGTCTCTAAGTGCTGAGTTCTCCGCTTTAGAGGCGGATATTACTTTACAAGAGATACTTACTGCCCTACAAGCTTTGAAAAAGTTAAAAGCCCCTGGTCCGGATGGATTACCGGTGGAGTTTTATTGTACTTTCCAATCTTTGTTTGCCCCAAAATTATTGCAGCTTTTTAATTCCTTTATTACTGACGCGAAAGCATCTGGCTCCTTTATGGATGCCTTGATCGTCATTATTCCTAAACCTGATAAGGATCATTCTTTTTGTAAAAATTATCGCCCAATCTCACTAATCAATTATGACTGCAAGATCTTCGCTAAGATTATTGCGTCACGGCTTGACACTATCATACCCCTACTGATCAAGACGGATCAGGTGGGTTTTGTCAAAGGTAGATTGGCTTCCGATAATGCTAGAATGTTCATGAACATCCTCTCCCATGGTAAAAATTATAAAGATCCTCTGGCTGCTTTGTCCCTGGATGCTGAAAAAGCATTCGATCGTATAAATTGGCAGTTTATGTTTCACACACTACAATGGTTTGGATTTGGCCCTAATTTTATTTCTTTTATTAAACTTTTATATTCATGTCCGAGGGCTAGTATTTTTGTTAATAACCAATTTTCTCAATTTTTCCCCCTATCTAGAGGCACCAGACAAGGTTGTCCACTTTCCCCATTACTCTTTATCTTATGCTTGGAACCCTTCCTGGAGCGTATTAGAACCAACCCCAAAATTAAAGGTTTTGCCTCTGCGTCTGTCGAAACTAAATTATCTGCTTATGCGGATGATATATTGGTATACATGTCCAATCCGAGTGAATCCCTTCCCCCTTTTTTAGAGGAAGTCCGCCTTTATTCTTCCATTTCTGGGTACAAACTTAACCTATCTAAAACGGAGGTTCTCCCTTTAAATTCGATATGTTATCAATTTATTTTTGCTGATACTGCCTTTGCATGGTGTCCTTCTAAAATTAAATACCTTGGCATTTGGTTTGCCTCCAATATAGCGGATACTATTAAATTCACTTTTAACGCACTAATGAATAAATTGAAATCTCTTCTCCTCGTGTGGTCCCCCTTATTTTTATCATGGTGGGGTAGACTAGATACTATTAAAATGATGGTTACTCCTCATATCCTATATACGGTATCTATGCTCCCTGTCAAAATCCCTAATACATTTTTTTCCCAATTAAACTCTCTATGTATCAAATTTTTATGGAACAATAAACACTCCCGCATTGCTTTGAATAAACTTCTTCGTCCCAAGGAAGAGGGGGGAGTGCGCTTTCCTAATTTTAAATTGTACCACTCTGCTTTCTTGATTAAACAATCTTTCTCATTGGCCTTCGATTTCGGGGATACGCCTATACCTCGATGGATTATTTTTGAGCGTTCGCTTTTAAAAGAGTTTCAGTTTCAACATGTTACATTTATGTCCAACTGCACCTTTTTGTCTAAAAGACCTGTATTAAAATACTCCCGTGAATTGCTGTGCAATACATTTCTTAAAGACCTATCTCCTATCCAATGTTTTTTAACCTCTACCCTATGGTATAATAAATTTCTTAAATATAAAGGTAGATCATTTTACTACAAATACTGGAAGGAAAAGGAGATTTTTTTTGTGTATCAGTTTTTGAATGGGTTTTCTATTATCTCCTTTCAAGAACTACAAACACGTTATCAGCTTCCTGACTCCTTTTATAAGGAATATATTATCATTACTAATGCTATACAAACCCAGTTAGCTACTTACTCTCTCCCATTAGAACCACCTCCTTTAATACCCTCTTCACCATTATACTCTCTATTCCCAGCTCATAAACTTAAAGCTGCCACTGTTTATAAGTTATTGTTATCTAATGGTAATGTTCGTTCTAAATCCAACATTGAAAGTGCATGGGAAATGGACCTATCCATCTCCCTTTCTGTTGATAGTTGGGACACACTATGGTCGAAATTATTTAAAGTTTCGGCCGCAGCCAGGTTTTTTTTGTGTCATAGAGCTATTGTTACTCCTGTTGCTATTTGTAAGTTTTCCCCTACATCCTCTCCTCTTTGCTGGTCCTGCTCTAGCAAAACTGGTACATTAGTTCATCAACTATATGAATGTGCATCTGTTCTATCTTCTTGGAATTCAATTTGGAATGTATGTATGGTAGTTTTCAACTTTAATGCTACCTTAACTTTTGTTAATATCTTTTTAGGTTCTTTAGCTCCTGATATGGAAACTACTTTACCTAGTTCTAGGTTATTTGATCTTTTTATTGCATTAGCATTTAAAGTGATCCTGTCTTCCTGGAAAGACAATTCTAAATTGTCGTCAATTACTTGGTGGAATTTTATTTGTGACGAACATAGGATTGCATCCGTTTCCTCCTCTTCTGTTTCCCCAAAAATCAAAGTTGATCTTCTCTGGCTCCCTTTCACTACTTATCTTTCCTCGCACCCTCCCATGTGATAATTCATTTTCTTTTCTCTCTGGTTTTGCCTTTTCTCTTTCTCTCTCTTTTCTTCTGTCTTCCCTCTTTTCCTCTCCCTTTTCCCTCCTATCCTGTTTACCAGTGCCCTTTCCTTAATTTCCTTATTATTGATCCTTTATGTCTGCCCAGTTATTGTAAACCATTTTCGTTTATATACTATTTCTGTATGGCATTATATTGGAATATTCGTTTATTGTATTATATGTTTTTTCTCTCTCTGAAAAGTCAATAAAAACTTCTTAAACAAAAAAAAAAGGAATAGAGACTTTTTATATAGAATCCTCAGAAATTATGTTCTGCCTCTGCAAAATCTGGCCACCAATTTTTAATTTTTTTGTAGTTTTATATAGTCTGAACTCGACGCAAAGGCTTTGGAGCAATCTACATCAGCACCAGTTACATAACACAAGATCAAATTCATTTTTATTTTAGACAGGTTGATTAAGTGATTTGCCCGGAATGACAGAATGTTGAGCTGACACTGGAACTTGAAACCTGTGCCCCAGTTCCAACGTCAGCAGCTCTGACCATAACGCTCCATCCTGTGAATGCTTTTTCCTTAGGAAAGGTGGCCTCACAGCGAGGCCCTTCCAGTGGTGATGGAATAATTGTGGGGGTGCTGCTATTAATCTTGTATAACTGAGGTCATAGGGATTGTGAAAAAGCGAAGTGTCAGACAAAAAGGAAGTGTAGCAAAGGTGCCGCGCCCATTCAGCAGGAGAGTGGTAAAGGTAGTGCATTTTGGAGCATTAAAAAATGTGCATAGACATACAATTATACTGACAAAACTACACCGCACACAAATAATAATGTACGGAAATCAGATTTCAGCAAATGTTGATTTGTTTTAATCCGATTAATATGTTTGTTTCCATCACACCTCAGAACTTCAAACAATGTGGTTCATTTGTGCTTTCCTAACTACTGGTATATATTGAAATATGTGCATAGTTAATTTACAGGTATTTCAATTTTGTGGTGCGGTAGAAAACATTTACATTGGCCAACCTTTCCTATCAAGCTCCCGGTACTCTAGGAAGATTGTCACCTTGGTCACTTTGACAAAATCCTCTCACTTAGCAGCCTGAGAAAGGAAAGTGAACACCCATTTTGTTGTTTAAGCAATAAGCAGGAGCTTGTCAGAATATATATGTCCTGACATTTGACTTTTAACTTTGAAGGCACGACTAACGTGACGTAACTGGCCCAATGCTCTCATTATTTCAATGTACTAATAAATAGCCTCCGCTTTTCTCTTTTCCCTGCCTTTCCAAAACACATGGAATGGGCAGGGGAAAGCAGAAGGCAGAGCCTGTGCTCCATGGTACACTGGAGCCTTCACCTTTCCTCCTCACTTGCTCAGACTCTCTGGAGCCTCAGAGGGAGGGAGGGTTAATGTTGCTCAGCTTTTGTTTCTCACTTGCTCAGCTGAATAAAACAAACAAGCATTTGCAATGCAACGGTCTCGCCTTTAGGATCTTAAATGTATTTAGCCATGCGGCACATTATCCTGGGTGTTATATCAACTCTTCTCATTTAGCCTTACACAACTGCTATAACCGGATGAAAAGAGCATTTGTTTTCAGTGGGGCACCATGGAAAGGGGTTAAGGTAACTGTTAGTCCCAAACAATAAAGTTTTACAAAAACCAATATGCATTGACAAAGCTAATGCATTGACAAAGTCAAAAGGCTGGCAGCATAAGTCGGATCAGCTAGCTTTGCAAATGCTTGTGTTGCTTTGTCAGGGACGTGGAGCAGCAGAGGAATGTGGAGGTTAAGAACAGTGTGGTATGAAACTGAAACTGATCATGAGCAATAGCTAGACTGAAACAGAAGCGTGTTCTGTACTCGAGAAAGACACAAGCCGAACTTGAAATATGATCTGCAAAACAGTTATGGTTTGAGATCGGGCTGACCTTCGCTGGAATGTCAAGGTTGAGCAAGCACTGGCAACGACATTAGGTCTGGCTTTAACACCTCCAGAGTTTTCTGTTTGTATAGATTTAAGTCATCTATATGCAAAAGCGGCTTGAACTCCAAGCCATACGAGAAATTGTGCAGTTTAAATAATGTTCTAACCTGTAAACGCTCTTACATTTTGCACAGTGGGGTCATGGAGCCCATTCTACAAACTCCAGAATTAAAACTTGCACAGGTAGCTCTGTACGGTACAGCACCCCAAGCATTCTGAAATCCAAGCAGATTGTTATGAGTGACTCGGTAATTGCGAGCTTATACCGCTAAATGTCGAACGTGGAGGTCTTTGCTGAGTGTGTTATTAAGTCGCAGAATAAGTGCCAACTCAAATATGCGCGTAAATCTTCTGCCGTCAGTTCTGTTTCGGGTGACACCACAGAGGAACAATGTGCGATGAACACAGCATGCATGCTGTTCCAAGTTACACCAATGCATCAGTGGGGTAACAAAATTTTAGCCTCCACCCCTCCCCCCCATGGACTGTAAGGGGGACCTCCACAATCATCTGGCCTCGCGCTGTTTTCAAACACCTTGCCCTTGCAAGGAAGCCAACGTGTTCTGTAGGCAGGTAGACATCACCGCGTATGAAAAAACATTTCAGATGTTGTTGATTCAGCAAATTGGGGTTCCAGAAGTAAAAATGATTGGTGATATGGAGAGATCCCAGGGCACAGACATAGCATCATAAGCATATCAAAGATAACAGTGAGCAAAAATGCTGCCGATGTGGTATTGAAAAGTCAATTCGCAGCGCACCAATGGATGTTATTACTGGTATTTTATCTTTCATATTTCTCAATTTCATCATATTACTAGTCTATGTTTCAATCAATCAATCAACTTTGCTCTGAGGCATAATATGCGGTGCAAGATTGCGTCCAAACCTCTGCCGCAGCCAGACCTCGAGTTACTAAACATGTGAGGATTTTCAGAGCAGGCGTTTTGGGTCACGGCTGCCTCAGCAGACCGGCGGCACTGGCTGATTGTTCCAAGGTCGACTCTTTTGCCTCCGGTCTCTCAGCAGGGGCGTCCTTTGACTGAAATGGTGGGACACGGTGGCAAAGGTGCTAAACAATGGGTTGCACTCCCGGCTCCTTCTTTATCGACGATAACTGGCCAGCCTCCCCCACGGCTTGAGACAGCAACAGAGAGTCGGACCAGTGGCACGCCGCGCTAAACATAAACAAAGCACGTCGTGTTTTACACGAGTCCTATTGCATTGAAGACACAAGCAGCACCAGCTCGATTGTCCGGTTGCTTAGAAAGTGAAAGCGAGCACGGCGCGCTAAACGTAAACAAAGCAGGTCGTGATTTACACGAGTCTTATTGCATTGAAGACACAAAAAGACACAAACGGGAGTGGGGGCGGGTGGTGAGAAGTCACAGACTGAGGAAGGGGGCGGGGAGGGGTCTGGGGGGAGACAGGGAAGAAAATAGTGTTAGGAGTAAAGGGGCCAGTAGCCGTGGAAGGATACAAATGATGACTGAGGAGGGACTAACAAGTCTCAAACCAATCGGAAGGCAGCATTTAAGACAAAAGCCATTGGGCAGAGAGTGGGCGGAGCTTCCACAAAGTTTCCACACTACAGTGTATACTGCATGCCTCGCAAAGCGATGGCAGCACATTCGTGCTGAATTGCTAGGCGAGACCTAAAAAGGAGTTTAGCCAAGCCGATGGAAAACCAGGTTCTCACTTCACTCCCTTTCACAGCTCTTGCTTTTACCTTTTTGATTTTTAGCCAAAATGGAAGCCTCATCCTCCCCACCTCAGCTGCCCTCATCCCAGCAACCCCCTCCTGTCACTTCATGAGATTTTCCTTCTAGGGGGGGATGGGAAATTCCCTCCACTGACCTTCATGCAAGGATGGCAATAACCCACCCTTCCTCTACCCCAGAAAAGACGATCAACAGAAATAAAAAAAAATAGAAACAAGAAGACAAAGAAACCACAAGAAAAAGGCCATAACATAAATCCCCCAGACCTGTAAAAGACCAACCCGATGACACTCGGTCAAGGACAAAAAAAAGAAAAGGATGAGGCAGGTAGTATAGCAAAGTGTGCATCCACCCTAGAAGAAACAAAAAGACATCCGAACAAAAAGATAAAGTATAAACCCTACCAGCTCCTATAGCTACCAGCCCCCACCTGTTCTCCTGATAGCAAAAGAGAAAAGGAAACATGGAAAAAGAAAAACAGTAAATCAGTCACACTTGCCCAGTAGTAAGTCTCAATAATGCACATGCAACTATATAACTTAAAAACAACCTACGGTTTGAGAGAATAGAGACCTAGCGGGTCCTTCCAGTTGACATTGGTAATCTCAAGAAGGCCTAGACCACCCACTGTACTTTAGGGTCCACTTCAGTAGGTCAAAAATTATCGGAAGCCCCATCCATAGTCGTCCTATTCAGCCACCTGTACCCCTTGTCCAGAGAAGCGACAGGGAACTTTTCCACATTAGATACAGACCAAAAGGAAACGGTTCAATTACTGGACCCCAAGGTTCAGGTCGCACCTCACCTGACAACTTTCTTGCCAGCCCTCCCAAGTTTAAATAAGGTATGAAAAGCTGTTTAGCTGAAGTAGTGTGCAAACTTTGCTACCCCCACCGTTTCACGGGGGCGATCAACTAGATCCAAAACATTCAACCCACTGCAAATCGCACCACTTTTATAAGTCCAAAACAAAATGTCCATCCAGTGATGTATATATTTCCAAAGCTTCCTCCTTATTCTTCTTCACAGTTTCATAATTCTTAAGCAGCCAACGCGTTTCGTTCTTTAACAAAGAACTTCGTCAGGGCTGAAAAAACATTTAAAATACATGTATAATACAGAGGTAATATAAATTGTACATCTATCATGATACAATCCATTATGTGCTAATCACATTATCCCTGAGACAGAAGTTGTGAGTATTGCCATAGCAATGATTTCAATGATTTCACATGTCCAATGGTTCCACATGGGAACTAAAATGAATCTTAAAAAAGCAAAATATTGTATGTACTACCCATACTATAAATGAGACAGGTCATAAAAAATTATAGCAAGTCAAATCTCCAACACCTGTTACGTCTATACAGTACAATCATCTTTTGGCTCTTACTTTTATGTGCTTGCCATGAATGATGTTTTTAAGACCAAAGAATATATACTCTTTATAGGACCATCAAACATACAATTTTACTTGCAATTTCTTCAATTCTTTCTTACAATTTAAAGGGTGCAACTAGTCGTCTTATCCAATGACATTTATAGAACCTTAAATTGGCCTGCTAGTCCTTTGACTCTATTTAAATATTAAATTCAAAAAGGATTAAAAAAGTTTAAACACACCTACCAATGTTTTTAACGGCGTCGCTTGTACTCTGTACAGCGCAGATCTGTCTAGTGTTGTCGCACATTCAATGTTGTTATGTAATGTATTCCTTATAATATTCCACCTAACAAAATATAGTCATAATATTATAAAGCTCTAACATTGTGGCATTGCTGATAACCAATTATTTTACATGATAAGTAAACCTGAAAGGTAAACCTTACCTAGGTCAAGGCGTAGTGGGTCACATATCTATATTCCCATCAATCTTATTCAAGGCTAATGTGCCTGTAATGAAGTAAAGCTAAAAATAATATGCTGTATTGTATCAGCCAACATATTGCATCATACTTAGTATTAGCCTGACTAGAGATGTATAGAAAATAATCACAATAATTCGTATCAACTATTGCCACTACTTGTTTCTTACTACATATCACTATACATCGAACCTTGAATCCGGGTGCTAGTCTGAATAAGACCAGCAATCCCCATGTCACGAGCTTATGATTATTATCGACCTTGGTTCACAACCTGTGCAGAGGCCTAGGATTAGTAGCCCCACATAGTCTAGCCTTATCTAGAATGGCCAAAAAAGATAGTCCCTATATGTCCCACACCCCATATACACCAGTCAAATTTCACGCAAAAAATGCTAGTGAGGCTGTTGTATTGCCCATCTCAAAAGGGAGGATTTGCCCCGCTATTATGCTACTTTGGTTGTCAATATATATATTGTCAACCCGAACGTGGTCAGTTCTTTAGTGAAGTCTTTTGTTATAAACTTTTTAAGATAGCAAATGGTCCATAGCTGAGTACAACAGACCCTCCATGCTTTATATCTAAAGCGTGCAAAGTCCCTACACTAAAAGGAGGCTTAAATTTAAAAAGTTGCCGCTGTTTTAACATCCATTTGTTAAATTCCCCTCACCTCCAATGTGATGTATGCTGCCGACCAGCTTGATGTTCGTCTCGAGTCTTCAACAGGAGCGCGCGGACATCTTCACGTCTTTTATTCAGTAAACCACGTAAGTCACATGACCTAACGTGTAATTGCGGAATTGTTAGGGACAATCGCTACATTCTAGATATTCGAATAAGCGTAAGGGGAAGCCCAGAGTATAGAGCATGCCGCTATTTTGGCGTGCGTTCCTCAGACACGTTTTCCTCCAATGATTATATATATACGCTTCTTCCAAAACTTATAAAAGCCGTGCGGGCGTATTTCTGACTTGTAATCGTTAGACCGCGTAAGTCAAAAGACTTGACGTATGTTTACAATTTGCTAGGGATAATCTCAAAATATTAGGTGTCTAGATTGTCACGCCTGTCTTATTTTGAATAACAAATCTTTATAAACAACGCAGTTGCAAACATTCATGATGGTCCAATCCGGAGGTCCTGCATATAGACCCCATATTTGATACATATTGAATTATTTAACAGAGATGTAATATCCTCTTAACCACATAAAATAACAGTTAAATACTAATGACTTAATTATGACATAATATATCAATGCACTAATATTATTACTGATCATAATTCACATCCAATATACATCCAATTCTAACAAAGAGAGACCCAACTAAGTGTCCTGATCTTAGATGTACCCTCCATAAACGAGTTGATGGTCCTAACCAGATTTAGACAAAAATAGGTCTATAAGGAATCCTTTGATTTTGAATTAAACTGGCATTCAGCATGTTTTTAACCCCGGAATGTGTCCTACAGAGGCAAGAGAATAATCACCTGTTCTTATCAAATCATTTAACATTGACACTGTCCATTGATGACCTAATCATTATATCCTAATATTAATGAAATTGCGACCAGACATCCGCACATCCTTTTGGCATAACAAAAAGGGCAAAGATATTAGCCCCCTCTCAAATACAATTGTATTCTAGACTCAAAGGTATGAATGCTATGTGTGCCATGCACAGGGGGAAGTGAATAAATAAGTTTATGTTCAAAATGTCATACACACAATTATATCCAGATTTCCACTTTCCAATCTTTAACCTGATAAGGACTCCCACATCAATGTACCTTATTACCATAACTACATCTTCCAGTTTATTATTTCAGTAAGGTCCTAATTTGTTATCACAGGAAATAGTGTAGTTCATCATCACTATTATGGCCCTTATTGGTGCTCCGCAACCTACAAATCCAACCCGCTTCATTGCGTCTAAGTGCAGTTTCTCTGTCCCCACCCCTAGGTCGCATTGGGACATGGTCTATACCATGGAACCAAATTTCAAGTCTCCCTCCATGTTGTTCATTCATGTGTAATGTCATGGGGTATCTCGTGTCCCTGTTGCGAATGGCCCGGACATGTTCCTGGATTCTACTTTTTAGGGGCCTGATGGTGCTCCCTACATAAATCAAGTCACAACTGCACCCTATTATATAAGTCACATATGTTGTTTTACAAGTAATTATGTGTCTTATAGTATAGGTCCGTTGTGTATTGTAACTAAACTCCTTTAGTTTATTTTTTCCGAATTGACAAATATTACAGTTAGTACATGTAAAAAAGCCATTCAATGGTCTAGGTAGCCAAGTTGCTCCTATGCCCTCCTTAGAGAATACATAACTGGGGCATAACATTTCCCTCAAAGTTCTTCCGCGTCTGTAGGTGATTTTAGGTTTAGGGGAGATCACCTCCGTGACTCCTGGTATTTCCTGAAGCAGAGACCAATGTCTATCAAAAATTCTATACACATCTTGGCTCTGCTTATTGAACCTGGTAACAAAACTAATGGAGTCTGATCGTTTTACATTTTTGTTTTTAATGGAATCAGTGTAATTAGTGGACACTAGAGTACTCTTCCGCGGTTTTGCCAGGATTCGTCTTTCTGCATTATCCAGAGTTGATTCTTTGTATCCCCTCTGTTTAAACCTTAATTTGGTCTCTTTTAGATTCTCTAAGAAAGAGGTACTACCACTACAATTTCTACGAATCCTGATCATTTCACCATATGGGATACTATTAATAGTAGCCTTAGGATGTGCACTTGTAGCATGTAAAGTGCTGTTACTATGGGTCGGTTTGCGATACAAAGTACTTTCGATCTTATTATCACATGCCACAAATGTTATATCCAAGAAATCAATCCTGTCAGTGGAATGTGACATAGTTAAAGTTACGTTGCATGAATTGTCATTTAGGAAAGTAAAATAGTTGTCAAGTTCTACCTTCGTACCATTCCAAATATACCTCCCCCAGAATATAATATTTTCTATCCAGGGGGAGGCATACCGGCCCCAAGCATGTTCTTGTTCCCAGAGTCCCATAAATAGTCCCGCGTACGAAGGAGCAAATTTGGCTCCCATCGCGTACCTTGTAGCTGATGGTACCATTGCGTGTCATGTAAAAAGACATTTTTAGAGAGTATCAACTCCGTCATCTCAAGCAACATGTCATTATGTTTATACCATTCTGCTGACCTTGTGTCAAGAAAATATTTAATTGCCCGTAAGCCAATTTCTTTCTTGATGCATGTATATAGGCTGACCACATCAAAGGTGACAAAAGATAGTCCCTCAGCCCATATGACATCCTCAAATTTGTTGAGGATGTCCTTGCTATCCTGTATGTATGCTGGCAGATTTTTCACCAATGGCTGCAAAAAAGTGTCTACATATTCTGATAATCTTTCTGTAGGGGAGTCTATACCTGCAATTATCGGTCGGCCTGGGGGAAACACCCCCCCCTTGTGTATCTTCGGGAGGATATAAATGCATGGAAAATTTGGTTTACTGACCATAAGGTACCTGGTTTCATCTTCTGTTAGCAAGCCCCTTTCTTTCCAATCTCCCAATTTGGCATTAATAAAAAATGTAAGATCAATAATGGGGTTAAATCGAATTTGTTCACAACAGGAGGTGTCTGATAGTTGCCTTGTGATTTCTCCCATATAGTCAGACTTTCTCATGATTACTACATTTCCACCCTTGTCGGCTTCACGTATTACTATATCATCATTATTGCTGAGTGCCTGGAGTGCTTGTTGTTCACCCCTTGTTAAATTATAGGGACCCCTGTCTCTGCAGGGGCTCTCATTCAACAATTTATGTAAATCATCCGTGACACCTGTTTTGAAGAGCTCAATATTTGGGTGTGTACAGTGTGGTACAAATTTAGAACTCATTTTCAAACCACTATCAATATCATCCTTTGCTGTAATTCCCAGTTCTTTATTTAAGTCTTCTAAAGTAATGTCGATTTCCTCATTGAGTGACATGATTAAATGTATACCTTCCACATCCCCCACAGTGTACCCTACAGGTACCTTACTCACAATGTTAGACTCCTTAATTCCAGAATTGCAATGAAAAAAATGTTTTAATTTCAAAATGCGTACAAATTTGTACAAATCAACTATAACATCAATGATTTTACAAGACTGTGTCGGGCAAAAACCTAAGCCCCTTTGTAGAACCTTATTTTCTTCCGATGTAAGAATATGGTCTGAGAGATTAATAATTGACAAGTTGCTTGTATTTGACATCATTGTGTTTGGGTGAACCTCATTCGTTACTCTTTCATTCTCTGCAACTACTTCCTCCTCGATGACCTCAAATCCACTGCTAGTTTTGGAATTTCTTTTTTGTTTTTTGGCCCAACTCCTGCCTCCTCGTCTTGTCTGATGTTTCTTTTGGGCTGTTTGCTGTTGATGCGTAATCTCTCCATCTCTAATAAAAAAGAACTCTTTTTCTCCTGTGGTAGCAGCACATTGGGATTTTCACTCCCTGATTGTAAGCTTTCAGTAGATGCAAGAGAACTCTCACTCGCTGTTCTAGATTCAGAAGTCTCCTCCCTACTTCTCTTTGCTGTTTCCGACGATTGGGTATTATCAAAACGTTTGGCAAACGTATATATTCTTCCCTCTCGATAATCTTGTTCGTCTCTCCTGATTTTCTTCGCCTTTTTATCTCTCTGATATACTTGATATTCTTCCATCACTTTGTCCAGAATATCATAGTTCTTTTTCACAACCTCAGTAAGGGGATTAGCCCCTATTTCCTTTTCCAATTTGTCTATTTCCTCCAAAAGTAATGTCGCCTTTTTCTCAGCATGCACAATAAGTATTTTCATCATTGTGCTGGAAGAGTGGGATAGATTCTCCTCCCACTCCTTCAGTAGTAGTTCATCCAGATCCTCGAATGTAGGGAAGATCAAGATTCTTAATCCCCGCGGGATTCTATTATTATCCAAATACGGTTGCAAGGTGATGCCGTCCCACCACCTTGCAAGTTCCTGCTTCTTTAGTCGTTCCAATTTTTGAAATTGTGCTTTCAAACCCCCCATTGGACATGTCTCAACCGGTTTGTCACCACCCATTCCTTGTGTTGAGAATAGGTTAGATTCAAATTCCTCTCTTCTGTCTTTGAATTTGGCCATAATGAAAGCTGGTAAAATTATTATTACGAGGGCAAATAGGGAGTGCAACAATTGATTAAAGATACAGACCAAAAGGAAACGGTTCAATTACTGGACCCCAAGGTTCAGGTCGCACCTCACCTGACAACTTTCTTGCCAGCCCTCCCAAGTTTAAATAAGGTATGAAAAGCTGTTTAGCTGAAGTAGTGTGCAAACTTTGCTACCCCCACCGTTTCACGGGGGCGATCAACTAGATCCAAAACATTCAACCCACTGCAAATCGCACCACTTTTATAAGTCCAAAACAAAATGTCCATCCAGTGATGTATATATTTCCAAAACTTCCTCTTTATTCTTCTTCACAGTTTCATAATTCTTAAGCAGCCAACGCGTTTCGTTCTTTAACAAAGAACTTCGTCAGGGCTGAAAAAACATTTAAAATACATGTATAATACAGAGGTAATATAAATTGTACATCTATCATGATACAATCCATTATGTGCTAATCACATTATCCCTGAGACAGAAGTTGTGAGTATTGCCATATCAATGATTTCAATGATTTCACATGTCCAATGGTTCCACATGGGAACTAAAATGAATCTTAAAAAAGTAGAATATTGTATGTACTACCCATACTATAAATGTATGAGACAGGTCATGAAAAAGTATAGCAAGTCAAATCTCCAACACCTGTTACGTCTATACAGTACAATCATCTTTTGGCTCTTACTTTTATGCGCTTGCCATGAATGATGTTTTTAAGACCAAAGAATATATACTCTTTATAGGACCATCAAACATACAATTTTACTTGCAATTTCTTCAATTCTTTCTTACAATTTAAAGGGTGCAACTAGTCGTCTTATCCAATGACATTTATAGAACCTTAAATTGGCCTGCTAGTCCTTTGACTCTATTTAAATATTAAATTCAAAAAGGATTTAAAAAGTTTAAACACACCTACCAATGTTTTTAACGGCGTCGCTTGTACTCTGTACAGTGCAGATCCGTCTAGTGTTGTCGCACATTCAATGTTGTTATGTAATGTATTCCTTATAATATTCAAACTAACAAAATATAGTCATAATATTATAAAGCTCTAACATTGTAGCATTGCTGATAACCAATTATTTAACATGATAAGTAAACCTGAAAGGTAAACCTTACCTAGGTCAAGGCGTAGTGGGTCACATATCTATATTCCCATCAATCTTATTCAAGGCTAATGTGCCTGTAATGAAGTAAAGCTAAAAATAATATGCTGTATTGTATCAGCCAACATATTGCATCATACTTAGTATTAGCCTGACTAGGGATGTATAGAAAATAATCACAATAATTCGTATCAACTATTGCCACTACTTGTTTCTTACTACATATCACTATACATCGAACCTTGAATCCGGGTGCTAGTCTGAATAAGACCAGCCATCCCCATGTCACGAGCTTATGATTATTATCGACCTTGGTTCACAACCTGTGCAAAGGCCTAGGATTAGTAGCCCCACATAGTCTAGCGTTATCTAGAATGGCCAAAAAAGATAGTCCCTATATGTCCCACACCCCATATACACCAGTCAAATTTCACGCAAAAAATGCTAGTGAGGCTGCTGTATTGCCCATCTCAAAAGGGAGGATTTGCCCCGCTATTATGCTACTTTGGTTGTCAATATATATATTGTCAACCCGAACGTGGTCAGTTCTTTAGTGAAGTCTTTTGTTATAAACTCTTTAAGATAGCAAATGGTCCATAGCTGAGTACAACAGACCCTCCATGCTTTATATCTAAAGCGTGCAAAGTCCCTACACTAAAAGGAGGCTTAAATTAAAAAAGTTGCCACTGTTTTAGCATCCGTTTGTTAAATTCCCCTCATCTCCAATGTGATGTATGCTGCCGACCAGATTGATGTTCGTCTCGAGTCTTCAACAGGAGCGCGCGGACATCTTCACGTCTTTTATTCAGTAAGCCACGTAAGTCACATGACCTAACATGTAATTGCGGAATTGTTAGGGACAATCGCTACATTCTAGATATTTGAATAAGCGTAAGGGGAAGCCCAGAGTATAGAGCATGCCGCTATTTTGGCGTGCGTTACTCAGACACGTTCTCCTCCAATGATTATATATATAAGCTTCTTCCAAAACGTATAAAAGCCGTGCGGGCGTATTTCTGACTTGTAATCGTTTGACCGCGTAAGTCAAAAGACTTGACTTATGTTTACAATTTGCTAGGGATAATCTCAAAATATTAGGTGTCTAGATTGTCACGCCTGTCTTATTTTGAATAACAAATCTTTATAAACAATGCAGTTGCAAACATTCATGAGGGTCCAATCCGGAGGTCCTGCATATAGACCCCATATTTGATACATATTGAATTATTTAACAGAGATGTAATATCCTCTTAACCACATAAAATAACAGTAAAATACTAATGACTTAATTATGACATAATATATCAATGCATTAATATTATTACTGATCATAATTCACATCCAATATACATCCAATTCTAACAAAGAAAGACCTAACTAAGTGTCCTGATCTTAGATGTACCCTCCATAAACGAGTTGACGGTCCTAACCAGATTTAGACAAAAATAGGTCTATAAGGAATCCTTTGATTTTGAATTAAACTGGCATTCAGCATGTTTTTAACCCCGGAATGTGTCCTACAGAGGCAAGAGAGTAATCACCTATTCTTATCAAATCATTTAACATTGACACTGTCCATTGATGACCTAATCATTATATCCTAATATTAATGAAATTGCGACCAGACATCCGCACATCCTTTTGGCATAACAAAAAGGGCATAGATATTAGCCCCCTCTCAAATACAATTGTATTCTAGACTCAAAGGTATGAATGCCATGTGTGCCATGCACAGGGGGAAGTGAATAGATAAGTTTATGTTCAAAATGTCATACACACAATTATATCCAGATTTCCACTTTCCAATCTTTAACCTGATAAGGACTCCCACATCAATGTACCTTATTACCATAACTACATCTTCCAGTTTATTATTTCAGTAAGGTCCTAATTTGTTATCACAGGAAATAGTGTAGTTCATCATCACTATTATGGCCCTTATTGGTGCTCCGCAACCTACAAATCCAACCCGCTTCATTGCGTCTAAGTGCAGTTTCTCTGTCCCCACCCCTAGGTCGCATTGGGACATGGTCTATACCATGGAACCAAATTTCAAGTCTCCCTCCATGTTGTTCATTCATGTGTAATGTCATGGGGTATCTCGTGTCCCTGTTGCGAATGGCCCGGACATGTTCCTGGATTCTACTTTTTAGGGGCCTGATGGTGCTCCCTACATAAATCAAGTCACAACTGCACCCTATTATATAAGTCACATATGTTGTTTTACAAGTAATTATGTGTCTTATAGTATAGGTCCGTTGTGTATTGTAACTAAACTCCTTTAGTTTATTTTTTCCGAATTGACAAATATTACAGTTAGTACATGTAAAAAAGCCATTCAATGGTCTAGGTAGCCAAGTTGCTCCTATGCCCTCCTTAGAGAATACATAACTGGGGCATAACATTTCCCTCAAAGTTCTTCCGCGTCTGTAGGTGATTTTAGGTTTAGGGGAGATCACCTCCTTGACTCCTGGTATTTCCTGAAGCAGAGACCAATGTCTATGAAAAAATTCTATACACATCTTGGCTCTGCTTATTGAACCTGGTAACAAAACTAATGGAGTCTGATCGTTTTACATTTTTGTTTTTAATGGAATCAGTGTAATTAGTGGACACTAGAGTACTCTTCCGCGGTTTTGCCAGGATTCGTCTTTCTGCATTATCCAGAGTTGATTCTTTGTATCCCCTCTGTTTAAACCTTAATTTGGTCTCTTTTAGATTCTCTAAGAAAGAGGTACTACCACTACAATTTCTACGAATCCTGATCATTTCACCATATGGGATACTATTAATAGTAGCCTTAGGATGTGCACTTGTAGCATGTAAAGTGCTGTTACTATGCTTTTCCACATTAGATTTATTCGACCAGCAAGATACTAGTGCCAGAGCCTCCCCTTCCTCATCGCAGACATAGTTCTTGCCATATCAGATCAAATCTAGGCAAGCTTGTAGCTGGAGAAACGCCTGCACCCTAGCTCTCCCAAGGGTGTGACTTCTAAGGTCTTGATAGGCGTTTAATAGCAGAATGAGAAAAGTCTGACCACACAAAGAACTTAACAGAGTCAACAGTGACTAGGGTAGATTGCTTAGCTCTAGAGTATACTTCTTGCCAGAGGATAACATTTCCAATGTAAATCGAAATCGGGTGAGGATACTTTTCTAGCAGCCTGGGCAAGATTATCAAGCCAGGTCAGCAGACAATGTGCCCACTGGATCTGGCAGTCTCAATCCCAGTCTGAAAGCTCTGGGAAAGCTTTCCGGAAGAGCTCTACCATGAAGCTCCTTGGATGACTGTCTTCCAGAATCTCTTGAACCCCTGGGATCGGCAGATTATTGTGGCATTGTATGTTTTCAACATCCATTACTTTTTCACAATCAGCTCGCAACTCCATAGCATGCGCATCAACTCGACCCACTAACTGAGTCACTGAGTCCTCATTCTCGACAGCCCTCTGCTCCAATTCCCTGATTTGATCAGCAATTTGGCTAATATCATGTGATATGTGATTAACTAATGACCATATCATTCTTAGCACTGCTATTTTTGATCTCAACATGTTGATTCTGGGGTTATGAGATATGTTCCTGTTTGAGCTAAAAAATATCTTAGAGCGAAGGCTTCAGCACTGGCACCATGTGTGACACTGAGTTTATGATGTGGAAGTGACAGTCATTGAGAAGGGAGGGCTCCTGGGTATTTGTGCTCATATATGCCTATGCTGCATATCTGACTGGTGAGTAAAGCTTAGGCACATCAATTTATGGTAGGTGGAAAGTGCTGTTATTTGAGCTTTGAATATTCCAGAGACTCCAACTGAAGCAGTGAAAGCACAAACCTATCTGGGTCATGATCCGGCACAGAAATGGCAGTGATTTGTGGGTCAGTATTTTCAGTACTTTCATCCCAACTGTCAAGCATGATGGCTTCTTTTCTCCAGCAGGCCCCTTATTTGAAGTAGACATGGAACCACCTTCTTTAGAATAATCTGTATTCGTTTTATGCTCCCTCTGGCCCTCGCTTGAACCCCCAGTTCAAACCATCTAAAGCGCCTATAGCGACCTCCATAGGAGTGCCTGCCTCCCTCCATAAACAGGCTGATAAGCAAGTGGGAGAGAAACAGCAGTAACATATTTGGGTCTGAGCACAGGCATTAGATTACCCACATGTGCAGCACTATATAATTTGGCTGCCTGCTCTCCCAGCCCCTGCTCCTCCACTCCCTGGATAGCCATCAGGTTTTTAATTGATGTGCCCTGGTGTGCTGTTGGTGATGAAGCGCGGTCAATAGATTTCCTGGATTTGGGGCAGGTCAGATGGCTTGTGCTGGCTCTGCCTTTCTCTCCAAGGCCAGCCATCATCTCACAAGAGTTAGGTATGCGGGCGGTGGCTGACATCGCCATTGGCAGTTCTGGCAAGAGATAGACTAGGAGTCCTGCTTCCTTCAGAGGCAAGATAATGAAAACAGCAGAAGACAGACATGAGTTCTGGGCCATTATACAGAATAGGGTGGACTTCGTCTGTCTCATAATATGTGCGGTGTATGGCCCATATCATGATGATCCCTTACTCTTTAATACAGTTATGGTGGAGCTACTGTCCTGGTCAGGTTCATTGTTAGAAGTCGGTGATTTTAACTGAACTTTCAACTATACAATCGATAGGACCAATATTGGAGCGACACCCCGGATAAGCAAAGTTTGGCAAGCAATCAGTGCGTTTATGAGTGTGCACGGGTTGGTAGACGTCTGGCAGACACTCAAACCTGGGCGTCCTGACTTTACCTATTACTCCCATGTCCACAATCATTACTCATGCATTGATTACGCTCTTGCTCTTCTTGGTCTTACTTATAATCTTGAGATAGAAGTAGGTCCTAAATGTATATCTGACCATAATCCCATTATTTTTTCTTTTAAACTTGTCAGGTTCAGTCAAGAATGACTCGTTGGTTGTTTGAATGCCGACTTCTATTGAACCCTGATTATACTTGGATAATGCATATAAGTCTGGCAGAATATATTATGCATAATTTGGACTCTTCCTCTATCCTGGTATTATGGGACACCCTAAAGGCGTACATCAGGGGAACTACGATTAAGTACATGGCTATTTGAAATCGAAGGTTGCAGAATGGAGGGCATAGCTGAACTGGCACGGCTAGACAGGGTGCTTGCTGGTATGATTCTCCCCAAAGATCCAGGTGAACAGAATTTGTTTTTTTGGATGGTGGAGTGCCGAAGCAAGATTGGTCTTGTATTGCGGGAAAATGGTGCAGCCGCCTTTATGAGTAAGAAGGGGGAGGACTATGAGTATGGGAAAGCAATCGGTGAGATCTTAGCCTTTATCACTAAGGAAAAAAATCATCATGATTGGCCATGATCATAATAAAGATGATTTAGTAAAGAAGATTTGTCATCCTCATGCCATCCTTGAACAATGTCATTCATTTTATCAGTCGCTATAGAGTGCAGAAGGCCTGGATGATCAATATCATAGTGATCTAAGTAAAAGGTATCTATCACTTATTAGGAGCCCCAGTCTTTTCTGTTCACAATCTGAAATGCTTGAGAATGGAATTACAGCTCAAGAAGTTAAAAATGCAATTCTTTCTCTCCCTTACAGACAAAGTGGTGGGTCAAGATGGGATCCTCTCTGTGTTTTATAAACTTTCTTCAGATGCTTTGATTCCTTTTCTTGTTGACATTTTTCAGAATGTCAGTCCAGGGTAGAAAACCTCAGAATCATGGAAGTCTGCCACTAGAGCAGCTTAAAAAAAAAAGAGAAGCCCCCCATGGAGTGTGGCTCATACTAGCCAATCTCATTGAACCCCCAGATGCATGCATTCTGCTTGAGGTGTATGTGGATCCTCCCGTAATAAAAACATTAATTAAAAAAAAATGAGTGTGATCATGTGACTAGAATTTCCTATATAAAAGGAACCCAGGAGGAATCCATGTGTGATGGGACTAACATCGGAGAGGAACTGTGATCACAAGAGAAGAGAATAGAGAGGAATTGTTGGATGAGCAATCAGGGAGCAAAGCTATCTGAGGGCTCCCTATTCTGCTGTTCAGAACTTTTATTTTGACATAATAATTTTTTTGAAATTACAGAAATAAGCTGTGTTTGTGTTTGTAAGCTAAGTTTAATAAAATAAGAAGGGCTCTTCATTCAAACATTGACTGAACGGGGCTGACCCAAAGCACTCAAAAATATTTTTGGCTGGTCAAGGGCAAAAGTCTGACTGTGCCACACCTAAAAAGAGCGCATGAGTATAGCACTGGGAATATTAGCATTATGCTCCATGAAGAAATAAGTACTGTCTAGGCATGTACGTACAAGGATTGGAGAGTGCCGTTACCTGGTCTTGAGCTTCCAGGAGCAAAGACACCTGAGTGAGGAGGACGTTGTGTGGCAAGTCTGCCACGTAAGTGCCTTTTTTTGTTATCTTGATGCCACCCGTAAGTTGCCCGCCTCGCCACCTGAAATTTATGCCAGCCGCCACTGTGCCTTGTATTAGAACTCTAGGTAAAAAAAAATCAAACCACAAACTTGCATTCTGAGGGATTTTTGTAAATTCAGCATATTTCAAGCAAGGGCTCTACTATGATTGGCTTTATCACCTCACATATGTAAGTCTGGCTGCAGCAAATCCGATGACATTAGATCACTTCTGGAAGCAAGAGGACCCTGCCTAGAAGAAGAGCTGAAGAGCTGTGTGAGCAGCGCTGCCTCCTCTGTGTGAAGGGTGTGTTGGCCTGCAGTTGCTGCTTCTATCTGTGGCCCTGCTGTGGTATCCTGCTTAAGAATATCTTGAAGGGCTTGTGTGTGCTTGCCTCCTGTTGGAAGTCTCAGGGAAATCAAACACTTCATAAATATCCTTGTTGGATCAAAAGGAGCCTGCCTGGAGGAAGAGCTGAAGAGCTATGTGAGGAGCGCTGCTCCTTGATGTGCCTGTGGTGGGTAGGCCTGCAGTTGCTGCTTCTGTCTGGCGCAGAGAAAGGACCGGACTGGTTTTTTAAACTTTGCAATACAGCACGAGGTGAGCATTGTAATCATCAAACAAGCGCATGGTGAGTGTTTATGCTTCAGAGGCTCCCTGACCAACGCGTGGTGAACGATGTTTAAGGGACCCAGTTTATGTTTACAGTCACTGTGTGTTGAGCACTGCAAAGTCCCTTGTGTTTGAAGAAGCGGGAGAGGGGAGTTTATTGTTGTGGAAGTGTTCTTCTCCCCCTGGCAGCTGGTGCATGTGTCCACGCTCCAGGCGACGACGACAAAGGGGAGCACCGGCCTGGAGTTCTCGCATTGCTAAGCAATGCTTACGCCACCAGGGTGCGGAGCCCAGCCACCGGGGAAGGCTGGAGAGAAGATCACCACCCAGAGGGCGCTGGATGTGCGGCAATGCTGTCAGTTCTCCCTTCACAGCACTCCACGAGGCTCTGGAGGGCTCCAGATCCGCAGCAACATTGCCCGCAGTAGTTTCAGAAGGTCGCCTTGTTCAGCGGTTGCTACACTTGATTGCGGGCAGCTGCACTTTGCTCAGCTCACATATCCGGGGGATCAAGTGAGGTCTTCCACTTGGTTTTTAGTGTATGTGTGCCTCCTGTGTTGGTACATACTTGGGGGGCACCGAGTGGTCGCATTTGTCACTGCCTGCCCAGTCCCGAAGGGCCATACTTAAAACTTACAGGAGTTCTTTCTCAGGACAAGGAATTAGCGTAGTACCCATAAAAGGCACCCAGGAGTTCCGATGCCCTATGCATCAACATGAGGAATTGTGATTCCTTAATAGCGATTATCAAGGAAGCGCTATTTAGGAATTGCAATTCCTCATGCATGTAGGAATCGCTAAATAAATTGAGATTCCTACACATTCCCTATTAGCGAATCACAAATTGCAATTCGTTAATAGGGAATGCCTTAACATTCATTCCTATGGGCCACGAGGCCCATAGGAATAAATGGGAAACCATTTGCAATTTGTGATTACCAAAAAGGTCATCGCAAATTGCACATGCAATTTCAAGGGTGCTAGGGGGCCAAGAGGCCACCCTGATGCAACTCCAAAATTGGCATGTGTGCACATATGGCGCACACACATACCCCAAGGGCACGTGTGTGCGTCACATGGCACTTAGAAAAATGCAATTTTGCGTGTTTGTAGAAGGAATTGCATATTACCCTCAACTTAAAGTTGATGGCAATTTGCGATTCCTCAATGCAAACTCGCATTCTGTGAATATTTGGCTACTAGCAAATTGCAGTTCATGCAGTTAGGGAATCGCAAATTGCGATTCCCTAACTGCATTAGCAAAATAGTTCATCGTAAATTTTGCGATTAACTATTTTGTAAATGGCTTTGGGCTTGATGCATCCCAAAAGGCCAATTACCGGTCGCAAAGGGGCCGATTCTGCAAATTGTCCCATTTATCTTGATGCATGTGCCCCAAAGTGCAGTAGGAGTGCAGGGACGCTGCACCCTATGTGTTCATGGTGATATTTGGTGATGTATGCATGACCTAACTGCTTAATATCTCTGCCTTATGTTATGATATGTGCCACTCTATACCTTGCAATGATAGGATAACATTTTCAGGACCTACAGATTATGTACAGTGAAGATGCTTTTATAATGTGTGCAAACTAATAAGTCTTTACTTTATTGCATGAACTATGATGTTATGACAGTTGCATAGTTGGCAGGGTGATTTATGATTTATGTGATGGTGGTCTATGTGTTTATATACAATATATTTTTATATAACCTGGTGTGGAGTCCCTTTTGTGGTGTGTTTAGTGTGTCAGTGGTGTGTGTTGCGCAAACGCTTTACACATTGCCTCTGGGATAAGCCTGACTGCTCTGCCAAGCTACCAAGGGTTTGAGAAGGAGTTATCTTGGGTGTGTAACTCCCTTACCCTGACTAGAGTGGCGGGTTCTGCCTGGCTTCGGTGCATACCCTAGCCAATCAGAAACCCCATTTCAAGCACTCCCTGTTTCTTATTTACTGAAACAGGATGTCAGAGCTTAATGGAAATATGTCTGTCATTCTGGGCCCCCTGTCCTCCTCTGCACTTTAGATGCGGTTCAGAGGCCCCACTCCTCATATTTTTGGCTGATTCTTTAACACTTCAACTGGTGTCTAAAACATGCTGGGCATTGACCATTATGCATCAGGGAACCAAAATGTATTTAGTTTCAAAGACCTATTGGCCCAGATTTACAAAGATTTTGCACCAGCACATTGATCGGAACCACAACATTTCTTTGAAGATATGTCGCAGTTCTACTCTCTCCAAGATGACAAACACAATGTGCAGCTACCTGCTGACCTGCGTTGCGCCACTTCTTTGAAAATATGCCCTCTTATCTTTCTCCTCAATATTCAATATTTCGAAAGATAAACTGCTGTCCCAATCCTTCTGCCCAACAAAAGCATACTATCTTGTGTACCAGTTTCCACTAAACAAGAATTGCACAATTTCTTTCTGGCACCATCATGGGATGAACAGGGCTGCTGTATCGCTAGCCTGGGGTGAGCAGGGATGCTTTTAATGCAAGCCCTTATTGGTGGTGTTTTGAAGAAGCACTCCATTGCTCAATTTTATGGGTGCATTACAAGTGGCTGCTTATGGGTAATCCTGTTCAAGTAACCGCGTTGCCCTATTAGTTGGCATAACATGACAGTAGCAATGAAAGCGAGGCGAAGCATGCTTACAAAACAGTAGGATTTTTCGGCAAAATGAAAACAATATATAATACTATGACATGGTATTAATTCTGGATACAAACGAAAGATGAATCATGAAAGTATTGTCTTTATTTGTTAGAAAGTGCTAAGGGGCCATACCAGTAGCAGAAATGTGCTGTACAAATGCAAATAACCAAAAATGGCATAACATTGCATTATGTTTCGAAGATTGCCATCAATTGAAAATGTTTTAGTGGGTAGATAGTGTATGCACACAAACAATTTCTGAGGCAGGGGCATAGAGCCTGGATGGTAGATAGAATGGAAGCCAAAAACCAATGGTTCTGTAGTTAGTCTGCAAGCAGAGGCAGCTCTAAAGGGGAGCCACATGGGGCCCATAAGCCAGCTGAATTTGTCTTGACCCCTCACAGCTGCTGAATGTACAGTTGCAGGGATTCTGTTCGGGAACAGAACTATGCTTGGCACCACAGAACATCAGTATTTAGGGGCTGAGTGACCAGACCACATCAGTACCACTTGCACTCCAAACCTTCCAAGAGAGACAAGTGATTTGGCACCCCAGAACACAACCCTCTCAACCCTTACAGGGATCGCGGTAGCAGTGATGCCCTTTCATTCCCTCACCCGTATTTGTCCACAATATATAGAAAAGAGACACAAATAAAGCTTACAGTATTATATAAACTAGCATGCTCTAATATGTAATAACTTCACCACAATTAGAAAACATACACAAGTCAGTAATGTTATTAGCATGATTGGCAGACCATATACAATGAAAAGCTCTACCATATTAGCTGACAGATTTGCTTACCCCTCACCCCCATATAAGCAAAGTGTTATAGTATAGATCTCTGGGCGTAGTGGCGAACCCCATACCGTGGCATACATAGATGGCTGTTCTACATCCCAGCTGATGCAGTCCTCTCGTCTCAGGACCTCTGCTCTGCCTGCAAATCTCATACCTGTGTGTTTTCAAAACAACATGTCCCAGATTATATGGCAAAATGTGTGTTCAAAAACATCAGCTAGGTTTCTCTATTATGTCTAGGTGCTAATGACTGACCACAGAGAATGACAAGGAGCAATGTTGTTTGACCTTCCTAGGCTGTTCTGGCTAAATCTCAGGAAAATAACAAAATAAAAAAGGCGTGCTGATTATGTGTGAAAATACAACGTGGCACAAAAACAAGCATGATATTTGATAACAAGTGCAAAGCAAAAGCAACCTACAATGCGCATAATTAGGTTACCACATGCAAAAAGACAATAAACGCATAAGGTCTATATTGATTAGGCACTGCAGGTGTAGTCAATGTATGGAATGTATTAGTATTTTGAACAACAGCTGGCAATGTGAAACAAGAATAAAAACCTTCAAAGTGGGATGTTGCATCCGCCTCTTCTACAAAGATAATAGGACCACCAGCATTAGGAAGCCCATGTTGCGCTAAATGTGCATAAACCGCTGGTCTGCAGTTAACCGGAATGGCTACAGCCTGTGCAGCCATCAGAAAAACAGAAATGGATTCAAAGTGAAATACAAAATGGTTTCTATCCTTTAAATAGTCAAGCTTGAAAAACCAACAGAGTTAGGTGCTTCCCAAACACTGCTGATATTTATTCCCCAACGCCACGGACGTCTCCGGTAAAAGGTGCAGGAGCATTATGGACACGCACAAATAAGTACAAGACCGAACATTGATGGCGCTATGTTGGAGGGATTCTGCTCAGGAACAGAACTATGCTTTAGAGCACAGAGAATCAGTATGTCGGAACTGAGTTCACCATACCCCATCAGTACCTATGGGCCTGAGTCCGACTAGCTTATAGTGTCTCACTTGACCTCCTATCCTTCCAAGAGAGACAAGTGATTTGACACTCCAGAAGACAACCCTCTTGACCCTCTCAGGTAAAGTGGCAGTAAGTCATCCCTTTTCGTTTTCTTGCTCATACTTGTCCACAATAAATAGAAATGGAAGCAAAACAATATTTATTTAAACTATTGTGTTCTAATATGCAATGAGGGCTCCACAATTAGAAAACATATACAGGTCAGTAATGTCATTAGCACGATTAGCAGACTATATACAATGAAAAGTCCTGTCAAATTAGCTGACAGATTTGCCTAAATCCACTCCCCAATATAAGCAAAGTGTTATATTATAGATCTCTGGGCGTTGTGGTGAGCCCCATTCCCTGGCATACATAGATGGGTGTTCTACATCCCAGCTGACACAGCCCTCTCATTTCAGGACCTTTGTTCTGCCTGCAAGTTTCTGCTCTGTCTGGTTTCAAAACAACACATATAGGGTTATCTGAAAAAAACGTTTGTTCAAAAACAGCAGCTGAGTTTCTTTATTATGTCTAGGTGTTAATGTTTGCCCACAGAGAATAACAAGGAGCCATGTTGTTTGACTTTGCCAAGGCTGTTACAACTAAATCTCAGGAAAAGATCCAAATACAAAAACATGTGCTGACTATGTGTAAAAATACAATGCGGCACAAAAACAAGCGTGATATTTGATAAGATATGCAAAGCATAAGCAGTCTACAGTGCGTATGATTAGGCTAATGCTCCAGCGCGGAATGCAAAATCCTTCCCTACCGTCACGGACCAAAGATCTCACATACACACACTATCCATACATTCGCTGGTGGGGCCCATAACACCAACATTCACTCACCATCAGTCCGTGTGGGAGGCGATTATCTTTCTAAGCGCTGGAAAATGAGAGGGGAAATACCACCTTTACCCTAATGAGCAACAAATCTATACAACCTTCTAATACTCATTAGGCCCTAAACTTCACCTTTAGTATTCCTCTCATAAAACGGGACGGATCTGCTAGTTGCTGGTTTAAGTGACGTTCTAATTCTCTCAATTAACCTTTTCATTAACACATTTCAATGAAATAAACCACCCAACTCATTCCTGTAGATATTCAAATTCAAATTTATATTAATATTGCAAATTAAATCATTCATTTGATCAAGTTGCCATTCATATTTACCTATTTTGGCTAAAGTTGTCCTCTATGTCAAATCTGGCAGTTTCGCAAATCTATGCCCATCAATTTTAGCAAATTCAGTTCATCAGGAGTTTGGGCATTAATTCAGTCCGTCAAAGATTTAGGCTAACAGCTGTCCTGCAGTGTTACCGTCCTCTCCGTCAGCATAACGGCAGGAAATCGAGAAAGGCCAGAAACGAACCCCCTAACCTCTCTATTCTACCGTAATTTATAGTAAAATCAATATCAAATGTATCAATGTTTGGGCCTCCGAGTTCGCTGATTGGACAATCAGGGATCATCCTTTTTAAGTTCTCACGAAAGTGTCTCTTGGGTTATGACCCTTGTCAGTTCCGGTTCACACAACAGTCTTTGTTTGGAATATTTGGCCGACGTCCCGGGCTGTCCTTGAAAGGTACATGTTGATCTGGGGTCAGGTCCAGGCCACTGTGTATCTGTTGTCAGCGCAGGCGCACTTCACCCAAGCCTTGTTCGACGTTGGCAGTCGGGTTAGGCACCAAAGGCAGCCATCTTTCGATAGGCCAAAATGGTCAACTTAAGCAAAGAAACACAAAATCGTAATTAATACATTGAAATGACTAATTAAATGTTATTCCCTCGCTAATACCCATATGTGTATGTATTTATCTAGCAAAAGCAACACTCAGTGCGATTTATACTTACTAAGTAAAGCACGAATCACAAATACATCACAAAAGCGACATATATCATGCAATATTCTAATTGTCTATAATTAGTATGCGTACGAAATTTAGTTCACATATTAATAAAGCCATGCAGATGCAAATCCTACGTGTAATTTGTATATTAATAAGGTTGATAAATATTTTCCACATCACTCCAATCCATTAGTTCGATTATAATTAATTAATTAATCTAATTAATAAAACAACATGCAAAAATGGGGTGGCTATACATTTTTAAGCATTACCCGCTCCAGTACTAACATAGGGAAAATGACAATGAGCTATATAGGGAACACATAAGAGTACCAAGAGGTGACACAGAAAAAAAGGACACTGCACATTGTTACGCACATTAATTTATCCAACCACCTTTCAATGCAAAGCGATATTGGTTGCTTAAAAAGATTAAATCTGACTTTGTATTAATCTGTGTATATATCTGTATCTAAATATACTTTTATCAATCTATATATGCATGCATGTGTACAAATCCGGTTTACTGTTCCTGTGGTCGGGTGCAAATAGTCACCCAAACCTATCAAATGAAAGAAAGATACAGGAAAAGATAAGACCTCAGGTATTGTGCGTGAACCCACTAGTGAAGTGGGAAGAACATGTCCTTTTACTTGTTGCCCTCACACACCCCGGAGGATGTCATGCTTCATCATCGGGCAGGTGCTCCTCGTTGGGCCGGCGCTGCAATTCCCAACGGGTCCCCCTAAGGGTCACTTTATCGGAGATCTTTTAGGACTGCCGGATGGTGCATGCGGGTGTGCGGGGAAAGTGGGTGCTCTATACAAGGTGCATAGTGACGTGCAAGATAATTAAAAGCTTGCTAGGGGGTGTCATACAGCATGTGTAGAAATGATGGAGCCCTAGTCAGCATACAAAGGAATATTGTCCTAAAGGGCATAGTATGTCCTAATGTAAAAGGTCTAATAGGTCGACATGTTTCATGCCTTTATCACCATAAAGGTCATTGGCGCTTCTTCAGGACCAAAACAACAATTGGAGTGAAGTGCACGTGATATCCAAATGTAATATATAGGTACCCTCTCAAAATTTCAGGGCTGACAAGAAGGACTGTATGATGGCTACAACCCATTGGTTGTAAGCACTCCCGATGTTAACCTGGGGGAAAGAAACACAGGAAAGAAGACAAATTATGATCATCAGACTGGCTTGATGTATCATGGTGTGCCACGATCGTGTGCACACAATCACACTCACAAAGGCACATAAGGCAAAAGGGCAGACTTGACATATCCAGGTGACCCCTCACGAATGTCCGTTGAAGGACCCAGTACCACTGATGGCCAATACCCATGGCCGGTACGGGCTTGGTCTCTCAAGGGACCATACGGGTGAAAAACAGTAATTAAACACAATGTATACACTCCAAACTTAGTGTGAACATTTGAAATAAATCCAGACTCGTGGGACACAAATCAATACTAACTCCCTGGTGGACGCCAAACACGACCACGTTGTCAATAAAATATGCAGCGACCCTGTCTATAGAACCCCCCCTACTTAAAATGCCAAGTCGACATGCCGGGACTCAAAATGTAGTCTCACCGTGCTCATGAAGTCCAAACGCGGTGTATATTATATACCGCGCCACCAAACTCAAGAGGCCGGGGGGGAAGCCCGCCGTGCTGGAATAAAAAGAGGGGGGCAGTCAGAAAGGCAAGGAGAGGAAAATACTCTTGTAAAACATCCAAGGAGGTAGCTAAGTCACTGTAAGGTGTTCTAACACCTATCAGGTGCCTACTATGTACTCACGATACTGGTCGGGGACCGGCTCCCATCTTTAAAACCCGTCCATCCATCCGCCAATGGTGCACTACTCCTGGCGGGAAAGCGGGCTAGATATAACCAAGAAAGTCGGAGCCCGATTGGAATCCCCTTCCGGTGTGTCCGCGTGTGCTCCCAAGTAATGCGCATGCGTGAGATGCTATCTAAGATGCGCATGCGTCAACCAGGGAGACTACACCCGGTGACAGGGCATCGGCGTACTAATTTGAAATGCATATGTAATGACATTGGCTCTTACCAGGCAGGTGTCGGGACACAAAAATTAGTGTACAATAGTACCCGCCGCCCACAAGAGATGCTGGTGCAGCAGGGCCAGTATCTCTGCAAAAAAGTCAAACAAAGTCCCTTAAGGTAGCCCACACTAATTGTGGCTGTAACCCCAGTAGCTAAAAATCTTGAAATAACTCAAACAGAGCAGGAGGTTGGGAAATAAATATCCCAAAACAAGCCAAATAGATAGAGGCATGAATCTATATATAAAAATTAAACGCCCGCAATATGGGACCACAATGCCTAGTGTGTGAAAGGAAAAGGGAAGCAAAGAAAGAGAGAAGATAGAGGTCCCTCGGCACAGCTGCCGTGCTGTCACTATCCAAACAAAAGGTGGGGACCTAGGAGCTAATTATGGTCCAGTGTTCATGCTCCTCATGCCTAGCAATAACAACAAAAGAACACTGTTCCTGTGGTCGGGTGCAAATAGTCACCCAAACCTATCAAATGAAAGAAAGATACAGGAAAAGATAAGACCCCAGGTATTGTGCGTGAACCCACTAGTGAAGTGGGAAGAACATGTCCTTTTACTTGTTGCCCTCACACACCCCAGAGGATGTCATGCTTCATCATCGGGCAGGTGCTCCACGTTGGGCCGGCGCTGCAATTCCCAACGGGTCCCCCGAAGGGTCACTTTATCAGAGATCTTTTAAGGACTGCCGGATGGTGCATGCGGGTGTGCGGGGAAAGTGGGTGCTCTATATAAGGTGCATAGTGACGTGCAAGATCATTAAAAGCTTGCTAGGGGGTGTCATACAGCATGTGTAGAAATGATGGAGTCCTAGGCAGCATACAAAGGAATATTGTCCTAAAGGGCATAGTATGTCCTAATGTAAAAGGTCTGATAGGTCGACATGTTTCACGCCTTTATCGCCATAAAGGTCATATAATAGGCAAGCACTGGCAAGGCCAACAGGTCTTGCTTTCGCATAGCTACAGTTCCTCAAGCCAATTCATAAATGTGCTTCTCGATTCTGAAGCAACAGCTTGAAGTCTTTAACAAGGGTGCAGTCCTAGAAATCTTTACTAGATGTCCTTGCATAATTGCCTTCTCCTTTCCTTACAAAAGTGTAATTCGTTATTAACGGTTGTTTGTGTAATTGGTATTTTCTTTACATTTCTTGGTTGCAGCATCAGAATCAACTCCAAGGGTCCAAGACTGGGTTGGCACCTCTTGTCAGGTTAGAACTCATTATAGAGGAGCCTATGTACTGGTAGCAAGATGCAGGTGACGTCTTTAGTGGTTCTGAGACCTTCACCAGGAGGCAAGCTCAACTCAAGCCCTTGGATAAACTTTAGTATAAAGGATGCAGAGAGCCAAGTTCAGTAATCTCACTCCCAGGCAAGAAGCAGCAGACAACAGGCCAATACACCAAAGCAAGCAGCAAAGTGGCAGTCCGCCCAACTCTACGAGTATATGGTGTCAGCGGTCCAGTACTTTTACCCATTTTGGCGATTCAAGTAGCGAGACTTCAAAAAAAGGTCTTTGTAGTGCACAAGACCTGGCCCTTCCTGACCCTGGCTCCAGACTCACTACAGGGGGGTAAGCAGTTCTTTGTGTGGGGACGGGCACAGCCCTACTGAGGAGCAAGTGTCAACTCCAACCACCCCTCTGGTAAGACCCATCAGCCTGGTGATGGGCCATCGGGAAATGCAGGGCACACCTCAGCTCCCTTTGTGTGTGACTGTCTAGAGTGAATTCACAAAGCCCAACTTTCATTCAACCTAGATGTGTATTCTAAGGACAGGCAGAGGCACTGACTGGTTTAATTAAGAAAATGCCAACTTTCTAAAACAATCTGTGCTGCAGGCCCACTAGTAGCATCTTGTTTACCGGCCCCAAGCACACGCAGTGCACTGTACGAGAGACTTGCTACTAATTCAAATATACCTTGGAGAATCCAAATGCCATTTCATTTTAGAACACAGGCACATTTGTGCTGGTCAGCAGTGGTACAGGGCACAGTGCCCAAACACCAGCAAAAACCAAATCCAGCACACAATCAAAAATAGGAGTCCAGATGTAAAAAGACAGTGACGGATCCTCAATAATGAAGAACATCCTGAAGATGAGGTGGCTGTAAACACAGGCAGCTCACAAGAGTGCATTGGGACTCAGGAGGATGGTGCTGCTGATGGTGGTACTGCTAGTATTCCAGTGCATAACTTGTAAATAAATATATGAAGGGGTCTAAAGTTTTTTTAGGAGCGTGCCCTCAGGTCAGCCGCATGCTGGGTTGCTGAATACAAAGGCTAAGTAGTCTTGTTTTCCTTTTCATGCCTCTTTCTTACATCACCCTTCATTTCCCACTTCTTCATTCCGTTCTTGCATGTTCTTTGTTGTTCTTGCTTTGTTTCTTTGTCATTGTTGTCCTATTTTCCTCATCCTCTACCTTACTCCCTTCTCTGCCGTTCTCTCTCATGCTGTGGGTCAAAGTCTAATAATGAGAAATAAGTCCGGATCCCCCCAAAATAAGTGACAGTTATGGCCACTGACAAATATCAGCATAAATAACTAATGCAATCAAACACTTAAATAGAAGCAATGTTGTCAATGCAAACTCTGCTTGCCAAGAGGCAGGATGTTGGGGTGGGAATGTTACCAGTATGATACACAGACGCACTCTCCTGCCCGGAGTGTCCAACTTTGGCCCATGTGTCTCACTAATCTAACATGTCCGCAGAGATCTAGGTTTGTCCCTGCAAGGTTCAGGACCTGTCCTGTGACCTGGTGGGGAGCACTAAGCATTCCTCATAGTAGACAGTGTCCTGGGTGTATCATGTAAATAGGTGGTGGTAGCATACTATGTTTTGTGAATTTGGAGTGTAACTAGACCTTTTCTTTATGTAAGTGAGAGCATGGCCTACTGACTCCTCTTGTGTGTAGTTCCAGTGTTATTTGAGACCCAGAACTTTGCGCTAATAAGCAATTCCCATGTCAAGTGGGATACGCGTATATTGAGCATATGGCATGTGTTCTGTAGCAGTGCTGTGTGTGTGTGTGTGTGTGTGAGTGTTTGTGTGTGGGTGTGTGTGTGTGTGTTTGGGTGTCTGGGCCTGAGTAGTGGAGCCAGTGAGATCTATTTTTGATGCCAATGGTTTAGCATGAAACTAGAAGGAATGGGGCATGGCTTCCCCAGACAGTGGAAGTGTGTTTCCTGCATTCTTGTAGCTGGCGGGTGGAGCTCACTGTCCACCAAACCAGAGGCTGCAACCTCCAACTGACACGATAAGATGACTCGAGGTGAGGCTGCAACCCAAGCAAGCGGGATTATCAGTCTGTAGCTGACCCTGGAGTGCTACTGTTGCCAAGAACTGTGGCTGCTGAGTAAAGCCGCTCCTCGAAGCCCTTCCGTGAAGATGTTTCTGCATGCCGCAGCTGCTGCAATAACCTGAGAAGTAGTCCACCGCATGGGGACGGAAGTGCCACTCACACCTGCTGCAATGCCTGAGTAGATGTAGATCTTCAGCAGTTACCACTGGACTTAACTGTGCCTGGGGATGAGAAAGACTGGGGTTCATGGACAAGATCTGCCACACCCACTTGAGACTTTTGGCCTGAAAGCCTCTAAAGACTTTGCACTGATTTGCCTCATTAACCTTTTGAGAATTTTGAACAATCTGTACCTGAGCCTAATCCTTGCCAATGCCCTTAGATTAGAGGGATCTCAATGGAGGAAAAAGGTTACCTTGAAGAGAGAGGAGGTGTAGTGCCTCACCGCTGATGCACAATTTACGCCAAACCTAAGTGGTGTGCTAATTATATTGCTTAGTATTTAGTTGAGCTGTGAGATTAAAAGTGATTTCTTGTTCATTAAGCCAAGCACTGTGTGGACATGACATAATGGTATCTGTTGTTTGACTATTGAGTTCTGAACTCTTGCCCCCCCCCCCCCCCCTCCACCTCACTACCCCATTAGACGCCTATGACTGTCGCCCTCGCTACCCTGGGAGTCGGGTGGGAATTGGTTGTACTTGGCCCAATGTGCAGAGCCATAGTATGTTGACCCGCAGGACTCCAATGACAAACGACCTCAACCAGCATGGCTGGGGCCCAGTTTCCCCATTCTGCCCTGTGGCCCCCAAGAATGTGAACTAGTAAGGACAATACAACTCAGTATAGAGGGTAAAGGCACACAAACCAATAATCAGATTAAGGCGGTCGTGAAATTCCTCAGTTTCAAAGTGCACAACCCGTGTGTAATGAGCAAGCATTATAGGACAGAATACAAGCCCATTGACTGGATTTGTGTGGCAACCCCTTCCAGTCCTGGTAAAACCCCTTCACACTGGTGTAAATTCACTCTGCAATTTAGCGATGCACACTTGCACATAGTGTGGAATAGTGCTTGATTTGCCCGTCGTGTTTTATTATTGTATTAAGATCTTGTTTTTGACAGCTGCTATACACACACCATAGCACAGCGGGTTACTCATAATTAAAACAGAACCACTGTTGGCGGATTATAGCATATCAGTGCTCTGAAAATATAATCCTGTGTACATAAAGTACATTGCCATTTATAGACCCCTTGTTCTTAAATTAATGTTTGTATTCCTTTAGCTGCACGAGAAACTCATTTTAGTGTGTCAACATCATTGCAAAGCATGGAGAAAGGTTTTGCACAAAAAGAGCAGTTCTTTCCAACTATTAATAGCCAAAGGTCTCGCTGATGGGCAGAGCTGGGTGGCTGGTCCGCTGCAGGAAGGAAGGGCAAAGAGAACGCACCCTGTGTATGTGAGAAAATGAGAAAAAGGAGGCGAGAGCGCCTCGGTGTGAGCCCCAGGAACACAGAGAGCGCTGTGTGGCACCCCCAGCCCCCGGAACGCTCAGTCCAAGGTCCCATTCATGCGGCCCTGTTGGCTCACGAGGCTTTTCTGTGCCCGTGTTGTGGAGGAAGAATGCCGCATTCACTGCATTTTCTCTCCATCAAAATGTATGCTGTTGGACTGGGGCCCGGAGCATCACGAGGGACGTCATTGGAGGAAGGCAGTGATGCACAGCGTACGTCTATGATTGACGTGTGGCTAGTGCACACTCTTCATTAGTATGGCACTGGCTATTTTGGTTGTCCAGCAGTGACTTTCCAACTAGTTCTGAGGTTTCCTTCAGAGATGGGAGTCTTTCTGCCTGAGAAGGCGCGGCATCAGTAGTGTGAATGAGGGTGATTGTTTCTGTGTTGGGTGAATGAGGCAACTTCATTCTGCTGTGAGTGAATGTTCTTGTGTCCGATAGAGAAGACCTGAGCGCGGTCCTGAATTGCTTGCACACCTTGGATGGTAGCTACTCCATTCTGCTACAGAAGTCTATATGTATGTGATATCCTGGACCTGCTCCGATCATACTGGACCGGCCCAGATAATGCCACATCACCTTCCACTGGCTCCCCGTCAAGAAGGGATGCCACTTCAAGCTCCTCATGCACCCCCTACAAAGCCCTCCACGACATGGGACCAGAATACCTGAACAACCGCCTGACCTTCTACTAGCCCACCAGACACGTGCGGTCCGCCTCCCTGGCCCTCGCCACGGCCCCCCGCATCCATCGTACCAGAGCCGGAGGGCGCTCCTTCACTCACCTCACACAACCTCCCCTTCGACTCCCAAACCTCTATCTCCCTTGCCGAATTCAGAAGTGGACTGATCCACTGAAAGGCTGTTCAAGTAGCTCCACCTCACGCAGTGCCTGGATACCCCTCACGGTGATTAGCGCACTTTATAAGTACTGATTGATAATAGCCAATTAAAAGCGCATACATTAGGAATTCTGGCTGTTGTGTGCTAGGGCATGGTATGTCGTCCCACACTGGCTCAAGCAAAATGTCATCCTAGCCATTTTCAGAATGAGGGCAGTGAAAACGTCGGGGCAGATTTATGTGGGACTTGCGCCCCTTTTACGCCGCCGTTGCGTCACTTTTGTGACGCAGCGGTGGCGTAAACCCTGCGCCACGTTGAGCCCCATTTACATCATGACGCATCTATGGAGATGCGTCACGGTGTAAAGCCCTGCGCCACGTGAAACCTGCGTCAGGTTTCACATGGGCGTTTCGACACAGAGGGGGAGCGTTCCACCGCCCCTGAAAAGTGACTCAGTGAAATATAGATTTCACTGAGTCACTTTCCCAACGCTGATGTGTCAAAACCCTGCACCTGCTTGAAGCAGGCGTAAGGCTTGACGCACCATGTTAGGGATAGGGTAGGTTGGAACAGTGCTGGAGTTGCGTCGCGCTTGTGACACAACTTCAGCACTGCGCCAACCTTACGCCGGTAGATACGTCACGCATCTGCTTGTCCTTGCGCCACGATGCACCGCATTGTAAATGCGGCGCATCTGCGGTGGCGCAAGGGCAAACTTGCGTGACGCATCTTCCCTGGCGCATCCATGCTGATTTGCAGGGATGCGCCAGTGAATTTTTAAACCCGAAATGGAAGCAAGACATCTAGAATCTCAAGCTTTGTGAGGTTGGGAATAATCAAGTAGCCCACAACTCCATGCCGGAAGGGGCGTTTCACACCTTCCCATGCGCACTTCATCAATTAATTTGGAGCTTTGTACCAATGTTTTCGAAGCCCAACTTTCCCTCCAAAATACTCTAAACAAAACGTATCGTACCTTATGGAATCCTCAATTGGAAAGATTTTCCGATATCAGTGGCACTTCAGCAAGTATGATGCTTTGAACATTGACAATATTGAAAGTGGCACCTTTGTCAAGTGGAATTTCATTTGTTTAACTCTCTATCAAGGGAGTATATTGCTATCAAAATACATTTTTGTTTGAATTTATCCTAACTAAGTTCATGGCCTACCAATGTCACATCTTTTTGGAAACAAATTAAAGCCTTTTTAAAGGGTAAAACGAAGAAAATATGGTTCCATTTGATTGATAAAACATCTAGGCTTTAAGAATCATTAACCAACATCTCATCGTAAGATTAGGGAACTAAATGTATCTGAATTTTCAATTTATATGTACTTACAATTAACTTTCGACTTGTATGGTCTTGCTAAAAGATAGTATAATCAAACAAGAGAGGGAGGAAATATATGGACTAGTTCACTTCCCCTTTAATTGTAAGTAAATATCAATGAGAACTGGCTATTGGGTGGAAGCTAGGAACCCAATAGCTAGTTCTCATTGATATTTACTTGCTAAAAGATAAACATGATGCAAAAGAACAAATCCTTCCAATAAAGAAGGTCCTACTCGGAAAAAATCATGTTTTAATTTCTTTCTTTGGGATGAAGGCTTTTAAACTACACTGACTATATTACTTTTGGGAGCAAGATGGTGCAGGTGCTCTCTACTGCTGCTGGAGTCCTACCCACATTTGGAACTGCAAATATAATTTATGGGTTTTTTCTAGCATCCAGTCCCTTTAGGGCTCCCGAGCAAATTGATCTTGCTCCGAGTTTTTCACAGGGAGCTGCTAGTTCAGAATGTGAAAAAGTGTAATAGTGTGTGCCAATGTTGTGCAAACATAGGGGCATATTTACATGAAATGGCCACTGTGCAGTGCCGCAAGCAATTTTGCTGTGCTGAGCTGTGTCATTTTCTAAGTGCGGAAATGCACCATACTTACAATAATACAGCACATTCCTATACTCACCCATGCGCCGGCACAATAAAAGCAGCCTAGTGCCAACTCAGGCAACCTTGCAACATAGTGCACGTGTGCCTGCATTGTTGTGCAAGAAGGGACACCTTCCTACACAAAAACAATGATCAATGGCGTTTTGCTCTTTCTATATGTATTGCACATAGAAAGAGCAAAAAACAAGGAGACATTTAAGTATGTCACCTCTTTGCATCACTCTTTCGCCTTCCCTGGGGAGGCATATGTTTTTGGTCCTGCCGCGGATTTACAGATCCTTGTTAATCTGGAGCAGTGTCAAAAAGCAATGGGTGTTGCGTGGGAACGTCCCTAGGTACACCCATTGCACGTTTCTTCAATCAATCAAATAGGGATCTGTAAAGCGCATTACTCACCTGTGAGGCTCTCAAGGTACGGGGGGGTTTGAGTAACTCTGTCTCATCCGAAGAGCCAGGTCTTGAATGCTACCAGTGTGAGGGTTTGTCTGATGCTGAGGGGGAGTTTGTTCCAGGTCTTGGCCGCGATGTTGGAGAAGGCTCTTCCCCCTGTTCTGGCTCTGAGGATGCGAGGGATTTCGGCCACGGCAAAGTCGGCGGAGCGGAGGTTTCTCTTGGGTGTGTGGAAGGAGATTCTTTTGTTGAGGTATTGGGGTCCGGTGTTGTGGAAGGATTTGTAGGCATAAGTGAGAAGCTTGAAAGTCACTTTCTTTTCAACAGGGAGCCAGTGGAAGTCTCATAGGTGCCGGGTGTGGCGTTCTCGATGGTCTGGAGATGTGGAGTAGAGATTTGTTGATTCCACCGTAGAGGGCGTTCCCGTGGTCCAGTCTGCTGATTATGAGTGTATGGGTGACGGTCTTTCTGGATTCGAGGGGATCTATTTGAAGGTCTTGCAGAGAATGCGTGGGTTGTTGAAGAATGTGCAAGATACAGCGTTGACCTGTTGGTTCATGGTGAGGGAGAAGTCGAGTATGATGCTGAGGTTTTGGGTGTGGTTGGTGGGTGTAGGAGGGCTGCCGAGGGCGGTGGGCCACCAGATGTTGTCCTAGGCGGAGGGGGTGGCTCAGAGGACGAGGACTTCCGTTTGCTCTGAGTTGAGCTTCAGGCATCAGCTGCTCATCCAGGATGCGACATCCTTCATTTCTTCCTGGAAACTGTGTCTGGTGATGTCACGTTCCTTGGTGAGGGAGAGGATGAGCTGGGTGTCTTCGACGTAGGATACTATGCTGAGTCCGTGCTTTCTGACGATGATAGCGATGGAAGCCATGTAGATGTTGAAGAGTGTGGGGCTGATCTCTGTGGGTTCGGAGAGGAAGGGCGGGAGTCTGATTCTTTGGGTTTGGCTGGTGAGGAGTCTAGGGCAGTTCCCTGTATGCCGGTGTCATGGAGTCTGGCGGCTAGTGTGCGGTGGGAGACAGTGTCGAACGCTGCTAAGAGGACTTGTAGAATGAGGACTGCTGTGTGGCCTTGGTCGAGTGCAGATTTCATCTGTGGCAGTTAGGAAGGTGGTCTCAGTGCTGTGGTTGTAACGGAATCCGGATTGGAAGGAGTAGAGTATTAAGTTGGATTCTATGAAGTTCGTGAGCTGGTTGTTGACTATCTTCTCAGTGACTTTGGTGGCGAAGGGGAGGAGAGAGATGGTTCTGTAGTTCTTGAGGTTAGACAAATCTGCTGAGGGCTTCTTGAGGAGGGGCTTGACTTCTGCGTATTTCCAGTTGTTGGAGAACATGCCTCTTTCGAGTTTGCAGTTGATTGTACGTCGTAGTGCAGGTGCTATGGCGGAGGCAGCTCTGTGGAAGATGTGCGGTGGGCAGGGGTCAGTGTGGGCTCCCGAGTGTAAGCTGCTCATAGTCTCTGCGGTGTCTTTTGTGGTGACAGGGATCCAGGCGGTGATGGTAGACGGGGTGGCGTTGCCGGTGGTAGGTGTAGTGTTGATCCCTTAGTTCTGTTCATTAAAGTTGTCGTAGAGAGCCCTGATCTTGTGATGGATGTAGGAGCCAAATTTGTTGCAGAGATCCTGGGAGGGAGGGACATTGGAGGTTTCACTGGGAGGTTAGATGAATTCTTGTATGATGCTGAAGAGTTCCTTGGAGTTGTGGGAGTTGGAGAGGATTCTGTCCTGGATGGAGTTTCTCTTTGTGGACCTGATGAGTTGATGGTGTTCTGTCATGGCGGTCTTGTAGGTGGCGCATGTTTCCGAGGTTTGCTGTTCCTCCATGCTTTCTCGAGTCAGCAGCACACGCACTTGGATTCTCAGAGGTCCGTAGTAAACCAGGTGGCTTTCGTTGTGTGTTGTCTGTCTGTGTTCTGGAGGGAGGCGAGCGTGTTTGCGCAGTCGGTGATCTATCTGTGGAGCTCGTTGGCTGCAGAGTTGGCGTCAGTCATGGTGGGTGGAGGAGCACGGTTGAGGGCAGAGTTGAGGTGCTCTTCCATGATCTTGCTCCAGTTCCTTCGTGGGGGGGGCGTGGTGCAGGCTTGTGTGCGGTGGGGTCTAAAAAGGAGAAGTGGACGCATTGGTGGTCCGTCCAGAGGGTTTGCGTGGTGTGGCTGAAGCAAATGTTGTTTCCTCCTATGAAGATGGGGTCAAGTGTATTTACTGCCTTGTGGGTGGGGGTGGTGATGAGCTGTTTTAGTTCGATGTTGGCGAGTTTGTCTAGGAGGGCGATGGAATTGGGGGCCACTGGGGTTGTCGCAGTGGAAATTCAGGTCTCCGAGCAGTGCGTAGTCCTTGGGACGCAATGAGGTCTGGAATGGAAGTGGTGAACGTGGCGAGTGGTCTGGTAGGTCTGTAGGCAAGGGTTTGGTGTAAATTCATTCTAGGGTTGATCTGGATCTGGAAATGGAGGTGTTCCATGGGGGACGAAGAGTCATTTGTGCTGGCGGTTGTGAGTCAGAGGGAGTTTTTGTGTATGATGCAGAGTCTTCCTCCAAGGTGGTTGGGGTGGTCCTTCCTCTGGATCTTGTATCCATCGACGATGGTGGTTGTGATGTCGGGTGCAGAGCTGGCGTTGGTCCAGGTCTCTGTGAGGAAGGCGATGTCAGGCGAGAGAGTGCTGAGGAGGTCCCAGATTTCTACTTCATGTCTGTGTAGGGAACATACATTGAGGAGGATGCAGCTCAGGGGTCTGGGCTCGCTGGTTTCCGGTGGGTTGGAGGTAGCAGTGGCGGTCCGGAAGTGGGTAAAAGTGCATCAGCAGTGTCGGCAGGAGAACTGACCAAGGGTAGTGTTGTGCGTTGACAGCTGACAGTTGTTGTTTCTTCCTGGGGTGAGTGTGTGGAGGGTTGCTGAGTCATAGCGATGGGTGGTCGATGTGCCAGGAAAAAGGAGAGAAATAAAAACAACAGTGAAAGCAGCAAGGGGACAGAACAGGACAGAAAAAATGGCCCAGACAGACCAAAAAGGCAAACGGACAGCCAAAAGGCACAATCAGGCAAAAAACAGACAAAAGGCACAAATTGACGCAAACACAGAAACACAGAGAGAAAGGCTGGTGGCGCGGACCAGCAGAAGAGCAACGCTCTCGCACTGGACCACCAGGGCTGAGGAGGAGCAGGCAGGAGCCTGCGGGTGGAGGAGGGCCTCGAACACTTACCTGAACCAGAGAGGTGCCAGGGGCAGGCACGCAACCATTAAGCTGAGCGGGGGGAGAGCAGTTACCCTGATTGGTGCGCAGTCAAAATATCGATTTTTTTATATCGACCTACACTAATTTCGAGTTTTCAATATCGTAGAGATAGAATATCAATGTCAAGAATATCGGTGACCAGAATATCGACCTTAAGGTAAGTAATATCGTTTTTTTTATATCAAAGTTAGTAATATCGAAGTAAGTAATATCGTTAACAAAAATATTGTTGTTAATAATATCGATATTTATATTATGTTTTTTAGAATGTATTTTATATGTATGTTTAACCTCTTCCATGCGTCGGATGGCCCCTGGCCGTCCGACGTCACGGTGGCCGTGTGCGTCGGATTGGCCGGGGGCCACCCGATCTGCGCACGCGTGGAATTCTCACGCACTGCAGGGGAATGTGCGCCGCGGCGAATCAGTTAACATTTTTTGTAATGTATTTTCATGATTTTTAAATATATGTATTAAATGTTAAGAAATTAGTCATTTCTTTTAAAGACAATTTTGCGTTTTAGTATCATACCGGGTTGTGGGTTTACTGGGGAATAGGGTGGGAAGTAAATTAATTATAATTAATTAATTAATATGTTTTTGTTTATTGTTATTGATTATTAATTTATTGTTAATCAATTATTAATTGGTAACTGATTTTTATTTATTGATTCATTTATAAATATATTAATTATAATTACGTTATTATTATTTTTATTTATTGTTATTGTTAATTAATGTATTGTTAATTTATTATTAATTGGTAATTAATTTGTATTACTTGATTAATTGATAATTAAATTATTTGTGTTATTTTTTATGTGTAGCCGGTTGTGTATTTATGGGGGAATAGTGTGGGAAGTAATTTAATGTTATTTAAGTAAATATTAATTTAATTGTATTGGTATTTATTATTAATTATTTTGTTAATTAATTATTAATGTTATTTATTTTACAGATTTAATTTAAACAAAAGGTTAAAATGATGTCCATAGAAAACGGATTTCCAATTATTAAGTAAATTTTCATTTTATTGAATTTCTTGTTCCGAAAGCTCAAGTTTGTAAAAAATCCGCAGTCAACGCATTTCGTCCAACACGGTGGACTTTTTCAGGGCTGTAAGTATAACATATAAGGACATATAAACATATATAAAATCACACCCACAAAGATAGCACAGTAGATATAAGAAACCAGTACCTAAAATGAAGAGCATAAAATCACACCCCTCATTTATAGACAAATATATTAAAATGACAATGAATCACAAACAATTACAACAAATAAATATTAAGTAACATGACACTAATCGACCATTAACATTCAAAGATTTATAGAGGGCAGAATACTGCATATCAATTTGTTCCAAGTATATATCTGTACTCTTTGATGAGACAAAATTTCAGAACGAGCACGCAATACAGAACTAAACATAAAGCAACAATGATAATCCATACAATGTACAACTCGCGATCAATTACAGTAAGGAACGTTTCTAGATATTGTATTTTACATCAGTGATAACGCAATACAGAGCACAATGTTTTGAAAAGCCACTGCGTGCAATAGCACCCTCCATGCTTGCTGTGCACACCCCAAGCACATTATTAACAACAGAACTTATGGAGAAATGGTGCGTGTTAGACGCAATTGTAGTACTGAGGGTACTTTTGCTTCTAACATTGAAGATACTAAACACCGTTTTCCAAATTGGAGATATGATGTAAAAATCCTGGATAAAGCTGAAAAAAGAATATTAAACATTACCAGGTTGGATGTCCTCAAAATGAGAGATAAATCCAATGAGATATCTTTTGTTACTCAGTTTAATAGACATAGTCACAGTGTATATGGTATCTTGAGAAGACACTGGAAGCTATTAATAAGTATACCGGGCCTCATAGACATTATCCCTGATAAACTGAGGGTCACCTACTGCAGGGGGAAGTCAATTAGAGACTGGCTTTGCCCTAGTTATGTGGTTTTGTTATGTCTACTGTGCTATCTTTTTGGGTGTCGCCTTTGGACTCTGGATTTTGTAAGAGCAATGTTGTATGGTGCACCATATTGTGTATTCATGTTTATCTAGTCCTTCTCTAGATTTGACCTAGACAGCAGATTATAATACTGTGTGCACATTTCTAATTTATTTTTATGCCAAATACCAGGGGATATACAGACAAGGTGTGTTCTGTTTGGGGTCTGCTGTCGCAAATTGGTTAACAAGGTTAAAATGATGTGTTTAGTTAAGTGTTGAAATAAGGTGAAAGCAAATGTATGTTTTTTTTAAAAACACTGAAATGCCGCTGTTATATTTTTCTAAACTAACTATAACTTTCACCCCACAATATCCTGCTGATATTCATATATAGTACATCACTCATGACATGTTAAATGGCATAATTGATGACATCACTGATGACATTGTAGAATCATTGGGACACCTTCCTATAGGGTTTGTGCATTTGCAGTAATTCAACACACTGCATCTGTGACCATTTTTCTATTCACCTAAGTCGGATTACCCTCTTAAAGACATCACGACTCACACTTTTAAATCAAAAGGTTGACAGGTATATATTTGCAGCTGAAAAGATACCCTCTGCCAGGCCTTATGGGCAGACCTCTGCAGTTTGGTAAAATACACTACACACCACGTCTAAATGGGACACCTCTATATTTCTCTGTGCTGTTGGCGAAATGGTGTTTTGAGAGTGGTGGTCCACACATTATGCTGTTCCGCTTCCGCTAATGGAGAGCATGTGCCAACCAGCTGGGAATGTATACCCGTGGTTTGAAGGACCCAGTCAAATGAATAGCTGAGAGCCACATTTCTGGATTCATATGACAGATTCATAACTCATTCAATGTCAGGAAGGCCAGCGTTTATTCTGTCTTGTTTTTTCATACAAAGCATGGATTTCATATTGTCTAATGGAGGAAAGAACGAGGGGAAGGGGTTGCTGTGTATGTAAATTACCTTTAGTTCTACGACACTGACACGGCATCCTGGCCATCCAAAGGTTCTGCAGCTTTAGATGGTCCATAGCTGCCCATCAAGTTAAACCCCAATTCAATAGTTCTGATCATGACATGAGGCTTTGTGGTCAAATGGTACAACCACCACAATGTCTCTGTTCAAAGTCAAACAGCGGTCAGGGGCCCAGTTACTACCTTGCACTGGGGCCCATGAATCGCTGACTCCTCCACCGATCCATCCACTTCTCCCCACCCGCTCAGAAACTTCGACTGTGGTTTGCAGCCCTGGACAGTAAAATCTAATCAGAGCTCAGGATTATAGCTACAGTCCCCTATCTGCATACTTTCATAACCACTGGTGTTTACTTAAAACCCAGATTAAGCTACGTCACCAAACCTCTCTAGTATTTATCTGCAGAACAATCCCATTGAGAGCTAATTACTTTTCTGTCTTCCCGCTTCTTCACGTTTCATTTTCTTTGCTCTTCTCTGCCGTCGGAGTTTGTATTCTCACTGTGTGCGCGCGACAAGAGAGCTTTCAACTCATATTGTTGTATCTTTATCTCACGGCTTCAAAGGCTGCAAAACCCACGCACCATAGAATACTTTCAAATTAGAGCAGTGGGGTGTGATGTCAATGCAAAGTAAAACATGTTGCAAACCTTACATGTTGTACCAGTCTACAGAGAAGATACATACATTCTGTTGCACAATCATCATCCGGCTTTCACCCATAATTATAAACTGTTCGAATAATTAGGGTTGCACCAAATAATAATTACATTTACATGACATTGTCCTAGGATGTTTCTCCTCTCAGGCATTCTGCCTGGACTAGTTGTTCCTGGATCCTCGTGCAAGCCAGATGGGCACCGGAAGTTCGCGGGGTGGGGACACAGCTCTAGAATTACTTCCGAGGTCGTATGTGAAAGGAACAGCCATTGTTTTCTTCAAGAAAGCACTAAAGTATTGGCTGATTTGTAAATCCGTTATTTTGGTATGACTTCCGAAACACTGCTTTCCTGCTCATAGAATCTTTAATATCCATAAAAAGAACAGTATGCATAAGTAAATACATTTATTATGGATACATTAAATGGTGTCATAGATCCGTTCGTACATGTTTATCTTTTCAGTTTTCAAATAACATTGTTTCAGTAAGTATGTGGGTACTCATGGGACACCGTTCGAAGAGGAACATGCTAAACCCTGAAGGGAGACACCGGCCACGCCGCTTGTGGTGTCCAAATCATGGGAAGCTACTTCATAACTGCTAAATGAAATTTGACACTAAGCATAGAATAGTGAACTCACACTAAGGGCCTGGGGTTACTCTGTCACTACTACAAGTGCATTATATCCAGTGGCACTTGTAATATTATCTTGCATTCGCTTGAAACGTAATTGTTATGCCAGACCGGAGCACCCTGTTTCTGTCACTGTATGGGATGTTTGCTATATGAATCCTCCTCCTGTGGAATGCTATTTTACATCTAAAAAGTACACATGCATCACAGAAGTTTTTTTAAAGCAACAGGCATTTAATGCTTTTGCCATTCCTCATTTCTGAGCTGGACCTTTCTATTGCCTCCTAATTGTTGTTTTCTATCAAATGTGAAGGTCTTTTTGAGGTCAGGTCAGGTCATTTTTATGTGATAAACAAAAATAATTTAGAAGAGTGTGTACTAGATGATCCATGTATACAGAATGTGGGCACTTGTTCAGAACCACCAATACAATAATCACAAAATCACATAACCACCAATACCACCACCAATAATGCCATCATATATACAAATACCACAATACAACCACCAATACTACCACTGTTACCAACAGAATACCACCTCCACCATCAATAACACAACTACCAATACCACCACCACTAATGCTAATGCTACCAATAAAACCACAACACCATTATCTCCATTCTATCACCTATACATCACCAATACCAACAACATCAATACCGCGACCACCACCAATTCCACCACCACAACCAATACTACATGACTACGCAACCACCAATACTAGCATTACTAAGACCACTATGATTGCAATACCACCTACAATACCATGGCACCAACACCTCCACTAGTACGACCACTGCCAGCAATTACACCACCAACACTGCCACATATACAACCACTACCAATGCCATCACCACCATCAAAAGGAAAACACCTGCAGCCATTTCACTACCAACTCCACAGCACTGATACTACCACCACCACTACTCACAAGTATTGACAAAACCAGTAGTCTTGCTTAAATGTGCTATCACATGGAAACCTTATTTGCATTACCACTTTTAATCCAGACATACTAACTTTGCTAGTTTTTGCTTATAACTGCCATTGGCTCAATGCATTTGTTTGCTCCTGTCCTGAAGACCACTGTGCCTCAGAGGGTTCTTGTTTCTGGACTAACCTTCTTGTAATATTTCCATGACCTTTCCTCCTCTCTGCTTTTCTCCCACCTCTATTTAAACCCCGTAACCACCATGTTCTATTAAAGGTTAATAATCAAGTCTTTATTGCATGATTCATTAAAACCATTGCATTTCCATACACAATACAACATTAGTAAAATTGTAAAAAAAGCACACAAAGAATCATTATCATTAAAAGCAGTGTCATCTTCATTGAGGAAGCAGAGAACCCATATAAGTCAAATGTTTTAAGGAGTTTGCAAAGGAGGCCCCTTGACTTTAAAGCATGGTGATCTGGTGGCAGGAAAAATTCAATAGCATGAGCCCTACAGTGGGGCCTGCTTCCAAGTGTACCCGCTCGTCTTCAGGCCTGCACAATGACTTAAAATGTCTGTAAGTCTGTTGTTACGGTCTATGTGACCAGATAGTGCAAGAGCAGAGGATGAAGTGCAGTGGCATTGTAGCAGTAGTGTGCAGGCACTTCAAGGTGCCTTGGGGCCTTTTTTACCTAAAATGTTCGTATATAGGTAATAAATATTGCAACGGAAGTTGGATGCAGAGTACAAGGATGAGTTGAGAGTAGTGTAGTGAAAGTTATCGGTGTAAAGTGCGGGTGCAGCAGTTTCAATGAATTAAGTGCTTTATTTATTTATTGTATTTATTTTACCAACTTGTAAAGCGCACAAATACCCGTAGGTGTCTTGGCATTATGTGCTGAAAAGGTAAGCATAGAGCTGGTAAAAAAGACTATTGCTTGAAAAGCCAAGTTTTTATTTGTTTTCTGAATGATAGCATCGTGGGACTAGCCTTCATCTGGGAGGGAAGAGAATTCCACAGTTTGGATGTGGCAACTATGAAGCTTCTGTAACCCCAGTTGGCTTTCTTGGTTCTAGGGACTACAAGATGATTGGCATCTGCAGAGTGAAGAGATCTGATGGGTGTGTAAGCCAAAAAGACTTTCTTCAAGCATTCCGGTCCTGAATTGAGAAGTGCCTTGTAGGCAATACAGAGGGCTTTAAATTTTGTTCTGCTTCTTATGGGCAGCCAATGGAGCTGTCGCACCACATTATAGATGGGCTTGAATTTGGGAGACCCCACAGTATCCTAGAGGCTGCGTTCTGCAACAACTGCAGCTTACTAAGAACCATTTCCTGGGCATTAATTAAAAGGCTATCGCAGTAGTCAACCTTAGACATGACCAGACCATAAATTAACTTTCTCCCGGTACTAGCAGGGACAAAAGGTAACAATTTCTTTATCATTATTAAAACATAAAAGGATGAGGAGACCACTGCGTTAGCATGATGTATAAAAGATAATCTATTGTCAACATGGCCACATGTGCCTTCCTACAGATGCTGACTAATGGGTGGGGGCTATAGGCAGCGTCCTAGGGCCGCAGCCCACGGGAGCAGAGAATGATGTGCCCAAGACTATTACCGCCAATTAAGCCCATGTGCCAATAGAAGGAGGCATTAGGTATAGCCACCAGGGAAAGCAAGTAGTGGCATTAAGGATTATGTCATCAGCCTAATTGGTCTCGGGCCCCCTGAACTTGGGAGGTACGGGGTTGGGAGGCTAAATGAAGATTGCGTGCTTTAAGATTTTCTTAAGTAATTTTTAACCTATGTTACGGCCAGTTACCTTCCTCCTCTGCAATTGCGGGTGCCCTAGCCTAGCTTCTTTTTCCTAACTTTCTGGAGGAATTGCACCATTGCACAGTTCAACCTAATGCACAATGGTTCAAACCAGGCCACCACTGTCTTCCTGCAGGTCCCTATGCCACACTCGTTCCATGTTCTTCGTAGGAGCTTGTGCTGGTACTCCATTAAAGTGACGCACAGGCAGAGGATGTGAATTATATCTTCCTGGCCCTGGTCACATAGCCGGCAGTTATCTTGTGCATTCCGTCTCATCCATACAGGATAGTGTCTTGAGATCGATAGTACCCCAGCCAATGGTTCAGGTACTGTATCTTGGCTCACTCGCTGTAGGCATTCACTTAGGTAGCTCTGGTGTTTCAGCCTGGTGCCACTGTGGAGGGTCATCCAGCCGTATTTGCATCTAGACAGACATTTCTTGTCCTCAAGCAATGACAGCAACATGTGTACCTAAATTAACCAGATGGCTGATGGTTAAATCCCAAGTGCTGGTTAAACCAAGAGTACTCAAGGCTTGTAGTAGATAAGTCCTTGTCTATTGGAGGTTGAATTTCTTTTGGTTTGGGATGTTAGCAATTTCATCAACTCTCTGATTTGAATCCCTGGGAGTTGTAATTCCCAGAGCCCCAGATACTGCTAAATTGCCCCCCTTTTGTTAATAGAAAACTCATAGTATGAATGATGTCAAGACCTACCACTGTTCAATGCAGGTTTCAGGATTGTATCTTATTCCTTGAACCCACAGAAGCTGAACCATCTTGCATCTGCCACTTTGGGATTCAAAAACAGCCAGGAAGGACACCAGTGACAGGCAGAGTAATTCACTGTCCCTGGGACTTGGACAGGAATCTAGTTTACATAAACATGGTAGACATCTTCGATCCAGGAGGGACTCAGATGAAAGGCAGAACTTCTCTCTGCTTCTTGGTTCAGGTCGTCAGAAATGTATGCCTATCTTTACATCTTTAAAAGGGAAAGCACTAGCTTTATTGTTTTTTTGTAGCATGCGCATAGTGAAAAAGCAGACAGAGGAGACTGCATTGATCTGGGACTTCATGGTGAGCTTGCTTTCAAGGATGATGTCAAGGTTTCTGGAATGGTCCAATGGGGAGAGTGCTGGTCTTAGTTCTGCGGGCCACCAGGAAACATTCTAGGGAGTGTTGTAGTTGCCCAAGATTATGACTTCCGTTTTATCAATGTTGAGATTCAGTCAGGTGTTTGTTATCCAGTTGGGGACGCTTGTCAAGCACTTGTGGAATCTGGTTCTGGTGGGGTGGGGTCCTCGGAGAGGGAAAGGATGAATTACGTACTATGTACTCTTGAGAAACAAATAAAAACATGCTGGTTATGAATCTGGAGCAGTCCAAGACGTTACATTAAAATGGTGTGCGTATCACCACAATATGCACTTTTTTTTACTTAATAAAGGAGGATAAAGAAGGAATATTGCATTGAAAATCACATAGACTCAGGTAAATGCAGCTGGAAGGTAAAGAATAGTGTGCGTGCCACAGTTTAACTGGTAAAAATGGCAGAAGCCTGAAGTAGGATAAGCAAAAGAAAAGAAAAAGCTTTGTCTGTCACTGTATATCTGTGCAATCAGATTGTAGTTATCACAATAATGTTTTGTCCCAACATGGATTAATATGTCTCGACATGAAGAGAGCCCAGGAGACCCACATGATGGTGACTGGAACGGCATCCAACAATGAGTGGCAGGATAGAGTTTTTATTGCAAAACTAGATCCTTTAGTGGAAAGCAAACAACAGGTGTCATACCATAGAGCATAGGTCTTCAAACTGTGGGGTGCGCCCCACTGGGGGGGTGCAGCATCCCCTCAGGGGGGGCGCATACTCCACCCCACCACTTCATCTTCCATTGTTGCCTCCAGGCGCCAGTTGTGTGTCTCAGCCATAGTCAGAGTGGAGATGCAGGGCCGCTAAGAGGTGAAAAAAACAGCAAAGCCTCGTTAACACATGAATGGTCTTTTAAAGACCTGTGAAGTACTCGGGTGCGGCTCAAAAACTGTCTGAGTGTGCCCTAGAAGCTGTCTCAGCCCGGCTGACACACACGACGACGGGGAGGGGGGGTAGAGGGTTAGGGGGGCCTTAGGGGGTCTTCACAACTGCAACTTGTCAAGAGTATGCCTTTGCTCCGATTATCTCATCTCTGATCCACACTTTGGGGACCCTCCTGCACCCAGAGGGTGTGTCCGTACTGAGACACTTTGCAAGTCCAAACCGGTCAGACAGGAGGTCCTGAATGTTTTTTAAGGCATTTGACATGGCTGCCGCCACTGATTCAGATACTATCAGTTCTAACATGATGATAAAATCCATGCCCATAACATAGGGGGCTGCTTATTTTTGTACCATCTGGGATATCAATATAAAGAGCTGGCAACACTACTAGTGGGAACGTTGGATGTTTCAAGGAGGAGCGGATTTGGCAAAAATGCCATAGGTGCTGACTTTGGTTCTGGGCACCCCGGTTCCAGTCCTGGTATCGGCTCAACATCATGTGATCCTGGGCAAAATCACTTAATTTGTCAGTGACTTATGAAAAATGAATTTGACTTTGATTAAAGTCGCTGGTGCTTGCATGACATGTTCCAATCCCTAGAGCTGAGTCCACAAGCCTGATATCATAAATATTGTGAAGTATGCCTACTATCTGTCCTCACTTCTTTCGTAGACCAAATTAAAAAAAAATCTTGTGCAGCTATTTCTGAAGCTTTGGAAGGCAATCTTCTTTATAAGCCAACTATGCGAACAAATTCACTCTTGATGCTGCTAGAGGATAAAGATGTATATATCCTCTTGAATCACTTATATCACATGTGTATGATGTAAATGTCCCCTAGGCCTTCTTGGAAAACTGTGGCTGGCATCCTACTGACATGGCAACACCTGGCCATACTCCACATAATCATGGATTTTTCAATCGCGCCAAAAAGCATGTTTTGTGGAACAGCTTTTTCTGATATCTTGTTTAGGGGTAAGGATGTGGCGCAACAGCCAGAGCTGATGACTGTAGAGCTGGGGAACCAGGTTCAATTCTTGGTGTCTGCTCAAAATCCTGTGATTCTGGGCAAACCACTTAATCTCCCTGTGCTTACAAAAAATGAATGTGTGCTTGTGTAATGTAAAAGATGCTCCTGTAAGCACTCCAATACCTTTGGGTCATGTAGCACTATATACAACTGCAAAAAATATATTACAAATTTTTGTGAGCACTCCCGTTTCCAGGTACTGCTCAAGACTGAAAGTGGAGCACAACCAAAGGATGGCAGAAGCAAGAATCCATCCACGCATTGACTGTCTCTGTGGAGAAAAACAGGCACACCCCACATCTGTGTTTAGGGAGTGTTTTTGCTAAACTATCCTAAATTTTGTGTTTTATGTGAAAAATAAAGCACCAATGTAATTTTATGTGCTATTTTTTTCTTGGAGACTTTTCATTTGAACTTTAGAATAAACACAAGCACTAAAAAAACTTCAGTTTACTAAACACTCTCAATTTATTTAATATTATTTGCCCTATACGACCTGGGCTCTGTAGGAGGGAAGGGCCATCAATGACGCAGAGTACCAGCTTCTAGAACTTTTTTGTCAGGTGGTGGTGATGGTGGGGGGGCTCGACGTGTAAAAAGTTTTAAATGGGGGAGCTCAGCCGACAAAAGTTTGAAGACCTCTGCCATAGAGTATGCAGATGAAGCTGTCCCAAGGCTCACAGTGTAGAGCTGTATGACCGCGGGAGGAGGAGCAAAGTTGCCCCCTTTGCAGCACATATCCTCAATGCCAGTGAAGGGATGACAAACAAACCTATAAATTGAAGTAGCCTTTGTTCACCTGTCTCTTAGTTCTGCACTGAGTTGAGCTTCACCTTACAAACATTCGAAGCAGATAGGACTAACCAAACAGAAGGTTGGGAGGAGGGAGCAATGTGCTAACATGAGTGGGAGGAAATGAACAACAGGGTGCATGTAGGGCGAAAGGGTATGAAGATTATGCAAGATTACAACAAACCTTCGTCAAGTCACTGCCAGATAAGGCTTTATTAAACTAACTCAATTATAGCAATATGTAATTGATAAAAAGTATGATTTCGAAGCAAGATTTTAGCAAACCTGCTTTGGGATTATTGAAAACACTTATAGAAAGACAGATATATGTTGGAAACCTTTACACAGCTTTTTTATGACATACGTGTGTCAATTAATTGGGGCCACATTTAGAGGATGGTGAAATAGGATCACTTCTGTAAATTAGCCTTGTACCCCACAAAAATAGTGTTCCCCTACTCTGTTAAGACTCAGGTACAGTGGTGTGTATCCTCTTGCTCCAACCTGTATAATACTGTGACATGCCAACCCAACTGCCTGATGCCCCCAGATCACAGTGGCGGGTGCCCCTCTGTCTTCATTCCACTTATTTTCCTTTCCTATGTCCACCATCCCAGGTCAGGAAGGGATGGAGTGCATTAGCAAAGCCAGTGAGTTAATCGTCCCATTGACTGACTTTAAAGAGCAAACACCCAAAACATGTTTTATCAGCTTGTCCACGCCCCTTCAACACAAGTAAAGGAAAACAAGTTTCACACAATATATTTGATCAACAGTTTTTCATAAAAATAATGAAAGCTTTTTCTTAAATCCCCACCCAATTCCTCCATAAATGGCCAGGCACTATAGTAGCACGCCCCCAAAGCAGACAAACAATTGGATTTTTACACACATTACAGCCCTTAAAAAGATTTAGCAAGGTGTTATGCAAATTGTGTAGCACATTAAATCAGTTCATCCCCTCAAAGGACTAATCTGTGTGTATGTAATTCTAAGCCACCATTGGGAAAACTTACATTTAAAAAAGAAAAAGAAAAAAACACAAAGCTTGATCTTGATAGGATTCTGCAGCTCACGCAACCAGCCTTGTTCTTCCCCATCAGGGCAGAAGAGATTTATTTGTCAGTCTATTTTCGCTCCGTGGTTATGGAGGGCAGGGCCCAGGGGCCGGGCTGGCATGACTGCCTTCTAATGAAAAGAAATGATCAAAGGATGGAGTCGTCATGTCTCTGTAGCCTGTGAAAGCATAAATGGCTGCTGCAGCTTCCTCCCTTTTCAAAGACTTTTCGCTTCCATCCCTCTGAGAATTTTACTTTTTTTTATTACCACTGTTTTCTAAGGACAACAAACAGAAACAGCAGTTTTCTTTTCCCCCTGGAGTAAAAATATACTGTCCAAATTGTGAAACAACAATATATGAAATATGTAGTTTTTTTACACAAACTATGAACGTCTTCATGCTTGCACCCTCAACGTGGTCCAGAATCTATGATGGAGGGACTTTTAGGAGATATTACAGTGGAGCCAACCCAAAAACTGTGACTATCACTCTGCACCCCAAAGTACAGTAGGACAAAGGCTGTGTTCCAGCGGTTTGAACAATGGCAGCCACCATGTGGCTACTGCAGCATGACTGGCTGTGTTGCAGGTGGTGTGCTGCAAGTCACATTGTGTCTGTGCACGCTAGATATCACCACTGAAAAGGTGGAGGGTCCACTGGGGTGGTGGGTCTCTCTCTGCCTCGAAGGCCCCTCTAAGTGGCAATACCTGGCATATTTTGAGCATCCCTGGCATAAATGTGCTTGTCTCATGCAGAGTGCAGGCCATCGATTGCACATGTTAGTGCTTCGTGCCATTATGGAGCACGACTGCGGCATAATGATGGCCATTATGGGCATAATGTAAGCATATTTGACATTATTAATGTTATCCTGTAATAATGATGATTCATGGAAAATTATGTGCATCCTTGGTATGATGGGCCTACCTCTGGCACAATGTTGGCCATCTGTGACATTTTGTTGTCACCTTTGTCACTAAAAAGCCTAATCCGGGTATAATGGTGGCATTTTCATAGTAGTAATCATTCTTGGTATTCTGTGGGCATCCTAGGAGTGGTGGTACCTTGCTTTGTAGTACATCAGAAATGTAAAGAGTAACCCATGTTACAAAGGCACAGGGGATAGGATTCAGCCAAACCAATACAAAAGTTTTCCCCTTGACTTGTTGTTAAAACCCGATTTTTTGCTATGTGGATGCCTAATTATCAACCCAAGAACCACAGACTTAACTTCGATGTCAAGAAACTACAAATTATGCTCCAACCACAATATTTAGAATCTCATAGATATTTAAGAAAAATACACATATAATACTATTTACATTTGTTGATTTAATGTATCATCCATTGGATCAGATACATCATAAACAACAACTGTATACAATCAAAGAGGCTTATTTATGAGCTCTTGCGTCACTTTTGCGCCGCCGGTGCATCACTTTTTGTGACGCACCATCGGCGTAAATTATGCACCATGTTGCATCATATTTACAAAGTGACGCATCTAGACAGATGCGTAACTTTGTAAACCCCTGCACCACATTATACCTGCGCCAGGTATAATGTATGCCGGGTGGGCGTTCAAACACAAGTAAGCCCCATAGAAGTGATGCAGTGAAATCTATGAGATTTCAATGCGCCACTTCTAGGACGCAAATGCGTCAATATCTTACGCCTGCCTCACAGCAGGCGTAAGACTGACGCAGGCACAATTGAAATGGGACTTGCCCATGTGAAATGACCCATTGCTGAAGTTGCGTCACTTTTGTGAGACACTCCAGCAATGCGTCATTTTTGCGCCTACAGATGCGTCAGAAATACTGACGTATCTGTAACTCCTTGAGACATGATGCGTCATACTGTAAATATGACGCATTCAGCATGTCTCAAGGAGGGCGCAATGAAAAGTGACGCATCGCTGTTTTCACGCAGCGATGCGTCACTTTTCATAAATGAGGACCAAAGTACTTAAAAGGGTTATTGTGTAGATGCAGCATTTAGATGGCTTCTTTTCCATCATCACACCTTCTTCAGGACCTATAACTGCATTAAAAACATTGATACTGAGGCTGCCAATAAAATGCCCCCATTTCTTTTTGAAATCAAGGATCAACAGGAACACATGCCATAGTTCCAATAAAAAAAATGATTTTAATACAGTTATTGGTCGTGAGGTAGGTGGGACAAAGTTCAAGAAGACACAGAAACCTTTTTTAGTACTTTGATTGTATGCAGGTATTTTTTATGTTAATGTTGTATTTGGTCCAATAAATTTGGTCTAATAATTTATATCAACAAATGTTAGTAGTACTTTATGTGTATTTTTAATACATATCCATGAGGTTCTAAATATTGTGGTTGGAGTACAATTGGTTGTTATGTTTTTTTACATCAAAGTTATATCTGTTGTTCTTGGGTAGATAATTAAGCATCCACATAGCAAAATATTGGGTTTTAACAACAAGTCCAGGGGGAAAACGTTTGTATTGGTTTACCTTGCATAGTACTTAGGCAGAGCCACTAAAAGTATGTGTTTTCCCCATAATTATAGATTTGCTGCACTTCCAAATAATCTATTGTCTTCTGCATTATTTGCAAAGTTTCACAAATTAAACTTGGGGGTATATTCACAAGAACATGTGATAACTACTGCAAGAGTAGCTTAACGCAACTCTCAGCATCGCAGCCTATCGCAGGAAAATAACCCCGTGTCAACATGGAATTCACAACAAGGCGGCCCCATGTGATAGTTTGCCAAAACTTGCGCCCAATGCCAGCGATACAACCAACTCGACGGACATAAAAACACAAACCCCAACGCCAAAAAACCTGCGATGGGCCAAAGCGCGATAAGTAAACAGTGACAACCAGCGCAAGGGCAGCAATACTCACGCTTAATGTGGGAAAAAGCACAAGAACAGCAAAAGGAAAATGCCACAGAAAAGAATGCATCATCAGCGGAGTACCACGGATGCACCCTGACCGACTGCAGAGGACAACATGTACACCACAACATCCAAGCATCGTGGAAGAACAGAACCGACAGGCACACCGCATGAAAGAGACCAGTGGTAGAAAATCAGAGCCGCAGGAGCGAATCGCCCACTGTGCAGCATACGCACATAAGCAAAAGTGCAACTCGACATTGACAACATCCCGGTACAAACAGCAACCCCTCCACAACTGAACACAGGACACAACTGGTTCCGCAAATGTGCACAACATGGCAAATCACATCTGAAACCGCAGGAAAATGTAACATGACAATGTACAAGTGCAATCTGTAACCCACAAATATGTTTTAATCAAACATGCAGTGCAATTGGACATCTTCTATTGACCCATGATTGCCATGGACAGCCACAATGTGACGTGCTCATGAGAAGTAAGTGTCAATGATGGAGTTCCTACAGGCCATTCCTGCTGTAGCTGCAGTGGGATGTGGGCCACCTGCCCCATCGTCACCATCATCATCCGGTACCTCTGGAACTGGGATCCATGGGGCATTGGTGCGAACACAGATGTTGTGCAACACACAACATGCAACGATCATCTTGCACACGATGTCCGGGCTGCACAGGAGCTTTTGACCTGTGCCGTCCAGGCACCTGAAACGTGACTTCAACATGCCAAATGTGCGTTCAACGATGCCCCTTGTGTGTATGTGGGCCACATTGTACTGCCTCTGGGAGGGTGTGTCCGGGTCTCGGAGGGGTGTCATCATCCAAGGGCAGAGTGCATATCCTTGATCACCTGTGACAGTGCAGGGAGATAAGAGTCAATACTTGGTTCGGCAGGATGTGATAGCAGGCCCACTAATACAGTCACACCTGTGCTGGCTGCGTGTGGGGTGAGTGTATGCCAGCCCTCAGGTAGTAGCTGGTGCTGGCAACAACTCCAACAGTCATCAGGCACGCAGAAATGCAATGTCAGTACAACAAGGGGGAATGACTCGAGTTGCACAGGGCTAGTGGCCCGGATGCACAGCGGCCGACACGGGCCCACCGCCACGGGATGCTGACCTACAGGAGACTGGGGTAGGGTCATGAGGGCAGAGCAGGGCCTCACATGTGTCATGGGTGCCTTCCGTGGAGTGTCACGGGGGATTATGAGAGGCCTACCCCCAGGGCATGATGCAGAGGGCACATGCCAGCTGTGTCCGGCAACATGGCGGATATGAATGCCACAGACCCAGGCCAGACACCAAGTCCGTGCCTGTCCGTTGCTGATGACAATCCCCAGGCCACATGCTCAGACACCAACGATGTTCCACCGGAGGATGATGGTCACTCATGGCGCACAGGGTTAGTGGCACCACGTTTTGCCGGCTTGCGTTGAACAGGGTTAGTGGCACCACGTGTCGCCGGTTTGCGTTGAACAGGGTTAGTGGCACCAAGTGTTGCCGGCTTGCATTAAACAGGGTTAGTGGCACCACGTGTCGCCGGCTTGCGTTGAACATGGTTAGCGGCACCACGTGTCGCAGGCCTGCGATATGGAATTATGCCTCACTGATCGAAGAGAGTCTTGTGCTGTGGCCGCTGCCAAGGACTTGGGGTCACTGCCATTCAGGACTCAGGACACTGTTCCACATGTGGGACCTACAGGGCCGAAGAGGACGCCGGTGGAGCATGTAAATTAGTAAGGAGTGATGTGGACCAGCGTCGGGGGGGGGGGAATGATGGTCTGCGGAGGCTGCAGAGGTCACGGGACTGGGGCTTGGTGCTTGCACCGGCACGTGTTCGGCCCTCTTTGACACACGACGGTGTAGGCAGAAGAGCAATGCGTCACTCGTGCGGGCAGGCCTGGTCTGTGCATAAGCGTCCTGGGGTGCAGCAGGCGCACAGGGTCGTAGGCCCCGCTGCTCACTGCGTCGGCCTCGTGGCAGGCCGCGCGGCACCGCACTGTCAGTGATGTTGGTCTTCCAAGAAGTGGACCACACCCTGCGCAATGGGGTTTGTCACCACACCCCTGCGCAGCCCTGGCATACTCAGGGACAACCCACTGCGCTCACGCACACATGGGGGGACACAGCGTGCAATACTTCCGTTATCTGTCCCACGGTCTGGGGTGACATGGTTGCGTCCACTGCTCACTACTCTCCAGTCACCAGCAGTTGTGGTCTGCATGGACATATCAGTTGTTTGCATTCCCATGTCTGTCCTGCACATCCACGCCTCACTTCTCGTTGTGTACATTCCCACTCACGGGTCACTTGCATTCTCGCACATGGCTGCATTTAGCATCTCCACACGTTCAGCTGTTGTGTGGCTGTGGTGCCATGAAATGTCTGTATTGGGTGCAGGGGCACAAGTGGGACATGTGTGCAGTTGATTGCACCCAACATAGCCGGGAATCCGGCTATGGCGTAGCAGCCTTGCTTTGTCTCCAGCTGTTCCTGGGCAGTGTTGGGGAAGTGAAGGTACTGGGGTATGAAGCTGAGGATGGCATCCAGGACAGGTGTGATGAAGTTTGATAGGGTTGGCTGTGAGACCCCTCCTACTCTGGCAGTTGATGACTGGAAGGTACCATAAGCCAACAGGTGCAGCACAGCCAGCAGCTTTGTCTGCGAAGGGATGTTGGTTCTCCGCTGTGTTGGGACCGTCAGCCTGTGGGTGATGTGGGTCATGATGCGGAGGATGGTTGCCCTTTTGAGCCTGTAGTGGGCAATGACTTCCTCTGGCGTTAGGTCTGTGAGAGTGGTGCGTTTTCGGTAGGTCCGCTGTCTTACTCTTCGCTGCCTCTATGGTGGTCGGGGGCGGGTCCGGGTCCTGGGGGTGGTGGCGGTCCTGGGGGTAGTGGCAGTGGGTGTTGTGGCCCTGTTGGGGCCCCGAGCTGCATGATGAGCAGCTCCATGGTGTTGTTTGTTTACATTCTTTACACCTGCTTCAGACAGGTGTTAAATACCTGCGGCTACCGTGCCTTATCGCCTGTTTTTGGTTCGCTTTGCAGATCTGGCAGTTCGTTGTAAAAGTGGTGTTGTGGTTTTTTCATGTGATTTTGCACGGGAACGCCTACTCTGCATCTCATTAGGGTTAGTTGGTGGTGTCCGCTGTGGTGATACATTTTGGGGCAGTTATCGCGGGAATACTGGTGATGTCTGCAGTTTGCACCAGCTTATGAATGGGGTGTTAGGTCTATCTCCACTTTTGATGCGTTAAGGTGGAGATAAATCGGAGATAAGTCCTTGTGAATATCCCCCTTAGTTTCTAGCACGAACAGATTAAAAGTTACTAAAACACTGCTACACCTGTTTCAGTGCAGTCAGGTCATCTTTTAGTTGCTGAGTATTGTATGTGGGTGTTAAACTGATGCTCAGACAGTGTTAACATGTAAACATGAGCATAAACATAAGCTTGTTGCCTTTTCTCCATTCTGTATTGCCTTTTTCTGCTTGTTTCTTCATTCTTTTGCCATTTCCTCAAGACTTGTCTCAGGGGGAGCTGGCACAGAGGGGACCTCGCACCACAACACACAGATACCCCCGGGGTGACACTGCAGCGCTCTACAAATGCTGATTGATTGATTGATAAAAATAGCACCATAAAGACATAATTCTTTCACAAAATGAGAGACATTACGCAGAATAATTTGACATTTCTTGCTACATAATTTAGTCAATGATGTGACATTATTTGGTCTTGCGCCGCTACATAGTTCTAGAGACCCAGACCTTAGAGCATATTAACCATTGGACCCCAGGAGGCCACTGCCAATACAGAGGTTGTTATTCTGCCTCCCCATGCCCTGTGTCAGCCGTTGATACTGACAGTGATGCTGCTGTTAGATGAAACGACCAGCTCTTCATGTCTCAACACACCCACCGCACAGCATGTGCAGATGCAACAGCCCCATGCTCTAATCAATTATCTGTTACTTCTGCAGTTATGGGAACTTACAAAACATACATTTAAATTGTGGTTTCTGTAGTTTGTTTGTAAAATATATTTTCGAATACATACTGTCTTTTCAAACGCATCATAAGGAGGCTATCAAGCTAGAATGAAGAGTGGCATGCAGGCAGAAGTAGAGGGTATGCTGACTACTGCTAATCATATGGAACTCTAAAACCTGAGGGAATACATTCAGCTTGGGGGGGCTCGGTTTAGGGCACTGCGCCTCCCTAAAGAAAATATTTTGAAAAATTCTCCCACCACAGAAAACTTTATGACAAGACTTGGCGGAGTGGGAGTGAAAGGACTGAGCACAAGGTGCAGTGTTTATGAGATACTTTTAGGGGTATTTATTTATTTTATTTATTTATTCAGTGTTTTGTATAGCGCAAATTAGACCCCGTAGGGTATCAGAGCGCTTCACAGTACAGGACATGATAAACATTTTCAGTGCAATATTCTGTATAGCAATTGCCATTTTAAAGTACAATTCAAAACTGTCATAGCCACTTCTCTTAATAAATACATTCACAGTAAGTAATACTATAGGAACCATGTTGTCAGGGGAAACATTATTCTGAATAGTGATTGACATATTACGGTACAATTCAAAGTTGTCACAGCCCCTTTTCTTGATAAATATTTTAGCATATTTACAGAGTGTGAGACTAGAGGAACCCTATCATACCATCAGTGGAAACAAGAACCTGCTATGAACAAATGAAATTAGTTCTGCGCAAAAAGCGCTTGTGACTTTAAGCTAGAGGATTTAGGCAAGTCTTATGTGGTAGTTCTGTCATGGTTACGGTAGGTATTTGCTCATTAGAAAGATCTTGGTTTCTTTCTTGAATCTTGCATTGATTGGTAACCTTCTGATGTCTGGAGGTAGCGAATTCCATTTTCTCGGTGCAGCACCTGAAAACGCTCTGTCATAAGTTTTTTTTTTTTTGTGGAAAATCGGTGGCTTCAGCACTAGGTCTCTGGCGCTCCTGTATTGTCTGCTTCCCTCCGAAATCTCCAGTTTCTGAGTTAGATATCATGGTGACTGGAAGTGTAGAGTTTTGTGTGTTATACACGCCAGTTTGAGCTGAATTCTGGCTTCATAAGGTAGCCAATTGAGCGCTTTCAAGTGGGGAGAGATATGGTCGAATTTGTTTGAACCTGTTATGAGCCTTGTTGCTGCATTGAGGCATGCTTTTAGAGGTGATGTTGCAATTTTGGGGAGCCCAGAAAGTGTTGTGCATCCGTATTCGATCCTCAAGCCTGAACTGCCATTTTGAGGTCTGTCGCTTCGATGAACGGTTTCATTTTCTTAATATAGCTCAGGTGAAATCTAGCGTTTTTAGCCAACGTGTTAATGTGTGATTGCATGTTCAGGCTTTGGTCTAGAGTGATTACTAGAGATTTGGTTGAATCTACGATGATCGGGGTACAGTTCAGTGCGGTGATCAAATTGGTCCATTCTTTTATAATGGGCAGGCTTTTTGCGGGGGAAATTAGGAGGAATTCTGGGTTTTTTGGGTTTAGTTTAAGCTGATTGCTTGTTAACCATTGCATCGTCACCCTTAAAGCCTTGTTCATCGTTCTGATCTCCTCCAAAGAGGAAATCTTAATGTACATCTGAGTGTCGTCAGCGTACATGTGGAAAAGGATGTTTGCACTGTGAAGTATATCCATTAGTGGTTCCACATACAAGTTGAAAAGTGAAGGAGAGAGGGTTGATCCTTGTGGGACCCCTATCTGAATAGGGGAGGATGATGACAGGTTATTATTCACCAGAAATCTTTGTGATCTGTTCCTCAAGTGGGACTTGAACCATTCAAGAACGTTCCCCGAAAGACCCATCCTGTTCTCCAAACGTTCTAGCAACATTTTGTGGTTAACTGTGTCGAACGCAGATGATAAATCAAGAAGGATTAAAAGACATGCTTTGTTCTGGTCCAGAGTGAGTAGTACGCCATCAACTACGTGCAGAATTGCTGTTTCTTTCTATACTATGATTTGGTCTAAATCCTGATTGGCAATCGTTTAGTAGTTGGAATTTAGATATGTGCTGGCTTAGTTGTTGCTGAACACATTTTTCTATCACTTTGGCTAATAGGGGAATGTTGGATACTGGCCGAAAATTGCTAGGTTCAGCGGGATTCTCTGTCGGTTTTTTTATGATGGGAATGACCTGTCCCATTTTTAGACAGTCAGGGAAAGTTCCTTGAGACAGAGAAGCATTGACTATCGATGTCCAGCTGGGGATGATTTCCTGGTCAATGAACAGCACAAGTTTTGCCGGGAGTGGATCGTTGTAGTGATTGTTAGTCTTAATGGCTGATAGGGATTTAAAGAATTTCGATTTGGTCATATTGAATAAAAGTGGACCATTGAGCTTCGTTTTTGGGCATAGAATGATTGGGCATTGATGAAACACTTGGTTGTGAAGCCTCCCCAGAAGATGCTGCTGTCTTAAGCTCCCATTCCAAAGACGTGGCCTTGGATTTAAAGTAGTTTGCAAATTCTTCACAGCTAATTTGAGATTTTGTTGATTCCAGTGCTGATTTGGAAGTTTTGTTTGACTGCTGCGTAACCAATTCAAAGAGTTTCGGAGGTCTGTTTATCGCGTTCTCCAATTCCGTTCTGAAGAATTCTTTTTTGGACTTCAGAATATTTTTATTGTATGAGTTCCTGGTTTTTCTTAGCAGTTTTAGTTGTGGGGATGATGCTAGTCTCAATTTACGTCTTTCTTCATTTAGTGTTCCTCTGAACCAGGGATTTTTATCTTTGTCCGACATTCGTTTTAGTTTTAATGGTGCTATATTGTCCATTATCTCTGACATCTTCGCATTGTAGTGCTCTGTGAGTTCGCTGGTGTTTATCAGATTTCTGGGAGAGGGAAGATCCCTCCTGCACAACGAGGCAAGCTTCTCATTGTCCACATTCTTTGTGGTCCTTACCCAATGTTTGGGTTTGATTGGTTGATTGGTTGAGTAGGTTTCTTCTTTAATACTCTAGGAATTTGGAAGGTTATTATGTGATGGTCTGACCAGTCATAAGACATGATTGAGGTTAAGATCACAGCTTTTTCTTTGGAAATGATCCAGTCTAGTGTGGAGCTTTTCACGTGCGTTGGAAGCGTGCAGGCTTGTACTAGGTTTTGATCTTCTAGGAAGTCTTTGATGATGTTTACCTGGCTGTCATTAGGATTGTGTAAGTTGAAGTCTCCTAGGAATATATCATTGGAGTGTGTGGGGGCATTTGCTGTGATGATCGCCATTGAGTGGTTGATGAAAGGTTCATTCTTGCCTGGTGGGTGATAGAGTGCATGGATCTTGCATCGCTGTTTCTCAGTATTAACTATGGAGAGTGCGAGGTATTCACATGAGCTAAGTGGATCGACCAGCAATGGAGTACCCAAGAGCTCCGAGCAGTGAATGACTGCAATACCCCCTCCTATTCTTTTTAGCTTGTTTTGCCTCCCAATGAAATAGTTGGGGGGCACCAATAGATCCAAACATGGCGAGGAAGATTCATTGAGCCATGTTTCGGTTTGGATCGCAACGTCGATCTCCTGACTCAGGATAAGATCAGCGATGTCTGACGCGTGTTTCTGTGATCTGTTTCAGAGAATTCCGGGTGGTGTCTTATAAGTAGCGCAAAATCTGCACCAAATGTGAGAATTGTAAATGAGCAAATACATCCAAGAAAAACTGAATTTGACCAAAAAACACTACCCCATGTAATTAGGGTGTCATGAGCTTCTCACACTTCTGAGCCCTAATCCAACTGCGCCTGCTGCACTAATGATAACTGCAGCCCTCAGTAGCAGCCTGACTTCTCTGACTCTTTCACTCTTCTACAATGTGCCTCACCATCATCAAATCCAGTAACAGACTCTATGTCCCTTTCTGAAAACAATTAACTCCAGTGTGCTGTCACCACTTTGCAGCTATCAATGCCTCATGTCACTTTTAGAAAGTAAAAGTAAAGTGGACAAAAAGTTGTGGGTGGGATGCTTCAATCAATCTCTGTCTCTGGTAATTATTTGGGCCAGATCCCAGTCAATCATTATTTTGCACACCATGCCACTTCAATTTCGACCCTGCTATATGCAAATCAGTACTGACCCTGCTCCAGTTGGAACAGTCCAACCTCAACTGCTTTGTCAGGTCCTCCCGGAACCGAAACACAAGCAACCCAGGGCCGGTTTTACCAAAGTTATGGGCTCATCAGCTGGGTACAGCTTGGTTCCAGTGAGACAGTGTATATGGGACTCACTTCTGGGGATACCCATCCCACCTAGAGTGACAACTAAAGTATACAAAGAGGTGATAGAAGGAATGCTTGAAATAATCTTAGCCACTGGTAATTACACGGGCTACATTCCAGTCTATCATTATTTTGTACACCATGCTACCTCAGTTTGGAAAGTAAGGCAGTCATGATGGTGATGCAGTGGGCCCCAAAACCCTGGTCCTCTGTGCCATCACGGCTGCAGCACCAATGACACAGCTGCATTTATTGTCGGTATTCCTAGAAGTCACTGTGGCTTTGCCTCTAATCCAGTCATAACTCTTTGAAAGATCTAGGTAGTCCCTCCTGCACTAACTAGTCAAGGTATTGCACTCACCCAATTGACCAAATTTGCCAGTGCACACACCTATCACCTATGCACATGTTATGCAAAATTGGAGCCATCCTATGATGGAGAAGGATGACCCTCAACAATTTATGGGCCATTTTTCCATACAGAGAACATGACTATGGTTCTGGAGTTATGTTTATTGGACATTACCAAAGTATGCTTATATGTTAGAAGCTTTGGGATAGGGCATGTGAAGAGGTTGTGATCCAAGTCTAAAACAAGTGAGAGTAGAGTCTGGTTTTGGACAAAACACATTGACATTCCATTTACCACAAAAAAACAGTAGGAAGCCACATGAGGTGGTCTAAGACTTCCAGCAAGCATGAGTACCCACAATGTTGATTCTTTTATCTTAGGTTTACGTCCACTAAAGATATAGAGGTTCATATATACATTTTAAGTTGAAATAGATGCTTCTTAAGTGTAAAAAGACATGCCAAAGATATAGTTAAAGCCGGGTGTAACAGTCATTTTATGAGTTGGTGACTATCCCAAAATTCACACATTTAGAATTATTCAACTTGACTCTAGCTATTTATGGAAGCAGGTTATCCTCTACCATACTTATAAGACCACCTGTAATGAAAATACCTGAGTACTGTAGTCTCTCCAGGACCCACTGCATGGTCAAACTGCGTAAACAGTGTGAGTGCCTGACAAGGCTGCCCCCTCTCACCTCTTTGGTTTGCTATTTTTAGGATCCTCTGGTCACATGCATTAGGCAAGATTGAACTCTAAATGCAAGCTCGGAGGTCCTGGGTGCCCTACAAATACATCTATCTGCCGATAATGTTGTCACTTTTTTGATCCATAAGATTAGTGACATCACTCCGGAACTCAAGTTCATTCAAGAATGTACGGTCATATCCGGGCTCCATATTAACAAAGTGCAATGCGGACATGATGACTTTGCCTTCTAATATTCACTATGTTAGCTTCAGTCATCAAGTAAGATGTTCGGTATGAGGCCTATAAAGAGTTCAAGGACCTTTATAGGTTGAACTGGGGCAAGGTCTGGCACAAGATGGGGAAAGATTTCTCCAATTGCAACTGTTCATCTTTCTCTTTAGAGTGGGGTAAAATTGTTGCTAAGATGATCTCCGTGTTACTATCTCATTGTTATTCCTATTTCAAAGTGCTTCAATAATCCTGAGTAAGAATCAAGGCACCACCCTACTTATCTGACAAGTTTAAGATCTGGTGTGGTAAACAACACATTGACAATATGGCGCCTCTTGATTTGAACTAAATATCTGGACCTTCTTTCAAAAATCCACCAATCAAAGACCTTCATTCCTCAGCCTCAGGAAGAAGCTGAATGCCCTCTTCTTCAAGAAACACCTCTTCCGGAATGGGCGCAGAGAAGCACCTGCTACACAAACTTCCACTTCATAGCTCAGAATGACGCTTCCTAGCTTCAATCTGTGATTCACAGGTCACAAGACAAATCAAGCATTTGCAATGCAAATAGGTCTCTCATTTGTGAGTTAGAGCTATTGACATTGTTAATGGCAATGTTATTTACCTACACGTTTTATTTTTGGAGTGAATGTATAAAGTGCGCAAAATCCCTTGGAAAGGTCCTGCACTTCGTAATAAATATATTGAAAAAGACGCAAAGTATGGATTGTGTCAACAACAGATTGGCACGTACCTCATGGGTGAAGTGTCGCCACACATGCACACTGTGGTGCTTTACTAATGCAAAACTCATTAATAAAAGTAGTGCTTACAGACTAAACAACGCGATTGAGATCGGAGCACGTGAATCCAAAGCCCAGCTTCTCTTTCATTTTCTAGACTATTTGACTCACTCTCCTGCTTCTTGGTTATCCCTCAAACACTGGGAGGCAATGCAGTTTGCCAAGGGGGCGGGGGCAGGTGGGCTTCGGGGGTACATGAAAATGTATTCATTGCCTAGTTGTCAAAGGACGCCAAGTGCTATTAGTTAAAAGTAACCCTGGCGTAGTTTGCGTACTCGCGCTACGCGAAGTGCACTTTGCACTACGCACGCTGCGAGTAGCTACACGAACTGCATAGTGCGGTAGGGAAATGCTGTTCACAATGATTGCACAGTGCCGGATGCTTGTCCGCACTGTGCAATCATTGCGAACAGCATCATGCACAGTGCAAGCGGTCGTTTTCTGCCACTCGAGTAGATTTGTACTCGGGCGACAGCTTTCTCGACGCGAACTGGAAGTCGCGAGCATACGTGACCACTCGTAATGAGAAACCTGACCTCCCTGCTTTGAGAATCTCGCCAGGAGGTTTATTTTCCACGCTCGCGATCGGCAACTTGATGTTGCTGATCGCGAACAAGGAAAAAGTCTCGCCGGGATGTTGATTTTCCTCGCTCGCGGTCGCCAACTTGACGTTGAGGACCACAAGCGAGCAAAAAATGCCCGCTACGCATTTTTGCACTGTGCTACATGCAATTCGTGTATCGCGTAGTTGCGCACACTATGCACACTCCGCGAGCGTAGCACAGTTTTCCACCCAGGCCTAATTAAGAGTACTTTACTCGCATCGATGAGAAAATCGACATTAACTAAACAAAATACCAGAATGCGTGTCAGTTTTCAAAGTGTTTTAGACAGTACTGGTTGCTTAAGTTCATTGCATTAATTTTTGTATTTACTCTTTTACACAGCATCCAAAGTAGGTTACCAAACCCCAAAGCCCCGAGTTATTAAATGATAAATAGAAGAGAGTGTTTTACAGTTGAGCAAATGTGTCCAAATGTAATTTTGGTAGTGCCATTGAATGATCAGCCAGTGAGGTACTTGATGAGTAGGTATTTAACTACACGTTCAAAACGTACGGTATTGTGGCTGTTGTTTGTTTGTACACAACCGCCTCTCTGAATATGTTTATTAACACAGAGCTTCATCTACCATACAGTGATCACAGAGGGGCGACTAAAGCACAGAACAAAATGTATTAATTTATCCTGAGTGTGAAGGCACCCGGACGGCTTAGGTGCCCGCCCGGAGAGGCTAGGGATCTGCCGTGCTCCTCTGCACCAGCAGGGCACAGCTCAGAATCTGTCGCTTATGCTAAAAGAATAGGTGAGAGGGGATGAGGTTGAGGCATGCAGGAGTTGCCGGCAGATTTCCAAGTTATTGAAAGTGATGATTCTGACGTGACGCAATGGAGACTGACTTTGTCTGTTTGTCTGCACCAGTCTATTTCTCTACCATCTACCGGGCTTACTGTCATGTATCCATTCATCTCTCTTTGTTAGAGGTGCATGAGCCAATATAGTAATTAACTGGTAGAGCCAGCCGGAGATGAGCCAAGCGTATACGAGTCAGTGGGCGAGCCGTGAAAGTGATCGGCATGATAATCATACAGTAAACATGATGTAAATGTGAGATAATGTCTCTTCAGAATTCAAAAAAGTGCATTTCTTTAGCGTGTCACCTCAGTACACAAGATTAAGGCACTGAATTTAAAGAAAGTTATTAAAAGTGCTCATTTTAAGCATGAGTTAAAACACTGCCGCTCTTCCCGCCCGACAAAAATGCCATTTGTGAACTAAGAGACGTCAGCTGCCATGCATACCCCGAATGTTGCCTAGAGTCTTATTATATTTAGAGTAACATTAAAATCTTGTTCATTAAAGACGAGAAGTTTTTGTACAGCACGCATCTAGAACTCGCATATTTCAAGGTGGCAATAACAAAGATGAAAACGGAAGTGCCAGCAGGGAACAAAACACGAACGGGAGTGAGGGGGCGGGGGAGGGGGAGAAATCACAGACTGAGGGGGGGGGGCAGTGGGGTGGGGAGACAGGGAAGAATATAGTGTTAGGAGTAAAGGGGCCAATAGCCGTGGAAGGATACAAATGATGAATGAGGAGGGACTAACAAGCCTCAAACTAATCGGAAGGCAGCATTTAAGACAAAAGCCAATGGGCAGAGAGTGGGCGGAGCTTCCACGAAGCTTCCACACTACAGTATTTACTGCATGCCTCGCAAAGCGATGGTAGTGCATTCGCGCTGCAACGCTAGGCAAGACCTAAACGGAAGCTGATGAATAAACTGCAAGAAAAAAGATATTATAACATATTTGGTTGGTAGGAGGCAAAGGGTGGCAATGGAACTATACATAGTTAAAGAAAGAGGAAAGATAAAAAGCACAAAGACAAAAAATAACCGAGAGCCAAATAGAATGAGAATGTGAGCGAAGGAGGGAAAGAAAAATGGAATGACCAAAAGAAAGGTAATAGGGAGAAATGAGAAGAAAGAAAGAATCGGGACAACCAATTTCTGTGAACCATCCTTAAAAGGATTGGGATTGTAGGTTTGACTCGCCTATGTAGTGCTATATGGTTCAAAGTATTTTATTGTACTGGCTATGCCTTTGCTTCAAGAAGATACTACTTTAAATGCATACTCCCACGTGCAGACTTGTCTTATGTGCCTCACATTGCTTCCACCTTTTATTGTTAAGTGCTCTGTTTCTTTATCGATAGATTTTTAATTTAAAAATAAATATGCATGCACGCATTATAGATTGTCATGAATAAGAGTGACTAGGCACGATTTAGGAGTACGAAAAGACTATCCTTGGCATAAGACTGTGGGGCAATATGTATCAATCTTTCATGCAGCAGAACGCAGAAGGCCACCTTGCTGCGCTGTATGAAAGCGAAAGAGCAGGAATGTGCCATATTTAACATTTGGCACACTTTTGGCTGCCTAGCTCAATGCAGGCATCTGTGCATCATGGTGCCTGTGTTTTAGTACACCTTCCTGCACAGAAACAATCCTGAGAGGCATTTTCCAGAATGCAGCACATGTAGAAAGAGGATCAAACAAGACAAAATAAAGATATTTATCCTTGTTATGCCTCACCTGGGGAGGCATAGTGTTTTGACGCATTCCCAGGACTACCACCATTGGTAAATCTGGGAATGCGCCACATTGTATGGCGCTCCACCCATGGAATGCCTCGCTGGAGCAGAGTAACGCAAGGCAGGGATTTGCACTGCCTTGCTTTACTCGAAATGTATCAGGCCACGCAGGGTAACACATGGTGGCCTTGCGTGGCTTTATAAATCTCACTTAGGTTATGCGTCGCCCTTGTGCCACCCTGTGTGCAGCACACATAGAAAGAGGAAAAAGCGGCAAGTAATAAAGTTATTTCTCCTTGTTGCGCCCTACACCTGCCCTAGTGAGGAGCAGACTTTTGCATTCCCAGGTTTGGAGAATGTTGTAAATCTGGGAATGTGTCAAATGCCATTGGTGTTATGTGGGAACACCCACCGTAACGCCCATGGCGCGTCTCCCCATCGCAGTGTGAGGCAACACAGCAATTTGCCTTGCACCATGGGAATATTTACAACAGGATAGCACCACCCGAACATCACTTTAGCGACATTCTGGTGGCGCTATGCCCTTGTTCATATTTACAAAGCGGCATTAAGCCACTTTCTGTGTCTTAATGCCGCCTTGTAAATAAGGCCCCTATACATGAATCACTTAGCTTGAAAGGGGCGTGCAATGGATGTTGCTGTAGGTGTTCCACCTTAACAACCATTGCTTTTTGATGCTGCCCTAGATTCACATGGATTTGTAAATCTGAGGCAGTGACAAAAACTCTATGCAAGAGCAGGCATTCTGCTGCACACATAGAAAGAGCAAAACGCCATTAATGATTATTTACGTGCAGGATGTTGTCCCTTGTTGCACATAAACGATCACTAAATAATGGTGATTTGCTACTACTATGTGTGCTGCAATCTGCAGCAAATCACCATTATGGATTGCTTTGCGCAGCAAGAGACACCATCCTGCACATAAACAATCATTCCCTGTAACATAGGCATCCTTGCACTATGGTGCAAGGGTACCTGAGTTGGCGCTAGGCAGCTAATTTTAGCGCCGCTCCGGGCTCCAACTTTTCATTGTAAATATGCTTCGATATTTACAAGGCCATGAAAAGCCACGCAGGGTGGCTTTACTTAGCCTTGTAGATATGGTGACGTACAGGCTGCGTAGGGGCCTTGTAAATAAAACCCTATCAAGGTTTGAAGATATTGAAAAGACAGCAGTACTACACTCTGCCCTAGCTTTACAGCATTTGACTATGTGAAGTAGGCAGTAAACAGTACAGCTTTCATTTTCTTCTTACCGTCATTGGATTAACTGATAAAAGGAAGGCAGATCTAAGCCTTTGCATATGTGAACGTTTTCTAATTTTAAATTCACATATGCAGCTTGCTAGTATACTAATGTGCCTGTTTGGGAAGTATTGGCAAAGGCAGTCGGTTGTTTTCCAGGTACTAAATATTTCATTTTACAAGACTATCAGAGCAAGTTTTTCAAGACTTGTAAAACATTGATTTGCATAAAACAGGATCAGTATTCCACGATACGAGCAAAATGCATGCACTGCGCCAGCGATGTTCTCCGTGTGGCTTGCAGAAAATGGAGGCACGGCAGTGACGAGGGAGGGGTAGCCAAGATCATTTATACTCACAGATGGGGAGAAGATGAATCTTGTGTTTTAAGGTATTGAGACAGCCCTGATTTCCAAGCAGATGAGCACCATTGAGTGGCCAGCCGCAGTCTGTGCAGGTAACAGCGGTGGGGCCACTTGGGGAGGGGGGTTGGGGGGGGAGGATTTCGAGGGATGATGCAGAGGGAAAATTAAATAATTAATATTCTCTCAACATCGTTCCTCGAAATCACCCCCTCCCCCCCCACAACGGCCCACCGCTGTTACCTGCACGAACCGCGGCTGTGTATTATATACTTACTTATAGGGTTGTACGGGCAGCCCTCTCCGTCCATTGACCTATTATTGTGTTTTTCAAATTTTTCCTTCGCCCACAGCATACAACATTTGGCAGGGTTCAGCCAACTTCTGTTGTTGCCTAATTTCACTGTGAGTGATGGCATTCTGCCCTTTTTAAAGGAGCAGATCCAAACACAGCATAGTTCCCTTAGATGCTAGGGATTATTATGCAGTGTGCTTTTTGAGAAAAAAAATATGTTTGCTTTTTGCCAAAGTTTACTTCTTTTTAGATTGATGAGGGCCTGACAGCTTTCTCATCAATAAGGTTTTGGAAAAACAATGACAAAGCAAAATAAGCATTGGCAAATCCAAAAGTGGCTGTATGATATTACAATGTCTTTACCATGCATGTCTTTACCACTCAAACTTTACAATTCAATGCATTTACCACGCAAGCCTGTGCTGCGCAAGCCTTTGCCACACATATGCTTTTACCAGGCATGCCTTTACAACAAAATGGTAAGTATATATCCGGTGAACCCCCTATTTTTTATATATATAAATATATTTTTCTGGGTGTGTGAATAGATCTTACAGTGGCTGTATGGGTCTTTGAGTGGTTATGTGACTGTGTGTGTCAGTGGGTGTGTGAGTGGCTGTATGGGTCTGTGAGTGGGTGTGTGAGTGGCTGTATGCGACGGTGAGTGGGTGTCTTGGTGGCTGTATGCATCGGTGAGTGGGGGTGTCACTATGTCAAGGCACGTAACACTTACTGTAAGGCACAAACAACAGACGTGCGAGCGGGTCCATTGGAACTATAATGCAGGACAATCAAGAGATGGAACCGTAGTATGGTCTGTGACTTAGGAGTACAGGAGATAAGCAGCACGAGTGCAGGGCAGCTCCTTCCTGCCCCCCAACACTGAGGTCCTCAGACATGGATATGTATCTTTCACATTAGATGCTTTTAGGGTTTTGACCATTAAAATAGCTGACATCACAGTATACACTGCATACAAAATAATATAAGTAAAACTGATATGTGTAATTATTCTTTCCCTGCTCTCACCATCCATTCTCGGACCCACGCTGAGCCTCTGGAGCCCTCTACACTCCCCTGGACGAGTAATGTTATCAGATTTGAAACACAGCACAAATTTGAACTCTCATTAAAGCGAGGCTTCTGTTCTTGTGCAGGCGGTATCGGCCTTAGGATAGGGCATAGTTGTCACTTTGTGAAACGTAGCTCCTTGCCAGCCCAAGGACAGGGCACAGACAGTGCTATGTGGAACACTGCTCCTAGCCTGTGCTAGGATAGGGCACAGAGAATGAACAGACAGTCCTATCTGGATTATAGTTCTACGCCGGCCCAGGATAGGACACTCACTGCGCTCTACAGAACATTGCTCCATGTTGGTCCAGTATACGGTGATATGTCGAACATAGCTCCTCACCAGGCCCGGATAGTGCACAGTCGGCATTGTTTAGAAGATTGCTCCTCATCAGCCTCAGATAGAGCACGAGCAGTGCTATGTTGATCATCACTCCTCACCTGCCTCCATATAGGGTACAACGAGTGCTATATGGAATATGGAGCCTTACCGCCCTCGCTGTCTCCGTTTAAGGCCATGGGCTGCTCCATGAAATGCTTCCCCACATCTGCAGTGCCAGAGGCTTGCTTCGTGAGGCCACGGCCGGGGCTCCACATTTGCTTCGGATTTGACATGTGATGGGCTCAGCTCAACACAACAGGGCTTGTGTCTGGAGCACAATGGCCACACTGAGGCAGATTCCGGTGGATTCCAATAAGGGCCAAGCCTGACATTAGCAGGCAGACACTGAACCATCTGCTGCATACTAAACAAATGTTTTTAAAAGTATGCTTTAAAGCTATTTGTATTGCATTGTTCATTTAGAAGCGCCTGCAGCTGCCCAGAAACAAAATCGGCCCCTCCGCAGTGATCCTGGACCCCACCCTGCCACCGCAGCAAAAAACACCCGGTAGCCAGTCCGGTCCTGGTCTTTCGTGCCAGGTGGGGCGCTTGAATCTCTCACTGCCTGCTTCACACAAAATAATGACCCACGAAGTAAAATGCCAACAAACGAGTCAATGAATAGATCACAACTCAAATAAACTCACAGAATAGGTGCAGGAGACCGCGCTTGTTTTTTTAAAAAGAAATTGCCACAGATTTGCGTCCTCTGCAAACACGTTTTTTGTGTGGGACCCCACCACCAGGCCTAGGGAGTCAGTGTATTCCGACCCTGCCCACCTCTGGTTTTTTTTGGGACTCTGTTGAAGTGTTGGCAGCAAATCAGATCTCACCATGAGATCTGTGCTTAGGCTCTGCCCAGATATCTATAGTTCTTTTTCTTTCATAACTCCAAAACTAATGAACAGATTTACACCAAATAACAAAAAAAGATCTTTTTGGCCCAGGATTTAGCTTTCTGCCAAATTTGGTGTAATTCCATTCAGTGATTCAGGGTGCAGTCATGTTCATAATCCCAATGGAACATTCTTGCCCCCCCCCTTTTTTTCTGCCCCCGCTTGATGAATCACCCTGAATCTTTCTAGACAGCAGCTGAAGTGACAAGTACACTACTTTTGAAAACTTTCATCAAGATTTGTCAAACGGTGCCAAAGTGATAAAAGAAAACTCTTTGTTTATGGAAACTAGGTCCTAACTATACCTACCTACTGGCACATATATAAATATATATTCTTTTATCAACCCCTAATCCGTAAATCCCCAACCCTAAAAACACCCTAACCACCCAATACCCTTGCCCACCCCTAAACACTTAAAACACTCTTACCATCCGATATCTTACCCACTCCTAAACCCTAAAAACACACTTACCACCCAATACCAGTACTTCCCTAAACCCTAAAAACACCCTTACTGTCCAATAACCTTACCCACCCCTAAACCCTGAAAACACCCGGGCCACCCAATACCCATACCTATACCTAAACCCAAAAAGCAGCCTTACCACCCGATAGCCTCACCCACCCATAAACCCTAAAAAAAACCTTAACACCCAATATCCTTACCATCCCTAAACCAATACCCTTACCTCCCAATTCCTTTACCGCTCCTAAACTCTAAAACCACCCTCACCACCCAATACCCTTACCCACCCTTAAACCCTAAAAATTCCATTACCACCCTATACCCATATACGCCTTAAACCCTAAAATTGCCCTTACCATCATATACCCTTGCTCACCCTGAAACCCTAAAAACACCCGTACCACCAAATACCCTAACCCAATAAACCCTAAAAACACTTACCACCAAAAATCCATCCCCACTCCGAAACCCTAAAAGTGCTCTTACAATCCTATATCCATAAACCCTAAGTTTGCCTTTACCACCTTATACCCTTGCCAGCCCCTAACCCCTAAAAATGCCCTTACCCTATACTCTTACCCATCCCTAAACTCTAAAATTGCCTTGACCACCATATACGCTTACCCAGCCCGAAACCCTTAAAACACCCTTCCACCAAATACCCTTACTCACCTCAAAACCTTAAAAAGATCCTTACCAGCTAAGACCTAAACCCGCTCCTAAACCCTTAAAACACCCTTACTCTAATCCCCAAGATATACATCCCCTGATATATTCCTACCATTTCATTCTAAAGACATGAGTGGTAAAGTCATATGGCATGGTAAAAACCTGTGTGGTATTGGCAATGCGTGTTAAAGGCATTTCATGCTAAAGGATGTGTGTGTGGTAAAGGCACTGTGTGGTAAATGCTGCAATGAAAAGGCTGTTTCCCCAACAGGCTGGCAGCCCATGCAGGACCAATTGGCTCTGCCAATGCTTCTTGAGAAAATAAGTTTGATCTCCTTTTGTATGATCCATGTTCTCTTAGCCTTCATCTCTACTTCTACATTATGAAGCCTGTGTTCATATGTAGAAAAATCACAATACTGTTGTAAGATAATTTGGGGCAGATTTATAAGCCCTGTGCGTCACTTTTGCGCCGCCGTTGCGTCACTTTTGTGACGCAGCGGCGGCGCAAAGCGAGTGCCATGCTGCGGCAGATTTACAATGTGAAGCATCTGGGGAGATGCGTCACGTTGGAAAGCTTGCGCCACATGTGGGCGTACCTTCACAGGGGGGGGGGGCGTTCCGGCGCAGGAACGCCTACGAAAATCTACAAGATTTCACTCAGTCACTTTTCCGGCCATGCTGCGTCAAATCCCTGCGCCTGCTTGAAGCAGGCGTAAGGATTGACGCAGCATTGTACCGAAAGGGCACCCTCGAGCCTTGCTGGAGCTGCGTCGCGCTTGCGACGCAACTCCAGCAATGCGCCGCCCCTCCGCTATCAGATGCGTCACGCATCTGTTTATCCTTGCGCCACGATGTGCTGCGTTGTAAATGCGGCGCATCTATTGTGGCGCAAGGGTAAACTTTCGTGACGCATCTTTCCTGGTGCATCCCTGCTGATTTGCAGGGATGCGCCAGGGAACATAAATCTGCCCATTGGTACTTAATTTTTATTACAAAAGCAATTTTACTATCAATGATTCTGTTAAGTTTTTGTTATTACACTAGAAGTTATGGGTTCCAAAAAATCGAGCAGGGGCTCACAGACATTTTACCCTGCAAAGTTGATAAAATGAAATAAGTAGCGTTCAATGATAATATCTCGTACTGTCACTGGCAAGAAAAGGATTCACTCTATGCGGTGCTATCCTCACGAAGATTAATGCTGTTAATATTATCTGAAGGTGTCGTTTCATTTGTATTCCTGGAGGTGTGGATGTGGGCTGTTAAGTTACATTGGCATGTTTAAGAGCTCTGCGTGGCCTTCAGACTGTAAGTCCTGTCCATCGGATGCATCTGTGGGGACCTTCTGCTTTTCACCATTAAATCATCACTTTATCTTACATTTTTACAACAGGATTTTCAGCTCAGAATTAATTTAACAGATACATGATTTATGTCTCTAATATGATGAACTAAATTCGGCCTCCAGACCAACTTTGACCTCAAACCCTTATTCCTGAGGCCTCGTTTAATTATATCCCCTCGTTTATATAAATGCATTAGGGCTTCGGGCTAAGTATGAAAAGCCATGTGTCATATAAGAGGAGTTTAACCAATTCTTTTATTATAGAACATCAAAACGCTTGCCCATCGCCTCGGATAAATTACTTTTTATCTCCCTCGCCTCCGTTAAATTAGCTGCGGAAGCAGTCACTGGCTCTCGGAAGGATTGCCCAGTGTCTAATTTAATCACGCGCTGCTGCGGGGCGCGCTCACGCGGAACCACATGTGGCCGCCTTCCATGTTTCAACCAGCCAGCCTGAATTTGGGGGTCGAGTCCCACACCGGATGTTTATCTGCTCGGAGAGAGAGAGAATGTTAAATATATGAGGTAACTTAAGAACGGAAGTCGTGAAAAGAATGGGTAAGGCATTCTATTCAATCGCCTTTCAATAGCTTGAGTACAACTGATGGGCCACACTCATGAATTATCTGTAATTTTGGGCGTGTACCAGTCCAGGTATTCCAGTGGATGGTATCTTACTCAAGGCTGGGGGTGTCCAAGATCGGTTCTGGAGATAAAAGGCCTGATACACAAAAATGTTAGGGGCATATTATCAAGGACGGCGTTAAAAAATATCGCAGGTTTAGTGGCAGAAAATTGCTGCTAAAGCGGCGATAATGGGCTTGATAATATGCCGCAGAGAATTCCCATAGAAGCCCATGTTCTGGTGTCAACATGGGCTTCTATTGGAATTCTCAAGGGCATTTTATCAAGCCCATTATAGCCGCTTTAGCAACAGTTTTCTGCCGCTAAGCCGGCGATAATTTTAACGCCGTCCTTGATAATATGCCCCCAAGTTTGATTAAGTACACCTGGCTCCTTGGAATTCAGAAGTAAGCGTGGGACACAGCTACCCACAGTCAAGGCTTTGACATTCAGACCCAAATGTTATCTTCTGTCACAGCAGCCCTCGGCTGAGCTGATACTGAGGGGGGCTGCTGCTGCAACAGGAGCACAGAGTCTACTATCTTCTTTGTTCAGCACAAGGTGATGTTCAAAGAGGGGCTGGCAAAGCCTTTCATTCTACCGGACAATTGTCTGATGGAGAAAGCCATTGACCGGCTGCTGGGGCCTCGTATCACTGTCCCCAGTCCCAGAGGTTCATTAGAACAGGTGCAGGAGAGAAGGAGGAGCGAGGAGAGAGAGAATGGATAGATGAGAAGAGAGATAGGGAGGCAGAGAGGGAGAAGAGAGGAGAGAGAGAAAATGGATAGATGAGAAGAGAGATAGGGAGGTAGAGAGGCAAAAGAGAGGAGAGAGAGAGAATGGATAGATAAGAAGAGAGATAGGGAGGTAGGGAGGGAGAAGAGAGGAGAGAGAGAGAATGGATAGATGAGAAGAGAGATAGGGAGGTAGAGAGGGAGAAGAGAGGAGAGAGAGAGAGAATGGATAGATGAAATGAGCTAATGATATATGGCACCATCTCCGGCCCCGCCCATCCGCAGCTGATCAGCCGTGCTCTCCATAGCGCACATTTGGATATACGCTGTGCAGGGTACAGCTTCATTTTGAACCTCGTACCGATACAACCCTGCCTGAATGTTTTGGCAAAACAAACACGCAACTTGTTATAAGACTGTGTCATTTTTGTTTATTTATTCTCTTTGAATACATAACTTTATTGAGGCGCACCTGGACGCTCCTGTAGGAGTCAGCGCTAACTGTTTCATCAACAGCATTTGTTTAATCACCCCATAGGCAGACGAATGCCTCTGAATTGTTGCTTTTGCTGCTTTATAAGCTCTGCAGAGTGATAGAGCATTTCTTTATTCCTTCATCCCTGAAGAGACTTATTATTGAGCCGAAACTACCTGGTGCCCTGTTGTTGGTAATGCAGTCACCGCCAAGAGTCAATCGGGCATTAGGAGGTCCCGGCCGTGAGAGAGGACACCGGCCGGGAACCACAAGCCCCAGTAGCGCTAGCGGCGCACACGCCGAATCGGAGTGCCAGGAGGCGCATAAGTAGACCACAGAGCTCCCGCAGCACGGGACGCGCTCAGGCGTTGCCCGTGCTGTGCCCAGGCGAAGCCCGGGCCAAGGGCAGGCCCGTCCGTGCCCTTCCGTGCCCGTCAGGGGCCGGAAGAGGCTGGGCTGGACTTACCCTCTTGGCTCGCTGCTGGAAATCATCCCCGCTGCAGGGGGATCAGAGCACTACAACCCGAACGATAAGGTAGGGCGGCATTGGACCTGGTCAGATTAAATAAACATTGGCCCTAAATACTACCCATTGTGCTGTTGAGGAAGTTGCTGATTGAGTGGGGGTGATTTGTATAACTTAGGGTAATAATGAATAAAAGAAAGAATCCCAAGGGAAAACAAGGACCTGATCATGTTGGGACCTTGGATGCCTTTTTAACCAGAGCAGAAACGGTCTTGGCTCATGAAATTGAACTTACTGAGAGAAGGCTCTCCTTGGAAGCTCTGATCATGCAAAAACGCTCCTCTTTGGGAGAAGGGTCTTTAGCCACCAACCGATCGAACTTGGGCCAATTAGTAGATGAACCTGGCTCTGTTGGAGCTCCAACAGTGGATCCAACTTTACCTTCACCCTTTACCAACACCACAGATGGAGACTCCAATATTAACCAGGAGCAAGTAATGACTAACCAAGTGGGAAAAAAACAGCCAGATATGAACGCAAAAAAAAAGAAAAGGAGCTGGTTCATTAAAACAAAGAACTACAAAATGGATCTGCAAGGAGAAAGATACTGGGTGTAAGAACTTGGACACAGGACTCTCCTTACAACTAAGATCTACTCGATCCACTAGACAAAATGAAATTGTTAATTATACGCTTTGGGGACTGATGGACCTTGTGACTCTGACTTAATGAAAAGATTAGAAACTGTGATGACTGTTTTATTGAATCCTATATTCCCTTTTTATTTATTTATTTATTTATTTATTTATTTATTTTTTATTTTTTTTTATCGTCCTCATCTGCCAAACAAGTTTCAATATGCAATCTTGTAGGTTTACACACATTGTGCTGCCTCAGTTGCCAAGACTGGTTGGGGCAGTAATAGAACGGAAAGCTCACCCCTCAGCAACATGTTTCAACCAACAATGATCACTAATTTGCTACCAGACAGGCAATTGCTAAAATCCAGCCAAGGTACTAAACTTAGCACCATGAAACAAGTAACCCCCAGAATGAGGTTGATGGCATAATCATTGGACCTGGGGAAAAAAAAGAAAAAAAAACCCAGATATTCAATGAACCCAATTCAGGAGATGCCAGAAAGATCTTGTATCTGGATTACCAGTTCTAGCCAGGTCTAGCTTAGAGACCAGCAGAGTAGAAGCATACCAGTCATTAATAGAAGGAGATGAAGAATCCTTCCATTTCCTGCATATCTCCCTCCTGGCTAGCAGAATGGCATAACAAATAAGCTTTTTTGCCAAGGAGGGGACCCCTTGGTAGCAACCAAAAATTACTGATGTTAAATCTAGGGTAATGTTAACTCCAACAGGAAGTGAAAGAGTCTTACTAATGGCATCCCAAAATGGGGACAAATGTGGGCAGTCAAAGAACATGTGAATGTCAGAAGCAGCCACCAAACTACACTTCGCACAGGCCACACTACTCCCCTCAGTAAATTTAGAAAGACGAAGGGGTGAGTAGTATGCTCGATGAATGGTGAAAAGATGGTTCCTGCGTAACCATGCAGGCTTGACAATATCCCACATCATCTTACAAGACGAATTCCAAAGATGTTGTAAATCGGAATTGATGACGTGTAGAGACCAAAGATCCTCTGGAAGTGAAAAAGTTCCGTCCATTTCCTCCAAGATTAAATTGTACCACAGTGAAATTTCCTTCTTGGCAGACGGCTTATCTGCCAAAAGCGTTATAAGATGACTCTATGCGCCCAAGGGATATTTAACACCATGTGGAGGTTGAACAGAGTATGCACGAGACCAGCTCAACATCTGAAGATACTTAAGCCTGGAGAAGTGTGGACCAATTTTTGTGCAAAGATAGTCCCAGGGTAACAAGTCCCCGTCAACAAATAGGTTACCCCACTCCTCCAGACCAGCCTCTCTCATAGGTGCAGCTAGTGCATCCCCTAACCATGTTGGACCATCAGGAAGGTTCCACAATGGTGTCTCACTTCAATAGTAACCAACTTTAATTGCTTTAGACATCTGAGCCCATATTCTTGCCATACCCCTTAAAATTTTCAATTTAATTTTTTTGAAAAACTTGGGGTTTCCAAATTTAAAAAGAAACCCTGACTGACTTACACCTTCTACATCCAATAACATTGAATAGAGGGAACACACTCCATCCCCTACTGGTCTCTTTAATAGAATCCTGGCATGTGAAAGCTGGAAAGCCCAGGCATAAGCCTGGAGATCAGGAGCAGCAAGCCCTCCTTTTTCCCTACGCCTCCTGATTTTTTTCCAGGAGATTCTTGGCAGATGTTTATTCCAAATAAAGGTACTAATATCCGATTGTAATTTTCTGATAGAGGCGGGATCAAAACATAAGGGTATCGCATTAAACAAAAAAGAAACCTTAGGCAAGATGGACATTTTGACAAGGCTGACCCTACCCAGTAGGGAGAGTGGAAGATGGGCCCAGGTCTGGAGCAACCTACGACAATCCTTTGCAATTTGTGAAAAATTAGTGGTAGTAATCTGATCGAGGTCAGCTACAATATCCAAACCTAAATATCTCATCCGACTCGCCTGCCGGATTTCCGAATCGAAGGTACTTTGATCAATATTCCAAATCATCATCTCAGTCTTTAGAGCATTAATCTCATATCCAGAGACCATCCCAAACTCCGAAGCTAGCCTGAATATTGCTGGGAGGGCCTCATGCGGATCAGAGGTGAATATGAGAATATCGTCGGCGTAAAGGGCCACCTTTCTCTCCCAGCCCCTGTACGCAAATGCCTTGATGTTAACACTATCCCTCAAAATCTGGGCAAAGGGTTCAGCATATAAATCGAACAGGAGGGGGGAGAGAGGGCATCCCTGTCTGGTACCCCTCGAGATGTCAAATGAGTCGGAGAGTATACCATTAACCAAGACACGGGCACTAGGGTTACTATAGAGAAGATTAATCGCCTGACGAAATCTACCCCCCACGCCAAACTTTGCCAAGGCCTCCGACAGATACAACCAATTAACTCTGTCGAAGGCCTTGGTGGCGTCCAGCGTGAGAACCGCCAAGGGCAAAGACTTCAAACATGCCATATCTATTGATCCAATCAAATCAAAAGTCAGTTCAAAAAGCTGTCGCCCCTTAATAAATCCCTTCTGATCGATATGTAAAATGGAAGGAGCGACCAAGGCCAATCTATTTGCAAGAATGGAGGCAAAGATCTTATAGTCTCCATTCAGAACAGAGATTGGCCTATAGGATCCACAGGCGGTTGGAGACTTCCCTGGTTTCAAAATAACAGTTATGGATGCGTTATCCCATGACACAGGTGGTCGTACTCCATCTAGCAGTATCTGATTGAACAATGTAACCAGGAAAGGAACTAGTTCCTGCTCCAAAGATTTATATATTTCAGCAGGCAGCCCATCAGGCCCAGAGGCCTTGCCTTTCCTGGCATCCCGAATGACTTTTCTTACCTCCTCTTCCGAGATTTTACTATCTAGCATTGCTGACTGATCAACAGAGAGTTTTGGTAGATCTATTTTCCCAAGCCATTCATTGATCATATCAGTATCCAATTTCTTATCTTCATGATAAATATCTTGATAGTAATCTTTAAATGCTGCTCTAATATCTGCATCAGAAGAAAGAGGGACATTATTGACATAGATCTGGTTGATGTTGTTACGAACCTGATCAGTTTTTACTTTCCATGCCAATAATTTACCAGCACATTCTCCATACTGAAAATGTGCGATTTTACTGGCCTCCCATCTTTCCTGAAGCCGCCGGTTAAGGATCGAGGCCAGTTGGCCTCTTAGGATCAGTAGTTTAACCCGCAAAGGTGTTAAGACAGCATCTGTGGAAGCCAAGTTGGCATCAATGTCAATCTGTGCACTAGTCAGGTTCGCCTCAACTAAGGCAATAGCCTCTCTATATTCCCTCCTTCTATATGACATCTTACTTGTAATAAGACCCCTCAAAGGGGCTTTAAGTGAGTCCCAGACCACACCAGGTCCAGCAGAACCCACATTCACCTCTAAGAAAGACCTCACTTCAGTTTTTAAAGAAGTGACATCTTCAGGGTGAGAAAGTAGAGTACGGTCAAAAGACCAAGTCCTTACTACATCAGAGGTAGATACCATAAGTTCCTGGAAAACTGCACAATGGTCAGATAAATGTAACGGGAGATAACAAATGTCCCTAACTGCGTCGGATAAACTATGGTTAATTAATATAAAATCTATCCTGGACTGGTGATTATATTTATAATTTCTAAAAGACACCCCCTGCTGCTGCCCGGCCCTTAATCTCCAAATATCAACATATCCGTATTGTTTCATCTCATTCAACAAGAAAGATCTTGATTTTGAAGGGACACGGGATCTGCTGTTATGAGATTTATCCAGGACTGGATCTAAAACAATGTTGAAGTCGCCAGCTAATATAACTGGTTCCGGGAAGGACAAAAGGTGAGAAAAAATCACTTCCAAAGATGTAGGGTCATCAAGATTGGGACCATAGTATCCAACAATAGTAAAACAGGCACCCATAATTACCACAGAAGCAATAACCCATCTTCCCGCAGGATCAACTTTAAACTCTAATACCCTGGCCCTAAGCTGCTTTCTGAAAATCAGTGACACGCCTCGGGAAGTCATAGATTGTGAGGTCGATATCATAAAACAATCCATTTATTCTTTTTAACCAAGGTATCGATTTCAGACTGGATCAAATGTGTCTCTTGAAGGATGATGACCTGGGCATCAGAGTCCCGGAGATACTGCATCAATATTCTAGCCCTAGGTTTAGTACGGAGCCCATTGACATTCCAAGACATGATCTTTAAACTAGCCATCTCCACTGAACCAGAGCACAACCAGTCTTGCCTTTATAATGCGACCAGATATAAACTGACCCACCTCCATGAGAAAACTCGCAGTACAACATGAAAAACTTTAAAAAACCTACAAAAAATAAAAAAGATGGCTGATGAGGAATTTTTAAATTTTGCCCGTGAACACCCCCCACCCACCCTTCACCCTCCCCATGGAGAACCCGTGGTGTATCTAACCGGATCAGGTCCAGTAGATGGCACCCCTACCTCAGGCTCCCGTTACACCCCCCCCGAAACTCACAGCTAAAAGGTAAAGTGAGAAAAAAAAAAAAGGGAAGTGATCGCACTTATGATAGTGTAAAAAAATAAAAAAAAATAAAAAAAATGAAAGCAGGAGAAAGCAAGAGAAAAACATCTTTTTTTTCTCCTTTTTTTCCTTTTTTCCTTTCCTCCCCTTTCTCCTACTCCTTTCCTTCCTTTTCCTCCTTCTCCCCTTCGCTTTCCTGTTTACCATTTGGAATAATAAAAGAAAAGTAATAGATTTTTTTTCCTTTTTTCTTTCCTTCTTCCTTTTCCCACTTCTCTCTCTTCCTCCCTCTTTCTCCTTTTTTAATATGCTTCCATCCCTGTGAGCGACCATAAGGCTGTAAAAGGACCTAAACTCCAAGAGATCAAAAGAGAGTTAAGTGCTATTACCAGATGACTTATTGCCTATATCCAAAAGAAATTCATCGGCAGCTTCGATTGACCTAATGTTTATCATTTTATTATTATACATGACCTTCAGAGAGGCCGGGAACACCAATTGAGCAGAAGCGCCCAACTTCCTAAAGGCCTCCAGCCGCCTTCCAAACTCCCATTGCTTCTCAAGTGTGACCCTAGATAGATCAGACCTGATGAGGAAAGTAAACCCCTTACCAGGTAAGGACTTCTGTTTAAGAGCTGCATTCAGGATCTGCTCTTTGAGAGTGTATGTAAGGAAATTAACAAGGATTTTACGAGGCTTTTGCCTTTGCGGGTTCTGTTTAAAGGGTTCCCTGTGGACCCTCTGAATGTCGGTTGCTAGCTGCTCCAGGGATTGACCCAAACATAAACCTTCCTTCAAAAGGCAAACAATAAACTGCTTAGCATCCGCCCCCTCAGATCCCTCCGGAACATTAAGAATACGAATGTTACATATTCTTGCATTATTTTCTAAAACCTCCATCCTGTCCAACAAGGCCTGATCATCTCTTTTAAGTTTAGTAATGTCCTCTTCTGTCTTATCTAGATGTACCGACATTATAGCTAATTTTTCCTCCAAGACTTCTGTCCTTGTTGACAGCCCATCGATCTTATTATCCAATGACTGGCAATAATCGCGAATCTCCTTCTGCATAACTGAGGATTGCTAGAACCCTCTTTTTATGTCCTGAGACAAGGCAGTAAGCATCGCAAATAAGGTGGCTGCCGAGATGTTTTCTGATGTTGCTTCTTCACAAGATGGAGTGGAAGGTACAAGAACAGGGACAGATGTTGCCAAGGATAGCTCGACAGACGGCTCCAATACAGTAACCCCCCCAGAGTCCTGCGTGATGAATTCAAGAGCACAGGAATCGGAGTGGGTAAGACCACCCTCACTAGCTGCTGCTAAGTCGCCCCTCACGTTAGAACTAATATGTGTTGCCCAGCCTCCCGTCGTTTCACAAGACAAAACTCCACTCTTGGGTATAATTGTAAGTGGGGAAGGTACCGAGATTCCAGGAGCAACTGAGACAGCTGGCGCTACCTCCCTTACAGTCATCACGGAGTCACCAAGAGCCGAAAGGGTTGGCACAACAACTAAAGGGGGGGGTTGAGAGAGATGGTGGAGTTAAAGTAGGGGGAATCAGTTGAGCAGAATCCTTTGGTGTGGTCATTGCCTTAGATTCCACAAGGCGCAAGACCTGTGGAACAACTTTGAAGTATGACCGAAGAGATGGTGTTATTTTAGATGTAGCGTCGGCTCCAGCAACGGGATTACGTGTTGCTTTCCCTCTGGCGCCCTTAGATTTCACTTCCTTGGATAAATAGGAAGAGGTTCTCTTACCAATTTGGGGTGGAATAACGGCACCGGATGAATTAGGACCGATAACAACCGCCCTCGTAGGCACTCTAGCCTGCTCCTTACCTCGTCCTCGACCAGATTTCCCACCTCTCCCCTTTCCTCTGGACGTTTGATAGTGTTGGTGCAAACCTTCTGAATCTTTTAATACCCCACACTGAGGTAAAACTGAGGCTGACTCCTGTGTGCTTGTGTCGCTGTAACCATCCGCTTCCGTCGCAACCGCTTCTGTATTCTCAGCTGTAGCCTGAGAAAAGTCTTCCAAATGGTGAACAAGGCTGTCTCCAACACACACAGCACGCACCAAACTGCGCGCTCTCCTGCCGCGCCGCAGCTCCAGGGTGGCTGAGGACCACGACCACCGAACCAGTGAACAGCCGATGGGAATGGAAGAACCGCGGCAACCAGGAGTATCAGCCGCACCTCCAAGAGCACGAAGGGCGTCACCAGCAAGGACTTTGCTACCGGAGCAGCAAGGCATAGAGAGAGAAGACAGATCCGCACCAAAGGGAGGAATTAGGACCCAGCAGCACTCGGACGACAGGCAGTCAGCAGACCACAGTCCACCGCACGCGGTACGCCGAGGTAAACCAGCGAGACCCCGAGGAAACTGCCAAAACCGAAGGCACAGGCACAAAACACAGGTAACAAATTCAGGAAACTGAATTAGTGTCCGCCATCAGTAGCCATCGGTAGCTCAGACGGGGAACCGGGGGACCCGGGAAGCGGGGAAACGGGAGCCCAAACTCACGGAGCACCACGGCAGATCAGCCATCTGCCGCCATGTTCTCCCCCTCTACTACTCCCTCCATTGAATCCTATATTGTATAAATTGTCTCAAATAGAGGAAAAACTGATTTCTTTGAAGACTTCTTATCTAACACAGCCCCTCCCTAGTATCACTGTACTAACTGACACAGTTAGTTCTAACTCCCAGCAAGTTAAAGACCCCTCTGTGAGGTCTGATAGGCCTAATGCTGACATTAGCGGGATGGAAAACAACACCCAACAACAAACTGCGGGGCTTTCTATGGTCCCTCCTGTTTTTGACCGTGATTCTGCTAATAAGCTGAGAGCTAATGTATATAAAACCCATGATAGGACTCAAACGCAGATACAGGCACAAGGTAATCCTAAGAATAAGGGTCGCTCAAGGTTATATGGTGAACTGCAAATACCCGCTAGTGCCACTGCTACTCATTTATGTCCCATTACACCTACATCTGCGACTTGTCTGGAGGGAGGGCTACAGGGAGAGCTACAGCCATCAAGCGAGCGTAGGGGAGCTTTTCAACATCAAGATGAACTTGGGAAGCCTAAGTCAACATTAGATCTCCCCCCAGCTGCTTGTCCGTATGTTATGGTTCTAGTTAACATTCCCAATCTTAATTTTAATACTTTAGAAAATACGGAGCAGGTAATAAATAAATCCCAGCATTGGTTATCTAATTGATTAGGTGAAAGTTCCAATGTATATCGTAATATCATTATGGCAAGGAGGGTATCTTGGGTAGGAAGAGCCCCTAAAACTATCAAAGGCGATTGTATCGTAGTGAACTTTGATAGCCGTAATGTAGTGGGCGAACTATTATCGATCCTACCAAATACGCCTTCATTTAATTGTGAAATATTTGTCCTACCTTTGGGTTTCTTTTATAGACCTTATACTATTCCACAGATACCAAATTAGAGATGATAAACTATCTGGAGGCCTCCCCGCCACCCGTTCAATCAACCTCCCCTTACTTTAATTCCCCCGCTTTCACTAAGAAATAGATTTGCTGCATTAGAAGGCTTGTTTGTCTGTGACTGACTGGATTTTCAGACTATGTCAACTAGTGGGGATGCTGCTCTAGATGTGCAGAAAAGGTATCCCTTGCACACCGTCTCCCTCATTATTCCTGCAGTGACGTCAGCCTGACTTAAAAGTAGTCCAAACTTGCCCCAGTGTCTGTTATCTCAAGGGAATTCTTCTGGTTTCATTTCGGCTATGTCTTGGAACATTGCTGGTTATAACCAAAAAAGGTCTAATAACGAATGGCTTTCTTTGCTGACATCTAGTGATATAGTCTGCCTTCAAGAGACCTGGGAAAGTGATCCAATATATTTGAATGGCTACCGTTCCTTTCATACTCCAGCCGGTCCGTCATCTGCTGGTCGGGCTAAGGGCGGTCTGCTGACATTATTCTCTAATGCTCTCCCATTTAAAGTAAAGGTATTTCTGAATAGGTCCTCTTATTATCACATCATTTTAATTGAATACTGTTTGGATTACTGTTGGCTTCTTATTAATTTTTATAATAATAATTTTGGAAGTAACCAAGCAGTGGTGTTGGCATCACTGGAAAGAGATGTCACTGAGTTACAGGATAAATCCAGTAAACCCTGTAATATAATTTGGCTTGGGGACTTTAATGTCCACCCTTGTGCTAAGCTCAATGTGCTACCTTGTGGAATACAGGATGAAGAGGACTGTGTCCCCCATTTTTGTCACACGGAGTATGGTAACACCCTAAACAGATTAGTAACGATAAATAACCTTGTTTTTTAAAAAATGTCTTTGATGACTTAACCGGTCAGTTAGAATGTACTTTTTTAAACCATTTTTTTTCTTCTACCCTTGATTATGTCTTGGTTTCCGATGTAATCATAGGCCTTTTCTCTTACTTTAAGACTGTGTTTTATTCATCTAGTGCTCATGCTGCAGTAACCTTTCATATGCAAACCACAAAGGAAATTGAGTGTCCCTATAAACTCCCCATAAACCCTGTGATTGCAAGAGAGAACGGTATTGTTTTAAAGTGGGAAAAAGTGGACACTGGGAGATTTTTGGCAAATTTAGTGTCAAACGATATGGGGAAATAATCCGTTGTCTAGAATTGGATTTACACGATGGCATGCTTTTGGATTTTGAATCAATTTTAATTGATGTTAAAAATATTTTAACCTGTGTCATCCAGAATGGCCACCTAAACAACTATAGCTGGTTTGATAACAATTGTGACGAAACACTAAAGAGCCTGCATGTTGCTTTGAAGGCCAAACCGCGAGACATATCATTGGTAAAAGGCTTGCGTCAAGCCTAAAAAAATGCAAGGACCACTAGGTTGAAGTTTTTAAAAGAAGAATGGTGGGAAAAGTTGCAGAAGGCTGCTATACTAAAAAGCTCACAAGCCTTCTGGTCCTTGATTAATGCCCCGTTCTTAAAGGATGAGCAGGCTATGACTATAGATACCAATGTCGACGAGGAGACATGGGTGATTCACTTTGAAGCTCTTTTCGGAGTGGACGATATCACGATTCTCAATCCTTTCCCCATGCTTTGGAGATTGATGAGCTTCCTGTTAGCTTTACACTTGCTGAAATAAAATATGCTTTAAATCAATGCAAGCGAGCAAAGGCTCCAGGTCCAGACGGAGTCCCTATAGATTTATTCCTAGATAACCAAGATCTAAGGCTCCACTTTTAGCAAATGTTTTTAATAAAGTTGCTCAAACAAATGCACCACCATCGTAGAAAACAACTGTAGTCATTCCCATATATAACAAGCATTGGCATAGTCAATAGGTCTCGCTTTTGGGACCGTATAAGTATTTAGTTATGCAACTGTTGCATGGCTAAACACTTATAAGGTCCCTAAGGTGAGACCTATTAACTATGCCAATGCTTGTTTCACTTGGCACTTCGCTAAAGTGTAAAGCAGATTAATTAAATAAAAAATGGTGTTAAAATAGAGCCCTGTGTGATCGCAGGGAGACGTTTCAGTTGATGCTCAGGACACCCAGCCGGCCTACCTCAGGGTTGCACCAATGCACGTTTTAAATCCCTGTTTGTCAGTTCCAATGCCCACCTGCAGGAAGTCCCGCCCCCTAGAGTGGGATATACAGCGAATGAAATAAAGGCTTGGGCAACAGAGGCAAAATGCTTCTTTGGCCGGTAAGGGCTGCCAACCACCCTACTGCAGCCCCGTTGCAGCTTTCCTTTCTCTGGCCTTGCTCCATGGCTGCATTCCCCACACACCGGAAGCCTCATGACATAAAACGGGATTTCCAGTGGGTGGGGAGTGCCCAAAAAGTTGGAAAATAACTTTGCCTCATGGAAGTCAGGAGACCTAAGCCTGCCATCACAAATGGCGGTGGTCCCAGGCTTTGTCAGACTTTGTACACAAAGGCTTCCGGGTGTCACGTGCGTCTGGTAGCAAGAGGCCTGAGGAGAGAAGCAGTCAACAGGATAGATTAAAATGGACCAAAAAGAATTGAGGATTCCCCTATAATGTAGGGGGATGAAATGAATATATGCTATGTCTCCTAAATAGACTGGGGTGTGTGTGTAAAGTTAGTACAGCTCATAAAAACCTGCAGCATTCAAAGGAATAAAAATGTCCGCTTCGTGACATCATGCTTACGTTTCAGTAGATAACATTTCGCCCATTTGTCAAAGATCTACACTCGGCGTTGGAAGGCTGTAAAGTGCCCGGAAGAGAACGTGTTGGCACTTTACCAAACACGTAAAGGAACACTGGCCGCGGGGTAGACGCCCACTCACTGGGGTTGGCACCCAAATGCCTTGCGTTTGTCGTACTTTGCAATTTGGGACCGCGTAGGAGGCAGGGCCCTACCCCTGTCTATCCCGGTATTAGTGAACCGCGAATGGTTAAAGCGGTATGTACAAGTGCTTTGTATAACGTTTTAGCTAGGAATGCACTGTGTATACGTTATTATACATCACTACGTGGGTTCCATCTTAGAGCAGTGGCCATCTTATGGTTGCCCTCACATAGGCTACATATCATGAAGCAAATACGGGCCTTTCAGAGCACATGTGCTTTCCTCTGACTTCTCTGTGACCTGGGCAGCTTGGCTCCGCTGTCCCAGGTCAGTCTGGTCTCACGAGCTCCCCGTCCTCCGGCCACCTGTGATTAGCATCAGGGCTTGACACACCATAAAGTCTTTTCATCCTACACGAGCCTCCAGCTAATCTCTTTCGCACCTGACTGTTTCTGCTTTATGGCTTGTTTTCCAAACAGGAGATGCTCATGTTTATTGGGGCCTATCGATATCTGATGTAGGATCTGAGCCTTGCTGGGTAAATAATTGCGGGCTGGCTTAACTGGAATGTGGGATGGTCATCATGACTCTGCCTTTTCGTTTGAAATGTATACATGTATATGGCCATATCGTAAACCAAGGAATGTGTGCCTGAAGCATGATATTTTGTATTTAAGGAGAAGCCCGTTTCTGTAATTTTCAGCAGTCTCCTAAGAACATACACGCTGTTGTACTTCTTGGATACCTGTAATTGGTCTGCAGCCAATAAACTGATCTCTGACTTCACCCAGAAGACTCTGTGTTTCTGTAGGTCTGAAACAGGAAGAACCCGAAGTCATAGGGTGTGTTCCCCTGCACCGCTGGGCTTAAAATTCCCAGTACTTCAGTTGGCGCCCAACTCGGCGCGATTTCAGCGGTACCGGTCCAAGCCAGAGGTTCGTGAGGAGCTTCGTGTGGAAATTCTGGAGGAAGGCCGCCACTTCATCGACCCCTACATGTCGACGTGGTCCGAAAGTCTTTTCTGCGAGGTTCTCCGCGTTCCGACGGCTACGAAGGACTGCTGCCCTGATTAATCGCCCTGTTTTGGACCCTTGACGATTTTGGTAGAGCGAAACAATCGAGAGAGTCTTCTGGTGACGCCATTGATCATCGATATTCAGTTAAGTATAAGTGGAGCGTCTCCCAGTTTGAATTTGGTATCCTTCGGGATAATTTTGATTTGGAGTTTGCAAACCCCAAAGCCAGAGGACTCGTGTATTCACGAGACTATCGTAATCGATAATCCTTTGAAGTTTGGAACTAGACTAGTGAGCAAAGATGCCTGGTGCTAGTGTATTTGGAAGATTGTTTTGTTTGAGTTGTGGAAGGGATTTCCAGTTAGAGGATTCATGTCCAGTTCCTCCAATTGGAACGCCAACTTATGAGCTTTATGTAAAACATGGCGTGGGCCCCATTGCATATAATGAAATATGGATCCGATACACCAGAAAGGACGGTGTTTTAAAATGGCCCCAAAATGGTAGTTTCGATACAGATATCTTAGATAATTTGGAAGTAAAATTGTTTAAAAAGAAAGCCCGGCCGGCGATGTTTGATTCTTTCCGCCTATGGCGAAAGGAAGCCAAACAGAAGGAAATTAAGCTAGCGAAAAGAAATAAAAGAGAAAGAGGTATGTCAGTTATGCAAGCAGCTGTGCAATTTAAAGATAATGAGGAGGAACAAATGAATGAGCAATTGCACAGACAGCGCAAACTAGGGATTGATAAATGTTACCCTGTTTTGTCACCCCTTGTGCAAGATGAGACAAAAGAGAAAGAAAAAGATTCCCTAATGTCCCATTTACTAAGTTCGCCACCTCCATATGCGCAAAATGCCACAGCACCTCCACAGCTTGTAAATGTGCAGCCTCCAGTAAATATGCCGCAAGCCTTCCCGCAGCTGCCAGCTCCTCTTCGGCTGGCTCCTATCCCTGCAGTGCAGCCATCTCAAGGGCCGCCAGTTTTGCTACCTGTTGCCCCTGCGCTTCCTGCGACTTTGCCTGGCACGCCAGCGGCTTCCCCTGGCGCTCCTTCTTACACTACCCAGGTACCTGTATCTGAATCTGTTTTTCTTCCCTCTGTCTATCCCCCCGTTTTCGCCTCAACTTCTCCTTCAGCACGACAACGACTAGCTAATGTAGTTACTAGTTTAATGTCGCCTCTCTTTGGGTCATCTAGTGCGACTCCTGGCTTACAGCGTAAGCAATTGCGCAGTCAGCTGCCTGGTCCTGACGAGAAAGAGGTGTTAGATCATCTGGCGCGTGGGTGGATTGGTTTCCCTTCACTCTATGATGTGGAATCAGTTGTTACCGTTTTTCACCAATGGGATGCCCCAACACAGAGGTATGTCTTTGACAAAATGTGTGAATTCCTCTGTGAGGAATTGGAGGATAATGGTGCAAACCCAAACCCACAGGAATTGTGTTGAGTGCGATTTGATTTTGAAAAAGGTACAATTGTGGGTCCCAATGTAGATAAAGCAGTTGCGACTTTACTGTCCTTCAGAAATGGCGATTGTCAGCAATCATTGTTCGAACAGGAACTCCCTGTGGGGAAAAAGGTAAAAGCGCGCCAATATCCGATGCGTGAGGTTCCTCCAGTGTGGAGACCTGCTGATTTAAATGCTAATCCAGCTGTCCCAGCTCATTTTCAGCGTGTTTGGGTACATGTTCCATGGAAGCGATCTGAAGAGTTAGCGCTTAAACAGACATTGCCTGACCCCCGTAAAAACCCTACCGGTTATTATAAGCAGTTATCACAAACTGCAGAATCATGTGTAATGAATTTGGCTGACATAGATATGCTGTTTGGGAATGTTGTTCCACAGCCTTTATGGGGATCCATTCGTAATGTAGATCACGCTGCAGAATTGGGTAACACATGGGCTAATATCATTGCTGCAGATGCTGGCCAAGTTGGCGGCGCGAAACCTGACCCTTTGGTAGCAGAACTCCCTGGTCGAATTATTACCTACATGAAAACTATAATGCCTGCGATGCGCATAAATTGGGATAAACTATCCGCATGTAAGCTGAAGAAAGATGAGACAGTGTCTGATTTCTTCACCAGGTTCGAAGAAACGTTTATCGACCACAGTGGTCAAGACATGGGTACTGAAGGTGGCCAACGGTTATTTGTTGATAAATTTGTGCAGAATCTACTTCCCGAGTTGTGTAAGAAATTAAAAAATTCAGAAAGTTCCGGGGCTGTTTCCTCTTCAGCACAAATACTGGCTACTGCACAGTATTATGAAAATAGAGACAAAGATGAGAAGGATAGAACAGATAAGAAAACGAAAGAACTAAAAACAAAGGTCCTCTTGCAGCAGGCTTATCCACCACGTGGAGGACAGAATAATTATAGGCAAACACAAGGTATCTATCAGCAGCCCCAACAATTTCAGAATAACCAGCAAATGAATGGGTATTATCAACCACGAATCCCTGTAGGTCCCAACCAATGTTCATATTGCAAAGAGAAAGGTCATTTTAAATATAGTTGCCCTAAATTAATGCAGCGTAACAGTAATGCGTATGGCGCAAGAGGTAGAGGTGGTCAGCAAGCTCCTAGAGGCAGAGGGCGCGGAAATGTTCCCCAGAACGCGCGTCCTCTTCCACCTCAATATACCATAAATAGCTTTGATCAGCAAGCCAATGCAACTGGCAATACAGCTCAGTACTACAATAATGATTATTATGCAGAAGATGACAATGTAGAAGATAATGATTACTAGGACAGCCATAGACAGAGAGAGGGAGTTGTTTCAGTGCCAGTGGATCAGAGTGGACCCTATGTTAAAGTAACTACAGCAAATGTAACGAAGCCCTTTCTGCTGGATACTGGTGCTGCAAAGAGTTCAATCATGCATTCAAAACTCCCTGGCGCGCCTTTGTCTGGCGAAATGAATGTCTCAGTAGGTTTTTCTGGTGCCCCAGTTAGGAACCCGATTTCTAGTCCTATGTCACTTTCTGTTGGACCTTGTGAGCTAAAAGCACCCCTCATTCTAACAACAGGTTGTGGTGAAAATTTGCTAGGCTTAGATTTGCTAAAAAGATTGCATGCGACGCTATATTGTTCTCCCTCAGGAGTACAACTTACATTAGGCAAGAAAGTGATTTCCCCGATGTATTTGTCTAAAAATGCAATGTCACCTGAATTGTCATCCCTTCCGGATGTCCTTTGGGCTACTGGTCCCAATGATGTGGGTCTTTTGGAAATACCGCCATATGTGGTCACTTTAAAAGCCAATGTCAGATTGCCACGTATTCCCCAGTACAAGATCTCCAATGAAGATCAGAAAGCATTGTTAGCAATTATCAGTGATTTGATTAAAAAGGGTGTAATTGAAGAGACAAGAGGCAACGTTTGCAATAGTCCTGTTTTACCTGTCTTAAAACTAACGGACCCTTCACAGCCACCTGTTTACAGATTTGTGATTGATCTTAGAGAGGTTAATAAGATTGTTGTGCCACAGTTTCCAGTTGTCCCTGATATAACTGCCTTGTTAACCATGATTCCAGCCTCCGCTGCATGGTTCTCAGTGATCGATCTAAAGAATGCTTTCTTTAGCATCCCAATTGCAGAGGAGAGCAGAGACATTTTTGGCTTTAGTTTAGGAGGCCGAAGCTTCCGCTTTAAACGCGCTCCCCAGGGCTACTGTGAAAGTCCATCAATATACAGTCAGGCTTTAAAAGCGCAGCTTGATGCACTGATTTTACCGAGTGGCGCTATTCTTATTCAGTATGTTGACGATTTGCTAATCGCCGCGAATACTGAAAAGATTTGCAAAAATGCTACCTTGTCATTGTTGCGTCATTTGTCTGCCTTCCATCACAAAGTGTCTCTCTCAAAGCTGCAATATTGTCGACAAGAAGTGACCTACTTAGGTAATCTCTTATCGAAGTAGGGAAGGAAATTGACCCCAGAACGAATTCAAGCCATTACACAGTTGAGTGTGCCAAGAACACAGAGAGAAGTGCGTGCTTTCTTGGGCATTACTTCATACTGTAGGCATTGGATTCCTAATTTTTCCTTGTTGGCAAAACCTTTGTTAGCATTAACATGCAAAGACACACCGAATCCTATCCCATGGTCTGAAGAGTGTCAGAAAAGTTTTGTGGAATTGCATAATGCATTATGTTCAGCTCCTGTGTTGGGTACCCCTGACTACAGCAAGCCTTTTACATTGTATGTTCATGAGAAAGATGGTTGCGCATTATCAGTGTTAACACAGCCTTTTGGCGACAGACCGCGTCCATGCGCGTATTTTTCGTCAACCTTGGACCCGGTAGCGAGGTCATTGCCAAGTTGTCTGAGAGCCACAGCCGCTGCAGCTATGTCTATTCGACAGTCTGCTGGCCTAGTAATGGATAATACATTGATTGTTATGGTTCCACATGCTGTGGACACATTGTTAAACAGGACCAAGACACAGCACTTAACTAGTGCGCGATTATCTGGTTATGAGCTGACACTGTTAGCAAATCATATACACATAAAGAGATGCAACACGTTGAATCCAGCTACATTATTACCAGTTCCAGCACACCTAGATGAGATTGAGCAACATGATTGTCTGTTCAGAACAGAAGAAGAGACGAAAGGAAGAGTAGATCTTAAAGATACTCCCCTGACTGAGTGTGATGGTACTTTATGGGTGTGTGGTTCGTGTTTTAAGCTTCCAAATGGTGATACGACTGCTGCATATGCTATCACGACTTTGCACACGATTGTGGAAACTGCACGTGTGCCACAAAATTCGGCTCAAGCAGCAGAATTGATTGCCCTTACGAGAGCATGCGTGTTGTCTGAAGGAACGAAAGTGAACATATATACGGATAGCCAGTACGCCTTTGGCGTGGCTCTTAGTTTTGGGCGATTGTGGAAGGAACGTGGGTTCCTGACTCTGCATGGAGCTAAGATTCAGAATGGCAAATTGGTGAATGATCTCCTTGAGTCGCTGACCCTACCGTCACAAGTTGCGATTATGAAATGCAGTGCGCACAAGAAAATCACTGATGATGTTGGTCGTGGTAACGCGTTTGCTGATGAAGTCGCGAAAGAAACAGCAAAAGATGTGAAGACTCGAATGTATGTTGCAGGCCCTGCCAGATGGGTTGGTGATGTTGGAATGTGTGAAAACACAATAGAGAGTGTAAAGTCCCTTCAAGCTGAAGCCACAGAGAAAGAGTTGAGCAAGTGGAGAGAAAGTATGGGTAAGTTGGATGAGAATGGTTGTTGGATTGATCTGTCAGAACATAGACGATGGTTGTTACCTGATGCATATGTGCTTTCAGTGGTTACTATGGTACATGGGATGGCACATATCAGTACGAAAGGAATCTGTAAGTTGTTGGCTCCAGTATGGCAGAATGCTGGAATTCCTAAGTGTGCAGAGAATGTGGTCAAGAATTGTATGGTATGCTTGAAGTACAACCCTGGTAGGGGAACCCCAACTCCAGCTGGTCATTTTGCGCCTCCATCATATCCATTTGAAGTTTTGCAGCTAGATTTTATCCACATGGAAAGGTGCAACAACCTGAAATATGTGTTGGTGGTTGTCTGCGCTTTTTCAAAATGGATAGAGGCCTATCCCCTAAAAGACAACACTACTCTATCCACAGCCAAAGCCCTTGTGAAGGAATTTTTCCCTAGGTTTGGAATGCCAAGAATGGTGTGGAGTGATAATGGGAGTGAATTTGTGGGTCAAGTGATGAAGAATGTGTGTGAGGGATTAGGGGTTAAGCAGAAATTCCACGCTGCAAATCACCCCCAATCAGCTGGATTAGTAGAGCGCTACAATGGCGCTCTAAAACTCAAACTGGCCAAAATCCAGGCGAGCTCAGGTCTTAAATGGCCTGACGCTCTGCCTCTAGCACTCCTGTCCACCAGAATGACCGTACACTCACGAGTGGGACTTAGCCCAGATGAGGTCATTTTTGGCCGCCCGGCCAATGTATGGGGTGTGCCAAGACCAGCGAAATTCAGTGAAATCGAACATCCAGTACTGCTTGATTACTTGTATGAATTGACGGCTAAATTACGTGTTTTACACCAACAGGTGCACGATACTCTTCCCCAGGCCTCTGAGGCTCCAGGACACCCTTTCGACCCTGGCACGTGGGTTTTGGTAAAAAAATTTCAGCGCAAAAGCAACGATGAGCCTCGTTGGATCGGCCCTCATCTCGTACTTCTGTCTACAAGATCAGCTGTTCGAGTAAAGGGGAAGAAGAACTGGATCCACGGCGCCCACATGAAAAGGATACCTTTGCCTCTGCCGTATGACCAGTGGGTCCAGGAGGGTATCGCAGACTCTGACACAGACACTGTACCTCGTTTTGTGCCGTTCAGTGATGCACGCATAAAAGGCACAACTTCAGCACAACAGAGTGACGATATTTTGCAAGAAGCTGTGCCACCGTCAATTCGATTGGACACCACAGAGCCTGAACTCTTGTCTCAGGTGCAGACAATAAAATCCCTTCTGCTCCCTGTGCAAGGACGCTACGCTGCTGTGGGGCTCCAGACTCGCCTGAACACATCGGGACTGCGAGGACCGGGGAGCATTGCGCTCCGCTAATCAGGCTCACCTGCTCCTCTTCCCGTTGACCATCTCGCCCACGCCACGCCTCGCGGCCCCCGCTGCGCGGGTGCCGCTCGAAGGCTCCTTCAACATTTAAAAACTCGGCTTGTGCTACGAAGGTTGTGTTTCCCTTCTGCTCCCTGTGCAAGGACGCTACGCTGCTGTGGGGCTCCAGACTCGCCTGAACACATCGGGACTGCGAGGACCGGGGAGCATTGCGCTCCGCTAATCAGGCTCACCTGCTCCTCTTCCCGTTGACCATCTCGCCCACGCCACGCCTCGCGGCCCCCGCTGCGCGGGTGCCGCTCGAAGGCTCCTTCAACATTTAAAAACTCGGCTTGTGCTACGAAGGTTGGGTTTCCCTTCTGCTCCCTGTGCAAGGACGCTACGCTGCTGTGGGGCTCCAGACTCGCCTGAACACATCGGGACTGCGAGGACCGGGGAGCATTGCGCTCCGCTAATCAGGCTCACCTGCTCCTCTTCCCGTTGACCATCTCGCCCACGCCACGCCTCGCGGCCCCCGCTGCGCGGGAGCCTCTCGAAGGCTCCTTCAACATTTAAAAACTCGGCTTGTGCTACGAAGGTTGGGTTTCCCTTCTGCTCCCTGTGCAAGGACGCTACGCTGCTGTGGGGCTCCAGACTCGCCTGAACACATCGGGACTGCGAGGACCGGGGAGCATTGCGCTCCGCTAATCAGGCTCACCTGCTCCTCTTCCCGTTGACCATCTCGCCCACGCCACGCCTCGCGGCCCCCGCTGCGCGGGAGCCGCTCGAAGGCTCCTTCAACATTTAAAAACTCGGCTTGTGCTACGAAGGTTGGGTTTCCCTTCTGCTCCCTGTGCAAGGACGCTACGCTGCTGTGGGGCTCCAGACTCGCCTGTACACATCGGGACTGCGAGGACCGGGGAGCATTGCGCTCCGCTAATCAGGCTCACCTGCTCCTCTTCCCGTTGACCATCTCGCCCACGCCACGCCTCGCGGCCCCCGCTGCGCGGGAGCCTCTCGAAGGCTCCTTCAACATTTAAAAACTCGGCTTGTGCTACGAAGGTTGGGTTTCCCTTCTGCTCCCTGTGCAAGGACGCTACGCTGCTGTGGGGCTCCAGACTCGCCTGAACACATCGGGACTGCGAGGACCGGGGAGCATTGCGCTCCGCTAATCAGGCTCACCTGCTCCTCTTCCTAACGACCCGCCCCTCTTTTATTATTTAACCATGTCCACGTGAATCCGCAGCGCGGATCGCAGCGCGGGCGAAGCCCGGGCCAAGGGCGGGCCCGTTGTAGCCCGTTCGAGACCGAGAGAGACCGGACCGGGCTACCCCTCTGTCACCTACGGCCCCAGCGTGTATGGGCTTATTACATGTCATTTTTATTGCATGTGGTTGTATCGTTTATATTGTTTTGTGGAGGACATATCGCTGCCAAATCAGAGTAATTGCGCACTGTGTTGCATCCTAACTAAGCATGGCAGCTAAAGAGGGTAAGAACCATGCGACCAAAAGCAATCTCACTGGTACATTAGATCAATTCATAGTTAGAGCCAACTCTGTGATTGACCAGGGCATTGTCCTTATGGAGCGCAGAGTGTCGCAGGATCTGGCCCTAGCAAGAAGATCTTCTTTGGGCCTCCTTGCATCTGCACGTACCCCAAATGGCACTGGTAGCAATGCCCTTCCTCTTACTCAATTCATTGATGAGACTTCAAGCAGTGAAACTTCTAGTGACAATGAACCCGGGGTCAACTCCAGAACTACATCCCCCCCAGTGACTAGGTCGGGACCGATCCTACGGGAAAAAAGGGCCACTAAGGTAGGGCTGTCCACAAACTCCAAGCCAAAATCCATCAGGCAAGTTCGCTCCAAACCAGGGGGAGCTAAATCTGCACATCATGGTGCAGTTTTGGTGGCCGACTCGTTGGCTAGAGATGGTCAGGGCAGCTGCTCCCTCCCTCCAGCTTCGTGTTCCTCGTTTAAGTCTCCTGGGGATCATTCAGCTCAGGCATCAGCTCCTCCTGCATTGGTGACACAGTCACAAGAGGATGTAGTAGTACCGCAACAACTAGATCTAATGCTGCGCGCGCTACTGGCACCCCTGGAATCCAGGTTGGAGGGAATAGCGTCCCTTATTACCAAGCTTGAACAAGGAATTAAGGAACACACTGAGGGTGCTAACAATAACAAAGTATTCCCCGCATGCTTTTGCAATTGCCACTGTCCCACCATAGCCGGGGCTCTACCAGCCCCGGCGGCCCACTGTGCAGCTCCACGGCTACCATCTGTCCCGAAAGCTACATCACTGGCAATTCCAGCCACACTTAACGCTCCCTCATTAGAACATCATGAAGTTAGGTCTCTCACTTGTGGTAAATAATTTAATTACCGGGACTTAATTTGATACAGAAACATAATAAAAATAGCTCAATAAATAAGAGGCAGAATCCGTGGTATTAGAGGTTCGGAATGGGCTTTATTCCAATGGACGATTCGAATCGGTTGCTCCAAGTTCCATCACCACGAAGGTTCAGGAAGTGAAGTACATACATTATTGATAATTAATCACTTTTATACAATAGGCATTACAGTGAAGCAAATGCAAGAGGCGTAACAATTGATAGTGTAGCAAAAGTAGGTGTAACTGGGTGTGACTAAAGAACGTCATCAGGTGTGATGTCATAATAGGGTGGTTCCATGAAAGAATTTCGCAATGTCAGCAGAAATACTTGGCAGAAATGCGCGCACAGCAGCATGACGTGTGATTGACGTGCAACTAGGGGGTGAAGGGGACTTGACATTTAGCTCTACATGTGGCGACAGATGTCTGGAGGGTCAAGTCAACCTAATCCCAAATCATATCTAACATCCTATGTTTAAAGAACTATGTTATCCAAAAGAGAGGTCTCTTAGAGTAGAATCTTATTCTATACTGACTATACTGACTGTTAGTGCGTGTACAAGCGTCTAAGTGTCTACACTAGATGCGAGGGCAGAAGTCTTCCATAATAATAGGGCTATGAATTACTTGCATAAAGACGGAGAAGCCGGGCCTTTGCTCGGTAGCTGGAAGAATGTTTACTTAAACTACTAGACAGGAATGCATTGGGCAGGGAGCGGAGCAGATAATTTCGAAGGTGAAATACAGTTTCTTGGCAGGCAACAGGCTGATGTCAGGCATCGTGAGCCGCGCAGGGAATGAGACAAAGTTCATGGTCACAGATGCAGGCTCAGACTGGAGCTTCAGAGGCAGAAAGCAAGAAAAGCTTGATGACAGAATCAGGGCCTACTTGCCTGGACTGTAAAATGGCATAAGTGAACCATATAAAGCCGGTGGCCTTTCATACTTAGGAATGGAATATCCAGTCTATTCATGGCGGATCTGAAAGAGGACATGTTAACGGTGGACGCACATGAGTTTGCGTCTTCATAACTGGAACTGGAGGGAACATACATGTACTTGTGATTCATACATGAAACCGTTGGGGTCCAAGATAGGGGACATAACTGATCAGAAAAATCCATATTTCCACATTCCCTCCTTGTCCCCTACTTGCCCGTCAAGAGATATCAATCTTCATCAATCCATTGATCTGTTCATATAGCATCATTTGTTCTTCTTTTTTCTTCTGGGACGAATGAAATCTTGGTGATGGAATACACGATGTGGCACACAGACCACAAATCGCTGGTCCACATTGTAGGCATAGACAGCAACTGAATAATATGAGAAAGCCAATACCTAGGAAGGATAGGACCTTCCATCCAAAGGTAGATAATACACTCCAAAACCAACCGGACCAAGTCCAGGTGCCTGGATTCTGGTGTATCTGGCTTACAATCTTATGAAGGCGGGTTATGGCTTTATATACAGATGGCGAATTTTCTGGTATGAAAATGCAACAACTTGATCCGATGACCCTACAAGCTCCGCCCCTATCGGCCAGGATGACGTCAAGGACAAGACGATTTTGAAGCACAACAATCCGCATAGCAGACTGCTCTTCTGTTAAATTGCCTAAGGCGGAAATAGTTTCATTCACTACTGCTTCAAGGGTTCTAGTTAATCTACGTATCAGCTTACTATTAGTAACGGTACCTATATAGGGAAAGAGACCTTTATTGAAATCTGTGTATTTTTCCCATGCTGTTTCAGTGTAATCGACTATTGGGAGATCTCTCCTTTCTCTATTGTGTACTAACTGAGTATTTCTGTGATAATCAGGAGGAGCTAGGAAAACAGGTGGCAAAAGGAATCCAATGTAGCAGGTACCATCCCAATCTAGAGGCAAACGTACATATGCCGTCTGACCACATATAAAATAGGAATGGCGGGAAGCTCTAAATGTAGACTTGCCCTGATCACTAAATTCTATTACAGTGGTGCATCTACTATGGCCCATATGTATGGAACCATTCTTTCTTACACATAATTCACCTTTTACTCGAAATACTGACATGGCGGATAAAATTGGAGTAGCTTCGGATTCGACATTTAGGATCATAAGATTAAGCGTAAAATTACCTAATCCATAAACTTCATTTTCTAGATCAGTTCCTGTTCTCTTGGGAAGTCCCTCCTTGTTAGGGTAGCAGACTTTAAGTAAAACTAAGTTCAAATTTCCCCATACCCAGTTGTCTTGATAAACTGCAGAATTCGAATCTTGGGAATTAATTAAACTAAACCATGCTCCACAGGAGCCGTTGTGTGTGAATGGGTATGGAAAAAGAGGTAGAATTCCTTTATAATTCTGATAGGGAGGGAGTCGGCCACATATCCAACAATTTGTAGCATTGCTAACCTGATGGGAATGATGTAACATACTAATAAACGTATTATTGCGCAGCGCAAATCTATATGACAATTCATGCGGAGGTAATTCACTAAAAGAATGTTCAGCAGTAACATTATAAACATGTCTAGAAATAGGATAATATATGTGCAACAATATACTTGCAGTAATTATTAAAAGACTTAAGAAAAACAAAATTAATAACGTCACTGTGCAATGACTACGCAGTGATTTACAGTATGCATGTCGTTTCAACATTTTTCGGGTTTTTTCTCTATTCAGGTCTAAGGGATACATGTCAGAGACAAATTCAACCGCTTCACCTTGGAGAGGACTTAAACAATCAAATTGCCCGACTGATTAGACCTGAGTTTTAGTTTATATTGTTCGTGATTGCTCATTTCAACCAAAGGAAGTTTTGAGTCAATGGGTGAAGACACACGAGGTGTGGTATTTACATCCGATGGTAGTCCATGAAATTTCTTGATATGACTTGAATGTACCCAGCCTTTCCTGCCTTCGATCTTCACGGCTGTCCTTGTGGTGAGCAAGACCAGTTGCGGCGACCTCCACCTAGGATCCAGCTGAGTCTTTCGATCAAAGTTCCTCACCAAGACCAGGTCCCCCGGAACTACGTCATGGGGTTTCACCTCAGTGTTGTCAGGAAAAGCTGCAGCTACCTGTGAACGACAAGATTGTAGTGCAGACATCAAGGAAGCCAAATAATCTGTCAGCATATTACAGTCAATATCAGTTATTTTACGTGGTATAGGCGTCCCCCACATATTTGGTGGTCTGCCAAAGATCACCTCATACGGGGATAGCCCTGTTCGAGAGTGTGCTACCATTCTCATGTAAAAGAGTGCAACTGGTAATGCTACTACCCAGTCGACACCTTTCTCCCTGCATATTTTGGACAATCTAATTTTCAGAGTTTGATTATGTCTTTCCACGAGACCTGCTGCCTCGGGGTGTCGGACACAGTGGAATTTCCACTGATAGCCTAACAAAAGTGAAACGTGTTTCATTAGTTCGGATGAGAACGGCTGGCCGTTATCTGAGTAGACAACACGTGGTAAACCGTATCGTGGGAAGAATTCTCGAACTAACTGTTTGGCAGTAGTCGGGGCAGTGTAATCTGAAACCGGGTATGCCTCTGTCCAACGGGAAAGAGCACAGACAACTACGAGAACATATTTGAATCCTCGACATCGTTCCATCTGGATATAATCCATCTGGAGGATTTCAAAAGGGTGATCAGGAGGCTGAAATCCACCCTGTTCTACGGGAATGCTTTTTCCTGGGTTGAACTGACAACAGATCATACAGGTACAAACTTTTTGTTTAGCTGCTGCTCGTAAATGTTTGTTGAACCAAATGTGTTGAATGCTGTCTAGCATAGCTTTTTCTCCTAGATGTGCTGGACTATGGACAGTGTTAATAATGACTTGGACCATTGAATCAGGAAGGAACCACACAGATTTTTCCTTTGTCATCCATCCTTGATCCGTTTGGATCCCTCCTAATTCAGTCCATTTCTTTATTTCGTCTGGAGTAGCATGTGTCTGTATGTCAATTACGTCAAGAGCGGGATCCTTAACCATCATGCAATGTGTTGGCGTCGGGACTATTGTCTTTGTCATGTCGGATGTTTGAGTTTGAGCAGTCTGTTTAGCTGTTCTGTCAGCTAGATCATTGCCTTGAGAAATGATATCAGTAACTTTCGTATGAGCTTTACATTTCATAATTGATATTGCAGTGGGTAGATGTATTGCATCTAATAAGGCATGAATGAGGGGTCCGTGCTGAATGTGGGCACCGTGAGAAGTTAAATAACCTCTCTCTCGCCACAGCACGCCGAAGTCATGTACAACTCCGAATGCATAACGTGAATCAGTGTATATGTTAACTCTTTTATTTGTGGCTTGAATACAGGCTTGTGTCAGAGCGACGAGCTCTGCTGCTTGAGCGGACAAGGTATTTATGCAATTTGTTTCAATGATTTCAGTGTCTGTTGTGACTGCGTAAGCGGCCACTAACTCTCCTGTACTTGTTCTCATACATGAACCATCTACATACAACGTTAGGTCTGGGTCTGACAATGGGACATCTGTCAAGTCTTGTCTGGGTTTCGTTGTGATAGTGATAACTTCAATACAGTCATGAGCTAGTGGGTCTGTTCCGATTACGGGTAAAAGTGTGGCAGGATTCAATGTGTTACAACGTCTGATTTCTATATGTGGCTGAAACAATGTTAATTCATACCCTGTAAGTCGCGCTATAGTCAAATGTTGTGTTTGCGTGCGGTTCAAAAGAACCTCTACTGCATGTGGTACTTGAACTGTCAATGGATGTCCTAATACTATGGCATCACTTTGTCTGATTGCTAAGGCTGTTGCTGCCACTGATTTCAGGCATGCAGGCAAAGCCTGAGCTACGGGATCTAATGTACTAGAAAAATAGGCACATGGTTTGTGTGATCCTGCTTGTTCCTGTGTGAGTACTGACAAGGCAGTACCTTCGCGTTCTGTAACAAAGAGTGTAAACTGTTTATTGTAACATGGTGTTGCTAAAACCGGTGCTTGGCATAGGGCTTTCTTTAGGCTTTCAAAAGCTTGTGCATGTTCCTGAGTCCAAGGGAGAACAGTCGATGTGGCTGCCTCCTGTGTTGTCAATTGAATGAGTGGTTTTGCTAGAAATGCATACTGAGGGATCCACTGCCTACAATATGAAGTGAGGCCTATAAAAGCCCGCACCTCCTTTTGTGTCTTGGGTATTGGCATGTTAGCTATTAACTGAATGCGGTCGGGTGTAAGCTGCCTCCCCTCCTTGGACAGCGAGTGTCCAAGATAAACAACTCGCTGGACACAGAATTGCAGCTTAGAAGGGGACACCTTGTGCCCCTTTTCGGCTAGAAATTGTAAAACTGTCAGTGATGCTTTCTCACATTCAGGTTCGCTTCTAGCGGTGATCAGCAGATCATCGACATATTGAAGCAGGACAGTGTTTACTGGCATGTGGATACTGTCGAGTTCTCGTTTCAGTGCTTGGCTATAGATGCTGGGGCTTTCTGTAAATCCTTGAGGTGCGCGTGTGAATTTAAAGCTTCGTCCATTTAAACTAAATCCGAACAAGTATTGGCTTTCCGGATCTATTGGGACGCTGAAAAAGGCATTCTTGAGATCAATTACAGTAAAGAATGTTGCTTCAGAATCAATAGCTGTCAGTAATGACGAGATATCTGGGACCACAGGGAATTGTGGCACAATACATTTGTTCAATTCGCGCAGATCAATAACCAATCGATATACTGGCGGGGCCTTTGGATCTGTTCGTTTAAGAATCGGAATTATCGGGGAATTACATACATTGGAGTCTGTTTCCACAACCACTCCTTGGGCAATGAGCTCGTCAATGATTTGTAGTAAAGCCACTACAGCATCTGGTGGTAACTTGTATTGTCGCATTCGTGGTAATACCACTCCTGCCCTTAGTGTAACTCGATATGGTGTAATATTCATGCAACCAACATCAGTAGGGCCTTGTGCCCATAAATGTGTAGGTAAAGTCTGCAGTCGGGGATCCATGTCTCGAGACACATAGTGACCTTTGAAATCACGTAAAAACAATCTTACTCCTTCCGGAGAACAACATATTATAGCTCCTAGAGCTTTCAGTGTTTTTATACCTAACAAGTTTTCTGGACATGATTTAGTAAGCAATAAATCTGTAGTTCTGGTCAAAGGTCCTATCGTAAGTGGAAGAGGCTGTGATACTTCATTAACAATAGGTTTTCCTGAAAAACCAAGGGAAATATTCTGTGAGCCTGAGAGGGGTGCCCCTGGAACTTCACTGTGTTTTATTGTTGTTCGACTTGCCCCTGTATCAAGTAAAAATTTTCTATCTTGGCCTAATAATTCACTATGTACATAAGGTCCTTCTTGGTCTACAGGGACCTCGATAAGGGGTAAGTCAACTTCCCTCTCTAGGCTGGTTCATGCATATCGTTGATAATCAGGATAGTCATACTGTGCGGTCTGGTACAGCTGTCGTGTCGTGGTTTGTGTGGCAGCAACCGGCAGCGCTGGTGCAGCTGGCACAAACTGTATAGACTGTTGTGGAGCTGGCATGGACTGTGCATGCTGCGGGGCTCCTTGTTCATTCTGATCCTGTCTAGGTGGCCGTGGTCTTTCCTGTGTTTTACCTGTGGCGATATTACGCTTCAGGACTGGGCAATCGTGTATGTAATGTCCTGGCTGTTTACAATAGTTGCATGTCCCTTTTACAGGTCCTGCTGAATCACCGGAATGTGTCGTACCCTTTTTATGTCCTTCAGCTGGAACTGTCTGAGAGACTAGCATTTTCATTTTCGTGTCTTTCATGCGTTTCTGTTCATGTTCTTGTTCCTCTCTAATTCTATTGTAATGGTACTGTAACATTTGTAACATTTGTGATGGGGTATTACCTTGCCAGGTACTCTCGAATTTTAATACTCTATTCTTCACTTGGGGCAAGGAATTTTCAACTAATTTTGTCACAAACAGATGTGGGTATGACTCGCTACTTGCTTTTATACCACTATTTATACCAAAACATTTTTCGAATCGGGCATAGAAATCACTAGTGTCTTCATCTTGCTTTTGTTTACAAGCTGAGATTGCACCCCAGTCTTCCTTTTTCGTGGTTAATAAACGTGGCAGTACCTGTACTAGTAAACCTGGTAGTGCTTTAGTTTTGTCCCCAAGTCCCGAACCTGGACCTCGGGCCCTTTCTTCATATTCTAATGCTGTCCAGTCTATCTTTTGGTCTCCTACCTCCCACTCTTTTTCCTTGAGTTTTTCATAAATGCCAGCAGGCATTAATACCTTTAATATTGTCATAATGTCGGGATAGGTATACTCTCCCATGAGTAACATGTCTTTAATTTCTCGGTGAAAACCCGCTGGGTCTTTGTCATGACTGGGTACCACTTTCTTTATTTCTAACAATTCTATTTTCGATATGGGCGTATATACAAATACACGTTTAAACTGATTGTCCTCGCCCTTTATTGGGTGTACTTCTCGTAAGGGATTCTGTCTGTCCATGTAATACATCGGTCTTTCCTTGATGGGCAGTGAGACATGTTCTGGACATACAAAAAGAATGTACTGCTTTCTTGATTCTAGTATTTCTTTAATTAGCTTAGTACCTGAACCTCTCCATCTATTCGTGAGTAATTCAGTCAATATATCAGTTAAGGGACCAGGATCGGAATGTTGGCTTTTATATAGTATAAGAAGTTGTTGAATCATATAAATCCCAGCTAAACGCTGTTCATCTGGGGTGAGGTTCAAAAATGTGTGTGCTACTGTATCATCACCATATTTTCCGGGACTGTCAACCCAATGAACGGCTGACCTGGCTAATTCTTGTTCATCCATAGAATCGAGTAAATGATAACCCCTTCGTTCTCGCAGTAATTTGTCAGCGGCTTGGAACGAATGCTCGGGGGACCTTATATTTATTATAGGTGTTTGGAAATTCCTGTTATTATCTGGACATATCGGACGTATCGGGTCAGTGAAACATCTAGTACTATTACAAGATCTTCCTCTACCTACATAGGCTATGGTTTCTGACTGTCCTGTGGACAGTCCTGATCCTTCCTCCTCCTCGTTTTGTTCAAACTGGTCTACCGCTAATCTCTCTTCGTGTAGGCGTTCTATTTCTTTACGGATCTTTCGGCACATGGCTATTATACATTTTTGCTTATCATGTCTCCCTTCTGATATATTCTGGCTCCATCTGGTAAGAATTTGCATTGCTTCCGGGTCTACCCCCGGTCGGTCTTGATTTCTGATCACACAATTTATGAGGAAACGTAACAGTTCCCCCTGTATTTCCACTTTCTGGTATTCCATAGCTCTGTTAATACATTCAGAATCTCGCCCTGTTTGGACAAAATGATATATTTTATCTAGATGCACAGTCATTCCTGGTAACTTCCCTAAATACACCGCAGCTCGTCTGATACGTAATGATGCCATGATCATTTCGTCCTCTTTGCCGGGCACAGGGTCATATCTACAATCTACAAGAAGTTCCTTAAGCGTGCGGGAATTTATGAGTTTGGGGGTACGTGGATGTGCTGACTCTTGAAAAGTAAGTTTATTTATTCTGGGTGGCGTAGAAAAAATGTTGGTAGCACCTCCGGTAGCCCCGTCTGGGGTATCGGGCGTGAAAGGATTCGTAGAACGCGATACAGCAACTATAGGTGTGGACACAGCTATAGAAGTAGCTGTAGGAACAGATGTGGAAACAGATGTGCTTGCCGGAACTTGTGTCAGGATTTGTTGTTGTAGAGATACAGATACAGGATCTTGGCGTTGAACCTCCCCGGCCGACGGTCTATGTGGGGCGGGGTTAGCATACTCGGGAGCTGCGTCATCTAAATATGAGGAAAGAAAAACATCTTCTGCGGTTCTAGGATGCCCCTTAGGATGTACTTTTATTGGAAATAATGGGGGTGGCAAGTCTTTTGGTATCCCCGGAGTAGCCTTAGGTAATCCCTCGGCCAGAAGGGGATACATACCCTTCATAAGGGCATTTCTTTGTCTGTCTACTTGTTCTGATTTCACTCGTGTACCTTCTTCAATTAATAGATTTTCTCGGACTTTATTTGAATTCTCTTTATTTTTCTCTTCCTGTCGGAGTGCTTTTTCTGTACGTCTATGAGATTCTTTGCGCCATAACTCAATGGCGTCTTTCTGTGATTGTCTAGCTTTCTTTTTCCATAATTCTTCCTCTACTTTCACGATGCAATCTGCATCCCAGGTCCCAGCTGCGGGCCACCTCTGACTTTCTGGTAATTCCTTAGTGTAGTCTACCCATAGATCAAGAAATAATATAGCATCTAAGCCGTGTTTATGATACATGAAGTACCCTGGAGTGTCCCTAGGAGGAATAGGAACAGCTTCTTCGAGTACCCCTTTTCTAGTTGTGAACTGTCTTAATTTCGAAAAGAGCGGCATATTGAGAACTGATCTGGTACTTGATTTTGAACAAACTTAATACAATAAAACACGATAATGAACAGTCATTCACACCACAATATGCAGAACGTATTAAAAACATTTAACATTTAACATTTAACTGAGCAACGATGATGATGACGATCTAAGGAAACTTAATCACTAAACATAATACTCGGCATTAACTGAATTATTCTGAATTTATATACTTGATATACTAGATATACTGCTAAACAGTACAGATACACTGCTAAAACAGTGCAGACCGGATTTGTGTACCCAAACCCGTCTTGACCGGCACAACCTATGTGCACGTCAGAACGCCTCCCCAGTAATGGTACTCACCGGGTAGCTCGGAACGGAAGGCCTCGGAACGGAACTGAACTGAACTGGACCGGACTGGACTGGACTCGAAAACTTCGGACACTTCGGGACATCGGAAACCTGGTGGGCCTCTGTATACCTCGGATCTTGCTCTCTCAGCTAGGCTCTGGTCGGGATACTTCGCACTTCTCACCGCCTCGTCTGGGTGTTGATCGCAGCCTCAGTCGCCCCCGCTTGACCGGAGGGAGATACAGGAAATCCTGCTGGTACGCGTTGTTGTCCGTCCAGCTGTGGCAGGAGACCGGGCCTGCAACGCACCGCCGGCGCGTGAGATGAGGAAGTGTCCCTGTTCGGGCGCCATTCATGTGGTAAATAATTTAATTACCGGGACTTAATTTGATACAGAAACATAATAAAAATAGCTCAATAAATAAGAGGCAGAATCCGTGGTATTAGAGGTTCGGAATGGGCTTTATTCCAATGGACGATTCGAATCGGTTGCTCCAAGTTCCATCACCACGAAGGTTCAGGAAGTGAAGTACATACATTATTGATAATTAATCACTTTTATACAATAGGCATTACAGTGAAGCAAATGCAAGAGGCGTAACAATTGATAGTGTAGCAAAAGTAGGTGTAACTGGGTGTGACTAAAGAACGTCATCAGGTGTGATGTCATAATAGGGTGGTTCCATGAAAGAATTTCGCAATGTCAGCAGAAATACTTGGCAGAAATGCGCGCACAGCAGCATGACGTGTGATTGACGTGCAACTAGGGGGTGAAGGGGACTTGACATTTAGCTCTACATGTGGCGACAGATGTCTGGAGGGTCAAGTCAACCTAATCCCAAATCATATCTAACATCCTATGTTTAAAGAACTATGTTATCCAAAAGAGAGGTCTCTTAGAGTAGAATCTTATTCTATACTGACTATACTGACTGTTAGTGCGTGTACAAGCGTCTAAGTGTCTACACTAGATGCGAGGGCAGAAGTCTTCCATAATAATAGGGCTATGAATTACTTGCATAAAGACGGAGAAGCCGGGCCTTTGCTCGGTAGCTGGAAGAATGTTTACTTAAACTACTAGACAGGAATGCATTGGGCAGGGAGCGGAGCAGATAATTTCGAAGGTGAAATACAGTTTCTTGGCAGGCAACAGGCTGATGTCAGGCATCGTGAGCCGCGCAGGGAATGAGACAAAGTTCATGGTCACAGATGCAGGCTCAGACTGGAGCTTCAGAGGCAGAAAGCAAGAAAAGCTTGATGACAGAATCAGGGCCTACTTGCCTGGACTGTAAAATGGCATAAGTGAACCATATAAAGCCGGTGGCCTTTCATACTTAGGAATGGAATATCCAGTCTATTCATGGCGGATCTGAAAGAGGACATGTTAACGGTGGACGCACATGAGTTTGCGTCTTCATAACTGGAACTGGAGGGAACATACATGTACTTGTGATTCATACATGAAACCGTTGGGGTCCAAGATAGGGGACATAACTGATCAGAAAAATCCATATTTCCACACACTGACCACCACGCAGACAGTAACACCTTGGGAGAGGCCACTTTGGGTAATATTAGTGACAATATGAGGACAGTGAGAAAGCGAACCCAGGATAAGGCTAATAGGATGACTTCTAGAATAGACTTGCCCCCGGAAGCTAGCCCTTATATGGTTGTCCTAACAGGGGTTCCTGAAATAAATGATAATAGTATTGAGGAGTTCTCGAACCTAAAAAACAAGGCAATCCACTGGCTCTCAAACCACAGGCCCCTGCCACCGCAGGTTAGTTGTGAGGTCATTATGGTTAGAAGGGTGGGGTGGGTAGGGCACACTCCTAAAAACTTAACTGGCGATTGTGTCATAGTTAACTTCCGGGATGCCAGGATAGCAGACTACATCTGCAACTGGAAAAAACCACGCTTAGAGACCACTATTGCGGTTCGCCCCCTCTCCTACTTCTACCCAAATGATCGTATGAGAATAGAAGAGAGTGGTTGGACATATATTCCGCATTTACAAAGGGGAGGTGCTGGGAAATCAAGGCATCTGCCCTCTGATGCAGACTGGGCTTATCCTGTCTGTTCAAACAGGTTTAGCTGCCTCGACCAGGTCGATTGACTGGCCAAGCCAACCCAGGTAGCTCAGGATTCTATGGGGGATAGTATTCTAGGTTTAGAGCCCCTTGGGCTGCATGACGAAGGGAATTTGACTCTTGACACCATGGGGTGCACCACTAGTACAGGGGAGACCAGTCTCAGCAGTATTAATGGCAATCCCCAAGCGTACTCCCTGCAGTTTTCTGCTTCCCTTCCAATGCCAGCCACCTCCCATAGTGCTATTCTCACCCTTATAGGGGGAACTGATCCTCCCCAGAAGAGTAGCATTTCCTCTGTACTAGATTCCCCATCCCAGCACACACCTCGCCACCAACATATGAACTTACTGTCATGGAATGTGGCAGGCTTAGCAAATAAGATGGCATGTCCTGAATGGGGCTCTTTTGTGGATGCTGCTGATGTGGTTTTATTGCAGGAGACCTGGGCCAGGGAGGTGGTTCATAGAGCCGGGTTTGCTTCCTTTAACATCGCAGCTCGGTGGGGAGGCAAGGGCCGCCCCTCTGGTGGCCTGACAACATGGATAGGTGTACACCTGGGTTGTAGTGTGGATTTGATCCAGACCAATTCGGATGACATCCTTTGTGTCCAACTGTCCTGGCCCAACTCATATAAGCTGGCAGTTGTGAATGTATATTCACGCCCTACTGCTATGGCTAAAGAATCTAACACCGTAGGGGAACTATCATCTTTCCTGGAATCTTTGGACCATGATGTTAACTGTGTGATCGCAGGAGATTTTAATTGCCACTTTGAGCCCCTCCCAGGGCTGGGTGAGGGGGCATTGCAGGAAGAAGATGAGTTTTGGGGTATCCCACAGTGTAGGTCCACCTATGTAAAGGCATGGACCCCACTGGCTATCCAGGTTATGACTCTAACCTTGCAGTTTTCAGTTAGGGCGGTTAATGGCCGAATGCCTTCGGACATTCCATCCAAATGCACCTATAATAAAAAAGACCATGAATCCCATCTGGACTATTTTATGGTCCAGACTAGGTTATGGTCCAAAATTATAGATTTGGAGGTCATGAATAGATCAGACAGCGATCATAACGCCCTACTGATGAGAATGGAAATGCCAAACTCTGCTATAACCCATACGGAACCAACCGCCGATCTAGGATTGGTCCTTACCAACAATAGGAGGAGGGTTAAGTGGGAAACCCTATGTGAAAGGCGAGATGCACTGCCAAGCTTATACTTATCTATTCTTCCCCTGCTCAAGATGGCAAGTGACATCTGGGACAAAGGGCAGTCTGAGGATAACTCTGCACGCTTCCTCACTGTGCACCGGGAATTAGTTGATACCCTTGCAGGCTTTTTAAACCCCATAGTTCCCGACAGGAAACCAAGGACTACCCAGCCCTCCTGGTATAATGCCGCATGCAGGAGTGCTAAAACTGCCTTGATTAATGCTATTAAAACTGGCAGTGATAAGCTAACAATCTGCTCACTTAGGGTTGCCCACAAACAAGTCTTAAAACAGGCAAGGATAGATTGGGATTGGGAGAGATGGGAAAGTTTATCATCAGCCCTTGCTAATAAGGAATTGAACAGATTCTGGGCCATTGTGAATTCTGGGTGCGCGGAACCCCGCAATGCAATCGAAGCTAATCTTGACCCGGGGGTGTGGGAATCCCATTTTAAAACCTTGTACGCTGCCACCTCTGATTTAGATCTCTTGCCTTTTCGGCTTCCGTCTGCGGGGGATGCCGAAGCTTTGGAATTCACTGTAGATGATGTTTCGATTGCCATAGGGAAACTGGCACTGGGTAAAGCACCGGGCATAGATAAGATACCCGGGGATTTGCTCAAAGATCAGCCTAAGATATGGGCACCGTACCTTTGTGCACTTTTTAACTCAATTTTGCACGGCACGGAGGTCCCTGATTCGTGGCTGGGAGCGGAAATTGTACCGATATATAAGAAGGGTTCTCCCTTGCTCCCCGTTAATTATAGGCCTATCAGCCTCATTGACGTCCCCCAAAAAATAATGGCAAGACTTATTTTAGATCGCTTGCAGGACTGGATCAATGAGAATGATATCCTTTCTCCCTATCAGGCTGGCTTCAGAAGCAAAACATCTACCATGGATCAGATCTTCCGCCTAGTAATGTTGTATTGGAAGATTGTGGCGTTGGAGGGTGGCAGTCTCCACATGGTATTTGTTGATTTACGCTCTGCGTTTGACACTGTTCCTAGGGGCAAACTTTGGGCTGTTCTACGCGATCTAGGTGTACCCATCTCCCTATTGGGTATATTGGTGAGGTTACATACCGAGAATTTTGCCCAGGTCAGGTGTGCAAGAGGAGGTGTACTGTCTGACAGGTTTGCTGTAAACAAGGGAGTCAGGCAAGGGTGTGTCTTGGCCCCTACTCTCTTCTGTATTTACGTGAATGGACTGATTGCCAGCCTGGACGCAGTCCCTAACAACGATGCACCCAGGTTGGCAGGTAGGAAAGTAGCAGCCATAATGTTTGCGGATGACACCCTGCTCCTTTCCAAAACACCAATGGGCATTCAACGTATATTGGAGGGATTCAGCAACTTCTGTAGGGAGCACGGACTACAGATCAATGTAGATAAGACCAAATACATGATTTTTAATCCCCCAACACACACTAGGCCACCACCTACCCTTGATTCAGTTGCACTTGAGAGAGTTCACACCTTTCAATATCTTGGTGTTACCCTAGGTGAAAACTTTCCTGGGGCCCACATCTTGCAAAATCCCAACTTAAACTGACCCAAATATCTGGGGGAATATTAAAGATGACAAACGCCTCTACTTTTAAACCCATCAGCCCTAGTCTTGAAATCTACAAGATGAGGGCCAGAGCGGCTGCACTATACGGAGGGGAACTATGGGGGCACGTTACTAGACCAGGATTGTCTAAAGTTGAGAACAACTTCCTGAGACAACTGCTCGCGCTCCCCCAAAGTACACCCCTACTACCGCTGAGGCTTGACTTAGGTATTCTTCCCATCCAGGAGGAACTAGCTATCAAACCTCTCAGGTTTTGGAGGAGGATCTGGCTGACCCCTGAGTTGGAGCAGTATAAAACAGAGCTCCAAGAAATACTGAGATTAGGTAGGGCAGCACATATCCCCTGGCTTTCCTATATCAAAGATGAATTTATGAACATGGGTCTTGCAGATATGTGGGTGAACCCAGCAATAGCTTGCAGAGAGATCTCAGGGAAAACATTCACTGAGTTATATCGATTTCGATGCTCTAATGCGTGGCTCCATGATTCAAAGAATGGTACCATGGTGAAAGCATTCATTGAGATCAAATCTGTTTATTCATTTGAAGATTTCATGGATGTAATTTTCCCTGTTATGGCTAGGAAGCTATATATACAATGGAGGTTTGGTGCACTTCCCCTAGCGTGTTTAACAAGCAAATGGTACCCGACTAGGTCCTCACATTGTATTGGCTGTGGTATGAGTAAAGAGGATGAAAGCCACATCCTTTTTTTCTGTCCTCTCTATACTAGAGCGAGGCAGAATTGGATTGTACCTATCTGTAGGAACCTTGGATTTAGGAAATGTTCCGACGCACTAAGGGTTTTTAAGACTGAAACTGCAGGTCACATTGTATTTGCCTTAGCCAAGTATCTGCATGCTTTCTGGATTAAAAGGAGTTTTATACTATCTAATACCGCCTAGTAGCCGGGCATGTTTTCTGCTTGTGTAAACTCAGTTCCAGATACAATGCTGTGTCTTAACACTAATATTAACACTGACATTGATTTACATTTCTGATTTGCACTGTCTATGTCATTTTAGGTGCTCTTTTTTAATATTGTAATTTTAATGTGTATAATATGCTGTGTACTCTTTTATGGCTGAAATATTGCCGAAATAAAGATTTAAAGAAAAGTTTCAAGATCAGACAGTACCTGGCCGTTTTCATTATAATCTATGACCAAGGCCTATGGACAAATAAATATTCTTTTTCCTTACCCTTTTGTTTTTGATACCAGAGCTCTCCCATCTGAAGGACTTTCTTGATTTTTGTTTTTCGAACCACCATCCGGGTTCAGCCGCAGGGTCGCGGTGCCAAGACTTTGGGGTACAGGCCGAAGACGTTAGGTCAACGGTTCTGGTTGGTCTAGGGCGTTCCCTGGACTGACAGGCGTACTCCTTAGCAGAAGATACTCAACCGCCGCGAGCGGCACGATTAGAGGATGGAGTTTTTCAAGATGGAGAGACTCGCTGAGGAAATGAACTTTAAAGCAAGAATGTGTAAAATAATGAAGAGCAAACGTTTTGTATTTTTATGCCTGTTTATATTATGTAGTATGATAGTGTTTACTGTAGGATTTGTATTCTTCTCCTCTCAAGAGCCCATTGCACCCACTGTACAGCCTATACCTCCTCCTACTGTCTCCTCACAATCTTTTCACCCTCTGCCTGAACATGAACAAGCTAGACGGTCTGAATTTGTAAACAACTCGTTTATTCAGCTCCTGCACCAGCACCAACTAGTCATGAATACAACCAATTGTTGGGTGTGTGGTTTAATGCCACATACCATTAATAAGGGTATTCCTTATCTAGTGCTGCCGTTTAGTTACAATGGATCGTCATGGGCATTCCAGACCATGTTTCTCTTTGCTCTAGATGCGTACTCCCCGCGACAACCGCGTTCCATCAGACCTAGCACCAATAACAAAGCTTTAATGAAAGGAGTTGCCGATATGAGCAGAGATATCGATGCATACTCATCTATTCCCAAAGAAGAGTTGAGAGCTTATGTAGGGTGCAACGCGACGGGCTTTAGTATTAGTCTGGGTGAAAGACAGCGAAAAATCTCATCCCCAATCTGGGTCGTACCCCACATAGGTCGGTTCTGTTTACAAGGTAATGGTCAGAATCCTAGAGCTCAACTGGGGAGAAGTGACTGTACTGAAACGTACACTTTTCCGTCACAGTTTTCCCCTGCCAAGGGTACATATTTTATCTGTAATGACCGAGCATATACATGGTTGCCCCCTGATTTCTCGGGCACATGTTATATTGCAAATCTGCTACCGCCAACATTTACTGCCGCCTCTGACTATCACAAGACCAGAGTTGTGAGAGGTGTGATTAGTAAGGAGGATACTGCCGGTCAGGAAGCGGGAGACTTCTTTTTGGGTTTCCTGCCGTTTTGGGGACCTATGGTCAATAGTAGGAACCTGAGACAACTGACTCGTGTGGTTGAATCCACTGTTAATGTTACGGCTGGTGCCCTTGGTAATTTGACAGCTGAGCTCCAAGCGGATCGCCTCATGACTTTGCAGAACCGCATGGTTCTAGACGTCATACTTGCAGACCGCGGTGGGGTATGTAAGGTTATCCAATCTAGTTGTTGCATTTTCATACCAGACAACGCTCCAACAGTTTATCAAGCCATCTCCAAACTGCATAAGATATCTGAGTCCATACACGTGGATAAAGGAGATTGGTCACTGGTGGGGTGGTTCTGGGAACTGATATCTGCCTGGGGTTGGAAAGTTCTGATGGTCATTGGAATGATCTTAGCCATCCTTTTCCTGTTCTGTCTGTGTATACAGTGTGCTCCTGCGATATGTGGCCTCTGTGCTACATTATGTGTAAGGAAACCTGTATCGAGGGACGAGCTAAGTAATAGGATGATGCTACAGCAACATCTCCATGACTTCGTGAATATTGACCTAGACTCGGATTGAAATGAGTATAGTTATTGCCTATGTAAGGACAAAAGGAGGGTCTGTCGTACTTTGCAATTTGGGACCGCGTAGGAGGCAGGGCCCTACCCCTGTCTATCCCGGTATTAGTGAACCGCGAATGGTTAAAGCGGTATGTACAAGTGCTTTGTATAACGTTTTAGCTATGAATGCACTGTGTATACGTTATTATACATCACTACGTGGGTTCCATCTTAGAGCGGTGGCCATCTTATGGTTGCCCCCACATAGGCTACATATCATGAAGCAAATACGGGCCTTTCAGAGCACATGTGCTTTCCTCTGACTTCTCTGTGACCTGGGCAGCTTGGCTCCGCTGCCCCAGGTCAGTCTGGTCTCACGAGCTCCCCGTCCTCCGGCCACCTGTGATTAGCATCAGGGCTTGACACACCATAAAGTCTTTTCATCCTACACGAGCCTCCAGCTAATCTCTTTCGCACCTGACTGTTCCTGCTTTATGGCTTGTATTCCAAACAGGAGATGCTCATGTTTATTGGGGCCTATCGATATCTGATGTGGGATCTGAGCCTTGCTGGGTAAATAATTGCGGGCTGGCTTAACTGGAATGTGGGATGGTCATCATGATTCTGCCTTTTTGTTTGAAATGTATACATGTATATGGCCATATCGTAAACCAAGGAATGTGTGCCTGAAGCATGATATTTTGTATTTAAGGAGAAGCCTGTTTCTGTAATTTTCAGCAGTCTCCTAAGAACATACACGCTGTTGTACTTCTTGGATACCTGTAATTGGTCTGCAGCCAATAAACTGATCTCTGACTTCACCCAGAAGACTCTGTGTTTCTGTAGGTCTGAAACAGGAAGAACCCGAAGTCATAGGGTGTGTTCCCCTGCACCGCTGGGCTTAAAATTCCCAGTACTTCACGTTGGTGTGGATCCTCAGCACGGCCACCACAGATACCCGATGCCTGCCCTGAATCTGAGCCCAAAATACTTTGTTTGTACAGCTTCCCATGAGGCGAGTGGGCCCCCACTCACCGAGGGGCTTCTAATGGCGGATCTTGTTACTGTCCCTAGTTTCATGTCTCTACGCCTGGAGCTCCTGCAGTGTTATGGACCATGGGCCCACTAACAGCCACAAGTCGTGAAAGTAGTTGTCTAAACTCGAGGCCCACAACGAGGGCCGGCTTTGGGTGACTCAAAGGGGTGTGGTTTACTGGAGGTAAGTCACACATCAGTGGCGTGCCGCTCAGTGTAGCATTATGCCCACCTTTTATAGGGTGAGCATGAGGTGGATGGAAAGAGTTGACATGCAGCAGACGATTGGATGACCACCAGGGGCCCACACATTGGGACTGTGAGAGTGCAAGAGCAGATATAAGTGGAGGGGGTAAGGGCAGAGCATTTGTAGAGGACAGTGACGAATGCAGGCAGATGGATCAGAAAATAGAAGTGAGAATAGTAGCCGTAGAGTTCAGCGCTCTCTTGAAATATCAAAATTGCAATCAATAATAGCCCACATATGTTTATATATCTTTCTTTCTAAATTAAGGGTATGTCGTTTTTTATAAAAATAAACAAATATTAGAACATCTTATTTGTATGCATTAATATTGCATATAGCTAGGGACACTAGAATTGTATGGTTCTGTGGACACAGTGTTGTCTGCAGAATTAAAGATTTGCCACAGTAGCCATGTAATTCATGATCTGTTCCATAATTTGCACATTTCAGCAAGAAAACAAGCATTGGCCGCACGGGCGAGATGCCATATGTGGTGGGGGAGGGGGAGAAGCGGGAGTTGTGTGAGCGCGCGGCCAAAGCTTGGAAAACAAGCATTGGCTGCACCACGCGGGCAGAAAAAGTGAAACCTCCAGATGGCGCCTCGGGCGCTGAAAGCTGCCGGCTGTGCATAGCACGCTCGCGTGAACGCAAGCGCTAGGCCGCGTGGCAGCACTTTCAAAACCCGTACACTAAGGGGCCGATTCCGATCTCAGTCGGAAGGGCACCAAATCGGGTTTGGCCGGAAAAACTACGAGCCGTACGCGTGTTTTCCGGCCGACTCGTACAGCTGTACGAGCGAGCAAGCACGATGCGAGCTACATGAAATTCACCGACCAAGTTGTTTCCGGGTCCGAACCGCTCCATACGTCCCGGTCGGAAGCTAACGTGGTGTGCAATGGATGCGATTTACAACCGAGCCGGTACGATGCACGCGTCGGACAGCCTGTTCAAGCCGGAGTGTCCGGGTCGCAAAAGCTCCCGGAGTCGGACTTTGGGGGTCTGCGTCGGACCCCCTGACACCCGCAGCCCTATGACTCGGACACAGAGGAAGACCTATGGGTCTCCCCAACACAGGCATGTACGGTGTGGGTGGCACCGACGCGTACCCACTGTAGGGGGCGCACTTGTTCGAGACGTACCCATTCAGTCAATGGGAGCCCATGTACGTGTCATACGACCGGCTCCCATTGACTTCTATGGGAGTCCGACCGAACCGAGTCCGACAGCTTACGTGCGCATCATACTCGCTCGGTCGGACTGTAGGGGTCTGGTTCGTTCGGAAAACACTCCGGATCTGACTCGGTCGGAGTGCTTTACGACCCGGATCGGAATCGGCCCCTAAATGTCTCAGCCATACCAGCGCATGCGCTGGATCAGGCGAGACCTAAAAAAGGGGATAGATCGATTCCGAAAAACTATAGACCTATCTCCTTAATAGACTCTACTGAAAAGCTAACTGGTAGATTGATTTTAAACAGACTGGAGGATTGGGGACTAAAGAAGAATATTATTATCCCATGCCAGTTTAGCTTCAGAAAAGGGAAAGGCACTGTAGATCAGTGTCTGAACCTGAGTCTAATCACAGCAAAATACACGGCTGCAAAAATAGGTCATCACCGTTTAGCCTTCATGGATCTGTCCGCAGCCTTCGACTGCGTGGCATAGCCTAGGCTGTGGCAGATCATGGAGGCAATGGGTATTGACCTGAAGATTATTAATATCATTCGTGATCTATATACAAAGATGAGACAGTGTCTGATTTCTTCACCAGGTTCGAAGAAACGTTTATCGACCACAGTGGTCAAGACATGAGTACTGAAGGTGGCCAACGGTTATTTGTTGATAAATTTGTGCAGAATCTACTTCCCGAGTTGTGTAAGAAATTAAAAGATTCAGAAAGTTCCTGGGCTGTTTCCTCTTCAGCACAAATACTGGCTACTGCACAGTATTATGAAAATAGAGACAAAGATGAGAAGGATAGAACAGATAAGAAAACGAAAGAACTAAAAACAAAGGTCCTCTTGCAGCAGGCTTATCCACCACGTGGAGGACAGAATAATTATAGGCAAACACAAGGTATCTATCAGCAGCCCCAACAATTTCAGAATAACCAGCAAATGAATGGGTATTATCAACCACGAATCCCTGTAGGTCCCAACCAATGTTCATATTGCAAAGAGGAAGGTTATTTTAAATATAGTTGCCCTAAATTAATGCAGCGTAACAGTAATGCGTATGGCGCAAAAGGTGGTCAGCAAGCTCCTAGAGGCAGAGGGCGCGGAAATGTTCCCCAGAACGCGCGTCCTCTTCCACCTCAAAATACCATAAATAGCTTTGATCAGCAAGCCAATGCAACTGGCAATACAGCTCAGTACTACAATAATGATTATTATGCAGAAGATGACAATGTAGAAGATAATGATTACTAGGACAGCCATAGACAGAGAGAGGGAGTTGTTTCAGTGCCAGTGGATCAGAGTGGACCCTATGTTAAAGTAACTACAGCAAATGTAACGGAGCCCTTTCTGCTGGATACTGGTGTTGCAAATAGTTCAATCATGCATTCAAAACTCCCTGGCGCGCCTTTGTCTGGCGAAATGAATGTCTCAGTAGGTTTTTCTGGCGCCCCAGTTAGGAACCCGATTTCTAGTCCTATGTCACTTTCTGTTGGACCTTGTGAGCTAAAAGCACCCCTCATTCTAACAACAGGTTGTGGTGAAAATTTGCTAGGCTTAGATTTGCTAAAAAGATTGCATGCGACGCTATATTGTTCTCCCTCAGGAGTACAACTTACATTAGGCAAGAAAGTGATTTCCACGATGTATTTGTCTAAAAATGCAATGTCACCTGAATTGTCATCCCTTCCGGATGTCCTTTGGGCTACTGGTCCCAATGATGTGGGTCTTTTGGAAATACCGCCATATGTGGTCACTTTAAAAGCCAATGTCAGATTGCCACGTATTCCCCAGTACAAGATCTCCAATGAAGGTCAGAAAGCATTGTTAGCAATTATCAGTGATTTGATTAAAAAGGGTGTAATTGAAGAGACAAGAGGCAACGTTTGCAATAGTCCTGTTTTACCTGTCTTAAAACGAACGGACCCTTCACAGCCACCTGTTTACAGATTTGTGATTGATCTTAGAGAGGTTAATAAGATTGTTGTGCCACAGTTTCCAGTTGTCCCTGATATAACTGCCTTGTTAACCATGATTCCAGCCTCCGCTGCATGGTTCTCAGTGATCGATCTAAAGAATGCTTTCTTTAGCATCCCAATTGCAGAGGAGAGCAGAGACATTTTTGGCTTTAGTTTAGGAGGCCGAAGCTTCCGCTTTAAACGCGCTCCCCAGGGCTACTGTAAAAGTCCATCAATATACAGTCAGGCTTTAAAAGCGCAGCTTGATGCACTGATTTTACCCAGTGGCGCTATTCTTATTCAGTATGTTGACGATTTGCTAATCGCCGCGGATACTGAAAAGATTTGCAAAAATGCTACCTTGTCATTGTTGCGTCATTTGTCTGCCTTCCATCACAAAGTGTCTCTCTCAAAGCTGCAATATTGTCGACAAGAAGTGACCTACTTAGGTCATCTCTTATCGAAGGAGGGAAGGAAATTGACCCCAGAACGAATTCAAGCCATTACACAGTTGAGTGTGCCAAGAACACAGAGAGAAGTGCGTGCTTTCTTGGGCATTACTTCATACTGTAGGCATTGGATTCCTAATTTTTCCTTGTTGGCAAAACCTTTGTTAGCATTAACATGCAAAGACACACCGAATCCTATCCCATGGTCTGAAGAGTGTCAGAAAAGTTTTGTGGAATTGCATAATGCATTATGTTCAGCTCCTGTGTTGGGTACCCCTGACTACAGCAAGCCTTTTACATTGTATGTTCATGAGAAAGATGGTTGCGCATTATCAGTGTTAACACAGCCTTTTGGCGACAGACCGCGTCCATGCGCGTATTTTTCGTCAACCTTGGACCCGGTAGCGAGGTCATTGCCAAGTTGTCTGAGAGCCACAGCCGCTGCAGCTATGTCTATTCGACAGTCTGCTGGCCTAGTAATGGATAATACATTGATTGTTATGGTTCCACATGCTGTGGACACATTGTTAAACAGGACCAAGACACAGCACTTAACTAGTGCGCAATTATCTGGTTATGAGCTGACACTGTTAGCAAATCATATACACATAAAGAGATGCAACACATTGAATCCAGCTACATTATTACCAGTTCCAGCACACCTAGATGAGATTGAGCAAGATGATTGTCTGTTCAGAACAGAAGAAGAGACGAAAGGAAGAGTAGATCTTAAAGATACTCCCCTGACTGAGTGTGATGGTACTTTATGGGTGGATGGTTCGTGTTTTAAGCTTCCAAATGGTGATACGACTGCTGCATATGCTATCACGACTTTGCACACGATTGTGGAAATTGCACGTGTGCCACAAAATTCGGCTCAAGCAGCAGAATTCATTGCCCTTACGAGAGCATGCGTGTTGTCTGAAGGAATGAAAGTGATCATATATACGGATAGCCAGTACGCCTTTGGCGTGGCTCATAGTTTTGGGCGATTGTGGAAGGAACGTGGGTTCCTGACTTCGCATGGAGCTAAGATTCAGAATGGCAAATTGGTGAATGATCTCCTTGAGTCGCTGACCCTACCGTCACAAGTTGCGATTATGAAATGCAGTGCGCACAAGAAAATCACTGATGATGTTGGTCGTGGTAACGCGTTTGCTGATGAAGTCGAGAAAGAAACAGCAAAAGATGTGAAGACTCGAACGTATGTTGCAGGCCCTGCCAGATGGGTTGGTGATGTTGGAATGTGTGAAAACACAATAGAGAGTGTAAAGTCCCTTCAAGCTGAAGCCACAGAGAAAGAGTTGAGCAAGTGGAGAGAAAGTATGGGTAAGTTGGATGAGAATGGTTGTTGGATTGATCTGTTAGAACATAGGCGATGGTTGTTACCTGATGCATATGTGCTTCCAGTGGTTACTACGGCACATGGGATGGCACATATCAGTACGAAAGGAATCTGTAAGTTGTTGGCTCCAGTATGGCAGAATGCTGGAATTCCTAAGTGTGCAGAGAATGTGGTCAAGAATTGTATGGTATGCTTGAAGTACAACCCTGGTAGGGGAACCTCAACTCCAGCTGATCATTTTGCGCCTCCATCATATCCATTTGAAGTTTTGCAGCTAGATTTTATCCACATGGAAAGGTGCAACAACCTGAAATATGTGTTGGTGGTTGTCTGCGCTTTTTCAAAATGGATAGAGGCCTATCCCCTAAAAGACAACACTGCTCTATCCACAGCCAAAGCCCTTGTGAAGGAATTTTTCCCTAGGTTTGGAATGCCAAGAATGGTGTGGAGTGATAATGGGAGTGAATTTGTGGGTCAAGTGATGAAGAATGTGTGTGAGGGATTAGGGGTTAAGCAGAAATTCCACGCTGCAAATCACCCCCAATCAGCTGGATTAGTAGAGCGCTACAATGGCGCTCTAAAACTCAAACTGGCCAAAATCCAGGCGAGCTCAGGTCTTAAATGGCCTGATGCTCTGCCTCTAGCACTCCTGTCCACCAGAATGACCGTACACTCACGAGTGGGACTTAGCCCAGATGAGGTCATTTTTGGCCGCCCGGCCAATGTATGGGGTGTGCCAAGACCGGCGAAATTCAGTGAAATCGAACATCCAGTACTGCTTGATAACTTGTATGAATTGACGGCTAAATTACGTGTTTTACACCAACAGGTGCACGATACTCTTCCCCAGGCCTCTGAGGCTCCAGGACACCCTATCAACCTTGGCACGTGGGTTTTGGTAAAATATTTTCAGCGCAAAAGCAACGATGAGCCTCGTTGGATCGGCCCTCATCTCGTACTTCTGTCTACAAGATCAGCTGTTCGAGTAAAGGGGAAGAAGAACTGGATCCACGGCGCCCACGTGAAAAGGATACCTTTGCCTCTGCCGTATGACCAGTGGGTCCAGGAGGGTATCGCAGACTCTGACACAGACACTGTACCTCGTTTTGTGCCGTTCAGTGATGCACGCATAAAAGGCACAACTTCAGCACAACAGAGTGACGATATTTTGCAAGAAGCTGTGCCACCGTCAATTCGATTGGACACCACAGAGACTGAACTCTTGTTTCAAGATCAGACAGTACCTGGCCGTTTTCATTATAATCTAAGACCAAGGCCTATGGACAAATAAATATTCTTTTTCCTTACCCTTTTGTTTTTGATACCAGAGCCCTCCCATCTGAAGGACTTTCTTGATTTTTGTTTTTCGAACCACCATCCGGGTTCAGCCGCAGGGTCGCGGTGCCAAGACTTTGTGGTACAGGCCGAAGACGTTAGGTCAACGGTTCTGGTTGGTCTAGGGCGTTCCCTGGACTGACAGGCGTACTCCTTAGCAGAAGATACTCACCCGCCGCGAGCGGCACGATTAGAGGATGGAGTTTTTCAAGATGGAGAGACTCGCTGAGGAAATGAACTTTAAAGCAAGAATGTGTAAAATAATGAAGAGCAAACGTTTTGTATTTTTATGCCTGTTTATATTATGTAGTATGATAGTGTTTACTGTAGGATTTGTATTCTTCTCCTATCAAGAGCCCATTGCACCCACTGTACAGCCTATACCTCCTCCTACTGTCTCCTCACACTCTTTTCACCCTCTGCCTGAACATGAACAAGCTAGACGGTCTGAATTTGTAAACAACTCGTTTATTCAGCTCCTGCACCAGCACCAACTAGTCATGAATACAACCAATTGTTGGGTGTGTGGTTTAATGCCACATACCATTAATAAGGGTATTCCTTATCTAGTGCTGCCGTTTAGTTACAATGGATCGTCATGGGCATTCCAGACCATGTTTCTCTTTGCTCCAGATGCGTACTCCCCGCGACAACCGCGTTCCATCAGACCTAGCACCAATAACAAAGCTTTAATGAAAGGAGTTGCCGATATGAGCAGAGATATCGATGCATACTCATCTATTCCCAAAGAAGAGTTGAGAGCTTATGTAGGGTGGAACGCGACGGGGTATAGTATTAGTCTGGGTGAAAGACAGCGAAAAATCTCATCCCCAATCTGGGTCGTACCCCACATAGGTCGGTTCTGTTTACAAGGTAATGGTCAGAATCCTAGAGCTCAACTGGGGAGAAGTGACTGTACTGAAACGTACAATTTTCCGTCACAGTTTTCCCCTGCGTTTTTGGCTGCCAAGGGTACATATTTTATCTGTAATGACCGAGCATATACATGGTTGCCCCCTGATTTCTCGGGCACATGTTATATTGCAAATCTGCTACCGCCAACATTTACTGCCGCCTCTGACTATCACAAGACCAGAGTTGTGAGAGGCGTGATTAGTAAGGAGGATACTGCCGGTCAGGAAGCGGGAGACTTCTTTTTGGGTTTCCTGCCGTTTTGGGGACCTATGGTCAATAGTAGGAACCTGAGACAACTGACTCGTGTGGTTGAATCCACTGTTAATGTTACGGCTGGTGCCCTTGGTAATTTGACAGCTGAGCTCCAAGCGGATCGCCTCATGACTTTGCAGAACCGCATGGTTCTAGACGTCATACTTGCAGACCGCGGTGGGGTATGTAAGGTTATCCAATCTAGTTGTTGCATTTTCATACCAGACAACGCTCCAACAGTTTATCAAGCCATCTCCAAACTGCATAAGATATCTGAGTCCATACACGTGGATAAAGGAGATTGGTCACTGGTGGGGTGGTTCTGGGAACTGATATCTGCCTGGGGTTGGAAAGTTCTGATGGTCATTGGAATGATCTTAGCCATCCTTTTCCTGTTCTGTCTGTGCATACAGTGTGCTCCTGCGATATGTGGCCTCTGTGCTACATTATGTGTAAGGAAACCTGTATCGAGGGACGAGCTAAGTAATAGGATGATGCTACAGCAACATCTCCATGACTTCGTGAATATTGACCTAGACTCGGATTGAAATGAGTATAGTTATTGCCTAAGTAAGGGCAAAAGGAGGGTCTGTCGTACTTTGCAATGTGGGACCGCGTAGGAGGCAGGGCCCTACCCCTGTCTATCCCGGTATTAGTGAACCGCGAATGGTTAAAGCGGTATGTACAAGTGCTTTGTATAACGTTTTAGCTATGAATGCACTGTGTATACGTTATTATACATCACTACGTGGGTTCCATCTTAGAGCGGTGGCCATCTTATGGTTGCCCTCACATAGGCTACATATCATGAAGCAAATACGGGCCTTTCAGAGCACATGTGCTTTCCTCTGACTTCTCTGTGACCTGGGCAGCTTGGCTCCGCTGCCCCAGGTCAGTCCGGTCTCACGAGCTCCCCGTCCTCCGGCCACCTGTGATTAGCATCAGGGCTTGACACACCATAAAGTCTTTTCATCCTACACGAGCCTCCAGCTAATCTCTTTCGCACCTGACTGTTCCTGCTTTATGGCTTGTTTTCCAAACAGGATATGCTCATGTTTATTGGGGCCTATCGATATCTGATGTGGGATCTGAGCCTTGCTGGGTAAATAATTGCGGGCTGGCTTAACTGGAATGTGGGATGGTCATCATGACTCTGCCTTTTCGTTTGAAATGTATACATGTATATGGCCATATCGTAAACCAAGGAATGTGTGCCTGAAGCATGATATTTTGTATTTAAGGAGAAGCCCGTTTCTGTAATTTTCAGCAGTCTCCTAAGAACATACACGCTGTTGTACTTCTTGGATACCTGTAATTGGTCTGCAGCCAATAAACTGATCTCTGACTTCACCCAGAAGACTCTGTGTTTCTGTAGGTCTGAAACAGGAAGAACCCGAAGTCATAGGGTGTGTTCCCCTGCACCGCTGGGCTTAAAATTCCCAGTACTTCACGTTGGTGTGGATCCTCAGCACGGCCACCACAGATACCCGATGCCTGCCCTGAATCTGAGCCCAAAATACTTTGTTTGTACAGCTTCCCGTGAGGCGAGTGGGCCCCCACTCACCGAGGGGCTTCTAATGGCGGATCTTGTTACTGTCCCTAGTTTCATGTCTCTACGCCTGGAGCTCCTGCAGTGTTATGGACCATGGGCCCACTAACAGCCACAAGTCGTGAAAGTAGTTGTCTAAACTCGAGGCCCACAACGAGGGCCGGCTTTGGGTGACTCAAAGGGGTGTGGTTTACTGGAGGTAAGTCACACATCAGTGGCGTGCCGCTCAGTGTAGCATTCTGCCCACCTTTTATAGGGTGAGCATGAGGTGGATGGAAAGAGTTGACATGCAGCAGACGATTGGATGACCACCAGGGGCCCACACATTGGGACTGTGAGAGTGCAAGAGCAGATATAAGTGGAGGGGGTAAGGGCAGAGCATTTGTAGAGGACAGTGACGAATGCAGGCAGATGGATCAGAAAATAGAAGTGAGAATAGTAGCCGTAGAGTTCAGCGCTCTCTTGAAATATCAAAATTGCAATCAATAATAGCCCACATATGTTTATATATCTTTCTTTCTAAATTAAGGGTATGTCGTTTTGTATAAAAATAAACAAATATTAGAACATCTTATTTGTATGCATTAATATTGCATATAGCTAGGGACACTAGAATTGTATGGTTCTGTGGACACAGTGTTGTCTGCAGAATTAAAGATTTGCCACAGTAGCCATGTAATTCATGATCTGTTCCATAATTTGCACATTTCAGCAAGAAAACAAGCATTGGCCGCACGGGCGAGATGCCATATGTGGTGGGGGAGGGGGAGAAGCGGGAGTTGTGTGAGCGTGCGGCCAAAGCTTGGAAAACAAGCATTGGCTGCACCACGCGGGCAGAAAAAGTGAAACCTCCAGATGGCGCCTCGGGCGCTGACAGCTGCCGGCTGTGCATAGCACGCTCGCGTGAACGCAAGCGCTAGGCCGTGTGGCAGCACTTTCAAAACCCGTACACTAAGGGGCCGATTCCGATCTCAGTCGGAAGGGCACTGAATCGGGTTTGGCCGGAAAAACTACGAGCCGTACACGTGTTTTCCGGCGGACTCGTACAGCTGTACGAGCGAGCAAGCACGATGCGAGCTACATGAAATTCACCGACTGAGTCGTTTCCGGGTCCGAACCGCTCCATACGTCCCGGTCGGAAGCTAACCGTGGTGTGCAATGGATGCGATTTACAACCGAGCCGGTACGATGCACGCGTCGGACAGCCTGTTCGAGCCGGAGTGTCCGGGTCGCAAAAGCTCCCGGAGTCGGACTTTGGGGGTCTGCGTCGGACCCCCTGACACCCGCAGCCCTATGACTCGGACACAGAGGAAGACCTATGGGTCTCCCCAACACAGGCATGTACGGTGTGGGTGGCACCGACACGTACTCACTGTAGGGGGCGCACTTGTTCGAGACGTACCCATTCAGTCAATGGGAGCCCATGTACGTGTCATACGACCGGCTCCCATTGACTTCTATGGGAGTCCGACCGAACCGAGTCCGACAGCATACGTGCGCATCATACTCGCTCGGTCGGACTGTAGGGGTCTGGTTCGTTCGGAAAACACTCCGGATCTGACTCGGTCGGAGTGCTTTACGACCCGGATCGGAATCGGCCCCTAAATGTCTCAGCCATACCAGCGCATGCGCTGGATCAGGCGAGACCTAAAAAAGGGGATAGATCGATTCCGAAAAACTATAGACCTATCTCCTTAATAGACTCTACTGAAAAGCTAACTGGTAGATTGATTTTAAACAGACTGGAGGATTCGGGACTAAAGAAGAATATTATTATCCCATGCCAGTTTAGCTTCAGAAAAGGGAAAGGCACTGTAGATCAGTGTCTGAACCTGAGTCTAATCACAGCAAAATACACGGCTGCAAAAAAAGGTCATCACCGTTTAGCCTTCATGGATCTGTCCGCAGCCTTCGACTGCGTGGCATAGCCTAGGCTGTGGCAGATCATGGAGGCAATAGGTATTGACCTGAAGATTATTAATATCATTCGTGATCTATATACATGTGCCTCAGCCTGCGTTCGCTATGGGAGAAATGGTAAGTGCACCAGGTCTTTTAAAATTGCAAGAGGTGTGAGGCAGGGGTGCGTTTTTGCCCCCTTCCTGTTCGCACTCTGCAATCTGCACTGTTGGGCTCTACACCAGATGTCCCGTATATTAATTCAGTGCAGGTCCCAATTTTATTATATGCGGACAACGCTGTTCTTTTAGCTCGTACCAGTAATGCACTGCGTCGCCTAGTCCAGGATTATACTCAATTTATGTGCAATCTAGGCATGAAAGCTAATTACTCAAAGTCATTTATCTTAGTAGCAGGTTCAAAACATCGAAATTATCCGCAAATCACAACCAAAGGGGGAAAATTGGGGGTTGTCGATTCTTTTAACTGTTTAGGGATTATGTTTGACTCTCAAAGTGGCAAATAATGATTGTTAACAGAGGAATTCAGATGGAAAAAAACATTGGGGCCTTAAGTAAGTTTATAAAAAAAACTAATAGACTTAATAAAAACTGTGTATCAAGCCAAGACTGTATCTACCACCACTTATGTGGCAGCTGTTTGGGGCATGAAAGACTGTACAAAAATTGCAGATTATTGAAGATAATTTCTTGAAAAGGGTCCTCTCGCTACCAAAGTCATGAGCCAATTATAAGTTTCACATGGAATTGAGGACCCCTTATATTACTGATACAATTGCAATGGCCTCGATTCTAATGTGGCACTCAATATGGCGAAAGGAGACCCTTGCTCTGACAAGAGACATTATCAAAGATGTTTTGAAACTAGATGGAAAGGGTAACATTATTTGGTTAACTTATGTTCAATCAACATTGAAGGCGGCTGGACTACATTACCTTTTTTTAGATCCTACCACCTGTAGTTCTATATCCAAAATAGACTCAAAAACCCAACTACTTTCTGATCAACATATAAGAAGGGAGACTAAAACATTTATCTGTCAACAGTTAAATCCTACTTGGCCAGCCCTAGTATAAACTTAATGAATCCAAACTTAACATATCTATCCTTCGTTACTAACCTGCGACATAGGTACATCCTGGTGAGGTTTCGCCTAATTTACATCCCGTTAATGTTGGATTCTCCCAGTAATGTCTATGGTGTTTCTGAACTCCCGCACTGTACCTGTGATAATTGTTCTGCACAGGATTATATACAGTTTTTGTTTTTCTGTAAATTTTATCATGATGAAAGGAAACGTTTTATTATCCCTATTATGCATAGAATGAATTTTAACCAGTGTCGTGTAGCCCTCTACTATTGCCAGCTACTACCTGATCCTTTCATTTGTTTTTCTCTAGTGTCTTTTTTATTATCAGCACTAAAAAAGAGATCTATAACCGGCTAAAATTTTATACCTACAAATGAAATGAACTTATTATTATGTAAATAACTATTAATTTGTTTTTTTAAATGTAATAGCTTTTTAATATTGCTAGTATTTTAACTGTGTTGTAATGCTATGAAATGTTTTCTTTTTTATATGTAGTATAATTTTTATGTCTACATTGTGTTGGTGAAATAAAGTTATTCTGACTGACTGACTGACTGAGAGAGCTAGAGAGGTAGAGAAAGAGAAGAGACAAGAGGAGAGGAAGAATGGATAGATGAAAGGAGAGAAATAGGGAGGCTGACAGGGGGAAGAGAGGAGAGAGAATGGATAGATGAAAAGAGAGGGAGGTAGAGAGGTAGAGTGGGAGAGAGGAGAGAGACTGGATAGATGAAAAGAGAGCGAGATAGGGGGTAGAGAGGGAGAAGATAAGAGAGGAGAGAGAGAAGATAGATGAAAAGAAAGAGATAGGGAGGTAGAGAGGGATAGAGTTAGAAGAGAAAAGAGGAGAGGAGAGCAGAGGAGAGGAGAGGGAGAATGGATAGATGAAAAGAGAGAGATAGGAAGCTAGAAGGGGAGAAAAGAGGAGAGAGAATGTATAGATGAAAAGAGATAGGGAGACGAGAGAAGGGGAGAAAATGAATAGATGAAAAGAGAGAGATAGGCAGGTAGGCAGGCAGGGAGAATGCAGGAGAGAGGAGAGAGAATTAATATACGAAAAGCGAGAGATAGGCAGGTAGATGGGGAGAAGAGAGGAGAGAGAATGGATAGACGAAAAGAGAGAGATAGGGAGGTGGAGAGGGAAAGAGAGAGGAGGGGACAGAGAATGGATAGATGAAAACATAGAGAGGGAGATAGAGAATAAGAGGAGAGAAGAGGGAGAGAGAGAATGGATAGATGAAAAGAGAGCGATAGGAAGGAGGAGATAGGAGAGAGAAAATGGATAGATTAAAAGAGAGCAACAGAGTGAGCAGACCAAGGGAATAGGCTTGATTGAACATTGTTGCCAGGGCTGCTTTTTGTTCCTAGGGCTGGCCTTGGTTGGGATGGATCCTCTAATTAATTTCCTTACACTTATTTCTGAATATTTCAATAGCCAATGCAGTTGCACCTGCAACCAATTGTCCATCCAGCTCTATGTAGCCATGCACGTTATGTACCACGAGAATAATGACTGCATCGATGCTTTGGCAGAATTTAGTTTATAAAATAAAACAAGCATTGGTAATGCAGAAGAGCAAGCAAATGGCAGCATGAGCGGTTGCAGGTGTCCCACGCATATTTAGATTTTTTAGTAAATCTCGATTAGGAAGAAAGATGAGTTTGCTTTAAAGCTGCACCTGCATGGTTTCCCTTGGACACACAGCAGTGTCTAATGGCCGGGGAGCAGTTGAGGGTCCATATGAGGTGGCCATATGAGGTGACCGAAACTTTGAATGATGTACACCACCTCAATTTGTGTATACACAAATAATATGAAATGAAAACATAAATAAAAAAAATAGATATATTTAAACAATTTTAGGAAAAGTATTGGAGTCTGGGAATAACACAGATACTATTCCCACTCTAATTTATGCATTAGTACTCTAAGCGTAGACTTTCAGAGGGGTTACGTTTTCTACTTCCACTTCACTCTGTGAAACAGTAGGAAAAGTGTTCAACTTCAGAGGCGTAATATTTACTATGCCCGCTCCAGTCTGTGCAACAGTAGTGAAAGCATTGGACTCGGGAGGGGTCAAATTTACTATTTCCACTCTAGTGTGTGAAACAGTAGTGAAAGTGTTGGCCTTTGGAGGGGTTACATTTACTCTTCCTACTCCAGTCTATGCAACAGTACGGAAAGTTTTGGACTTCAGAGGCGTGAGATTTACTATTCCCATTCCAGTCTGTGCAACAGTACGCAAAGCGTTGGACTCAAGAGGGGTAAAATGTACTATTTCCACTCCAGTCTGTGTAACAGTAGGGAAAGAGTTGAACTCAGGAGGGGTACAATTTACTATTCCCACTTCAGTCTGTGCAACAGTAGGGAAAGCGTTAGACTTCGGAGAGGTTAAATTAACTATTCTCACTCAAATCTGTGCAACAGTAGGGAAGGCATTGGACTTTGGAGGGGTTCCATTTACTATTCCCATTCCAGTCTAAGCACAGTAGGGAAATCACTTGACTTCAATCACATTATATATTTGAATAACCTTATTAATTTAGAACAAATATAAAACTCTAAATATGAACATTATTAGATAACCCCCAAAAATAGGTATAAATATAATAAAAAGCAAATACACAATTTACATGACATTTAAACTATTTAATAATTAATTATCAATTAAAAGCCAATAAATCTAAAATAAATAAGCATAAGACAAATTGTAATCAATTAAACTAATTATTTAAAATGAATAAATATTTATTAATTAACTATTAATTAATTAATGTCCCACTCTATACCCCTACAGCCTAGCACCCCGCAACTAAAATATAACTGAAATAAATCAATATTGCATACTGTATGTGGTTAATTATCAGTTAAATAATTAAAAATAAATAAATAATTGCTAATTAGTTATTACTTGATTAACTTCCCACCCTATGTCCCTATAAACCCAACAGCCACACATAAAATATAACTAAAATATAAAGTTATTACACAATTCACCTAATTAATAATCAAGTATATAATTAATAAATAATTACAAATAATTATTGCTTAGTTAATTTCCCACATCATACCCCTACAAACCCAGCAGCCTACACCTAAAATATAACAATAAATACATTATTAAACACTTTACATAATTAAAAATCATTTAAGTTATTAAGAAACAAATTAATACGAATTGTTAATTAATTAGTACTTGATTACCTTCCCACTTTATACCCTTACAAACCTAGCATTCCACTAGAGCACTATTAATTACTATTAGCAATTAAATTAACAATTATATATATTATTTAAAATTACAAACTATATTTAAACATTTTATAAATTAAACAAGCAATAACACTTAAACTAATATATGTACTAAAACACATTAAGATCATTTAAAATACTATATCTTTTACAACGATATCATTGAAAATGATATTAACAAATATTATATTCTTAACACATTTTTACCTGGAAAAAACAACATTCTTGACAACGACAGTTCTACGCCATAATATATTTGTATCACAATATTTTTTTCCGATATTTTGGTCTTCTGATATTTGCAACTCGATATTTTGTCCAAATAAAATACCCGACTCCCCCAGGTTAAATTCAGCAGGCAGGGGAGGCATCATGAAAGAGAAAGAGAATGAGGGAGGAGAAAGGTAGAGTGAAAGAGATAAGACAGGAGGATATATAAAGGAGAGGAGGAGAAAGAGAATGGATGGATGGAAGGAGAAAGAAAAAGAATGCACAAGGAGATGAAGGTTTGAGCTGGTTTGAACATTTTTGCCCGGCCTGCTTTCGGTTTCCTAGCCTGGCCCTGCTTCCTGCAGGGAAATCTGATTGACCACCCTTTCAGCTGATCAGAATAGTATTGTATTCTGCTCAAGGCGATCGACTTGTAGCATTCAATTAGGACAGTCCTTCCAAGAACACCGCTGCTTAATTTGTGAAAGAATAAGTACTTGTTCGCGAGGTTCCGTTCAGAAGTCTGTGGCCTATTTAATGTCGGCTCATTGAATACTGAGGCTGCGTGGTCTTGAATCTACCCCTGCCTCTTTAATCTGCCCTTTTATCTAACTCCTGCTTTGTCTCTTTACGACTGCTTTCTGTCTTTCCTATCCTCCTTCTTTCTTGTGTGTTTGTTTTTCCCTCTCTTGCTCTCGGTCAATGTTCGGTGAGGAAAAATAAGTGTCAATCATAAAATGGAGTGCTAGTGTGCCTAATTGGCAAGCACTGACTCAAATTAAGCACTGCAAGAACCAGGGAAAAGGCCTGCGAATTTTGCTTTTGGTGCAGGCGTTCCATGCAGTTTCATGGACCACGCACAGTTTTTTTTTTTAAGTCTAATGCTGCCTTACCATAAATTGTTGTGCTGGGATACACTTTCTTTTACTGTAGGCTTAAAAATATTTCCCTGCAGCGCTAGCAGTTGGATAAGTTTAAAAAAAAAATGTGGACACTTCTAATTAAGACATTTAGGGCCTCATTTACAAAGAATTGGCGTAGGGCAGTGCCACAAGTCTTTTTGCTGTGCTACCCTACACCAATTTGAAAGGGCAGGAATGCACCGTATTTACAAGATACAGTGGGGCAGATTTATGTTCCCTGGCGCATCCCTGCAAATCAGCATGGATGCGCCAGGGAAGATGCATCATAAAAGTTTACCCTTGCGCCACAATAGATGCGCCGCATTTACAATGTAGAGCATCGTGGCGCAAGGATAAACAGATGCGTGACACATCTGATGGCGGAAGGTTGGCGCATTGCTGGAGTTGCGTCGCAAGCGCGAGGCAGCTCCAGCAAGGCTTGGGGGTGCCCTATCGTTACAATGCTGCGTCAATCCTTACGCCTGCTTCAAGCAGGCGCAGGGTTTTGACGCAGCATGGCCGTAAAAGTGACTGAGTGAAATCTTGTAGATTTCACTCAGCCACTTTTCGGAGGCGTTCCTGCGCCGGAACGCCCCCCCCCCTGTGCGGGTACGCCCACATGTGGCGCAAGCTTTACAACGTGACGCATCTCCCTAGATGCGTCACGTTGTAAATGGGGCGCAACATGGCGCAGGGTTTACGCCGCCGCTGCATCACAAAAGTGACGCAACGGCGGCGTAAAAGTGGCGCAAGTCCATTATAAATCTGCCCCACTGTATTTCGGTCCTTTCAGCAAGCGTCAGCGCACAATTCGGTGTCTAGCGCCAATGCAGACACCCTTGCTGGAATGATTGTTTTTGTGAAGGAAGGGGTACAAAAATGCAGAATACAGAAAATGTGAAAAGAGGAAAAAACTAGGAGAATAAAACATTTCTCCTCATTACACCTGCTCTGGGGAGGTGTATGGTCTTGGCCCTGCCCCAGGTTTAGGTGATTTTGTTAATCTGGGGCAGCATCAAAATCCATGGGTGTTGCGTAGGAACACCCAAAGCAACTCCCATGGAATGACTCCTTGATGCAGTGTAAGACAATGCACCGCTTTGCACTGCCTTGCCTTATTCCTTATCTATGAGTCCATGCAAAGCCACATAGGGTGGCTTTGCGTCACCCCATAGATATGATTCTGAGGCCTGAGCCACCTGAGCTTCAAAAAAGTGATGCTTCGGCAGCGCAGTCCTCTTGTAAATGAGGCTCTTAATGTTTAAAGTGCAAAAAATACTGCTGCTTGGGCATGAAGCCATGAACATAGCTGTGCTCCTCTCTTTGATTACAGTACTTAAAAAAAAAAAAGAAATCATAAAACACATCTTTGGATTGCATCATATTAGATCTGACAATCTGCACTACAAGATGGCCACAGATGGCGTCTGTGGAAATACTGTTCAATCTCAGCAAATTATCTGCCTTAATTTAAATTAGCTTGTATGAAAGAAATGATGCTTAACGGATCATTTAGAGATGATAGTGCAAATTAACACCCACTTGAATGGCACACATCCATCCATAATGTTCATTTTACATCATTTGCATGCAAGGCTTTCCTATATAACATGAGTGAAAACATGCTATGTATTAAGTGTAATAACAATTTGGGTGAAAATTCCAGTTTGAGCCATGTTTGGGATTCCGATCATTACCACATATCCACAGTACTCAGCCGGAATAGTTCTCCATGAAAAATCTGAAGAAATTTGCCCAGGGACAATTAACCAGAAAATATTCACAATTAAGGGCCTCATTACGATGTTGGGTGGTGTTTCCTCCGCCGACACCATATCAGGCAAGGGACTGACCGACACCCGGTCGGCGGTCCCGACCGACTAAGTAAGATGCGACCGAACACTGTTCGGTCACACTCCTATACTTTACAATGGGAGCATGCATTCCGACCAGAATGCATGCTCCCGTTATAAAAATGTGAGGTGCAGTTCATCCCTGCACCCTGTCTGTGGCAGGCACCTCAATGTGCCTGTCGCGGGGTGCAGGGATCAACAGGGGGACACCATAGGTGCTCCCTCTGCCTACAACTGGAGGTCATGCACCCATGGGGGCCCTGCTGGGGGCCCCCAAAGTCAAGTTCTGACCCTACATCGTAATCCCTCGGGCCGAGAGCGCCGCCCTTGGGATTACTGAAAGGATTCCGACTGGCAGACGGGCTCTCTGAGCCCGTCAGCAGCCAGTCAGAATGACTGGTTGCATTCCTTTCCGACCGACCCTATCATAATTGGTTGGTCAGAAAGGAATCCGACCGGCTAATTACGATGCAGTCGGAAAGGCTCCGACCGACGGTCGGGGCCATTTCGACCACATCGTAATTGGCCCCTAGTTGCGGAAAATCTGATCCTGAAGGCCTTTCCTCACTCTGGGCCTCATTTACAGGAAAATTATGCAGCTCGTCATGATTTGCCATTTTGCTACACCGAGCTGCATCATTTTCAAAGCACATGGATGTGTCGTACTAACAACAATACAATGCATCCGTGTGCTTCCCCTGCGCTGGCACACAATTGGCTGCCATGTGCCAGCGCAGGCACCCTTGCTTCATTTTGCAAGAGTGCTTCGGTTACGAGGATGATTATTTTTTTGCAGGAAGGGACACCTTTAAGCACAAAAACATTAATTGATGGCATTTTCCTCTTTTTATGCATGCTGCAGAATGAAGCATGCATAAAAAGAGGAAAAAACGAAGAGAGATAAAGTGTTTCTTCTTGTTGCGCCACTCCTACTCCTCCTCTGGGGAGGCGCAGGATTCTGATGCATTCCCAGATTTACAAAACATTGTACATCTGGGAACGTGTCATGTTCCATGGATGTTGTATTTCAACACCAACAGCAACACACATGGAACGCCCCTTTCACACAGTTATGCTTGGGACATGGTAATCCATCCTGATCTATAAGTAGCCCCCCAAGTCTATTGACAACTGGGAAAATGCCAGAGTGTCAAAATTGCAAGTCTGGCTCTGTTCCCTAAGAAAGACCAATAGCCAGTTTTGTCCTGGGAATGCATAATGAGAAGAATGTTCTCCTTTTCAAGTGGAGAGACGAGTCCACAGATAAATAGATATTTAGAGCAGTTGAAATGGTCATTCCAGACACAGTGACTGAATGCACAATGTAGCCAGGAGACAAATGTGTCTTTACCAGAAGCAATGCGTTATTCCTCCTGTTGGCTCATTTGCTGTCCTTTATCAAACAGAGAGCTGCCTTCCTGGCAGCCTGGGCATGGTTTGATGTTTGTATGTGTGATACTCAAATGTGACTAGGTTGATGATTGATGGCATGTGCTTGGACTCCAACTTTTGTGGGGCTCTGACCTTTTCCAGCACCCCATAGGTATCGTCGATGGAGTGTAGCTCTCAGTGATAAGAAAGACCTCAGATTTAGAGTGAGACAAGTGGACAGTAGGCTGAACTTTAGCTATTGGAAGATCCTACTGTATATACTGAAATAACCCTGCCCCCTCTACCTACCAAAGGGAATGAGACTTTCAGTCATTCTGCTCTTTTTTGTGTGCACTCATGGGGGGATATTCTCAAGAACATGTGATAACTACTGCAAAAGTAGCTTAATGCAACTCTTCACATCGCAGTCTATCTCGGGAAAATAACACTGTGTTAACGTGGTATTCACAACACGGCAGCACCATGCGATAGACCCACCACAACGTGTCAAATGAACGCGTTAAAATCAACAGAACGCCACAATAATGCAAAACACCAACGCAAAAAAAGCGTAGATGACGCAAATCGTGATATAAAAATCAGCGAAAACCAGCCACAGGCCTGCAATCCCCATGCGACATGCGGGAAAATGCACTATAAAAGTTGGAAAAAAACCACATGTAAAAGCCAAACAACAGCGAAGCACAATGGAGTCTGCTGGAGCAAGTGCAGAGGACAACCAGAACCCCACAAGTCCCCCGGAGGACCAGCCTGGGACCTCAGGGTCAGGGAAGGACAAGGAGAAGAAGAGTTGGAAGAAAAGGTTCAGTCCGCAGGAAAACAGGATCCTGATAACGGAGGTGATAGAACACCATCAACTACTGTTTGTCACCTCCACTGTGTCACTGGCAACTAAAAATGGAATATGGCAGACCATCGTGGACAAGGTGAATGCAGTCGGAGTGCTGAAGAGGACAATGGAAGAGGTCAAGAGGCGCTGGAATGATGTCAAGCGCAAAACCAAGCAGAAACTCGCAAACAACCGGAAGGCAGCAATGCAGACTGGAGGTGGGAGCCCAGCGCCACAGGAGGAGCTGGACTTTTGTGGTTCATCCTGACAATGATTAGGTTGTTGCCACTCCCCTCAACCAAATTTCTTGCACTTAAAACGTACCTGGGCTTTTTGGAGAATGCATCACACATAGGAGTAACAAATCCCTATTTGTGATTGTTTATGTGTAGGAAGGAACACCTTCCTGCACATAAACAATCATCCCCCCACCGCAGGCACTCTTACACTACTGTGCAAGGGTGCCTGCGTTGGTGCTAGGCAGCTTAATTTAGCACCAGCGCTAGGGGAAACACAGGAGTACACCGTATCTTTGTAAATACGGTGCATCCCTGCATTTTCAGAATGGCGAAGCGTGGCGTTTTGCTTAATGCCACACTACGTCATTCTGTTGTACATATGCCCATGGTCCTTACTTTATCCCTCTGTTTCTGAATCTCTTGTGTGTGTGGTCAGAGTGTTTAAGAGTTCTTTGGCTAGATCTGCTAAATTCCGGAAAAGTTCTCGGGGGCATATTATCAAGCACGGCGTTAAAATTATAGCCGTTTTAGCGGCAGAAAACTGCCGCTAAAGCGGCTATAATGGCTTGATAATTTGCTGCAGAGAATTCCAATAGAAACCCATGTTGACACCAGAACATGGGCTTCTATGGGAATTCTCACAGGCATATTATCAAGCCCATTATCGCCGCTTTAGCAGCAGTTTGCTGCCACTAAAACGGCGATAATTTTAACGCTGTTTCTTGATAATATGCCCCTCAGTTTTTATTAATTTTGTTCAAGCTAATAAAGGGAAGAAATCTTCTTTTTATACTTTGCCCTCTTAGATAAAGAAGCTCATTTCCATTTCTTATTCTAGAGTGTGTGGCATCTACATTATAGACATTTATGTTGCGAAAACCAGGGCTTCCAGATCTAACTTTATTGACTATTATATGTTGAATTAAGTTCTGGATTCTGAATTAGATATTAGTAGAGCAATTATTAATTTTACACATCTATAGAGTTGCAGGGTCATTCTTGTTTTTTTTTTGTTTATTGTATGTTATAGAGATTTATGTGGCATGAATTCAGTCAAAGGTAATTTCTTTTATGGATGCTTGGGTGTTACTGGGATCTTCTCTCTTTTTGTATATGGAAGGTAATTAATGTTTGGGACACTATGAAGGAGGATGAGAGAATAGATACAAGGGGCTGAAATCTAATTACTATATTGTGCACTTAATTGGAAAAGCAAAATAGTCGCAGTAAAAGCATTGAGCAGTTTTGACAGAGCCTGAGCAATACCATGTGTCTAACGACTCCTCCCTCTGCTCTTGATCCTCCAGACTTCTCTGGTGCTCATACATTCCTACACCATTTTGTACCTGTATTGGAGGCTTTCCTCGGCTGATTTTTGCTTTTGATTTATTGCCTGTCCTTCTCTTGAGCCTGCTGGCAACTCATTTCTTTGATGTGCAGTTTATCCTATTCATGCCTCATCCAGAGAACCCTCTAAATGTGGAGTGGAAAGCTTCCCCCACCTTTCACCCTGTTTGGTTCTGCCAGCAAATCAAAAGCAGCTAGAGTGTTTTATTATTTTTTAAAGGTACAGTTTTAGAGAGGAAGGCATTGACACATATCTCACAGTGTGCAGCTCACAGTTAGTATCCTGATTAAGGGAGGTGATTTGAGCTCTTCTTCATTGCTTTGTTTTCTTACATAGTTTAATTAAATTACTTGTCTAATTATCTGTTTGCCTTCTGTGTGGATACACTTGTTATGTTATCCTCCATTTATAACGCGCACGGCTACTTGGAAGTGTCCTGGACGTCCAGATACCTTTGAAAGCAGGCTTCAAAACAGGCTTGTAACATTATGACATCTCTTAACAAAGGACATAGGTACTCTAGACCCAAGAGAATTCAGGACATTTGGAACTTCCCTGTACAAATGTTTATAGACTGTTTATAAACTGTACTTTGGGAAAAAGAGAATTTAAAATTTTCATATTGGTCCCGGGAAAATCAAGGGGTGGGTGCAACTCTGGTAATTCCGTGAAGCGGAATCACGTGGAATTACTAATAAAGCAAGATTGCTCAGAATTACTTGAGAAGAGTAATTCTGCGGTAAGCGGTATTTCTTATAGCACAATTGCCCCCTTCTAACCAAAATGATCTTATGAATGCATTTTTATGCTAAGACATAGCAATAAATGCAGCAGAACACAATTAGAGAGCGTCTGCTTGTGCTTGCTAAATGTTCTCTTAGTGTAGGATTTTTCCCCAATGTACTCCCGTAATTTAGCATTATTTTCCTACCGTAAAATGCACCCACACTTCAAAAATTTAGCATTTTACCCCCAAATTACATGAGCAATCACATAATTATCTGTAATTCCGTGTCTAAGAGTAATTACCAAAATTACTCCAGCGTAATTGAAACTCTACCCAAGCCTATGAAAAACTGCACCCCATTGGTTACAGTTTGAAAAAGATGACAACTTTGCTCTAGAACCATCAATGCAATTACCAGAGCATGCAATGTAATGTCATGGCATATCAGAAAAGGTGAACTGTCCCAAGCTAAATCTATATGGATAATGTATACCTATGTTGAGCAAACAACTTTCTATATTCACTTTAGTAACAGCTCTAAAGGAACTCTTTTAGCCCATAGAGATGGGTGTACAATATTATCTACAACTGAAGTCAAAGTCCCATAACTCGGATTCATCTAGCAAAGCTATTTACTTAAATGATCTAGTAATGGCGTACCAAGATACTTAAATTATTGAGAAAGATCTCATACAAGACGATTGCACATATTCCAAATACTCTCCCATCAGTAAAAAATATTGTCAACACCAATGTAGCGTGTGAAAACCCAAAGGGGGATATTCTCAAGAACGTGTGATAACCATTGCAAAAGTTACTTAACGCAACCCTCAACATTGCAGTCCATCGCGAGAAATTTACGCCGTGTTAACCAGGTATTCACAACATGGTACCATGCGATAGTCACCAGATAACGCGTCAACTGACCACGTTAAAATCAACGCCACGCCGCCAAAATGCGAAACACGAACACCAAGAAAGCTGCGATGAGGCCAAACGTGATACAAAAAGCAGCGAAAACCAGCGGCAGGCCTGCAAATCCCAAGCGTCTGGCGGGAAAATGCACTATAAAAGCAACAAAAACAACACACCAGAAAGAAGCCAAAGTGCGTAGCAACATGGATGCACCCTGACCAAGCGCAGAGGCCAATGCAAACCCCACAAGCCCCACAGACCACCAGCAAGGAACAACGGGGTCGGTGAAGGCCAAGGAGAATAGTGAGAGGAAGAGGAAGACAGGGTGCAGTCCGAGGAAAAACAAGACCAGCGTCACAGAGGTAACAGAACACAACCAGCATCTGACCCAGACTACCTTGAATGCAGCCAGAGTGTCAGGAGGCCAATGGAGGAGGCCAAGAGGTGCTGGCATGACGTGAAAATCTAAACCAGGCACAAAGATGCCGCCAACAGGAAGGCAGCAATGGCGACAGAAGGTGGGAGTCCTGCGCCACAGGAGGAGCTGGAGGAAACGGAACCCACAGTCAACAGTGCGGAGACGGTGCAAGGAGTCGGGAGTGCGGCCACAGCTCATGAGGACCTGACAACATCAACAGGGTGAGTAAAGACCAGGGACTGGGGGGACGGGGTGAGATGGGCACAATGGCACACATGCACAAATAGGCAGAACACACTGCACACCCACAATGACCCTGGATCATGTCCCTCATCCCTGTGGCACACTGCAGCACACACACATAGCAATAGCAGCACATCCACATTGACAACAATGTGTTACAATGTGCAACTCCGACACTGCAGAACAGAGGACACAACTGGCTCCGCAAACGTGCATAAACAGGCCCACTACATCTGACAGAGCTGGAAACTGTGAAATGGAAATGTACACGTAAAGCCTCACACCCATCATGTAGTCCAAATGTACACTGTCCCGCATCTAAATCCTGCACCCCCAAAACAGTCACAATGTACATTGTCATACAGTCTGCACGTAAACAAGAACAATGCGCCATCACACATGTCAACAAAATGTCAACATGCATCTCCCCTCCACATTGCAGAGGAACACCCAAAACCTCCAGCAGAGCACATAGGACCATACATCAATGATGCCGGAGAGGACCACCACACCTTCGACACCGACGCCCTACTACAGCCTATGGACATCCCACGCAACCCACCAACAGAACCAGGGCAGCCAAGCTACTTAGAGGAGAACCCAGCCCCTGCAACAGACTACACAGCATGAAGCACCCGAAAACACTTCACCGAACCACACTTGGCACCCCAATGCCAGGTGTCAGAACGCCAAAAGGAGGTGGCCCAATAGGTGCGGGTGTGTTCCGAACCCATGGAAGGTGAACTAGAGCACATACGTGGGTGTAGAGGCAGATGCACATTCCCAGTACAGAACCACGCCCAGGGGCACGCACATATCAGTCACACACACACCCACGTTGGCTCTGCATATGACGGCACAACCCACTGCCCTTACGAATTGTGTGGGTGATGACAAAGCCACATGTCCATGCTCTAACCCGCTGCCTGCGGTGACATGTCTACATCCTCTGTACACCGCACAATGCGATGTCCTAAGGCCCAGGGCCCTCATGCATACAACAAGATGCCAGGCACACACGCAGATATCATGGTGAACTGGCTACAGGCACGTGCACCCGGCCCCTCTATTGGCAGGGCCATATGTCTAGTTGTGCCTATGCTGGGTGTGTGTGGGGTGAGTATAAGGCAGCCTGCATGGAGTGCTTGGTGCTGGCAAAAACTTGAACAGTGGACAGCAGTGCAATGGAAACAGAAAACACCTGTATAACAGAGTCAACTGCTGAGCAACATGGAGGGAGCTGGAGCAAGTACAGAGCTCACCCAACATACAAACAGATGTGTCCATGAGTTTCAGTGCGCTGCGGTTCGGACCCCAGAGCTGAGCGTGCTCATGTGAAGAACATTTCTAGGACTGTGTCCCTTCTGGACATTCCTACTGCAGCTGCAGTGGGGGGGGAGGGGGTGTCACACCTGCATCATCTTCCTCATCGCCGTCCCAGGTCTCCCACCCTGCCTGAGGTGACATTGCTGCGTGAGCTCTCCACAGCACAAAACCAAAATAGTAATGGACGATGATTCATGGTGCACCAAGCTAGTGACACCTGCAGTGCTGAGCAGGGGATCAGGCAGAAGATGGCATCCCCGACAGGTGCAGGCAACTCCGTCAGTCTGCCAGTACGACTGTTTCGACACTGGCAGTTGGTGGTTGGAGTTGGTCCTGGTGGTGATGGTATGTGCCTCCTGCGGTGTGCGACGTCTGGGCCGGTCAGGACTCGATTTGATGTGCGAGCCCTGGTGGGCCGCATTTGAGGCCGGAGGCAGTGGACAGCGCAGGTATTTATCAAAAAAAGGGGAGGGGGGTACCCAGGAGCTGATTAAGGTCCAGTGTCCATTCTCCTTGTGTCAATATCAAACCAACAAAGGACACTTTTCCTGAATGCAGGGTGCAAACAGTCACCCAAGCATAAGGGTGCAAGTCGTCACCCATATCTCTAAAGAAAAAATAAAGGAAAAATAAAGATAAAAAAGAGTATCCTAGGGTAAAAGGACCCACCACTAGAGTGAAAGAACAAATGTTGTCCTCTGTTGCCCTCACACACCCCAAGGGGTGTCATGCTTCATCATCGGGCGTTTGCTCCTCGTAGGGCCGGCGCTGCAATTCCCTACGGGTCCCCCGAAGGGTCTCTTTATCGGAGATCTTTTTTAGGACCGCCGGATGGCGCATGTAGGTGTGTGGGGTAGGGGTCCAATGAGGGTGAAAAAGTGCGTGCCAAGTGATAATTGAGTTAAAAAAGGGTAAACATGCAGCGGATGTCTTATTCGTATACCCTTAGCAGACTACAACTGTCGGCGCTTCGTCAGGACCAAAGATATAAAATAAAGTGCACGTGAAAAAATCATTAAGAACCCTCTAAATCAATCAGAGCGGGCAGTAAACCTGTATACCGGTAATCTGGCTACAGCTGCATGGTGTATACTGCTCCTGATCAATACCTAGGAAGAAAAAACATCATCAACCACAAATATGAACATCAGTAACAACTTGATGCCACATAATGTGCCACCGCTGTGTGCACATCACTTACATAAAAGAGCAAAAACAGGCACACAAGACACAGAAACAACAAGTAAATACTCGGTGGGGCCCATACCCTGTAGTGTAACTTTCGGGGTCTGTAGGGGACCACATAGGCGTATTAACTATGTCATCTAGTTATTCCATGAGTGGTAAAACCAGTGACCCCATATGTGTCAAAAATGCAAATTATCTAAAAATCCCAGCCGCTGAAACTGTAATGCAAGGCAGGCACCATCAACAGTAAGTGCCCAAAAATTGTTGAGTCTTCCAGAGTGCTTACCTCGCATAGCTGAGGGATAACTCCTCTGACGAGAGCACTGGACGCCCGCACATTACTGGGCAAGAAAACACTAAAACATAAACCGGAATGTGCAACCATAAGAACAGAGCACAGTTATTTCTATACCACGCTGTCCAAGTCCCTACTCAAGGAATTGAAGAAACTTACGTTATGCCCGGGGTGCTGCCTCCTTTATACCTACCCCGTCCATGTGTCAGCCTGTCGTGAGCAAAAAGTGACACGGACGCTGGTACTAATAATGTAATTAAGTCAGGAGCCTAGGAGTAACCCCTTTCCGGGATATCCTACGGAAGTCAAAAGTGGAGCGCAGGCGCGAGAGCAGGAATCCAATACGCATGTGCAATCGTGAGGAGTACTACTCCCCAATACCTGCATTACGGTTAACTAAATCGCATTATATCGGTGTGGCCAAATCTAAAGCTCACCACTATGTTGCCGGAGATGACCACAAAGTAGAACAACCGGCAGTGCATTATTAGCCTTGCTCGCACCCCAAAACTAGTCGCTGCATACACGTGGATTACACACGTAAATGCAGACCATTCTAAACTATTCCTGGACAAATCCCCATGGTATAAAGAGAATGTACGTTGGTAATGTCTGTGCGTGGTATGAAACATTGAATTTAAACATATCCTGTTACTAAAAATAATTATAAAAACAGGACTAAATTGAAAAATCACTGGGGTTGCAACCTCTGCATATCCTCATGCCTCCTGCTTCATTAATCTAGTCAAAGAAACGTGGAGCCAAGTTTCAGAGTACCGCTGCAGAAAATAACCGGAACGGAGTCAAGAAACATTTCCACTATCAATTGAATCGTGCCTCGTGTGCCTGTTGGAAGTAAAAGAAATGAAAAGAAGAAAAGTGTTTGGGTCCTCGGCTGAGCCGCCGTGCACAATTATTTATCAAAAAAAGGGGAGGGGGGGGACCCAGTAGCTGATTAAGGTCCAGTGTCCATGCTCCTTGTGTCAATATCAAACCAACAAAGGACACTGTTCCTGAATGCAGGGTGCAAACAGTCACCCAAGCATAAGGGTGCAAGTCGTCACCCATATCTTTAAAGAAAAAATCAAAGAAAAATAAAGATAAAAAGAGTATCCTAGGTGAAAAGGACCCACCACTAGAGTGAAAGAACACATTTTGTCCTCTGTTGCCCTCACACACCCCAAGGGGTGTCATGCTTCGTCGGGCGTTTGCTCCTCGTAGGGCCGGCGCTGCAATTCCCTACGGGTCCCCCAAAGGGTCTCTTTATCGGAGATCTTTTTTAGGACAGCCGGATGGCGCATGTAGGTGTGTGGGGTAGGGGTCCAATGAGGGTGAAAAAGTGCGTGCCAAGTGATAATTGAGTTAAAAAAGGGTAAACATGCAGCGGATGTCTTATTTTTATACCCTTAGCAGACTACAACTGCTAAATAAAATCTTGTCCCTGCGGCACACTATCCCCAGGAATCAACAAGCTTATGGGTCTACATGTTTCGTGCCTGCGTCGCCTTAAGGGTCGTCGGCGCTTCGTCAGGACCAAAGATATAAAATAAAGTGCACGTGAAAAAATCATTAAGAACCCTCTAAATCAATCAGAGCGGGCAGTAAACCTGTATACCGGTAATCTGGCTACAGCTGCATGGTGTATACCGCTCCTGATCAATACCTAGGAAGAAAAAACATCATCAACCACAAATATGAACATCAGTAACAACTAGATGCCACATAATGTGCCACTGCTGTGTGCACATCACTTACATAAAAGAGCAAAAACAGGCACACGAGACACAGAAACAACAAGTAAATACTCAGTGGGGCCCATACCCTGTAGTGTAACTTTCGGGGTCTGTAGGGGACCACACATGCGCATTAACTATGTCATCTAGTTATCGCATGAGTGGTAAAACCAGTGACCCCATATGTGTCAAAAATGCAAATTATCTAAAAATCTCAGCCGCTGAAACTGTAATGCAAGGCAGGCACCATCAACAGTAAGTGCCCAAAAATTGTTGAGTTTTCCAGAGTGCTTACCTCGCATAGCTGAGGGATAACTCCTCTGACGAGAGCACTGGACGCCCGCACATTACTGGGCAAGAAAACACTAAAACATAAACAGGAATGTGCAACCATAAGAACAGAGCACAGTTATTTCTATACCACGCTGTCCAAGTCCCTACTCAAGGAATTGAAGAAACTTACATTATGCCCAGGGTGCTGCCTCCTTTACACCTACCCCGTCCATGTGTCAGCCTGTCGTGAGCAAAAAGTGACACGGACGCTGGTACTAATAAAGTAATTAAGTCAGGAGCCTAGGCGTAACCCCTTTCCGGGATATCCTACGGAAGTCAAAAGTGGAGCGCATGCGCGAGAGCAGGAATCTAATACGCATGTGCAATCGTGAGGGGTACTACTCCCCAATACCTGCATTACGGTTAACTAAATCGCATTATATCGGTGTGGCCAAATCTAAAGCTCACCACTATGTTGCCGGAGATGGCCACAAAGTAGAACAATCGGCAGTGCATTATTAGCCTTGCTCGCGCCCCAAAACTAGTCGCTGCATACACGTGGATTACACACGTAAATGCAAACCATTCTAAACTATTCCTGGACAAATCTCCGTGGTATAAAGAGAATCTACGTTGGTAATGTCTGTGCGTGGTATGAAACAATGAATTTAAACATATCCTGTTACTAAAAATAATTATAAAAACGGGGCTAAAGTGAAAAATCACTGGGGTTGCAACCTCTGCATATCCTCATGCCTCCTGCCTCATTAATCTAGTCAAAGAAACGTGGAGTCAAGTTTCAGAGTACCGCTGCAGCAAATAACCAGAACGGAGTCCAGAAACATTTCCACTATCAATAGATTCGTGCCTCGTGTGCCTGTTGGAAGGAAACGAAAAGAAGAGAAGAAAAGTGTTTGGGTCCTCGGCTGAGCCGCCGTGCACAATTATTTATCAAAAAAAGGGGAGGGGGGGACCCAGGAGCTGATTAAGATCCAGTGTCCATGCTCAGGCGACAGCGCAGGGCCACAGACACATAACGTTGATGACCCCAAGGCAATCGCCTCTGAGGCCATCCACCATCTCAGAAGAAGGGGTCACAAACCTGATCAGCACAGAGTTAGTTGCCCCAGATGCACTGCAGCCGGCACAGGCACCCCGCCACCGGACGGTGACTTGCGGTGCAGTCAGATGGGCCACGCGAGCTGAGCGGGTCCTCATCAATGTCCGAGGTGTATGTGGCAGAGTGTTGCGGGGAACAGTGGAAGGTGTCCTCCAGGGCATGATGCAGAGGGTCGAAGCTGTCCGGAAGCAGCAAATGGAGGAGTGGAATGCCACGGCATTATTTTAGCCACAAAGTCAGTATCACCGACATGATGGTGACGACAACCCCAAGTCTATGGACTCAGTCGCCACCAAAGTTCAACCAGAAAGTGTCCATGGGTCTCGGTGAACAGACTTATTGGCACCGGGGCTGAAAGGGGATGCAGTCTGCGTTGAGGCCTGTACAATGACATCAAGTCAGCCATAAATAAATCAAGACTGAATTCGAATAGTGTGTGACCTACTCGACCGCAGTGGAAGCCTGAGGCAGTGGTCAGCGTGGTTCAGCGAGCTCCTCCTGGAACTCTAACACACAACGTTGACATGACATTTGGGGTGACTTGTGGTTGACGCAAAAGCACCAGAGCCGAGCGGGTGTTCAGTCAGCGACGATGCCGTGTCCTGCCTGGTATGGACTGGACTGGATTGGCGTGTGGCCTACTGGACCGCAGTGTAGGCCGACAGCGTAGTCATCAAGGGCCCACAGACACATGTGGTTGGGATGCCAGGCACATACTTGGTGTCACCACATCAAAGGGAGTACAGTGATGTAAACTCTGCATTAATATGCGCACGATGTTTGATCAAGACTCAGTCCTAGATGTGTGACCTACTCGCCTGCAGCATAGGCTGAAGGCAGCGGTCAGCAAGGGCCCACAGCCACGTGTCGTTGTCTTGCGATGCACAGAGTTAGTGACACCAGGGCAGTTGTTGGAAGTGTTCAGTCACCTCCGCAATGATAATCCTTTTACCCTCCGGACTGAAACGTGTCATCCTCTTACACCTCTCCTTGCGTGCAGTGATATATACTCTGCCATTGACAAATCAAGACTCAGTCCCATATGTGCGAATGACTCGAACGCAGAGTGGCCTGAGGGCAATAGTCCGCGTGGGCCCACGAACACCTGTGGATGGAGTGCTACGCACAGACTTGGTGGCACCACATCGATGGGAGTATAGTGAGATAAAAACTGCCATAATTGATGTTCTCTGCCATAGTGTAATCAAGACTCAGTTCCAAATGTGTGACCTACTTTTCCACTCTGCATGCAGGTGGAGTACCTCAATGAGAAGGGAGTACAGCGGGCCTGTGTTGCGGAGGCTGTGATGGCCTGAGGAGGCTGCCAGCTTTGCGGCACTCTGGCTTGGAGCTTGCACCATCACGTGGTGGTTCTTCATCAACACACACCAGTGTCGGCAGGTGTGCATTGAGGCCTGGGTGCGCCGGTCCTGGCAGGACTGGATGGGGCCCTGCAGCCCGGGGTGCAGCAGGTGCACCGGAACGCAGGCAACACCACTCACGGCGACGACGTCGGCCTCATGGCAGAGTGAGGGGCGCCGCCCTGGTAGACTCATTGGGCATTCCCGAAGACGACCACGCCCATAGCTACGTGCTTTTTATTCACACCCCTACGCGTGCCCAGCGCACGCCGGGCCAGCCCATTCCGCTCACGCTTACGGGGGGGGGGAGTAACAAGCTACATTTCCGGGATCTTCCCCACTGGTTGGGGTGACATGGTTGCGTCCACTGTCCACTGCACTCCATACACCAGCGATGTATGTCAACATGGATATGTGTGTGGTCTGCATACTGCAGTCTGGCCATCGCTTCGACAACACACTTTGCATTGTGTACATTGTCATTCATCAGTCAGTTGCCTCCTTTGCACATGCCTGGTCCCCACCTCTTCCCACAATCTGCTATCTTGTGGCTGAGGTGCCATGCAGTTGATGGCTTATGTATATAGCTGGCCCAGGTCGCCAGAGTGAGTTGTGCTGTCGTGTCTGGTGGGTCCATCATCCCCTTTGGTATCGCTTTGTTTGCCCTAAGTTGGCAGGGTATGCCCATACGTGGGTCCCTTGCTCACTTTGCCACTGGATTCAAGATAGCCTGGCTGATGAGGGTTATGAACCCGAAACCGGTCCCAGGATGCTTGTTTCCGGTCCAGGGAAGACATGGCTTGGCAGTTCCGGCTGGACTGTTCCCATGAGGCACAGGGTCAGACTGATTTGCATATGGCCATGTCTGAACTGGGGTGGTGGAGTGAGCTAAAGAATGATGATGGATTAAACCCATTTCAGTTGACTGGGGGGTGAGTGTTTGATTTGCTCAAGCACTCTGTCCATCATCCCCTTTGGTATCGTCGTGTCTGGTGGGTGGACATGTTGTTTGGAATGTTGTAAGTGAGTTTGTGACGTGTGCATTCCCAGTGTTGTGAGTTGCATGGTTGTGGAGTTGAGGTGTGTGGTGTGTTCATTTGGTATTTGCAAATGAGCAGTGCATTTACGTAGGTGTCAGCCAGGAATTGCCGGGTGATGATAGGCTGTAGGACTCATGCACTCGGAATGGGTCATTGGTGTTGAGGTTGGTGGAGATTCCCGGGCGGTCCACTATTGCCTGCACAGTGATGGTATGCGTGTGCTTTCAGTTGCAGATATTGTGTGCAGTGTCACCATGGGGCACAAGTCGGACATGTGTGCATTCAATTGCCCCATGACACGTGAGGGAATTCAGCTATGGCTTTGGCGCCTTGCTTGGTCTACAGCTGTTCCTGCACAGTGTGGGGGAAGGATAGGTAGTGTGGTACCAAGCTGATGATGGCATCCAAGACAGTTGGGGGGGCTTGGATGTGGCTGGCTGTGAGACTCCTCGGACTCTGGCAGTTGTTGGTTGGCAGGTCTCAGAGGCCAACAGGTGCGGCACAGCCACCAGCTTTGTCTGTGGAGGGATGTTGGTTGTCTGCTTTGTTGGTACCGTCGGCCTGTGGGCAATGGTTGTCAGGATGCGTAGGATGGTTGTCCTTTTGAGCCTGTGGTGGGCAGTGACGTTCCCAGTTGTTGGGTCTGTGAGGTTGGTGCGTTTTCAGCAGGACGCTGTCTTTGTGTGCGCTGCCTCAGCGTTGGTCCTGGCGGGGGGTTGAGGGGAGCCTGGGGGGTGGTGGCCGTGGGTGTTGTTGCCCTATTGGGGCTCCGGGCTGCATGTTCAGTAGCCCGGGTGCATCTGTTGTTCTTCATGTTTGGCTCTGTGCTATGCTCCCTTGTCTGTTGCCGGTTGTTGCCCGACTTTGCACCAGGTCAGAGCAGGTGTCAGTTTCCTGCTGCTAACTTGTCTTATCGCATGCTTTGTGATCTTATCGCCGATCTGGCTGGTCGTTGAGAATGTTGTGGAGTGGTGTTTTCGCGGATTATTGCACGGGAACGCCTACTCTGCATCTCATTAGTGATAGTTGCCGGGGTCATCTGTGGCAATGTTTTTTGTGGCTGCAACTTGCGGGTAAACTGGTGCTATGGGCTGTTGGCACCAGCATGTGAATGGGGTGATAAATTTATCTCGACTTTGGCTGCGCTAAAGTGCCGTTAACTCGGCGATGGTTCCTTGAGAATATGCCCCAAAATCTTCAAATAATAACTCCCATAAGAATTAAGGAATTCTCTTCAACAGCTCTGGAAATACCCATCTCATCTTTTTATTCTGAACCTGCTGTACCTGAAATTCCACAGGGAAACGTGAACTGCAGATATACTTCAAGCACTACATCGGGTTTTGTGCTCTATATTAAAATTAACAGAAAAACACTGTGGAAGGGTGTGCTCATACATAAAGTTTTATTTCAAATGTTGAAGGCTTTATTAACTACTGAAATGAGCACGGCATCTGAGACCAAAGCCATTATCCATCATTATATTGCAATAAAGGCTGAAAGTTTAAGTCCTGAAAATGTTTGGGTTTGCCATCTTTATCACTCCGAATCCTTATTCCTTGTCCCATCACTTACTCTGTGTACTTGTGTGTTGAATCCTCACGTCAATCCTAACAAGCACCTCTCAAAAACAAAACAAAAAATAAAAATCCCTGCCCCCTTGAACTACTAAACAGGAAAAAGACTTCCTGTCCTGATAATACCAAACCTCCACAAACGGATGTCTGACGGAACCCCACATGCATTTCCTATGCATGCCTTTACTCTGCAGTCACTACTACGACTGCGACGTTACCACATGTTCCTTTACCAGGCAAATCATTAAAATGACTTGGCTTAGGGGGGTGCTGGACTTTGGAATAGCATAAATGACTATTCCAACTTCAGTCAGTGTATCAGTAGGGAAGGTGTTGCACTTAAAGCCAAACACCAGCCCAACAAAGTGCCCCTAAAGCAAGTCGTTGTAATGACTTGCATGGTAAAGGAATGCATGGTAACATCGCAGTCTGTTAGTGACTGCATAGTAAAGGCAGGTTGTGGTTCCGCCTGCTGGGTAAAGGATGGTTCCCTCCATAAACACTCCCAAATAGTGATGGAGGCGAGGAGACAACATGCGTAAGGAGATGAGCAATAAGTATTAGAAGTAACAAAGATTAGCCGGCCATTCTGATCCTCCCACTATTGGCTTATGCTTCAAGGGCCCCACTCACAAAAGTAAATTTACACATAAGACTTACTCATTTGTAAATCATCTCCTGCACCTAAGTGTAAATCTTTATTGTTTCATATTTATCATTTCCAAGTGCATGTTTACCAAAGTGCATGTTTACACCAAACTATACGTTTGAATGTCTCCACATGCTCTCTGCTGGCCATCTGTGGTGCTAGACCTACTAAGCTGGAGTACATTTACTACTGTAGTGCCCTTTAGAACCATAGTAACTTTAGAAGTTTAGTTTGTGAATATTATTGGTCTTACTCCGTTGTGGTGGGTATTTGTATGTGCATTTCCTCCCGAAATCCCACTTTACCCATCCCAAACCTACCCATAAAGTTCTCAGAATCCTTACCATTCATTAGTAACTATTCCTCATTTTCTACCCACTCCCAAATCCCTCCTGCATTTACCACAGAAATGAACAGCTACGTGCATGGAGATAGCTGGATTGTTGTTAGAGATATCTTCTCAGAAAAGATAGAAAAGGTGGAGGGGGCCATCTCCACACGTAGGTTTGTGGATAACATTTTTAGTACAAGGGTAGTACTACTGTAGTCCAACTTTATGCACTACAAAATGTAGTTTGTGAATCAATCAACCCTTGTGTATATGGTTGCATCTTCTGAGTCCTCTGTCCAGACTATTAAATGGTCAACTCGTCATTGCATGGTAAACACAATTAACTCAGGGTAGGGGAATCCAATCTCTGAGCTGGATAAATAACGGATGTACAAAATTGAGGTGATTTGTGACACATCTTCCTTGTGTAGAACTGATGACTGGTAGAAATGTCATGAGAAGGGATAGTAGAAAAGATCAGTTTAAGATATCAATCAAGATTTGAAAGGAGCTGTGAAAAACCGGCAGAGACGAGTGGAGAGCAATGAGAACTGGAAAAAATTGCAGTCTCAGAATGCTACAGATGGACAGTTCAATTGTTTTCTTCCCATAGATTAATTTGAATGGTAAGTTTGTAGCAAGAACATTCTTAGCATCCTCACAAGCTTCCAATTTTTTCCTGATTTTAAGTAAGGCTCCCCAGTTATGCTGCGGGTGAATATATGATGTGGTGGTGTTATATAAGATGGGTAACTTGATGATTTTTAGTGTTGCCTATTTATTCATGGGTGAACATCAACCTTTTCCCTTACCCTCAATGCTGGTGATTTGAGGGGTCTATGCCAGTCATCAGAGCCAAGGTGGAGGTGTGGAGTCAGGGGAGAAAGCATCGGTGAAATGTAGAATGAGTCTTAGGTGGGGGGAAATAAGGGGCAGTGTTACTACTTTCTCACAGAATCCATGATCACATGCCAAACAACTACACCTAGTATTTATTGCTTCCATATATGAGCACCCCTCCTTGCGTTGGTTTTCAATTCCCAGCCCAGTACTGTGCTCAAATGCAGTGTAGTTGCTGCATGCAAGTTTTTAATGCCTGTGGGAGAGTCCATACAGCGAACCTTTTGTTTTGGGGGACTTTTAGATGGCGTGTACTTGAACCGAACATATCAGAGCACTTTACAGGAGCACCCGTTGCATTACAGGCAGGCTCATTCTTTTTCTTAGGCACGGGGAGATTATGTGATTTGCCCAGAATCGCAGGATGTTGAGTGTCCCTGCCGAGATTCGAACCCAGTTCCCAGCTTTGAGGTCGACCACTCTAGCTGTTAAGCCACATCCTCTCCATTTCCATTTTTTTCAACACGGAAATTTGTGAACGTTCACCTTTGCCACGCAGCACCCTTCATTTCTTCACTGATGGCCTGTCTCTGAGACAAGTGGGAATCATGACCCCACAGATGATATTGACATACGGGGATAATAGAAAAAGAACCAATACAACATTCAATGGACCACTAACTAAGCTGATTCTTGTCTGAAAAGGTTCAGAAAAGAAGATGAGAAGAGAATAGACCTTTGCATTATCCAATGGATAGTAACTGCTGTAGACAGATGGCGCCAACACATGGGTTTGCCTACAGTCTTCACTTCAGTCTGGACTGCTATGGACTGTCAAATAACATAGCAGCAGCTCGTCTCTCAACACCTGTGATGGCATAATATGGCCAATGTTCTGTGTATGTCATTTCTATAATATCCTCTGACTGTGGCAAGATAGGGGGGCCTATTAACAAAAGTAAACTTACACATAAGCAAAGCTTATGCTTTTCAGTAACTTTGCTACCATTTATGAGTGTGAAGTTACTAAAAGTGTAGTCTTACTTGTCTCCACTCCCTGAATCAGGGGGTTGAGCCAACATTACTCCAGCTAAAAAAGAGCAATAGTAAGGCCAGAATCAAACATGGACAACCACTGTCACTGCAACACCCTCCCACAGAAAATAATGGAAGCAGGAGCTTAAAATAGAACCCAATAGGAAATAATGTTAAATTAAAATAATCTATTTTGACTTAAAAAAATAAATATATACATATTTATATAGCTAGATATAGATATATATCTCAATTAAATTGAATGTTATAAAAGGTATATCTATTTAAAAAAATATATATTATTTCATGATAAAATATTTCAATAAAATGTAATTTAAAGATAAATGTGAATTTAATAAAAAAAATAATTTAAAATAATTCTACACAGAGGGCCTCATTACAATATTGGTCGGAAAGCATTCCGACAGACTCTGTCTCTGAATGGTTTCCGACCAAATCGGATTCGGGGAGTCCGACCTACCGATTACGATGTTTCTGAACACCATTCGGTCGGACTCCCATTGACTTCAATGGGAGCCTGTGTTCCAACCGAAAACACTTGCTCCCATTGAAGAAAGGGGTGGGTGGGGAAAATCATGCACCCTGTGCATGCTTGGAAAGAGCGGACCCTTGGGTACCTTCACAGGCCACATTCAGGGGGGCCCCAGATGAAGGGGACCTGCTATGACCCCAAATTTGGATTCCGACAGCCGATCCGTGTCAGAACAACTGATTCGGAAAGGCTGTCTGAATCCGACATTGTAATCCATTGGTTGGAAACGCGGTCCATAGATCTCTACGAGTCTGCTCTGACTGACTCGGTTCCTCCGAATGCCGTTTGGAACGGAGTTGGAACCAAATCAGAAAGTCCGAACGGTTTCCGAACATCGTAATCAGTGAGTCGGAAGGGTTTCCGAGTCGGTCGGAAAAGCGAGTTCGATTCGAATTTGGATGAACCGAATGCCATTCGGAGCCATTCCAACCAACATCGTAATGAGGCCCATAATCTTTTGAAATTCTTCCCATATAACAAATAAGTACAAGCATTTGAATTCAGATGGGTTTATTTTGAATAAAAAATTATTCTTTTTTAAAATTGAATTTAGTGTATTTAAATAATTTTATTTTAAAAAAAAGTTAATCAATTAAATTTACTGATAGTAATGTTTTACATGTAGGTGGAGTTCTCCACCACCCGTGTGGAGATTGTCATATTATAAAGTATGGGGAAAAGTGTAAAAGTTTAATAAACTAAAAATAATTAAAATATTTAAGTGTCAAATATTAATGTTAGATAATTTTATATATTTATTGTAATTGTAGAACAATATAAAAATTTACAACATTATAAAGTTAACCTACATTTTAAATTCAATTCTTTTGAATCTATAAAATTAAAGAAAAACAATTATTCTGAAATTAAAATAATAAAAAATCCCATAAAAACAAACAATATTTGTTAAAATTATTGATTAATGTACATAATTAATTAGCAGTATTTTAGTAATATTTTAATTACAATTATTCTTACATTGATTTTAAAATGTAAATTGTTATTAAAATCAGTTTAATTTAACTAGCTTAAGTACTTTAATTCAATTTAATATTATTTCATGTGGGGATTTCTTTAAAGTCGCTACCTCCATTATTTTCAATTGGTGGGTGTTACAGCACCAGTTGTTGTCCATGTATTGACCTACTCCAGGTTCTCAGGGCTCGATTACGACTTTCACGGGGCTGCGCCGGCTCCCCGCCAGCACAGCACTGCCAAAGCTGTGCAAATACAGCCCGCCTGAGAACGAGTTCAACTCACGCAGGCGGACGGTCCTTTTGTCTTCCCTACAGCGGTGCCCTGAAAAAGGACACAGGAATGGGAATAGCAAAAAGGTTCCAGCATGACATGGACTTTGGATGGCAAGCAGACAGGGGGGGCACATGTTGTACCCCCTGTATGCCTCCCCATGGGGGAGGGGATCTGGGGTCCTTTAGGACCCAATTTGTTCCCCACCGCCAGCCTTTTCGTAGCGAGCTCACCACCATGAAAAGGCTGGCTTTGGAGAAACTTGTAATATGCTCTGCGGTACTGTGCCAGACCCGCTCAAAATATTACCTTGTCCCTGCACCGCGTCACCACCAGGGAATGGCGGTTCCCTTAAGCAGCAGGCGGTCCACCACCGAAACGACTGAGAGAGTGGTAATCCTGCAGACTGACCAATGCCACCATGAGTCTGGTGGTCCATGGACCGCCAGACTCGTAATCAGGTCCTTAGTCTTTTTAGGCTGTAGTAACTTTAGAAGTGTGGTATGTGAATAGGAATGGGCTTACTCTTTTGTAAATGATTGCATGTCCCTAGCTAATCCCTTCCTTTCTAAACCCTTAGCCTCTCCCATTATGTTGTAGACATTCCCCATTGTCAAAGTACGCCCCTCTGTCCTGCCCACATTACTACTAAAATGTATACTTGCTTGTACAGAGACTCCACCGTTAGGACAGAGATATCCACACAGAAAAGGATAAGAGTAGCAGAGGCTCCTCAGGGTTTGTGAATAGCTTTTTGTTGTAGGTTAGTAGTACTTCTAAACATACAGTGAAATGCAGTTTGTCAGTAGGCCCGTGGTCATTTGATTGGCTCTGCCCTACAAGCTCACAAAGATGATGGACTCCATAACATTCCATGGTGCTCCAGCAAAGCAATTCCCATCAGGCTCTTGCAATCCAGGAATTAAAACGTGGGAGTATAACATGTAATACTTCTTCCTCTGAGCCAATTCCGCAATGCTTCTCTAAGTTACTAGAGCACTCTTTGCTGACACCATTTTGACACTAACTCTATAAGAAGTTTATTTTGAAACACTGGCTAATAATTCCAACTTCACAGATATAGTTCTTCATCAATAAATAACTGGTCTCTTTAGTGCACTTCGCCTTTCAATCAAATTTATCCTTGTAGCTCCTCTTGTCTTTTTTATGCCTGAAAATTATTTTTTCCTTTGCTTGTCTTTGCAACGGAATTCTATTTGCTCCAAACTGTACTTCATCTTGCTTCCTTCCCTAGATTTCTCTTTGTTTCAAAAATAATATTATAATAATATTCACCATCTATAAAGCTATAACATCAAACAGTTGTGAGTTGAGTACCTATGCATTTATGTTCTACTATGAATAGATACAGTGTTAGGTGTGAAAATAGTTATGTATATTTAAAAATGTGATTTTACAAGAGAATTCACAAAAATTCTTTAATATACATTTTTAAAGCCAACTTGTTTTTCTGACTAATAGCACATATATGTTGTGTGTCAGAGAAAGGTTCCCAATGTTATATCTATATTTTAAATATGTACTTTACATAGTAGTACACCAGGCCCATCAATGTACAATGATTTGCATCATTCTATTTACAAGCCCGTGTCGCCACCACAACATCACTTTTCACAACGTTGTTGTGGCGATAGGGGCCAAGCCTTATTTACAAGGCAGTGTTAAGCCACTTAACGTTGCCTTGTAAATAAGGCACCCTTTCACGCTATATTTAGCGTGAAAGGGGAAGGCAATGGGTGTTGCAGTGGGCGTTCCAGTGTAACACCCATTGATTTTGACCACACCCCATATTTACAAGGGTGGGGTAAATATGGGGCAGCGCCAAAATTAAGACCAGGGAAAACCTTGCTGTTTCCACGGGTGCTGCGCAAAACACCATTGATTGTTTATGTGCAGGAAGGTGTTGGACTAGAACTAAATATAGGCCCAGGCACCACAATAAAAGTGACCCCAATTAGCTAACAAGATAGCTGTAAAAGTAGCTCCCATTTGCAAATCAGGCCAGTTTTGAACTTGTAAAGACACAATGTGTACATATTTTTTAAGGTGTGGGAGAGTGCATGTGTTTGTGTTTGCTGCAGGCAATGCCTGTGGCAATACAAGGGAAATCAGCAAGGAAAAATGGCTCACTTGGCTTAAACCCGGCCCGCAAGCTGCTTTAAAAATGGCCTCCACATTGAACAGTGAGACCAGTCCATGGTGCACTGGCTGATTGCAATATTGTCAAGTCCAACCCTGCCCACAAGTGTTCATGAGATAGTAAGTACCAAAGTGTCAATGGTAAATGGTTTTAATGATAAGTGTGGAGAAACAGGATATTTAGAGAATGGGAAAAATACTGGATCCACAGCACGATTCTGAAGTGAAAAAAAAAACTACAAGCCCAGACCAGACTGTACCATGCTCGGGTGGTTTGGTTAAAAATAGGCTTATCATTAGTCCAAACCCCACATCCACCATCAAGCACCTTGACGCTGACTTAGATCACTACCTGGATGTGTGAATTAACATAATTTAGATTTAGGTAGTTATTATAGGCAGGGTAGTGTAGGCACGTAGATCCTGAAGAATGCCATATACCTCATCGTATAAGCAGAAACATGTTTGCAGCACATTAGTGCTGTTTTAAAATTACCTAGAGAAGAACATAATGAATACAGAAGAGTATTAGAAATGGGGTTTATGTTTGGCTAGGGTATGCACCTTAGCCAGACAGAACACACCTCTCTAGTCGGGACAAGGGAGTTACACACTGAAGATAACCCCTGCTCACCCCCTTGGTAGCTTGGCAGAGCAGCCAGGCTTATCCCAGAGGCAATGTGTAAAGCGTTTGCGCAACACACTCACACAGCAGTAACACACTAGGCACACTACAAAAGAAACTCCACACAAGGTTATATAAAAATATCCTTTGTATTATCCATAAATACACATTAGAACACAATCACATATATTACCGTGCCACTAGGCACTTGTCATGACTTCACAGGGATTTACATAAATCACTAGGCCAATTGGGCCACTGACATAGACATTACAGTTAGGGCGACCAGTAAATACTGGTAGGGACTGTACTTAGCATTACACATTATGCATAAATCTAATTAGCAGTGCACCATAGTAAACACTTGCCACAGTACACATATCATGAGCACCTCATGCCCACCTTAGACATATGCAGATCACCAATACTGAACATTTGGGTGCCTTCCTGGGTAATGCAACCACGCATACATGTGAGCATTAGGCTGACCAGTAACTACTGGCAGGATTACACGGGGCATAAAACATGAAGCAGCGCTTCATCAGCAGTGCCCTTTAGTACCCCATTGTAAGCTGCACACCTTCCAGTGATTCTCTTACAGGAAGCCTTACATCAGGGCACAACCCATGCATGCATATGCCCCGTTATGCAGGAATTCTCCACACAGCATGGAGCAGAGAGGCCTCTGCGCCTCCCTTAAGCAAAATGCGGTACGGTCGTGGAGATTCTCTCCTGCTTCTGGACTCAGGCCTCCGTCGAGGTCTTGCCCCATCCTAACGCTCAAGTCAAGGTCCCCCAACAGGAGACAACAGAACCACCCCCCAAAGCAGCCGCCCGCAACTATGAGGTGCCTATGCCTCTGAATTTGGGGAAGCGTGGATGTTGATGCCACACTGGTTTTTTCCATCCCGGTACATCAAGGGGTGGGGGGCGGGGGCCACTCACCCACCCGTCTCATGTGGAACAGGCTTCCTCTATGTGGTGACATAGAGCGAAGTCTCCGTCAGATTCGCCCTCCTTCGTTGAGATCTACTGCCCGTGGTTGCCAGCCTCTCCCTCCTCCAGGAAGTGGGAGGTGGGAAGTCATGGGGTGGGGCCGTGAGGGTCCGGCTCCTTCTCATCATCGGGCCCCGCTCACAGGCAATGTAAGATCCCATCAGGGCTTCTCTGACGCGGACTCATCTTGGTGTCGGGCCCCACTCACAACCAGGCTTAGCCTCTGCCTGACTTCCAGCAGCTGTGGGGGCTTCCTGCTAGGCGGCCTCTTCTCACGTTGTGATCGCTCTCTGTGCCTGCCGCGATTGGGAGGTCGAGCCCACTTCTGGGACTCAGACAGCAAAGTCGAAAGCGCCCACCAAGTTTACTGCAACATGGGCCCACGCCTGGGGCTCAAATACACAGGGGTCGAAATCATGAGGCGCTCTACGCGCTCCACGCACTCCACTGCAGCAGGAGCCCACTCCTTGGGCAACAGCTTTCTCAGCACTCAGCCTGTCTCCACCCTGGAGACACGAACCAGGGAACTGGCAGCACTCTTCTCGCGCTGGGCTCATTTTAGAGCTATGGGGCACTCAGTTTTACGAAAGCAGGTAGCAGGCTAGCACACAAGACAAAGTCCCTGTGGTGACTCCCTGCCAGCACAGCAATCCTCTGGTCCCACGCAGTGTCCTCTGTTCCAGTTCCACCAGTTCAACAGACATGGGGTCACAGTCCCAGTACGTATAGTCAACATGTCTTTGTTCTCCCCTAGCACGGGGCTCTGAGCCCAGTCCAAACCAGTTCTGAGAGCACTTCAAAATTACATTTGCAAGGGCACAAACCTCCCCACTCACAGTGTAAGGCTTGGCTCCAGACACACTACAGGGGGGCGGAGCCATCATTATGGAAGGCAGGCACAGCCCTATTCAGGTGCAGGTGCTACGCCTCCCACCACTCCAAATGCAGACCAGGCCTATTCAGGTGCAAGGGAAAACCCCTTCCGCTACTCTAAATTCAGCCCAGGTCTATTCAGCCTAGCACTGAGTCACCCTGGCAGGGCAGGACACCCCCCACTCCCTGGCCCTGGGAATATGGGATACCACTGTACAAGGGACTGATAGGTAAATTAAATATGCCAAACAGGTGTAGACCAATATTACCACGTTTACCATAGAGAGCACATACACTTTAGCACTGATCAGCAGTGATAAAGTGCCCAGAGTCATAAAACCACCAGCGACAGGTCAGAAAAAAATACTGGAGGAAAGCAAAAAGTTCTGGGATGACCCTGCAAAAAGGGCCAAGTCCAACAAAGAGCACTTTTTTTAGTCTTTCTAGATTTCCACAGCTAGTTGAGATCTGATGACAGTGTCAAAGCCATTTTGAGAGCTCTCACTTTGGCAAAGGGCCCACTTGTAGTATGAAAAAAACTTGATACTGGTGAAGAGCAGGCCATCCTTGGGAGGAACAAGCATCGTTTTGCGTTAGGGTTCATTCCTAGCACTTCTATTCTAAATTGGACACATGCACATCTTTTCAATAAGTTATGCCTAATAAGCAGATTTTGATTGTGGTTCCTTTCATGGTTTGGGGTATTGTTTGTTTTTGAACTATCTGTACAACTGCAGCATAAACACAAAGAGAAGTAGAAAGTTACATACATAGGGCCTTAGTTACAAGATTTTGCCATAGGGCAGCCCTGGAGGCCTTCCTACTGGGCTGTCCTATGGCAAAAGAAAAGGGCAGGCATGTGCCGTATCTATCAGATATGGCGCATTCCTGTCCTTTTCCCCTGCGCTGGCGCACACTGGGCTGTCATGCTCCAATGCAGGCACTTTTACGCCTCGGTGCACGGATGCCTCCATTGCAGGAATGATCGTTACCAAGGAAGGCACTTTTGCACCGTGGTGCAAGGATGCCTGCATTGCAGGAATGATTGTTACCAATGAAGGCACTTTTGCACCGTGGTGCAAGGGTGCCTGCATTGCAGGAATGATTGTTACCAATGAAGGCACTTTTGCACCGTGGTGCAAGGGTGCCTGCATTGCAGGCATGATTGTTACTGTGCAGAAAGAGAAACCTTCCTGGAAAAAAACAATCGCAAGAGGCTTTTTCCTCCTTCTATGTGTACTCTTTCCTTTATTTAAAAGTTGGAGATATAAGGGAACAGATCTGGGTCTGCCAAAGTAAAATCAATAGTTGCACCAGTGTTGTCCATTACTCTTGTAAATGCTGCTGGACTATCCAGAGGGCCTCGACAATTTAGGCTAAACAATGAGAGTTCTTCCAGTAAAGGTGTGCATCTCTTGCCCAAAGTGTCACATCTTGTTGTGTTGCCCTGCCCTGCCTGTATGTGACCTGCTGGATGTTTTTCTTGGCCTTGTAATAAATTCATATTAAAGTCCCCTGACAGAATTATGTTAGCGTGTGGACAGGGGAATTTTAAAGCAATTAGAAATAAAGGCTTTCCCCTCGTTGCGCCTCCCCTGGGGAGGCATATGTTTTTGGCGCTGCCTCAGAGTTACGATTCCTCATAAATCTGGGGCAGTGTCAACAAGCCATGGGCGTTGCTGGGAACGCCCCCAGCAACACCAATTGCACGCCCCTATAATGCAAAAAACTGTGTTAAAGCAAATGATATTTACAAGGCTGCATTGAGCCAAGCAAAGTGGCTTACTGCTGCCTGGTGCCCCCTGCACCACCAGAGCATCACAAAAAGGGACGCTCTGGTGGCGCAGCCTCATTGTAAATAAGACCCATATACCGAAAAAACAAGATGGATATCCAGGCAAAGAGATGCATCAAGGAGATCCCAGTGCAGCGAGAAGGTTCCAGAGAGATTTAAAGAGTAAGAAATAAGAAGAGCTATAATAAATTAAATGAAGAGCGAGAAGCAGTATGAGAAATAGTGAGAATTTGAGAGGATAAGAAAGAGAAAGAGTGAAAGTGTTAAAGGTGCAGCGAGAGAGAGAGAGAGAGAAACTTGATAGGAAGTGAAAGATATGAAAACACACAAAAAGTTATATACATACGCTGGGGAATAGAAAAGACACAGAGAAATGGAAAAGAGAGCAAGACGCTGAAATGTTAATAGAAATACAGAATAACTGAGACATTTGAAGAAATGGGAAAGTGAGGGAGTCCCAGAAGGTGAGAGAGTGAGAGAGGGGAAGGGTGAGAAAGAAGAGCGAGAAAGAGAGCAAAGACCAAAAGAGACACAGGAGAGAAAGAAAGATCAACGAGAAAGAGAAGAAGATTGAAAGCAGTGGGCAATGAAGGTTAGAGAAAGAAAGAGAGGGGGAGAGAAAAAAGACGGCTAACGAGAAATAGAGATTTAATCTGAGAGAGAAAGGGATCCAGCCAGTCAGAGCTGCTAAATTAGCAAATTCTAGCATTTATTTCTGCATTTATAGTGCACGTTTATTAATAGCACCTATTTACTTTCATAATTTGGTATTTAGAACTCTGAGCAGTCCCCGCCAGAGCACGTAATGTCTGTGTTATAAATGGCACATTAAACACAGGTGGTTTGTTATTTCTGTCATGATTAGAGAAAATAGTCAAATGCACAAAACGTGGAGAAAATAATCAGAAATATAACTGAGGAATCGTATAGTGTAAATCTATGTTCCTGTGATAAAGGAGGCAGTTTCACTGTGAAGCCCTGCTTAGTCCACCCATTTCCCAGATCTACACATCCTGGTCTCTTTTTCCCTTCCTTCCATGCTCCTCCCATACCACACTCATTCACACCATAGTATCTCTGCCAACACTGCATTACAATACCACTGTTGCAGTGGAAGTTTCATTTCTTGGTCCAACAACGACTCCTATGACTTAGTCACTTCACTCTGATTCTATACTTCACCCACAGAGCCATTGGCCCTCTTATAGACATTGCTTGTCATAGTGGGTGGTGAGAAATCAGGGTGTCGAACTGCTGGCCACGCAATGAGGACCAATAGTTGGTAGCCAACTCACAGATTAGAGATCAAGTTTAAGTATACTACTCTCACTACCATCTGCTATAGATTTTGAGTCTTGCAATTGGAACTTCGAACCTCTTAAAGAAGTTCAATCTAACAAGAATATTACATACCTGTAGCTCTGCTGTGGCAGCACAGAACAAGAGCAAAAGAGCAAAAGAACCCAATGTTCTGAAAATAATCTATGACTTTCACTATCATGCAATATAAATCAAACATTTGTAAGCACTGTTTCTGTGGAAAGAACATTAAGACACAATTAATAAAGTCTCAGACAAATTTTAGATTGCTTGGTTATTGTATTAAAAATCCAAAATCAATGCATATCTGTTGGACTTGGCCCTTCTGGTAAGTTCACCCCTAGAACTTTTTGCAGTATCCTAGCCTTTTTCCTGTGTTGTACTATTGGTTTTAGGCCTCTAGGCGCTTTCACACTGTGTCCCAGTGGAAAGCGCGTGCGCTCTGTGTGGTTGAATGAGACTGACCTGCCCTCCCATAGGAATGCATGGGGGATCTGAGTGACCATGTTAGTTCCTGATGCGTGGGGAGTGCAGGGCCGAGTTTGGTATGTGCGGACTCGTGTGATGAAATGCTGCGCGATGATGTGTGCGGCGTCAATGTACCTAGTGTGGAAGTGCCACTTCTAGAAGTGGGCATTTCTGTGTGCAGTGTGAGATGAGTGCCTTGTCTGGCGATTGGCTGGCTGAGGTCATGTGACTGGCTAGGGAATCCCCAGAGTCAGGAGGAGTCACCCAGTGGTGAATGGGGAGATCAGAAGCTAGATGGGTGGGAGGAGTACACCTAGGACCTGAATAGGGCTGGGCTTTCCCCACACAATGCTGGTTCCGCCCCCTGTGGTGCGACTGATGACCCTGGCCTGTTCAGAGAATAGGGAGAGGGGCTGAGCAAAACAAAGTGCTCAGGAACCAGTTGTATCTGGTTCGCCCCTTCCCTGCACCTTTGAGAACAAAGGATTCGGTGTATAAAAGAGGGGCTGTGACCCCATGAAAATGTTCTTGTGCCTAACTTGAAACAACCAGGGGCGTGCTGCTGCTGGGGCCCAGGGGAAGGCTTGTCTCCCTGGGCCCTGCCCAGCCCCTGGATGCCTGATGGACTTTGTGGGACCTTTTGCTTCTGTTTCCTGGATCTATCAAGGACTTTGTGGGGTCCTGAACATAGCGCCTGGAGAGCGCTTTATCCTAATTTCCCCCAGAGAGAGGAGCTGAGGCTATGCAGCGTCGCGCTGCTGAAAGCGAGAGAGAGGTAATACCCAGCGTAGGGATTCCCCCATGATGTGTGCCTTGCGGGTGCCCACCCCGCTTATTTGATTGCTTTGGGTGCACAGGTGCCCACCCTGCGTCTTCGTTTTGGGTTCCTGGTCGGTGCGGGAGCCCACCCCGCTTATTTTTATGCCTGGTGGTGCGCGGGTGCCCACCCCGCGACTTTGCTTGCCTTGTGGTGCGCGGGTGCCCACCCCGTGACTTTGCTGCCACCGAGATCGTCGCTCTAGGTCCCGCCGCTGCCGCCCCGGAAGTCAGGCAAGTCTGCCTGTGACGGGGGCGGGGCCGCGGCAGGTCCGGAAGCTGTGCGCGGGAGCCCCAAAGCTTGTGACACAACGAGGGAGGACGGGAGCCCACCCCACCTCCCAGAGCAGGAGAGAGGAGCCCCGGGTCCCAGGAGGGGGCACGGGTGAAGAGGGAAGACGGCAAAGGCCGCCGATGCAGCGCGGGGCTCCCAAGAGTGAAAGGGATGCCCCGTGCCGCGAGAGAACTGCCGCCGGTCCCGCAGCACGGGAAATAGAAGACCGGAGCCTTGCGGGCCCCGGGGACTGCAGCAGGACACCGGATGGAGTCTCCCCAACGAGAGAGACTCCCCGACAGAGATCCGGTGAGTGGGGTCCTCCAGGGTTCATGCCGATCATGGCACAAACGCCAGTCCGCTCCCTGAAAGGGGCATCTTGTGTTCACAGAGAGCGAGTGCGCTCCAACGTTGGGCATCATTATTCTTAGAGCCCCAGATGGCTCCAACGAAGGGGGCATTATGGTTTCAGAGCCAAGAAAGGCTCCAACAACGGGGGCATATTTTATTTAAACTGCCAGTGTGCTCCACAGTACTTTGGGGCAAGTTCCTTTGCTATATTGGCGCACAATTATTTCAGGAGCCCGTGCGCTCCATGGGGACATGTTATTTTCGAGCCTAGGTGGCTCCAACATTTTGGATATTGTTTCAGGGGCTATAGAGAGCCCAAGCCTCCTGTTTTGCCTTCCCCAGCTGCGCAGCACTTAGGGCCAGCTGCAGCGTTTAGGCCCTGTTCTTGTCCCCAGCTGCCCAGCAAGTAGTGGGCAGCTGCTACGTATAGGTTCTGGTGCGACCTGGACCCTAATGCGATTGAGGTGTTGTTGTGATTCATGCTAATGTGATTGGGTGTTAGGAAATGTACTGTGTATAGCATGTTTTGCGCACCCTGTGTCTTATACCTCTAAATGTGGTCATTTCTGCCTAGGGGGTTGTTTTACCTGTTTAGGTGGATGGTAGGGAGATTGTACTTCCCTGTGCGATGTACGCCCCTAGAGTAGTTATACTTAGGTGGTTAGGTCTAATGCGTTAGACTAATGAGAAAGTGCATAATGTATTTATGCCCCTGTGATGGATGCAGGATAGGTTTTATACCTGATGCTAGTGTGATGACGCTAAGGTCATTATTGCACCAGTAGTTACTGGTTGTGCTCTACAGTGCTAATTTGTGTTACAGTTAGTATATGTTCTACATGTGCCATTGGTGATTTGTGCTGATTCTGGCAGTGGTCCATGTGGCCCTGTCCCGTGTAAATAGTCCCTTGTAAAATTCTGCCCAGTGCCAGTTGGCACAGTGTAAATTGTGTGAATATTATCTAATGTGTTTTGGTATAATACAATGGCTATTTTTATATAATACCTTGTGTGGAGTTTCTTTTGTGGTGGGCCTTGGGTGTTGTTGCTGGGTGCGCGCGCAAACGCTTTACACATTGCTTCCGGGATAAGCCTGACGGCTCGTGCCAAGCTACCAAGGGGGTGAGCAGGGGTTATCTTTGGCGTGTAACTTCCTTGCCCTGACTAGAGTGGTGGTTTCTGCCTGGCTTTGGCGCAAGCCCTAGCCAACCAGAAATCCCATTTCTAACATTGGTGATCAGCGGTGGGATAGGACTTGCATTTGCGCTGTACCGCAGCAGCAACTGGCTGCACTACAAAACTCTGCATTTTAGATAGTCACATGGTATAGGGATTATTGTTCTAAGTTTGTTTTTAAGTGTCATTTCTGTGGAAATGTGTTTCTGGATTCACCAGTAAGGGTGGGATCCAGTGGTGGCAGCAGATGTGTGTCCAGTGCATGTATTCCCATTCCCAGTTCCCGGGGTAATGGTACCTGTGTCATGTGGTGGTCAGGTTGAGAAATCATGGGCGGTAGAAACTGTCTTACCAGTCTTGGGAGGGGTTTGGGGATGAATGTGTAATGCGCTGGATGAATGTGAATGTCCCATTCCCAGTTCCCGGAGTAATAGTACCTGTGTCACGTGGTGGTCAGGTTGAGAAATCAGGGGCGGTAGAAACTGTCTTACTAGTCTGGGGGGTGTGTGTGTGGATGAATGGTGTGAGTACTCTGAAATAAGGAGCTTGATGAATACTTTGGTGTGAGTTCTCTGAAATAAGGAGCTTGCTGGTTGATTGGGTGTGAGTTCTCTGGGATAGGGAGCTTGCATTGGGGAGTGATTCCAAAAGGAGTGGCTGAGGTGTCTTCCAGCCCAGCGTGGTGGAAGAGGTTCAGAGTAGCCCAGCTAGGTCTCGGTGTAGGGGCTCACGTCCTGTCTCTGCGGAGAAGGAGTGGGTGGGACTGCGTGTCTCCAGGTGCCCGAAACCCAGTCTCAGGGCCTGGATGGTTTCTTTAGGGAACATCAGGTCGGGGCCTAGGCTGTACCAATAGGTCATTTGAGGAGGATCTCCCAGTGTCTAGAGGACGTGGAGTGTCTGTAATCAGAGCTCCAGTAGTCCTGGTGTCTGGCGGTACCGCTCCAGTTGGGAGGGTGCGGAAGTCCAGAGGGAGGGGTGAGAGGGGGAGGGATTCCCCAGTGGGAACCAGTAGGTCAGGGACCAGCCGGGAGGGCTGAGTCGCCACTGAGTGACCGTGGTGTCGCCACTTCTGTCCTGGGGGGACAGAAGTGGTCACCATTAGTTATGTGTCACCCTCGTTAAGTTCTGGTTTGCCAGGCATCTGACCAAAGGGTACGTCCCTCGGTTGGGGAGCCAGTAGTCGGTGTTTCCGGATCTGGACGTAAGGGCAGCTGTAGTCCTGAGGGCAGGGGAGGCTCATCTTGGGTGAAGAGACCCTGCTCTACAGTGGAAGGGGGTGCAGAGGGAGGGAGTCCTCGCCTCTGACCCCGTGGATCCCAGGTGGTAGACCAGTTGGTGGAGAGAGGTACTGAACTGGTGGGAGAGTTGTGTTCTGGTGGATGCTTCCCTGGGAGGGTGCGGAACCCCAGAAGTAGAGGTAGGGTGGGGCATTCTTGCCCGTGACCTCTGGTCAGCCTGAGGGTGCTGACCCTAGGTTGAAGGATCAGTGGTAGTTGGGAACTACACTGAGAGGGAGAGTGGAGAATGGCTTGTATGCCAGGGGTTACTACCCCCCACTCTGGGTTTGGCAAGGACCAGTGGTATCTGGGTGGCCTGGGGCCTGGTCCTGGCCGTGGACAACTAGGTAGTACCAGTGGGGTAGCCTAGTTGGGCCTGAGTTTTTTTCGGTTGTTTTTTTTCAGATGGAACTACGTTGATTCAGAATGGCGTGGAACCGGAGAGTGTCCCTGCAGTGCGGGCCTGCGTCCGTGTTCTATCGCCCCAAGCAGGGAAGACCATCACGGTGGTGATTGGTCTGCCCTGCGTTTTGGCTGGAAGGGGGTTGTGTTGGACTTGGCCCTCCTGGCAAGTTCACCCCTAGAACTTTTTGCAGTATCCTAGCCTTTTTCCTGTGTTGTACTAGTGGTTTTAGGCCTCTAAGGCGCTTTCACACTGTGTCCCAGTGGAAAGCGCGTGCGCTCTGTGTGGTTGAATGAGACTGACCTGCCCTCCCATAGGAATGCATGGGGGATCTGAGTGACCATGTTAGTTCCTGTTGCGTGGGGAGTGCAGGGCCGAGTTTGGTATGTGCGGACTCGTGTGATGAAATGCTGCGCGATGATGTGTGCGGCGTCAATGTACCTAGTGTGGAAGTGCCACTTCTAGAAGTGGGCATTTCTGTGTGCAGTGTGAGATGAGTGCCTTGTCTGGCGATTGGCTGGCTGAGGTCATGTGACGGGCTAGGGAATCCCCAGAGTCAGGAGGAGTCACCCAGTGGTGAATGAGGAGATCAGCAGCTAGATGGGTGGGAGGAGTACACCTAGGACCTGAATAGGGCTGGGCTTTCCCCACACAATGCTGGCTCCGCCCCCTGTGGTGCGACTGATGACCCTGGCCTGTTCTAAGAATAGGGAGAGGGGCTGAGCAAAACAAAGTGCTCAGGAACCAGTTGTATCCGGTTCACCCCTTCCCTGCATCTTTGAGAACAAAGGATTTGGTGTATAAAAGAGGGGCTGTGACCCCATGAAAATGTTCTTGTGCTTAACTTGAAACAACCAGGGGCGTGCTGCTGCTGGGGCCCAGGGGAAGGCTTGCCTCCCTGGGCCCTGCCCAGGCCCTGGATGCCTGATGGACTTTGTGGGACCTTTTGCTTCTGTTTCCTGGATCTATCAAGGATTTTGTGGGGTCCTGAACATAGCGCCTGGAGATCGCTTTATCCTAATTTCCCCCAGAGAGAGGAGCTGGGGCTGTGCAGCGTCTCGCTGCTGAGAGCGAGAGAGAGGGAATCCCCAGCGTAGGGATTCCCCCATGATGTGTGCCTTGCGGGTGCCCACCCCGCTTATTTGATTGCTTTGGGTGCGCAGGTGCCCACCCTGCGTCTTCGTTTTGGTTTCCTGGTCGGTGCGGGAGCCCACCCCGCTTATTTTTATGCCTGGTGGTGCGCGGGTGCCCACCCCGCGACTTTGCTTGCCTTGTGGTGCGCCGGTGCCCACCCCACGACTTTGCTGCCACCGAGATCGGCTTTCTAGGTCCCGCCGCTGCCGCCCCGGAAGTCAGGCAAGTCCGCCTGTGACGGGGGCGAGGCCGCGGCAGGACCGGAAGCTCTGCGCGGGAGCCCCGAAGCTTGTGACACAACGAGGGAGGACGGGAGCCCACCCCGCCTCCCAGAGCAGGAGAGAGGAGCCCCGGGTCCCAGGTGGGGGCCCGGGTGAAGAGGGAAGACGGCAAAGGCCGCCGATGCAGCCCGGGGCTCCCAAGAGTAAAAGGGAAGCCCCGCGCCGCGAGAGAACTGTCGCCGTTCCCGCAGCACGGGAAATAGAAGACCGGAGCCTTGCGGGCCCCGGGGACTGCAGCAGGACACCGGATGGAGTCTCCCCAACGAGAGAGACTCCCCGGCAGAGATCCGGTGAGTGGGGTCCTCCAGGGTTCATGCCGATCATGGCACAAACGCCAGTCCGCTCCCTGAAAGGGGCATCTTGTGTTCACAGAGAGCGAGTGCGCTCCAACGTTGGGCATCATTATTCTTAGAGCCCCAGATGGCTCCAACGAAGGGGGCATTATGGTTTCAGAGCCAAGAAAGGCTCCAACAACGGGGGCATATTTTATTTAAACTGCCAGTGCACTCCATAGTACTTTGGGGCAAGTTCCTTTACTATATTGGCACACAATTATTTCAGGAGCCCGTGCGCTCCATGGGGACATGTTATTTTCGAGCCTAGGTGGCTCCAACGTTTTGGATATTGTTTCAGGGGCTATAGAGAGCCCATGCCTCCTATATTGCCTTCCCCAGCTGCGCAGCACTTAGTGCCAGCTGCAGCGTTTAGGCCCTGTTCTTGTCCTCAGCTGCCCAGCAAGTAGTGGGCAGCTGCTACGTTTAGGTTCTGGTGCGACCTGGACCCTAATGCGATTGAGGTGTTGTTGTGATTCATGCTAATGTGATTGGGTGTTAGGAAATGTACTGTGTATAGCATGTTTTGCACACCCTGTGTCTTATACCTCTAAATGTGGTCATTTCTGCCTAGGGGGTTGTTTTACCTGTTTAGGTGGATGGTAGGGAGATTGTACTTCTCTGTGCGATGTACGCCCCTAGAGTAGTTATACTTAGGTGGTTAGGTCTAATGCGTTAGACTAATGAGAAAGTGCATAATGTGTTTATGCCCCTGTGATGGATGCAGGATAGGTTTTATACCTGATGCTAGTGTGATGACGCTGAGGTCATTATTGCGCCAGTAGTTACTGGTTGTGCTCTACAGTGCTAATTTGTGTTACAGTTAGTATATGTTCTACATGTGCCATTGGTGATTTGTGCTGATTCTGACAGTGGTCTATGTTGCCCTGTCCCGTGTAAATAGTCCCTTGTAAAATTCTGCCCAGTGCCAGTTGGCACAGTGTAAATTGTGTGAATATTATCTAATGTGTTTTGGTATAATACAAAGGCTATTTTTATATAATACCTTGTGTGGAGTTTCTTTTGTGGTGGGCCTTGGGTGTTGTTGCTGGGTGCGCGCGCAAACGCTTTACACATTGCCTCCGGGATAAGCCTGACTGCTCGTGCCAAGCTACCAAGGGGGTGAGCAGGGGTTATCTTTGGCGTGTAACTTCCTTGCCCTGACTAGAGTGGTGGTTTCTGCCTGGCTTTGGAGCAAGCCCTAGCCAACCAGAAATCCCATTTCTAACAATATCAGTAACATTTTAAGCAGTTTAGTCATCAGTCTTACAACACGTTATATAAAACCACACATTTAGCCAAAGTAAATCTATTGCTAAATACAAGAAATCCATAAAGACAATGGTTCAGGTTAAGGTTTCCTACAACCAACAAAGGTGAGAGGATGGTTAAAAAAAGTCCTCTTAGCATGGGCAAAGGTCAGGTTAAAGTCCACTAAAGGAAAGTCCATAGGCATAGGCAAGAAGAATGGAGCTATACTCAGGAAAGGTTCTGGTCTGGTCTCTGACCAAACAGCTTCAAATTGTCCAGCAGGCAAGTCAATCAGTAACAAATCGAAGCACAGTGCTCTGCAATGGGATTCAGTTTGGATCCAGAATGATATCTGCGTGAAGTAGGAGAAGAGAGCAAAACCCTCAACCAGCAAGGGCATGAGAAGGTAATCCTTCCTCCAGTCAGGAAATTGACTTTCTATACGCCAATTAGTCCATCTGTGACATCAAATATCACAGCACATTGGTCTGATCAGCTTGTGACCATTCTTCTGCTCACCAGGTAAAAAATTGATACTCCAACATATTTTCCCATGTCGCTCATGAGAAATGACTGCTCATTCTGTCCACACAGGTTAGTTGACAAAGAGCCTATTGTCTTTGTTGCTCTTCATGTACTGAGTTTAAAGTCCAGGTTCTCGTGATTTCACTCACAAAGAAAGTATCTGTTACCTGGAACTCTCTACCACTCTAGCTACGCCAGACCCAGGACCTCCTAACTTTTAGGAAACGCCTCAAAACATGGCTCTTCGACCAGTAGCATCCCCTCTCCCCAGCGCCTTGAGACCCTACCGGGTGAGTAGTGCGCTTTATAAGTATACTGATTGATTGATTGATTGATTGTAGGAATGTTGTGTGAAAACCCAAAGTAAGCAACATTGTGAAAAACATAGCAAGAGTCCATAACATCAGGCTATGAAATAATGTAGGCTAAGGAAAAAGGCAATTTTATACATTTAATCTCAACATTTCTTAATTAGTAATGGAAACTCATAATTAAGTTCAAGTATATTGAAATAAATCAAGCATATCATATAAGGAAATAATTGTAATGTTTATCAGTGATTATTGCATAAAAATGTTCAACTCTAAATATGGCCTATTACCACAATTTTAAAAGAATGTAGGTGCAAATTATTCTTAAAAATCAATGAAAATAAAACCGTTTCAGAAATCTAAGACTCTCATAATGTAAAGCATTTATGCTGAAAGTTTCCTTCATGTAATGTAAAGCAAGTATATGTAGCTCGTACCTTTTGTTTGCTATGGTGCATCACAATGCGGTACAAAAGAGGGTGGTGATGGACGGAGCATCAGAACCAATCAAAAACTCACACCCAGTCAACAGATCCGGGTTTGATCCATCACCGTTCTTTAGCCCACTCTGCCACCCTAGTTCAGACATGGCCATATGCAAATCAGTCTGACCCTGTGCCTCATGGGAACAGTGCAGCCCGAACTGCCAAGCCATGCCTTCCCTGGACCGGAAACAAGCTTCCTAGGACCGGTTTCAGGCATTTCAGCCGTCTTCAGCCAGGCTTGCTTGAATCCAGTGGCAAAGTGAGCAAGGGACTCACGTCTGAGCATACCCTGCCAACGTATGGCGAACAAAGCGGTACAAAAGAGGGTGGTGATAGACGGAGCATCAGAACCAATCAAACACTCACACCCAGTCAACAGATCCGGGTTTGATCCATCACCGTTCTTTAGCCCACTCTGCCACCCCAGTTCAGACATGGCCATATGCAAATCAGTCTGACCCTGTGCCTCATGGGAACAGTCCAGCCCGAACTGCCAAGCCATGCCTTCCCTGGACCGGAAACAAGCTTCCTAGGACCGGTTTCTGGTCCATCACTACCCCCTTTTGTACCGCTTTGTTCGCCATGGTGCATTACAATGACAGCAATAAAGATGCTAAGTCTCATCATAAATATTTTGCACAATTGTGTGTCAGACTCATTTATTAGACATTGTGTGTCAGACTCATTTGTTTTATAGAGTGCTTCCTAATAATAATTTGATATTTTGCATCATACAAAGCATTTTCCATCAATAATATCTCATAATGACTTTGTTAAAATAATAAGGTAATCAGTTAATAAACATGTCAATCATATTATTCTCATAATTCTTCTATTTCTACAAATCCGAGCACATTTTTATGGTGCTGGTACTTCAGCTTTTCTCAGTTTCAATGTTATTTTCTAGATGTGTGCAAAATGTAGATTAGACTTTCATTGTCAAAATCGTTTTTTTGTTGAGTAAAGAATGATCAGCTTTTACTCTGCATCACCACCAATCCGCACTCAACTGCATTGATGATGACTGTAGTGACAGCCTTCCAATATTTCAATCAAATCCCTTGTTGTTTTTCCTATCTCCATGGTTTGTAAACAGTGATGTAACAGATCATGATTGGACCCCCTGCAGAACATGACTTCACAGACTTGCGGGTTATGCAATCTATTTTTATAGAACAACCTTGTACAGTTTAGTGAACCAGTACAAGCACAAGTGAAGGACAGCATCATCCAACATTGATATTCTATCCATCTACTAAAATACCTAGAACACAATACTCATTCTGATTCTATACTCTATATTCTATATACACTATTCCAATCAAGTTAATACCATTACCACAGATCCCTTCTCATTAATAATTAAATACAAATAATAAATGAAAACATAAAGTCATTACTGTACATTCCAGATACAACAAAGTTCTTTAAACAAATAAACCTCTTACATAAAATAACTAGTGAAATAAGGAAACATTGCACCACTATACACTGCAAACGTAATCCTCTATTTTTTTTGTTTTGTTTATACTTCTGCCTAAAGCACTTGTCTTACAACCCTCTGTGCCAATACGCTGATTGGCATCATTCACGATATCATCTTCTGGACAACTTATACTCCTCCACTCATTCAACACACACTGACCCTTCTCCCTTCTTACACAATTGCCCCTTTCTTCTAGTTTATCCTGATCCACTTCTTCCTAATCACTCCTTTACGGAACAGTATTTATCCACCAATATTTGGCACTCCAGTCTCTTTCACTTTGATCACTGTCTTCCATACTATCCCCATTACTCCTGACCATCACCAAAAGACTTATATGGCAGATACTACCATCATCCAGTTCCACTGTATTGTTCATTACCTTTACAATTTTCTTTGGACTGCTGATCCTACTTTTTCACTTGGCCACTTTCATGGTGGATTTCACACTTACCCATTGACCCACTGCCAAACCAACTTTGTGCACACCATGTTTGGTATTGAATTATGTTCTATTCTTTTCCTGGTATGCTGATATACATTTTTTTACTTCATCCGCATCTCAAGATATTCTTTTCCTTAGTTCATCCAACCATTTTTCTTACCTCGTTCTGCCGGTGTCACTTTCCCTGACTGGCTGGCTGCAATATACCCTTAATACTTCTATTCACTCTCTCCACGACACCATTACCCCAAGGATAATAGAGTGCCTTGAATTTCTGCGTACCGCCAGCAAACTCTATAAATGGTTTAATTTCCTTGTCCATGAGCACAGATGTAGGAAAACCCTCTCTCGAAAATATATTATCCAAGAACTTAATTACAGTCCTTGTGTCCACTTTTTTCATCTACCTCTACCTCAAGCCATCTCGAAAACATATCCATCAATACCAAAATGTATTTACATGACCCACCAGTTCACACAACAGGCTCTATGATATCCAATGCAACGTCTTTCCATGGTAGATTAGAACAACCTAAGGTACTCAAAGGGGGATTAAGCATCATCTGAGAATTATCAGCTCAAACACATTCCATGCAAGATCTCACAAATCTCTTTGTTTCAGCATCAACTTTAGGCCATCAATTATGTTACATTTAGTACATGTAATACCTGGATGCCCATCACAATATAATTACATAATTCTGTTTCTCGTTTTGTAGAAGTGGTATCCCTTTTTCACCTCTCACCACAAACATTACTTCTACACATATCTGACTCCAAAAAATGCCATCATTTCACCCAGAAGTTCTACCATCACACAATCTACCCAACCTCTCACAGTTTTTCTCCTTGACAGATTTCAACAAATCGACCTCCAGATATGCCTTCATCCACTACTCCTTCTGCAAACTCGTGATTTCATTGGTTGTAAAAATTCCTGTGACACACATCATTCCAAGGACTATCATCCACCTCTATAAGAGGCAGTGACAACCTGCTCAAGAAATCTGCCATTGCATTTTTTTCCAGGCACACACTGAACTTCATACAGAAAGTCCTGCATGGACAGCCTAGCAATACGTTCCGAAGATTTGGATAAACCACCAGTGGTTAACAACTTTGTCAAAGTTATGGTCAGATCATACAATAAATTTCCTATCCCACAAGAATTTGCAAAAATGTTTGAGTGCCCAAACACATGCTAATGTCTGTCTTTCTATGACAGAGTATTCCTCCTCGGTAGGTGACAATGATCTGGATGGAAAAGCAATTAACAACCTCCCCCCCCATAATTGCTTTTTTGTGTAAGCACAATCCTCAATCCTTTTCCACTAGCATCCATAGTGATAAAGGTTTCAGCAGTAGGGTCAAAATCTGCCTGTTTAATTTCCAAGAAGGATTCTTCACATTAAACAGACCACCCAAATTTGCTTTTGTTTTTAAGTAAGGTGTGCAACTCATGTGTCTGCTCAGAAAACCTTTCCACAAATACAACTCTGCCAAACCCAAAAATGAGCAAAACTCATCCTTGTTTTTGGGTGACGGTGCTTTATTGATAGCTTTACTAATTTCTCTTTGGGTTTAATTCCTTTATCACTAATTTCATGCCCCAATTACGTGACAGAATGCTCTGCAAATTTGCACTTGCTCATTTCCTCAGTAAGCCCTTTTTTTATTAAAATGTTCAACATTTTTCTCATGATTTCATCATGGTGCTTCCTGGTTTTAACATGATCAAAATATCATTGTGTAAAAATGTTACCTCCTGAATATTTACAAACAATTGCAGCATGAGTCTCTAGAAAACTGCCACCGCCTACGCAAGACCGAACGGCATGCATCAGAATTAATAGCATCCAAACAGCGTGCAAAACACAGTAAGATATTTACTCTCAGGGTCCAAAATCATCTAGTGATATGAAGCGGAAAGATACAATGTTGAGAACCATTTAGCATTTCTAGTGAGTGACAACATTTCATCAATCTGTAGCAAAGGAAATTGGTCCACAATTATGTTGTTATTCAGCTCCCTTAAGTCCACACACATCATTTGCTCGACTGGCTCCCACCAATGGAGAAATTTACTCAGATGCCTCTACTGGTTTATTATGTGGGCTTCTATCAATCAATCAATCAAGAAATGTGTATAGCGCACTACTCACCCGTGAGGGTCTCAAGGTGCTGAGGGGAGAAGGGGGGGGTGTCGGCAGTTACTGGTCGAACAGCCAGGTCTTGAGGTGCCTCCTGAAGGTTAGTAGGCCCTTGGTGTGGCACAGGTAGGGTGTTCCAAGTCTTTGCGTCGAGGTGGGAGAATGATCTGCCACCGGTGGTCGTTCGGCGGATGCGTGGGACGGTGGCTATGGCAAGGTCGGCAGAACGGAGCTGGCGGTTTGGGGTGTAGAAGGACAGTCGTTCATTTGTATGCTGGTCCGGCAATGTGGAGTGCTTTGTGGGCATGGTGAGGAGTTTGAAGGTGATCCTCTTGTTGACCGTGAGCCAATGCAGGTCTCTTAGGTGGATGGTGGCGGAGGAGTCCGAGGATGAGGCGTGCAGAGGCGTTCTGTATGCGCTGAAGTCTCTTCTGGAGTGTGGTTGTGGTTCCTGCGTAGAGGGTGTTGCCGTAGTCCAGCCTGCTGCTGACAGGTGCTTGGGTGACCGATCTCCTGGTTTCGGTTGGGATCCATCTATACATCTTGCGGAGCATTCGGAGGGTGTTGAAGCAGGCGGAGGAAACAGTGTTGACTTGCTGGGTCATACAGAGCGTTGAGTCCAGAATGAATCCCAGGTTGCGTGCGTGGTTTGTGGGTGTCGGGGCCTCTCCCAGTGCAGCCAGCCACCAGGAGTCATCCCATGCTTTCGGAGTTGGGGTGCGATGATGGAGCCTGCCTTGTTGTAGATGTGGTTAGGGCAGGGGTCGGAAGGAGCCCCGGAGTGGATGGTGTTCATGGTTTTGAGGGTGTATTCGTCGTTGACGTTGTTCCAGGAGACTAGAAGGTCGGTGTGCTTGGTGGGTGTTTGGTCGGGGGGGTCGGCGTCAGTTGTCGGCGCCTGAGTGCCGAAGCTGTTGTGGATGTCTGCGATCTGGATGCAGTGGTGGTCAGTCCAGTGGAGTTCGGTGGTGTGGCTGAAGGTGACATGGTCACCTGCGGTGAAGATGGGGTCAAGCGTGTGTCCAGCGGAGTGGGTGGGTGTTGTGACGAGATGTTTGAGTCAGAGGTTGGCAAGGTTGTCGATCAGTGTTGTGGTGTTGCTGTCGTTGGTGTTCTTGAGGTGGAAATTCAGGTCTCCAAGGAGGATGTAGTCCGTGGAGGCGGGGGCGTGCGTGCTGATGAGGTCGGCGATGGATTTGCTGAACTGTGGTCGGGGTCCTGGGGGTCTGTATACGAGGGTTCTTCTGAGGGCGGTTGTGCTGTTGACGTGGATCTGGAAGTGTAGGTGTTCGTCCAGGCTGAGGGCGTCTTCGGTGCTGGTTGAGATTCTGATGGTGTTCTTGTGGATGATGGCGATTCCTCCTCCTGGTTTGTTGTTGTTCCGGTCCCTGGGTGTGATCTTGTAGCCGTATGGGATGCCTGTGGCTATATCCGGTGCAAAGGAGGTGTTCAGCCAGGTCTCCGTCAGGAAGGCGATGTCTGGGGCGGGGGAGTTGAGCAGGTCCCAGAGTTCGATGGCGTGCTTTTGGACTGAGCGGGTGTTGAGCAAATGCAGCTGAGGTGGTTGTGGCATGTGGTGTCGGGATGGGCGGGCTGTGCTGGCGTGCGCTGGCTGGTGTAGCTGCACCTTCGACAGGTGAAGGGTCCGTGGGTGAGCTTCGGGGTTGCCTGGAAGCAGGTGGAATTTCGGTTGGCGTGGAGTGCGTGGAGGGTTTTTGCGTCGTAGCGTTGTTGGGTTCTTTGGAGGTCACGGGGGCCAGGGGGTCTGCCGCTGGGCGCGGTCCAGGCGCGGATGGGCTTGCCATAGGCACGCCTTTGGTGCTCCAGTGGCGCGCCCGCTGCACGACCGCGCAGCGGTCAGCATTTGTAGGGGAGGAGGGAGGGACGAGCAGCTGGGCGGCGGGAGCGGGGCGGGAAACGGAGTAAAAAAAAGGCCGGGAATACAAGAACACAACGAGGGGGCACACTGAGAACAGACCTCAGAAATGGTATCAGACACAATTACAAATAATGCAGGCTCACAAGAAAACAAGTAACAAGCACAGTACAATAGATGGAAATACTTAGGCAAAAAACGGGCTCAGAGAGGGCGCAAACCCTACCACGGAGGGCTGGCTGACTTCGAGGGCGACGCAGATGCTGCTGCCGGGGAGAGTGATGTCTTGGACCAATCTGTGGCAAAGGAAAATGGTCCATAATTATGTTGTTATTCAGCTCCCTTAAGTCCACACACATCATTTGTTCGACTGGTTCCCACCAATGGAGAAATGTACTCAGTTGCCTCTACTGATTTATTATGTCGGCTTCTATAAGTTTATACAACTCTAACTTCACCTCTTCCCTGACAATAAATGTAATATTGTGTGCCTTATGAATTTTTGGATTGGCATTGTGCTTAAAGCTGATTTGATGCACAAAGCCTTTCAATTTCCCAATTTTCTTACTAAATACAGATGGGAATTCTTCTAAAACCCACTTTCTGTTGTCTTCTCCGTCACAAGCAACCAGTACTTGCTCCTGACTGTTTGGATCCAAAATTATGTTAAGTTTCCTTTGATCTTTCCATACATGCACTGATGGTCCTTCCATAGCCACATACAAGATACACAAAGCATGCCTATTTTTAAATCTGACCACTAATTTTCTCAAACCAAGCATATCAATTTTCTCCCCATTACATTTCAGGATTGATATCGCATGGTTCCAAATGATTCCCAATAACATCAATGAAATGCTTCTGCTAAACACTCTCTGCAAATTAAAGTATATGGAGATCCAGAATCCGCAGCCACTCGTATTACTACTCCATCTAATGAGACCAAAAACAGGGGTTTGTATCCAATTCTCCAGAGATTTTCAAAGCCAATTTCTCTTTGTACTCAAACTTGGAATTATTTCCATCCACACTTTCATCCGATGTGGAATCCTCCTCATCACTCTCTTTCACACACGCTACTTTATTATTCCTGTTTTTTTCTCTCTTTACGTTTGCACTCTCTAGTAAAATGTCAATTGATTCATGCTTTTCCATTTTCCACTCAAAAAAAGCATGTCTCATTACAGCAACACATACAATAGAGGAACAATGTTCATCCAAGTCTAATAGGGCTAGTTTAAACACATCCAAATATCTAGAGCTACCTTCATGTTTTTGCAGTTGGTTATATATTCTCAGACCTTCAGTACCTAAACAATACATTCAAATTCTTTTTTTCCTCTCCTGTGAAAACGTTCCACTGCAACTCTTTGCTGACCCATACACTTGATTCTACCAATTATCGTGCTGTGTGGTGTGTGATTCACTAAGATCCATGCTGAGAAGAGCGCGTAATTCCGTGCTGAACCCTCCAGTGATTCTGCCAATTACCGTACTGTGTGGTGTGCAAATCACCAAGATCCAGGGGCATAGCTAGGGGGGCGGGCGGTGGGGGCGGTCTGCCACTAACACCACTATCTTTGGGGCAGAACCCGTGCGGCACTGGTGGCCCGTTGCGGCGGCCTTTATAATTTATTTGGGGACACTGCTGTTATAGTAGTGTCAGTGACCCCAAATAAATTATAAAGGCCACCGCAACGGGCCACCAGTGCCGCGCGTGTGACCCTGTTTGAAGTGTAAGCGGGCTGCGCTCCGCCACCTGCTGCTTGCAACTGCTGCCTGCAGGGTGCAGCACACGCACGCCACCATACACCTAGCATAGGCCCGTGACGGTGTGACGCTCCTATAGTGAGGCTCCTTGCGCTCAAGCTGTTCACGCCAATATGTGGACCTGGCCTTGCTGCTCAATATAGCAGCACCCGCAGCACTTTGTATCCGACTTGGCCCCTGTACCTGAGCAACTCCTGAGAAACAGGCATCAATAGAGGGGAGACCACGAGTGGCGGCTAGCCCTGACCAGCGGTCATGGAGTGAGCAGGCCTGTCTATCTTTGAGTCTGCCAGGTGGGTGACTGCGATGATCATGCGGGGCTTGCTCATGCCTCTAGAGCCAGGCGGGGGCCCAGCAATGAGTGACTCAAAAAGCTAGCACAGAAAAACGGGGTCTCACTTGCCTCGGCTGGTCGTGGAGATCAGCTGCTCATGTGGATCCAACACCTTTACTACTTGACACAACAGAGTTTATTGGGTCAGTGGGCGGCAGGTCTCTGATTGTTTCCTGTGCCGTGCATGCCACATCCAAACTAGGTGACAGACACTGCGAAATGACCCTTTCTGGAACTCTGGTCTTCGAGCAGGCAGCGGTGCCGTGGGCAGCGTCCCTCCTGCTTTATGCCTCTTTGCCAGTGTGCTGATGGTTATGAGAAAGCTGGATTCTTGTCTCTACCCAATTATCTACAAGAACCCACTCAGGTCGCCAGGATCTTTTTATTTGCCAAATAGCGTAGAGGGAAGAAACACAATTATCAGAACGTATTTACTGCAATTTGACATTATTCATAAAGGATGACTCAAAGTCTGGGAGGTTGACCTTTTATTATCAGCAAAAACATCTGAATATATAGGCACCTCAATACAAGGCACAAAAGATAAATGGGAACTAACACAAATGCTACTCTACGAAGTATCCGCATTCGACTAAAGATAAAAAGGATTACAGCTTCTAAAAGCATCAGGTACAAAATTGATATCGTGATGTCAAATTTCAAAGTCATTAATCAAAGCATTTCTGTCTCTACTCTATTCTAAAGTGACATCCCTACACAACATTCCCTTTCAGGTGAGAAAAGCATAAAAGGTGTCAGCAGTGAAACTTCCTAAGAAGTCTTCACTTAATGAGAGCTCGGTCTATGGTGCTCCTTCTAGCCTCCCTCCTAAGTCTCGTCTGCTCAACCCACGGGGCACTGTCCCTAATACAAAACCCCAAAATCCTTGTACAAGCCCTTCAGCACACCCCTTCAGACAGGTCTTCCTTCAGTAAATTTCCATCCAGACTTTTTCATCTTCCTTTGTTCATTAATTCGACCTTGGGTCCCAGGCTCCTTCCGTACTAGGAGTTGCGATTTCACATTCCAATTCACTCCCCTCCAGTCTGCTCCTTCTATCCCAACTCCAACAACAAAGACATATTCTAACTAACGAGCTAAATGTCCTTGCACCTGCAACAAAAACAGGGAACGAAAAGACGCTCGCATCATGAAGTTTTACATTTCACTGCAATTTAAGCTTTACTAAAAGCCCTGTCAGCCTAATAAACATAGCTAACATAAGGGACGAAAAGGCCTTCTCTTCTACATAGACAATTAGGCCTTGCAAAATAAAACGCCTTACAATCATAATTTCAGCATAATCATCTTATACCTCTACGTGAGTAACCTACATTCTAACTTTTTAACGTGACCTACAATTACTTAATACATCACATCATTACAGAACTTAAACATTAAACGTAATACAAATACATTTCATAATAACTGATGGCCTTTATTTCTTTCAAGGCCTGATTACATTTCTACATCTCTGTATCAACGAATATATTTCTATGATAATTCTAAACACTCTTGAATTATATACGGGCGCTGACTAACAGTGAATATGGTGCACCCCTACAAATCTTAACACCAGTGACGCTCTCTCAGTTCCCCCCTTTGATGACAACTGTCATCACATCATCTCAATCTCATTTCATCCTGAAGAAATCCATCTAAATGGAAGTGGTAGCCATCCTGCTCTGTCGGAAACCCTCCATTCTGTTAAGGTCCTGATATTGGCTATCCTGTATATGCGCCATTCGTCTTTCATGCGCTCTGAGAGTCCTCTCAGCCCTATTACCTCTGTACCACTTAAACGCTCTTACAAGTCCCCACAAACAGATCACGCAAACCACCACAATGACTATTGGCTTCAGCACGTATCCGAGAACTCCTTTCCCCAAATCTGCAAACCAGTTTCCTACGTGCCCAAATCCCTTGCCAATCTTTTCCCACACATTCTCTTCCACCAAACTTGCAATCTCTTGGTGAATTGTAGTAATGTTAACTATATATTTCTTCAACTCCTTGCTATTGTCTGGAATATACGTGCAACATTCCTGAACTTTCAACAATTTACAGACTCCGTCCTCTTTTGCCAATAATACGTCTAAAGCAAGACGATTTTGCAAATCCATCGTTCTTATCGATAACATCTCTCCATCCACCAACCGCAATGATTTTGCCGTGTTCATTGACAACTCATCAACCACGGTTGCTAACTTTCGTAGTTTCACATCATTCAAGACCACACCCAAACTGGGTATCATTGCTCCAAAAATATCACCAATCACTGCTCCTGCATTTGCAGCTCTCCGCACTCTAGACTGATGTCCGGTCTCCAGCAGATTCAAATCTTCTGCGTGATATATCTTCGGGAAAATAACAGCCAAATAACAAGTACCATACCACTGCGCAGGCAATCTCACATATGCATTCCTTCCACATACATAATACACTGTCGGAATCACTTGTACCGGACCTTGCAAGAAATTCCTAGCTGAATCTTCCATAGTAAAGGTATGATCACACGTACTATGTCCAACCCAGGTTTTGTCCTTTTCAGACTGAGGACGAGCAACACACATATTCCCCTTCTGTACATGGTCTAAAGCTATGGGTCCATAACTTCCTTTTGACTTATGTAGTTTTTCCTCATCAGTCCAGTCTACTGACTTCTTTCCTTCATCTTGGTTCTGGGTTAACTTTCTATACCTGTCTTCAACTTGACCAATACATTTCTTTTCAGTGTCTGATAACAAACACGCCAGATTATGTCTATGCGCATAAGCTGTATCTAAATTTGTAGTCGGTATAAAATAAGTCCGAAGTCTTTCTTCTGACTTATAATAATTATACTTATTCAAACGCTTAAATGCCGGTACGTCAGGAAGCACTGTGTCATAATTAGAGAAATAATACTCAAACTGTTTCCTTTCATAGAACAGGCTAAGCAATAAACTGCAAGAGATCCCATATGTCAATGGAAGGTGATGGTATCTAATACCCTCATCTACGGAAGCAGGCAGCTGCATACACACATAGCAATCCTTCGCATCCATCGCATCAACATACTCATACAACAGCTTTGCATAAGCATTAAGTTTGAAATCGCCTCTAGACAGATCTATATGAAACATACGACTTTCTTCTAGCGTCAAAGCTCTTCGGTCTCCTATGGTATCCCCCTTGTTACTGGAAGTGGTAGGTGTAGGTGTCCCCTGAACCTCCCCCTCCTGCTTGTGTGCCACTACATAAGACACTATAACTACTGCAAATATAGCAACTATCACTACCCCTAAAAGTGTACCTATCACTAATTTGGCTCTACGATGAGAATTTCCAGCTTCAGCCATCTTCCCACTGTGCTCAAAGTCCAGTTCAATGACAATGGGCAAGAGTCTCCTCCTCATCCAGACTTGCGTCTCAACCCAAGGCAATCGTCCTCTGTAGCTAGTATTCCCTAACAAAATTTCAGTTCCTTATTTTACTCGGTTCAGAAAAAGGCTTCCTTAACCCTTTTCGATATCTCCAACGGAAAAGTCCCTAAATTTATTCTTCTTCCACTCGGGTCTAGGTTATCTTCTTTTCGAGCTTATACTCAACAAAGTTCATCATTAGTCCAAAATAACTGCCGGTCCCAACAGCTCTAGGACCCCCTGTAAGATTTCAAGTTTGAGATTTTTCAGTTCTTGGGGAGCGGGAATAACAGCAAAGGTCGGGAAAGCCAATGTATCCAAGATCAGACCACGGACGTTACTCAGAAGCGGTGGATCCAGAATATTGATGGTCAATATCCCCTCGATCTCCAATCCTGGAATCTTCAGCAGCACTTCCACTTTCGGAGTCGCATAACTGCTGACCAGTGTGATCGATCTCAGCCTCCCCGTACTCTGCAAACCTGGCATCTGTCACTACGTATGTCCACTCTGGCGAGGCGTACTTTTGACACGGCACTCTTACTCTCCTTGATCTTCTCAGAGCATCCGGGGCTTGATCTTCGTCACTCTGCTCTGACTCTGTCACTTCAGACACTGGGGCAAGATCTCTTCTTGGTGCCAATCTCAAGTTTACCCGTTTTTGGCTCGCGGGCCAAACTCTTTCTGCTTCTGTGACACCACTGCTCTCCCTTCTGGTACCCTGTGCACTGCTCTCTTCTTCGGCAGAATTTGACTCGATACTGCCCACTGCAACTTCTCCTTCCTCCGTTTCCGATTCAGGGTTGCTCTCACATCCCCTTTCGGCTCGGTCCAGTGCACAACCAGCTGCGTCAGCCACCCCTACAGCTTGACTGGCCCTCTCAGATGGCTCTGCCACCTCAGCTGGGTTTTCATTCACGAGAGGGGCTGTATCTTCCAAGGGTGCTGGGACTCTACCGGTATGGGAGGCATGCACCCAGTTCGGCAATCCCCCACACTTCCCTGCTGTGTTCGTGACCAGGATGACTTGGTATGGTCTACGCCAACGAACATCCAAGCAACTCTTCCTCACGTGTTTGCGCACCAATACCCAATCTCCTGGGCACAAGTTGTGGCACAGGTCACTTGCGGCTGGAACTGCCTTCACCTGCTGGGACACAGAACGGGCCACATCAGCCAGGCCTTTACAGTAGTCGAGATTTACATCAACAGTGATATTAATCAAAGCAGAGGCAGGTATTGCTGGCACACACATTGCTCTCCCCATGAGGATCTCATAGGGTGACAATCCAGTTCTCCTATCAGTCGAAGAGCACACTTTTGCCATCCGGGCCTTCAATGTTCCATTAACTTGTTCCACAATCCCAGAAGTCTCAGGTCGGTAACTGCAGTGCAACCGTTGATCTACATTTAAGGCAGCACAAAGCAATTTCATGATTTCGCTGTGGAAATGCGTTCCTCTGTCTGATTCAAGAGAGGTCGGGAAACCGAACCTTGGAATAAGCTCCCTCAGCAGTAACTTAGCTACAGTTAGTGTGTCACATCTACGTGTTGGGTAAGCCTCCACCCATCTAGAAAAGACTCATACTATGACTAATATGTACCTCAACCCATTACACTTTGGCATCTCAATGAAATCCAATTGCATCCTGTTGAAAGGCCCACCTGACCTCCCTATAAGACTCAATGTCACAGCTGTTCTCTTCCCTACATTCATTTGTTGACAAGTGACACACCTCTGGCACACAGCTTCGGCCACTGCCCGAAACTTTGTATTATACCATGTTTGGCGAAACACTCGTACCATCGCATCTCTACCAAGATGTACAGCACCATGTATTAATCTTGCCATTGGGTTCAACAGACATTCCGGTAACACAGCTCTCCCATCACTGGAAACCCAAACATCCACGTCTCCTTTCTCACATCCAGCTCGCACCCAGCTATCCCGTTCCTGGTCAGACACTTCGTCCTGCAGCTGTTTTAGCTCTTCCCATGTATCAGCCATGGCTAACATCACACTGAGGTCGGTTCTCTCTTGGCTTCCCTCAATATGTCTTTCCGTGAAATTACATCCCTGTTCTGCACAAAATCAAGCAACTTCATCTGCATAATTATTACCTAGTGACACAAAATCATTTCCTTTCGTGTGAGCAGAACACTTTACAACTGCAATTTCAAATGAACATTGCAACGCTTCCAACAATTGCCTCACATAATCCCCATTTCTGATGGGTGACCCAGATGATGTCATGAACCCTCTCTGGGACCATAGCTGTCCAAAGTCATGAACGAGACCAAACCCATACTGGCTATCCGTATAAATCGTTATACGGATCTTGTCAGCAGCCAAACAGGCACGAGTCAAGGCAATAAGCTCAGCCACCTGTGCGGAGTATACCCCTTCTAGACAAGCGGCTTCAACCACTCCAGTGATGGTACATACAGCAAACACTGCTCTCAACTGACCAGCACTGTCTCTCAAACATGAACCGTCCACAAAGAATATTTAGTCTGATTCTGGAAGTGGTTCATCGACAATATCAGGTCTAGGTTTGGTGCACAATTCAGTCACATCGAGACAGTCATGATCCTCACAATCTTCATCATCTACATTTGGGGTAGGTAACAATGTGGTAGGATTCAAAACAGAACACCTCTTCAAAGTCACATTCTCTGTCGCAAGGATGACTTGTTCATAACGCGTCAACCTATTGTTCGTGAGGTGCTGTGTTGTAGTCCTGGTTATCAAAAGTTCAACAGAATGTGGCACATGCACAGTAAGCGGGTGACCCATTACAATGCTCTCACATCTTTCGATACTGACACCGGTTGCAGCAATGGATCTGAGACATCCGGGCAACGCAGAGGCTACTGGATCTAAAGTAGCCGAAAAGTAGGCAATTGGTCTACGGACATTCCCATGAACTTGAGTTAACACTGCCAATGCGCAACCTTCCTTTTCACAACAGAATAGTGCGAACGCCTTGTTATAGTCCGGCATCCCCAAAGCTGGGGCGCAACACAAGGCCTCTCTCAGTCTCAAAAATGACCTTAAACAGTCTTCATCCCATGGTACCGGATCACTCACATCCTTGCGCGTCAGCCGCTGTAAGGGCTTCACTTCAAAGGAGAAGTTTGGGATCCATTGGCGACAATAACCAACCATTCCCAAGAACAGTCGAACTGCCCTCTGGGTAGTCGGAAAATGCATTTTCAAAATAGCCTCTATACGATCTGGTGACACCTTCCTTCTACCTTTTTCAATCCGGTGACCCAAATACTGCACTTCACTCAGACAGTACTGTAATTTATTCGGAGACACCTTATGCCCATTCTCCGCCAGGTAGTTTAACAACGCTACCATATCAATCCTGCAGGCATCCTCAGTTTTTGACGCCACGAGCAGGTCATCAATGTACTGCACAAGGACAGACTCCTGTGGAAGCACCAGACCTTCAAGGTTCCTTTTCAAAATCTGATTGAAAATAGACGGGCTATCAGTATTTCCCTGTGGGATACGACACCATGTTAACACACCATTTTCCAGCCGAAAAGCAAAAAGAAATTGGCTCTCCTCATGCAGAGGGATCGAGAAAAAGGCTTGACACAGATCGACCACTGTGAACCATTCCGCTTCACATGGGATTTGGAACAGGATCACAGATGGATTCGGTACCACGGGACAACATGGGACAACTATCTCACTGATTTTTTGCAAATCTTGCACTATCCTGAATTTTCCGCTCGGTTACTGTAATCCCATAATGGGCGAATTACATGGGCTACCCATGATCTCTCTCAAGATTCCCTGCTTAATCATAGACTCGATTACAGGTCTAATTCCCTCAATAGTTTCAGGTGATAACTTATACTGGGAGTTCTCGGGTACTCTGCGTTTGGTTTGACCTGAATTTTCACTGGATCTACTCCTTTAACTAGTCCGATCTCTTCACCACTGAGGTCCCATACATCAACTGACACGGAGTCCCTCAGGTCGAATGGGAGTTCTTTCACCATTAGTGCTGGATACATTTCCACACACCAACGTTGGTTCGCAACCTTAAAGGTCGCATCATCGTCCCGCGTCTGCATTTCCACTACCTTCGAGGTACAGTAGATAGTACCGTTAAGCTTGCACAATAGATCTCTTCCTAATAAGCAGACTGGGCTAGAATCGCACACCACAAACTGGTGTCGATCCCTGAAATTCCCTATCCTGATGGGTATGGGTTCCGTCAGCGGGCTAGTCAGTTTCTTATTTGCCACACCAATAACTTGGATCATTTGTCCAGAAAGGGGTAGATCCGGAACCGCTGCAGACCTTACAGTCGATCTCGTAGCACCCGTATCAACCAAAAAGGTCGTAGGGTGACCATCAATCTCAGCTTCTACAAAGAGCCCCTTCTGATCTACCTCTAGGACAGCTCCGAGCGTACAATCATTCTCTCTTCCCCAGCAGGGTCTCGCCACTGGATCCGGGTCATCTTCCCCATTCACTTCGAACAGGGGCATCTGCACATAGGTCCGAGCTCCCTGCTGCATATTCGGTATCCTGGGCGGTTGGGGAACCTGCACCTGCGGAGCACCCGTCCCCCCTTTTGTCATCCTAGGTCGCGTCACTGTAGGGACTGTGTCCGCCACAGGGACCTGAGCTATCTCCCCTTCTTGCTGTATTTGGTTCAACGGGTTCAAAGGACACTTGTGTCTCCAGTGTCCAATCTGATGGCAAAGATGACAAGCTGTGGTCTTTTTCAATACCCCCACATCTATTCCTGTCCTAGGGTCTATTCCCCTTGGCCTTCCCTGTCCCTGGGCGTTCTGTGCTCCTCCTTGATAATTCCCCTGCCCCCTTCCCAAGGTTCCTCCTTTAGGCTGTCCCTGGGCTGTCTGCATCTGTACCAATAACAAATTGTCTTTCAATTTCCTGTGCTTAGATTCTATCTCATCGCTACAGTATCTAGCATACCGTAGAATCTCTTCCACTGGCTTGTTCTGCCAACAAATCAAATGCTGCTGTATCATGAGGTTAACCTCTGGCCTCAATCCCAACACAAATTTAGAAACAAACTGTCCCATGTCTTTGGTATCCAACGCATCCAAGCCACTGTACTGCTTAAAAGCTTGCAAAAGCCTCTCGTAAAACTCATGCACTGTCTCCTTAGGCTCTTGCACTGTCCTATCTATCTTCACCCAGTCAATGTCTTGAGGTTAGATTTTCGACTTCAACCATGTGATTACCTGTTTGAACTTTTTCATCACTATCGGCGACGGACCATTTGTAATCGGGTTCCTGTCAAGCTCCGAGGCCGGCCACTCAGCCGCAATTTTACATGCCGACCACAGATCACCCGGAACCACTATGTCAAACAAAGTATTCAAATCAATCCACAGTACTTTCGAGATTTTGACAAAGCGATCAACTTGCTGTTACCACTCCACAGGCTTTTCCCTCAAGCGGGGAAAATCATTTGTAAAGGCAGCCAAATCACCCCTACTCCAAGGTACATGAACGTACCCTCCATTCTGTACCTCCCATAAAGGGAAGTTCCCTATCTCCGTCGTGCCTCCACCCGGAGGTGGCGTCTCTCCTACTACTCCCCTGGAGCTTTTCTTCTTTGACCACCTTTCTTCCCATTTATCAAGCATGATCCATACCCGCATTTCTATGATTAGATCTTTGACATGGGTTCTCAATCCCATGACTCTTTTCTCTTCCAGTTCCTGATCACTGTACTGTAACCTATGATTTCCTTGCAATGCTTTAGTCTTCGACAAATCTACCCCATATCTCTTTGCCAGCTCTGACAATTTCTCATGTGCTATCCGCGCTTTGCGAGTCACATCCTTCGCTACAAAGAGTAATTCATCCTGTTCGTACGTTAACATTCTCTCAAGGGGTAAATTTCCGCATATTATCTCGTCCAATTCTGCCTTTAGTCTTACGACATCCAGCATCCTCCCTCTCAGGGCTCCCCTCAGGACTTCTCGACACCCTGCACCATCTCTTTCGTCGTACCCACATTCTCGTTCCTGTGGCCTACCCTCTCCTGACATGCCCATAGGAACAGAACGATTTACAATCATCCGTCGTTCCCTCTCTGCTTCCAACACGCCCTGAGTTTGGGTTCTCACTGGTGGTGTCCACATTCTTAAGTCTGATCTTGACTCAGCTAAAGACCTTGGTCTACCAGGTCTCAACTCTCCTTGTCCTCCCGAGGAGTTGGCTGTAGCTGGCAGCGGCGTACTCCATTCTATAGGCTTCGGAGTCTGCTCCATTCTCCTCGCCGACCCACTTCCTTCAACCACGCTCCTCACCCCTACCTCTGACTGCTCTGAGCTTCCCACCTTCTCTGGCTCAAGTTCATACATCGACTCAATAGGTCCAATAATAACCGGTATTTTCAAAGCATCCGGTAACCTCACACCTCTCTCAACCTCTAAGCTAGTTACAGACTTATTCCTCATATTCTCGGTTCCTATCGAGATCTTTCCTTCCACCCTCACCTCTGATCGGGGTAGTACTCCCCTACTCTCTTCTTCCTTTGTCTCATTTGCCCCTGAGGCATCCGGGTTATATGGAGGTGGACTCTCAGATAACAACCTTTCCAATAAGCTGGCATCCGTATCACTGCCCTCTTCCTCCTCTTTCGACTTTTCTTTTATGTTGTCAGTTTGTACTAACAAGGGGTACAGTCTGTGTCCCTCTATTGCCCGTACTCTCCATCTTTTCTCTTGCGCATCCCATCTAGCATCCTGGAACGCCTTAATCGACTTTTTCACTCTTTCTTGGTTTCTATCTCTATTCTTATCATGCGCTGCTCTAATCCATGCATGTAATGCTTCAAATTGTGTTGGCCTCGGCAAAGGTCTTAAAGCAGCCATCACAGACTTCAACTGGTATAACACTTCTAGCCTGAATGAGCCATACCTCGGGAAAGCTAACTCTCCTTTGCTTTGGGTCAATTTGTGCCAATTCTCAAGCCAAATTATAGTATGCAACCCCACATTTCTTGCCATGTAGTGTGCTGGTGTATCCTCGGGAGGGGCTTCTTCTCCCTCACGAGTAACCACATGTTCATCACCTCTGCACAATTCTCGAAAAACTTTAAAACATTTCATAATGGCCAAATTCTGAATGCGAACAATTTTCTGTTTACTTCCTGGTAACTGTCCACCAATGACAACATCTCGCACACCAACCAACCTATCGCAGCGCGACACCCCTTGACGTCACTTCTCTCTCCACTCGCAGCCGTTCTCCCTATTCCCAACTCACTTCTTACTCTTGCATTCGTCCCATCCATACACTGAAATAACCGTTTGTCCCAAACAAGTTACTTCTCTGGCTGTCCATCCACAGCCTCTGACTGTCCGTCCACAGTCTCTCGAAATTGTCGACCTCGGTTGGCAACTATCTATCCCCGTCCGGGTAGACAGATCACCTCTGATAGGTTACAAATACTCAAATCCACATACAGCAACCTACGACCAGCGTCAGATTGTCATACACTCACACATTCGCTCCCCCTATCTCGGTCCAGGTGATCGATGGTACCTCACGATCCCCTTCGGGTGGTCAACAAAATCTACCACGGGTGTATTCTACACCCAATCGCTTAGGCTTCTCATCGCCTAAGACTTTCCCGGGCTGCGTGCGCTCACAGCCTGATCTCACAATCACTCAACATTCACACCAACTCCGCAAGACATCTCACACAAATCAACACCGCAATCTACAACATCGCATCCTATTCATACTCACTCCTCGAACTGCTGCTTTCTGCCGCACTGCTACTCACCAACAATGTCCGTCCGCCAGGTCGTCTGCTGCCCACCTTCTGATGATTCACCGTCACTTAACATTTATGGGCCTCGAGGATCGGATGTATGTCGTTACAACGCACACTTTTACAACGCATGCACTTACAACGCATTTTTTACAACGCAACATCCACTACAACGCATTCCATTACATCGCATGACACTACAACGCATTTTTAAAAACTACCTTTACAACGCATTCCATTACATCGCATACTACCTTTACAACGCATACCATTACAACGCATAATATGACATTGCATTTAAGGTAAGTATTGGATAGTATAGGGGTAAAAATTACTATTCTAACTCCAGGGGGTGCAACAGTAGGGTAAGTGTTGGATAGTGTAGGGGTTTTAATGTAATATTATGCGTTGTAACGGTATGCGTTGTAAAGGTACTATGCGATGTAATGGAATGCGTTGTAAAGGTAGTTTTTAAAAATGCGTTGTAGTGTCATGAGATGTAATGGAATGCGTTGTAGTGGATGTTGCGTTGCAAAAATTGTGTTGTAATTGTAGTGCGTTGTAATAGTTGCGTTGTAAAGGTTGTTCCCCCGAGGATCACTTATCCTAGTCTAAATCTTCCCTCGCTACCAGAAATAAACCATCCGTTTCTGCTACCAACTGAAAAAGCCGGATTCTTGTCTCTACCCAATTATCTACAAGAACCCACTCAGGTCGCCAGGATCTTTTTATTTGCAAAATAGCGTAGAGGGAAGAAACACAATTATCAGAACGTATTTACCGCAATTTGACATTATTCATAAAGGATGACTCAAAGTCTGGGAGGTTGACCTTTTATTATCAGCAAAAACATCTGAATATATAGGCACCTCAATACAAGGCACAAAAGATAAATGGGAACTAACACAAATGCTACTCTACGAAGTATCCGCATTCGACTAAAGATAAAAAGGATTACAGCTTCTAAAAGCATCAGGTACAAAATTGCTATTGTGATGTCAAATTTCAAAGTCATTAATCAAAGCATTTCTGTCCCTACTCTATTCTAAAGTGACATCCCTACACAACATTCCCTTTCAGGTGAGAAAAGCATAAAAGGTGTCAGCAGTGAAACTTCCTAAGAAGTCTTCACTTAATGAGAGCTCGGTCTATGGTGCTCCTTCTAGCCTCCCTCCTAAGTCTCGTCTGCTCAACCCACGGGGCACAGTCCCTAATACAAAACCCCAAAATCCTTGTACACACCCTTCAGCACACCCCTTTAGACAGGTCTTCCTTCAGTAAATTTCCATCCAGACTTTTTCATCTTCCTTTGTTCATTAATTCAACCTTGGGTCCCAGGCTCCTTCCGTACTAGGAGTTGCGATTTCACATTCCAATTCACTCCCCTCTTGTCTGCTCCTTCTATCTCAACTCCTACAACAAAGACATATTCTAACTAACGAGCTAAATGTCCTTGCACATGCAACAAAAACAGGGAACGGAAAAACCCTTGCATCATGAAGTTTTACATTTCCCTGCAATTTAAGCTTTACTAAAAGCCCTGTCAGCCTAATAAACATAGCTAACATAAGGGACGAAAAGGCCTTCTCTTCTACATAGACAATTAGGCCTTGAAAAATAAAACGCATTACAATCATTATTTCAGCATAATCATCTTATACCTCTACGTGAGCAACCTACATTCTAACTTTTTAACGTGACCTACAATTACTTAAGACATCACATCATTGCAGAACTTAAACATTAAACGTAATACAAATACATTTCATAATAACTGATGCCCTTTATTTCTTTCAAGACCTGATTACATTTCTACATCTCTGTATCAACGAATATATTTCTATGATAATTCTAAACACTCTTGAATTATATACGGGTGCTGACTAACAGTGAATATGGTGCACCCCTACAAATCTTAACACCAGTGACGCTCTCTCAGTTATCTTGACGTAGTGCATGAGGTGAGGTGAGCTGCTGCATTTATTTCATTTTGTCAATCCAGCTAGATTTTAGATTAATCAGTCTTCCCACTACCGCAGGCCTGGAGAGAGAGAGTCCCGGAAACTCTGACGGCTCCTTGGCACGAGCTTGCCGGGTGAGTGAGGCAACAAAATAAGAGGGAGAGCTTAACCAGAGCCGAGCCGGCAGCGGCTCTGGCTCTCAGAGTCTTCGCAGTAGCAGAGCACTTAAAGTATTTGCCACGTAAGTCATATAAAACAGTGTGCTATTCACAAACCATAGGACTGGCCGCACAGGACTGTTTTTCAATAGGTGCAAGTATGTATAAGGTATGAAACTAATAAACAATTACATATCATTATGAAAACCGTGTACTGTAAATAATGAAAATGAGGAAGAAAGGAAGGAAGGGAAGGGAAGTGAAAGAAGGGCATAAGGGACAGGAAGGGAGAAATGGAGTTAGGAAAGAAAGAGAAAGATTGAAACAAAAAGGGAGAAAGAATTAGGGATGAAAGATATATGGAAGGAGCAGTAAAGAAATTAATAACTCAAACACAGATGAAAAAAAGGCTAATGTTGTTAAACCAATGTTTTGTTTTTGAAAGTTTCTAACTCTGTATTGTGCAGCTTTGCCGTATTGAACTAGAGGTCAACAAAATTCTATTTTGGCCAATCATGGCACCATCATGGGACAGTTCAAAGTCTAGTTAAGAGACCCTGCAGTTGTGCACTATGGAAGAGTTTACAGATCTCAATAATGGCACCAGCTGCAGCAAAGCACACACATAAATGGGCAAAAACTTTCAACTCCGCACACATAGATTCAGCAGTGCAAGCTTCCCTCATGATGAGAGAGTGAGAGAGAGAGAGAGAGAGAGAGAGTGTGTGTTTTTCTATTTATTTGGTGCTGTACAGTTGTGTTTGTTAAGGTAATTATGTGTGTCAAGGCAAGTGCTTGGTGGAGTGAGATGGTGAGTGTTTGTTGTAGGTGTCAAATGTGGTGGTAATGAATCTCTGACCTTCTTGGTTAATCCTCTCTTTTAACTCAGGAGCTAAACAAGTGATGCTATGCCTCCCCTCGGATGGGTGACACATTTTTCAGTTGTAATTACTTTGTAATTACTTTCCTTTTTCCCTTAGGTTTATGCCAGCCGACACAGTACTTAAGAATTAGAGTACGAAACAATAGAACTTGGCCATAAATTTCAATACACTATGTCAGCATTATATTCATCAGATACCCAAAGCCAATGCTGGATGGTGACCACCAACACTTATTTTTGGGGGCCAGGCCAGCACTTATTTTTCTTCATCATGACTTTAACTCAGAGCAAGAGAGGGAAACATGCACAAGGAGAAAGAAGGAGTATGATATTTATTTGTTTTCCTCGTTTTCATTGCTTGATTTTGCTCGCGCGATGGTGTCACTCATAGTCACTCATAGTCACTCAATGTCACTCAATGTCACTCATAATTACACTGACATTTTGAAAGTGTCACACATAAGCAATCTTTAACCTTGGCAGCTATGACTCAATCTTGAAGAAGCATGGCCTGACGTGACGTGTTTATAGGAAGCAGCTTGTTCTCTTCCATAGTGCAACAAGCTCCTGGGGTCAACAAGTATTGTAGGGAGGCTTATTTGTCACAATGGTGATGCAACTAGACTTAGGCAATGAGTCTTGAAGGTGGGCAGCAATTGCCTTCGACCTTTAGGTGCGAGTTGCAAAGCAGAAGAAAGATCGTTAGATTGATTACAGTTTTTCTTCTGTCTTTTCAGGTAATATTACGCCCCCTCCTGTGATCGAAAGCAGCAAGTTCAGTCTCGGCTAGCAGAAATTACATTTCCCGGACTACCAGCAGCCCATTATAGTGTGCCCCTGACAGCACTGCCTTAGCTTACAGCGCGAGAGACGAACCCTGCCACATATGCATTGGCGTTTACAATGGGGAAGTCAGATGCCCCACCAGCCAAACTTCACTTTGAGTCCAAGAGGGCTGACATAGCTGTCTGCGTAGAAGAGCAAGGGATTGATCAGATGAATGGTACTAATCAGCTGCCTTTGACATGTGATGATAGCTGTGGTCACTGTGACATGTAAGTAGTACTTTTGCTATCTGTGACATATGAGTGATACTTGTACTATAAGCACTGAGTGTGGAATAAGTCTTCATCTGAGCAAGTGGTGGCTGTGCTGTTAGCGCCAGTTAGACATGTGGGCTATTGTACCTGTCTCTGGGTAAATGTCAGTCTGTACCCTGCCCTTATGTTGATGTGTTCTTGTATTTCTGCTCAGGACACAGCAGGGATAAACTGACCTCTCTGATTCCATTCTCTCATTGATTCATTTACCTGCAAGCACAGGCAAGCCTTTCTACTCTCTCTTCCTAAATAATACATTCATCTGTAGAGCCTAGAGTTCTAAAGAGAGTTGAATGGTGTGTGAGCTATTTACCTTAAGAGTTTTGACTTGTGAGAGGAAAGGAACACAAAAGATTGAGATACAAGATACAAGAGAAGAACCTGGTATTTTCTGATCCCAGGGCACCAGGGCCTAGGTTGCGAGAGCTCCAGTTGTGATCACAGGTTGCCAGTGTGATTGCTCCAGTCAGTCAGCAGTTGTCTAGGCGCATCCAGGTCTGTGTACCACTAAGGTTATGAACATTTTCAAATTCGTAAGGGATCTGATGACGGGCCTTATTCCCGGATGTCTGTGAGTAGGTCGATACCAGTAGTAGCTAGCTACTACTCTCCAATGATTGAGCCGTGGACATACTGAAACACACATGCGTAAATACACACATAACTTACTTCGTATCCGGACTGCTTCTTAAGTGACTATTTTTCTCCAGACCTTGGTTCTGCCATGCCTACATTCGGGTCTGAGAGGCAGCTGAAGACGTGTGTTACAGTGTCGTGTGTTACAGAGCCTTGCCGTTCCATACTAGACACATTATTATGATTTTACTGTTTTTGCGGACTTTGAACACTGTTGGTTACCATGAAAGTAATGTGAAAACAAAATCGCAGAAAAATATAATGTTTCTTGTTTCTTCTGATAATTCACGGAGTGCCGCAGTGCCGTATCAGTTTGTCCCGGGCCTTGGATAGGGATGAACATGTTCCCATGGCTCCTAAAGCTGTGTTTAAGGATCGTGATGATAATGTGTCACCCCTCCCTGTATTTTAGCTTTGGGCCCCCTGGGCAGGCTGTGCACCATGTGTGTGCTGAGGCTGCTCTGAAGGAGCGATGCACTATTACAAGCTGGCTTTGGGTCCCAAGAGCACACGTCTTTTGATTCCCAGGTAGTTGGTTTCTGCCGCTTAGAAGTAATGACAGGGCGCGACCCCTGGTTGTTGCCTTTGGGCCATCAGAGCGGGCTTTGTATCTGGTCTGTGTTGGCAAGGTTGTGGAGCTGACTGACCCCTTTGTGCTGAGTTTAGTTCTAAGGGCGCACAGTGAGTCATGCCCTGTGAATAATTAATTTGCTGTTTTTGAAAGATAAAGAATCACAGGCTTCGACACTGTTAAGTTAGTTTTGGGTCCCCAGAGCACATCACGTTTGTGCAGGTCCCCACTGCTTTAATGGGGGGGACCATGATGTAAGGTCATTTAATGTCAGCTGTAGATGATGGATCCCCGAACAGTGTCATCATGTATGTGCATGTTTGCATTGTGCTGAGGTGATTACTAGGTAGTCATTCACGCAGGTCTCTGATGGATGTCACATGCGGTTTTTCTCAGTCCCCAGATGGATCATGCAGTCTGTGTGTTCTCCTTTGTAATGCCGGTCACCAGTGTATTCAACTGTGTAGCCTTGGACCGTGTCATGTATGTGCATGTAACTTGCATGATCGAGGTAACTATTAGCGGCGATACTACGTGTCTCTCGGACCGCTTTCAAATCTCGCTGTCCTTTTTCCCCAGCACCCCTCCCCCCCCCAGGGGCTACAATCTGAGCGATAGCCCCGGGCACCACAAGCTCTAGCTATGCCACTGCCGAGATCTGCGCTGAGGGGAGAACCTAATGGCGTGCCAAAGTGCTCCAGGGAGGTTCACAACATTGTCAGGGGGACTTCGTGTTTCACACGCTGCGATGCTACGAACTTCGTCAAGGAGACGCATGATGCTGATTTCCCAGTATGGTAAGCACACACGCAAGAGCGCATGCATCCTCCAGCTGCTCTCCATAGAACTATGGCGATATTGACCGAAATATCCCAAAAACAATGATAATGTTCCCAAATCTAAAGGAAACATACGCCTCCCAGTGCAGTGCTGGTGCAAATCTTCATGCAGTGCACTTCTGTACAAATAATACCAATTACTTCCCTTGTGGCCACTGCAACTTTCAAACTGGACACAGAATGCGCAATCTTCAACTGCTGTACCAGATATGGTAAGTAAGTCCAAAGTTGAATATTGCTCCAAAATATACCTGGAAACACTAATGTACTGCGCTTCAGCTGCTCCACCATAATTTCCATAAATGTTTTGCGGTTCAGAAAGTATGTTCGCTCCTCCCAGGAACAAGCTGGGAAAATCGCAAAGAGACCAATTAAAATCTGTGGGTTCACAAGGTTGCTCCGCTCTTCACCAAATTCTGTAGTAACGGTGATGAGACGTATCCAATCATCCAATAAAATCCCTTGTTGTTTTTCCTATCTCCATTGTTTGTAAACAGTGGTGTAACACATAATGATTGGACCTCCTGCAGAATATGATGATGGGCCTGAAGTAACTTCCCATAATAGCAGGTTATGCGAATGCGTATTTATTGAAAAACCTTGTACAGCTTGTGAATCAGTACATGCACAGGAGAAGTACAGCATAGCATCATCTGACATCAACTTTCTAGTATTCTACTAAAATACCTAGAACACACTACTCTTTCTGATTCTACACTCTATATTTTACATACACAATTTCACTCAAGTGAATACCATTACTACAGGACCTCCACGTCTCCCATATCACAGATATTCCTTGGCCTTGACCTGAGTGGGAGCTCCTTAAAGCATTGGGGGGCCTTGGGATCCCTCTGCTTTGCACGACCTGCAGGGGCCTTTGTTATCCTCCTGCTTGGGAAACTGCTTGTGATGCTATTTGTTATTTATAGAACGTCCAGTTTTTATGCTAATTTTGAGTCATAATTTTGGGGATACCCCACAAGATAGGAGGACCCCTTTTTGCTATTTTGGAAAATGAGTGCAATTTATGTGTAGACCTCCTCAATCCTGACTTTTCAGTTAGCCTGAAGACGTTCTTGATTATGTATGCCTAAGCATGGAATTGAACTCACCTGGCTATAACCAAAATGTCCCTCTTCTTTACAGAACGTTTTACTAACTAATTAAGTGGAAGAAAGGAAACTGAAAACTGGAACACATCACAGGTGGCAAATGGAAGGTCATTCAGAGTAAATGAATTGAATAATTTATAAGCAAATTGTTGGTTGCTTGCATGCAACTGTAAATTGGTCTATTGCTGTTCATTGAAAAACAAAAGACTATCAGAGCATGAGGTTCAATGCCATTTAAATCATTACAAATAACAATTGTACATTAGAGTAGAATCTATAAGCAGTTGCCGTCTTGATTTGACGATAACATTACTGTGTTTCTGTTAGGGATTAGAATTTTATTACTCTATTTTTAATATTTTATTTGCAAAGTTTAAAAAAACGAATAATTAAAGCAAAGATTTTTAGTACTCTTCTGTTGACCCTTCTTTCCTCATTAGACCTGAAAAAGTGAAATGGCATAGATGCATGCCATGCAGTATTTCATTGTGTCTTAAAAGCCATACTTCCTATTATTTATTAAAACTTTATTTTCCAGCAAATAGCCCCTTACTTTTCCTTCTTGCTTGGTTACCTATGAAATGATCCAAAGATAAAACCAAGAGAATTGCTAGAATGGTTGTTTCTCAGTGCCCTTAGAACAATTTTTTGAAGATCTTGTTAATATATTTTAGGAGCAATTCTACCATGACTACAAGCTCCTAAGTAAATTAGGACCCAAATAACTGTAACTGTGTCATTTGTGCTACAGCGCTGTAAGCCCTGACCAGGTGCTCCATGGCTGCCAATCTGGAAATTAAATCCTCGCTGTAAAAAATTGGGTCATTGGTTGAGAGGGTTTAGTGCGACCAGATGACCATGAGTGGCGCTTTGTGCTTTTGTGTGACATTTTAACTAAAAAAAAACAAAACTGCAAATCTACTGTTCCATTTAAGATTTTGCGTCTGTTGTGTTTCATTTTATTACTGTTTGTTTGCTGCAAAAATGATGTGCACAATGCCTCTAAGTTAAACCTAACTGCTTTTGAGCCAAACTACCAGAGGTTAAGCACAAGGTTTTTTAGTGAATTTTGTGGTTTATCCTGAGAAGGATTGTTGTTGTTTCCTGAGTGGGGCGTTCACCCCCTCAATCAATAATCCAATTTCCTACATTGGTTGCAGTGGTGAGATCCAGAACTTGTGTTTATGAAGTGATTTCTGCAAAACTTAAATCTTATGTAAATAATTTGACATTAGATTCAAACTCTTTAAAATTCTCCTTGATTGGCTATTTTTCCATTTCTATTTAAATGTAATTCCTACCTCACCTGGGCACCAGTGATTCTCACCTGCAAGCATGGAGATGGATCTTAGCAACCTGAAAAGCTACAATGTGACTGAGCTGAAAGCATTTTGAAGGGAGAGGGGGCTTCCAGTGAACAAGAGCTCCAAGGGGCAGGAGCTCCAGAAAGCCCTCAAGGCATGGGAAGAGGTATGGGAGGCGGCCCACCAGCTGTTTAAAAAGACCATGGTCTTGGAGGAGAGAGGAGGAGCTAGAGGAGTGAGGTACCCTGCTGGATCCTGAGCAGGCAGCAATGTGTCCTCCCACAACCTGTCCCGTGAGGAACTGTAGGGCAGGAGAGCAGAGAGGGCTTTTCAACTGAGCTGGCCAAGCTAAAAATGTAAGCAGACAAAAAGGTCTGGTACCTAGTTATGTGGTGGGGAATGATATTTATACGTGGTTGGCAGCCTATGAGGTTGAGCTGCGTATGCATAGGGTCCCAGAGGAGGATTGGGAGCTAGCCTATGGAAGCGCACACCCCCGGTTGAGGGATACCTACTGACCCTAGAGGTAGCTAGAGTGTATGCCTCTATGAAAGCCACCCGTATCACCAAATTTGGTCTTACCCAAAAGAAGTGCAGGCTTTGGTTCAGGGACAATCACAAATTGTCTAACCAGTCGGGTGGATTTTGTGAATTATGCCTGCAAGGCACTGAATGGCTGGGTGAAGGGCAGCAATGTGAGTATTGTTGATGGGTGGTTTAACCTGATCTTGAGGGAGCACAGGCTTTACAGAGGTGCATCAAGCAAATTCACTTCACCCAGAAAGCGTGCAAAATAGGGTACCTCTGGGTCAGCACCAGAGTGTCCAAGAAGGTACCTTGGGGGATCACCAAAAGGGTGAACATGGTCACCATCAGAAAAAAGAGGGGGAGATAAAAATAAAAACAAAGAGCTCTCAACAGACCCCCAAAACAGTTCTCATGGGAAGGATTCCCAGTCCTAAACTGACCAAAAGAAAGGAATCTCCAGGACATTGTTCACCTAAATGCTAGGAGTGCACCAGTTACAGGCATGTCAAGTGGGAACCCCCTAAAATCCAGCAGCCCATCTGGTGGGTAGACGTGATGGCCAGTGTAGCACTTGCAGCGACAACGTCAGTTGGCGCTCTCTAAACTAAAATAGGAGCAGTGGCACCTCGCTTTAGAGTCCCCCCCACTGGCACTAGCACTCATGCAGCCTCATATATTGCAATCCCTCCTCCACTTTCTCTCTCACATTGCCATGTCAAGATTGCTCTACATCACTGTTCTGCTCGATTTTTCTGGCCTTCTTGTGTTTAACAAGTGATTGAATGTGACTTCAGTCTCTTACCATTCAAGCCTAAGGGTTAGAGTAGTGAATGGAGCCTATTTACTAGGCACTTTGACATGATTCTGTGCTCTTCCCCATAGATCAGGGCTTGCACACATAGCCTAGGGGATAGATTCGTTAGTATTAGGGATAACCTGTCCTGTAGTGAGGGTATTTCATGGAGCTGTGCTGAATTCAGGCCTGGTAGGCCTCAAACGGGAGAGACTCCATCTTTCTTTCTGCTTCGGCAGCTTGGGATGCTTCTAGGCCAAGAGTTATGTTTTAGTTATGAGGTGTTATTCGCTTGGAGAGAACCGGTTCAGGCCGGCCCTTATCGAAGGATTGTATTTTTCTTCATGCCGAAGACACTACATCAGGCCGGCCGGCTGGGAACGTGTCCTTGGTACGGGGAGGTACAAGAATTTGGTGGGCGGCAGGTTACGGGCCGGAATTTTCCATGAGGAAATGCACCTCTATATTAGTGAAAGTCTGAGGCAGTTACATGTTCAGTCCGTAGGCGGCATCTAGCCGTTAGCAGTAAAGCTACTACTTATTCCAGGGAAGACAGACGCCATCTTGAAGGCGGAGAAGAACCGAGAGACAGATGCTTTCCTAGCAGAATAGCCAGAGAGGAGAGAGTAGCCGATAAGGAAGAGGTCCTAGTGACTCGAAGAAGGGTGATTCCAGGCGAGCCGAGACACAGACGAGAAGGGAACCTAGATGACCACTGAGTGCAGGCTACATACTACTAAGGTGATGTCGACCCTTTCTTATTAGAGTGTACAACTTAATCTTTCACTTTTCTTTGCAGGTTATGTGTTATATCGTAATGTTATGTGATTGTGTATGTAATGAGTAATAAAGTATCCAGTTTGTAGTGAACCAACATGTGCTGCGTGTTCTTGTATAAGAGGGTAGCCTATTCTTCTAGTCAGCTGCGGCTACATGAACAGATGTTAACCCTGATCAGGTAAGTGGTAACTGAATAGGGGAAAGAGGAGCCCCTCGAAACTGAGAACAGGCTATGCCCGAACTGGCAATCCTTGTGTGATCTGATGAATAGTGAGACTGATTCCCTTTTTGTATGTTATGGTGACCATAGGATGAACTGTCGTATGAGACTGCCGTCTGGGTAGAGAGGTCTGGGTTCGTATGGGACCGCGAGGCCGCCACTTGTGATACTGTCGTATGGGCAGAGAGGTCTGGATTCGTAGGGGATCGCGAGGCCGCCGATTGTGCTGATACTGTCGTATGGGCAGAGAGGTCTGGGTTCGTATGGGACCGCGAGGCCGCCACTTGTGATACTGTCGTATGGGCAGAGAGGTCTGGATTCGTAGGGGATCGCGAGGCCGCCGATTGTGCTGATACTGTCGTATGGGCAGAGAGGTCTGGGTTCGTATGGGACCGCGAGGCCGCCACTTGTGATACTGTCGTATGGGCAGAGAGGTCTGGATTCGTAGGGGATCGCGAGGCCGCCGATTGTGCTGATACTGTCGTATGGGCAGAGAGGTCTGGGTTCGTATGGGACCGCGAGGCCGCCACTTGTGATACTGTCGTATGGGCAGAGAGGTCTGGATTCGTAGGGGATCGCGAGGCCGCCGATTGTGCTGATACTGTCGTATGGGCAGAGAGGTCTGGGTTCGTATGGGACCGCGAGGCCGCCACTTGTGATACTGTCGTATGGGCAGAGAGGTCTGGATTCGTAGGGGATCGCGAGGCCGCCGATTGTGCTGATACTGTCGTATGGGCAGAGAGGTCTGGGTTTGTATGGGACCGCGAGGCCGCCACTTGTGATACTGTCGTATGGGCAGAGAGGTCTGGATTCGTAGGGGATCCGGAGGCCGCCGATTGTGCTGATACTGTCGTATGGGCAGAGAGGTCTGGGTTCGTATGGGACCGCGAGGCCGCCACTTGTGATACTGTAGTATGGGCAGCGAGGTCTGGGTTCGTATGGGACCGCGAGGCCGCCACTTGTGATACTGTCGTATGGGCAGAGAGGTCTGGGTTCGTATGGGACCGCGAGGCCGCCACTTGTGATACTGTCGTATGGGCAGAAAGGTCTGGATCCGTATGGGATCGCGAGGCCGCCGATTGTGAGATCTTGGTATGCATAGTAGGAATCCCCTGTCCTTAGGTGATAGATATATGTGGTTGTAGGATTGTAAATAGGTTCTAGGGAGGGGGTAACGTTCTGGCTGGGTTAGTGAGGCCCTGATGAGCGGGTTCTATCTGATCCGAAAACCCAAGCAGAACATTTGGCGTCACGAACCGTTTACGAAACCTGTGTGCGTTGTGGTTGTATCGTGTTTGCTTCCGGTGCGTGCGTGGTTTCGTTTGTATATTATTTTTACATAACTGTGAGTGTAGTTTTCTTTTCTCTTTCTTCTTTTTCTTTTTCTCTTTTTCTTTCTTTTCAAATATGTTTTCTAGAAAGTCGAAATGTACTTTTAAGTTACCCGTTGATATTCCCGGCTGGGATTCAACGCCTTATGAAACCTTAGCCCGTGAGTGGGCTGATTCTACTGGTTTGAGTGAGAATTGGAATTCTTTTTTGGAGCTGGCGGAGCCGGCTGATGTGATTACTTGTTTAGAGAAGGCGCCGGTATCTAAGGGTGATGAACTTCCCGTTTTGGGGCGCAGAGGTTGGATTGTTCTGTCTGCGTACAGGATCCTGCATGAGAGGTTGTTGAAGTTACAGAATGTGCATAAGGATGTGGAAGCGAATTTTGTTGAGATTCAGAATGCTCATACTTTGTTGCGGTGTCAAAATAAGTTGCTTGCTGACAAACTTGAGACGTACCAAACTATTGCCGAGAGGGCGGCTGTGCGAATTGCTCGTTATAAATACAAAAATCGGCGTGGTCGGGTTTCGAAGCGAAAGGTGCGTCTGGTCGTGGCGAAAGCCGGACTGGATTGGAATCCTGATGAATGGGATGGTAATATCTGGAACTCGAGTGATTCTCCTTCCTCGGGTGAGGAGTCTGCCAAGCGCGAGTCCTCTCGCTCCTGCCGTGATTGTAAGTCTGCTTCTTGCGCCTCTGCTGGTGCACTCCATGATTGCGTTCGTCCTTCGAGTGGGGTCGATGCTTCTTACACTGATTGTTCCTCTACGTGTACTGGTCGAGCTCCTTGTGCTGCTCGTCCCGCGGTCTTGGTGCATCCGGTTTTTCGGCGGAAGTTGCAGCAGGCTCCCGGTGCTCCGAATGGTATTGCTTTAGACTCTTTGGAGGATTTTACTCAACAAGAAATTAGTGATATTTTACAGAGATTTCGGCAGCGAGCTGGTGAGACCTTACTCACATGGATGGTGCGCCTTTATGAACTGGGCGCTGCTGGCATTATGTTGGATGCTGGCGATTGTTTGAAGTTTTGTTCCTTGAGTTCGGATTCTACTGTGCAGGATCATTTTCGTAACTTTAATGTTGGTGGTCAAATTTCTTTGCTTCAATTGGCGACTGAGGGTTGTAATCAAAAATATCCTACTGAATCTGATTGGCCTGTGAATGACAAACCGTGGTATACTTTGCGCGATGCTACACAACGTCTCAAAGAGGAGGTGATGAAAACGGCAATTTTTCTGAATACTGCTGACAGGTTGCTTGATGGTTTCTTGACATCTTCTGTGCGGAATCGTATTATTCGTTCTTCCCCTGTTGCTTATAAGCAGGTTATGATGACTTTATTGATTAATCAGACTGGTAACATGTTATCTGTGGTGCTGGAATCGGTACGCCAACTCGGTGAGTTGGGTGAGTGGTTTAAACCTGAACGGCAATCCCGGCCTGACACTCGTACTCCTGGTGACAATAAACTTACTAGACGTGATATGTTTTTTGGTCTTATGGCCGATGGTGTGCGGAAGGAGGACATTGATGGTGAGACCACTTCTCGTTTGTGGGAAATGTTTCGCAAACGTGGCTTGGATCGAAAGGAGGGTGCCCGGCGTGTTCGGACAACTGAGTGTGATCGTGGTTTTTCTGACGGTAGCGGTGATGACGACCGCCGTGGGCGCTCTGATCTTCGTGATGATCGAAGTTATGTGCGTGATTTGTCCCCCCGTCGTGAGAGAGACAGGGAGAGAGTGGGGGAAAGAGAGAGGGGGAGAGATGATTATGTTAACAGCAGACGTAGAGATGATAGGGATCAATCCCCTGAGTTGAGAAGGAGAGAGGATCGACACATATTGGCCGATCGAAACCCGCAGTACAATGCAGGGAACAGTAATCCATTTCGTAATGGAGATGGATATGAACAGGAGGTATCGATACCTAGGAAACGTGAGAGTCTTTATCCTGATTTATCCTGGTACACAGAACGCAGTAAAGACGACTAGGAAATAGGTCAAGCTCCAGTACACAGATGGGCTCACAGAGATAATAGACCCTATGTAGATATTGATATTTATTGGAGACATCGTAATGTCCAAAGGGCCCGAGCATTGGTAGATACAGGAGCGGAGGCCACTCTTATTCATGGAAAATCGAAGAAGTTTAAAGGTCAGCCTTTTACAATTACCGGATTAGGCGGAAAGGAAACTCCCGCAGTTCAAACCTTACTTGAAATGAGAATAGGTAGAATTCCTAGAAAAGAATACTCTGTATTAGTGGTGCCACTCTTAGAATTCATAATTGGAATTGATATTTTGAAAGGAATGACTTTGCACTTAGATGATGGATGTTACCAATTTGGAACTAAACATTATATATCGTCCAGGCCTGTACGGGTTGGTCGTTTAAGAATGCCCCCCATAAAAGTTCCCCAGGCGACAAAAGTGGTTCGTCAGAAGCAGTATCGTATTCCGGGTGGTCATGAAGAGATTAGTACCACTATTCAGGAGTTGGTGGATGCAGGTGTTATCACCCCAGTTACTTCTGCTTGGAATAATCCTGTTTGGCCTGTACGTAAGAGTGATAATTCTTGGCGCATGACTGTTGATTATCGAGAATTGAATAGATACACACCCTCTTTGACTGTTGCAGTACCGGATGTTATTACCCTAATTGAAAGAGTCCAAAAACATCCAGGTACATGGTATGCGTCCATTGATATTGCTAATGCTTTCTTTTCGATTCCGATTGCCCCTGAGTGTCAGGAACAATTCAGTTTTACGTGGAACGGGCGTCAGATGACGTTTAGAAGTCTTCCTCAGGGCTATGTGCATAGTCCTACGATATGTCACCGGCTGGTGGCAGAGCATCTGGCTGAGGTACCGGTTCATCCACAAATTCAGATATGTCACTATATTGATGATATTTTGATCCAAGGCGAATCACGAGAGGAAGTTCAGACCCAATTGGATAGAGTCATTGAGTACCTGCGTGAGAAAGGTTGGGAAATCAACCCGGATAAATTACAAGGTCCGTCCCAAGCTGTAAAATTTTTGGGTATTAATTGGCATGAAGGGCACCGAGAAGTGATCCCTCAGGTTAAACAGAAAATTCTTGATTTTGCAGTTCCGAGAAATAGGAAAGAAGCCCAAAGCTTCATTGGTTTGTTTGGATTTTGGCGCCAGCATATTCCTCATTTGAGTCAAATATTGGCCCCTTTGTACCGTGTCACTCGTAAAAAGAATGCATTTGAATGGGATAAACCACAGCAAGATGCGTTCAGTCTGGCAAAAGAAGCAATTCAGCATGCTCTGGATTTATGGCCTGTATGTGATGGTGATGTGGATTTGAATGTGTCTGTACAAGGCCTTTATGCGAATTGGAGTTTGTGGCAGAAACAAGGCAAGAGTAGAGTACCGTTAGGTTTCTGGACCAAAAAGTTACCTGATGCTGGTGAGCGTTATACACCTTTTGAGAAACAGCTACTTGCATGTTATTGGGCTCTGGTGGATACCGAGCAGTTGACTTTGGGACATGATATAGTTTTGCGACCTGAAATTCCTATCATGCAGTGGGTTATGAGTTCGCCGAAAACTCACCGAATTGGACACGCTCAAGAGGCGAGTGTGATTAAATGGAAATGGTATATACAAGATAGGGCACGTGTGGGACAAAAAGGAGTTGCATCTTTGCATGAGCAGGTGGCACGGGCGCCATCAACTGAAACTGAGAGTGAATGTTTCGTACCTTTAGTACAGGAATCTCCTGTTAAGTGGGGTAAACCTTTTGATGATTTGTCCGCAGAGGACAGAAACCATGTCTGGTTTACGGATGGTTCAGCAAGGTTCATAGGGACGAAATGGCATTGGAAGGCAGTGTCCTATAATCCGATCACACAAAAATTGCTGAGTACAACTGGTGAGGGTAAGAGCAGTCAATTTGCTGAACTCTATGCTGTTTATCAAGTTCTGAAACAAGAGTTACCTGGCATATGTCATATTTTTACCGATTCTTGGTCTACTGCCAATGGACTGGCAGTTTGGTTACCGACTTGGCATTCCCATAGTTGGAAAATCCATTCCAAGGAATTGTGGGGAAAAGAATTATGGCAGGAGATTTGGGAAATGCTCCCACAGAGTACTGTTACAATCTTCCATGTGGATGCTCATACCCCGATAGACTCTCTTGACAAATTCTTTCATAATATTGCAGATGAGAAATCTAAAATTGCTGAGGCAGTGGTGGACATGCAAGATTCTGATATTGCGGGATTGGCGAAATGGGCACACCAGAAAGCAGGACACTTTGGAGAGAAAGCCACTAGCAGGTGGGCTGCTGATCGAGGAATTTATATTCCCCTAGATTTAATTAAAAATGTTATTCTACATTGTCCCATTTGTCAGCATATCAGGCAGCGCAAAGTGCCCCAAATTGTTAAAGGTCATTTACATCGCGGAAAGTGCCCGCTCAAATTTGGCAGATTGATTACATTGGTCCACTCCCTATGAGTAGGAATTGTCAATATGTTTGCACCATTGTTGATACATACAGTGGCCTGTTGGTGGCCCTTCCCTGTAAGCAAGCTACCCAACTGAATACTATTAAAACATTGGAATTGATTATGATGTATTATGGTGTGCCATTCCAAATTCAATCTGATAATGCATCTCATTTTCGTGGAAGATTGGTACAGGAATTCTGTGTGGAAAACAATATTGAATGGATGTTTCATATACCATATTATCCACAGGCCTCGGGTCTTGTGGAGAGGTTGAATGGCCTGCTAAAAGACCAACTGCGCAAATTAACAGATGACAAGTATAAGAATTGGCGAGATTTTTTGCCTCAAGCGCTATTGATTTTGAATAACCGTCCTTTTCTAAATGCTGAATCCCCACTTATGCGTTTGTTTCCTCCGAATGTTGTTGCTAAACCCAATGAGATCAGAGAGACTGTGATGTACTGGGAGATTATTCCCGGAGCTTTGGCTCCATGCAGAGCGACCCCAGGGTCGGCAGGTTTAGACTTGCATGCCATGGATGACACCATTATAAAAAGTAAAGATCGAGTCATCATTGAGACAGGTGTTGGTGTTCAGATACCACCTGGAAATTTCGGATTAATTGCCCCTAGATCGGGGCTGGCTGTAAAAGGCATTCAGGTGCTTGGAGGAATCATTGATAGTGATTATCAGGGAGAGATTAAGGTGCTCCTGCTGAATGGCAGTGAGGTTGACTTACTGATACATAAAACTGACCGAGTGGCTCAATTGCTAATAATGCCTGTCTTCAGTGGTGAGATGGTAAAAGGCACTGCCCCAACGTTGCTAACTGTACGAGGCCAGAAAGGTTTTGGCTCTACAGACAATCCTGGGGCCAGAGTTTGGGTGCAGTCGCCTAAGAATCCCCCTGAACAAGCAGAGGTGATTGCAACCGGTCAAGATAATACCATTTTAGTTATGAGACCAGGGAAAGATAGCTGGGAAGCAGTCCCGGCTGACAAATGTTACTTACGAGAATGAATAATGCCTGTATTTGATTCTCTTTCAGATCATTCTTTGGACTGTTGCTGCAGGATGTGTCGGCATCGGACTGTTTTTGGGCTGGTGCGACGAGAGAGGAGGGATCCCATCAACCCGGGATGAGTTGAGAACCCGAGTGTCGCGTTCCTTCGCTGCGTGGGATTCGTCATCGAACTTTTGGACTTCACTAGCGAAACGGGTGTCTAACGCCCCTCATTTCTGCCTGACACCGATGAGATCAGTGAATGACATTTTGTCTTCTTGTTTGGTTGCTGTTCCTGCTTCGTTGGAGACTTTGACTCATATTTTCAATATATCAACCGCTCGCCCCAATGTTCTTCTGGGCGATTTCGCTACCCATCAGTATTGCGGACATGCTATTAGACGCCCAGGGTGAACGAAGGGCTATCTTGCAAAATCGAGCGGCCATTGATTATCTTTTGCTTAAACATGGACACGATTGTTCTGATTTTGAGGGTCTTTGTTGTTTTAACTTGTCTGATCATACACAATCCGTTCGAGCTCACATTAACAAGCTACATGACTTGACAGAAGAAGTTAGAAAACACATTGATCAGGGCTGGTTTGACTGGCTCTTTAATTGGTTACCTGATTTGCATTTGTTACGTCAAATATTAGGAGGTATTCTGATTACTATCGCCATTTTGATTTCCATCTGTTGCTTTATTCAGTGTATTCCTTCACTACTTCAATTCTGCACACCTGGTACTAGACATAGATCAGTTAGTTTTGTTTCATATTATTCTTCCACAGATGTTAGTTCCGTTTAATGAATGTATAATAGACTGAAGTCAAGGGTGAAATGTTCTGCTCGATTTTTCTGGCCTTCTTGTGTTTAACAAGTGATTGAATGTGACTTCAGTCTCTTACCATTCAAGCCTAAGGGTTAGAGTAGTGAATGGAGCCTATTTACTAGGCACTTTGACATGATTCTGTGCTCTTCCCCATAGATCAGGGCTTGCACACATAGCCTAGGGGATAGATTCGTTAGTATTAGGGATAACCTGTCCTGTAGTGAGGGTATTTCATGGAGCTGTGCTGAATTCAGGCCTGGTAGGCCTCAAACGGGAGAGACTCCATCTTTCTTTCTGCTTCGGCAGCTTGGGATGCTTCTAGGCCAAGAGTTATGTTTTAGTTATGAGGTGTTATTCGCTTGGAGAGAACCGGTTCAGGCCGGCCCTTATCGAAGGATTGTATTTTTCTTCATGCCGAAGACACTACATCAGGCCGGCCGGCTGGGAACGTGTCCTTGGTACGGGGAGGTACAAGAATTTGGTGGGCGGCAGGTTACGGGCCGGAATTTTCCATGAGGAAATGCACCTCTATATTAGTGAAAGTCTGAGGCAGTTACATGTTCAGTCCGTAGGCGGCATCTAGCCGTTAGCAGTAAAGCTACTACTTATTCCAGGGAAGACAGACGCCATCTTGAAGGCGGAGAAGAACCGAGAGACAGATGCTTTCCTAGCAGAATAGCCAGAGAGGAGAGAGTAGCCGATAAGGAAGAGGTCCTAGTGACTCGAAGAAGGGTGATTCCAGGCGAGCCGAGACACAGACGAGAAGGGAACCTAGATGACCACTGAGTGCAGGCTACATACTACTAAGGTGATGTCGACCCTTTCTTATTAGAGTGTACAACTTAATCTTTCACTTTTCTTTGCAGGTTATGTGTTATATCGTAATGTTATGTGATTGTGTATGTAATGAGTAATAAAGTATCCAGTTTGTAGTGAACCAACATGTGCTGCGTGTTCTTGTATAAGAGGGTAGCCTATTCTTCTAGTCAGCTGCGGCTACATGAACAGATGTTAACCCTGATCAGGTAAGTGGTAACTGAATAGGGGAAAGAGGAGCCCCTCGAACCTGAGAACAGGCTATGCCCGAACTGGCAATCCTTGTGTGATCTGATGAATAGTGAGACTGATTCCCTTTTTGTATGTTATGGTGACCATAGGATGAACTGTCGTATGAGACTGCCGTCTGGGTAGAGAGGTCTGGGTTCGTATGGGACCGCGAGGCCGCCACTTGTGATACTGTCGTATGGGCAGAGAGGTCTGGATTCGTAGGGGATCGCGAGGCCGCCGATTGTGCTGATACTGTCGTATGGGCAGAGAGGTCTGGGTTCGTATGGGACCGCGAGGCCGCCACTTGTGATACTGTCGTATGGGCAGACAGGTCTGGATTCGTAGGGGATCGCGAGGCCGCCGATTGTGCTGATACTGTCGTATGGGCAGTGAGGTCTGGGTTCGTATGGGACCGCGAGGCCGCCACTTGTGATACTGTCGTATGGGCAGAGAGGTCTGGATTCGTAGGGGATCGCGAGGCCGCCGATTGTGCTGATACTGTCGTATGGGCAGAGAGGTCTGGGTTCGTATGGGACCGCGAGGCCGCCACTTGTGATACTGTCATATGGGCAGAGAGGTCTGGATTCGTAGGGAATCGCGAGGCCGCCGATTGTGCTGATACTGTCGTATGGGCAGAGAGGTCTGGGTTCGTATGGGACCGCGAGGCCGCCACTTGTGATACTGTCGTATGGGCAGAGAGGTCTGGATTCGTAGGGGATCGCGAGGCCGCCGATTGTGCTGATACTGTCGTATGGGCAGAGAGGTCTGGGTTCGTATGGGACCGCGAGGCCGCCACTTGTGATACTGTCGTATGGGCAGAGAGGTCTGGATTCGTAGGGGATCGCGAGGCCGCCGATTGTGCTGATACTGTCGTATGGGCAGAGAGGTCTGGGTTCGTATGGGACCGCGAGGCCGCCACTTGTGATACTGTAGTATGGGCAGAGAGGTCTGGGTTCGTATGGGACCGCGAGGCCGCCACTTGTGATACTGTCGTATGGGCAGAGAGGTCTGGGTTCGTATGGGACCGCAAGGCCGCCACTTGTGATACTGTCGTATGGGCAGAAAGGTCTGGATCCGTATGGGATCGCGAGGCCGCCGATTGTGAGATCTTGGTATGCATAGTAGGAATCCCCTGTCCTTAGGTGATAGATATATGTGGTTGTAGGATTGTAAATAGGTTCTAGGGAGGGGGTAACGTTCTGGCTGGGTTAGTGAGGCCCTGATGAGCGGGTTCTATCTGATCCGAAAACCCAAGCAGAACAATCACCCATCTTGCATCCTTGGCAGCCACAGCTATTTGCATTCTTAAATATGTACCCCGATAATGTTTCCCATTCCCCCGCATGCCTCAGTCTCCTCTTCCCCACCTTCCGCTCATCCAACATCTCCCCTCTATCCTCATCCTCCCCCCTCTTTCATGCCTTTCCCCCCTGGTACCGCAACAAAGCAACAGCACGGACACACTACTCTGCGCTCTGCACAGATGCAGAGAAGAGATTCCGTGATAGGAGGTTAATAGCACTCCCTCTCTCCTTCTGAGACTTGGTCCTCCACCCCTCACCAGGCATAGTAGCTGCACTCAGGAGAATGAAGAGCATTCATCCAGAGTCACAAGCCGATACACTCGATTCATGGAAGGCACCAGGTACAAACACGGATTCGAATTCAGTGAACAAAGCCGCCATTCATAGGGCCACGCTTACATTAGGTCAACGCAAGGCCCATTACCATTGTGTTCTCTATCAGGTCATGGGGCTCCTCATCCACCTCCTACGTTCACCCCTCTGATTTATACCAATGTTTGCTTCTCTCAGCTCCTAAAAGGTATACGTCACGTAAATTTCTTGCTAAAATGTTCATCTGGTCATTGTAATTGTGTGGCTGAAGGTAATGCTTACAAAGTTTAATCTCTTGCGAAATGTCAATAAAGAATTACAACACAAAAAAAGAAAATAGCACCCAAAAGCACAAAGCGCCAACTGTGGATAGCTGGTCGCGCCAGTCCAGGACAAAGTCACAAGTTCAGGCCAACCGCGGTAGAGCATGGGCCAGTTACAGGGACCCAGTTAGGCCCACTCAACAAAGTACTTTCAATCCTGGTTTGTGGAGTGCTGCGAGGGTCCCCGTTGAAGATGTGTCATGCAGCTAAAGCGATGTGTTGGTTCTCAGATGCGCAAGGCTATGATACGAGGTCCTGCATCGTCATCGAGGACCCATCAATGAGGACTTGTGATGTGAAGTCCAGTGTCGAGGATGCATTGCATAGTCAGTTCCGAGGAGCTCTGAGGCTGTGATGTGGAGTACGGTGTCGTTATCAACACTGTTGTTAACGAAGGATCCAAGGGCCTGCACCAAGCAGCGGTGGTTCCGATGAGGCAGAGGGCTAAGATGCAGATCATTGTGATTGGAAAGATCCATGCAACGGTGATGACGCGTCAGTCTTGGGGTTGTGCCAGCAGCAGAGAAGATGGATTGGTTCTGCTGATCCACAGAGTCTGGCAGAACACCTTAGTCCCACACCCATTGTCCAGGACTGGGGGGCACTACTTGGCAGAGTAGACTCACAGATGGCATAGTCCAGGTGGTGGGGTCAAGGTTGTTTGAGCCTTCTATCCCTGACACCCTAGTCAGGAGACCAGCCAACAGGCCCTTCGAGTCACTCTGGGAAGGTTCAACAGATGCAGGTCCAGTCCTTCTCACCCAGACAAAAAGGTAGCAGGTCAGCACAGCAGGGCAGCAGTCCTTCAGAGCAGCAGTCCAGCAGAGCTTCAGTCCTTTAAGCAGCACAGCAGTCCTTCTTCCTGGCAGAGTTTCCACAGGTCCAGAGGTGTACTGAAGAGTTGGCGTCTGAATAATTATATCTGGGCCTTTCTTTGAAGTGGGAGAAGCTTCTAGAGGTTTCCCTTTGTCCCCAGGCATCCTGACTTCCCTGGTATGGCTCCAGACTAACTACAGGGGATATACAGCCCTTTCTGTGAAGACAGAACACAGCCTAGTCAAGTGTATGTAGGTCTGTGCCCAGCTCCCCTCTCCCGTCCTGCAGTGATGGCCCGTTCAGGCACACAAAGGCTCTCTATTGTGTGTGGCTGTCTAGGAGGAATATACAAAGCCCAGCTGCCTACTACAACCAGTCATGTAACCCAGAGACAGGCTGTATGCGGCAAGAGGTGTGGCGCAGCGCCCAGGACGGGGCTCACATTTTGATCCGCAGCTCCAAGGCAGATCAGCTCAGCATCATGTGACACTGGGCAATAGCTCACTTAATCTCCCCAATGATCTACAGTGCCTTGAGACCCTTACAGGTGATTAGTTTGCACTTTACAAATACCGGGTTATTAAATGGGTAAGACAGGAAAATGACAACTTTCTAAAAGTGGCATTTTCAAAATTGCAATTTCAAATCCAACTTCACCATGAGACAGGATTTTTCATTGCAACTCCAAAGACACCAAACACGATTCAGTTACCTGCTCCCATTTGGACAAGATCATTTGTTGGATGTAATCATTTAACTCCAAAGGTAGTTTATGGGACAGGTAGGCCTTGCCGTAGTGAAAAACAAATGTAAGAGTTTTCACTACCAGGACATGTAAAACTTAAAAATACATTGCACCCTGCCCTCTGGACTGTGCAGGGCCTACTCTAGGGTTGATGTATATGTATTAAAAAGGAAGGTTTGGGCCTGGTAAAAGGTTTACTTTGCCATGTCGAAATGGCAATTTAAAACTGCACTCACAAGCTGCAGTGGCAGGCCTGAGACATGTTTAAAGGACTACTGAAGTGGATTGCACAATCGGTGCTGCAGGCCCACTGGTAGCATTTAATTTACAGGCCCCATGGCACAGGTAGTCCCACTTTACTAGAGACTTATAATAAATTAAATATGCCAATTGAGTGTAAGCCAAATTTAATATGTTTTAAGGAGAGAACACTAGCACTTAGCACTGGTTAGCAGATAACTGTGATTGACTCTGCTGTTGAGGTTTGTAAATTCCTTCCAATGAAACAAAGGGGGGTTTAGTGTGGACAGCATGGGCTATTCTGGCAGGATGGCTGCAGAAAGGCTGTAAAAAGCCCCACTTACACTTCAAAAGGCTTTGCCTCTTGTACACTGTTAGAAATTGGATTTTTGGCAGACTGGGGCATGCGTCAAAGCCAGGCAGAAGCCACCACTCTAGTCAGGATAAGGGAGTTACACTCCTAAAATAACCCCTGCTCACCCCCTTGGTAGCTTGGCACGAGCAGTCAGGCTTATCTTAGAGGCAGTGTGTAAAGCATTTGCACATAACCAACAGTCATACAGTGTAAGCAAGCACTACAAAAGGACACCACACCAGCTTAGAAAAATATCCAATATTTTTATATACTTAAGATAAGATCAAAAACGATACAAATCCACAATACAGTACTCAAAAATCTTAAATTATCAAAATATGCTTGAAACACATTTCCTTGATGTCGAAAGCTCCGTCCGGGGCTATCACGGCATCGTGAGCAAACAAATCCAAACAGTTCTGGCTGGCCGCGGCATCGCGGGCCAGCTACGGTGTTGGGAAGACCCGCAAACAGTACCTTTTAGAAATGAAGGGCGTCGATGACCTCTTGTTGAGCTTCCAAAAAAACGGCGTCCGCAGGAGTCAGTTCCGGAGGACGGTGCAGGAGTCATTCGGGCCCTCGAAGTCACACGCGTTGCAGGTCTACCTCCTCTCTGATGGAGTCAGGAGCGCTGGCGTTGGCAGGTGTCGGGTGCTGCGGTGTGAAGTGCAGCGGTGAGGCGTGTGGGCCCTCAGGTTGCGCTGAGAGCAGCAGCTCGGTGGCGGTGTCAGATGGCGTCATCGGTGAGACCAGGGCCACAGTGCGAGATGAAGGCGGTGCTCGTCACGCTGCTGGCAGGTCATGGTGCAAGCAGCGGTGGCGTCATTGCTGAAGCACTGTCGTCGGCTGACGAACTGGAGTTGATGGCGCCGGCGCTGGTAGGCCAAGGCTGCTGTGCAGGATAAGGGTGGTGCATCGTGTAACTTTACGAGCGGTGCCCTCGAACCACAGTGCAAGCAGTGGCGTCGATTTGGGCATGGAGTAGCGGCGTCGGGGATAGCAAGGCGGTGCATAGTGCGGTGCCCACAACTCTCGGTGGCAGCGTCAGCAGGTGTCATCGGTGGGACCAGGGTCGCGGTGTGGCGTTGCGGCGGTGCCCTCTGCGGTGCCAAGGCGTCGTCCTGCAGCAAAGTTGTGAGGAGTATGGTGCCCACAGGTCTCGGTGCAAGCAGCGGGTCAGTGGCGCCATCTGCAGGCGGCATCGGTGAGAACAGGGTCGCGGTGCAGCGTTGCGGCGGTGCCCCCTCCGGAGCCTTCAAGACACGGAGTCAGCAGTGGCGTTGTAGACGTCATCAAGTTGCTTTTCTGCTGTTGCAGCACAAAACACACAGTCGCCAGTGATGAGGGCAGAAGAGCTTGAAGTCTTTGTAGTTCCTGAGACTTCTTGAACAGGGGACAAGCTCTACCTCAAGCCCTTGGAGAAACTCACAAAAGTAGATTGCAGAAAGTCCAGTCCAGTCCTTTCACTGCCCAAGACAGAAGCAGCCACTGCAGGGCAACACAGCAGAGCACACAGCAAACTGGTAGTTCCTCCTCACTGCTTCTCCAGCTCTTCTTCTTGGCAGTCTTCTTGATCCAAAAGAGTTCTAAAGTACAGGGGTCTGGGCCCCAATATTTATATCCCAAAATCTCTTAGGCAGAGTGTGTCTGTGCCCAGCCAGAACCAGTTCTGCCTTCTCTGGTGTGATTTCATGGCAGGAGGTGGAGACGGGATTGTCAGAGGCAGATCAGGCCCTTTGAGGTGCAAAGAAATCTCCTTCCCCTTCCCCCATCGCAGCCCAGGTCAATTCAGCCCTTTCCTGACCTACCTAGAATATCTGGAGCCACTCCTACTCCCCAGCCTTCTGTCATCCAAAACCCAGACAGGCAATCCACATTCCATCAGAGGCACACGGGATGACTGAGCAAGAAAATACCTACTTTCTAAAAGTGGTATTTTCAAACACAGAATGTAAAAATCACCTTCACTAAAAGATGCATCTTTAGATTCTGAGTTCAGGCGTACTAAACATTATTTTCCCACCTAGTTCCCAGGGCCAGTTATGTTTATAATATGTTATAAACAAAACTTCCCTTTCTGTCCTATGGGGAACAGGTAGCCTTGCAATAGTGAAAAACTAAATGGGCTGTAATTCACTATCAGGACATGCCACACACACCAGGGCATGTCCTACCTTTCACATACACTGCAGCTTGCCCACAGAGGTACCTTGGGCCTACCTTAGGGGTGCCTGACACGTAAGAAAAGGGAAGGTTAGGGACCTGCCAGTGTGTGCACTGGCCAAGTCGACATGACAGTTGCAAACTGCGCGCAGACTCTGCAATGGCAGGTCTGAGGTACCTTTTCAGGGCTACTCACGTGGGTGGCACAATCAGTGCTGCAGGTCCACTAGTAGCATTTGATTTACAGTCCCTGGCACACTCAGTGCACTTTACTAGGGACTAACAAGTAAATCAAATATACAATCATGGAAACACCAATCCATAACACAATTTACACAGAGAGCATATGCACTTTAGCACTGATTAGCAGTGGTAAAGTGCCCAGAGTCCTAAAACCAACACAAACAGGTCGGGAAACAATAGGAGGAAGAAGCCATAAGTTTGGGGATAACCCTGCAAAAAGGGCCATTTCCAACATACACACAAAGGAATATGACACCAGGCCTGGCCTGCGTTTTGACACCCCCAGACAGGTTAGAGTCTTGACAGGAAAAGAGGAAAAACCTTCCAGATGTGGGGGTAGAACATTGAGTCCCCCACAAAGGCTAGCACCAGGTATACATAGTCTACCTCCAAAGCTTCTTATCAGACCATTCCTTGACTTGTGGAAGTTACAGAAGAAGGACTTCCCTGATTCCAGGGGATTACCCTGTTGCTGGAAGAACTGTTTAACCTTCATCCCAGGCTACCCAGATTGACTCGAAGGGTCAGTTGGCTGACTTCATGTGTGATCTGCAGGGACACAATGAGCTTCTAGCCTCCCTGCTACTGCCCAGCTGACCAGCTGGAACTGGACCTGCCTAACACCTGCCACTATCCTCTACTGGAGTGAGTACTGACACCCAGGAGAAGCCCCTCAGGTCCTGGACCCTTGGCTGACATCAAGGAGAGCTCCTTCTAAGTGAAAATGTGAAACTTTTGAAGTTTGGTATCCTTGTGACTGTCGGATGACCGGCAACGTGAAGCTCAGGTGAGACTGGCACTTGTCACTGGTAACGAAACACACAGAGTGCATTTGCCATGAGATTACTGTGGGAGAGACATGTAGTGAGATTCACCCACAGTAAGAAGTCCAACACTGGGTGATCCAAAAAGTAAGAAATCTAGGCGTACTAAATGAGCAGAGCCCCAACATCTGTGATATCTGATTCTGCCGTAGGCTGAATCAAGCATGGCAGAAGTACATTTCTTGGCTTCTCTAGGAGGAGGTAACTTGAGTGAAGAAACAGATAATCTCAATGACTAAGATAGCTTTTCACTTCTCTAAAGAAAAAAAGTCACACATTGCTTCATGGCACACGAATTCCTGAAGGTTTCTAGGCGAAAACATCTCTACCTGAACTCTTCATAAGACCAGCATTGGGGAAGCTAACCTGTCTGACTTTGGCAAGTTGGTATGATGTTTATTTTTGTAATTTATTTGATTGCGGGTATAATCCACAAAAATACCAAGAAGAGATAAAAAAAAATATTCCACCTATATGTGGCTGCCTTCGTATATCAAGTTTGTGGAATGCAATAGAATTTTAAAGTAAACAAAAACTTTTGTATTTAATTTTAATACAACAGTACAGGTGCTTCGTAGTAGGCTGGTGTTTCTACAATTTCTAGTTTAAATGCATATCACAAGAAAATTAGATTATTATTGCTGTATAGAAAAGGTACTATTGTTTAGGATAACTTTACCCTGAAGACATAATTGCAACACACAAGAATGACTAATAATAAAAATTGATAAATGGGAAAAAAAGCTTTAGCAAACTAAAGTATTGGCCAACCAGCTTTGGCGCTGAAATGCACTTCTTTTTAGGTGCACGTCATCATGAGGATGCCATCACTCACAGTCCAAGAGAGTCAATAGCTGACACATTACCTGTACTGCATGCTGTGATAGGCAGAAGCCAAATGCTATTGTCAGTTAAATATCCAATAGATGATAAGGGATGAGCCGGAGACTTCTTTGTTTGAAGTTATCAAATGCAGTTTGATTGGAATATCAAATGAGTCAGTCATATAAAGCGTGTTTAAGCCACCCTTTGTAAATGGCTCTCAGCAACACATAGCATTAGTGGGCACTGGTGAGCACCCTATGCTGACCCCTCTTCTTCTTGGAAGGAAATTCCTAAGAGTAAACTGACTTCCAAAGTGTGACAGCTTGCAGAAAACCTAGGGGCTTTTTTATGAGAGTCTTGCCTCACACTTTCACCAAGCAACATGGTGCATGCGTGCCCCAAACCTCTAAGTCAGATTTTTGAAGTCACGCAAAGGCACTTTGTATGGTTCTGAGTGGCTTCAAAAATCTGGAGAGAAGCTGCACAAATTGGTGATTTGTGTTGCTCTGCCCTTGGAAGGCATTCCATGGGTATTGAGTGGGTGTTCCCATGCGACTCCCATGGATAGTGATGCATCTGCAGATTTAGAGAACTTGTAAACCTGGCGATGCATCAAAATCTTACACCGTCCCAGGGGAGGAGTAACAAGGACAAATATCTCTATTTCTCCTAGTATCTCCCTCTTTCTATGTGTGCCTCATTCTTCAGCACACATAGAAAGAGGAATATGCCTCCCAAGATTGTTTTTGTGCGGGAAGGTGTTCCTTCCTGCACAAAATGAATCCTGCATGCAACACTGGCTGCCTTGCACCATGGTGCAAGGATGCCTGTATTAGCGTTAGGCTGCTAAATGGGCACCAGAACATTGTGGAAAGGACAAGAATGCGACATTTTGACGTAAATACGGTGCATTCCTGCACTTTTCCTGTGACTTGCTGCGCTGCACTGCATCACAAACTCATAAATGAGCCCTCAAGTTTCTCGCCACATCCATTATTTCTAAACTCTGTATAACGTGTCCCTAGACTGCTAAAATGGCATCTGTTCATTTGCGTGTGTAGATCTGGATTATTCGGGTTTTGGACCCTAGGCGAGTTTGGAGATGTACCTACTTCTTGGTGAGACACTGCAAATTTAAATGAATATTTTGATAGAGTGACCTATGTACTTCAAAAGTTTGAACTGCACTTATATATGTAAGAATACCTGTATAGAGAAAGTAGATTCATTGCGAAGCCACAGGACTGTACTGCACTGTTCCTTAGAGGAGTAAATCACATTAATGAGATTCTGACAGCAGCACTTACAGTGCATGCAAAGCCTCAGAGAAGATGGGCCACCAGCTGAGTGCTACTTTATTTGTGCACATGTGCTTGCTCTCACTGACTGGGAGGTAGAAGGATAAACGATGCATTACAGAATATGCTCCACTCTCTTTAATTTTGAATGCTTGATTTGTGTGTCTACACTACCATATACGACATGCGTTTTATCATTTAAGAGCATTGCTGAGAAAGGAATGGCCTAATTTGCTAAGATTTCACGCAACACAACGCAGCAAGGCAACTGTCTGCGTTGCATGAAAGAGAGAGCAGGAACACACCATATCTACTTAGATATGGTTCACGACTCCTAATCTCTCCTAACAGTGGAGCATTGTGTGCTGCCTAACGCCAATGCAGACACCCTCTAACAATTGCTGCAATAGGAATACCTTCCTGCACAAAAACAATCCTAAGAGATAATTTCTTTTTTCTATGTGTGATGCAAAATCCATCACACATAGGAATAATGAGGAGAAATAAAGGTATTTATCCGTGTTATGCCTCTGTTGGTTAGGTGAACCATTTTGCTACAAACCCAGGATTACATGCCTTTGTGAATTTGGGTTTGAGTCAAAATATATGGGTCAATGCACAGGAATGCCATGCTTCACCCATGTAAAGTCAGAACTGTGCGCTGCATTGTGATACCTTGTATTTACTTAAAAAGGCAAAGCCACGCAAATTGACTGTGATTAGCTTAGTAAATTAATTTCGCGTCGGGCTGCTCCACAATGGTGAAGCAGCCCTGACACAAAATAATAGTAAATCTGGGCTGATGTGTTTTTTCTTATTATAATCAATTCTTCCTATAGCGAGCGAAAGAATCAGACTGGAATATGGCACCAGTAAGGTCACTGTATACTTTTTAGATGGATGTGGTCCTGAAGAATGTAGTGGATTTCATTATCAACCATTGAAAGCATTAGAAGCATGTCTACCCCACTGTAGATCGAGATTACTTCTTTTGATGTCTGTACTACTAACATCCTTAGCTGTTCGTTGGCTAAACCTATTGGGGCAGATTTATGAGGTTGTGCCGTAGGGAAGCGCAGCAGGCCTTCCTGCTGCGCTTCCTTACGGCAAAAGAAAAAGGCAGGGATGCGCCATATCTATAAAATGCGGCGAATTCCTGTCCTTTTCCCCTGAGCCGGCGCACAATGGGCTGCCTGCGCCAACGCAGGCACCTCTGCACCATGGTGCAAGGGTGCCTGCGTTGCGGGGATGAATATTTTTGTATAGGAAGGGAAACCTTTCTGTACCAAAATAATCACAAGAGGTTTTTCCTCTTTGTATGGGTGCTGCAGAATGCAGCACACATAGAAAAAGGAAAAACGAGGAGAAATACAGATATTTCTCCCCGTTGCGCCTCCCTTACGCCTCCCCTGGGGAGGCGTAAGCTTTTGGCGCTGCCTCAGATTTACGATTTCTCATAAATCTGGGGCAGTGTCAAAAGGCCATGGATGTTGCTGGGAATGCCCCCAGCAACACCCATTGCACGCCCCTTTAACGCAGAACACTGCGTTAAAGGGACTGATATTTATGAGGCAGCATTAGGCCACAAAAAGTGGCTCAGTGCTGCCTGATAAATATCACGCAGGCTTCTGCGCCACGAAACGTCACAAAAAGTGACGTTCCGATGGCGCAACGGGCCTCATAAATCTGCCCCATTGTTTCCAATATACACAGACTTTACTATGGGTCTGCCACTTATTCATGATTGGGTGGCTTTGTTGTCCATCTCAGTTGTCTCCTCTTGATTCAATGGCTTTCCTCCCTATTCAGTTGGTTTTCCTACCCAGAAGCATTTTGTTCTCACAGCGGTTGCGCTGGAAGCAGGGTTACGCGGGTGCTGCAGCACCCCTATAAATCCTTGATGGAGTTAAGATGAAGAATCAAGAATGGAGAGACCTGCATTCAAATACAAACGGTCACATGACAAGCAACGTCGATTGACAAAGTGCTGGCGACTCTTAAAATATGAGCTGGGTTTACAACTACTTTCTCTTACTTAATTTTTAAGATATTTTGTCATTCAACTAGTGGCACCTTTCTAAGTTACAGGATAAAGGAGAATTCCAGAGGTTTTCCAACATACATAAATAAAGGGGGGGGGGTCACTTTACAAAATAAAGTACAAATATTTAAATAGATGGATCAGCGGCATGGAAAAGACAATCAAGGCACCTAAGTCAATTGATGGCGATTTATTTTCCAGCACTACTGTCTCACAGTGTGATGGCTGGTTGACTTGTATTCTTCCAATGCTGACATTTGCATTTAGGTAAGTGCTATTTTATTTTACTTTCAGCACTCTATTGAAGTGCAGGTGTGTTCTTACTCTCTCCCCCGTGTTCTGCGTTCACCTTCATTTTTGCTTCACCCCCCGTTCTCAGTGTTGCATTCCCACAGCACATCTGTTGCTTACCCCATCATTCCCTATACTTCAGATGCCTAATTTCTGGGTTACAAACTTAGGGCCTTATTTATGAGGCCTTGCGACAGTTTTGCGCTTCTGTTGCGTCACTTTTTGTGATGCATCGGCGGCATAAAATATGCCTCCTGTTGCGCCCTATTTACAAAGTGACGCATCTAGGCAGATGCGTCACTTTGTAAACACCTGCGCTATTATACCTGTGTCAGGTATAATGTATGCAGGGTGGGCGTTTCCACGTAAGTAAGCCTCGTAGAAGTGATGCCGTGAAATCTACGAAATTTCACGGTGCCACTTCTAGGGTGCAAATGTGTCAGTATCTTACGCCTGCCTCACAGCAGGCGTAAGACTAACGCAGGCCAGTAGCGGTCCGTGGAGGGAGTTCCGTGGGATGGTGAGGCGGGGGCGGGGGAGGGGCAGGGTGGGGAAATGTAAACACCGGAATATGGATGAACGGAGGTAAGTACACATTTAAATAAATAAAACAAATTCCTTTGCGCGCGCTGCATCGCAGAATGCGATGCAGCGCGTGAAACGAAATTCGTTTTATTTATTTAAATGTGTACTTACCTCCGTTCATCCATATTCCGGTGTTTACATTTCCCCACTCTGCCCCTCCCCTGCCCTGCCTCACCGCCCCACGGAACTCCCTCCACGGACCGCTACTGATGCAGGCCCTTTCACATGGGGCTTGCCCCATGTGAAAGTAAACATTGCTGGAGTTGCGTCACTTTTGTGACACACTCCAGCAATGCGTCACTTTTGCGCCTACAGATACGTCAGAAATACTGACGTATCTGTAACTCCTTGCAACATGATGCATCATACAGTAAATATGACACATCCATCATGTCGCAAGGAGGACGCACTGAGAAGTGACGCATCACTGCTTTCACGCAGCGATGCGGCACTTCTCATAAATGAGGCCCTTTGGATTTCCAACTAGACGTTAAGAATAGTGAAAGGTTGCTTGTATGTCGCAAGTGTCGATTTTTCCTCTTTGTCTGCTTATGCTGAACGAATTCCAGCATAAGTTGGCAGTGCAATTCCTTGTTCTGCACACTATTGCCTCCTTTGTATGCTGGTGCTTCCGGGGCATGGTAGCAGGCCTCTCAGCACATGCTCAAAACCATGCATAGAGAAGGAGCTGAGTGATGAAGCCTACATATACTTGGGCTTAGCACTGGCTCAAGAGCCCCACACCAAAGAGCAGAGGCGGGAATAGCAAAGTTGCTAATGATGGGTCTGGCTGTGAGCCCTGCGAGCTTCACTCATTCAAGACTTCATGAGAACTCTTTGCTCACCTGGGAATGACCAGGGCTCCCACTCCTCCACTACTAAGAGAGTGAGGTCTACAGGAGCTGTGCATTGGCCATTTATTTCACACAAAAATACATTGTACAAACTGAAGGGCAGAGACGTTTCAAGGCTTGGGCAAAGTGGGCTTTGGCACAGAGCCCCACCTTTAAGTGGGTCCCCTGATAGAGACAGCGCTGTTCTGCAGAGAGTCTTGCCTTGATGATCTTGAATAATTCTTAAATAGATGGCTTAAATACCTATCTCCTTTGAGTTACTTTTTAATGTGGGCGATTCGTGAGAATCCATGAAAGACATTTTGCAGTGTGTTTGTTTCATGCAACGTCCATCAAAGTTTCTTGTAGAGCAAAACAGGACATCACTTATGAGACATGGGAGGGTGTCACAGAGACTATTTGCAGTAATATTAGTGAGCTGCTATTGTGTTACAATATTATTGGCAGCTCACTTGTCGCTATCCCTAAATATTAGATGTAAACACATTAAGAACGGGGGCAAGTGTGCCTCATTGACCTGGCCAAAGACAGCATGAAAGAGCTGAAACTGGATCTAAAGCTGTTACGAGCTGGGGCCCCCATAATACTATTGGCCCAGGGCCCCCAAAATCCTTAAGATGTCCCTGCTGAAGGGGTATTTGACTAGGTGTGGATTCCAATCATTGCAAAATGTGTTACGCTTTGTGTTTTGAACAAGTGCTAATTGTAAATTTCTAGTTTTTCAAAATTACCACCCTTTTCAGCAGGGTGATATATTTTAATCAGACTGTAGTTGCATACTCCGGTCAGTGGCACACTGGTACTCTGTGATAATAAGTGCTGGCACTTCTATATTTCATTTCACGCACTGCATGCCTATTTTGCTTCGTCTAGTTAATGACCCCCACCACCTGTTTATCAACACCAGTTGAACAAGGTGCTGAAAGACTAAGGGTGCCACCTGCCTCTTTCTGATAAGAATGGAGTATGCTGTTTCAAAAAAAGGATTGCACTCGGCCTCCATATTAATAATGCAAATGTCAAGTTTCCAATAGAGATCTTTCCAGTGACACAGCATGCAGCTATGTGTCTGCTCGTGTGAAATTACTGATGTAACTGGAATGCTCCACCATGCAGGCCACCAGCGACTGCTGAGCCCCCGAGAGATCAACAGCTTCCCTCCTAAAAGTGCTGTATGGGGGCGTTGACTGCAAATCTAGCTGAGATTTCCCATCCTCAGGGTAGGTGTTATGTGAATTAACAACACTTCAGTGGGATGCCTAGGGATATTCTCAGCCCTGACACTAGAAAGAAAAGGGATACAAACAGTATTTGCACCAATTTTTCAACTATTGCAGAATCAGAAAATTGTACTTGCTTTTTGCACTCGTACTTATTACTACCTGATTATAGCTGGCAGTAAGTAGTGGCTCTTGCAGTTAGTAACTGACAGCACAAAATGGGGAAAATGCAAAAATAACGTGTAAAATAGATGTGAACACAATTTATGTCTGTTCTTGTAAGGAAACACTCCTTGCCTGCTCACCGCATGCGCGGTGTGCCGTGGGGGTTCCCTTTTACGGCTGCGCGCAAAGAGTACCTTCTTTTTGGCGAGGATGCAAGTGGCATCTAGGCCCAGCTCCATTTTTCTTCTCCTCTATGGGTCGGTCTTCTCGAACGCACAAAAGAGTCGGGGCGATTTCCTGCATGCTGGCTTCTGGCATACGCTGCTTGCAGAAAAACATTAAGACCCATGCAATAGGAGTAACTGCGACAACTTTACATTTATGCATTATATATTCCTGAATAGCTGTTCATTACTTTTGGTAAATATAGTTTTATACAAATTATCACTGTTCGTTCCCAGTCCTAGATGTACAAATATTTTTGGAATAAATTCGCATCTTGTTTCTACAAGATATGAGGAGTTCCACTGTAAGTCCAGCTTCATCAAAATTGTTCCAGAATCATTGCTTGCTCACTGGATTCTGTGGATCCTCTGCTCTTTCCTGTATCTGCTGTAATTTCACATTCTTCTCCTGCTGCTTGTTATGATTAGCCTGAAGGTTATTTCTGGACTCCAATGTGTCCTCCTTGTTGGATTATTTTCTGGAGCTGTCCTAGACTTCCTGTTTCAATCTGGCATCAGATACTGCTTCTGGAAGTAAACAGTCTTTTCTATGAACAAGCAAGATTCTGCAAGCATCATCCAGAAGATATGCTCTTAGCATTTCTTTGCCATTTTAGCACAAATATAAAGAGTGAGTGTAAAACTTAGAAACACCTAGGGCAAACATTTTTTGCTCCAGGATGGCTACAGACAGCATCATTTCACAACGCTCTCAACGTGCTCCTTTCACAGGTCTCCCTCCGGAGGTTTAGCCCCATCCACGGGCAGTCATCAGCGTTGCCCGGCAATGAAGGGGAACCAGCCCAGGCTTCCTTTCGGCACCGATGGTGGCTGCTTAACAACCGGGACTCCGGGCGGTCGCGTTGATTCCAGTCGGGTGGCCTCGATCCTCTGCAGCCTGGGGCCACATAGCAGAGCCCCGGCTGTGGATAACTTTGGGACTAGGTAAAGGCCGCCAGGGGGAGCGCTTCTTCCACCTCAGCTCTCCTATCCAGTTGCTCAGAACCCACGGCGGAAGTGCAGCGCTGCATGGAAGCCAAAACACGCTTTATTTTTTTTTGTAGCAAGAATCAAAGAAGGGGGAGCACCCTTCAGGCAACACACAGTGCTTTCCACGCACTTGCTATCAGCACACGCTGATGCCCCACTATAAAAGCGTTCAACATGCGATGATCAGGGAGCCAGGGAACAGAGCCATAAAGCGCTCCTCGCATACTTTGCTTGAAAAGTTGAAGAACTGTCTAGTCCTTACCCTGCCCCGGCCTGGAGCAGCAACTGCAGGCTGTCCCACCCCACAGAAATCAGGGACAGTGCTCCTCACACAGCTTCCAGCCCTCCTTCAAGGCAGGCACTTTTAGATCCAGCAAGGAGCTTTTCTGAGCTCTTTTCTCTCCCTGAGACTTCCAACAAGAGGCAAGCACAAACAAGCCCTTTGAGATTCTCCACAAGCAAGATACCACAGCAGGGCAAAATGAGTCAGTTCTTTTCCTCCACCACAGACAGAAGCAGCAACTGCAGTCCAACCCACCCCTCACTCATGGCCAGTTCTAAGAACATTGGTCCACTAAAGTGTTGGTCAAATGGGATCATTGTTCTGATTTTCAAGAAGGGGGATCAAGCAGACCCATACTGTTACCATCTCATTTCTCTTATTGACTCCATGGCAAACGTGATGGGTAGAATCTTTCTGGACCGGCTAGAGTCTTGGGTCATTGAGAAGGATATCTTATCAGATGTGCAGTATGGGTTTAGGCAGGGCTAAGGTACTATTGAGCAGTGCCTCATCCCCCACCTCTTGATAAGTAAGCAAACTAAGTCAAAGGGAGCATGGCTTCATCTTGCCTTTATGGACATCAGCTCTGTGTTTGGTAATGTTGTCAGAGGGAGGCTATGAAGGAAGATGCTGAAGAAGGGAGCGGATCCTCAAATTGTGTAATATTTATTAAAATCCATGAGGATGTAATGGGATGCATTAGATACAGCCTGATTTGAGAGTGCACTCTTCCCTTTAAGATCAATCTGGGTGTCAGCCTCTATATCGATGTTCTTGAATTATCTCTGCTGCAAAATGAGGCAGATGCACCAAGGGTGGGAACGAAGCATCTGCATGTACTTATTTACGCATATGATTGTGTTTTATTATCTAGAACTGGAGTAGGCCTGCAAAAGTTACTAAACAATTTTGTAGTGTTTATCGACAGACTTGGATTGTCCACTAACAAACTGAAATATTTTACTACAGTTTGTGGCCAGCCACCTAGCAAGTTGAGGACTTCCCATTCCAGTGGCACAAAATTGCTTTGCATACTTTAAGTACCTGGGGTTCTCTTTTGATAATCAAGGTACCTGGAAACACTTGGCAAGTGTAAGGAGATCTCAACTTGAACAGTCAGTAGCTGCAATATTCTAGTTCGCTAATAAATTGGGTTTGTCGTCTTTGGATGTTAAAAGGCAAGATATATATAGGTCACCACATATGGTGTAGGTATATGGGAACCCTGAGATAACAAACAATTACAGATTAGTGAAAATATATTGTTGCGTAATTCCAATGAGTGCATTCACTTCTGTGTGTCATGAGGAATTGGGTTTACAATATATAGAGGATTTTGTAAAGATTGCACCTTCTAAGCTGTGGTTGTCTATCTGGTCTAGACCAGAAGCGTTACTTACTCAAGCGGTAGTTGCTGACTACATGAAACAAGGTAAAGCCTGTAACATTCAAGGGCTGACCTATGTAAAGACCCAAATTAATCTAATAGGATGCCAGGAACTCTTCGACAAGCCTCTGAGTATCAGTCCATCAGCTAGAGCATCTGCCAAAGCTGAATTTTTGTTGTTAATGTTGAGGAAAAGAGAAGCATCCGAGTGTGGTAAGTAGATAGTGGTGGCCTACATTCCACAAATTACTACTAAACTTATGGAGTCATATGATTCATATCTATATACTGTTCGAGTTTATCAAAGGGAATATTTTGTAAATTTGATCTTAATACTGTTCACCTACTGGTCCCTTATCCAAGTGAATCCTTCTGTGATAAGGACCTTGCTCCCTCTCCCTGTGATTCAGAGTGTACACAGTCTTTGCTGCATTTCTTTTTTTTGTGTGTGACCTTTACACAGTACCAAGAGAGGTTTTCTTCATTTCATTACTCAGATCACTTAATATTAGAAGATGCAGCCCAGCTATTCTTTATTTAAAACTACTACAAATTGATTTGGTCTGCCTTATTGTGTATAGATTTATCGAGACTGCTATAAGGGTGCGTAATCCGATGGGAAAGAAATTTAGCTGTGGCACATCCAGCTTTTGTATAGCTAGCTGCAGTCTGTTATGTCTTGATTGGAAGCTTGCAAATATAGCATTGTCACTATATATAATCTATTGTGAGATTGATACATACTACCGTACTGGCTCTATGTCCGACTTAACAAAGGTCTTAGTGATCCTTCTAACTAGGCTGAATGTATTGTATTTTATGTACAAATTATTTTATGATCTATATGAATGGGTGTATAATGTATATGATCCAGCTGTAGGGTGGCGCATATTTGGCAACTTTTACTCAATTCTTGGGATGGTTTACATGTATGCTCTGGGTAGTTTTAGAGATTTGTATTACGATGGAGACTGTATTGAATGTTAGGCAACATCACTTTATGATTCAATAGCAAGGTTGCACAATGTTGCTACTGGTTGCTGCTTTATGTCTTTTTGCACACAGTTTGATGCAGAATGTCTTATACGGCAAATAGCAGTCTATGGTTTAAAATGTTCTTTTTTTAAAGTTTTTTATTGAGACTTACACGCTGCAGTATTTTGCCTAAAAATTGATTTGACTTGACTTGACTCTTGACTAGTACCATAGTGCACCCTAAATGGTAAATGGTACGGTAGCCAAACAAAAGGCAAACTAGAACAATTTTTTTAAATTTTTTAACAAAAGCTCTTTGGGTGGATGCAGCAGCTGTCTTCCAATCTCTTAGTGGGAGAGGCTCCTTGCTGAATGCTTAAAAATTGAAACACTTGGTGCTATACTAATCAAATAATTTAACAGTCAGGACAGAAGGCTGTAAGTCATAAATATATTGCAATATTATTGCAAATAAAACATTTAAATAAATCCTACTTATCTTGCTTTTGGGTGCTGATGCAGAGATATAGAAAAACAAACAGAAAGCATGCATTTAAAAGCCCACCTATATGTGTCTGGAACTATTCAATTCCCGTGGGGGCAACTTTTAACGGTCCCTATGATTTAAGCAGGACTGTGTATCTGGACAACACAAACTTCAGAATATGGGAACTTAAAGCCTTTCTTGTAAGCCTTTTGCACTGCTGGTGCATCACTTTTTCACATATACAAAGTGACTCGTTGGCTGTGCAAGGGGCTTGTAAATAAGCCCCTTAGTTCACACATATCATCAGAAAATGTTCGCCTAAGTCCTAGCTATCTCACAGTGCCCCATCGGAGCCCCTAACCTTACCAGAGTACCAGATGGTATCAGCAATCTGGAAAATGACCACTCTTATTCCCCAAGGAATTAGTGGAAACACATCTACCCTTTCATTGTTACTTTTGCATGCCCAAGCTGAACACAAGAAAGATTTGTATATGGCTTTTCAAACATTTATTGAAACAATCGCACTCGTATACGAAGCATGAGCTGAATTATTAGGAAGATGAAATTAATCATTGAAACCAGCATTACAAGGTTAGTGAAAAAGATAAACAGTTCAACCATAATAATATTATTATGTGATTATATTCCTACCTAACACTACCTACACTATTGAGGGCATAGTGGGAGTATCCTCTGCCAGATCCATTTGAATAGCCTAAACCCCCATGCCTGGGTATGATGTGCCAGAAAGCCGGTCTGATGTAGAGCAGCCTACTGTCCTTTGCATGATAAAGACTACAGTCAGCAGGGCTGCACCTTAGCCACATTGCACTGCCCTCCCGGACAATCCCAGCAGAGGTGCTATAAAGGTTTGTCTGGAGCCGTTGCGCTGCCTCCAAATGGAAAACCAAATATTAGGGCATCACATTCTATGTGCCTAGCCTTGGACAGAATGTACGAATTGCATGATAATAATGCTTACTAAGAATTTAACTGCATGTATAGTAGCTTCTCCGTACATTATCGTGAAAGTGCAAAATATGCAAAAAAATCACCATTAGAAAAAGATGTCAAGCTAAACTGTGAAACTAAAATGGAGACTTGCTTTAATTTTTTTATTTGTCATTCAGGCCTTTGCTTGCCTGCAAGCCTCTCTCTGTTTTGCTGAGCCATCAGGCTCCTGCCTGCTCGGTTCATTTATTGTGTAGGTGGCAAAAGAGTGGATCAAAGCTCCTTGCCTTTGTTTGACTCTCCATGTGCTTTTCTGCTTCTCCTGACTTCACTGATATCTGATATCTTGTATTTCCATTTGTCACATCTCCTTTCACAGATTCGTTACTGATGGCTTGGGTATTGCCCGAAGCACAAAATAGCTTAGATTTGTGTGGTGTAATTTCCAAGTCACAGTGTTTATGACTTTGAAGTTATTTACTTTCCTTGTTACCTTGATTTTGTGTTATTTATTCAGCCTTCTTTTGCCTGCTACAAAAGCCTTATTTGCCACTATCGTCTACCCTGTGTTTGTTGCATTAACTGGAACTTGCACATAGGGTGTTTCCCAGAGCATTGGACATTATTGTGTCATTCCTTGGAAATTAGCTGAATCTGAACTTCACCAGCAAATTGCAAATATGGTAGCTTTTTCCTATGAGTGCTTAGTCCCTGATTACGAGAATGCGTAAATCTACCATCTGTTCTCAAACAGAAACTGGTGCATAGACGGTAATTCCAAGTTTTTCAGTAAACACCACAATTCAACAATTCCTCCCCACCTACACCCCCCTCCCCCCACCCCCCTACAGATTTCTGCAGGTCTCACCCGATTAAATTTATCTGGGAAAATGTGAGGGAAACAACTAATACACTTGACATCCAGTGTGGCCAACCAATTCCACATGTAATACCACATTTACAAACACACATGGGAATTAGGAAGTATTTAACACACCCAAACAAACCTCTCCCCAGGTATTGGTATTTATACCACGTGTGGTAAATTCCACAAGCTAGTCAAATAATTTATAATCAGGGCTCTTTTATGACAATTATGCCTTTAGTTGATCAGCCCTAAATACAATGGGGCAGATTTACAAACCCTTGCGTCACTTTTGCACCGTCATTGCGTCACTTTTGTGACGCAGCGGCAGCGTAAAAGTTGCGGCCCATTTACATCGTGACGCATCTAGGAAGATGCATCACGTTGTGAAGCCCTGTGCTACATTAAACCTGCATCAGGTTTAATGTATGCAGGGTGGGCGTTCCGTCGCAGGAAGCCCCGTAAAAGTGACGCAGTAAAATCTACAAGATTTCACTGAGTCACTTTTACGTCCATGCTGTGTCAAAACCCTGCGCCTGCTTGAAGCAGGCGTAAGGAGTGACGCAGCATGTTAGGCATAGGAACTAGTGGTTGCGTTGCGCTTGCGACACGACACCAGCAATGCGTGACTTTTCCGTCCACAGATGCATCAGAATTTCTGACACATCTGTCAATCCTTGCACCATGGTGCACCGTATTGTAAATACGGCGCATCCATGGTGACGCAAGTGTTTTGCATGTTGGCGCAGGGAAAGTGACGCATCTCTACAGATGCGTCACTTTCTTGTAAATCTGCCCCAATATTCTGAAAAACAGTATAGAAGAGGGGTGATAAAAAAGCAGAATAAAAATGTAGCTTCTTTAAATTCACAAACAAGTGAATGTTCAGCAGGCAATACTTAGACAGAAACTATTCATGTATTTCAGGAGGCTTTTTGTTGTTTCAGAATTCTATTTGCTGTCGGCTTTGCTATTTTGCCCACAGAATGAGTTTTTATCAATCTTCCTCAGTCTGTACCCAGCTTCAAAACTTTTGCAAACTAAAATTATTTTAGAGCGTTCCTTTCTGCTGACAGTTTTTATTACAGCGGGTCAAATTACATTGACACTAACATGAGGAAATATAGTTTTACAACAGCTTGATGTATGAGTTTAGAAAAAATCTAAAGGCAGCCATCGTCCTTTCTTATTTCAGTGGTACTTGTGTTTAATACGTTTTGTATTGTAATTCCCTGGGGTGGGAAATTGTTGTTAATATCTTTTCACTGCTCCGAATTTCTATTAAACGCCCGAAGCGCAATATTATTCATAAAATATATATATAAATGAATTTAAAGCTCTCTCTGTCTGTTAATACGTTTTGGCAAGTGAGAGCTGAGGCATTGCATGGCCAAAATATATTGCAACGGTACTTGCGTATGCATCAGATACTCTGGGGCAGATTTATAATGGACGTGCGCCACTTTTACGCCGCCGTTGTGTCACTTTTGTGACGCAGCGGCGGCATAAACCCTGCGCCATGTTGCGCCCCATTTACAACGCGACGCATCTAGGGAGATGCGTCACGTTGTAAAGCTTGCGCCACATGTGGGCGTACCTGCACAGGGGGGGGGGCGTTCCGGCGCAGGAACGCCTCCGAAAAGTGGCTGAGTGAAATCTACAAGATTTCACTCAGTCACTTTTCCGGCCATGCTGCGTCAAAACCCTGCGCCTGCTTGAAGCAGGTGCCCCTGCTTGAAGCAGGCGTAAGGATTGACGCAGCATTGTAACGATAGGGCACCCCCGAGCCTTGCTGGAGCTGTGTCGCGCTTGCGACGCAACTCCACTGGGGTGAGTTTAAGTTCTGGGTTTAGTTTTACATTCCATACCCGAGATGACATGGCATTCTCAATATTTGAACCGTAGAAACACACATCCATCTTTTTCAAACACTCTTCACAAACCTTCTAGAAAAGGTAGACTTGCTGGCTTTGTCCATACTAGTTCCAGCTGTAAATCTATGTGCATTTGTTATTCAAGACATAATGGATTAAGCGACGAGCATCAGAAATGTTCTTAACAATGTCACTGCAGGAGAAAGGGGACCTGGGTTAAAATACTGGCTTTTTTGTTCGGCCAAAATAAAATGTGTGTTTCTACCGAAATGGGCTATTCTACAGTACGTATACTGGGAAATGTATTTAAATGCCCCCCCCCCCTTCCTATTGCATTTTCCTTTCTGACAATCTGCATGTCTTGTCCAGACCCAGTGTATGAAGCAGCACCCAGTGTGAAATGTTGTTGCTACCACAAGCAAGCATTGGAAAAGCCAGTAGGTCTCTGCAGTGGTATGTTAGTATAGCTATGACAAGACATTATCTGACATACATGTTATGGCCTAAATATCAGCTGCAAAACTATCACCCCATTGGGTGTAGACCTTCTATTATAAACTCTAATAGGGCGATAGTTTTGTAAATAATATTTAGGCCATGATAATTTTGTAAAGCAATACTTTGGCCAATGTATTGTTGTACTACACCCTAAGCAGTGAAACCTATTGGCTTTGCCAGGGCTTTATTTGGCTCAGACACCTGATGTGAATGTATTTGCACTGGCAGCGTCCATCTTGGAACTATTTTTAAAACAAGACAATATGTATGAAAAGATTGCCACCAAGAGTATGCCGAGGAAAACTCAACAGCCATCTTTCAATGCATTTGTAAAGTTTTAATAAATGCCTTTCAAAGACGGCCCTCATGGATACATATGCATCTGCTGTGGCCATCATTGAATGTATTTTGATTTATTTTAATGCATCATGTTCAAATGAGATTTATTATAATTAAGGGAAACTGTAGGAAATGATTTTCTTTGACATGATTTCTTGCCAAAGTTTGCACTAGATGTTTTACTGGACTTAAAACTCTGTGTAGTAAAGTGCCTGTGATCCTGCTTTCAACATTGTTAAATAGCAAAAGGCCTTGCCCTTGATTGACATAATTCACTTATTATATGTCCCTAGTATATAATGTAGACAAATGTATCCATGGCCTGGAAGTTAAATGGCACCTGTGGAAAGCAGCACATCATGTGTAATCCATAGGGTTGGCATGTAAAACATGGCTTTAGGCCCACCGTGTGTAGCCTGACTACAGCAGCCTAATTACCTTTTTTTGGCAGACGGGAAACCCTGCTTTTAAATACTAATATGTCACTCCTAAGTACACCTTGTTTCTCACAAGGTAGGATGCCTGATATTTAAAAGTGGAACAGGTGCGAAATTAAAGTATGGACATTCCCCTGGTGGCTAGCCCCCAAAAGTTAATTTCCCTGGCAGAACTATAGCTGCCTATAGCCGCATTTTTGAAAATGCCAAAGTTCAGAACTTTTAGCAGGAAATGGCTAGAATAATTAATCAAAGTGTATTTTTCTTATATAAAAAAATGCCAGAACCACCTAGCTTTAGCCATTGAGAAGTTAAGATGAGTCAAGTCAAAAATACAGAAAAACTGTATTCCCTAAGAGTTGGGGCTACAAAAAAGTTTTTCAAGATTTGGGGAGAAGAATGGAAACCATCGATGGGTAAAAGAGACAAAGGAGAATAGTTTGAACACTTAAGAAGACCAGTGGGGCTGGAGAGGTAGTACTAGAGTACGATATCAAGGATATGTGAGGGTGGGAAAGGGAGCTGGAGGATCATATTTAAGAACCTAATGCCGAGGATTTTCTTTCTATTTTCTAGATTTTTAGGTTTAAAGTAATAAAATATATTTGTGATAAAAGTTTTTAACAGCAATGATGTAATTATGTCATTGCAATGCTATTTATTGGTCGTTTTTTTTGTGCGGTCTACCTGTGATTACAATTATAAATAAAGCTTTTAAAAAAGGTGTATTTTTCTATTTAGTAGAAATCCAATTCATTGGTGAAGTTAGATGTTTATTAACTATTTAGTAAAAGTAACTTTTAGAAAGTTTTCTTTTCCATGCCTGAATCTCATGGAGGCTAATCTGCATGAGCCTGCCAGCAGCTTCCCATCTATTTGTTAGACCTTAAGAGGACACTGTGCTGGGGCATTAAAAGGGGGTAGTAGGGAGCAGGGCCAGATAGCGAAAGAAAAGCATTACAAAGCAAGGCATGATGAAATCAGTGGCAGAATATATAATTCACTCACAGCACTAGAAAACCAAAATGCTTCTGAGTGAGCCAAACACATGTTGAGGGAGTAAAGCTATCAAATCAGGAGCAAGGAAGTGAGATAGACATCGCCGTGCAGTAAGAGTAAGAAGCTAACCCAAAGCCCATTCTAAGTATACATAATTTTCTAGAACCAATAGGTCTTGCCAAGAGAAATCTAAAGCTTTCTGTAGGTGAGACATAACAAGTTGCTGCTTTTTAGATCTCATGAAGCCTAAAGCTGTAAAATGTTATTGCTCCTGTAAATCACAAGTGCTTTAATAGACCAATGAATCATTAAAACGTTAAAGACACTGCATTATTAAAAAGAGTGGAAGGACATAATGTTGCCTTATCCATACACTGAAAACACTGAAACTCTGTGTGTAATTTAACATTGTACAATAGTAAGGTTTGTATGTTCATTAACAAACCAATGTTCTCCTTTGTTAATCCATGATCAACCACAGTTGGTTATGGTATAAACATATTTTTTCAGCCACACATATGTCTGGGGGTTTACCATTAGTGGTGGGAGTAACTTGTGCAGTTTTCTCTAGCGTAATGCAGCAAAATTATATGAAATTATGCAAAATTATGCCAGTAGCATAGCCCAGCATTTAGTTCTATTTTCGTAGCACAGAATGAACCCTTGCATCCACAAAGGACACATTTTGCTCAAGGAAAATAATCCTAAATGCAACAGAACATAAGTAGCAGCAGCTAGCAGCCACTTGCTTCCACTGAGTTAGTTCTTCTGGTATCCTGTAGTAAACGTTTAATGCCAAATTACTCGTAATTATGCAAATAGACCAAAACATGTAATTTTCAGTAATTTTGGTCACAACAGTAATACAAAATTACCAAGATTAATCAAATTACTCTGACGTAACTCAAATTTAACCCAGGCCTAGTTACGAGACAACAATCACTTGTTCAGAATTACTCAGTGGGAAAGTCATACTTCTTGTGTAGTGCTGAACACCTGGATTTCACTGGAGAAGCACCCATCCTCACCATGAGCAGCCTCTACCACTCCAGTGAAGAGGACACTACTTACATTGAGCTTTCTCCTAGGCTAGTGTTGGCATTGCATATAAAAAGATCCCAGCAATACAACACTTCATTTCCAGTTTAATGGAGGTGGGGTGTTTTGTTGAGTACAACTTTCCAACCAACCCAACTTCATTCTCCTTTCAATGTGTCATTGCAGATGCAGTTGGTTTGCCACACAGTAAGTAACCTGCTGCTGCCACAAACATATTAACTCATGGTACCAATAAATAGCACAATCCTGGCAACAAATATCCTCTATCCCACTTTGTGGAAAGTTACATGCGGTCAAACAAATCCTGCAGCCCTCCTAAGATTGTCATGATCCTTCACCAGATAGAAAATCATGAATATATTTCTGCCTTGGCTCGGTGTAAAACCTATAAGAGCTTTGGAGTCCGGCACACTCAGGGGCATATTAACAAGGTGGCGCTATAAAATTATCACCGCTTTTGCGTCTGTTTTTGGCCGAAAAGCGGCGATAATTTTATCGCCTTATCAGCAAAGACACGCTATCGCGTGTTTTGCTGACTTAGCGCCGGTTTCCAGCATGCCTAACTTTGCATCGCTAATGAGATGCAAAGTAGGCGTGGCTGTGAAACCAACCAGGGAAAATATCGCGAAGGCAGCTTCGCGATATTAACAAGGAAGGGTAGCGATTATTTAAATTGCGTTAAGTATGCCTTAACGTAGGTTAAATTCCTGACTAAGGCATACTTAACATGGGGGGTGGATTCTGTGGCTAAGACCACAGGCCCTATCATTTAGGATATCGCCGTTTTCCACCATGGAAAACGGCGATATCCACACTATCTCTGGAATTTTTATCGCCTTGGCGATACGCGTTGTTGATAACGCGCTAACCGGGCGATAAATTCCAGAGATGGCCGGCGATAAATGTGCAAGCGCTAAGCGCGCTTTGCGATATTTATCGCCGGCCCTTGTTAATATGCCCCTAAGTGAGAGGCTTTCGGATTGGCTCTGATAAGGAAACACAATGTCAGTAAACAAAGACTTCATCTTTCTTTATTTACTGTTGCTGAGTGCCTGGCTTCCCTCTAAAATGTGGAGAAAGCAAGTGTAAATGAGAATAATAAGAGAAGGAGAACTAGATGCCACAAATTGAAAAACTAAGCAGGAATTTAGGAAAAGATTTAAGGAGTGCCTCGCGTAACATGCCCAGACAAAATGGTGATGAAGCAAGGAAAAACTATGAAGAAAGAAATGCAGTTTAAAATCTGGCACCATTAATCCAATTGTCACCTAACGCTGCTTTCTCCCACCTCCTCTCATTGTCAGATGCTATTGTTCAACAGGGATAGAAGTTAGGGCCGCTGGTCGGTTGCAACTCCCCTACAGCCTCCTCATTGCTCAGAACGTTTTCTTACCAGGTAAAATGTTGGGCTCGGATGTTTGCACTTTGTTGTATTGGGAGAAGTTCTTTGTAGTCACGAGATAGGTGACTCTTCCTTCGGATGATAGTGCGCATGGGCATCGACTCCATCCTCAGATTGTTTTTCGCCATCAAGGGTGATGATGGAGTTTGTGAGAAACAGAAAGAGATGTCCATGTGTGATGCATCTAAGTAAGATAGCACTGCAACAGATAAAGGTACCCGGGGAGGCAGGTGTACAGATATGATTCTGCAGCTCTACATGCCAAGAACAGATGCATAGTGGTAAGGAGCGGACAACATGACAGCAATGTAACTGCATGACGTAAATAAGAACAGTCATGCTGAAAATAATTTAATCATTTTTAAAAATAGATTACTGGCATTTTTTAGGTGAACCATAATGACTCTAAGAATATTTCAACAGCAGTTCTTAAGCAGTGCTTAAGAGCAGTGAATATTTGCCCCGGGATTATCAAATAACATTTAAAAGGAGGTAGGCACCATAAGACCAAGTCACGCAGAGCGCTGAAGCTTTCCAGGTTTATGCTTGAATAACTCATCCGTGCACTCTGCAACTTCACTTTTTGGGGCCTGCAGTCCAGTTTATTCTGACTTTAGAAAATGAACATAAGAAGAACTATTTACAAATGGGCTTGGGAAAGTTGAGAGTTGTGAACTAAAGGTTTTCCATTTCAAGGGCTGGCTCAGTGAGTCAATGCTTGAACACTGGACCTTTGTGTCCGAGAGAATGAAAAAACTTCTTGGCGAGAGCACAGCAGGCTGCAGGGGAGTATCACACTCTTAGACAGGACAAAGAGGCATAAGCGGCAGGTACAGGAGCTAAACCTTTGGTTCTTTCTGGTCCCAGGCAGCTCTGTTTCAGCGTAACCCCTTCATCTCACAGAGTACCTGCGTCCGTATGTAATATAAAGATGCACGGACACAAACATTACTCTCCCAAGCACAAAAGTAATAAAAGTGCAAATTCGCAGCACATAATTGCCAACACTTGTTACGCGTGGAGAAGGAGATTTAGGAAACAAAATTGAGGAAAGTTTCATTATTCTCCTCGCAAAGAGCCACATAAACCACGCAGCGCTTGATTACCCGTTGCCATTTAAAATCACATGAATCCACGCTCTGAAAACGGTTTCAGCACCGCTTCTCAGGGCTGCATATCCTATCCACACCCACCTCTACTCCCTTAGGAACCTCTTTTTACTCCCTCGAATTAAGGCAGTACAAGGCAGCACCTCCCCGTCTAGCCCGAGGATCGAGAGGCGTGGCTGCCGCAGCCACACAAAGAGTCCAGCACTGGAAGGGTTGTCGGCGATAGAAAGTAAATGCCGTGCTATTGGAGCCCCTCGTATCCCAAGCACTCGTGGGGTCTAGTGCGAGGACAAGGGTCCCTCCCGTGGGCTAGGGGCATTACCTTGGATGCTGGTCTGGTGAGACATGCTGCTGCAGCTGATGGTAAAGCTCTGACCAGGAAATGTCCAAGCGGAGATCGCTGAGCTCAGCCACGGCTGCTGCCGGCTGAACGTCACTGCTCCACGATGCCGTTGCCCGGCAACTTGCAGCCAAGAGGACTCTTACTAGCGTATTGGTGGTTCTTGATGACGTCAGACAAAGGGACTCTTGCCAGAGGCTGCCACTCTAAACAAGCATTTGCAATGCAATAGGACTCCCATTTATGCGAGACCTATTGCATTGGAATCGGAATTGCGGGTGGGCAAGAAGGCACGAACAGGAGTGGGGGGATTTAGGGCATGCCTGAGAAGTTATGGACTGCGGGAGGGGCGGGTGGGGGGAGACAGGGAAGAAAAAAGTTTTTGGAGGGAAGGGGCCAGTAGCCATGGAAGGATACATTTGACAACATGGCCGTCATGAGGAGGGACTAACAAGCCTAACACCAATCGGAAGGCAGCATTTAGGACCTAAGCCAATGAAAAAGATGGGTGGAGCTTCCACGATGCTTCTTTGCTATACTGAATACTGCATGCCTCACAAAGCGAGCAGCGCATGCACTGCAATGCTAGGCTCGACCTAAAAAGTCTTCCTACAGTGGTTAATATTTCAGTTGTTTCACTGAGACATTTACTGCACTTTTATACTGATTCTCTTTCTTCTAAAGCCACATGGTTTGGTTGCAAATGCAGACAGATTACCAAAGGGTTCACATCAATCCTGCTTGATATATTTGACCTGGCAAAATTAACCTTCTTCCTATATTTATCGGTCATCAGCAGAAGAGTCCTTCAAGGGTTGAATGTCTGTCCAGCCCTTTGCAATGCTTATATGGTACCTCTGTTGAAAATCCTTGACAGCTATAAAAGTGGGTGCATAAGTACTGGGTTTGGTTGAATGCCTCCAACACTGAGGACCGGCTTCTCATGTCTGGTGGACCAGCCACACCCCCACTTTACTGGATACCGTCTTTAGGCCTTCTAACATTTCCCTCACAAAAAGACCGGGCAAAAATCCTAGACGTAACTAGTCACTGAACAACATCACTAAAATAACATTTTCTCCTAAAATCCTTCAGCTTGCAATGCTCAACACTCTGTCCATCATCCCCTTTGGTTTTGCTTTGTGCGCCCTAAGTTGGCAGGGTATGCCCAGACGTGGGTGCCTGCTTACTTTGCCACGGGATACAAGCTAGCCTGGCTGATTGGCCAGAAACCGGTCCCAGCTTACTTGTTTCCGGTCCAGGGAAAACAAGGCTTGGCAGTTCGGGCTGGACTGTTCCCAGGAGGCACAGGGTCCGACTGATACGGCCATGTCTGAACTGGGGTGGCGGGGTGAGCTAAAGAATGATGATGGATTAAACCCAGATCAGTTGACTGGGGGTGAGTGATTGCACTGTTCAACACTCCGTCCATCATCCCCTTTGGTTTCGCTAATCTTGACTCAGCACATATTTTAGCAGTGGTCATCTCTATAAAATGAAGTTGAATTCAGTAGTCCGTGTATTATTTGCAAGGCTCTTGATAGACCTGCAAACTATACGAAACTCATGATATCCTATAAGTAGTCCATATGCTTGAAACAGACTAGCTCCCTGCCCTATGAGGTAAACATGTTTTAGAGGGAAAATATCCCACATGCAATGTTCTTTCCCATGCAACTTATAGGCTACTCCTGCAGCTCCAAACAGATCTTCTAAGATGCAGGAAAGCCCTGAATGTGCACCTGTTTGGATAAACATACAATTGCATCGAAGTTAGTTGCTCCCTAAATCAATAAACGCATGATCAAATATGACATCTCTGAGAATGATCTGCTCATGTTCTAACCCCTTCCAAGCTTCCTTACCAAAAGGTTGAAATAAATTGTATAGTGTGTGTCTGCAAACCTCTCGAGGAGAGGTTAGCTTAAGACACTCCAGCAAGAATGTCTATGACTAACAATCTTGCAGGGTTGCCTTCTTCTTGTCTACTATTTTATTCTTTCAGAAACATTGACATTACAGAGATGAGGCACAGCCTGCCTGAGGGCAGGCTGCAGACTGGAAAAATACAAGCAATGAGCAGGGATGAAATGTGGACCATCTAGGAAGCTTGTATTGTTGGAAAGATTCTGTTGCTAGATTAAACCTTAGCCGGGAGTATGAAAGAAGAGATTCCATCAAAGAATGTCAGATAGTGTGCAATCAATTTATATTTATGTTTTGTGCCTTCATATTAATTAACATCATTTTTATACCTGGAATTACCCTTTTACATATATTCTCCACCCAAATGAGACTTTAATATTTAATAAAGCCTTTTAAGGAAATGACAGTGTGGTTTTCTTGTGCATGTGCACCTTTTGGGTAAAGGACTACCAGCAACCCCTTCGAAATATAAATGTATCACTGACAATCTCTGTTTCCCAATATGTGTTATTGCTTGGTAAGTTGTGGGTAGTGTATGGGTCACAGACTGTCCATTCTTTGTACCAATATGTAAAGTTGGTTCATACCTGTGCTAGTGTAAGTATCAAGAAGGATCTACTGAGCTGTGGTTACAAGGTACCAGTAAAAAACGTATCAATCCCTTGCGGCGCCATTTGGATGTTTTTGAGGTCAACTTCAGAATTCTATACAAATACAATAAATACATCTCATCAAGATGTTTTTTTTCAATTGAAAAGTTCTATCTATGCAATGGTTCCAATAATAATGACATGTTAATCATATTGTCCTAGGGTTTAGTGGGAGGAATGGAAATTAAAGATGTGATTTGTTTGTGATAGCAATCAAGAACATTGTATATGATATTTTCTATCGGACACTATGAGTCCCTAGGTAGAGCAAAAAAAGTTATCTGTTTGACCTAGCACAAAAGATTATGAGCCTGGAGTGGAAAGCTTCATCTGATGAACCCAACCTACTGAACAAACATATTTACCATATCAGGAGGTCAGTGAGGACTTAGAAGTACAGGTCACTTTGTCCTGTAATTTCCAAAGTTTGATATCTACCAAGCAGAAATTAAACATTTTCAGGGGAGACAACTCCATTTTGGTAACCCCACAGTCTCAGGTTGCAAGTCAGAATATTGTTGCTTACTATCATCTGATAAAAATATTGTGACCCAAATATAGTTTACAAAAATATCACTTCATTGGGTCTAGACATCTCCGGTTGCAATTTCAAATGCCTAATAACAATGTAGGCAGTCGGAGGCACCAACGTAATCCCTGGGATGACATTTCCGCCATCAAGATTACAATAGCAGTTTCTGACAGGCCTTCCTGTCACAAAGCAACTTTGGAGGCCCCTAGCAGGGCCCCCTTGCAAAAGCAAACTCCAATTTCTCTATGGGAGCTTGTGCTGCGGCCGGTTTACTGCTGCAACACAAGCTCGCAGATAAATCGGAGTATGCGACCATGTGCAGTTGCATTGTAATAGGGGTGTCTGAACCGTCTGATATCGTAAAGAGGCCGAAAGTGATTTGCCCAAAATCACAGGATGTTGAGTGTCCCTGACAATAATCAAACCCGGTTCCCCAGCTACGATCTCGACCGCTCTAGCTTTTAGGCAAGAGAATTTCACTCTTTTGTTCCATGTAAAGGCTAGGGTGCAGCAGCCCTATAAAAGTGATAAATATAAATAAACAAATAATAGATATGAACAAATAAATTAATATCTTTCTACTGATACTGATACTGATACAAAGAGGAAATGTGAGAAACATGTCAGTGGGATTTGGTTCAGGATACATATTTCTGTAGCATTAAGGCAGCTATCATTACTATTTAAAATAATATTAACATAATTAAAACCCACTAGATGTTGGGCAGACCGAGACAGACGGCCTGCTGGTTGCAGTCCGCCCGATATCGTAATCGGGCCCAAAGTCTTCATCTGTGAAGTTAATTATGGCCAAACATCAGATAATATAAATCCTGCTACCCTTGGCATCGGTGATGAATCTGTGTCTATTAATAAGAAGGGCCCTGAACAAGAAGTACCAGAACACATATGAAATATTCGGGCTTGAGGGTTGCGGAGATCCACAAAAAGTGTTGGGCAAGGAGGTATAGAAACTGTAATGGCTGAGATCAAATGTGTCTTTAGGTTTACCTTGTGAGCTTCGCCTTCTCCTAACTTGCTGAGAATGCATCCATTCTTTAGTTGGAATGGAGGAAAAACGAGATGAGCTGGCCTCATGAAGATCCTCCTGAAGGCCAGAGCTCTTTCAGCTGTGCCTCTTGGTTCACATACCTATATTTGGCTGTGTCTCAGTGTCTGTCTCCATGTCTCCCTGTCCTAGTGACCCCACTTTGCACTGTAATTGTTACTTTGCAATTCTCTTGCAATTCTCAACTTTGATCTTTTTCAACTTAAAAACACACTGTGCAAATTTCTAAACTTTAAAGTTAACTTTTTAAATGTTCCCTTTTATAAAGTTCCACTTCTGTATTGTTAAGCAGTGCTATAAGTAAAATGACTACAATATGGATGAAGTGTACTGGATTTTGCGAGTGCATATGTGCAGTTGTACTAATGAGAGAGAAGTGAAAGAGGTCAAAGAAAAGGCTTCTGTAGGAGCAGGGGGTGACACACATTGAACCAGTACCAGATTAAAACGTTACCCTCCTGCGTAACTCATTTGTAGTGCCCACACCAGCATCATGACAAAGTACATAAGACTGGAGCTATTTTAGTTTCCTTCATTGCGTAGACTGGGGACAGGTAGGGGAGCCCTAAGCTGTGACCCTCTAAAGGCGTGAGCCCTCATGCCTATATATCACTCTCCCTTGTCTGTATCTTTCTGCCACCTTGTGGGTATTTCTCAGCCCTTGTGTCTCTATGTCTGTAATTACCTGTAACTGTGATTGTGACTCCCTGTCCATGTGCTTGTGTCTCTTTGTTTTTGTCTATGTCATCTTCCCTCATGCTTGCGCCCCACTACTCACATATAAGATGCACCCTGCCCCAGTGCTTGTTTGTCACTATTGCCATTCTTGTATTCCCTTGTCCATGGTTTTGTGTCTGGCTGCCTCTATCTTTGTGTCTCCACTTACTCTGTCTCCCTATTGCTCCAGGCTAAGGGCAGCACTGCGTTGTAGCAAGAAAGGTAAAGCCCCCTTGAAGCAGGTTCCTCTGGCGACAGGAGTGACCCGTGGTGACGTCATGACATCATGGAACACCCCAGCATCATCAGATGGTAAAGTAAGAAAAAAAATACCATACAACCGGGGGCTCCAATAATACTATACAGTTAAGGATTTGAGTGGACTACGAATGCAGCTCATGGGTCTCATTGTCAGCCTGGCCATGCAGCTCTGAAGGCAATGCATGAGGGTCTCAGTCAATGGCAATGCATGAGGGTCTCAGTCAATGGCAATGCATGAGGGTCTCAGTCAATGGCAATGCATGAGGGTCTCAGTCAATGGCAATGCATGAGGGCCTCAGTCAATGGCAATGCTGCAGGGTAGTATTGGCAGAGTTCTGCTTTGTGTCAGTTGCAGTGTGGGAATAGCAAGGGAAGCTGCAAGATTAAATGAAGGTATCCTTTGACAGAGCTGTGCTGTTATGTCAGTCCTAGTAGTGGTGTAGCAGAGGATATTGCCTATGAGGTTCAGGGTGCATTTTCCTGCCCTGGTGTGGATCCTTGTAATTAATGTACTGCAGGTCAGGACTGAAGTGCCTTGACAGAGCTTGTATGTGCCCAGGTGCTGCAGGCCCTGAAAGAGAGTTATTGGTCGAGCTAAACAGCATGTTGGTTCAAGTACAGTTGTACATTTTGTTGTTGGAGGCATTAGATTGGGGTGCATTGACAAAGTCATATTTGAGATCCCATTCTGGAAGGGAAGGTTGTTTTGTGGTTCTAGACCTCCTGATGTTGCTTCTAACTCCTGTGCATAAATACTACTTGTATATTGTTGTAATAATGCTCCCAGACAAAAGTTCTATCTGTAGAAAATGGGAAAAAGGGAATATGCTGTTTGTGAATCTTAACCTCTTCAATGCCCATGATGAGCTGGTCTCGTCATGGGCCGCGGTTGCGCTGTGCCCATGACGAGACCAGCTCGTCATAAACCCCGCCCGCTAATGCAACGGCCGGCACAGGGCGGGGAAAGGGGCGGGCACTGAAGGGGTTAAAAGATGTGTAATAAAGATGCCTATTTATTTATAGTGAAGAAGTCCATATTGAATAGTACAGCATAACAGTAATAACTGAAGTATTACAGTCAAAAGCACATGGCATATTGGAGTGCAGCACCCACTATGATGCTACATAAGATGTTTTCCTCGGGGACCAGTCTCACAGTCACAATTTCTGAGCTCAGGCCAAACCATTTTGAATGCTTGCTTCTGCAAACAGTTGATGTCATCTGTCAGATCACTGGAGGCTGGAACAGTGCCACTGGCCAATTATGCTCATGAACCTGCCATGAGGAGAATAGGACTGCTGGGAAACTGATACTGTTTTAATGTTACTTGGTAACCATTTTGTTATAATCTTGAATGGTATTTTCCTCTCTTCCGCTGCCTTATTTCCCCCCTCCGTTCATTGTCTATTGTTGTGCCAAAGGCGCTACATTGGAATCATCAGATGAAGCTCACAGTAGAATGTTGGTGAAGAGCAAGTAGAAGGCAGTTATCAGTTGGTTAGAGGAGTCTGCTAAGTAAATAAAGGATTTTACTTATCCTATCCCATGTGGACTTTATCTAACAAATTGGCAACAATCTTGCAATGCTGCGCAGGGGCAGCTTGGAGTCCTCTCCCCTGCTTCTACTACAGCTACTGCCTGTTTCTACCACTACTACTAGTGGTACTCAATGTACTTAGTGTATTGCTACCTGTCATGACATATCGTGGATGCTGCTGCATTGTAGGCATTGAAGAGTATCTATTTATGCATTGATCTCAGAGATCTAAATGTGTACATATGGATTTACATACACCCTCTTCCAAACATCAACAAAATGTTACGTCATTCACGACACAAAGTGCTTCAGGGTGATAGACCTTTCGTCAGCATACCACCAGGTAGCTCTTCATCCTGACTGTAAGGCCTTAGTCTCCTACATAACTCCCTTTGGAGCATACCAATTTCGCAGGATGCCATTCGGCCTAGCATCCACAGCAGCGTGTTTCCAACAATTAATGCAGCACATATTGCAGGGGACCACTAAAGTCCTCTGTATCCAAGATGACATCTTGATTTATGGAGACTTTAAAGAGGACCATAACAATGAACTTGTAGAAGTCCTAGGTAAGCTAAGCAAATCAGGGTTTACCGTACAAATAGGGAAGTGTAAGATAGGAGTCAAGTCAGTAGAATATGTTGGACACACCATTTCCAAAGGTGGTACTAGACATAAGGGTACCTTAGTGGATTTCATCAGATTAGCATCAGCGCTCACCAATAAAGAGGAACTAAAATCTTTCCTTGGTTTAGTCGAGTAGATGTCCTAATATATCCAAAATATCGCTGAGCGAGTACACTCCTTGAGAGCCTTACTTAAGAAAGGAGTTCTATTCAAGTGGAGTGTTCAGTGTTGAGTGTAACTCTCACTTCATTCAGGTTAAAGAAGCATCTCTTGTGCCTCCCAGTTAGGCATTTTTGATGCGAAACCCAACACCACATTTATTGACAACTGATGCTAGTATGAAAGGTTTAGGTGCATCTCTTTCCCAAGTAATTGACGGGAAGGAAAAAGTTATAGCCTTAGCTTCCAGAACCCTTAGCGATGCCAAATTGAACTATTCCACTGTATAAAAAGAGGCATTGGCGTGTTCTTGGCTCATAATTCATTTTAAGTTTTATTTGTGCAGGATACCAAACATCTTGAAGACAGACCATAAGCCTCTCATTCCAATGTTGTCTTCTACATTTTTTGAGAAAGCCACTCCCCATATCTCTAAATGGGTACTAGGATTACAAGGTTACAACTTCAATATTGTGTGCATTCCTGGTACCAGAAACCAATGAGCTGATTGTCTTTCCAGACAAGTTAAACCCCCAGAGGAATCTATAGTATCTATGGAGATTCCAGCCATTGATAAAGAAGAATGTGCAATTGATGATACCATTTTAACTACTGTTAAAGAAAAAATAACCAAAGGGTGGCTTAAGAATTATAATGAATTACCAGATAACCTCCAGCCATTTTGGAATTTAAAAGATACATTTTTCATAATAGGTAACATGGTTTTAAGATCCAACAAAATTGTACCGGCATTCGACACAGTCTCCCACCGCACCCTAATACGCAGACTCCACGACGCAGGGATGAAGGACAAGGTCCTCGACTGGATAAGCTCCTTCCTCTCTGGCAGATCGCAGCGGGTCAGACTCCCCCCCTTCCCTCTTGGACCCTACGCCAACCACCTGCGGAGTCCCCCAGGGGTCCTCCCTAAGCCCGACACTCTTCAACGTCTACATGGCTCTGCTCGCCCCCATCGTCAGAACCCATGTACTCAACATTGTGTCATTCGCAGATGACACCCAACTTATCCTCTCCCTATCCCACGAATCCAAAACCGCCAGACACAACTTTCGAGAAGGCATGGAAGCCGTCACCAAATGGATGAAAAACAGCTGCCTACAATTCAACGCCAACAAGACGGAAGTACTCATCATGGGCCCAAACCCTGACACCTGGAAAGACACCTGGTGGCCCACCGTCCTCGGAAACCCACCCACCCCCACGGACACAGCACGAAACCTGGGAATCATCCTGGACTCCGAGCTCAAAATGGACCACCAGATCGACGCAGTTTCGTCCTCCTGCTTCCACACCCTCCGCCTCCTATGTAAGACCTTCAAATGGAACACAGAAAGACTGTCACACACGCCCTGGTCACCAGCAGACTCGACTACGGCAACGCACTCTACGCTGGAATTAACAAAAACCTCACCCACAAGCTGCAGAACGTCCAGAATGCCGCCGCAAGACTGGTCCTCAACCTACTGAAACACTGCCACATCTCCCAGCACCTGCGCACACTCCACTGGCTCCTCATCGAGGCAAGAGTCACTTTCAAGATGCTCACCCATGCACACAAGGCCCTCCATGACACCGGCCCAGCATACCTGAACAGCCGACTCAAATTCCACGCACCCCAAAGGACCCTAAGATCAGCTCAGCTCTCCTATGCCGTAGTCCCACGCACCTGGAAAACCAGCTCGGAAGGGCGCTCCTTCTCGTTCCTCGCAGCCAAAGCCTGGAACGCCCTTCCGCTCCACCTCAGACAGACAACATCGCTCCCCATCTTCGCAAGAGATCTCAAGACCTGACTCTTCGATGGACCCCCTCCTTTCCAATTACATTATTATGTTAATTTCTTTGCACAACAACTCAAAACTGGCCTAGAAACATCCAAAGCCAATTGACTATTCAACAGTTGAGTACAGAGCCCTCAACAGTCTTCCAATCTACATATGATTGTGGGGTTACATAAAATGTTTGATATAAAAAATGATGGGCCTTATTACGAGTACAGTGGTCCTCAGGACTGTGTACTCGCACTGACGGTTTGACCACTGCCACCACTGCAAGTCCGCCCGCAGTATTCTGAGTGTGGCACTTGGACTACCACCGTGATCCAGGATCCCGCAGTGGTCGCACAGCGTAAAAGGGGAAAGGAATATGCTAGCAGTGACTGTGTGGGACCACCAAGCGTATTCCGACTTTCATTTTCACCGACCTTTTCATGGCAGTGAGCTGGCCATAAAAAGGGTGGCGGACATGAAAGTAAGGGGGTCGTTATAGGGTCCCTTGCCACTTCTGGGCCTGGGGTAAGAATTGCACCCCCGTTCCTGTATGGTTTGGCATGCACAACATGGTGCATGCCACACTCTGCAGGGATGTGCTGCGGGCACTGTCATGGCGGCAGTCTGCTGTTAAGGCTCTCCTATGAGGCTTAAACAGCCACTGCCATGAGACCGCTGCAGCACTGCCTGCCCTGGATTACACTCTTAATCCGGTGGGCACACAATAGGCTTGGCGGTCTTCTGGTCGGCACAGTGCTGGTGGGCTGACAGGGGGACCGCTAAACCCATAATCAGGCCCTAAGACTGTGCTACATATTTAAACAAAACAACAAGATCAACCCTTATGTTCATGCGAACAGAGATATCAAGTAATGCTTGAGAGAAAATGTTCACATGCCACTCATTTAAACATAGATATATGGGTATCACAGATATGTCTGTGCGGTCTGAATCACAAGAACATCAATGCAATATTTCAGAAAATTAGAAGGAGCAATAATAACTCAACCAGTATGTAACACAGTTCAAAACCAATGTAAATTCTGGCAATCAACTAAGTTGTGTACAGTAGGAGAGATAGTAGTAGCAGACGAAGGAAAAAATGAAAGAAGTGAAAAATGGAAATTAGCTAAAAAAGTGATTGGCTGATACACATGTGAGACAGCAAATACAGGTACAATAAGTCATGGATAAAATAGTGCAATAATTGTATCTGCAAAAAGCAAGAAACTTTGTCATTCTCTATTCTTTTGTTGACGGCGTTTCAACCCTCTCAGAATAATAGGGCCTCATCAGGACTGAAGATAACAGGGGTTGGCTTAATGGAAATATCATCTAGTGTCTGGTGATTGGCGGGATGGGGGACATCAAATGAAGGCAGCATCCCTCAAGTCCACTGGGATGTGGACCGAACATTGATGATTAGACGGTCTCAATGGAATTCTTGGATGACGAATTTGAAAATTGGCCACAATCCTATAGTCCACTGATGTGGATAATAGGGGTGGGTGCAATAAGGCAGAGAAGGGTTCAGTGATTACAGAATCCCTTTTAGAGCCACAGTGTCCTTATTAGCACGTCTAATACTGCTAGATGCTGCATTGGCAGCAGGTAGGCTTAAAGGGGGAGCAAATCAAAGCAGTTGCAAATGTTAATAGTGCCTGTTGAATATATTGCAAAAGAAGAACCTTTCTGATTTCAAAATGAAAATATGAAGGAACTGTTGAAAGTGAATACATAAATTAACCTTAGTAGTGGTACTTAATGATTTGCCACACAGAAGAAGTAAGCTAGATAGCTAGATTATGCGAGGACAATTATGCCCAGGTTAGGTGGGGGAAAAATGGGGAATTAACAGAGAGAATACCAATACAGCGTGGGGTGCGCCAGGGGCGTGTGCTCGCCCCCACATTCATTTCTCTGTTTATTAATGAAATGGTGTGTGGACTGCTGGATTGCAAGTATACCTCTCCCACCATGAATGGCGCGGAGGTCCAAATCCTGCTCTTCGCAGATGAGTCTTTACTTATATCCACAACACCGATGGGTTTACAAATGTTAGTGGATACATTTTTAGATTTCTGCAGGGACAGGAGTTTGGAACTCAATGTTGCCAAATTAAAATATATGGTATTTGGAAAAGTACGGGGGCAACTATGCAAGGTTAGGATTGCATGCGAACCTCTTGAGTGGGAAAAAACCTTGATTCCCTTGAAATACGATTAAGTGATTCACTTAGATGGGAACAACAACTAGACAAGAGCTATCTTATCCTGTGCCACAGGTCTAAATCAATTCTGAGATTTTACAAGCCGTCTTACACTCAATCTTTAATTCCAGCATTGGAAGTCTACCGTGCTAAAGCCCAAAATGGCACGCTGTATGGAGCAGAGATATGGGGCCACAGCAATGTAAATAAATTAACGATCTGCGAAAAAATCTTTGTCAGATCACTTATTTCAGTACCCACAACTATCCCACTGGTTCCCCTGTTTTGTGACCTAGGGATGAAGAGAATAGGTGATTTGGCCTCACAGAAACCTCCTATTTATTGGTTAGGCATGTGGACAATATAGGAGAGTTGGATCTGCTTCACATGGGTACCCCCACTTTTTGCTGGTGTTTCACTGTTTTTCGACCTTAGTCTGGCTGTGGCCCTGCTAATCAGGACCACAGCCTAGCTGCTTCCTCTCTAAAATGGTTTGCATGTACATTAGGTACATATCTAATTGGATTCTGGAGTGCCTTATAAGCCTCTAGTATATGTATACTATGTACCTAGAGCATAGGTACCTCAGACGCCTACCAGGGGCTGAAGCATGTATTATGCCACCCCTGGGAAGCACTCCAAAATGGCACCACAGGTCTGCTACTGCAGCCTGGGTAAGGGTGTGCTTGCACCCCTTACTGTGGTATAGGCTACCTATATCCACCTATATATACAGACACATATAAACCTATAAGTCACTCTAATGGCAGGCCTTGACAATCCTGAAGGCAGAGTGCTTGGTTTTGTGTGAGAGGGTACCCAGGCATGAGCTGAGCACCTCTGCAGCTTTCGGAAATGCTTCCTTATGGCTGTTCTGTGATACAGCCATACCATATACTCTTAAGTGCATTATAACCTCGCGGTAAATGCTAACTTTGGAATGGCTGCATCAAAACATGTCGTGTTTGGTGTCAAACACTTTGGAATACTACCCCCCCCCCCCCCACCAGTTCTGGTGGCAAGGGTAGCATTCCACCCTTCTAGAGGGAGAGACAGGTTCACACTGGTAGGACTTTCCTGAGCCCTGGCATCACAAAATGGATGCCTCTGCCACAGACACAGGTCTGGCCTCCTGCTGCTGACCGAAACTCCGGCAGGGGAGGCCTGGACAATAGGTTTCCTGTCGAAGGGAGGTGTAACAGGCATATGTGTATTGGGGCTGGGCGGGAGCACTCTCTGGTGCTTTGAAGTCCTGCACTGGGGGCACACTTGGTGTCCCTGTGCATAGTCCAGTTCAAACCGGTTGCAGGGGCTACCTGCCCCTGCTCTGGCGCAAAACTGGACAAAGGAAATTGGTGTAACCACCCCTCTTTCCAAACCTTCCCATAGGTGGGTCCCTAGAGTATGTACAACCCCCAAACTTAGTATAAGTATGGGAACCCAGTCCTTGCGACTTTAGATTACCCTGGACGAACCTCTGCAACATATATCCTGGACCTTCGACTTTCTATCCTCGCTAGAAGACTGAAGAAATCTCCCTTGGGGTCAAGGAGTGACTCCCCTGCTTGGCAGGCACCAAAGAAGCAACTGACCGGTCTGCATCGCTGAAGCTCCCGCCGGACGCCAAAGTCTTTGCATCACCAGAGATAGATTTCCAGACTTCCTCGAGGCTGCCCTGAGTCCACAGCAAAGCTGAGGCCCGTGGCTATCGTGGGTGACGTGGAACCGTGACCCCTGGACACCGTGAACTTTTTCAGCAACACTATCTTCCTAGCCCTCCTCGAAGTTGTGCTTTGGGCTCCGAGTAGCCTCAGTCTTGAGCACCTCCTGCACCAAGGATTGCTGGCCTCCACTCCACGAGTGACCCGTGGGCCAGTTTCAAGTGCGACCGCTCGAGGCTCCTTCGCGATCACTAGCCCGTTGGCTAGCAGGTCCCCGCGAAGGCAACTCCTCTTCTAATTGGGCTTTCCTGGTTGCTCCGGACGTGCCCTGACTTACCCTTGCTGGGTGAGTCCCTCAGACCTTGCTAGTCTGCACCACAGTCCTCTCTCTGAATTTCAGTGACTTGCCGTTGCCAAGGCTTGTTGGATCCATTCTGGTTGCCGACACCACAGCACTCGACAGACTTTGTGGGAAACCTCGAATCCGGCTCCTGGACTTCGTCAAGACCTCCAGGACCTCGTGGCTGACAAGTCAAGACACCCATCAACTCATCTGAAGCAATCGACATCTGTGGGCATTGGTCCATCCTGCCCTCGGTCACTGGCTAGTGACCCAGACTCTGTCCCCTCTGCTTTCAGGTTTCTTCCATCCCAGATCCAGGCTTGGATCTCTTCGGACACTTCTCCTCTTCACGGCAGCAGCAGTTCTTTGCAGGCTTCCATTGCAATCGACGATGCAACCCTACACCAAGAGACACCTATGCACCCGGCTTCCCTGGGTGAGGTAACTCGAGTACTCCAGTGCTCCCGTGGGTGCTAGCCCTAGATCTTCGTAAGTCCAAAAGGATTTGGTCCTGACTCGATTCTAAGTGTCCCTAATCTTTAAATTTCCAACCGCTACATTGCCCATAGAAGATAACGGGAACCCGCGGTTGTGTTTACACACTGCATACAGTCCCCGTGTGTCGCCTGTGTCACTACCTTGGGTGGTTTCTTGGGGTCCCAGCGATTCTACAGGCTCTAGGCCTTGTGTCTATTCCAGTCGTGGTTCTTATACCACTTTTTTGGTGTATGGTTTGGTACGCCCCTAGGGCCCAAACGTGTATTTGTGCTATTACTGATAATTGCTAACTTGTAACCAAAGTACTTCGAACTCCAGTCTCATGAAGAGACTAGAGGGGTGTGTTTTAACCTAAATACATATATTTTGAACATATACCTGGTGTGGTTGTCCTTTCATTTGATCATTCAAGAGATTATAGACTTGTAAAACAAACTGCTTTACATTCCTTCAAGACTTAGCCTGAATGCTGCTCTCCATAGCTACCACTAGGATAGCTTTCAATAAAGGTTGTCTTTAACCTATCACCATAAGGGGTTGTTTGGACTGATACAAGGTGCCCACTAGAACTAGTGGACAGCATATATCAGGCCACCTTCTCACAGACAACTCCCCAGCTTTCTGACTATTCTATGAGGGAGGTACTGATGATCAGTGGTGCTAAAAAATTAGCGTGGTTCAAACACATCGCAGGTTGGTGTAAATCAATTAATATGCTGGATCTATGGGAGCACCCAAAGAAGACAACTAGTGGAAACCTACTAAAAATGAAATCCAGGTATTGGGAGGTTGTGGGCGAGTGTTATGCTACTAGATCATCTAATGGCCTCCTAACACATTCTTAAATGCCAAGCTATGCCCATGATTTTAACCTTTCCTGGATTAAATCACGCCACCACTTGCCAAAAGTTTATATGCTAAATTTAGATATGGCACCCTGCTTCTAATGTTTCCCAGCAAGGAGGCTACTAGGATATCACCAGACCTATGTTCTGCCTGCGCTAGAACAAAAGAAACTGATGATCACATACTTTTCTTTTGTATTAAATACCAACTGATACGCAGTAGGTGGATAAGACCGATCTGTTTAACCCTTAGATCTAGGCAATACAAGACTGCATACAGAATTTTGAAAACGGATACATCTGGGCCAATAGTCTTTGCTGTTAGTCGTTTTTTATTCTCCTTTTGGATTAATTTTATCATAGATTGCATTGATTGTTAGTATCAGAAAACAAATCTTTTTTGATTATGATATGTTGGCCAACAGAAATAATAAATGTGTGTACTGTATATAAGCTTTTTACTAATATTCCTGTTTGCGGCGTGACTATTAATTGGAAGGTTGCCAATCTGAACCTTGGGTTTTTAATGTTTTTAATGTATGTTTTTATTCCAGTCATTTTATTATATATATTAAATTCAGTCCCTGAAATTTATTTTATTTTAAAATGAAGAATCTTCTTCTCTTCGTATACTTTGATGGTTTAAACAAAACAACCAAATAAAGCTATTTCTACTAAGTAACAATAGAAACAAGGGGGAACATGAAAAGGATCCTCTATTTTGAAAAACTATGCATACTATTTTCTATACTGTTATGCACATGTCCCATATCCCTTTACCTAGAGATATAATATATATTCTTTCAGTGGATTGATGAGTAGACCACCCGGGATGTAAGAACACCCTGAACCCTGCTGGCTTGAAGAATCAAACCAAGACCATCTGTGTACCAGAAGGTGGATGATTGTGCTGTCCACATGTTCGATATCTGAATTTCTTCACCTCAGCATCTGCCTCTTTCCAGCACCACCGGGATACTAGAGTATTTCCTTTTACATTAGGCTTTATATTAGTATAACACTTGCCTGTGTTCAGTCACCATAATTTCATAACTGTTTTAATGATCCCTGTTCCCTTTATGGTTATGTATAATGGCCCATACTTTACACAAAGTACAATATCTTCTGCATCAAAATACAGGAATTCAATAAAAGAGAATACCTCTGGAATTCAAACCAAAAATGTTCAAAGAAAAAAAAAGAAGCAATCAATTATATAAAAAAAGAATGATAGTTTTACTTAAACATGGTAACAATCAAAGCCTTTCCAAAAATATATATCAGAATTAGAACAGGAGACTGAATGAAATAAACAACATATTATTGAATTAATTAATTATAAACAATTAGACACAAAAATACCTTTACCGATGTGGATCAATCTAAAGCAGAATTATCAATAACACCATCAAGGAATACAATCTACCATCGTTAGACACACTGTGTTCTATGATGCACACATTATGGAAGGCGTTAAGAAAAAAAAAACTGCCCAGAAAATATCAAGATTATGGGTGGGCAGTAAACTCCGCTCTGTCTGCGGAGTTTGCAGAGTTTTGCAACTCCACACTCTGCTTGGAGCACGAAGTTCGCAAAACCTTCTCCTACTGCCAACAGAGAGGAGTTTACCGGTGTGCTCTCCCCTAAGAGTAGCTGTGGGAGCTCTTGCCATGTTTGATTGCCCTATGCAAAAAGAACAATTGATGAACAGAATGTTGAACAATGTTGAACAATTCACCCAAGTAGAGAGATCTGGGACTAAATCCATTGGTTTTTTGCTCCCCATGCCATTCCAGTTTAAACCAAGGCATTTGCGAATCAGTCTTGACCCTGCTCCCATTGGGAACAGTCCAGCCCCGAACTGCTAGGCCAGGTCCTCCCTGGACAGGAAACAAGCATCCTGAGACCGGTTACGGGGTTTCGCCATTCATCAGCCAAGCTAGCTTGACTCCAGTGGCAGGGTGAGCACGGGACCCACGTCTGGGTATACCCGTCCTTACCCATCGCACTCAAGGTTACTAATGCAAAAAGAACAATTGTTGGACAGAATGTTAAACAATGTCAAACATTCACTCCAGTACAGTGATCTGGGACTAAATCCATTGTTTTTTTGCTCCCCATGCCATTCTAGTTTAAACCCAGCCATATGCAAATCAACCTTAACCCTGCTCCTCATGGGAACAGTCCAGTCTGAACTGCCAGGGCAGGTCCTCCCTGGACCGGAAACAAGCATCCTGGGACCGTTTTTGGGGTTTCACCCCTCATCAACCAAGCTAGCTTGACTCCAGTGGCATGAAGAGCATGGGACCCAAACCTTGGCATACCCATCCCACTCGGGGTGACAAATGCAAAAAGAACAATTGATGGACAGAATGTTAAACAATGACAAACATTGATCCTGGGACCGGTTTCGGGGTTTCACCCCTCATCAGACAGGCTAGCTTGACTCCAGTGGCATGGAGAGCATGGCTTGATTGGCTGCCAGGTCTCTGAGGCAGAACTTGACCTAGGATTGGGTGAGTAAACGTGAGTCTGGCATTCATTAGTTGCAAGAAGGTAAAGTATCTGCCCCAGCATAGTATACTAACTATCTGCTGCATGCATCCATCTTTCACCAGTGGGTGGGTTATGAACTCCAAGTACTGAGATGCTTACTGAGTTTCGCCCGAGTTACATGAATTTCGGGCCTGGTGAGCCTTGTACGAGGGAGCCGGAGACCAGGGTCTTGGCCACCCATACAAATAGAACCTGTGCTGGTGAGTAAGTTCTTCATCAAGTGCCCTTCATTATTACTCATGTGCTGGTAGACTACATGGATCGTTGCACACATATTTCTGCTGCAGGCGCATGAACCCATCGTGCTGTGTGGCAGACAGCCATTATGACTCCTAGAAATGCTATGGACCGTTCATTGCTTCATTGGTTCACACGCTTGCAGCGGATATCTGTGTGCAACTTTCAGGACGCACTGTCTATTCAAACCTTAATAACACATATATATATACCCTTATTGGGTCAATACAATGAGTACCAATCCTCATTGTAGAAGCAACTGTTACTACAGCGCTTATTACTCCAGGTCGTGTAGGCGCTACAAAACCTCCTGGCATGCAAAGTCCCATGGCTCAAGCTACCAGCTCGTAATGGACACAGTATATGTTTGAATTAATAGGCAGCGCACTGAAGTATGGGGGAGTGAGACAGGGAACAAGTAGTGAGGGGGTGCGTGGCTACCTCCAAGTCTCGAGTTCTTGCTGCGTGCAATAGAGGGAGCATCCACCCCACAAGTGAGTGCCTACTGTTAAAAGTTAGCAGAGGGCTAGTGGGCTCTCTAAGTTCACTGGAAATGACAGAGCGTTCAGGAGCAGGAGTGCGTCAAGTCAAGTGTCAGTGAGTGCATGCTAGATAGGGTGACCAGATGTCCTGAAACTTTTTATTCCCACTAATACAACCATGTCATGATTTTTCAAAGCAGTTTGGGTGATTGATCCGTGTTGAGCGGCCTCCGGTTTACATCTACCTAAAATCCGTGCTCCAACCGCTTGCGGAACTCCATGGAATCTCGCTGAGTTTTTCAGTAACTCAGCGGAATTCCTTGGAGTGAAACTCCACGACCTCCACCCAGTCCTAATCATGAGAAGGATCTCCAATCTTTTTTTAAATATAAACACATGGAACTGGTCTATAAATCCTACTGCTTACTAAAACACGAATATAGAGGAGCTAACTTACAAGGATCAATAAAAAGGAAATATCTGAGATTCAGAATATTTTACCTATCCATTTTAGGTCTCACGACCTGCATTGCACTGCGCAGCAGTGCTCGCGCAGGCGAGAGTCCTTTTGTCCGGGGTTCAGAAATCGACCCTGGAATCGCACACGCTCGTCTGTGTGTGATTCCTTTTCAGCTCCCCCACTGGCCTTTGCGTGTGTCTTCTTCTAAAAGACTGCACGCAATTGGCCCGAGGCGCGCACATAGCTCCTCCCATGGCCTATTGGTGTCTATTACGTGCACCAAGCGCGTAATAGACACCAATAGGCTGTGGGAGGAGCTGTGATCGTGCCCAGACAAACGCGTGACACGCGCGCCACTTGTCTTATTATGTCTGTGTTCCACGTCTTGGTCTCTGATTTCCGTCTTCTGCAGCCCACACACTCGGCGCTCACGTTCTAAAACTGTACTGTCTTCCCTTCCACCTTGTCCCCAATTCTAGTTTATCCTACACCCTTTTACATCATTGTGTACCTGCCCTGGGCCATTTCACTGAGGGTCACAGACCAGCGCAAAGGCATGTTTTGCGCCGCTGTCTAGCCCGCACGCTTTAACCGTTTGCATTTTCCTCTGCTCTGCCTTGACATCTTACCTACGTTTGGGCCGTTCTTCGATTCTCGCTGAAAGAAAGGTGGAGAACGACTCGGGCCACCTGGACTTGGGTGATGGGGGGCAGGCCGCAACCCGGAAGGATTTATTTTCCCGGTGTTTCCCTCGACTGTCGATGCCTCCGGAAGTGCCTCTGGAAACACCGGTCATTTCCGTGTCTGCGCCGCACCACGGAATGTCACTTCACGGCAGATGCAAACGGTTCAAAAACAGAACCATTAGACTTGGGGACACCGGGTTCACTTTTTTTCCCTCACACCAACATAAGGAGAAAAGGGGCGTAAACAATCAAAAACGCTCGCAAAAGCGCGGCGGTCTGCAACGGATGGTGTTTCGCGGCAAAGGCACTTGTGTTTTGGACCAACTGTGCCATGATCTGCCAACCATTTCTCAGGGTTTTGCACAGGTTTGGAAAAAAAATCCCAGTTTTCCGGCCACGAACGATGCCATCTATTTCCAAAACCTTGGCTGCCCATCTGAAACCCCGGGTAAGATATTCCCCAGCAGACCTGCTGCGTATTCGTAAATTTGTGCTTCAGGGCTATACGGGGGGGGGGTAGGGGAGGGCAGTCTTCCTGAGGGCCCTCATTCATGTCAGAAATGTCAATACATAGCTTCCATCGATCACCGGCAAAATGCTGTGCAGGACTTACCATCTATAACCACTCTGCCTTTGGATTCCCGTAAGAGCCGGAATCTCCTCTGTAACATTAGATCTCTGTCTAAACACTACAGTGAGGTGTGGGATATGATTGCTTCGACTCAACCTGACCTCTGTTTCCTAACAGAAACATGGTTAAAATCATACTCTGTCCCAGCCATCACATTAGGGATCCCAGAGGGCTATAAAATTGCCAGACTCGATAGGCCTGTCAAGACAGGGGGAGGTATTGCTATTGTGTATAAAAATAACCTATCAGTCTCTATTTTGGAGGAAATGAGCACTACTGACTTAGAAATCCTTGTCTTTAAAGTCAGCATCTCGATGAAAACCAGCTATAAGGGGGCATTGGTTTATCGCCCCCCTGGGCCTTATACCTCCTCTAATCTCCTGCTACTGGAGATACTAGCCAGACATTTTGACACTGAGAAGGATTTCTTACTCTTAGGAGATTTTAATGTGCATAGCGACTTGAAAGATAATGCTGAGGCGCTATCCTTATTAAATGACATGTCCCTGATGGGATTAACCTTGATGAATACGGGTCCCACACACTCTGCAGGACATACTTTGGATCTTATATTTTCCAACAAACCTAATACCCTGCAATGTGCCTCTTCTACTCAGGTCAATTGGACAGACCATTTTGTCCTGGAATTTTTTATTTCTCACGTAGACAAAGTTCCCCCCAAGGCACAAGTCCTTCCTACCAGGCGTCGGCCATGGCATAAGATCACTTCGGAGAACTTCCAGGAGCAGTATGCCGATCCTCCTTTTTGCCCTGGAACTAATGTAGATAAGGCATTGGACCGCTATAATCAGGCCATATCGCAGGCAATAAATAGGATTGCGCCTATGAAAACATACAAACCTCGCCTAGCACGCAAACAGGAGGTATGGTTTACAGAACAACTGAGATCCCTCAAACAACAGGCTAGGAGATTAGAAAAAGTGTGGAGATCGACCCATGAGGACACTGACAAGAATTATTTTTGGATAGCTCTAACTAAATATCACAAAGAAATTCGTCATGCTCGGAAATCCCATATACAGGCTCTTCTTACAGCTGCAGGGAATTCCCCTAGGATCTTATATCAAACCCTACACTCATTTGTCAAACCAGCAGCCTGTGAAACTCAGGAACTAGCCTCACAACAACTTTGTAACGAGGTGGCCCAATTTTTCACAAATAAAATAAATAAGATCCATGACGACATCTCAAATTCCAATCTATCTAATATCGGAGATACATCAGCTGTTCTGGAAAAGGAACCAGAGAGGGGAACTATGTCTTTATCTTCCTTCTCTCCTATCTCCCTGATTGAGACTGAGGGTTATCTTGGCCAGATAAAAAGCGGCAGTCCCTCAGACATAATCCCTGCTAGAATTATCTCGAAAGTAGGGAAAAGTCTGAGTCCGCAAATTCAAAATCTTATTAATCTCTCCCTAACTGTGGGTCAAGTCCCTGGGGAATGGAAAAAAGCGCTGGTGAGGCCCATTAGAAAAAACTCTTCCATCCCCTGGACTGACTTATCCAATCTGAGGCCCATCTCGCTACTCCCTTTTTTGGGGAAGGTGATAGAGAAACATGTAAATAAACAGATTTCTCATTACATTGAACAATTTGGTCTGCTAGATAGTTCGCAGTTTGGCTTTAGACCTAAACACAGCACTAAATCTGCCCTGCTATCTGTGACAGACGACCTTCACATGTACCAGGACCGAGGGTACTCAGTGATCCTGGTACTGTTGGATTTATCGGCGGCGTTCGATACTATATCTCATAAAATCTTAATCGAACGTCTGGCCGCTATTGGGATTGAGAGCTTAGCGTTAACCTGGCTAAAGAGCTTTCTATCTGACCGCACCCAAACTGTCAGCATGGGCCCATTTGGGTCAAAAGAAACTTATATTACCAAGGGGGTGCCACAGGGCTCTTGTCTAAGCCCCACTCTTTTTAACATCTATGTGGCACCCCTGGCCAGCATATTGAGAAACTTCGGGTTTGTCCCCGTCTCCTATGCTGATGATACGCAGCTCATATTCCCTTTTAAACATCTTACCAACGAAGTGAGGACAGCCTTCTCAGATGGCATGAAAGCTGTTGCGAGTTGGATGAGGTCCAATTACCTTCAATGCAATGTGAATAAAACAGAAGTAATGCTATTTGGGGAAGTTAAAAATCTGTGGACTCCTGAGTGGTGGCCAAGTGAACTCGGTAAGGTACCTGAACCCAAGCTGGTTGTAAAGAACCTAGGGGTTCGTCTTGACCGGGAGCTCACCCTTAAACAACATGGTAATTGGGTGATCAGACAATGTCTTCATGCTATTGGATTATTACGCAAAGTGTTCCCACTATTACCTGATTACACTAGGAAAACCTTGGTACAGGCTTTAGTGCTGAGTCGCCTGGATTATTGCAATGGGCTCCTATTGTCAGCTAACCAGGGAGTCTTAGAGAAACTCCAGGTGATTCAGAACACTGCGGCGAGACTTGTGCTGAATGCCCCTCCAAGAACACGCTCCAAACCACTCCTCGACAGTCTACACTGGCTCCCAATCCATAAGAGGGTTACTTTTAAGACATGCTGCCTTATTCACAGAACTCTACATGGATCCGGACCCTCCTATTGGAGAGACAAATTCATTCCCTACAACCCTATTCGAATTCTTAGGTCCAGTAACCAACTCTTACTCAAAGTACCCACCATTAAGAGGAGCAGACAGGGCGGGAAAGCCCTATCAGTGGTAGGACCAACACTATGGAACAATCTACCGCTTGAGCTCAGGCAATGCTCAGAATTCTTGATCTTTAGGAAAAAGCTTAAAACGTTTTTGTTCTAGTAACTATCTACCATTTTAGGAGTATATGGCCTAGTTGAGCTGAATTGTACCATTCGCCTCCTGTAGCGGTAAAGATCTTTTCCTTCTATGCGCAGAGATACTCTCCAAGAGTCGATTCTAGCGCGATACAAATCCATAAATAAATAAATAGAAAAGAACATTTATCCCTTAAACAGAAAAAAAAGAAATGGTGTGAAGTAACATACATGCTAATTGACCCGATTCCGGCTGGAGACTCCTGTTTTAGGAAGGCAAAGTAGCTTTATTTTATCTGTCTTCCGCCTGAAATTGCCTCTGCTTCAGTGGCAGTCAATGGGGAACATTAATTCCCCTGATTTATATTTTGAAAATCCTCCACCTTCCTGTTCTAGAAATGTTGGCATGTATGACATTAATGACGTGAATGAACGTTGCTTGTTTACAGAAAGCATGCAGAAACTGTCCCACCGACCGTCGTAAAATGTTGAATACATCACAAGCACTTCTAGGTGCACATACACTTTAATGGACTCCAAAGGCTGATAACACACAATGAAGGCTGGCACATCCTCGGGTACCTGGGGACATAACGGTTGACAAACAGATAATGAGCCTGCTGGTTTACGTAATAACTTTCACACCACTTGACACCAAGGGCACATTTTCAATTCGCTAACTTTACTTTACCAGTTACTGCACTCTGATGGTTTACAATAATTGGTACCATTAACGAACATCCAAACTGGAAGTAGCAGAACATATTCGATTTTTATTATGAAGGACTGATATGGCACAAATTTACAATTCTAGCGGTAACAAGGTCCTTTTTTTCATGTCTACATTACACATATATTTACAATTGGAGGCAATGGAGATGAAGTGACCGCCAGGTTCCAAGGCTTAAGACTTAGACCTGGACCACACCTGTTCCTCATTTATTCCTCAAAGCACACACAACCACACACACAACCACACACAACCACACTAACACACAACCACACTCACACACAACCACACACACAACCACAAACACCCACACACCCACAAGCACACGCACACAACCACACACACAACCACACACACAGCCATCCACACAATCACACACACACACACAACCACACACAACTACACACACAAAACCACACACACAACCACACACACAACCACACACATCTCATTATCCATTCCTACCTTTTTGGAAGAAGATGTTGCACTCAAAGGATGTACTTGACGATCGTTTAATTAATTCTCCCTTTCCTTATTGTATTCCCTTAAGATTAAATGTAAAGACAATTGTTGTTTGTTCATTGTAAAGTGCATTAACCCCATTTCACAGGTAGAGTGACACTATATAAAATGTAACATTAAAAAATTGCACTGGCTGACTACTACTAGTTTTTCGCTCCCCAAACGCCAAAAGCAGCCTGGTCTTCATGTGATTTACAGAAAGGTAATTACCCGAAGTGCAGCAGGATCTCTGTCTGGAATTGCCTCACAGTCCTTTAAATTTAAGACCCCTTTCCCACCAATCCTTTTTGGTGAAATGTTCTTTTCTCTCTTGGTTGTGCAATGCAACATAAATACACACCTTTCACTCAAGTTTGTGCTATATAAAAAAAAAAAACAACAATTGAAATGCAATAGGTCTCACATTACTGAATCTTTGAGCTGCTATTGGTGTTGCATTATTATTAGCAATGCCAACAGCTCAAACATTAATAATGTGAGACCTATTGCATTGAAAATGCTTGTTTTAACTTGAGGGGGGCTGGAATACAAGTTTCAAAGGAAGACTGAATGTCGCTTATGGGGTTATGAATAAGAAACTAGGTCACATCATACGCCCCTGTGCAAAAAAATTAAGGAAAACATATTTACAAACATCTTTTAAAAGAGAGATATATTAGAACAATTAAGGAGGCAATTGACTACTGTTGCACTTTTTTTATCAGTAAATTAATACATTTTTAGATCTGGTTAATGCTATGATTTCTCTTTTTTCACTTGTTTGAAACTTGTTATATTTATTGTAATCAATGTGATTTATACAATGCAATTGCTACTGTTAATACTAAAACAGAACTACAACAGAAGAAATGTATAAAATATTGTAGTCTAAAGGCATGCCTTTTTGTGTACAATGGATATGAGTAGCGCCATGTTAAAAAGAAAACTGGAATTTTAGATCTAATACATCTCTTCTGGTGCTTAAAGAGGTGCAGAGGTGTATTGAATCCAATGTTTCCACTTTCAAATTAATTTCAATGTATTTTTCAGTCAAGTTCGGAATAACCATTTGGATTTGAGGAAAAAGAGTTTTTTTAGGTATGTATGAAAAACACAATATGTTCATGAACATTTCAGAAATATTTTATCTGAAGCATGGATTATGAAAATACTAAATTGAAAAAAAACTTGAATTGAGCACCGAGGACGAGGCGTTAGTTATAATGACTCACAAATTTAGGAACTAGAATGTCTTTATGTGGATAACCATTCGTTTTTTCATGACCACCCTCACCCACCTACCTAGTTGGTGGCATGCTTCATCATCAGGTCCCACCCAAGGTGCCGAGTGCACCTGGGCTGTTCTTCGATGCCTGGATTACAGCAGAGCAGGTGTGGTGTAAGTGCAGGGTAGTGCTGTGATCGTGAAGTTTAAAAACTGTCCATAGGGTCCCTTTTAACTCAAGGAATTACTTTAATGGTGTGCCCTCTGGCAGTGTTAAAAAATGGTGCAGGAGTCAGATATGTGTCTAGGTAATGTCTCTTAATAGCCTATGTTAAAAAGGTCAGGTCTACATGTTTCAGCCAAGCTACTACCTATGCTGGCTTTCTTCAGGACCTATGTAATAGTGTTTACGTGAAAATCAAGTGTGTTGTACCTGACTTGTCTAGGTATCGCACGCGCCAAGGTGCGATGAAAAAGGGTAATTGTTGCCTCCTTGTGCTGCTTAAAACCTGTGGAGGAATGAGACAGACGGAACAATACAAGAGCAAAAAACACATAAACATATTGTATGATCATACTGTAAACATCTGTGACAATCTTTGCGCCATGTTTAACCATATTGCGGATAAAGCGGAAGTGATAATAGGTGTCGCTTGTGCTCGTATGCTGTTTGCTACCGGAATATATGCGTTATGGTGATTATATCTGTAACTATAGTGGTTTCGATATTTTGAGAATTTGTGGCTTACGGTGATAAATTTATCACGAGCAGCATGAATCCCATGAGAGGGCAGGACCTGTAGTTACACGCTGAGAAAATAGAGGGTGAAAGGTTAAAGAGTTAGCGGGGTACAACCCGTTACTATGAGGGTTTTGATTCCAATTATGACCCCTCAAACAGAATCGGTTCCGTGGGCCCGGAGGACCTATTTATTTTGTCAAAGTTGTCTGCCCTCTTCTCAAACCTATTGCGGCCTTCCAATTGGGATTCCGTGGATGCTGAACTGTGTCGGGAGGCCGGTATTTGAAGTGTAATCTCCTGCCAGGTTCGGTGATGACTGGCAGTGAGCACGTCATGCCGCGAGGGCATAATGGCGTCAGACGTAGGCGTGACCTTAGACTGTATCTGAGGCATGGAAAACAGACTGTGTTTCTCATTCTGAGTAGTGTGTAAGGGACCTCATAGTGATGGGTGTTATTAAAATGCTATTAATGCGTGTGTGTTTGTTGTTTATCAGATATGTTGGGAAAAGACAGAGCTATTATGTCTAATTATTAAAGATGGTTATATATTTGAGAACCGCTTTAGGGGAAGTGAACTAGCCCTCACATTCACTCCTCTCTCTCTCCTTGATTGCCAACTTAGTTATAATGAACCATGCACATAATGTTCAAACCTGAACACAATTGGCACATAAAGAGATTATTGAAGGAGTTTTGAATAAACCTAAACAAAAGTAGTGGATTGACACCTGAATGGAAGACTTCATATAAATTTAACATCAAGTCACATCAGTATGTTATACTCCTCCTTAAATCATAAGGGCCCATCCAACCAATTTGAAAGATTGTTTACTACAAGACTCAAATGTACACATCAACTATTAGCCACTTTTGTACAAACAATTGCAAGGGACTGCTATGAGCACCTGCTTCGCCCCCAGTTATGCAAATCTGCATATGGGCTGGTGGGAGGAGCAGGCGCTACATAGCACAGAATTGGAAGAATGGTCCTCACACATCATTATATGGCTCAGATATATTGATGACTTGTTTGTATTAAGGAAAGGAGATCGAGAATCTGTAGATAAGTTTGTTGTTGAAATCAATGACAATTATTAAAATGTGTCTTTCACAAGTTGTATCGGTGACACCATTATTGAATTTCTTGATGTTAAACTTGAGGTAGTTGAGCCACAATTGACATCCTTGCTGTACCGTAAGGATACTGAGGGTAATACTACATTACATGCTTCTAGCTCATATCCAAGTCCTTTAAAAAATAGCACACCTTATGGTGAACTGCTACGAGCTAAGAGAATCTGCAACTCCTCAATACATATGAGACAGCAGAAACAGAAATGGTCACACAATTAAAAGAGAGAGGATACACAAAATGTTCTATAGGGAAAGCAAAGAAAAAAGTATCCACTGTCAATATAGTAGATTTACTTTTCGAAAAGCAAGATAAGAAGAATAAATGTATTACTACCTTTAACCGACACCATGAGAAAAGTCATGCAGAAACATTGGTATCTTATTAAACAAGATCCTGTAATAGGATTAGATATCAATCCAAAACCCTTTATCACTTATGGAAAGTCACAGTCCATGAAAGATACTTTAGTCAAAACAGAAGTAAAAACTGTAAGCAACTGGTTGAAACCCAGTATTGGTTTTAAAAAATGTAAAGCCTGCCAACATGGTAAGAACATTACAGAAATTAGTTCTGATCTAGGAGAACGAATACAGATCTGAAAACCATTAAATTGTAAAGTGGATCATGTAGTGTATATACTAGAATGTCCCTGCTCAAAAAGATATATAGGCAGCACAATATTACAAGCCCATAAGTGAGATTTGCAACACTTTCTAGCAGTGAAGAATATGGATGAGACCTACCTGGTGGCAAGACATTTCAAGGAACATCACAACAGCAACCCCGAGTTTTTTTACCTGTAGCCTACTATATCAAGAGGAAAAGTCTATCCTGGCAGGTACAGAAAAGAAGTATTGAGACAACTCGAATGTAGATGCATTGTGAGATTATGGACAAAGGAACCTATGGGACTGAACATAGATGAAGAAATATTCACTTTTCTATGAAGAGATAATTTTAGTCTTTGCCTCACTTGAACTAAAATAACATTTTTTTACTGTTTTTATTTAACATGTATTGTCTGCCTTCAATTGTATATATTATGATTGTAACAACCTTTTTATCTTGTTAATTTTCAGATTATACACAGAGAATACCTGGGTTGAATACAGAAGAGCTAAGATATCAATTTTCTATTAAGATGTATAGAAGTTTGATAAAACTTTTGTTATATATGAATCACCCAATGGGGTATGATTGTTATCAATTAAAAACAAAACTTTCTTTCAGTTGTTTTCACCATAAATGTACATGTACAATACAATAACATTTGATTTAAAACACTACATTTGGGCGCGGGCCCCGGCCCCGTGGCCCTGGGTTAGAGTAGCCCATAAAAGTGCATGTGCCTAACAGTAATATTTCAATAAAATCAGTCTGTATGGGCACATGCCCAAACCCCATCATGATTATGGTTTCCAACACAGGGGTCAGCACACCTGTTTCGTATTTAAAGTTGTACTTAAATGTACAGCATTTCTAAAAACAAATATGGACTATATTACAATCACAAAAAACACACTAAAAATATTAGATATTAAAAGCAAATGTAAAATATTCCAAATCCGATTTAAAATATTGTATAGTTAACAGCTAGAGACTATGGATTGGTCTTCAAGGAGCATTCTACGTACACGCCACATAGAAAATAAAAAGCGCAAAACTGAAAATACAATAGGCAGATGGGTGTTGTATTTCAATAATCTAAAAGCCTCTACACAGCCCTTGGTTCACAAATTTCTACATAGCTGTGTCAACTATCTATGCCTGGCCTTCCTATAGCCTGGAAAAAAGAAAAGTACATGATATTCCGACTCTACTGTGATACTACAGGCCAGGCAGCCCAAAGAAGATGAGCCTGCCCACTTGTTTGTGAAGGCACGCAGCAGGAGGTCCCCCCATACCCAAATTGCAGGTATGGCTTCCTGGCAAGCGCGGGTTGGATGTCATTCAATACTGGCTCTAAGCTGTACTGGTCCTTAATTACCAGAAACACTGTTGTAAGATAGGCATTTGTAGATCAATCTGGCATGCCCCTCTGACTATTCGATGTACACCTTGAATAGAGCATCTAGAGGGGGTGGAATAGCGCTAATAGTTAGGTCTTGCTTTCCCTGTGTGTGGAACAGCCTCAAGATCGCTGGCTGTGAAAGCGCCTCTTTTAAAGTCTCTATCAACCCAGAGTTTACACTCTCTGGGATGGTGGTATATCGTCCGCCGGGCAGTGACGTGCTGTTTAGAAATGCTTTTTCGGATACTGTCGGCACTTTGATCACTGACTGCGCCAAATTTTCTATTCTGGGCGATTTAAATCTGCATTTCGATACACTGTCCAGTTTGACAGCTCGTGCCATCTCTTTGGACTTAGAGGCTTTTCAATTGTTCCAGCTGGTTTCCCAGCCTACGCACATTGGGGGACATACTTTGGACCCTTTCTTCACCAACTTGTTTGAGGCCAAAGTCACTGCGATTACCCCAGTAGAATGGTCTGACCATTTCCTGGTGTCTATCCAGTGTCCTGTATCAGTGACTACTCCCACTTCCTCAGCTAGACGGGTACTCAGGAGATCTTGGAACAAACTCAGGCTGGAAGACTTTCACCATCTTTTGTTGGTGGAGCCCTTGGGTCCATTGAACAATGTTGATGAAGGGTATGACCTCTTCTGCTCCTGGCTTACTAGGGCTCTGGACGCTCTGATACCTATTGTATCGACTAAGATCAATCCTCGCGAGTCGAGTCCCTGGTATGACGGGGCCTTACGCGCCTTGAAGGGAGCCAGTAGACGGGCGGAGAGGGCCTGGCGGAAGACATATGGGGCTGATTTAAAAGCCGCATATGCCGCGTCAGTTAAGCTCTACCATCGGGCCATATGTCGTGCTCGTGCGGCCTTCTATGCCGAAAAATTCCGGAACAGCACCAACCCGTCGAAGGCCATCTTCAAGGCGGTTAAAGATCTTATGGCCAAACGGACTACCTCTTTAGCCGAGAGCTCTGTCTCCCACTGTGAATCCCTGGCTTCCTATTTTTTGGGAAAGGTCCAAGCCATTTATCGGACTTTCCCTAGCATTGGGGTTCCGCTGGGAAGTTCCAATGAGACACCATGTCAGATCACCCTGCCTTCATTTTCCCCTCTCACCTCGGACGGGTTTGACAAACTTGCTTTGCAAGTTAAATCTGGATCTCCATCTGATCCAGTAAGGCCTGCTCTCTTTCGAGACCAGACCTTTATGGGGCGCCCTGTTGTGCGTTCCGTTGTCAACCTCTCCCTGGAGTCGGGGGTAGTCCCAACTAAATGGAAGCAGGCGGTAGTGTCTCCGATCATCAAAAAACCCTCCTTAGACCCGTCTAAGCCTGAAAGTTTTCGCCCAATCTCGCTGCTACCTTGGCCGGCAAAGTTGACAGAGGCCCATGTCAATCTGGCCCTGTCAGAACATCTAGCCCGGACCAACGCCCTTGATCCCACACAGAACGGTTTCCGTGCTGGTCACAGCACGGAGACCGCCCTCCTCGCAATGGTGGAATATCTGCGTGCAAGGTTGGATGCGGGTCAGACGGCGGCGCTGATATTGTTAGATCTCAGCGCCGCCTTCGACACTGTATCTCACGGCATCCTCCTGCATCGGCTTGAGGAGATCGGTGTCAGTGGTCTGGCGCTGCAGTGGTTCCGCTCCTTCCTGGACAACCGTTCCTTCTGTGTGGCCATTCCTCCCTTTTCGTCCAGTGTCCAGCCTCTGGCCATGGGGGTTCCGCAAGGGTCCTCGCTAAGTCCCACGTTGTTCAATCTTTACGTGAGACCGCTGGCTGATGTCGCGAGGCAGTGGGGCCTCACTTTGGTCTCATATGCCGATGACACTCAGCTGGCGGTTACCCTTAGCGGAGATGTTCAACAAGATGCCCCCAGGTTTCAGTCTGGACTGAAGGCGGTGGCTTGCTGGCTGACAGAAAACTGTCTCCAGCTCAATGCCACAAAAACAGAGGTGATGGTTGTTGGGAAGGGAGTGGAGCTTTGGGGCGATCAGTGGTGGCCTTTTGAGCTGGGCCCCACTCCGACCCCAGTGTCGGAGGTGAAAAATCTTGGGGTCTGGTTGGACGTTGGCCTTACCTTCATAGGACATACCAAGAAAATGGCAGCCTGTTGTTTTGGTCTGTTAAGAGGACTTAGACCAGTTCTCAAATATTTTGATGCCCCAACCAGACAGCTTGTAGTCCAGGCTACTATCATCTCTCGCCTGGACTACGCTAGCTCTCTTCTGGCTGGGGCTAATCAGGCTGAGTTAACCCGCCTACAGCGGGTTCAAAATGCTGCGGCCAGAGCCATTATTGGCCTACCCAGATTTTGCCCGGTGGCGAATGTCCTCCGCTCCTTGCATTGGCTCCCTGTAAGGAAGCGTATTCTTTTCAAGGTCCTTTGCTTGGCTTTTAAAATATTAAGAGGTATAGGCCCTGAAATCCTGTCCAATTTTATTTATTTCTATGTCCCCACCCGTAGCCTCCGATCTCAGGGCCAGGCCCTTGCTGTGGTCCCTAGATTTAGACTCAGTCAGATGGGGGGTCGTTCCTTCAGCGTGAAAGCTGCACTAATTTGGAACACCCTCCCAGTTGAAGTCCGTCAGTTAGACGATCTGCTTTCTTTCCGGAGAGCCATTAAGACTTTTTTGTTTTAGCTGTTCACTTCAGGTTTTCCCGTTTCTGTTGTGTTGTGTTTCTCCTTGTCTTTGCGCCGGGACGCTCCTTGGCTGGAGTAGCTGTGCGCATAATAAATCAATATAACATAACATAACATAACAGAACTCCCCTGCAGGTGGGCAAGTTTGCACTCCCTATAGCTCCATACCAGATCCTTCCTAGATATTGTAGGGCAGGTTACCTCAGCATTGTACCATAGGTTACCCCTACCCATAGCCAAAAGTGTATCCTTGACAAAAGCTAACCATGGTAACCCACAAACGATGCCAGAATGTGAGGGGTCTAAGAGCAATTTCTTCTGCAATTGACCTTACCCCAATGTCCAGGCGAAGTGGTGTAAGAAGAGTGCTCAGGGGAAGGCTAAATAACTGCCTGGCGAAGGTGTTCTCAATCTTGGTTATGTTTATAAGGTGAGCAATGCTCCCAAATTTCAGCCCCGTACAGGGAAGCAGCTCTGGCTTGGACTTTATATATTTTGACCATCAGGCCAAAAGATTTGTGGGTAGAATTCCTAAATACCTTTGTCAGGCCCCCTGGTCTCGGCCAGCTTTAAGGTAGCTTTTTTAATTTGGGCACCCCAATCACTTTTTTCAGTTAGGGGGATCCACAGATACTCAAATACAGACACCCTCTCCAGAGGGGTGCCTTGTACACAGAGGTTTGTCTGGGTACTACTAACTGGATTTAGTAGCATATATTTGGTCTTCTGGATGTTAATCTCAAAGCCCCTACATTTACAAAATGCATTGAGTTGTCAAGGATCCTCTGTATGCCCATAAGTGTTTTTGAGAGCAACATTGCTGGTACTTTGTGACTCGCAAGGTTTGGGGCATCTATATCCTTCCCCACAATCAATGATTCTACAAGTCCATTTATAAATAGACAGAAAAGGGTAAGAGCAAGAACACCGTCTTGTCGAACACCTCTATCTATGGGTATGGGTGCAGTGAGTTCTCCGTGTTTGCCAAACCTGATTGAGGCATAATTGCCTTCATGCAACCGCTTCATCAGGTGGCACAGATAAGCTGGGGCCCCCAGGTCCCATAATGTTGCCCACAATTTATCTCTCTGCACTAGATCAAATGCAGATTTAAGGTCCACAAATATTAAATAGAGGCTGCCACCCTCTATGGTCATGGTGTTCCAGTGCAAGAGTTGGAGCCTAAAAATGTGATCTATTGTTATACATTGGCCCAATGGAGCTATATATACAAGTGGTGAAACATAAGGCTTTTGAATACTACCAATTAAAGTGTAATGATGAAATCAAGGCTGCACGGTGCAATGTGGAAGGGGAAATGCATGTGTATTTTCATTTTATGTATTTTTATTATTATATGCCCAGTAGGGCTTTATGGTTCAAATATCAATGATTAATTGTGGTCTTTTCAAAGACTTGTCTTCATTTGATTGAATTTGATGAATTGTTAATTAATATAAATGTTTTATTATGATTTAATACACCCCTCACCAATTGTGAGATACATGGCAGGACTTTGCCTTTACAAAATGGCCACCGTATTTATCTTTCAAGCGAAGGAAAATGTAAGTCCACTTTCTATGCCATACACATGTTATACAGGCTGATGTAATAAGTAAGTATCGTGAGAAATGCTCTGCGAGACTTGAAATGCGTTGATGCTGTTATGTTTGCCAAAGGGTATGAATAAAGTTATATATCCAGCACTACAAGAAGTGGCATTTCTCTGTTGACGTAGATGGAGACTGTATTATATCTAGCTGCATCCTAACCCATGCTCAACATGGCTGAAGGTGGGGGGTGGCTTGGCAAGGCACGGGATATACCTAGTTAGGTATGTTAATAAAATATTATTTTACATTAAAAAAGCCTTAGAAATTCATTGAAAAAAACAAAGGTTAGAGTGACGTTACTGATAGGTATGAGTATAATTAGGGGTGGGCTGAATTGGCGGAGTTTCTTTCAGGAGAATTCTGTGGAATTACATAAAAAATTTCGCCAAGGGGCAGAGTGGGCACAGCAATGTGCAGTATATACCCCTCAGTGTCCTTACATAAGTACCAAGGGGTATGCAGTGCACTCCAGTACATAAGTATGTAGGGGCACTCAGGAGTATCCACTCCATTGCATACCCCTCTGTGCCCTTATATACTTATTTCAATCAATCAGATTCTTGTAAACCATGACTACTCACCCTTGAGGATCTCAAGGCACTGGGTGGAAGGGGCTGGGTCTGCAGTTCAGTCGATGAGACAGGTCTTGCGGTCCTTCCTGAATTGCAGCAGCGAAAGTTATTGCCTGGGGTGCAGTGGCAGGGCGTTTCAGGTCTTTGCAGTGAGGCAGGAGAGGGATCTTCCTCTAGTCATGTTCTTGCAGATTCATGGGACAGTGGCCAGGGCCAATTGGGCAGAGTGGAAATATCTGGTGGGAGTTTAAAAGGAGAGGTGGTGGTTGAGATGTGTAGGTCCAGCATTGTGGAGGGCTTTGTAGGCATGAGTAAGAAGCATGAAGGTGATTCTCTTGTTGACAGGTAGCCAGTGAAGGTCTCTCAGGTGGCTGGTGATGAGTTTGTGGCGTGAGATGTTCAGGATGAGTCTGGTGGAGGCGTTCTAGATGGTGTACATTTTTTGGGGGGAGTTCCTGGGTGCTGCTGGTGTAGAGTGTGTTGCTGTAGTCTAGTCTGCTGCTTATGTGCGCATGGGTGTTTTCTTGGACTTGGTGGGGATCCATTTGAAGATCCTACAAAGGAGGCGGAGCGTGTGGAAGCAGGAGGCTGAGGTTGCGTTGATTTGGCTGCTCATTGAGAGCGAGGAGTCCAAGATGATTCTGAGGTTTTTTGCGTGATTCATTGGTGTGAGGGGGATTCTGAGCACTGTGGGCCACCAAAAGTCATCCCAGGCGAAGGGGGTGGAGCCCTAGATGAGGGCTTCAGTCTTGTCTGAGTTAAACTTGAGTCAGCTGTCCTTCATCCAGGTGGTGATTGCCTTCATCCTGTCATGGAAGTTGCTCATGGCTGCTGTGGGTTCGTTAGTGAGGGGGAGAATCAGCTGGGTGTCTTCGGCATAGGAGACATTGTTGAGTCTGTGGCTTCTGACGATGGCTGCAAGCGTGGCCTTGTAGATGTTGAAGAGGGTGGGGCTCAGGGAGGATCCGTGAGGCACTCCGCAGCTGATTACTGTAGATTCTGATTTGAACAGTTGAAGTCTGACTCTTTGCGTTTGGCCAGTGAGTAAGGAGCATTCTGAGGCTTTGTCGCAGATGCCGGCATTATGGAGTCTTGCAAAGAGGGTGTGATGGGAGATGGTGCTGAAGTCAACCGCGAGGTCCAGGAGGATGAGGGCTGCAGTCTCACCTCAGTTGAAGAGGGTGCGGACGTTGTCTGTGGCAGCTAGGAGAGAGGATTTGGTGCTGTGGTTGCTTCTGAAGCCCGATTGGGAGAGGTCCAGGATGTTGTTTGTTTGGATGTCCTCAGAGAATTGGGCATTGTTGGATTTCTCAATGACTCTGACCGGGAAGAGGAGCGGAGAGATGGGTCTGTAGTTTTGAGGTCTGTCGGGTTCGTGGTAGGTTTCTTCAGCAGGGGGTTGATCTCTGTGTGCTTATAGTCTTCTGGGAAAGTTGCAGGATCGATGGAGCAGTGATGGTGCAGCAGAGTTTGGGTGCAATGGAGGAGACAACTCTGTTGAAGATGTGGTAAGGGCAGGGATCTGAAGTGGCTCTGGAGTGGATGCTCTTCATGATCCTGAAGGTGTCGTCAGAGGTGAGGGTAGTCCAGTTGGTCAAGGTCTAATGAGGGCTTGAGCAATGTCGTACTTTAATCTCTGTGACTGCGTAGGGAACAGGGCCCTACCCCTGTCTATCTTGGTATTAGCAAACCGCAAATGGTAAATGCGGCATGTACAAGTGCTTTATATATCGTTCTAGCTATGAATGCACTGTGTACACGTTATTCTGCTTCACTACGCGGGTTCCATTTTGGAAGCAGTGGCCATCTTGTCATTGCCCTCACATAGGCTATAATGGAGTAAATATGGGCCTCACAGTACATGGGCTTTCCCTCTGACTTCTCTGTGACCTGGGCAGCTGGCTCTGCTGCCCCAGGTCAAACCGGTCTCACGAGCTCCCCTTCCTCCGTCCACCTGTGATTAGCATCAGGGCTTGACCCGTCATAAAACCCTTTCATTCTACACAATCCTCCGGCTAATCTCTTTCACACCTGCTTGTTCCTGCTTTATGACTTGTTTCCCAAAACAGGAGATACTCATGTTTATTGGGGGGTCTATTGACATCAAATGTGGGATCTGAACCTTACTGTGTAAATCATTGTGGGCTGGCCGAACTGGAATGTGGGATGGTCATCATGACTCTGCTTTTTCGTTTGTAATGTATACCTTTATATGGCCATATCGTAAACCAAGGAATGTGTGCCTGAAGCATGATATTTTGTATTTAAGGAAAAGCCCGTTGCTATGATTTTCAGCAGTCTCCTGAGAACATACATGCTGTTGTACTTCTAGGATACCTTTAATTGGTCTGCAGCCAATAAATGAATCTTTGACTTCACCCAGAAGACTCTGTGTTTCTGTAGGTCTGGAACAGGGTGAACCCAGAAGTCATAGGGTGTGTGCCCCTGCACCGCTGGGTCTAAAATACCCAGTACTTCAGTTTGGCGCCCAACTCGGGACGATTTCAGCGGTACCAGTCCAAGCCAGAGGTTCGTGAGGAGCTTCGTGTGGAAATTCCGGAGGAAGGCCGCCACTTCATCGACCCCTGCATGTCGAAGTGGTCCGAAAGTCTTTTCTGCGAGGTTCTCCGCGTCCCGACGGCTACGAAGGACTGCTGCCCTGATTAATCGACCTGTTTTGGACCCTTGACGAATTTGAGAGAGCGAAACAATCGAGAGAGTCTTCTGGTGACGCCATCGATCAGCAATATTCAGTTAAGTATAAGTGGAGCGTCTCCTATTTGTTTTGGTATCCTTCGGGATCGTTTGATTTGGTAATTTGGTAATTTGGAGTTTGCAAACGCCAAAGCCAGAGGACTCGTGTATTCACGAGAATATCGTAATCGATAATCCTTTGACGTTTGGATCTAGACTAGTGAGCAAAGATGCCTGGTTCTGGACTATTTGGTAGATTATTCTGTTTGGGTTGTGGAAAAGATTTCCAGCTAGAGGAATCATGTCCGGTTCCTCCGGTTGGAACTCCAACTTATGAGCTCTATGTAAAACATGGCGTAGGCCCCATTGCATATAACGAAGTATGGATCCACTACACTAGGAAAGACGGTGTTTTAAAATGGCCCCAAAATGGTAGTTTCGATACCGATATTTTAGATAATTTGGAAATTAAATTGTTTAAGAAGAAAGCCCGGCCGGCGATGTTTGACTCTTTCCGCTTATGGCGAAAGGAAGCCAAACAGAAGGAAATTAAGCTAGCGAAAAAGAATAAGAGAGAGAGAGGTATGACAGTAATGCAAGCAGCTGTACAATTTAAAGACAATGAGGAGGAGCAGATGAGTGAGCAATTGCACAGGCAGCGCAAGTTAGGGATTGACAAATGTTACCCAGCTTTACCACATTCTGAGCAGAATGAGTTAGAAGAAAAGGAGAAAGATCCCCTGATGTCACATTTGTTGAGTTCGCCACCCCCGTATGCTCAAAATGCCACGGCACCTCCCCAGCTTGTGAATATGCCACCTCCAGTCAATATACTGCAAGCCTTGCCGCTACCGCCAGTTGCTTTGCAGCCGGCTCTTATCCATGTAGCGCAGCCCTCTCAAGGGCCGCCAGTTGTGCTTCCAACTGCCCCCGCACTTCCTGCGACTTTGCCTAATACAGCAGCTGCCTCTTCTGACACTCTTCCTTGCACCACTCCAGTACCTGTTTCTACATCCTCTTTTCTCCCCTCTGTTTATCCCCCTGTTTTCGCCTCAGCCTCTCCTTCAGCGCGACAACGCTTAGCTAATGTGGTTACTACGTTAATGTCGCCTCTCTTTGAGTCATCTGGTGCGACTCCTGGTTTACAGCGTAAGCAATTGCGTAGCCAATTGCCTAACCCTGATGAGAAAAAGGTAATAGATAACATGGCGCGTAGATGGATCGTTTTCCCTTCACTGTATGATGTGGAATCAGTTGTCAACGTTTTCCATCAGTGGGATGCCCCAAAACAGAGATATGTGTTTGAGAAAATGTGCGAAATTCTCTGTGAAGAATTGGAGGATAGTGGTAAAAATCCGAGCCCGCAGGAATCGTGTAGAGTGAGGTTTGATTTTGGAACTGGTATAATTGTGGACCGCGAAGTAGATAAAGCAGTTGCGGTTGTATTGTCCTTCAGGAATGATGATTGTCAACAGTCATTGTTTGAACAAGATGTCCTTGTGGGGAAAAAGGTAAAAGCGCGACAATACCCCATGAGAGAAGTTCCCCCGGTATGGAAGGAAGCAGTTGCAGCTGATGCCGGTGCCGGTATCGCCGCTGTGCCAGCGCATTTCCAGCGTGTTTGGATGCATGTTCCATGGAAGCGCTCTGAGGTGTTAGCGCTTAAGCAGTCATTGCCTGATCCCCGTAAAAACCCAGCAGGTTATTATAAAGAGTTGTCACAGACGGCAGGGTCATGCGTTATGAATCTGGCCGACATAGACATGTTGTTTGGTAATGTTGTTCCACAGCCCCTATGGGGGTCAATTCGTAATGTAGATCATGATGCAGAACTAGGGGATACATGGGCTAACATTATTGCTGCTGATGCTAGACAAACTGGTGGCGCGAAACCAGAACCTTTAGTAGCTGAACTGCCTGGTAGAATCATCACGTATATGAAGACAATAATGCCTGCGATGCGCGTAAATTGGGACAAGCTATCTGCATGCAAGCAGAAGAAAGATGAGACAGTGTCAGACTTCTTTACTAGGTTTGAAGAAACGTTTATTGATCACAGTGGGCAGGATATGAGTACTGAGGGTGGCCAACGGTTATTTGTGGATAAGTTTGTGCAGAATTTACTTCCTGACCTGTGTAAAAAGTTAAAAGATTTAGAAAGTTCTTGGGCTGTTTCTTCTTCAGCGCAAATACTGGCTACTGCACAGTATTATGAAAATAGAGATAAAGACGAGAAAGATAGAACAGAAAAGAAAACGAAGGAATTAAAGACAAAGGTCCTTTTACAGCAGGCCTATCCGCCACGTGGAGGTCAGAATAATTATAGGCAACCCCAAGGTGTCTATCACCAACCCCAACAGTTTCAGAACAACCAGCAAATGAATGGGTATTATCAACCACGTGTCCCTGTAGGTCCCAACCAATGTTCATACTGCAAAGAGGAAGGTCATTATAAATATAGTTGCCCTAAATTAATGCAGCGGAACGGTAATGCGTATGGCGCAAGAGGTAGGGGTGGTCAGCAAGCTCCTAGAGGCAGAGGGCGTGGAAATGCTCCCCAGAACGCGCGTCCTCTGCCGCCTCAAAATACCATTAATAGCTTTGATCAGCAAGCTAACGCGACTAGTAATACGGCCCAGTATTATAATAATTATTATTATGCAGAGGATGGTGATGCAGAAAATAATGATTACTAGGACAGCCATAGGCAGAGAGAGGGAGTTGTTTCAGTGCCAGTGGATCAGAGTGGACCGTATGTTGAGGTGACTACAGCAAATGTAACGGAGCCTTTTCTGCTAGACACTGGTGCTGCAAAGAGTTCAATCATGCATTCAAAACTCCCTGGCGCACCTTTGTCTGGCGATATAAATGTTTCAGTAGGTTTTTCTGGCGCCCCGGTTAGGAACCCGATTTCTAGTCCCATGTCACTTTCTGTTGGACCTTGCGAGTTGAAAGCACCCCTGATTCTGACAACAGGTTGTGGTGAGAATTTACTGGGATTAGATTTGTTGAAAAGATTGCATGCTACACTGTATTGTTCGCCTTCAGGAGTACAACTTACATTAGGCAGGAAAGTGATTTCCCCAATGTACTTGTCTAAAAACACAATGCCGCCTGAATTGTCATCCCTTCCGGATGCCCTTTGGGCTACTGGTCCCAATGATGTGGGCCTCTTGGAGATACCGCCATATGTGGTGACTTTAAAGGCTAATGTCAGACTGCCACGTATTCCCCAGTACAAGATCTCTAATGAAGGGCAGAAAGCATTGTTAGACATTGTCAGCGACTTGATTAATAAGGGTGTGATTGAAGAGACAAGAGGCAACGTTTGCAATAGTCCGATTTTACCTGTCTTAAAACGAACGGATCCTTCACAGCCACCTGTTTACAGATTTGTGATTGATCTTAGAGAGGTTAATAAGATTGTTGTGCCACAGTTTCCAGTTGTCCCCGATATAACTGCCTTGTTAACGATGATTCCAGCCTCTGCTGCATGGTTTTCAGTGATTGATTTAAAGAATGCTTTCTTTAGCATCCCAATTGCAGAAGAGAGCAGAGATATTTTTGGTTTTAGTCTGGGAGGCCGAAGCTTCCGCTTCAAACGCGCTCCCCAGGGCTACTGTGAGAGTCCTTCAATATACAGTCAAGCTTTGAAAGCGCAGCTTGATGCACTTGTTTTACCTAGTGGCGCTACCCTGATTCAGTACGTGGACGATTTATTAATCGCCGCGGATACTGAAAACGTCTGTAAAGACGCCACATTGTCATTGTTGCGCCATTTATCTGCTTTCCATCACAAAGTGTCTCTCTCTAAGCTGCAATATTGTCGACAAGAAGTGACCTACTTAGGTCATCTCTTGTCGAAGGAGGGAAGGAAACTGACCCCAGAAAGAATTCAAGCCATTGCACAGTTGAGTGTGCCGAAAACACAGAGAGAAGTGCGTGCTTTCTTGGGCATCACTTCATACTGTAGGCATTGGATACCAAGTTTTTCCTTGCTGGCAAAACCTTTGGTAGCCTTAACATGCAAAGACACACCGAATCCTATCCCATGGTCTGAAGAGTGCCAGAAAAGTTTTGTGGAATTGCGTAATGCATTGTGTTCAGCACCTGTGTTGGGTACCCCTGACTACAGTAAGCCTTTTACATTGTATGTTCACGAGAAAGATGGTTGTGCGTTGTCAGTGTTAACACAGCCTTTTGGCGACAGACCGCGCCCATGCGCATATTTCTCATCAACCTTGGACCCTGTAGCGAGGGCATTGCCAAGCTGTCTGAGAGCGACAGCTGCTGCAGCAATGTCTATCCGACAATCTGCTGGTTTGGTAATGGACAATACATTGATTGTTATGGTTCCACACGCTGTAGACACATTATTAAATAGGACCAAGACACAACACTTGACTAGTGCGCGATTATCAGGCTATGAGCTTACACTGTTAGCAAATCACATACACATAAAGAGATGCAATAAGCTGAATCCAGCTACGTTATTGCCAGTCCCAGCAGACTCAGATGAGATTGAGCAACATGACTGTCTGTTCAGGACAGAAGAAGAGACGAAAGGGAGAGTAGATCTAAAAGATACTCCCCTGACTGAGTGTGATGGCACTTTATGGGTGGATGGTTCATGTTTCAAACTCCCTAATGGTGACACGACTGCTGCATATGCTATCACGACTTTACACACGGTCATGGAAACTGCACGAGTGCCACATAATTCGGCCCAAGCAGCAGAATTAATCGCCCTCACGAGAGCATGTGTGTTATCTGAAGGAATGAGAGTAAATATATACACAGATAGCCAGTATGCCTTTAGCGTGGCTCATAATTTTGGGCGTTTGTGGAAAGAGCGCGGGTTCCTGACGTCGCATGGAGCTAAAATTCAGAATGGCAAGTTGGTGAATGATCTCCTTGAGTCACTGACCCTACCGTTGCAAGTTGCGATCATGAAATGCAGTGCGCACAGGAAAGTCACAGATGATGTTGGACGTGGGAATGCGTTTGCTGATGAGACCGCGAAAGAAACAGCACAGAATGTGAAGACTAGAATGTATGTTGCAGGCCCCGCAAGATGGGTTAATGATGTGGGAATGTGTGAGAACACAATAGAGAGTGTGAAGTCGCTTCAAGCTGAAGCCACAGAGAAAGAGTTAAGCAAGTGGAGAGAAAGTATGGGTAAGTTGGATGAGAATGGTTGTTAGATTGATCTGACAGAACATAAGCGATGGTTGTTGCCTGATGCATATGTGCTTCCAGTGGTTACTATGGCACATGGAATGGCACATATCAGTACGAAAGGTATATGCAAGTTGTTGGCTCCAGTATGGCAAAATGCTGGGATTCCCAAGTGTGCAGAGAATGTGGTTAAGAATTGCATGGTATGCTTGAAGTATAACCCTGGTAGGGGAACCCCAACTCCAGCTGGTCACTTTGCACCCCCATCATGTCCATTCGAAGTTTTGCAGCTGGACTTTATTCACATGGAAAGATGCAACAACCTGAAATATGTACTGGTGGTTGTTTGTGCTTTCTCAAAATGGATAGAGGCTTATCCTCTGAAAGATAACACTGCCCTATCCACAGCCAAAGCCCTTGTAAAGGAATTTTTCCCTAGGTTTGGGATGCCAAGAATGGTGTGGTGTGATAATGGAAGTGAGTTTGTGGGTAAAGTGATGAAGAATGTATGTGAAGGGCTAGGGATAAAGCAGAAGTTCCATGCTGCAAATCACCCCCAATCAGCTGGACTAGTAGAACGCTACAATGGAGCCTTAAAGCTCAAGCTGGCCAAACTCCAGGCGAGCACCGGTCTTAAATGGCCTGACGCTCTGCCTTTAGCACTCCTGTCCACCAGAATGACCATACACTCACGAGTGGGACTTAGCCCTTACGAGGTCGTTTTTGGCCGTCCGGCCAACGTATGGGGTGTACCGAGGCCTACGAAGTTTAGTGAGATTGAACATCCAGTACTACTCGATTACCTGTATGATTTGACTGTTAAACTGCGTGTTTTGCACCAACAGGTACATGATACTCTTCCCCAAGCTTCTGAACCTCCTGGTCACCCTATCAACCCTGGCTCGTGGGTCCTGATCCGAAATTTCCAGCGTAAGAGCAACGACGAGCCTCGCTGGATCGGCCCTCACCTTGTGCTCCTGTCGACAAGATCAGCGGTGCGAGTAAAAGGGAAGAAACACTGGATCCATGGTACCCACTGCAAAGTAGTCCCCTTGCCTCTGCCATATGACCAGTGGGTCAAGGAGGGTATCGCCGACTCTGAGACAGACACTGTACCTCGTTTTGTACCATTCAGTGACGCACGCATAAGAGACACAGTTTCAGACCAAGAGAGTGACAATATTCTGCAGGAAGCTGTGCCACCATCAAATCGATTGGACACCACTGAGCCTGAACTTTTGTTTCAAGACCAAACAGCACCTGGCCGTCTCCGCTATAATTTGAGACCAAGGCCCATGGACAAATAAAGATTTCCTTACTATTTCCTTTTTGACATTTTTGCTCTCCCATCTGAAGGACTTTCTTGATTTTTTTTTTTCGAACCACCATCCGGGTTCTGCCGCAGGGTCGCGGTGCCAAGACTTTGGGGTACAGGCCGAAGACGTTAGGTCAACGGTTCTGGTTGGTCTAGGGCGTTTCCCTGGACTGACAGGCGTACTCCTTAGCAGAAGAAACTCATCCGCCGCGAGCGGCCCGATTAGAGGATGGAGTTTTTTAAGATGGAGAGACCGATTGAGGAAATGAACTTTAACGCAAGGATGTGTAGAATTGTAAAAAGTAAATGTTTTGTATTTTTGTGCCTTTTTACACTGTGTAGTATCATGATGTTTATTGTAGGATTTGTGTTTTTCTCCGCTCAAAAGCCCATTACACCCACTGAACAGCCTATACCTCTTTCTACTGCCTCCTCTCACTCTTTTCACCCTTTGCCTGAGCACGAACAGACCAGACGATCGGAGTTCGTAAATAACTCGTTTATCCAGCTCTTGCACCAGCACCAACTAGTAATGAATACGACCAATTGCTGGGTGTGTGGGTTAATGCCACATACCATTAACAAGGGTATTCCCTACCTGGTGCTGCCGTATAGTTACAATGGATCGTCATGGGCATTCCAGACCATGTTTCTCTATGCTCTAGATACGTACTCCCCTCGCCAACCGCGTTCCATCAGACCTATCACCAATAATAAGGCTTTGATAAAAGGAGTTGCCGATATGAGTAGGGATATCGATGCATACTCATCCATTCCCAAAGAAGAGTTGAGACCTTATGTAGGATGGAACGCGACGGGGTATAGTATTAGTCTGGGTGAAAGACAGCGAAAAATCTCATCTCCAATCTGGGTCGAACCCCACATGGGTCGGTTCTGCTTACAGGGTAATGGTCAGAATCCTAGAGCTCAACTGGGAAGAAGTGACTGTACTGAAACGTACACCTTCCCATCACAGTTTTCCCCTGCGTTTTTGGCTGCCAAGGGCACATATTTCATCTGTAATGACCGAGCATATACATGGTTGCCCCCTGATTTCTCGGGCACATGTTATATTGCGAACTTGCTACCGCCGACATTTACTGCTGCCTCTGACTATCACAAGACCAGAGTTGTGAGAGGTGTGATTAGTAAGGAGGATACTGCCGGTCAGGAAGCGGGAGACTTCTTTTTGGGTTTCCTGCCGTTTTGGGGACCTATGGTGAATAGTAGGAACCTGAGACAGCTGACTCGTGTGGTTGAATCCACTGTCAATATAACGGCTGGTGCCCTTGGTAATCTGACGGCTGAGCTCCAAGCGGATCGCCTTATGACTTTGCAGAACCGCATGGTTCTAGACGTTATTCTTGCAGACCGCGGTGGGGTATGCAAGGTCATCCAATCTAGTTGCTGCATTTTCATACCAGATAATGCTCCAACAGTGTATCAAGCCATATCCAAACTCCATAAAATATCTGAATCCATACACGTGGATAAGGGAGATTGGTCACTGGTGGGGTGGTTCTGGGAATTGATATCTGCCTGGGGTTGGAAAGTTCTGATGGTCATTGGAATGATCTTAGCCATTCTTTTCCTGTTCTGTCTGTGTATACAGTGTGCTCCTACGATATGTGGCCTCTGTGCTACCTTATGTATAAGGAAACCTGTATCGAGGGACGAGCTAAGTAATAGGATGATGCTACAGCAACATCTCCATGACTTTGTGAACATTGACCTAGACTCGGATTAAGATGAGTATAGTGATTGCCTATGTAAGGGCAAAAGGAGGGTCTGTCGTACTTTAATCTCTGTGACCGCGTAGGGAACAGGGCCCTACCCCTGTCTATCTTGGTATTAGCAAACCGCAAATGGTAAATGCGGCATGTACAAGTGCTTTATATATCGTTCTAGCTATGAATGCACTGTGTACACGTTATTCTGCTTCACTACGCGGGTTCCATTTTGGAAGCAGTGGCCATCTTGTCATTGCCCTCACATAGGCTATAATGGAGTAAATACGGGCCTCACAGTACATGGGCTTTCCCTCTGACTTCTCTGTGACCTGGGCAGCTGGCTCTGCTGCCCCAGGTCAAACCGGTCTCACGAGCTCCCCTTCCTCCGTCCACCTGTGATTAGCATCAGGGCTTGACCCGTCATAAAACCCTTTCATTCTACACAATCCTCCGGCTAATCTCTTTCACACCTGCTTGTTCCTGCTTTATGACTTGTTTCCCAAAACAGGAGATGCTCATGTTTATTGGGGGGTCTATTGACATCAAATGTGGGATCTGAACCTTACTGTGTAAATCATTGTGGGCTGGCCGAACTGGAATGTGGGATGGTCATCATGACTCTGCTTTTTCGTTTGTAAGTCTAAACTGGTTTGGTGGATTAATTTAGGTATCTGGCGCCAAGAGAGAAATTACATTTGTAGTAGTTGTATGATTGAATCTGTACGGTGCTATAAGGTAGGAAGAACCACCTAGACTTCCTAGAATTAAGAGTAAAAACTCTACCCAATTATGATCACTCCTTAGCACACGTTTCTGGTTATAAACAATAGGTATATACAGTAAATTGGCAAAAGTAAACAATATATAAATCAGGAATAGGTCGTTTCTTCTTGTCAGTTTGTTCTTTAATATTTTATACTTCTCATTAGTCTGTCTGTCACCAGCCAACACGTGTTTCGTTGCATATGGGAATAGTCGACCCGCAACTTTGTCAAGGCTGTAGTGTGAAGAAACAAGGTAATGTACATATATTTGTAATGTTCAGCGTAACATGTTTACAATAACCAAAATAACTTAAGTTCACAATAGCCCAAGTGATGCTAGTGCAACCTTCAAACCGAACGTAACACAGCTTTAAAATCTTTTGATTACATAGGGTGTTTAAATAAACGCTAAGTGTGATCCACACGTTTAAAAGATCTTGTACATAGCGTGGCAGTCTATGATCCTAATTGAAGCGGAGAGAAATGGTATTGGTGATCGTGAGGTGATAAAAAATCTATGCGTATCGACTCAGGTGGAAAGGTGTAAATTGACGGTAACAGTAACGGTTGAAGTGCCACCCTTCGTAAGGTGAAAACCCGAAGTGCTACGTAAAATAGTGGTCTAATCAAATATCTATATCCTTAATGGTGTCAGAAGACAAATAAAGCATATCTACCTCAATTCAGAATGAATATAAATTCTGAAAAATAAGATGAGAATATGGACAAATAGTAAGTAAGCGATTCTTGCGTGTTTTCACTATAATTAAGTTAAAGCGGGTGATAGTATATAATTTGGTTGTCATACTTAGTCGGCGGTGATACTTCCAAACCGCAGATGGTTTCCGATTTCTTTCCCGTTTTTAGTACAATTAAGTCCTCGTCTTCCGAAGGTGCTGTGAATAATAATAAAAAAGCACCGCCCATATGTAAACGTTGTATTGATAGTTATGATCTATACTTCAGTGCTGGCCTCTAATATAGAGAGAATCCGACAAATAATATTGTCATTAACAAATATGTGTTCTCATAGTGATAGTATACATCACTGAGTACTTTATATTGTAAGAGTTGTGTAGTTAGGCTCTTGTAAGTAATCGGCCAGTTAAAAACCGTCCTAATCCCCATATTCTACAATTTAAATGGAGAGTGATTAACTTATTGAAGCTGGGATTATTCTATTGCTCAAATCCGAGCCGCATTAGCCAAAAGTATGGTCACGTATATAACGGAGTTGGGACGAGGCTTACCTGTATTCTGTGGTGTAGCCGTGTAACAAGTGTCCGTGGTGGTACGTCCCAGTCGAGTATGCTGGCGTCAGTTAAGCCGTGTACGAATTAGTGAGATATAGACGAGATCGCATATCAAAGTAGCGTGAGGACTTGTGATTGTTGTGTTAGTGAAGGTAAAAATAGGACTACGATTGACTATAATTATAGCGGTCGCCATCTTGGAGCGTATAAATTGTGAATAATACAATAGATTGTGATCGTATACTGTTCTATTCCAGTCTCTCCGCCGATTAGACTCATTACAAAATAAGTGAAAAGTCATAGTATATGGTTAAAAGTAAGCAGTTGAAGCGCATATATATTTCATGCGAAAATGACAGAGAAAAGACGAGCGAAAAGGTTTAAACCACAGAAAAGGAAAAAACATGGTATAGCATCACAATATTTAAATACCATTTTCACTGTTACCATATTGTGGTTGGTGTTTGATTTTATTCAGTTTTCATAGGTTAGATTCCTAACTTATTACAAACTTGATATTGGCAAAATCGTGTCGCATCCTTTCATATGTAGAGAGGGTATATTTATCAGCTAATAAGAATATTTTAAGGTAATTTATTTACCAAGGAAATAATGTAACTCTTGGTCAATGTTGAGTCCCTGTTCCACACTGTGCAGTTTAAGAATCCACAGGGCCTCTTTTTGTCTAAGAGTGAGCTCTCTATTACCGCCTCTTGGGTTGCTAGGAACATGTTCTATTCCAAAGAATTTAAAGGTATGGGTCATCGTTTGAGCCGAGCATATGGACATGTGTGCCGCCAGTGGATATCGCATGTCATTTTGTTTAACAGCTCTTATGTGTTCTCCTATTCTATCTTTCAACGCTCTGATTGTGCTACCAATATATTGTTTGTGGCATTTACATTCAATTATGTAAATTACAAACTTGGTCTGACAGTTTATGTTTGTTTTGATTGTGAAGCTTTTGTTGTCAGGTCCTACAAATTTCGTCTTTTTGTCATCTGCCCATTTGCATGAGTTGCAGTGCCCACATGTAAAGAAACCTACAGTGTGTTTGCTTAGCCAGTTAGTTCTCTTAACAGGTTTGGGGTAGCTGGGGCTGAGTATGTTTCTCAAAGAGACCCCTCTTCTGTATGTTATATGGGGTTTGTCAGTTATAAATTCTTTTAGAGAGGCGTCTGATTTAAGCAGGTGCCAGTATTTAGTCAGGCTCTTTCTCAGGATTGCAGACCAGTTGTTGTAGCCCGTAATCAGTCTGATTTCTCCATCTTTTTTTGTCTGTTTGGGTTTTTCTTTTAGTGTGTCTTTGTGTGTTATTTGGCCAATCCTCTGCTCTGCTTTTTTTAGTAATTTCTTACTGTAGCCCCTTTTCTCAAATCTGTCCAAAACCCCTATCTTGTGGGTCTGGAATTCCTCCTCATTGCTGCAATTACGTCTGGTCCTAGTCAATTCCCCATATGGAATTGAGCGTATTTGATGGTATGGGTGTGCACTACTAGCATGTAGTAAGGCATTACATGACGTTGCTTTTCTGTATAGTCTACTATTGATTTTGTTCCCTCGTGTATAGAATTCTACATCCAGAAAGGCAATGTTGGTTTTACTAGATTCCATGGTGAATCTAATGTTGTAGTCATTACTGTTTAGGAAATTTAAGAAGCCCAGTAGTTTCAACTGCGTGCCAGTCCATATCATAATGCAGTCATCTATGTAGCGGCCCCAAAATAAAATTGAGTCATTCCATTCAGAGCCCGATGGGCTCTGAATGGAATGACTCAATTTTATTGGCACGCAGTTGAAACTACTGGGCTTCTTAAATTTCCTAAACAGTAATGACTACAACATTAGATTCACCATGGAATCTAGTAAAACCAACATTGCCTTTCTGGATGTAGAATTCTATACACGAGGGAACAAAATCAATAGTAGACTATACAGAAAAGCAACGTCATGTAATGCCTTACTACATGCTAGTAGTGCACACCCATACCATCAAATACGCTCAATTCCATATGGGGAATTGACTAGGACCAGACGTAATTGCAGCAATGAGGAGGAATTCCAGACCCACAAGATAGGGGTTTTGGACAGATTTGAGAAAAGGGGCTACAGTAAGAAATTACTAAAAAAAGCAGAGCAGAGGATTGGCCAAATAACACACAAAGACACACTAAAAGAAAAACCCAAACAGACAAAAAAAGATGGAGAAATCAGACTGATTACGGGCTACAACAACTGGTCTGCAATCCTGAGAAAGAGCCTGACTAAATACTGGCACCTGCTTAAATCAGACGCCTCTCTAAAAGAATTTATAACTGACAAACCCCATATAACATACAGAAGAGGGGTCTCTTTGAGAAACATACTCAGCCCCAGCTACCCCAAACCTGTTAAGAGAACTAACTGGCTAAGCAAACACACTGTAGGTTTCTATACATGTGGGCACTGCAACTCATGCAAATGGGCAGATGACAAAAAGACGAAATTTGTAGGACCTGACAACAAAAGCTTCACAATCAAAACAAACATAAACTGTCAGACCAAGTTTGTAATTTACATAATTGAATGTAAATGCCACAAACAATATATTGGTAGCACAATCAGAGCGTTGAAAGATAGAATAGGAGAACACATAAGAGCTGTTAAACAAAATGACATGCGATATCCACTGGCGGCACACATGTCCATATGCTCGGCTCAAACGATGACCCATACCTTTAAATTCTTTGGAATAGAACATGTTCCTAGCAACCCAAGAGGCGGTAATAGAGAGCTCACTCTTAGACAAAAAGAGGCCCTGTGGATTCTTAAACTGCACAGTGTGGAACAGGGACTCAACATTGACCAAGAGTTACATTATTTCCTTGGTAAATAAATTACCTTAAAATATTCTTATTAGCTGATAAATATACCCTCTCTACATATGAAAGGATGCGACACGATTTTGCCAATATCAAGTTTGTAATAAGTTAGGAATCTAACCTATGAAAACTGAATAAAATCAAACACCAACCACAATATGGTAACAGTGAAAATGGTATTTAAATATTGTGATGCTATACCATGTTTTTTCCTTTTCTGTGGTTTAAACCTTTTCGCTCGTCTTTTCTCTGTCATTTTCGCATGAAATATATATGCGCTTCAACTGCTTACTTTTAACCATATACTATGACTTTTCACTTATTTTGTAATGAGTCTAATCGGCGGAGAGACTGGAATAGAACAGTATACGATCACAATCTATTGTATTATTCACAATTTATACGCTCCAAGATGGCGACCGCTATAATTATAGTCAATCGTAGTCCTATTTTTACCTTCACTAACACAACAATCACAAGTCCTCACGCTACTTTGATATGCGATCTCGTCTATATCTCACTAATTCGTACACGGCTTAACTGACGCCAGCATACTCGACTGGGACGTACCACCACGGACACTTGTTACACGGCTACACCACAGAATACAGGTAAGCCTCGTCCCAACTCCGTTATATACGTGACCATACTTTTGGCTAATGCGGCTCGGATTTGAGCAATAGAATAATCCCAGCTTCAATAAGTTAATCACTCTCCATTTAAATTGTAGAATATGGGGATTAGGACGGTTTTTAACTGGCCGATTACTTACAAGAGCCTAACTACACAACTCTTACAATATAAAGTACTCAGTGATGTATACTATCACTATGAGAACACATATTTGTTAATGACAATATTATTTGTCGGATTCTCTCTATATTAGAGGCCAGCACTGAAGTATAGATCATTACTATCAATACAACGTTTACATATGGGCGGTGCTTTTTTATTATTATTCACAGCACCTTCGGAAGACGAGGACTTAATTGTACTAAAAACGGGAAAGAAATCGGAAACCATCTGCGGTTTGGAAGTATCACCGCCGACTAAGTATGACAACCAAATTATATACTATCACCCGCTTTAACTTAATTATAGTGAAAACACGCAAGAATCGCTTACTTACTATTTGTCCATATTCTCATCTTATTTTTCAGAATTTATATTCATTCTGAATTGAGGTAGATATGCTTTATTTGTCTTCTGACACCATTAAGGATATAGATATTTGATTAGACCACTATTTTACGTAGCACTTCGGGTTTTCACCTTACGAAGGGTGGCACTTCAACCGTTACTGTTACCGTCAATTTACACCTTTCCACCTGAGTCGATACGCATAGATTTTTTATCACCTCACGATCACCAATACCATTTCTCTCCGCTTCAATTAGGATCATAGACTGCCATGCTATGTACAAGATCTTTTAAACGTGTGGATCACACTTAGCGTTTATTTAAACACCCTATGTAATCAAAAGATTTTAAAGCTGTGTTACGTTCGGTTTGAAGGTTGCACTAGCATCACTTGGGCTATTGTGAACTTAAGTTATTTTGGTTATTGTAAACATGTTACGCTGAACATTACAAATATATGTACATTACCTTGTTTCTTCACACTACAGCCTTGACAAAGTTGCGGGTCGACTATTCCCATATGCAACGAAACACGTGTTGGCTGGTGACAGACAGACTAATGAGAAGTATAAAATATTAAAGAACAAACTGACAAGAAGAAACGACCTATTCCTGATTTATATATTGTTTACTTTTGCCAATTTACTGTATATACCTATTGTTTATAACCAGAAACGTGTGCTAAGGAGTGATCATAATTTTTCGTTTGTAATGTATACCTTCATATGGCCATATCGTAAACCAAGGAATGTGTGCCTGAAGCATGATATTTTGTATTTAAGGAAAAGCCCGTTGCTATGATTTTCAGCAGTCTCCTGAGAACATACACGCTGTTGTACTTCTAGGATACCTGTAATTGGTCTGCAGCCAATAAATGAATCTTTGACTTCACCCAGAAGACTCTGTGTTTCTGTAGGTCTGGAACAGGGTGAACCCAGAAGTCATAGGGTGTGTGCCCCTGCACCGCTGGGTCTAAAATACCCAGTACTTCAGCAATAGGATGCAGTGGTTGCGGGAGGGTGAGTGAGTCTTGGGCTGTCGTAGATCTCCTTGATTTTGTGATGGAAGAAGGTGGGACGGGAATGTCTGCTTTCTCCGTGCTGGGTTTGGCGAATTATTTGACAACGGCGAAGAGTCCTTTGCTGTTGTGCGCATTGGCGTTGATGCATTCAGTGATGGCTGCTTTCTTTGTTGATCCAATTAGGCAGTGGTGTGCAGTGACAGCTGATTTGAAGGCTGTGTGGTCTGCCGTGATCTTGCTGCTCCTCCATCTTTTCTCAAGCAGTCTGCAGCTGTGCCTGGACTCTTGGAGGGTGAATGAGAACCAGCTGGCTTTCTTGGAGGGCTGCTTTCCTAAGGGCTTCTTGATGGGGGCCAGTGTGTTGGCGCAGTCAGAGATTCAGCAGTGGCGGTTCTGTGCTGAGGTGTTGGTATCTGTGGATGTCTGTAGTAGGGTTTTGCTGAGGGAGGTGGTGAGTTGGTCTTCTGTGATCTTGTTCCAGCTTCTGAACAGATCGCAATAGGTGTGGTGGGGTACAGTGGGTTTGGTGAAGGAAAAGTGGACACAATGGCAGTCAATCCAGTGTGCCTCAGATGTGTGGCTAGCTGAGATATTGTTGCTTACTTGCAGAATGCAGTGCACTGAAGTGCAGTGCATTCCCCTTGGTGCCCTTACATAACTGTGTAAGGGCCCGAAGAGTGGTATTTAAAGGGGGCTGGAAGAGGGAACAGTCCCTCTATGTTTAAAAATCACTGCAGATTAAAGTTTAATCTACAATAGTTTTATAAAAATAGAGGGACATCTCCCACTCAGCCCTGTTTACGTACCATTACAGTGCTGATTTAATTTAGCTGGTGGAACAGCGTAATTCATTAGTGATTCTGCGTTACATGAGTAACACAGCATTACTAAATTGCTCCAATTCTGCAAGTGGAATTAAAAATTGAGTCCACCCCTAGTTATCATAGCCTTCTTTAGGTTGAAAAATAAAAAAAGAGAAATTCACCAAAAAAAAGCAAAGGTTAAAGAGAAGTTATTGTTAGGTGAAAATGTCAGTTAAAATGCTACATTTTAAACAAAAAAAAATACTGAAATTCTCCATTTATAGTTAACTGAAGTGACTATAACTTGCGCCCTCACCATGCACTGCTTATTACCTCACATACCGCATCACTCATAAAATGTTCTATGACATAATTGATAACATCAGTGCAATCTCTGAAAAGGACATAATTGATGACAACACCATGCGTGACTCGGGAACAAGTCATGGTTACTTCAGTTAAACATAACTGGTGAATTTCCGTTTATTTTTTAGTTTATGACATGATAACATTTTAACTGACATCACCTAACTATAAAATCATAAAAGAATAAAAGAATGAAGCAAGCAGGGGATTGGTGAAAGCCTGGAACTGTTGTGCTGCATAAAGTCACCTCTGAAGAAAGTGCATGAATGCACTGAAACGCGTCAGGTGGATGGACAAACTATGCAGAGCTGTTACCTTGTTCTTTGGAATAAATAAAGTGGTTACTTACCAGCTGGAGGAGTGCATCTTCATGCAGGGGCATCTTTGAAGAAATGAATATGCGGCGTGTCCAGCCGTAGAAGTTCGCACCACCCTCGCAAAATTGAAAGGGTCCGTCAGACCTGAATGTCAGGACTGGATTTACGGCGCAGTTGGTTCCGTGGAGTGAAGGAACAAGTTTACAGCTCTGGGGCCCACTGGAGGGCTGTTATCGGTCCAAAAATGCTTTTATTCAGCACACAACCACTGGAGGTTTTAATTAGGCATGAATGTTTCACTACAAATCCCGGCATGCAATGACACTGCAAAATTAAAATCGGCACGCCTGAGGCCATTTAAAAGAATGAAGCACGCAGGGTATTGGTGAAAGCCTGGAACTGTTGTGCTGCATAAAGTCACCTCTGAAGAAAGTGCATGAATGCACTGAAATGCGTCAGGTGGATGGACAAACTATGCGGAGCTGTTACCTTGTTCTTTGGAATAAATAAAGTGGTTACTTACCAGCTGGAGGAGTGCGTCTTCATGCAGGGGCATCTTTGAAGAAATATATATATCTCTCTCTATATATATATATATATATATATATATATATATATATATATATATATATATATATATATATATATATATATATATATATATATATATATATATACATATATACATATATTACCTACTGGCGGTCGCCAGTAGGTAGTTATAGTTAGGACCGTGTTTCCATAGGAAATCCGCAACATTCTATTTTGAATAACTTTGGCGCCGGTTGACGAATCCTCGCGAAATTTTCAAAATAGGTGGGGCGCTCTGCTCCGCTCCTACCCTGAAAGTCTCGGGGGGGTTTGTCAAGCGGGGGCTGAGAAAAAGGGGGGGTCCCAAAACACGTTTTCCCCATGCATTTTTCCATAGGACCTTTAGTCCGAGCTACAGCCCGAACGGCTGAACAGAATTACTTGAAATTTGGCAAAGAGGTAGTCCTCAGGTCAGGGATGTGCCTTTTGTAGGTCTGGTGTAAATGTGTTCAGTATTTGCTGAGAAAATAGCATTTGAATCAATATATATATCTATAGGCGCGCTCCGAGCGCTTACGGTAAGCTTACCGTACGCGCACGCTGCCATGCGCGAGCTCAATTCTGATTGGTGGTTACATGACTGTAAACATTCGAATCAGTCGAAATCAGGAAGTGTCGGCCTCCCTTTTGTGTGTCTCACACTGATAAAAAAAAGGAGGAGAATGTGGAAAGGGGGCAACGAAGAGAGTTGCAGACCCCCTAGCGTTTGTCAGGGGGTCCAAGAAGGCCATAAAAGTATGAAAAATACATTTAATTTTTTTTTTTTTTAAACCGCGGGTGCGCTTACGGTAAGCTTACCGTACGCGTATGGTAGAAAAAAAAAATAAAAGAAGAAAAAAACAATTTTAAGTGTTTAGATATTAGGGGGCTCTAAATAGAGCCATTGTGTTCATTGAGTGTTTTTTGGTACCTACAAGTAAGTACCGATGCAGAGTCTAAAGTTCAAGAGGAAGACTCTGTTCCCTTCATCATTGAAATGTACACCGTCTCCTCTATAAATGTCTTGCATGTTGTAACGCAAGTTGTTGTGGTATATAGAACCCATACCATAGTCTCTGAGGAAAGCAGAAACAGATTTGTTGACGTGCTTTCTTGCTTTGTCAATCTGCGGACAAAATTGGTTGGACCAGTTCCACTTTTGCCTTTGGCATATGTTAGAATATACAAAGGCAGAATGAGGAAAAAGCGACATCAATTGAACAAAGGTGTCCTTAATAAGCATTTCCAGACCTACACCAGTTAAAGTGCCTAGGTCATTTCCACCACAGTGCACAATAATAAGGTTAGGCTGTGGGAGATGTAGAAAGGTTTTCACCAAAGGCATTAATTGGTGCCACTTTAACCCTCTCTGACCAATCCATTTAATGTCTACATTTGGCAAAGCAAGGTCTCTCACCATACCTCTTTTTTCTGCAAATTTTTCACTCCAGAAGACATAGCTGTGACCTACAATCCACACTGTGAACATCTTTGAAGGAGATCTGGATGCACTCTGAAGGTGTCTTTCAGTAGAATGGCAAAATGAAAAGAAAGACAGTTTGAAAATGGAGGCATACATATTTTTTTAAAATAAAAATAACTCATTGGCTGTTTCACACCATTGTACACTAAAAACTAGGCTGTATGTGTACATTTTTAGAAGCATGTTTTGTATTGGTTCAGAAAATTGTGTTCCCACAGAAGAATAGTTTGCATTTGTTGTTAGGTTCGACAGGTGAAGCACTCTTGGTCTTTCGATTTGAAACATTGTGTGGTGAACTTCTGACCTCTCTCCTCATAGCAGTGTTCCATGAGCTGTTGCTATGGTAGCAGGCAGAAGACAAGTTGGGGGAAGGGTACATTTTGAAAAGTGTTGAAGTTTTCAACCAATAGAAATGTATGATTTCATTTGAAAAAAGTTGGAAGCACAGAGATTTGGAATTAACATGTATATGTGTGAAAAAAGAGAGGGAAACATTGCCATTAATTGGTTCTGCTCAGAGGAGAGAGGTGTACAGCTCTGATATTTGACTGTGATAGTCTGCTGTTTGAGTGCCACATTTCTTTCTCAACTAACTAATTTTAAAGGTGAGTTATGAGTTTGAGAGGGGATGTATGTGGTGAATTTTGCATGAGTCTGTGAGCACAGAGGAATTGCTGTCAGAGATGTATTTCGTGTTTCTCTGGTTCTTTTGAGAAGTAACCATGCATATGTCTCTTGCAACTGAAAATACACATTCTGCATAAGCAGACTGTTAGCACACACCCAGCAGTTTATCCTGTAGAATCATGCTGAGTATTCACAAGTGACTGGTGTTTTATGGAAGCAGTGAGTAACGCTAATACATTCAACATTACTAAGGCTGATTTCTTTTGCTAGAGTGTAGTCAGTCACCAAGGTCACACATGTTCATGGTCTGAAAAAGCTGTTTGCACATGTGCTGTTTTCTGTGTCTGAAAACTGTAATGAAAATGTATGCGACTGTTAGAGTAATTAACGCTTGCAGGAAAAAACAGTACTAAGTGTGGTTAGAAATTGGCAAGCAAATTTCATTTTCGGCGTAAAATCACAGCATGAGTCTGTGAGCACAGAGGAATTGCTGTCAGAGATGTATTTCGTGTCTCTCTGGTTCTTTTGGAAAGTAACCATGCATATGTCTCTTGCAACTGAAAATACACAGTCTGCATAAGCAGACTGTTAGCACACACCCAGCAGTTTATCCTGTAGAATCATGCTGAGTATTCACAAGTGACTGGTGTTTCAGGTAGCAGTGAGTAACGCTAATACATTCAACATCACTAAGGCTGATTTCTTTTGCTGGAGTGTAGTCAGTCACCAAGGTCACACATGTTCATGGTCAGAAAAAGCTGTTTGCACATGTGCTGTTTTCTGTGTCTGAAAACTGTAATGAAAATGTATGCGACTGTTGGAGTAATTAACGCTTGCAGGAAAAAACAGTATTAAGTGTGCTTAGAAATTGTCAAGCAAATTTCATTTTCTGCCTAAAAACACAGAAAAAAGAAGTAAGTGTGCTTTGAAATTGGCAAGCAAATTTCATTTTCTGCGTAAAATCACAGCATGAGTCAGTGAGCACAGAGGAATTGCTGTCAGAGATGTATTTCGTGTCTCTGTGGTACTTTTGGGAAGTAACCATGCGTATGTCTCTTGCAACTGAAAATACACAGTCTGCATAAGCAGACTGTTAGCACACACCCAGCAGTTTATCCTGTAGAATCATGCTGAGTATTCACAAGTGACTGGTGTTTTATGGAAGCAGTGAGTAACGCTAATACATTCAACATCACTAAGGCTGATTTTTTTGCTTGAGTGTAGTCAGTCACCAAGGTCACACATGTTCTTGGTCTGAAAAAGCTGTTTGCACATGTGCTGTTTTCTGTGTCTGAAAACTGTAATGAAAATGTATGCGACTGTTAGAGTAATTAACGCTTGCAGGAAAAAACAGTACTGTGTGGTTAGAAATTGGCAAGCAAATTTCATTTTCTGCGTAAAATCACAGCATGAGTCTGTGAGCATAGTGGAATTGCTGTCAGAGATGTATTTCGTGTCTCTCTGGTTCTTTTGGGAAGTAACCATGCATATGTCTCTTGCAACTGAAAATACACAGTCTGCATAAGCAGACTGTTAGCACAAACCCAGCAGTTTATCCTGTAGAATCATGCTGAGTATTCACAAGTGACTGGTGTTTCAGGTAGCAGTGAGTAACGCTAATACATTCAACATCACTAAGGCTGATTTCTTTTGCTGGAGTGTAGTCAGTCACCAAGGTCACACATGTTCATGGTCAGAAAAAGCTGTTTGCACATGTGCTGTTTTCTGTGTCTTAAAACTGTAATGAAAATGTATGCGACTGTTAGAGTAATTAACGCTTGCAGGAAAAAACAGTACTAAGTGTGCTTAGAAATTGGCAAGCAAATTTCATTTTCTGCGTAAGAACACTGAAAACAGTAGTAAGTGTGCTTTGAAATTGGCAAGCAAATTTCATTTTCTGCGTAAAATCACAGCATGAGTCTGTGAGCACAGAGGAATTGCTGTCAGAGATACATTTCGTGTTTCTCTGGTTCTTTTGAGAAGTAACCATGCATATGTCTCTTGCAACTGAAAATACACAGTCTGCATAAGCAGACTGTTAGCACACACCCAGCAGTTTATCCTGTAGAATCATGCTGAGTATTCACAAGTGACTGGTGTTTCATGGAAGCAGTGAGTAACGCTAATACATTCAACATCACTAAGGCTGATTTCTTTTGCTGGAGTGTAGTCAGTCACCAAGGTCATACATGTTCATGGTCTGAAAAAGCTGTTTGCACATGTGCTGTTTTCTGTGTCTGAAAACTGTAATGAAAATGTATGCGACTGTTAGAGTAATTAACACTTGCAGGAAAAAACAGTAGTAAGTGTGCTTAGAAATTAGCAAGCAAATTTCATTTTCTGCCTAAAAACACAGAAGAAAGTAGTAAGTGTGATTTGAAATTGGCAAGCAAATTTCATTTTCTGCGTAAAGTCACAGCATGAGTCTTTTATGGCCTTCTTGGACCCCCTGACAAATGCTAATGCATTCAACATCACCAAGGATCATTATCTTTGCAGGAGTGCACTCAGTCAGCCAGGTTACACGTGTATATGCTCTAAAAAAGCAGATTGCACATGTGCTGTTTTCTGCCTCTGTAAACTATACAGAAAATGTGTCAGACTGTTAGAGTAATTACCAATTGCAAAAAAAAAAAAAAAGTGTGCTTTTGAATTGCAAATGAAATATCGTCTTCTGTCTAGAATTTCACCAAGAGTCTGTGTGCACACAGTAATTGATCTTAGAGATTACATTCGTGTTGGTTTTCTTGTGTTTTTCACTTGTAGGAAAGGGATAGATAGTGTTATAAGAAAAGAAAAGATCATGACAAATATAGTAATATATTTAAATTACAAAAAGGTATTTTTTTTTAGTTTCTTTCAGGTATTGCTCCAGAGCAGTGAAGGAAATATAAGATGCCTATAAAATCAAGACAGAGAAAACAACAGAAAAAAAGGTTTATTTGAAGACAACTGGAGGACCCAAGTTAGTTGAAGATGCTCATGTTGGGAAAAAGAAAAAGTCTTCTGGTAAGCAGACAAAGCAATTCTTTAAAAATATATTCAAAAAAAGGAAAAATTTTAAAAATGCCCCCATTAGAAAAACTGTTTGAAGGAAAAAACAACAGGAGAATAGTGAGAATTTACTAAATGCTAATGTACAAGCAGAAGCTATAAAAATTAACTTGAAAAGAAAATCAGCATTTAAAGAGATCCGTAGGAAAATGTTTCAGAGAAGAGTGATGTCCAATTTGCTAAAGGATGTGAAAAAATATAAGAAAAGATCAAAATTTTTAAAGAGAAAAAAAGATATTGAAGCCATTGTAGCAAAAGCTTTAGATTTAAAAAGAAAACTATTCATTTTAATTTTGAACATGATGCGTACATTAGAAAAAATAGTTAATGTAATGAAGTCACAAAGCAAAAAGAAAAGAGTAGTAAAAAGAAATAACTTTTGTAAAGTGTTTTTAGGAGAATGGATGCATAGTTCAAGTACTGAACCATTTTTTAATGAAGAGAGTTATCTTCAAAGTAATAGTTTGCTGCATGCAGTTGACACCAGTGGTCGAGCATATGAAGTTAAGGATGGTTGTATAATGAAAAAGGAGAAAATGGTTCCAAGAAATGAGAAAGAAGTGATTGCAGATGAGGTTATGGGGAGACGTCCTAAAGCCCCAGTGTATACTTGGAATTGTAGTAGTATTTGTACTTTGCGACAGGAATCTATTGATAAATTACGTGAGTTTTTAAGAGAATATAGTAAAAAGAGTGTTAAACAGAAGATTAAGGTGCTTCAAGGACTAGATCCATGCAGAGTGAGAGAGAATACTGATTTGCAAGGTCACTTTCTGGCTTGTTTATCTAGGAAAGTTTGTCAAAGTGTTTTCACCATTTTAGGATGCTGGCAGTTCAACATACTGAAATTAGGAAATTTGTGAAAAGATTGTATTTTGCTAAAAGTCCAGCACTAAAGTTAAATGAGTTGAATAAGGCTCTGTTTCGTGGATCTGTATCAGATGTTGAGAAGGTTACTGATGAGATTCAGTTTTGTTACTTTGGTCCAGAACAAGAAAGTGCAGGGAATGACACAGTTATTGAGGAAAATGTGGAAGAGAATGTAGAACCCTCCGTAAATAAGAAATTTGAAGATCAAATTACAAAATTTGCTATCATCTCTAATGAAAGACCAAATATTACTTGTATTTGTTGCCGGAGAAGCCATTACAAAATCCAAACAAGAAATGTTGATCTCTACAAAAAAAGTGAAGAAGAAGATAATTATAAGTGGATGGATTTTGCAACATATATATTTCTTGAAAATTGTTTTGATTAGGGTGAAGATCATCGTATTTGTAAATACTGTTACAACAAGTTGGAAGAAAATAAAATGCCGGCTAGAGCTGTACATAATAATTTAGAATTGGTTGAAGTTCCTGCAGAACTTTCTGATTTAAATACGTATGAGTCTATACTCATTCAATGTGTTCATCCGTTCCAGACCATAGTACGTATGGAGCCAAAACCAGGCAAATTACCTCCTTCAGATTTACAGAGAGGTTTAAAAGGAAGAGTTGTCTATTTGCCGTTGGATTTGAAAAAAAATATGGAAACTATTGATACAGATACTTTGGAAACTGAACCATTAGTTATTCTGGTTAATGGTGTACCTAAAAGAATAAGAAAATTTGGCAGGAGCTGGTAGATGTACGGAAAGTACAAAGAACAAATTTATATTTGAAAAGGAATAATAAATGGTATGAAGCCATTTATATGGATGAAGACGAAGAAGATTTAGTAGGAGACACAGACACACCAACTGGGCAAATTGAAAAAGTTGACAAGTCAAAAGAAGAAGAAATTTATGAACATTTCAGCATACATCCTCTTCATTCAAAAGAAGTAATGGCAGACACCATTGATCTGTTTCAAATGAAAAAAGCACAAGGAACTCCTGTGAGTGTATGGGAGGAGAGTTTGGAAGCTCGTTGTTTTCCCCAGCTGTTTCCTACAGGAGAAGGTGGACGATATGATGAACGTCCAGTCCAGATTTCTGCTTCTGAGTATCGGACTACAAGATTATATGCAGAAGATCCCAGATTTCGTCAAAGTATTCCTTATTTGTTCCATCTGTTATTTGAAAGTGACTTGTCTGCACTATCTTATGCAGTAAACCACATTTTAAAAAGTGGAACACATCTACATAATGTGTCTGCTAAGGATTTTATGAACAAAGTGCAGCAGCGAGATGATCATTTGGAATCACAATTGATCAATCTGATGGCTTGTCAGCGTGGGACGAATGAATATTGGTACAGACGCCATGGAGACTTGAAATGTATGTTACGGAATTTAGGAACTCCAACATGGTTCCTAACCCTAAGCTGTGCCGAATACGCTTGGGATGATTTACTGGATTTTCTACGAGAGGCAAATTCAAACATTAAAAACATCGAATACAAGACAGCAGGAGAATTGTGCTCATTGGATCCGGTTAATGTTTGCAGATATTTCAATCATAGATTTGAGGCTATGATGTCCTTTATCTGCAACAAAAAAAATCCACCACTTGGAGAAGTTGTGGATTTCTTTTGGAGAAAAGAGTACCAAGCAAGAGGTGCTCCTCACATTCATATGCTGTTGTGGATCAAGGATGCTCCAAAATTTGGAACAGATGCTGATGAAGCAGTGTTATCTTTCATTGAAGAATATGCAACATGTGCTATACCTAAAAGCACAGAAGAGAAAAAGTTAAAAGAGCAAGTTTTACGTTTCCAAAGTCATCGCTGTGGAAAATACTGTCGACGGAAGTACAAGACCAAAGATAAATTCTACACAAAATGTCGATTTGGATTTCCTAGACCTGTTCTTTCAAAAGGAAGAGTCAACAGTTTTATGTCAGCTGTGCGACATACTATTACAAGAAAATCTCCCAAAAATACGTACAACCTAAGAAGAAAAGAAGAGTCAAAATATATAAATGACTACAACCCAGTCGTTTTATCCATGTGGAATGCTTACATGGATATTCAGTATGTGGCAGACAATTCTATTGCTGTTGCTCGGTATGTCACATCGTACATTACTAAATCTGAGAAAACGGAATTGAAGGAAATGTGGGAAGAGATTTCTCACGAGAAAACTGTCAGTAAGAAGCTGTACAGTTTCAGTTTGAAGATGTTAACGCATCGAGAAATTGGATCCTACGAATGTTCAGATAGGTTATCATCTGCAAGTCTATACTCGAAATCCAGAAGAATAATTTGGGTCAGTTTAGGCCTTACAGGAATGCGAAATCGGGTACTGAAATCTGTTGGAGAAATTGAATATTTGGCCGAGAACGACCCAGAAAGTACAGATATTTTTAAAACAAACATGTTGGACACATATTACCCAAAAAGAAGTCATCATCTTGAGAACATGTGTCTCTATGAAGTGCTGCAGAACTACATTTTTTCACGGAAAGCCACAGAAGACATCAACAATGGAAAATATAAAGTCATTGGTGAGGAAGGATGTTTAGTGAAGCAAACAAAAGGAAGTTTGATTAATCACAGGAATCTGAGTTGTGACACTACTGACAAAAAGGAATTTTACTACTTGGCACTTTTACAGTTGTTTAAACCATGGCGTTCAGAGGACGAACTACTTGGAGAATTTCAAAGCTATGAGGATTCATTTAATGCATGTAAAGATACCATTGAATGCAGTATTTTCAGGAATTATGTCCAAATGTTAAACCAAGAAATTGAACAGGAAGCTACAATTGCAGCTGAAGTAGCTAGAGACAGTTCTCAAGATAGCCGAAGTTCTGGAACACTCAGTCAAGATCCCCTAGGACAACCAATCGTAGAAAATGAAGCTGCAATAGCCATGACTGAAGTGGAAACGGCTATGAATCAAGCAAAGGAAGATTTACTAGAATTACCAGATTTGGAACAACAACTGAATGAAGAACAACGACAAATTTATGAAGAAGACAGAAAAAAAATTGATCACTGATTACTACATGAAAATAAAGAGTGCACATGCACAGCATTTGAACCAATTAGGTTGTATGTGAGTGGACAAGCTGGAACTGGGAAAAGTTTCTTAATTAAAGTCATCAGAAGCTACCTACAGCAAAAAACTGATTCAACTTTATCTTGTGTTGTTACTGCTCCAACTGGGTTAGCAGCATATAATATAAAAGGAATTACTCTCCATCGCTTGCTAATGTTACCAGTGGAGCATGAGAACAAAATAGAATATCACAAGCTAACTGGCGAAGCATGTTTCAAAGTTTCAAGAGTGTTGAAGAAGATGCAAGTTCTCATTATTGATGAGGTAAGCATGGTATCAAACTTAATGCTTGCCTTTGTGCATTTAAGAATGCAGCAAATTCTAAAAAGAGACTATGACGTGCTATTTGGTGGAAAATATGTTATAGTTTTTGGGGATCTACTGCAGCTCACTCCAGTTAAAGGACAACCAGTGTTTAATACTGTGACACATGAGGACACGAAGAAGTCATTAGGAAGCATTGGTAATGCGAATATTTGGTCATTCTTTGAGTACAAAGAACTCACTACCAATATGAGGCAAGCAAATGATGAAGAATATGGAAGTATTCTGAAAGATATCAGAATTGGACTACTCACAGAAGTAGGCAGAAAAGCAATACAGAGCCGGTTGCTACATAATTTATTTCCAAATGAAGAAATAGTTGCAGAGAAAATATACAAGAACATTGCAGAAAAATATACTGTAATCTGCTTAATGCCAACACTACGTGAATGCTCGATATTCAATGAGGAACTTTTGAAATTGGAAAAGGAAGAGATTAAGAAAATGGAAGCAGTGGACAAAATCCAACATGAAAGAATTACTATTACATTAACAGGCAAACTGAAAAATAAATTGGATTCTCTAGAGAAGAACATTTCGAAAACAGCTGGATTAGAAAAAAATCTATATCTTTGCATGAACTGTCGAGTATGTCTAAGGAGAAATTTGGATGTTGAAAAAGCTTTAGTGAATGGAGCTATGGGTAAAGTTGTGGGTTTTGTTAACTACCAGAAAAAAGAAGGAATTGAGTTTTTAAAAATAAAATTTGATCAGATTGAAGAGGTAAAAGACATTAGTCATTGTTCAGTCCGTTTTTTGCTTGTGAAAGACTTATATGTACGTAGGAAGCAGTTTCCATATTCTCTAGCATATGCTGTAACTATTCACAAGTGTCAAGGATTAACTGTTGATAGTGCATTTGTAAACATTGGATCTACTGTGTTCAAAGAAGGTATGGCATATGTTGCTTTGTCACGAGTGAAAACATTATCTGGTTTATTCATGATAGACTTTGATGACTCAAAAGTTAGTGCTGATGCAAATTGTGTTAAGGAGTACAATAGATTAAGAAGAACCTATGCTCCTCATTTAGGTCAGTATCCTGTGTTGGAGAAACGTGTTGTTTGTCGGAAAAGGAGATTTGAGAATATCTGTAATGAGGATGTAGAGAAAAGAAAACAAAAAGAGAGTCATGTGATTGCAAGCAAAAAGAAAAAGGACAATGTTGAATAGGTTGTTGGTTGCCATTTTGAAAATAGCTCTGGTGTCAACTGCTACGCAAATGTAGTGCTGAATGTTGTATTTTATCTTGAAAGTTTGCAAGAGCAGATAATAGAAAATCATGAAAAAAGATTCTGTTCTGTGCTAAGTCTTCTTTATGAGAAACTGAGTGTTGATAAAGCAAAAATAGAAAGTGCGAATGAAATTAGAAATCTATTAGATGTTTGTTCAGGACGAACACAGTTTTCTCAAAATGTCCAGCAAGATGCACAGGAATTCTTGATGTACATTCTTTTGGTACTTGAAGATGAAGGGGTAGAAATAGAAAATATGTTTGGTCTCTCTTATAAATGGGAACATAGTTGTGAAAACTGTTTCTACACATGCAGCTCTAATGTTGATTCAGAAAGGTTTATCTATTTAACATTGCCAGAGACTAAATCAGTGACTTTTAGTAAATTAGTTAAAGATGCCAATCACAACATGGAATGTTCGAAATGTAAATCAGACATGTTTTCAACGTTATTTTTAAAGAAATATGGACAGTATTTAATTTTAATGATGCAACGTTGTAGAGCTGATGGAACAAAATTGGACACTTTAATAAAGAAATTTACAGGACAACAATTATCAATTTCTGGCAAAACTTTTGTAACAGTTGCAATAATTTTCCATGATGGGCCTTTTGTAACTTCTGGTCATTACACATTACTCTCTATTTTTGAATGTGTGTATCAAAGGTTATATTAGGGTGAGAGGAGGTCTGCCACTCTATCACAAGGATGATGTCATCAGTGATGTCATCAGTGATGTCATTTGAGATGTCATCAGTGATGTCATGAGTGATGTCAGTGACCATGTCATGAGTGATGTTATATGTGACGTCATCAGCAGTGGATTGCGGGTGCGCGAGTTATAGTTAGTTTAACTAACTATAACGGGGGAATTTCATTGGTTTTTTACGAGTGAAATGTCCAGCTAACTATAACGTTTGTGAAACCTATGGTTTTTTCACTGAATTTGCAAGATTTTTTAAATGCTAATTCCTAACTATAACGTGTGTGAAACCCATGGTTTTTTCAGTGAATATATTACCTACTGGCGGTCGCCAGTAGGTAGTTATAGTTAGGACCACGTTTCCATAGGAAATCCACAACATTCTATTTTGAATAACTTTGGCGCCGGTCGACGAATCCTCGCGAATTTTTCAAAATAGGTGGGGCGCTCCGCTCCTACCCTGAAAGTCTCGGGGGGATTCGTCAAGCGGGGGCTGAGATAAAAAGGGGGTCCCAAAACGCGTTTTTCCCATGCATTTTTCCATAGGACCTTTAGACACAGCTACAGCCCGAACGGCTGAACAGAGTTAAATGAAATTTGGCAGAGAGGTAGTCCTTAGGTCAAGGAAGTGTCTTTTGTTGGTTTGGTGTAAATCTGTTCAGTAGATTCTGAGAAAATAGCCATTAAATCAATATATATATCTGAGCCAGCTTACGGTGCGCTTACGGTACGCTTACCGTACGCGTACGGTGGCGTGCGCGAGCGCGATTCTGATTGGCTCTTAGATCTTAGTAAACATTCGAATCGGTCGAAACCAGGAAGCGGCGGCCGCCATTTCGTGTGTTTCACTCAGAAAAAAAAGAGTGATAACAAGAAAAGGGGGCAAGGAGGAGAGTTACAGACCCCCTAAGATTTGCAAGGGGGTCAAAGAAGGACAGAAAAGTACAAAGAAAACATTTATTGATTTTAAAAAAAATCGCGGGGTACGCGTACGGTAAGCTCACCGTAAGCGTACGGTAAAAAAAAAAAAAAAAAAAGAAATGAAATGCAGATTCAAGTGTTTAGATATTAGGGGGCTCTAAAAAGAGCCGTTGTGTTTATGAAGTGATTTTTTAGTGGTACCTACAAGTAAGTACCGATGCAGAGTCTAAGGTTCAAGAGGAAGACTCTGTTCCCTTCATCATTGAAGTGCACACCATCTCCTCTATAAATGTCTTGCATGTCGTAACGCAAGTTGTTGTGGTAAATGGAACCCATACCATAGTCACGGAGGAAAGCAGAAACAGATTTGTTGACGTGCTTTCTTGCTTTGTCAATCTGCGGACAGAAATGATTGGACCAGTTCCATTTTTGCCTTTGGCATATGTTAGAAAACACAAAGGCAGTTTTAGGGAAAAGTGAAAACAGTTGTGCAAAGGTGTCCTTCATAAGCATTTCCAGACCTACCCCAGTCAAAGTGCCTAGGTCATTGCCACCACAGTGCACTATTATGAAGTCAGGGTGTTGGATATGCATGAAGGATTTCACCAATGGCATCAATTGGTGCCACTTTAACCCTCTCTGACCAATCCATTTAATGTCTACATTTGGCAAAGCAAGGTCTCTCACCATATCTGTTTTCTCTGCATCCTTTTCACTCCAGAAGACATAGCTGTGCCCTACAATCCACACTGTGAACATCTTCAAAGGAGAACTGGATGCACTCAGGAGGTGTCTTTCAGTAGAATGGCAATATGAAAAGAAAGACAGTTTGGAAATGGAGGCATACATATTTTTTTCATAAAAAAAAGAACTGATTGGCTGTTTCATACCATTCTAGAATAAAAACTAGGCTGTATGTGTAAATTAATAGAAGCATGTTTTGTATTGGTACAGAAAAATGTGTTACCAAAGAACAGTACTATGGATTTGCTGTTAGGTTTGAAAAGTCAAGCACTCTTGCTCTGTGGAATTGAAACATTGTTTGGTGAACTTCTGACCTAACTCCACACAGCAGTGTTCCATGAGCTGTTGCTATGGTAGCAGGCAGAAGTCAAGTTGGGGGAAGGGTACTAGGCAGAAGTCAAGTTGGGGGAAGGGTACTTTTGGAAAAGGGTTGGTTTTCAACCAATAGAAATGTGTGATTACATTTGAAAAAAAGGGGGAAGCACTGAGATTTGAAACTAACATGTATATGTGTGGAAAAAGAGAGGGAAAGTTTGCCATTATCTGGTTCTGCTGAGAGGAGAGAGGTGTAAAGAATAGAGATCCTGGCTCTGATAATCTGCTGTTTGAGTGCCACATTTCTTTCACAACTAACTAATTTTAAAGGTGAGTTTAGAGTTTGAGAGGGGATGTATATGGTAAATTAAGAAATGAATAATAGAAATGGGATTCCTTTTGTTGAAGTTGTGTTTATTATTTTCTGTTTTGGGAGAAATTTAAATGTGAGGAACATGTAAAATAATATGGACTATGTTTTCACGATAAATTAAGGTGTACTGGTATAAAAAAAGAATAGTTTAAGGGTTTGAGGTTGGACTCAGTAATGCAAATACATACAGCATCACTAAGGCTGGTTGCCCTTGCTGGAGTGTAGGCAGTCACCCAGGTTACAAATGGTGATGGTCTGAAAAAGCAGTTTGGACATGTGCTTTTTTAAGAATCTGAAAAGTGGATTCATAATGTGTCAGTCTGTAAAAGTGATTATCACTTGCCAAAAAAAAGAATAGTAAGTGTGCTTTCAAATTGGCAAAGAAATTTCGTTTTGTGACTAATGTGAAAACATGACTCTGTGTGCAAATAGGAATTACAGGCAGAGATTTATTGCGTATTGCTCTGGTGATTTCACAGTTGCATTAGATGGAAAGGGGGAGCCATTTTTTGGTGCAGAAGCAGACTCTTAGCACACACCCAGCTGCTTACCATGTGGAATCATGTACAGTATTCACAAGCGAGTGGGGTTTGAGGTTTCAGTCAGTAATGCAAATACATTCAGCATCACTAAGGCTGGTTGCCCTTGCTGGAGTGTAGGCAGTCACCCAGGTTACAAATGGTGCTGGTCTGACAAAGCAGTTTGGACATGTGCTTTTTTAAAAATCTGAAAAGTGGATTCATAATGTGTCAGTCTGTAAAAGTGATTATCACTTGCCAAAAAAACGAGTAGTAAGTGTGCTTTCAAATTGGCAAAGAAATTTCGTTTTGTGACTAATGTGAAAACATGACTCTGTGTGCAAATAGGAATTACAGGCAGAGATTTATTGCGTATTGCTCTGGTGATTTCACAGTTGCATTAGATGGAAAGGGGGAGCCATTTTTTGGTGCAGAAGCAGACTCTTAGCACACACCCAGCTGCTTACCATGTGGAATCATGCACAGTATTCACAAGCGAGTGGGGTTTGAGGTTTCAGTCAGTAATGCAAATACATACAGCATCACTAAGGCTGGTTGCCCTTGCTGGAGTGTAGGCAGTCACCCAGGTTACAAATGGTGCTGGTCTGAAAAAGCAGTGTGGACATGTGCTTTTTTAAGAATCTGAAAAGTGGATTCATAATGTGTCAGTCTGTAAAAGTGTTTATCACTTGCCAAAAAAAAGAGTAGTAAGTGTGCTTTCAAATTGGCAAAGAAATTTCGTTTTGTGACTAATGTGAAAACATGACTCTGTGTGCAAATAGGAATTACAGGCAGAGATTTATTGCGTATTGCTCTGGTGATTTCACAGTTGCATTAGATGGAAAGGGGGAGCCATTTTTTGGTGCAGAAGCAGACTCTTAGCACACACCCAGCTGCTTACCATGTGGAATCATGTACAGTATTCACAAGCGAGTGGGGTTTGAGGTTTCAGTCAGTAATGCAAATACATTCAGCATCACTAAGGCTGGTTGCCCTTGCTGGAGTGTAGGCAGTCACCCAGGTTACAAATGGTGCTGGTCTGACAAAGCAGTTTGGACATGTGCTTTTTTAAAAATCTGAAAAGTGGATTCATAATGTGTCAGTCTGTAAAAGTGATTATCACTTGCCAAAAAAACGAGTAGTAAGTGTGCTTTCAAATTGGCAAAGAAATTTCGTTTTGTGACTAATGTGAAAACATGACTCTGTGTGCAAATAGGAATTACAGGCAGAGATTTATTGCGTATTGCTCTGGTGATTTCACAGTTGCATTAGATGGAAAGGGGGAGCCATTTTTTGGTGCAGAAGCAGACTCTTAGCACACACCCAGCTGCTTACCATGTGGAATCATGCACAGTATTCACAAGCGAGTGGGGTTTGAGGTTTCAGTCAGTAATGCAAATACATTCAGCATCACTAAGGCTGGTTGCCCTTGCTGGAGTGTAGGCAGTCACCCAGGTTACAAATGGTGCTGGTCTGAAAAAGCAGTTTGGACATGTGCTTTTTAAAAAATCTGAAAAGTGGATTCATAATGTGTCAGTCTGTAAAAGTGATTATCACTTGCCAAAAAAAAGAGTAGTAAGTGTGCTTTCAAATTGGCAAAAAAAAATTCGTTTTGTGACTAATGTGAAAACATGACTCTGTGTGCAAATAGGAATTACAGGCAGAGATTTATTGCGTATTGCTCTGGTGATTTCACAGTTGCATTAGATGGAAAGGGGGAGCCATTTTTTGGTGCAGAAGCAGACTCTTAGCACACACCCAGCTGCTTACCATGTGGAATCATGCACAGTATTCACAAGCGAGTGGGGTTTGAGGTTTCAGTCAGTAATGCAAATACATTCAGCATCACTAAGGCTGGTTGCCCTTGCTGGAGTGTAGGCAGTCACCCAGGTTACAAATGGTGCTGGTCTGAAAAACCACTTTGGACATGTGCTTTTTTAAGAATCTGAAAAGTGGATTCATAATGTGTCAGTCTGTAAAAGTGATTATCACTTGCCAAAAAAAAGAGTAGTAAGTGTGCTTTCAAATTGGCAAAGAAATTTCGTTTTGTGACTAATGTGAAAACATGACTCTGTGTGGAAATAGGAATTACAGGCAGAGATTTATTGCGTATTGCTCTGGTGATTTCACAGTTGCATTAGATGGAAAGGGGGAGCCATTTTTTGGTGCAGAAGCAGACTCTTAGCACACACCCAGCTGCTTACCATGTGGAATCATGTACAGTATTCACAAGCGAATGGGGTTTGAGGTTTCAGTCAGTAATGCAAATACATTCAGCATCACTAAGGCTGGTTGCCCTTGCTGGAGTGTAGGCAGTCACCCAGGTTACAAATGGTGCTGGTCTGAAAAAGCAGTTTGGACATGTGCTTTTTTAAGAATCTGAAAAGTGGATTCATAATGTGTCAGTCTGTAAAAGTGATTATCACTTGCCAAAAAAAAGAGTAGTAAGTGTGCTTTCAAATTGGCAAAGAAATTTCGTTTTGTGACTAATGTGAAAACATGACTCTGTGTGCAAATAGGAATTACAGGCAGAGATTTATTGCGTATTGCTCTGGTGATTTCACAGTTGCATTAGATGGAAAGGGGGAGCCATTTTTTGGTGCAGAAGCAGACTCTTAGCACACACCCAGCTGCTTACCATGTGGAATCATGCACAGTATTCAGAAGCGAGTGGGGTTTGAGGTTTCAGTCAGTAATGCAAATACATTCAGCATCACTAAGGCTGGTTGCCCTTGCTGGAGTGTAGGCAGTCACCCAGGTTACAAATGGTGCTGGTCTGAAAAAGCAGTTTGGACATGTGCTTTTTTAAGAATCTGAAAAGTGGATTCATAATGTGGTAGTCTGTAAAAGTGTTTATCACTTGCCAAAAAAAAGAGTAGTAAGTGTGCTTTCAAAATGGCAAAGAAATTTCGTTTTGTGACTAATGTGAAAACATGACTCTGTGTGCATATAGGAATTACAGGCAGAGATTTATTGCGTATTGCTCTGGTGATTTCACAGTTGCATTAGATGGAAAGGGGGAGCCATTTTTTGGTGCAGAAGCTGACTCTTAGCACACACCCAGCTGCTTACCCTGTGGAATCATGCACAGTATTCACAAGCGAGTGGGGTTTGAGGTTTCAGTCAGTAATGCAAAGACATACAGCATCACTAAGACTGGTTGCCCTTGCTGGAGTGTAGGCAGTCACCCAGGTTACACACGGTGCTGGTCTGAAAAAGCAGTTTTCTGCCTAATTTCAAAGCATGACTTTGTGTGCACACAGGAATTATTTTTAGAAATTTAATTTGTGAAGGTGTTCTTGTGATTTTCATTTATAGGAAAGGGGTTTATAGTATTTTAAGATTTCTAAAGAACATAAAACATGTAGTAATATATTTAAATAAAATAAAGGATTTTTTTTTTAGTTTTTTTCAGGTATTGCTGAAGAGCAGTGAACAAAATTTAAGATGCCTACAAAATCCAGAGTAAAGAAAGACCACAAAAAAAACCTATATTTGAAGACAACTGGAGGACCTAAGTTAGTTGGAGATGCTCATGTTGGGAAAAAGAAAAAATCTTCTGGTAAGCAAACAAAAGATTTTTTAAAGAACATATTCAAAAAAAGGAAAAATGTACAAAATGTCTGTACTGGAAAAAATGTTTTCAATAGAAAAGGAGAGGAAAAAATTGAGCATTTAGTTAATGCAAATATACCTTCTGCAACTAAAAAGATAAACTTAAACAGAAAAACAGCGTTTAAAGAGATACGTAGAAAAATGTTTCAGAGAAGAGTTATGTCCAATTTGATAAAGGATGTGAAGAAATATAAGCAAAAGGCTAAGTTTTATAAGAGAAAAAAAGAAATTGAAGCCATTGCAGCAAAGGCATTAGAATTAAAAAGGAAACTATTCATTTTAATTTTGAATAGGATGTGTACATTAGATAAAATGGTTAATGTACTGAAATCACAAAGCAAAAGGAAAAGAGTAGTGAACAGAACAAACTTTTGTAAAGTGTTTTTAGGAAAATGGATGCATAGTTCAAGTAGTGAACCTTTTTTTAATGAAGAGAGCTATTTTCAAAGTAATAGTTTGCTGCATGCAGTTGACACCAGAGGTCGTGCTTACGAAGTGAAAAATGGTTGCATAATGGAGAAGGAGATAATGGTTCCAAGAGATGAGGTACAAGTGATGGCGGATGAGGCTATGGGGAGACGTCCTAAAGCCCCAGTGTACACTTGGAATTGTAGTAGTATTTGCACTGTGCGTCAGGAATCTATTGATAAATTTCGTGAGTTTCTAAGAGAATATAGTAAAAAAAGTGTAAAACAGAAGATTAAGGTGCTTCAAAGTCTGGATCCATGCAGAGTGAGAGAGAATACTGGTTTGCAGGGTCATTCTCTGGCTTGTCTATCTAGAAAAGTGTGTAATAGTGTTTTCCATCATTTTAGGATGCTGGCTGTTCATCATACTGAAATGAGAAAGTTTGTGAGACGGTTGTATTTTGCTAAAAGTCCAGCAATAAAGTTAGATGAATTGAATAGGGCTCTGTTCCGTGGAACGGTATCAGATGTAGAGAAGGTTGTTGATGAAATTCAGTTTTGTTACTTTGGTCCTGAACAAAACAGTGCAGAAAAGGACACAGTAAATGAGGAAGAAATGGAAGAGAATGTAGAACCCTCTGTAAGTAAGACATTTAATGATCACATAACAAAATTTGCAATAATCTCTAATGAAAGACCAAATATTACTTGTATTTGTTGCCGCAGAACTCATTATAGAAAACAAACTAGGAATGTTGATCTCTACAGAAAAAGTGAAAATGAAGATAATTATAAGTGGAAGGATTTTGCCACATATATATTTCTTGAAAATTGTTTTGAATTGGGTGAAGATCAGCGTATTTGTAAATACTGTTACAACAAGTTAGAGGAAAATAGAATACCGACCAGAGCTGTACATAATAATTTAGAATTGGATGCTATTCCTGCTGAACTTTCTGAATTAAATACATATGAGTCTATACTCATTCAATGTGTTCATCCGTTCCAGACCATAGTACGTATGGAGCCCAAAACTGGTAAATTACCTCCTTCAGATTTACTGAGAGGTTTAAAAGGTAGAGTGGTGTATTTGCCCTTGGATTTGAAAAAAAATATGGAAACTATTGATGCGGATACTTTGGAAACTGAACCATTAATTATTCTGGTTAATGGTGTACCTACAAAGAATAAGAAGATTTGGCAGGAGCTGGTAGATGTACGGAAAGTACAAAGAGCAAATTTGTATTTGAAAAGGAATAACAAATGGTATGAATCAATTTATATAGAAGAAGAAGAAGATTTACAAGAAGACACAGAAACACCAACTGGACAAATTGAAAAAGTGGACAAGTCAAAGGAAGAAGAAATTTATGAACATTTTAGCATACATCCTCTTCATTCAAAAGAAGTTATGGGAGACAATATTGATCTATTTCAGATGAAGAAAGCAAAAGGAACTCCCGTGAGTGTATGGGAGGAGAGCTTGGAAGCTCGATGTTTTCCCCAGCTGTTTCCTAAAGGAAAAGGAGGACGATACGGTGAACGTCCGGAACAGATTCCAGCTTCTGAGTATCGGACTACAAGACTATATGCTGAAGATCCCAGATTTCGACAAAGTATTCCTTATTTGTTCCATCTTTTATTTGAAAGCGACTTGTCTGCATTGTCTTATGCAGTAAATCACATTTTAAAAAGTGGAGTACATTTACAAAATGTGTCTGCTAAGGATTTTATGGAGAAAGTGCAGCACCGAGATGATCATTTGGAAACACAACTGATCAATCTGATGGCTTGTCAGCGAGGGACAAATGAATATTGGTACCGACGCCATGGTGAATTAAAATGCATGTTACGGAATTTAGGAACACCAACATGGTTCGTTACCCTAAGCTGTGCGGAGTACGCTTGGGATGATTTACTGGATTTTCTACGAGAGGCAAATTCAAACATTAAAAACATCGAATACAAGACAGCAGGAGAGCTGTGCTCATTGGATCCGGTTAATGTTTGCAGATATTTCAATCATAGATTTGAGGCTATGATGTCGTTCATCTGCAATAAAAAAAATCCACCTCTAGGAGAAGTAGTGGATTTCTTTTGGAGAAAAGAGTACCAGGCAAGAGGTGCTCCTCATAATTATATGCTGTTGTGGATCAAGGATGCCCCAAAGTTTGGAACAGATGCTGATGAAGCAGTGTTATCTTACATTGAAGAATATGCAACATGTGCTATACCAAAAAGCACAGAAGAGAAAAAGTTAAAAGAGCAAGTTTTACGTTTCCAAAGTCATCGGTGTGGAAAATACTGTCGACGGAAATACAAGAGCAAAGATAAATACTACACTAAATGTCGATTTGGATTTCCTAGACCTGTTCTTTCAAATGGAAGAGTAAACAGTTTTATGTCATCTGTGAGACATACTATCACAAGAAAATCACCTAAGAATACCTACAACCTTAAAAGAAAAGAAGAATCAAAAAATATAAATGACTACAACCCAGTCATTTTATCCATGTGGAACGCTAACATGGATATACAGTATGTAGCTGACAATTCCATTGCTGTTGCTCGATATGTAACGTCTTACATTACGAAATCAGAAAAAACAGAATTGAAGGAAATTTGGGAAGAGATTTCTCACGAGAAAACTGTCAGTAAGAAGCTGTACAGTTTCAGTTTGAAGATGTTATCGCATCGAGAAATTGGATCCTACGAATGTTCAGATAGGTTATCTTCTGCAAGTCTCTACTCGAAATCAAGAAGAATAATTTGGGCAAGTTTAGGCCTTGCAGCAATGAGAAATCGGGTACTGAAATCTGTTGGAGAAATTGAATATTTGGCCGAGAATGACCCAGAAAGTACAGATATTTTGAAATCAAACATGTTGGACACATATTATCCCAAGAGAAGTCATCATCTGGAGAACATTTGTCTCTATGAAGTGCTGCAGAACTACATTTATTCACGGAAAGCCACAGAAGACATCAACAATGGAAAATATAAAGTCATTGGTGAGGAAGGATGTTTGGTGAAGCAAACAAAAGGAAGTTTGATAAATCACAGGAAGCTGAGTTGCGACACTACTGACAAAAAGGAATTTTACTACTTGGCTCTTTTACAGCTGTTTAAACCATGGCGTACAGAGGATGAACTACTGGGAGAATTTCAAAGCTATGAAGATTCTTTTAATGCTTGCAAAGACAGCATACAATGCAGTACATTCTCAACTTATCTGCAAATGTTAAATGAAGAAATTGAACAGGAAACTACAATTGCAGCGGAAATAGCTAGAGACAGTTCTCAGGACAGCCAAAGTTCAGGAACACTCAGTCAAGATCCCCTAGGACAACCAATCGTTGAAAATGAAGCATCAATAGCCATGAATGAAGTGGAAACGGCTATGAATCAAGCTCAAGAAGAATTTATAGACTTACAAAATTTGGAAAGACAACTGAACGAAGAGCAGCAACAAATTTATGAAGAGATCAGAAACAAAATTGATCACGGATTTCTACATGAAAAAAAAGAGTGCTCATGCACATCATTTCATCCAATCAGGATGTATGTAAGCGGACAAGCTGGAACTGGAAAAAGTTTCCTTATAAAAGTCATCAGAAGCTACCTACAGCAAAAAACGGATTCTACTTTGTCTTGTGTGGTTACTGCTCCAACTGGGTTAGCAGCATATAACATAAAAGGAATCACTTTACATCGTTTGCTAATGTTACCAGTGGAGCATGAGAACAAAATACAATACAACAAGCTAACTGGAGAAGCATGCTTGCAAGTTTCAAGAGTATTGAAGAAGATGCAAGTTCTCATTATTGATGAGGTGAGCATGGTATCAAACTTAATGCTTGCCTTTGTGCATTTAAGAATGCAGCAAATTCTGAAGACAGACTATGACGTGTTATTTGGAGGAAAACACGTCATAGTTTTTGGAGATCTTTTGCAACTTACTCCAGTTAAAGGACAACCAGTGTTTAATACTGTGACACATGAAGACACGAAGAAGTCATTGGGAAGCATCGGTAATGCAAATATTTGGTCCTTCTTTGAGTACAAGGAACTCACTACCAATATGAGACAAGCAAACGATGAAGAATATGGAAGTATTCTGAAAGATATCAGAATTGGACTACTCACTGAAGCTGGCAAAAAAGCATAACAGAGTCGGCTGCTACATAATTTATTTCCAAAGGAAGAAATAGTTGCAGAGAAGATATACAAGAACATTGCAGAAAAGAAAAGTGTCATCTGCTTAATGCCAACTCTACGTGAATGCTCAATATTCAATGAGGAGCTTTTGAAATTGGAAAAGGAAGATATCAGGAAATTGGAAGCAGTGGACAAAATTGAGGATGGAAGAATTACTGTCACATTAACAGGCACACTGAAAAATAAATTGGATTCACTAGAGAAGAACATTTCCAAAACAGCTGGATTAGAAAAAAATCTATATGTTTGCATGAACTGTAGAGTATTTTTAAGGAGAAATTTGGATGTTGAAAAAGGTTTAGTTAATGGAGCTATGGGAAGAGTTGTGGGTTTTATTAATTATCAGAAAAAAGATGGAATTGAATGTTTAAAAATAAAATTTGATCAGATAGAAGAAGTTAAAGACATTTGTCGTTGTTCAGTTCGTTTCATGCTTGTGAAAGATTTATATGTACGTAGGAAGCAGTTTCCGTTTTCTCTAGCATATGCTGTAACTATTCACAAGTCTCAAGGATTGACTGTAGATTGTGCATTTGTGAACATTGGTTCAACTGTGTTCAAAGAAGGTATGGCATATGTTGCTTTGTCACGAGTGAAAACATTATCAGGTTTATTCATGATAGACTTTGATGACTCAAAAGTTAGTGCTGATGCAAATTGTGTAAAGGAGTATAATAGATTAAGAAGAAGCTATGCTCCTCATTTAGGTCAGTATCCTGTGTTGGAGAAATGTGTAGTTTCTCGTAAAAGGAGAAATGAGAATATCTGTAATGAAGATGTAGAGAGGAGGAAAAAAAAGAGGAGTGATGTAATTGCAAGCAAAAAGAAAAAGGAAAATGAAGAACAGGTTGTAGGATGTCATTTTGAAAATAGCTCTGGTGTCAACTGCTACGCAAATGTAGTGCTGAATGTTGCATTTTATCTGGAAAGTGTGCAAGAGCAGATAATAGTAAATCAGGGAAAAAGATTCTGTTCTGAGTTGAGTCTCCTTTTTCAAAAGCTGAGTAATGATAAAACTCAAATAGAAAGTGCTACTGAAATTAGAAAACTTTTAGATGTATGTTCAGGACGAACACAGTTTTCTCAAAATGTACAGCAAGACGCACAGGAATTCTTGATGTTTTTTCTTCAGGTACTGGAAGAAGAAGGGGTTCCCATTGAAAATGTATTTGGTCTCTCTTATAAATGGGAACATAGTTGTGAAAACTGTTATAATATATGTGGCTCTAATGTTGATTCTGAAAGGTTTATTTATTTAACATTGCCAGAAAGTAAAACAGTCACTTTTGCTAAATTAGTTAAAGATGCTAATCATAGCATGGAATGCAGTGAGTGTCAATCTGACATGTTTTCAACGTTAATTTTAAAGGAATACGGACAGTATGTAATTTTAATGATGCAACGCTGTAAAGCTGATGGTTCAAAATTAGATACTTTAATAAAGAAGTTTACAGGACAGCAATTATCAATTTCAGGGAAAACTTTTGTAACAGTTGCAATAATTTTCCATGATGGACCTACTGTAACTTCTGGACATTACACAGTTTACCTTAAATGTGAAAAAGGCTGGACACTGTGTAATGATTCCCAATTGATTTTTAAGCAACGTTTGCCTTTTGATTTAGCAAATTCCTATCTAATCTTCCTGAAACCTAAATTTTAGAGAGATTTGGCAAGATCTGTACAAAACAATTTTACCATTTTATTGGATTACCATTGGAATTTTCAAAAAAAATGATTTTACAAATTATCATTTGGCCTAATGGAAAGGTAACCAATTGTAATGTGGACTTTTTCAATTTTTAATGAAACTTTGGAAAACCAAAAATTTAGAAAAAATCGGTAACATCTGCACAATTTAAATTTTGGAATGTTATTGGATTGCCATTGGAAATTTATTCAAAAAAGATTTTAAAAATTACTATTTGGCCATGCAGAAAGGTAAGCAATTCTATTGTGGACTTATTTAATTATTAATAAATCTTTCGGAAACCAAAATGTTACAGAGAATCGGTGAGATCTGTACAATTTAAACTTTAGATTTTTATTGGATTACCATTGGAAATTTAATCAAAAAAGAATTTTAAAATTACTATTTGGCCTAAAGGAAATGGAACCAGATGTTTTGTGGAGTTATTTGAGATATATTTTTGTGATTATACTTCTGGAACAAAAATATCAGACAGTATTTTAAAGAAATAATTATTGATATTAGATGATATTTTTTAAGAATATTATGCATTTCTATAAAGTTATGTTTATGCAAAAAGAGATTGTGGGCTTTTTTAAAACAATCTTTGAGATTGTTAATTTTTTTTTTGCCCGCTGTTAAATGATGAATGCAATTACTTTCACAATTTATAGTGAAATGCAATATATTCTGAAAACAGCAAAAAAAAGGCAACATTTTTTTGGGGAAAAATATGTAAATATGTGTACTGTATTATAAAATGTTTATTAAATATTAATACTTTTTTCAGATTGAGATAGAAAATTTTCGAAAACTAGAACCATTTTTAAAGCAATTTAAAAAAAATTTAAATGAATAAATATTTTTTTGAGTGGGTATGTTAAGTCAAAAATATCATGGTCCCTTTTTTCCACTTCTCTACAATCACATTTTCAGTTTTTCATTGTAGTCTCTCAAGGACCTTGTAATGTGATAATTGATTTTTAGTATTTTTAAAAAAAAAAAAAAAATTACGCGTACCGTACACGTACGGTTAAAAAAAAATTTAAAAAAGTTTTTAAAAACATATATAAAAAATAGATGAAAGGTAAGGTTGGCTCTTAAAAGAGCCGTTGTGTTCATGCAGGGACAGAGGAAAGAAAGAATGGGAATATTAGACGGTACGACAAGTGTGCTGATCTATTAAATTGTTCACTAGGGAAATACTGGTCTCCCTATAACAAATTAGATCATGACAAGTGGCGCACCGTATTTCAACCCTCAGAAACCGAGGGTTAGTTTCCAGAGGACCAGAAAAAAAAGATGCTCCCCCCACAGATGAAGGGCTCACCTGACCTGCAGAAGAAGGACTCGGCACTGCAGATGATGGTCCAGGCTGAGCTGCTGTGGATGTGCTTGGTTGATTTACTGAAGGGTTACCTTCAGTAAGTCGAGCATGTGTCCTTCTGTGTACATCCTTAAGGTGTCTCATCATGGTGTGATTCCCAAAGGAATACTTCCTGTCGGGATTCCCTCTTGAAAGTACACGGCCACACAGCTTACAAGTCACTAAGGGTGCATTTACCTTTTGCTGGCCCTCTGGAAAAGAAAAATACTCCCATATGTAAGAGGTCTTTTGTTTCCTCGCTCTCTGCCTCAAGGTAGTGCTGCTAGCCTCACTCTCAGAAGGGCTCTGCTGTTCTGCCATCGTATCACAAAGACAACCCAGCTCCTTCTCCTAAGGGATCACAAGCAGAAATGAGGGGAATGGGTGTGGTGTAGGAGAGTTCTAGAACTGAAAGTAGTTTCAACCAATCAAAAGTTGTGTTTCATGATCACATGACCAACCGTACGCTTACGGTGCGCTTACGGTGCGCTTACGGCAAAAGTACGCATGCGCGTAAAAAAGACACGCGCTCGCGCGCATGCGCATAACAGTCACTCCCCAACACTTCCGCGTAATGTGCGCGTGTAGCGTACACGCGTACGCGCCCCACGCGCAGTACGCGCGGCTACGCAAATTGCGTAAATATACGCAAAAAGCGTAGATAAATTACGGACATTGCGTAACCCGTACGCTTACCGTAAGCGCACTAAAAAAAAAAAAATATGTATTGCTAATAAATTTTACCTGTTTATTTTAAAAAAATTGTAAAATAAAAACATATTGTAGAATTTTTAAAATTTAACCATAGTCTTTAAAAAAGGATAGACAATTAAAATAAAAATATGTAAAAAAAAAAAAAATTTGCATTTAAAAAACCTTGCAAATTCACTGAAAAAACCATGGGTTACACTCACGTTATAGTTAGGAATTAGCATTTAAAAAACCTTGCAAATTCACTGAAAAAACCATGGGTTTCACACACGTTATAGTTAGGAATTAGCATGGTTTTTTCATTGAATTTCTAAGGTTTTTTAAATGCTAATTCCTAACTATAACGTGTGTGAAACCCATGGTTTTTTCAGTGAATTTGCAAGGTTTTTTAAATGCTAATTCCTAACTATAACGTGAGTGTAACCCATGGTTTTTTCAGTGAATATATATATATATATATATATATATATATATATATATATATATATATATATATATATATTATCTACTGGCGGTCACCAGTAGATAGTTATAGTTACAACCTAGTTTCCATAGGAAATCTCAAAATTCTATTTTGAATAACTTTGGTGCCGCAATCCTCTGCTGATGATGTCAGATATTACATCACTGATGACATATGTGTCTTTATGAAAAATGAATATTTGTAATATATGTATAGCTAAAGATTAATGGAAGAAGACATGGGTAAATAAGTGTCTAAATACAGTGATGTAATATCTGACGTCATCAGCAGAGGATTGCGGTCGCGTGAGTTATAGTTGCCTGCACTAACTATAACGGGGGAATTTCATTGGTTTTTTACGAGTATAATGTCCAGCTAACTATAACATGTGTGAAACCTATGGTTTTTTAAGTGAATTTTATATATATAGATATACATAATCTACAGGCGGTCGCTAGTAGATAGTTATAGTTAGGACCTAGTTACTATAGGAAAATGGCAACATTCTATTCGCAATAACTTTGGCGCCGATTGACGAATCTTCACGAAATTTTCAAAACTAATTGTTTGTTGAGATCAGCTCCTATGTTGAAAGCTTGGGGGTGATTCGTAAAGGGGGGCCGAGAAAAAAGGGGGGTCCCACAACGTGTTCTTACAATGTTAATTTCCATAGGAAACTTTAGACAAGGCTACAGGTCGAACGGGTGAACGGAATTACCCTAAATTTGGAAGGGAGATGGTCTTGGTCTAGAAAGCACGCTTTTGTTTATTTGGTGTAAATCCGTTCAGTAGTTTTTGAGAAGTATCAAAATTTACAGATATCGATATTTGGGAATTCTGCCATCTGATTGACTGACGCGTTACGAGCACGAGCTTGCTGGTGATTGGCTGCGAGCGGTGCGAGCGGTTGCAACTAGGAAGTGTTGGCCGCCATTTTGTGATACCGTTGAAGCGAGTAAGGGGAAAAAAGGGAGAAAAAAGTAGGAAAGAGGAGGGTAGGAGCGCTGTGAGGTTTGTAGGGTGGGTAGGGTGTGCTATAGAGGGAGTGTGAAGCAAATTATTTATCCCTACTGGTGTGAAAGTGCTGTTTTGCCCACTGTGAGATGGTGCTGAGGTGAGGTGCCGGTACAGTCTGGGATGAAACCGTGCGTCTAAACTGTGAGCTGAGTGCTGTAAAGTGATGTGCTCTGGGCGCTGTAGCATAGTAGGCGCTGTAGCATATCTGTGCAGGTGGTGTTAGTATGCGTTTAGAGTATAGCGGGAGTGGGAAGAAAAGTACTTAGTGGTATCGGTATGAAGACTCGGGATGAAACTATGAGTGTAAGTCATGAGTTTATTGCTGTGAAGTGATGTGCTGTGGGTGCTGTAGGTTACTGGCCGCTGTAGCATACCTGTGTAAGTAGTGTTAGTGTGCGTTTATTCTATACAGGGAGTGTGAAACAAACTACTCATCTCTATTGGTCTGAAGAGTGGAATGCAGTGTTTTAGGAAGCAGGAATAAAGGAATAATCGTGAAGAATGTAATGCAGAATGTTGCAATGCCAGAGAAGGAAAATGGTAAAATGAGTTGTGTCTAAGAAAGTGGTTGTGTGTAATAAAGGGATGGAGTTTGAAAATTATATAGAAAGTGTCGTTATTTCAGTGCCATAATTGGATGCACTGGTGCAAGAGCTAGGGTATCCAGCTGATGCAAAGTTGAACCACTTCTGCTGTATTCAAACGTAAGCTCCTGCATCGGTGAATTGTATATTACATGTTACAGTTGCATGTGAAATAAACAATAGCTATTACACTTGAATGACTCTACATTCTATAAAGAAAATAAAGGTAGGATACAATTACCACATGTATTGTTTAAGAAAAGAAAGAAATAAAAAGAAACCTGCCAACTGTAGTCATCAATCTTTTTATGTACCTTGGCAGTGCTTTTTTGTAACAGAAAATGAACAACAGTAGAATAGTTAGCAATCTGTTGTACAGTAGATTCAATGTGGTGCGTGTCAGAATTGGTACTAGTTCTACCCACATTGGAACTTTGAGGATGAATACAAACATTTAGCTTCTGAGAAGCACATTTGGTACCTTTGGCAGTCAAACCGTACATTATTGTCTTCAGCTGTTTCAAAAAAACATTCTTGTGTAGAGAGCTAAGGCATCGAACTTACAAACTCCAATTACTTCTGCTGTAGTCAAATCGAAGCTCCTGCATCAGTGAATTGCACATTATATGTTACAGTTCTATGTGACCTACAGAATAGCTATTTGACATGAATAAATACATTGTATAATGAACATAAAGGTAGTTTACGATTACCACACTGTGCCAACCAGTTCCTAAACAAAGTCGTCTTTTTACATTTTTATCGTGAGGTTCTGAGCAGAGGCTGACTTTGAGTAAAATTGTGTGAAAGGGCTTTGTCAATAACAGGCAGGCAGAGAGGTGTGTGCACAAAGAATAGATGTGGTTTCTAAATGGGTGTCAGGTTTATGTTAATTTTGGCAGTAAATAGCGTATTTGCATAGGCCATACATCACCGACTCCTGGTTAGACTGGAGACATAAGGGGGAATAATGAGGATAGAGTTCAAATGTCTGAGTATACTTAGAAGGTATTATATCAAAGTAGTAGGATTGAAGTGTATTATAAAAAATGTAAAGGAAAAAGTAAAAAAAGATGGGAAAAAATAAATTCAAGAATAATGTAAGTTTCTTGGAGATTCCAGTCCAGAAGTTCTTCTGCTGCTTGAGATGCGTAATGTTCCAAGAGGCTATTGTTGCCATCGTGTGAGAAAAGCAAAGTGTTCCAATTCATATCCTCGAAGAGACAGTAATGTGCTCGAATGTTGGAGCAGTAATTTGAATGGGAAGGCAATCTGCGATGTTGTGAAAGGTCGCACGTTGCAGGAGATCTTTCGCGGCTGCGCAGAAATCCCATTGCGCTGCGATTCCTTATTGCATTGCATTCGCCATTGCTCCGCTGCCAGAACAATCACGTTCATGGTTTTCAAGATACTCCATTACTTGCTGGATATCTGGAGCGATTGTTGAGATGTTGACAAGGCATACATCCATTCGCCAGTCGAATGGGAAAGTTTTGCAATCAAACGATGGTTGTACGCATATTGCATAAGTGTAGATAAATGTTATGTTGTAGATAGCTCCGATAATAGATAGAGGCAGGCAGCCGAAAAGTTTTTCCGTTTTTTTACAGTATTGATGTAGCTTGGCGTAGAGGCGTATTCTGTCGGACATAGTTGTATCCATAGCCATTTCTAAAAGTAGAATTAATAGTAGGATGGCCGCAAAGAGGGTGAGAATTATGGGCACTGTTCATGTTATTCCAGAGATGATCGAAAGAATGTCTGAATGTAGTCTGGTATTCAAAGAAGAACAGCTTGAAAGCATGTTAGAAGGCTGTAGGAGACCGTGTTAAAATAGTGTGCCAGAACTTGAGTGTGACATGTGTTGAAAATTGTGTAACAATTCACAAAGTGTAATTGGAGGTTCGTATTTAAAAGGGAGTGTATTTTACTTGAAGTTCGTGATATCTGCAGTCTATTAATTTCTTTTGCAGAAGTGAGGGACACTTTTGTTGTGAACAAAAGCGCTTTCAGTTTGGTTTGTTTAATGAAATCTGTTTTCAAAGTAGGGATTGAAGGCTAAGTTGAAGTTTGGGAGTTTGTGTGTGTGGGTGGGAATAGACATTGCCACAGGAAGTTACTCGGTTTGAAACAGTAAGGACATACGGTATGCCAGCTCACATTCTGTAGGAGTGCATGTTATTGAGAAGCAGATAACTTCCATTAGAAAGCTGTGTGAATGTTGGTCTGATTGTGGGAGTTGGCGTCCTTTTAAGAAAGGACGCAAGATTGGGGGCTGTAAGCTTAGAAGCGCCGTGTAGTTGGACATTCTTGGATAGTAATGAATGACTGTCTTTGTGGTCACACTTTTCACCTGTGAGAAAAACTTCTGTATGTTCTTTAAAACAAAGATATGTAAATGGGAGAAACCACTGCTCGTGAATAAAAGCGCTATTTCATATAATCACATACAACATGACAAACAACATGTACGCCTAGCAGACACAACGGCACTACATACTGTGGGAACCGTGGCTAGCAATGTACACAAACCAAACATGACATGGCACCTCTGCCACACAATGCAGAATGCGGGGAGAGATGGGAGCAAAGTATGTGCGAAGGTGGCAAGTAATTCTCGATTATAAAATTATACAATGCAAAGTCTTGAGGGGATGTGCCGGACAGACTTGAGTATGCAGAGCACAGACATGTACATGTCAACATACACTGATGGTCTATTGAGTGAAGTGGACAGTGGATGCAACCATGATAGTACAGTCAGTATGGAACATTACGGAATGGTAGCACATACGTGCCTCCTCTCCCCCCAAATGTTTAGGGAAGTGGGCTGGCTTGCCGTACGCTAGGCTAGTGTAGGGGTATGAATAAAAGGCACGTTTCTTTGGGTGTGGTTCTCTTCCAGGTTGGAGATGGAGGTACTCCCTTTGACCAGCTGCAACCAACTCTGGGTCCCAACAGTGGAACGGTGTCTTGATGCCATAATGGATTATGTTAGAACTGCATCTGAGAGTGGAGATGAAGGTACTCCCTTTAACCAGGTGGAACTAACTCTAGGTTGCAACAGTGGAACGTTGTCTTGATTCCACAATGGAAGATGTCCGATATTACATTCTGCTTAATTTTTACAGAACTCCTTCCGTTGAGGTGGATTAGACTATAGTTAACTGCTGCACATGATTATTGGGCATGGTTTATTGCAGTTGCTGGAGTACACAGCGGTACAGCATGTTCGAACAGTGAAACGAGGTCTTAATGCTATGATTGAGGATGTCAGAAGTTAAAGTGTGGGATGATTTTTGTGAATAGCTTCTGATGAGGTGCAACCAACTCTAGGTAACAACAGTGGAATAGTGTCTTGATCACACAATGGACGATGTCCAATATTACCTGTTGCTGGTTTTTCACACAACTCCGTCTAATGAGGTGCGTCAGATTCTGTGCTTCTGTAGTTAAGTGCTGCACATGGTTATTGGGCTTAGTTGACTGGTATTGCTGGAATACACCGCGGTAGAGCAGATCCAAACAGTGAAATGGGGTGTTAATTATATGATTGAGGATGTTAGAAGTTACAGTTTGTGATGATTTCTGTGTACCCCCTCTGATGAGGTGCAAGCAACTCTAGGTCTCAACAGTGGAATGGTGTGTTGATCCCACAATGGAGGATGTTAGAACTGTATCTGAGAGTGGAGATGGAGGTATTCCCTTCTACCAGCTGCAACCAACTCTAGGTTCCAAAAGTAGAACGGTGTGTTGACTCCACAATGGATGATATTGGAACTGCATTTGAGAGTGGAGATGAAGGTACTCTCTTCGATCAGGTTCATCCAACTTTAGGTCCCAACTGTGGAATGGTGTCTTGATCCCACAATGGATGATGTCCGATATTACCTGCTGCTTGCTTTTTTCAGAAGTTCGTGTGTTGAGGTGCATCACAGTATGTGATTCCATAGCTAACTACTGCACATGATTATTGGGCTTGGTTGAAAGTAGTCGGTGGAGTATACGGTGGTACAGCAGGTGCAAACAGTGAAATGGGGTCTTGATTCTATGATTGAGGATGTCATAAGTTAAAGTCTGTGATGATTTTTGTGTACCCCCTCTGATCAGGTGCAACCAACTCCGTGCTTCCGAATCCAACGGTATGTGGCTGTGAGTTGTGAATGACCACTGGATTTGGTGTAGACTGCAGTTCGCAGGGTTCACAATTTAGATTGCGTGGAGATTGTTTAATTACAGAATCCAGTAGTTAAGTAATTAGAACGTCTATTGAAACATACACAATATTGTTTTAGTATACTTGCTTCAAGAAGTTTTTTATATCAGTTATAGGTTTAGTGAAATTACCAAATTTATCTTGGAAGTCCAAAGGAACAGTGAATAGTGTAGACTGTGGAGAGATGAAATCCCAATTCGAATTGCTTTGATTTATTCATTGTAGAGTTCTCTGTAATTTATGTTGTTTTATTTTGTAAAGAGGGAGTGAGAAAAAGTATTAATGATTGTGTGAGTACTGCTTTTAATTAACAATGCAGACAGTAGTGTTCACAATTCAGATCGAGTTGCTATTGTAGATGATGCAGTCCTGTGAGAGAAGAGATTGCTGTAGTGTGCTTTGTCTGCACCACTCATACGCATCATTGCAGGCTCCGCACACGTTTTCTTTGCTTCGTGTATTGCAAACCGTAGAGCTCAAGTCAATGCCACATGGCTGTGGACCCTTGCTGACCGTTCTCTCTGGCCTATTCTGCAGATTTCAGTGTCCACATTTGACATTGAGTCGGTATTATAGAGGATGCAGTCCTGTAGGAAAAGACATTGCTCCAGTGCGCTCTGTCTGCACCACTGATATGCATCATTGCAGGCTCCGCACACTTTTTTTGCCTTCGTGTATTGCAAACTGTAGAGGTCAAGTGAATGCCACATGGCTGTGAGCCCTTGCTGAATGCTCTCTCTGGCCTATACTGCAGACTTCAGTGTCCACATTTGACATTGAGTCGGTATTATAGATGATGCAGTCCTGTAGGAAAAGACATTGCTCCAGTGCGCTCTGTCTGCACCACTGATATGCATCATTGCAGGATCTGCACACGTTTTTTTCTTCGTGTATTGCAAACTGTAGTGCTCAAGTGAATGCCAGGTGGCTGTGGGCTCCTGCTGACTGCTCTCTCTGGCCTACACTGCAGACAGCAGTGTTCAGAATTCAGATGGAGTCGCTATTGTAGATTAGGTAGTTCTGTAGGAAAAGACATTGCTCCAGTGTGCTCTGTCTGCAGCACTCATACGCATCATTGTAGGCTCTGTACACATTTTTTTTGCTTTGTGTATTGCAAACTGTAGAGGTCAAGTCAATGCCACATGGCTGTGGGCCCTTGCTGAACGCTCTCTCTGGCCTATACTGCAGACTTCTGTGTCCACATTTGACAGTGAGTCAGTATTGTAGATGATGCAGTCCTGTAGGAAAAGATATTGCTCCAGTGCGCTCTGTCTGCACCACTCATATGCATCATTGCAGGCTCGGCACACGTGTTTTTTTTAGTTTGTGTATTGCAAACTGTAGAGCTCAAGTGAATGCCATGTGGCTGTGGGCCCTTGTGACCGCTGACTCTGGCCTACACTGCAGGCAGTAGTGTTCACAATTGAGATTGAGTCGCTATTGTAGATGAGGTAGTCCTGTAGGAAAAAACATTGCTCCAGTGTGTACTGTCTGCACCATGCATATGTATCATTGCAGGCTTTGCAGACTCTTTTTGTTGCTTCGCTGACGACAAACTGGGTAGGTGAAGTCACTTTACGTATCTGTGGGTCCTTTGTGACCGCTCTCTATGGCCTACACTGCAGACAGCAGTGTTCCTAATTCAGATTGAGTCGGTATTGCAGATGATGCAGTGTTGATCACAACAGATATTGCTCCTAGTACGGCCTGTCTACAGCACGCATGATCGGTGGCTGTGCACATGCTGAATGCTTTTGAAGTGGTTATGTGAGTGCACTAGAACTGATGGAGCATTTATGATATAATCTTTTTGTGTATTATTGTGTATTATTATCGCAGCATAAATTATTGATTCTTTTAATATCGAAACTATGTGTGTGATCCAATGATCACTGTTGTAGTTGATGCTAGCAGCAACCATTGTCTGAAGGCTGGTTTAGACTTACCGCACACACATCCAGCACAGACGTCACTGGATATGTCACCATGTTAATAAAAAGGATTTGAGCGTACGTGCCCGTATCCACTTCCATTATCTATCTGTGTCCGTGTGTTCATTATCTATGCATGATACTGTCTCTGGGCAGTACTATATTACGTTGTGTTGTGGACAGCGTATTGAACCATGTTACCTGTGGTATTGGAGAAAATTTTAGTAATGTAACTTTTAGGTGTATGGGTATCATAGGTGGAAGGCTACTTTACAGAGCATGAATATTGATGAAAATGATGGTTGTGTGTAGTGTAAGATATGTGTATATTACAAAATGTTTTGAACAAAGCTCTGTAAGCAGAAGAGGTGTGTCTCATGAAATGCAGTACAGATATTGACTAAAATGGGTTGCGTTTTTGAACTGTTACAATGGGAAATGTCATGGACTAATTAAATGCTTTTTTTCTAAGGTTACATGGCAATCGCGCAAGCAGTGCGCAATAAGACTGCACCCGATGTGATTTTGAGAAAATATATTTATTATAATATAAGTTTATTAGAGTTAGTAATATATAACTGTTTAAAATATTTTTAATTATCGCTTGCTCTCATATACACTTTAAAGTTTTTTAGATATAGTTTTGAGACAAAAAAAATTAGGGAATCTCATATGCAGCACTACATCGTAAGTCTATGACGTAACACCGGGCGTGGCAGCGTGCACTCGTCGCATACGCAACACGCAGCGGGCGCGACCCTATTCGTACATGACGTAACGCGCTGCTTGGTAGTGCGTACCCCTCGCATACCAAAGCAGCAGCTGGCGCAACCTCATATGTACATGTTGTTACGTGGGACGCGGAGCCACAAACCCATCGGATACGAAATGCGCATCATTTAAATGTGCTGGATAGGATTCGCGTGTTGATCGAGCTTGGTAGACTACCGGTACGGGACTGTAGTTTTCTCAAGAAAACAAAAACAAAGATATACATATTTTGTGGGGAAGATATAAACGATTACATAATTTTTAAAGTTTAAAAAAAGGATGATAGAGTTGCAAAATATTAAAAAACTATTTGAAAAAATATAGGTTTTAATTTATTGAAATATGAAATTAACATTTAAAAAACCTTCTAAATTCACTGAAAAAACCATAGGTTTTACAGACGTTATAGTTAGGTATTAGCATTTAAAAAACCTTAGAAATTCACTGACAAAACCATAGGTTTCAGGGACGTTATAGTTAGTTGGACAGTTGACTCATATAAAACAACAGAAATTCGCCTGTTATAGTTAGTTGAGCTAACTGTAACTCGCACGCCTGCAATGCACTGTTGATGACATCACATATTACATTACTCATGACATGGTCAGTGACATCCCTCATGCCATCACTGATGACATCTCAAATGACATCACTGATGACATCACTGATGACATCATCCACGTGATAGTCTGACACACCTCTTCACACTGTAATTTAACCTTTGATAGACACACTCTAAAATACAGACTACCGTTTTGAAAAGCATAGACCCACCAATACCAGATACTAGATATCCATCCACTGATTCCTATCTATATATTGTGAGCCAGATATACACTGATACAGTCACTCATACATGGTGTCACTCATCATTACATCAGTATAATATCCACTCATACATGTATATATACATTTACACAGTGCTACTGATCCATAGAGGGACTCACACATCTATTCAGTCATGCCAAAAATCAATCATACACCCATGTACTCACCTATGCTGATATATACACAACACCTGCCTTATTTATACACACATCACTTTCCTTATTTATATAGATACTATCACATACGTACTCTCTTATACAATCACTAATACATGTACACATTCGTGTGTGTAGACACTCTTGCAATCACTGTCTTTCACGTAGTTAATTATACACCCCAACACTCACATATAGTGTGTAAAAACATATATAGTTACTCACATATATACAACTGAGACATCAATTCACTAATCAACACACCTGTTCACACTGTCAGTTATCTATACAGCCTTCTGAAATGCACTTTTGAATCTATAGAACCAGTGAGTCTGCCATTCAGACATGTATGCACAAAGTCAGACACCACCCACACACCCACATCGACAGTCAGACCCCCATACAGATACTCATACAGTCAATGAAAAAAACACATACACACTGATGTAGCTACTCACCAAGCCATGCACCTGCTTACACACCAAGTGAGAGACTAAGAGAGACATTCACACAGTCTAGCCACTAATCCATGCATTCAGTAACATACATTCAATCAGTGACTTATAGAGTCAGTCATGCATCTACTAAATAATGTATTCAGGCACTTTTACATCGATTTATTCTTGTATAGACCTTGGCATAGATATATATGAAAAATATTTAAACTTTACAGAAATACACATTCTCTGGATGATTTCATCAGTGTTGTCATCAGTGATGTCATTAGAGATGTCATCAGTGATATCATCAGTGATGTCACTGACCATGTCATGAGTGATGTAATATGTGACATCATCAGCAGTGCATTGCAGGCGTGCGAGTTATTGTTAGCTCAACTAACTATAACAGGCCAATTTCTCTGGTTTTGTATGAGTCAAATGTACAACTAACTATAACGTCCCTGAAACCTATGTTACGGAAGCGCACTGTACTTTCAAGAGAACCTCACGGTTTATTTCAAAGGAAAAGACATGTTTGCAGCATTCATGTAAAGTCGAGTGCGCTTCCGTTGCTTTGGGCACTTTTGATGGAAAATATTTACGCGGCAGCCCTGTCGTGGGAAGCGGCACCATCTCCAATAATCTGAGTGAGAGGCTGTGAGTTGGAATTTTGCCATAATTCTTCAGCACTTCAAGAGAGGATTAATCGTACATGTGCAGCGTCATGACCTACAAAGGTAATAAAGGACTTTAATGAAATGCACGTAACTGAGCCCACTATAGGTTTAAAAATAACTCTGATCTTGACTACAAGTTCCAGCCTGCTTTGAGAGAATGACGTAATGAAGGAGGCCCCCTGTGGGCACTCAAATGAAACAGGCTGTCAGAGCCATCGGCGATGTGCATTCTAATGATCCATGATTAAGAGGCAGGAGCCTCGAAACGCGTCAGATTCAAAATTTACATGAATGCTGCAAACATGTCTTTTCCTTTGAAATAAACCGTGAGGTTCTCTTGAAAGTCGAGTGCGCTTCCGTTGCTTTGGGCACTTTTGATGGAAAATATTTACACGGAAGCCCTGTCGTGGGAAGCGGCACCATCTCCAATAATATGAGTGATAGGCTGTGAGTTGGAATTTTGCCATAATTCTTCAGCACTTCAAGAGAGGATTAATCGTACATGTGCAGCGTCATGACCTACAAAGGTAATAAAGGACTTTAATGAAATGCACGTAACTGACCTACTATAGGTTTAAAAATAACTCTGATCTTGACTACAAGTTCCAGCCTGCTTTGAGAGAATGATGTAATGAAGGAGGCCCCCTGTGGGCACTCAAATGAAACAGGCTGTCAGAGCCATCGGCGATGTGCATTCTAATGATCCATGATTAAGATGCAGGAGCCTCGAAACGCGTCGGATTCAAAATTTACATGAATGCTGCAAACATGTCTTTTCCTTTTAAATAAACCGTGAGGTTCTCTTGAAAGTCGAGTGCGCTTCCGTTGCTTTGGGCACTTTTGATGGAAAATATTTACGCGGCAGCCCTGTCGTGGGAAGCGGCACCATCTCCAATAATCTGAGTGAGAGGCTGTGAGTTGGAATTTTGCCATAATTCTTCAGCACTTCAAGAGAGGATTAATCGTACATGTGCAGCGTCATGACCTACAAAGGTAATAAAGGACTTTAATAAAATGCACGTAACTGAGCCCACTATAGGTTTAAAAATAACTCTGATCTTGACTACAAGTTCCAGCCTGCTTTGAGAGAATGACCTAATGAAGGAGGCCCCCTGTGGGCACTCAAATGAAACAGGCTGTCAGAGCCATCGGCGATGTGCATTCTAATGATCCATGATTAAGAGGCAGGAGCCTCGAAACGCGTCGGATTCAAAATTTACATGAATGCTGCAAACATGTCTTTTCCTTTGAAATAAACCTTGAGGTTCTCTTGAAAGTCGAGTGCGCTTCCGTTGCTTTGGGCACTTTTGATGGAAAATATTTACGCGGCAGCCCTTTTTTTTTAACCATGTAGAACACTGGTTAAGATATATTGATGAGGTTTTTATTGGGTTTTTATTGTATGGAAAGGGGATGAGAAGAGTGCAACTGACTTTATTCATAACATCAATAAGAACACTGCCAATCTTAAATTTACTACTCAGGTGAGCAAAGAGAGCATTGAGTTCCTAGATGTTAGGGTTTACATCAAAGATGGAAGAGTAGCTACTACCTGCATAGGAAAGCCACTGCTGGGAATTCTACGCTTCATGCCAGCAGTGTGCACCCAAAGCATCTAGTTAGAAACATTCCTTTTGGGGAACTCCTACGCCTCAAAAGAATTTGCAGCACACAAGAGGATTTAGACCAATGTACCCAAGATGCACTCATCAGATTTAAAAAGAGAGGGTACAGTGAGACTTTTCTCGATGAGGCGGTTAAAAAAGTTGATGACAGGCCGAAGGAATCTCTTTTACCCATAGATGAGGTAGATGAGAAATCAAACCTAGGAGAAGATGCACCCAGACTGATAACAACATACAACCAGCAAGAAAGCAAGATAAGGTCAATTATTAAGCGTAATTGGCCTAATGTGCTCACGGATGGAGTACTCGCACATAGACTCCCCGTGCAACCTACCACTACCTATAGGGTTTATCTATGAGATCTCAGATCGTCAAAAATAGCCCTGAGCTCGCCAGTACAAAAATGTGGTTACAACCTTAACAAGGATTTTTCAGATGCCCGTCGTGTAGAGCATGCAAGTTTAGAGAGAATACCACGCATTACTCCACTCCATTTAGCCTCGACATGTGTACCATCAAGGATAGCTATCATTGCAGGATGGAATATGTGGTATATGTACTGACGTGTACCTGTGGCTTGAGATACGTGGAAGGTACCAAGCTACAGGTGCATTTCAGGATACTGCAACATCTGCGCGCAATTGTTAATAACGATGCCGCATATCTGGTGGCACGACATTTCAAGTTAGATCACAACAATGACCTTCAATGTTTAAAGTACTTTGCTGTGGCTGCTATTCCCAAACTTCGGAGAGGAGGGGATAGGGAAAGACTGTTGTGACAGCTGGAGTCAGGAATGATCCTTGAGCTGGACAGCAAGTCTCCTAATGGGCTAAACAACATGGAGGACATACCTTACTTCTTGTATGGGCCACTGCTCGACCATATGATATGTTAGGTGACTACACTGCAAAAGATATGTGAGTCTTTATGATGTGCCACCATACAGTTCCTACTTATGACATGATGGTAGAATAATATTTTTGATTGCGATACTTATTATGCCGCGCCGCAAGTAAGAAATGGTTTTTAATATTTCCATGAGTATAGTGTGTATTAATTGAGTGTCTCACAGCACTAGCACTTTAGATGGTCAGTTGACCCATGGTAACACTTTATAGGCATATAGCACTTTTTATTTATTGGCATAATTTGCACATATTTTATGGCCTGTGCAGCTGGGCACTTCCTCATGATTATGAATGTGACTATATCATCGCAAGAGGCAGTGTCATATTAATTACAGCATTTATGCAGAAAGAGTGTCAGAGGCGAAGTTCCACCAAATGCAGTGTAATGCACCATTGTTTCATTGTTTACATGGTTTTATTTGATATTTGCACAGTCCGGTTTATGGGCTCATAAACGGTTTGAAGGAGGGTGTCCTCAATCTGATTGCTTTTGTACTGTAATTGGATTGCTTTTATTGAAATTTTAACAACATTACTTGTATGTACAGTGTAATATTTTATCCATTTTTTTACAGTATTAATCGTTATGTTTTCACCATGTATTTACAGAGTGCATTTATTTATTTATTTAAGCCGTTTTTTGCTGCTTTAAAACTAGTTTTTGTACATTTAAAAGACAGACCAATGATCAAGTATTACTAGGTGCCAGTAGATCTTCTATGTCTATACAACACGTGGGTGAAATGTACAGCATATTTAAATAATATGCAGACTGCGTTTCTGTATCTGATCAAGGACAAGGGTTGCCTGAAACGCGTCAGAACGGAGGGTATGCGAGGAATAAAAGAACATTGCCATAGTTCCATGGAGTTTGTGTCTCTCTTCTCGCCGGAAGGAGGTTTGGAGAGTCAAGGTGTTTTTCAAATATATATATATGTATATATATATGTATATATATATATATATATATATATGGCATATGATATGCTTTATTCGATAAAAAGATATATCACAAAAACAGAGTCAATCCTTATACAATTCGTAAAAACAACATGACATAAAACTAGCAATAGAAGTTCATTACAAATTTGCTATTTACAAAAGTAAAATTCAATTTGTAAAAAGATAAAAGATAGGGAGAGACCCATAAAATTTGAATATCATAAAAAGCATTACAGAACGATATAATACAGAGCAATTCATACAAGCCTAACCCATATTTTTTGTTGCCAAAAACTTCGAGCGAATCACCCAAGCACATCCCAGGTATTTAGCTACCCCACAGATCACAGTAAGGCAGGTAGTATCTGTTCTAAGGAGGCGTAAAACAGACAAATAATTTCTTGAGCCCAACAAAATGCAAACAGGCTTTAGCCGCTTACTTCTTATGTGTCTGTATACTGGGCAGGCAAACATAAAGTGGGCAATGGACTCTGTGCGAGCTCCACATCCTGGACATGGAGCTGCTACTGTTACTACTGCAGTTCGGTCGCTCTCCCTCCAGCTCGCTATTAGATCATTAATGGGGAGAGTTCCAATTCTCAGTTTCATGTACAGAGACCTATCTCTTGGAATTTGGATAAAATCAAGATATGCTTCCAATTTCCGAACAGGCTTGTGTTCCAGGAACCGCTCAGTGAGGGTTCCCCTGTCCGCACTGGTCACTTGTACCACCTCCACCCAATTCCAGTAAGCCTTTTTTATATCCTGTTTAGGAAGCGGGGTCTGGTTAACCCATGCCTCCCCCAGCCCTATATCAAATAGGAGACGCCTAAGGTTTAAAATCCATTTGACCCTCTGGCCTGTATCCGCTTTGATGACATCGCTAAAAGCTGCGGCATAATTGGACAGTTCTGGGGTCGATCTAATATGGGCCCAAAAGAGTAAAGGGCGGAGGCGTACAATATCCTTGATGGAATGTCTGCCCAGATCTAAATACAGGGGCTTCAATGGAGTGGAGATTGGAAGGGAAACCAGACTTATAAGAAATGTATTCTCCGATCTTACTAAGTCAGTGGTGTTCTCAAAGCCCCATAATTCAGCCCCGTACAGGGCTGAGGGAAGTGCTTTACCTTCATAAACCGCAAGGGCCGGGGATATTGGTTTGCTTACAGAGAGTTGTTGTTCTCTTAAGATTACCCCGGATAGCCGCTTGTGGTGTAAGAGCATTTTTGCCAAATGGGAACTCCACTTCATTTCACTGGTGACCCGGATGCCCAAATACTCAAAAGACTCAACTAAGTCTAGTGAAATTCCATTGAGGGTGATGTTATTTCTAAACCGCTTCGAGGGGGATATAGTCATCAATTTTGTTTTTACGGTATTAATGACTAGTCCTCGAACAGAACAAAACAGGCTAAACCTATCCAACAGCTTTTGGAGACCGCTTGGGCTTTTTGATAGCAAAAGGGTATCATCGGCGTATAGGAGGGTCGGAGATTTTCGGCCGCCAGGGTTGGTGCGTCAGCCGGAAACTCCCTCAGATGGTCTACCACCCGATTCACAAAGAGGGAGGAGGGAGAACAAGGTCGGCGCCAATACACAGCTCTGGCGTACCCCCCCCACTCACCTCGATCCTCTCCGTTAGCTGTCCCTGAGTCCCCCACCTAATTCTGGCGTAGTTACCCTCATGGAGGCGTCTGATAAAATCCAGGACCATGGGGTGGGGTACCCAACTCGCGCAACACCTGCCAGAGCCTGGGGTGCGGGACCAGGTCGAAAGCGGCCTTCAGGTCAATGAAGGCCAAGTACAAACTGCCTTTCCCTATGACCACGGCTTTCCAATGGATCATAAAGAATCTAAAGACCTGATCCATCGTACCCACTCGCCCCCCAAAGCCTGCCTGGAAGTGCGACAGGATATCACCTTCCTCCATCCACAACCTCAACCTCATAAGAAGCACCCTGCCAACCACCTTTTGTATCACATCGATTAAGCTAATCGGCCTGTAGTTGGCAGTGTCCTCCCTATCCCCCTTCTTGTAAATGACAACCACCTCAGCCCCCTTTCAAGATTCAGGGACTGCGTGGCCTCTAGCTATGAGATTCATCAGCCGTAAAATAAACTGCGACCAAGACTTTGGATCGTACAAAAGGAGATCACCAGGTATACCATCTTGACCCGCCGCTTTGCTGGGGGCTATGTTTCCTATTACCCGGGCTACCTCCTGTAGGTTAAAAGGTTCTGCCGATAATGGATCTCCCAATATACAGGGGTAATGCTCGTCTCCTATGTGTGAAACATCTGCCTTACCACAATACAGGTCACAGAAATGGTCCTGCCACTGTTTCCCCGTAATATGGTTAGGTATCGGCTCAGATCCTTTACGGGTCCCCTTATTAATTAACTCCCAAAATAGCGTAGGGTCTTTCTGTCGTGAGGCTAGCTTGAGCTCCTGCCAGTGGGTCTCTTCCCACTCGCGCTTTGCTGCCACTTGTGATCTGGCATAATCCTTCCTAGCCATTCTAATTAGTCCCACGTCTTTCCCCCTAAGGGCAATGGATAGCGCCTGCCTCTTTTCCCTACATGCGACCGAATACCAAAGGTTCTTGGGTTTTGTTCAGTTTCCTTTCCCTGTTTTGCTGTCCTTGATGGTGAAAAACTGTCCCAACCTTGTAATTAGATTTTGGTAAAAATCTGGAAAAAAGGAGTCATGAATTATCTCTAAATTGTCACCTATCGAGTCAAGCTCCTCAATCTTTTGATTCATCAATTAGGTTACACTGAACAGTTTATCGTCCTGATTTGAAACCGTATGCCATTTGAGCCGTTGGTTGCAATTGGAGGGCACAAACTCTTTTGTTGACAATCTAAGGGGCTCCTCCACTTTAGGGTCAATGGGTCCCCATTTATTAATAATCTGCATACAAAGGGGATTATGATCGCTATCCAGAGTATCTTTTACTACCATATCTATAAGATCGCCCCATAAGTGGACGTCTATCAGGATGTAATCAATACGTGATGGAGAACTAATTCTGTTGAAAGTGTGGGCCCCATGCTGATCAGAGGGTGTTCGACCATTTACTGCTCTTAGATCATATTCAAGTGTTAAAGCATTAATTTGGATAGCCCTTTGGGACCACTTCTTAATAGGAGCTATGTTAAGAATTGGAATATCCCATTTGGTGTCTTCCTCATTCGTGCCCAACAAATCCTCACTGCTCAGTGGTTCGTAAGTGCAGTTGAAATCCCCTGCGACGATGATGTTAGCAAGAGGGTGGAGGTATGATAACTCTTGCTCTAAAGCAGCAAGGGTTGAGGATACTTGAGCCCCGGGAGACCCTCAAGCATAGATATTGAAAAGCTCCATGTTTGTATTAATGGTTGAACCTTTGATCGTTAAATGTAATATGTCTGCTAGATCATGATTATACTTAACAATTGACCAATTTATAGAGATTTTAATCCATATAAGAAGGCCCCCTGATGGACGACCTTTCCCTGACCAGGAGGCTGGAACAAAATATGTAGTGTACCCTGATTTATATAGAGGAACCATGCTCCAGGTCTCCTGGAACATGCAGACATCGTACTTCTCAATGCGCTCATTCCACTCAGGCAGAGCCAGTTTTGTCTGGAGGCCTGCTATGTTCCAAGAGAGAACATGGATCACCCTCGGAGTGGAGTGTGCCTGTTAACCTCCCTCTCTTTGTCTTCAACTACCCCACCCATCGACTCGACAGTACGAATAACCATCTCCGTTCTATTCTCATTTGAGCTTTTTAGATGGGAACCCAAATCACCGCAACTGTCATCTGACCCAATACTAGACTTTATTTGCTGAATACCCGTTTCTAGTCAGTCTACGACATTTAGTCCGGACTCGGTTCCCACCTTTCCCTGTGGTATCGGCTCCGCCGAGCTTACCAATGACCAAAGAGGGGATGATCTGATCTGGATTGCAGAGTGCCCTGGGGCAGATGTACGAAGCTCCAAAGCCAGTAGATTCTCAGCTAATTCAACAGTTGTTAATTTCAACTCAATGCAATCAGTCTGGGAATTAGCCATTGTGATCCTCCTTACCGCCAACAGATCTTCCCGTATGATTGACCTGCACCCCCTCACATATCTTAGCCAATGGATAGTTTTATTGCAAAGGGATTCACTACTTTCGTAGGCATAGTTATGTTTTGGTTTGGAGATTTTGGTCATATAAATTGTTGGTAAATTAGTCCCTTCACGGATAGCACTTCTTTGCAGATTTGATCTAATAAGATCTTTATTATGGAAAAGTGGCCTCTGAGAAATTGTGATGTTTCGATTTAAGTCCAAGCGTCTATGTACTTTAAGAGACTCAGCATATGATCTAGTAGTTTTGAGTACAGTAGCCGTGGCGACAACAGGGGGGCCCTGGGATTGAGGCTCTAAAACTGAGCTCAAACTAACCCCCTCCCCCCGAATGGGTCTGGATGGTGCTCTTGGTGCTAAAATAGTGGGAGTAATTGGATGGAAAGGGACGGGAATGGATCGTGACTGCTCAATTCTACGTGTTAGGTCTTCCACTAATGCTTTTAGAGATGTTACCTCAATATGGAGGGAATCAACCCTCTGTAACAAACCTTCAATTGAGATACCACACTTACAACCCACATTTGGCTCTATGACGGTAGCTACAAAAGGAGGATCATTACCTGGAGATTGCAATATACTATCATCAATATAATCTAAAATTGCAAATCTATTAGAACATACAAGCTGTTTATCACCTTCACAGTGATGCAGTGCCTTTTGAATAGTAGGGCTAGAGCTTATATTTGAAATAGCAACATGATGATTTAATGTAGTGTTCCCAGCTGTGGGAGACAAAGATATACCAGTGGGAGGTCTTTGGGTTTGTTTGCTGAACATTGTTGGAATCACTCTTTTTTTTTCCTGCGAACCGGAGCCTCCTCTAAAGGAATTACGTGGGCATCTAGGTTGTTGATGTTATTAACTCCCAGAACCTCTTCACATTCTTCAACTCTTGCTTCTATTCTTGTGAGCACGCAGTTACTAGCGGCGGTGCCTACTTTCTTTGCTTTTTTTTCTTTCTTGTTGGGGAGCAATGATGAACCCCCTCCCTCCAATGATTTTCTTTTCCCCATTACTCACAGTTATTAGAACAATAAAAACAATCAATATGAAATGGGTGGACCACTCATTTACACAGTCACCGTTAGGATACAAATTTGCCCCGTGGCTCCCCTGTCCCTGCTGGTTTCCAATTACAGTACCTTTAATCCCCAGCGGTCTGTTGCCCCAAACAAAAGAGGGATGGCCCTACCCTGCCTCTTCCTGGCGATGACGGGCACCAGTGCTGCTTTGAGGGCGCCTCCTGGCGCGTCAATAGCCCACGTCAGCGTCGAGCTCGCTTAGCCGTCTGGGAGTTGTGGTCCTCCCTGCCGTTTACCTCACGGCAGCTATGAAGGAATGCAAGGAGCTTGGGGAGGGCAAAAGAAAGAAGACCGCCGTGCTCCCACTGTGGCAGCGCAGACCTCCAAAAGCTGAAATGGTTTGCCGTTCCCCTCACGGCTCACTGATTAAAAGAAGCGCGTCTGTTTTAGACTACTGCCGGGTACCGGCCACGCGAGGTGCGGCTGCTGTCAAAAAACCTCCCAGTAGTGAACAGACCATACAATGTCCCAACTATAACTCACTCTTCTCATCTAGGCCCCTATTCCGCGCTACTCAAGTCTCCTTCCTTCTTCTCAATGGAGAACAGCAAGGGGCATCACCTTAGTCTGCACAATGTATATATTCTAGTGGCGGTCACCACTCTATAGCTATAGTTAGGTCTGCTTTTCCATAGAAAGAGCATTTTTTGGTTTGCTAATAACTTTGGCCCCATTAAATGAGTCTTCACAAAACTTTCGCAAAAACAGTACATCCATCTCAGCTCCTTCCTAAAATCTTTCAGTGTGATCCGTCAAGGTGGGGGGCAAGAAAAACAAGCCTTTGCAATGCAATCGGTCTCGCCTTTGGGACCTTATATGTATTTAGCTATGCAGCACATTAGCCTGGGTGCTGAAACATCTACTGTTCTTTAACATGGAGGGAAAGTAAGCACCAAACTGCGTGACACACCAGGTATGGGAACACATGGAGAGAAATATTGCCTTTCAGCGGGAAATGGTATAGTCCAAAGCTCTGTTTTTATAAAATCAAGGCCTTCGGTGGTCATATCACTGAAAATACAAGATTTTAAAAAATATATTATTTTCTATGGGTGCTTGTGGAAGACAATTTCTATCGACTGAAATCTAGAGAATGCCAAAAGTGATTCTGGTATTTTACTGACCTCTGCTGGTCTTTTTCTATCAAGAAAGTTAAATAGAGGCTGTTGCCAGAATTTTTTTTAAAAGAAAGTCCCTCAGCAGAAAGCAATTCTGGTATTTTACTGACCTCTACTGGTCGTTTTCTATCAAGACAGTTAAATAGAGGCAGTTGAACAGAAAAAAAAGTCCCTAAGTGGAAGCAGACAAGTCCTAGGGCTGATCTCCAGAGCCCACAAAGTACATACACATATAAGTATATACTAAAATATATACAAGAGGTCTCGAATACTCGGCCTTAAAAGGGGTCCTAAAATTCAAAATCCTATGTATTTTTCATGGACTGAAATGTATTACACCAAATTTGGCAGGGAGCTAGATCTTGGTCTGCAGATTGTGCTTTTTGTGATATGGTGTAAATCCATTCAGTAGTTTTTGAGAAATTGAGGGAGAAAAATAAATGTATGTCTGGATGGTTGGGTCTGTGAGAGGCTCCAAAGATTCTTGAGCGAGCGCCATTTCAAAAATAGAGTGTTCTGATTGTACCAGGGAGCTTTATTTTCCTTGAGCCATCTCGCTTTTGTGGGAGTCAGACTCCCGCGGGAGAGAGCGCTCTGATTGGCTGCCAGCAACATGGAATATAACAGGACGCGGGGACTTAGAACCCTGTCCTGAAGTTAAAAAATAATGATTTAAGGGGGCAGGGTAGTGATACCCTGACCACCTAGGTCCAATGGGGGAACCCAGAGACCCCCCGGGCCAAATGGAAAACAAAATGCTGCGATTCCGCAAAACTCTCCCATGATTGAAAAAATAAAAAGGCAGTTGCGCTGAATTTAATAACCTTATGCACCCCATGGACCAAATATGGTTTCTATGAGGGAGGAGCCACGCACCCCCACCCCCTGAGCATCTAAAGGCCCTGGGGAGCACACTCCCAGGGCTGAAACTGTACAAAATGGGGAGGGGGGCACGCAGTCTCCCACCTTGAGGTCACCTTACCTCAAAAGGCCCCAGGGATCCCACCTGGGCCACATGCTCCCACTCCCTGAGCCATTATTGTCCCAGGGACTCTATCACCTGGGGCTGGTTCGCCAGCCCACCCCTGGGACATAGCGGTTTCCCTGCCCTTGGAGGCAAGGAAACCTGTGTTTGCTCTCGCTTGGTGGGATCATTTTTGCATCTCTAGCACAGCAGCAGCAAACAATAGGTATACTCTCAGCGGGCATGAATTTTAAACATTTTCCCATCCACTGTGAGTTGACGTTTGAGCTGTTTCCCTGCCTGCATTAAAGCGCACATGAAAACAGATCAAAATATTGCTCCAGCCAGCAGGGAGAAGCATTAGGATCTGCTCCTTATGGGTGGGAGCAATGTGGGCTCCTGCTGTATGGGGGAGCAGCTGGGCTGCAGGGCTTCTCCTGTGGCCCCCTATGAAAGTATGGTGGGTGTCCTGGGTGGTAACAGGGTATCCCTATTCAACAGTGAGGTCCGTGGGGAGGGGGTCACATTTTGCTGCTCCCCCAAAAAATCAAGCCAAACCCTAGAGAATGGAGTTCTCAGGGTTGAAATCAGCAAGGGGAGGGGGGCCATGCAGGACCCCTTCCCCTTTATTTAAAAAGTGGCCCTAGGGAATGGGGCCCCGGGGCCTAGTAAGGCTCAGGGAGGGGGGGGCACACAGGCCCCCTCCCCATTATTTAAATAAGTGGCCCCTTTCCCTTAAAAAAAACTATAAGGCCCTGGGGAAGGGTTTCCCAGGGCCTAAAGAGGGTCAGAGATTGGGATATGTTGTCTCCCTCCCCTATATTTAAAAAAAAAGTGGCATGGGGGATGAAGTCCCAGGGGCCGATAATGGCTCCCCAACGGGGGCTGCAGGGCTCCTTTCCCCTTTATTTGTAGAAATGGCCCTCGGGGTGGGGTCCTCGGGGCCTAACAAGGTCTGGGTACAGTGACTGTGCAGCTCCCATCCCCTTTAATTAAAAAACAAATGTTCTGGGGAATGCCTCCCCTTTCATTATGTATGTACAGCCCTAGGGGATAGGATCCTCAGGCCCTAAAGAGGCTTGGGGAGGTGGGCTGCATGGCACCCATTAATCCTCCCCTCCCCTCCTCTTAACAAAAAGGTCCCTGGGTAATGGGATCCCCAATGGCCTACCCCCCACCGCGCACGGGCAAAGGCCCTATGCAGCGTGGGATTGGCTGCCTTTACTGGGGTTAGGCACAGGGCCTGGCCACAGGCCAGGCCTTTTAGCCAATCCCCCCACTGCACATGGGCGAAGAACGTACAGAGCGTGGGGTTGGGTGTATGTGGGGATTGCATTTACATATGGTAATGAAATATTACTTTACATTAAACAACCCTACACATTCAATGAAAAAGCCAAAGGTTAAAGTAACATTATAGTTAAATGTGATAAATAAATCAATTTGAGATGTCATCAGTGATGCCATAAACGATGTCATAGAACATGTCTGGAGGGATGTCATATGGGAGGTCATAAGCAGTGAAAGGCAGGGGCGCAAGTTATAGTCAGCTCTCCTAACTATAACTTGTGAATTTCTGTGTCTTTTAGTTCAAAACGTCAATGTTGTCACTAAAAAATTCACCTAGCTATAATGTTGCATTAACCTGTGTTCTTTTAGGTTGATAGACAGATAGATAGATAGATAGATAGATAGATAGATAGATAGATAGATAGATAGATAGATAGATAGATAGATAGATAGATAGATAGATAGATAGATAGATAGATAGATAGATAGATAGATAGATAGATAGATAGATAGATAGATAGATAGATAGATAGATCGATCAATCAGCTGGCTTCGTGACATCAAAGCTGTTTTGTTTAACATGGCAATGCAGAAATTATGAGAAACCCAAAGAGCACTCAGTTCCCCACTAAAAAGAAGATGAAAGAACACTACTGGGAAATGATTTGGCGACTCAATATCAGAACAAACAGGATCACCTCATTGACAGGGAGGTTTCTAGAATTTAAACCTAGCCCACTGTATGAGCCCATCTGAGGCGCAATATCGAAGCCTTTCGATAGTAGATCATATTTTCAATTGTGTGTGGGTTTGCGCCCTTTAAAATTCTTCATATGCAATGGACTTTTACTGTTGATAATAAATGCCCTTATTGGGCAGATCAAATCGAAACATACTCTCATGTGCTATTTGTCGGCCCAGCTTCCATGGGACTGCATAGGACATGGCTCAAACAGACCTGCAAGAATCTGGACACCAGAGATTCCAGTTTTGCTATGAGAACACTGTGTTCACATTCCTCTTTACAATATGCAATTTCCGTTGTCAAGTTCTTGAGCTGGATGTGGATCATAAGATCAAAATTGATGCCTCCCATACTGTCACAGCAAGAAATTGATGTTGGACTTTAACTGGATCCATGTGGGTGATTAAGCTATGTTGAGGAATCTGTCCTGCTGAATTAATGCTCCACCTATATGTCCATTTGTCTGTAAGATATTTTATTGTTTTAACTTCTTATATTTATATTCAATATTTTTATTTATTACATTGCTTTTATGAAATGTGTTGTTGAAATAAAGCTGCTGCTAATGATGATGATAGAACATGTCTGGAGGGATGTCATATGGGAGGTCATAAGCAGTGAAAGGCATGGGCGCAAGTTTTAGTCAGTTCTCCTAACTATAACTTGTGAATTTCTGTGTCTTTTAGTTCAAAACATCAATGTTGTCACTGCCAAATTCACCTAGCTATAATGTTGCTTTCACCTGTGTTCTTTTAGGTGGATAGATAGATAGATAGATAGATAGATAGATAGATAGATAGATAGATAGATAGATAGATAGATAGATAGATAGATAGATAGATAGATAGATAGATAGATAGATAGATAGATAGATAGATAGATAGATAGATAGATAGATAGATAGATAGATAGATAGATAGATAGATAGATAGATAGATATGCAGTGAGTGGAAAATACACTTTTCATGATCACAATAGTTTTAGGAACTGATTGAATCAAAACAGCCCTATTTTAAACACCAACTAATTAGTTTGTGCAGTGACTTTAAAGAAACAGTCTCTTTCAGCTGAGTACTTTTTTCATCATTATAATAAATGAATCACATATGGGGTGCAATGGGTCATTAGAACGTTTTGCTGGGAATATGTGGGCTGCATGAAAATTATGCATGGAAATCAGATACAGAAAAAATATTGAAGACAATGATTTATTACAGATTACCCACTTCATTCAAATGGCAGCCTCTTGAAATAACAATACCATTCAATGTTAGGTGCCATGTGCGATATTAGGTGTTGCTAGAGACAGCTTCATCTGCACTGTAGAATACTAAAATGTATAAGTAGCAAAAGATCAACCCATTTTCAACTACATGCTGTTGTAACTTTCACTTACATTTCATCCAGCTGGCATTTGTCGGCCACTGGTTGAAATTAGGATGCCATTACTGACATATGTAGTCTAATACACATTAATTCCAATGCCCTTTTTTCATTGATGCTGCATGTTAAAAAAGTGTTATAAAACAAAGGGGCAACCCAGTAACCCAGGGACCTGGGCTGGACAAGTACTATAAAAAAAGTGGTCCCTATGGGGGAAGTGCAGGCTTTGACTTCCACGGCAATAGTATCATAAAACACTCCTCTGAGAGTCAGGTTTAGTTATGTTTAGGTGTATTTATGTTGCCAAATCCTTTTCTTATAATAAAAAACGGATGTCAACAGTATAACACAGTATTTACATTTCTCAAAGAACACGGTGCTCCGAGTAAGTGACGGCACAGTGAAAGTAAAGTGAATAAATACTGTGCTTGTGCTATATACAAGAATATATACATGTTGTTGATTGGGACAATATGATGTTATGAATGACACTCATAATCTGAGTGTCAAAACTCACAATCAAAATTTAAAACCAGTCCACATATGTTAGTGTCGACGTTTCGGCACCCTAGAACAATTATTTAGAACAGGGTCATCATCAGGGCAGAGTTATATATAGGAGACACCAAAAGATTGGGGCTAAGAGTCCCACAACTGATGTATCAATCACTATTTCATGTGGAAACCCTCAAAGGAGCAGGGGACTGTGTCAAGATCTCCCACAGACAGGGCAAAGTCAGTCAATCAAATAACGCTTGTTTCCGGATTAAGGGCAACACATTTAATGGCATTAGACAATGTGGTTCAACTGGTAACAAGACCCCCATGTTCAGGGAAGCCTTACCTGCATGCAGATAGTAGTGGCCATTCACAACAGTGCGCTCCATGAAGGTATTACATGAGAGAGTCCTGAGAAAGAAATGCAGAATAGACAACGAGTACTTCTATGGATGCATTTGTCATCTAAAATGAGTCATCCAAAGGAAGATTTCATCATTGACATACGGTGGGGTTTTAGTGATGAAGCGCGCTGGCCGGGGTCACCTCCTTCAGTACAGCAGGCCTATATTGGTAAAAGCCCTGTAATCTTAAAATAGGCGGCAAGTATCTCTTTTGAGAGAAGTCATACATTTTTCAGAATAAGATTAGATGTTCCAGAGTCTGTATTGAGCTGCCAGCACAGGAGCAATTTAGTATAGAGTTGGTATTATATTGGCTAGGAGAGGAACAGAGCCTATGGTATATTGAACCCAACTGGAATTAAGTGATCAAGGATCTCTCCCAGGGATTTCTAACCTGTGTAAGATAGGGCTCAAGTCCATCTCTAGTTTGAATGATCCTACAGGCTTTCTTAATCAATTTATCCAGGTCCACAGTTCTATTTGCTTCAAAGTTCTTTATAACTAATATGCAGGGCCAGTGGAATAATGCAATTCTGTGGCCGCTGGATTTCCTGCATAACTATGGATCTACCACATTTGCCACATAATACTACATCTGCAGCAAAATCTTCATCGTTTAAACAAAAAAAAATAGTTTCTAGCTAAAACAAATCAAAAGTTAATTAAAATGCAGCAACATGTAATGCTATGCAAAGAAACTCCCGTTACAAATCTTGACTGGGCAAATATCAGATTATTAGTGCTGTATGTGGGTATTAAACTGATGGTAATGAAGTCAAACTTTTTCCTCCCGACAGTGATAAAATGTGTATAAATTACAAAATAATCAAGTAACACTATCTTTTAATGTGCCCCTTTGGGACACGTAATTTGACTTCTTAGCTGCATAATTTAGTCAACCATGCTGCATAATTTAGTCCTCCCTGCAGCATAATTCCAGTGGCCCTCCTAACATGTCAATGAGAGAAGTACCTTTATTTGTTATCTGCGAACGCCGGGAATCTACTGTGGTCATTCTCAATTTATCGTCTTTCTGCACTTCAGAATCATTCATTATCTTCCTATTTCTTTCACAATTATTTTTGAAGCTAATAAACAAAGAACGTGCCATTTGGAGCCTGGCAAGCCACTGGCCCAGTCCCCCATTCCTCCGGGTGCTGCTGCGGACAGACGGGTAGACATTTTTGGCGGTGCATCACAGGTCAGTTCTCTGGGAACTGTGCTCAGGTGTTGCAAGGGGAACTGCCCAACAATAACCAAATGCTGATTGGCTGTAATTCCGTCAGCACCCTTCAGTAACGCATGCTTTAAGAGACTCATGCGCTTAAAATAATTGGATTGATGTCTTTCAAAATTAAGGGGCATATTTACAATAACTGCCGCATCCCTGCATATAAGCAGGGATGCGCCAGTTATTGTGCGCCACAGCTCCGCCACCATGGATGCGCCGCATTTACAATGCGGCGCACCATGGGGCAAAAACGGCACAGATGCGTGCAAAGCTCTGGGGGGCCCTTTCTTGTGAATGCTGCGTCAATCCTTACGCCTGCTTCAGGCAGGCGCAGGGTTTTGACGCAGCATGGGCCTAAAACTGACTGAGTGAAATCTTGTAGATTTCACTCAGCCACTTTTAGGAGGCGTTCCTGCGACAGAACGCCCCCCTCCTGCGCAGGAACGCCTACTTCTGGCGCAGGGCTTTACAACGTGACGCATCTCCCAGATGCGTCACGTTGTAAGTACCCCGCACCATGGCAGAGGATTTGCGCCGCCGCTGCGTCACAAAAGTGACGCAACGGCGGCGTAAATGAGGCGCAAGGAGCTTGTAAATCTGCCCCTAAATATTTTATTCAAGTTAGTTTCTCGAATGTTAAATATTGCATCTATGCTAAAACATGATAGTGCGGCTTTCGGGCTTTTTCTCTAGAAAATGTTGGCAAACGCAGATCTTTAGAGGCGCTTTTCAATTGTTAACAATAAATATATGCTTCTAGGGTGCAAGATTTCAAATGAGCCAATAGCTGCGAGTCAGGTCAAAGGTGGTGCATCTAGAGGAAAGTCATAACACATTAAATGGAACATATGAAATAAAAGGTATATTGTAAATGAAGGAGACCAAAGGGACTTTAGGGCATATTGATTAGAAATCGTCAAATATTTTTGATTAAAAAAATATATTCTTTGTTACCTCTTTCACATTAGAATGTAAAGCATTTACAATAGTAGACATTTTTAGTATCCCTCAAAACCCACGTTTTCAAGCAGTTCAGCAAAATACTATTAGTTATGTGACGTGCTGAGAAGAATTATTGCCTCAGCCATGCACCTGCTAGACTTTTTGGCCAAATGGGCATTTTTTAGAAAAGCTGCTTTAAATATCGACTACGTTTTTTCAAAGCAATGCTCTTCTGAAAAGGTATATGCTCAATGTTGCTATGTATTCAGTGAAACATGGCTCAGTACCAGTGGCGGATGCCACATTTTTAAAGTAGTGAGCACATAAAAAATTTCATGTAACATAAAAATAAATGTCCTTTCTTGACAATGTTCTGCAGCACACGTACACCCAAAGTTCCTACTGCCTCACGCCGCTTGCTGGACAATGGCATCTGAGCCAATCCAAGCACTGCTCTCTTACTGCTTACAATGCAAAACAGCAAAAGGGCAGTGCTAGGATTGGCTTGAGCAGGAAAACACAGCACTCCATAGGACACCTATGGGGCTGTGCCTCTGCTTCTCAGCTGCGTTAAAGCTGTTGATTGCAGGAGCCTAAAATGCGCATGTCAGGATGGCCACAGTGAAAACACCGGCCAACCTGACGTGCAGTTCTGGTGACACAGCTATGGTTTTTAAGTAGTAATGGCGTTTGCAGAGTGGTGGAGAAGGGGGGGCGGGCCTCTGGCCAGCTCTGAGGAATCACGCTGTGTAGGACTTATAGAAAATACCAGGAGGGCTTCTTGGCCCCCAAGGTCCCTCAGCATACAAGCAATCTTAATTCTCCAACTAGCAGTGTGCCCGGAAACGTGTTTACAGAAGGGGGGAGAAAGTGGGCGTAGCCTCCAAAGACCTCGTAGCAATCCTGCTGTGTGGGACTTACTGGAGAGGTTATTAACCCTCAAGAACCCTCAGCAGCTAAGGGAACTTAATGCCCCAACTAGTGGTGCACTAGGAGGCATGTTTGCAAAGTCGTAGACAAAGGCGCCGGGTCACAAAGACCTCTCAGCAATCCTTCAGTGTGGGTTTTCCTGAAGGTAACAGGAGGAGTAGTTGGCCCACAAGGACGTCCTTGGGGGTCAACAACTCCTCCTGTTACCTCCAGGAAGTCCAAGACAGCGCAATTGCTTAGAGATCTTCGGGGGCCACACCCCCTCCATTGGGTGATTTAGCCCCGGGGAGGTGATGGTCCATAGGGTTGTGAGGGGCTTGCTCCCTGCATTGTTTTTTGTTAAAACCCAAAGAGGTGGAGGTCCCTGGGACAGCAGGGGAGGCAAGTACGAATTTCTTTTTTTTTTTAAGAAGCCCTGGAAGGTGTTGGTCCCCTGGGCAATATTGAGTCCCAGGAGGGGCTGGCTCACCCGGGGATGCTGATGACCGAAGCGCGGGAGCCTGTGTTTCATTTATTTATTTTTTTAAAAGCCGAATCCATGGGTCCCACTGAAAAGATTAAGAAAAATCTTCTTTTGGCCCTGGGTGGGCCCAGTGGGACCTCTCTAGGAGGTCTAGAGGGTGTTTCTACCCTTCCCCCTTTTCTTTCTTTTTTTAAAGATTTTTTGTGGGTCTTGGTTCAATCGAGTCCCAAGATGGCTGCCAACACTTCCTGGTTGAAGTGTTGGCAGCCAATCAAATTTCAGTAGCATTTCAGAAGGTTTTTGGGATACCAGATATCTATATATTTTTCAAACTTAAATATCTCTGCAACTACTGAAAGCTTTCAGGATCAACATCTAGCTTTCTTTCCAAATGTGGTATAATTCCGTTCATCAGTTCGGGCTGTAATCGCCTTCAAAAAATGAAAATTTCCCATATAGTTATCATGGGGAAAACATGTTTTGAGACCCCCTTTTTTCTCGGCCACCCACTTGATGGATCATCCCATGACTATCAACACAGGAGCTAAACCAAAAAGGGGACTTTTTAAAAAATGTCATGAAGATTCGTTAAGCGGTGCAAAGGTTATTGGCAAAACAGAAAATGCTTTTCCTATAGAAACTTTGGTCCTAACTACAACGACATACGGTACATATATATATATATATATATATATAGATATATAGATATATATATGTATAAATATATATATATATTTTTATTTATCACCAAATAGTCCGTAGTAGTGCGCACTTTTCACAGTGGGTGCCGGTTTTTTATGAAACACCAAAAGATCATAAAAAACACCTCACTCAAGGAGAGCAGATTGCCTCATTTACGATTTATTTGCATTTGTGCAAATTCCACCACAACCACCACCAACGTGTTTCACCCCCAGCGGGTCTTGCTCACATGCTTATGACCTCATATATTACATCACTCATGACATGGTCAGTGACATCATTGATGAAATCACCGATGACATCTCAAATGGCAAGCTGAGCACATTTGTTTGCTATGGGATGGTGGTAGCAGTGCTCCCGCCATCCCATAGCTAACTGCAATATCCTGGGGTGGGCACCCTGACATATTGCTGGAGGCGGCCCTGGGGAGTGGCGGTCCCCAGGGTCATTTACGGCTCCAGTAGGGGGGCTGCTCTCCCCACCTCCCAGATTAAAAATAGCCCTGGGGAGGCGGTGGTCCCAAGGGCAGGGGGGGCATGTGACCCCCCCGCATGTAAGTATAATGACCCCGGGGAGGTGGCAGTGGCTTGAGCACCCCCACGCATCTTATTTACACATAGCCCCGGGGAGGTGGAAGTCCCTTGTACTGCGGAGGGCCATGTGGCCTCCCCGCATTTCCAACAATTAGCCCCGGGGCCAAAATTAAACGGAGCACGAGAGTCCACTCTTCTCTTTGTTTAAATTTTCAGCCGGATTTGTGGATCAGATCTCAGACACAAGATCAGGAGGGGTTGCAGATCCACCGCAGCCATAGTTGTTTATGAGAGAAAGCTTTGAATATCTCAGGAACTACAGAATGGATTTACACCATTTAACATAAAGAGTGCTTTCTGGACCAAGAGCTACCTTTCTTCAAATCTGGTGTAATTCTGCTCCATAACAGAGTGTAGCCACATCAAAAGTTCCCAATGGAAATTAACAGTGTAAAAGCATTTTGGGATCTCCTTTTTCTCGGCCCTTGCTTAACGGATCACTATGATATTTTAAAGACTGCAGCTGACGTAACTGTCCCATTAGTTTTGAAGATATGTCAAATGGCGTCAAAGTTTTTGGCAAATCAAAAAACGCTCATCGTATGGAAACTAGGTCCTATCTAAAACTGGCGACCGCCAGTAGGTAACATATATATGTATGAATATATAAGTCACATAGAACTCTCACTTTTGAAAGAAATGAGCCGCACTCCTTACGGTGACAATTTATTTAATGAGATTTCAGCTCTGGTAATTCCTGACGCGTTTCAGTCAACATTTGAACTTTATCAAAGGGCAACCATCGGCATCAATAAAGCTGAAAACACTCCAACAAACAATTGCTCATATTTATAGTTTCTGCCCCCTGGTGGGCACCTCAATAGGCCACATACTTGAGAATGCTGGTACTTGTTGTGCTTCTCAGTCAAAACAATTGTTTCCCTCCAGTGGGTGATGTTGATTATTTTGCTGTATTTTTCTGCATCACAGTAGCTCACTCGCATACCCATTTTAAAGGCTGCTGGAGTCCTAACCAAAGTTCAATCCTTGGCGGCGCCTACTGACCCTTAAAGCTATCGCTAACACAAACTTTGGGTCCAATTTCGGACAGTCATGGTGCTCTTATTTACGGTGGTGCATGGCTGGCGGCGGGACCATTCCATTAAATATCACAAAAAACTCTCCCCTTGGAAAGAAATGAGCCGCACTCCTTACAGTGACAATTCATTTAATGAAATTTCATTGCTGGCAATTCCTGACGCGTTTCAGTAAACATTGGACCTTTATCAAAGGGCAGCCAATTGTATCAATAAAGCTGAAAACACTCCAACAAACAATTGCTCATATTTATAGTTTTTGCCCCCTGGTGGGTGCTTCTATAGGCCACAGACTTGAGCATGCTGGTACTTGCTGTGCGTTCTCAGTCAAAACAATTGTTTCCCTCCAGTGGGTGATGCCGATTATTTTGCTGTATTTTTCTGCATCACCGTGGCTCCCTCGCATACCCATTTTAAAAGCTGCTGGAGTCCTAACCAAAGTTCAATCCTTGGCGGCGCCTCCTGACCCTAAAAGCTTTCGCTAGCACAAACTTTGGGTCCAATGAATATATATATCTATATATATCTATCTGCCTATCGGAGATAGATAGATAGATAGATAGATAGATAGATAGATAGATAGATAGATAGATAGATAGATAGATAGATAGATAGATAGATAGATAGATAGATAGATAGATAGATAGATAGATAGATAGATAGATAGATAGATAGATAGATAGATAGATAGATAGATAGATAGATAGATAGATAGATAGATAGATAGATAGATAGATAGATAGATAGATAGATAGACAGACAAACCGCTTCTGCTGTTCTTCCGACCTCATCCGCCATTCGAAGTTGGTGCAGGTTTGGCGGGCGCAGGACCTGCAAAATATCCAAGTCGCCTCGCACTGCCGCAAGAAGGAACCGCACTCCAGGTTTCTTTGAGCGATAATTTATTTAAGACTGACGCATTTTGACCCTCCCGTTCTTCGTCTGAGTCACAGTCCTCACACGGACGTGCTCTACTTTTGTCAAAAACAACAGTGATTAGAAAATCATAGGCATAGAATACAGACCTGGTGAGAGAGAGAATTAATGCATTCTCAAGGAGAAAATAGACTGCTTTTTCGCAAAATCATACATAAAATCAAATTATATGGCAATATTCTACGGAGTGTCTGCGAAAAAGCCAAAATTCATAATTACACCATGAGGACATATTAAACCTTAGAAAATGACAGTTAATAATTCATTAGGGCCAATGATGGCCAGTGCCATGTCCATATACAGTCTTTTCCTGGTAATGCCAACTGGTCAAAGATATTCACATTCTCTAATTCATATGGCAATTTCGAAGTTAGCAGTACCGTGTCAGGCCTCACAGCCAGAGAGACGCCGCGGTAACCAGGAAACGGATGACAATCTGTGAACGGCAGAAGTGCTGCTGCTGCCATGGAACACAAGGGTGTGTTTCTAGGCAAGCGCAGGAGATTTTCCATCAGCGATTTGGGAAAAGATTGCAAAAGATACTTGTCATCCTATTAAAAATACAGCAGCAATCAGACAATGTGTAAAGCAATCTGGAAGAGACTCGATGTTGCAAGAAGCTTACTTAGCACGGCAGACAATCGCCCAGAGAACGCAGCGCCTTGGGCGGCTTCTGGCGACACAGAAGGGGCATGATCATTGAAGAAAGACCTATTACTGTACGAGAGATTGTGCAGGAAAGAGGTGGACAGGAGCTGGGTGGTGGTCTCCTTGGATAACTATATAGAGGTTGGTAGGGTCCTAAGGGGCTTAAGAATCCTGAAAACACCAACGTACCAGAACCCCAGCCCAAAGCTCTTTGAGGAATGGTCCCTACTAATGGCATCCACATGCAGACAGATGCTTGGCTTATTATCAAAGTATGCAGCATTGGAATTGGACCAAGTAGGGGCAGAAATAAATAAACTAAAGGTGACACTGGATAAATACGCCTCCAAAGATGAAATCGAGAAATTCCTAAAGGTAACGGAAGGGAGGCTGGAGAAGTATGAAGAAGGCATCAAAAAGAAGAAACTGTGGAAATTCATCCAGGATAAAAATTATTATGCCATGGGCCGGATACTCACTTTCGGGAAGAAGTATGATGGGCCCAGAAGGGACTTCAGGCGCACGCAATCACTGAGGCAACAGGAGATTGCAACTTCAGAATTCAGCTCAGATGCCCAATCAGATGTTGAGACAGAAGTGCAACAGCAGGAATGGGGCCATTTACAACACTTGAGGAATACCGTTTTTAACGGCAAAATCAGACTATGAAAAATAAGCCACCAAGAGCAAGAGGAAGAGGAGAAAACAACATAGGAGAAAAACAAGGAGAGGAGGTACAGGACAAAGACACTGAGAAGCCACTTGGGAGAGGAACACGGCAGAGCAAACGGAACAAGCAATGATGGGTGAGAATAACCGTACCATAGTTAATCTATCCTCACATACACTAACACACGATGAACGGTCTGTTCTAGAAATGGGTCTGTCCTTCTGCCCCATAGCAAACTTTGAATACTCATGGACAAGCATTGACATCTTCTTGTTTGTGAGAAAATTGAAACTCCTCAAAGTACATGCCCTTAGGAATGAAAGAGGGAATCTAAGGGAGGCTGTAGAGGCTACACCTGATCCAGTGGCAGATGTGCTATCAATTGGGAACACTGAGACTCTGGCATCTCTGACAGAAATGGACATGGGATGAAGGACTGGGAAAGTCACAGTAAACTGCTCAGCAACATGGGCATAGCGACAGACCGGAGAAGTAGAAATTATTTCAAACCTAGATCCAGCTTTAATCCGGTGACCCTACATGACAATATTGACACCTTCCATGAGGTGATTTTACATGACCTCATGGAAATATGGAAACAAGGCAAGAATCATTTTGCTGGTAATCTAACGAAGGGGCAGAGAAAAGGCCTTGAGTTGCTCAGAAAATCAGAAACCTTTGTAATCAAACCCTCCGACAAAGGAGGAAATGCTGTCTTGTGGGATCTTGGTAAATACAGGGCTGAGGCTAAGTGGCAACTAGAGTACTCTGGGAACTACCGGTGATCCAATGTTGCCCAGTACAACAGAACAATCATTACTTACCACAATCTTTTGAGAGCGAATGGCACCAAAAAGGAATGCTCAGTACCAATGAGCTGGAGTTCCTTATGGTGAAAAATACTGTCACGCCTGTGTTCTATATGTTACCTAAGGTTCATAAGCACCCTACGGATCCACCTGGCAGACCTATGATATCAGCTAACAGCAGTCTGCTTGAAAATTCATCCATTTACCTTCATCATTTCCTGTCCCCCTATGTTGTCAATCTCCCTTCTCACTGTAGGGATAGTGTGGATTTTATCTGTAAAATTCAGGATATCCAGTAGAAGGACACATACATACTTGCAACTGTGGATGTGGTGGCACTATATACCTGTATTGAACATGAACTAGGTCTTGTAGCATGCAAGTACTTTTTCAGGGACAGACCACCAGCCATGTATGATCACTCCATGATTTGAATTGAAATGTTGCAGTTCTGTTTGGAACATCTTTTTCTCTTTTTTAGGACCAGTGGTATAAGCAAATCACTGGGACTGCGATGGGGAGTTGCTTTGCTCCCAGCTACACCTCCATGTTCATGGGGTGGAGGGAGGCGGAGCACCTCGTAAATGAGAGAAACAAAGATTGGCTTGGGCATCTGATCCTGTGGACTTGTTACATAGATGATATATTTCTCATCTGGAACAGTCCACAGGAATCATTGGATGATTTCTTGGCAAATATAGCCAACAATGATTTGAATTTAAAATTCACTAGTAAGACTCACAGTGATACTACAGAGTTTCTAGATGGACAAATTGAGGTAAGAGATGAAGCGATCACCACCAGAATACATAGGAAAGAAACAGCTGGCAACAGCATGTTGCATGCCCTGAGTTACCATCCGGACAACCTTAAAAGAAGTATCCCCTAAGGGGAAATTTTAAGAGCAAAAAGGAATTGCAGCCCAAGAGAAGCATACACAGCAGAGGAGAACACTATGGTTGGCAGTTTTAGATCAAGGGGCTATGCCGGAAGAACCATCAGAGCAGCCGTACAAAAAGCTTCTAGCTTAGACAGAAATAGTCTATTAATACTCAAACCCCACAAAACTAAGAAAAAGGAAGTGAGATTGATCACCACTTTCAACCATGAGCCTAAGGCTATTCATAGCATAGTGAGGACGCATTGGCACCTAGTGAGGTCTGATTTGACTATCGGCAGATTGGTAAGTCCAAGCCCTCACATCACACACCGCAAGTGCAGCTCCTTTAGGGACATCTTGGTTCATACTCATCTAAGTAAAAAGCCTAACCAAACAGAGTCCTGGTTGAGGGAACTCCCGGGATTCTTTAATTGCGGTCACGGCAAGGCGTGTGCCAACAGCACTAATATCAAAAAGTACTTGCTCTCCAAAGGTAGAACATCTAAGATACATAAATTCATGAATTGCAATAGCGATTATGTTGTGTATGTCCTGGTATGCATGTGTGGTCTCAGGTATGTGGGCAGCACTATCTTCCCAGTGAAAGAGAATTCTTGAACATCTCCGTGCGGTTAGGAATAAGGATATGACTTACTCACTGGCAAATTATTGTGAATTGACACATGGGTCTGTTGCCAATATATCCTCTAAAATGTCGTTTTTTGGTATTGACAGGATTCCAGGTCACGCAAGAGGGGGAGATAGAGAAAGGAAACTGAGAAGAATGGAGTCGGATTACATCATCCGTTTGGGAAGCACGTACACTTGTGGCCTCAAGCACGATGAGGAACTTCATGTTCACCTAGGGTAACCATCTTTGGGGAGAACATCCCCTTTTGGGATTTATTGTGTCTGCATCATGATTTTAGGGGTTTCTGCAACATATCTACAGAAAAGCTAGGGATGAAATGAACACGGGATAAGGGGATGCTTTATTTTATGTTAGACAGTTTTTTATCTTTTATTTTTTACACTAGTTCCTCATTATAAGTTGACAAACTCATAGGAAGCTAATTAGCTGTACCACAGGAGTGGATCCGCCACTGGATGATGTGACACAATACTGCTAACTTCGAAATTGCCATATGAATTAGAGAATGTGACTATCTTTGACCAGTTGGCATTACCAGTAAAAGACTGTATATGGAAATGGCACTGGCCATCATTGGCACTAATGAACTATTAACCGTCCTTTTCTAAGGTTTAATATGTCCTCATTGTGTAATTATGAATGTTGGCATTTTCTCAGACACACCGTAGAATATTGGCATATAATTTGATTTTATGTATGATTTTGCGAAAAAGCAGTCTGTTTCATCCCTGAGAATGCATTAATTCTCTCTCTTACCAGGTCTGTCTTCTATGCCTATGATTTTCTAATCACTGTAGTTTTTGACAAAAGTAGAGCACGTCTGTGTGAGGACTGCAACTCAGACAAAAACAGGGAGGGTCAAAACGCATCAGTCTTAAATAAATTATCGCTCAAAGAAACCTGAGGGCATATTATCAAGGACGTCATTAAAAATTATCGCCGGTTTAGCTGCAGAAAACTGCAGCTAAAGCGGCGATAATGGGCTTGATAATATGCCCTTGTGAATTCCCATAGAAGCCCATGTTCTGGTGTGATAGATAGATAGATAGATAGATAGATAGATAGATAGATAGATAGATAGATAGATAGATAGATAGATAGATAGATAGATAGATAGATAGATAGATAGATAGATAGATAGATAGATAGATAGATAGATAGATAGATAGATAGATAGATAGATAGATAGATAGATAGATAGATAGATAGATAGATAGATATATAGATAGATAGATAGATAGATAGATATTGATATTATGGTTTAGGGTTGGTATGGGATTTTGGGTGGCAAGTGAATTTTTAGGGTTTAGGGTGGGTTTAGGGTGGGTACGGGTCTATGGGTGGCAAGAAATTTGTTAGGGTGGCAGGGGAAGTTTTAGGCTTGGTTTTTGGGTCAATCAATCAATCAATCAGGGGCTTTTAAAACGTACTACTCACCCGTGAGGGTGTCAAGGTGCTTGTGGGGGGATGCAGCTCCGGGTCAGCCAAAAAGCCAGGTCTTAAGGCTTTTCCTGAAGGTGTGCAGCGTAGGGGAGTGTCTGATGTTGACTGGGAGCTTGTTCCAGGCTTTGGCTGAGACGTAGGAGAAGGCTCTTCCACCTACTCTGTGGATGTGCGGGGTCACTGCTAGGGCGAGGTCGGTGGAGCGGAGGCTTCTTTTGGGTGCATGGAAAGAGATTCTTTCATTGAGGAATATGGGTCTGACTTTGTGGAGGGATTTGTAGGCGTGGGTGAGGAGCTTGAAAGTTACCCTCTTATTAACGGGGAGCCAGTGGAGGTCTCGGAGGTGTTGGGTCATGTGCTCATGTCGTGGGGTGCTGAGGACTAGTCTGGCTGCGGTTTTCTGGATCGTCTGGAGGTTGTGTAGCAGGAATTTGTTGATTCCAGCATAGAGGGTGTTTACGTAGTCCAGTCTGCTAGTTATGAGTGCATGGATGATGGTCTTTCTGGCTTCGGGGGATCCACTTGAAGGTCTTGAGGAGGATGCAGAGTTGAAACAGGTGGAGGCGACGGCGTTGATCTGGAGAGGCATGATGAGGGAGGAGTCTCTTGGCGTCGGTGGGTTTCCGAGGGCAGAGGGCCACTAGGAAGTTTCCCAAGCGCTGGTGGAGGCTCCAAGGATGAGGACCTCTGCCTTCTCTGAGTTGAGATTTAGGCAGCTGTTGCTCGTCCAGGCTGTGACATCTTTCATTCCTTCCTGGAAGCTGAGTCTGGTGTCTTCTGGGTTCTTTGAGAGGGAGAGGATGTGCTGGATGTCGTCAGCCTAGGATACTATGCAGAGCCCATGCTGTCTGATGATGGCGGCGAGGGGGCCATGTAGATGTTGAAGAGCGTGGGGCTGAGCGATTATACTTAGGGTACTCCACAGTTGATCTCTGTGGGTTTGGAGGGGAAGGGTGGGAGTCTGATCCTTTGGGTTCTGCCGGCGAGGAAGGAGCGGATCCAGTCAAGGGCGGTTCCCTGTATGCCGGCGCCGGTGTCGAAGGCTGCAGAGAGGTCTAGCAGGATGAGGGCTGCGGTGTGGCCCTGGTCGAGTAGCACATGGATGTCATCGGCGGCGGCGAGAGGGTGGTCTCAGTGCTGTGGTTGCTGCAGAATCCGGACTGTTAGGAGTCAAGGATGGCATCCTCTTCGAAGAAGGTGGTAAGATGGGTGTTGAAAAATTTCTCGGTGACTATGGCTGCGTAGGGTAGACGAGAAATGGGCCAGTATCTTTTCCGGGCCGTTGGGTGAGCCGAGGGTTTTTTGAGGAGGGGCTTGACCTTAGCCCACTTCCAGTTATCCAGTTGTGGAAGATATGAGGTGGGCACGGGGCCATAGGGACTCCTGAGAGGGTGCTCCTCATGGTCGCCGTGGTGTCTTCGGTGGTGACTGGTGTCCAGGTGGTGATGGTAGGCTGGCCGTCATTGCTGGAGGGGAGGGTGGTTCTGGAGTCTGTTCTCTAAAGTTGTCGTAGAGGGCCTTCAGGTGGAAGTAGGAGCAGAGCTTGTTGCAGAGGTCCTGGGACGGTGTGACATACGTGGCTTCACTGGTAGGTTTGGTGAACTGCTGGATGATGTTGAAGAGTTCCTTTGAGTTGCTGGCTTTGGTGAGGATTTTGTTCCGGATGGCTCTTATGAGTGGGTGGTATTCTGTCATGGCGTGCTTGTAGGTAGTCTGGTCTTTGATGGTTTTGCTGTTTCTCGAGACGTCTGCAGGAGAGTCTGGCTTCTTGGAGGTTGGTGGTGAACCAAGCGGCCTTCAGGGAGCATTGTCTGTCGAGGTGGCGGAGGGGCGCAAGCTTGTCTGTGCATCTGGTGATCCAGTGGTGTAGTTCCGTGGCTGCAGAGTTGGCGTCGGTTATGGCGGAGGGTTTTTTTTGGCTGAGGGTATAGTTGAGGAGCTCCTCTGTGACCTTGCTCCAATTCCTTTGTGGCGGGTGCGATGCGGATTTGTGTGCAGTGGTGGTCCTGAAAGGGAAGTGTAAGCAGTGGTAGTCTGTCCAGAGGGGCTGTGAGGTGTGGCTGAAGCAGATGTTTGTCCCTCCTGCGAAGATAGGGTGAGGGGGTGGTGGCGAGTTGCTTCAGTCCGAGGATGGCAAAGTTGTCCAGGAGGGCGGTGGAGTTGGCGTCGCTGCGGTCGTTGAGGTGAAAGTTCAGGTCTCCGATGAGTATGTAGTCGATGGAGGTTATGGCGTGGGGTGCGATGAGGTTGGCAATGGTGGTGGGGAAAGGAGCGCAAGGCTCAGGGGGTCTGTAAGCATGGGTGCCATGCAGCGTGGTTCTGGGGCTGGTCTGGATCTGGAAGTGGAAGTGTTCGGTGTTGGAGAGGCAGTCGCTTGTGCTGGAGGTGGAGAGTCAGAGGGAGCTCTTGTGTGCGATGGCGAGTCCTCCACCTGAGGGGGGGGGCGATCCTTCCTCTTGATCTTGTAGCACTCCAGAATGGTGGTGACTGTGTCAGGGGCAGAGGCGGCCTTTGTCCAGGTTTCCATGAAGAAGGCGATGTCTGGCAAAAGGGTGTCGAGGAGGTCCCAGATCTCTACAGCATGTCTGTGCAGGGAGCACACTTTGAGGAGGATGCATTCCAGGGCTTCTTTGGATTGTGGGCGTCTGGTGTGGGTGCGGAGATTGTGGGGGTGCTGTGGATGGTGAAGGAATGTCAGCAGTATCGGCAGGAGAACTGGCTGTGAGTGGTGTTCGGCATCAAAAGCTGGCAGTTGTTGTTCCTTCGGGGTTTTAGTGCGTGGAGGGCAGCTGAGTTGTAGCTGTGGAAGGTCAAAGATCCAGGGTCCCTGGCACTGGTCGCGGTTGGGTCACAGATAATATTTAGGGTTTAGGATGAGTTTGGGTTTTTGGGTGGTGAGGGTTTTTTAGGTTTTAGGGTGGGTATGGGTTTTGGGTGGCAAGGGAATTTTCAGCATTTAGGGTATGTGTGGGTTTTTCAGTGGCAAAATAAATTTCAGGGTTTAGGCTGAGTATGTTTTTTTTGGGTGGTAAGGGATTTGTTTGGGGTTAGGGTGGAAAAGGATTTTTTGGGTTTAGCATGGGTATGGATTTTTGGAGGATAAGGGAATTTTCTAGGGTTTAGGGTGGATATGGGTCTTTGGGTTGCAAGGGATTTGTTATGGTGGCACGGGAAGATTTAGGGTTTAGGACGGGTATGGCTTTTGATTGGCATGGGAATTTGCCTATGTCTTTTGCGACGGTCGGCACATCTTCCCAAATACTATTTCCCAAAATGTGTGCCAGTGATCCTAGCTGTGCATGGAAAGTTTCGGGGTCATAGAAAAGGGCAGTGGTCAAAATAAATGTGCTTCCCAAGTAAATTAATACAGTCTTTAGACACTCACGCAGCCCGAACCACTGGTAAGAATGAACTTTTTTTGAGAGAAAGGTAGATTCTGTAGTGGAGATCATGCTTTTTCTTATTTGGTATAAATCCATTCAGTAGTTTTCGAGATATTACAGGAAACTAAATTTGTATATCTGGGAATATGTGGTACTATTGTAGTACCTTAGTATATATGTTTAAAACCCACAAACCTTTAGAAAACACTAACAATCAGTGGATTGATGTCATTAGTGATGTCATTTGAGATGCTATCAGTGATGTCATGAGCAATATCACTGACCATGTCATGAGTGGTCTAAGATGTGAGGTCATAAGCAGTACATTGTGGGGGCATAAATTATAGTTAGAGCATTACTGCTGGATTTCACTGGTTTTGTATGAGTGAAGTCTGAGCCTAACTATAATGTTTCTGTAACCTTTGTTTGTTTCAGTGAATTTTTAAGGTATAATGAGTCTGTGACCTTTGGTTTTTTCTGTGAATATTTAAGGTTTTTTTAACGTTAAGTAAGATGCCCATCATAATGCCCAGTGGGGGGGGGGTTAAACACAGGGCCTGGCCTGGCATTGTGCTGCCCCCACCCATCTTTGGTGCTCCTGCCCCCCTCCTTGCTATCCATTGTCCAAGTCCATGACCCTGCTCCCTCATTACAGGCATTTGTTGCTATTGTACTGCCACTGCCCTTCCTGCCTGCCCTAAACAGTTATCTTGCTGCCCCATCCACCTCCTCCCTACCATCTGTTGTACGAGTCCATGCACAAGCCCTATCCCTCCTGCCCTGCGTGGCCTGATGTGCGCTAATGCCCTCCATTAAGCTTGATGTCCCTGCCCACTCCTCCTGCCCTCTGTTGCCCAGTTCTATGCCTCATCTCTGCCCTCCAGCTTAGCCTTTGTGCTTAGCTTGCTGCCCCTACTCTCCTTCCACTTGCCCTCCGATATCTATATGTCTGCCCTGCTCCCTATCCCCTCCCACTTGCCTTCTCTGGTCCTTTGTGCCCCTGGCCCCCCTCCTGCCCTTCTGTCCGGTATAGTCAGCTTGTTGCCCTTGCCTCTTTCCCCTCTGCTCTCTGTTGTCAATGTGCATTGTCCTGCCCCCTCCCTATTGCTTTCCATGGTCAGTTGTGCTGCACTGCCAACCCACTTGCCCTGTGTGTTGTATTGTGTGGATAAAACTACTGATGCCTGCTCTGTAAGGTCTGTTTGGTGCCCATGCCCATCTTGCTCTTGTCACCTGTTACCCAAGTCCAAGTCCCTACCCTATTCCTCCTGCCCTCCGTGATCCAATGTACCTTATTTGTAAACATTTTGAATAGATTTTCTCAATTGACTCACACTGAAAAAGGTGAAAAGCTTTTAGGCAGGGGATAGATAGAATAAAGCCCTTTTGGGCTTAAAATCATCGGGAGTCTCCTGCCTGAATCGGTTTTGTTGGCATGTATGGTTGTACTGCCACTGCCTCTTCCTTCATCCCTCTGTGGTCTTTCATTTTGCCACACCCTCTTTTGCCTGTACTGCATGGTTAGTTTGCTGCCCTTGTCCCCCTTTCCTCTGTCCTCCATGGTCTGTTCTGCTGCCACTGCCACTGCCCCTCCTGCCTGCCCAGCGTGGCCAACTTATTGCCTCTGCGCCCTCGCAGCTGCATCATCCGATCACGGGCAGCTGCTTCCTTCAACTCCTTTGCTTTGCTCCAGTGACCTTTGTGAGGCGAGCCCTGGAGGGGCCACTGCCGAATTTGGTCCCGGCGGCTGTGCCACAGGCCTGTGGGCAGCTGGAGCTCACTATGTAGAATCTTTGCCCTTTTCAGCAGTACCAAAAAATGTGTGTGGAACATAATGAACACAAATTTTCAACTGTTACCTGCACACAGAGTTACTATTAAATACAAAGATTTATAATGTGTTCAATACCTCTGTACACCTATGTTGCATTAGGAGCACATGCGTTTTGTAAACACTTACACCAATTAGCTGGACACAGGCTGTACAAAATTAGATAGAAAAGTAATATGGTGGTTACCCATTACTATGTAAACTACAAAACAAACTAACACACTTATTGGATGATGCCATCAGTGATGTCATCAGTGATGTCATCAATTATGTAATTTGGGATGTCATCAAAATGTCATATATTATATCATAGAACATGTCATGAGTGATGTAATATGTGAGGTCATAAGCAGTGCATGGCGGGGGAATTTCTGTGTTTTTTTAGTTGAATACATTAATGTTATCACTGACATATTCACATAACTATAACATCACTTTAACTTTTGTATTTTTCATTGAATTTCTAATCTTTGTTTCTAAACAAAAACAGTATCTTTTCATAACATCTAACTGTAATGTTATTTTAACCTTTGTTTTTTTCTAGTTTTTTTTAAATGTAATGTAATATTCTATTACCATATTTAAAGCTAAGCCTTTGGGATGGTTGGCCTTCTGCACAGCAAGATTTAATGGCATCACAAACCTTTGTACCCCAACCTATTGGTACAACCAAGAGTCTCAATTTCCTGTTGTTGAAAAGTTTTCCCTGGTCTCTCCACAGCTTCCAGGCTTCCCCAGAAGACCAGTTCCTCCAGTTCTTTCTCCATCCCGGGCTTCTGCAGGGTGCAGTGCTGTGCATTCCCAACTGGGCATCTGCTTCTTGATGAAAGGTTTTCCTGGTCTCTCCACAGCTTCCAGGCTTCCCAAGAAGGTCAATTCCTCCAGTTCTTTCTCCATTCCAGGCTTCTGCAGGGTGCAGCGCTATGCATTCCAAACTGGGCATCTGCTTCTTGATGAAAGGCTTTCCTGGTCTCACCCACATCTCCTAGGCTTCCCAGAAAGGCAAGTTCCTCCAGTTCTCTCTCCTTCTGATGCTTCCACAGAGTACAGTGATGTGAATTACCAACTGGGCAGCTTGTTTGTTTTATGCACATTAAAGATCCCTTCTTAAGTCTTTTGTGACCCCGACGAGGACAACAGTAGTCTAGCCAACTGACCCTTGAGAACATTTATGTACACTTGGTGTAAGTGGAGAGAGGTCGTTTTTGAGACTTCTTCCCCAGCAGGTCAGTTGGGATTCTTCTTCCTTCAGATATTTTCTTCCTAGTAAGGAATGTTCTAAGGAGGCAATGGTGGGGTGTTAAAAAGAAGGGGGGGGGGCTTATTAAGTACTGATAGAGGTGGGGCTAATATATACTTACAAAAGGAGAAAGGAGTCCTCCACCCAGCTAGTGTTTACATGTTGCTATCATTTTGCTGCTCCATTACTAGTTTGTTTACTTCCCATGACTTGACTCATTCAGTACTTGCTTTATTTATGAATTCATTGTCTGCTTTTCATTAACCGTATAGAGTGCCCATCTCCATTACCTTCACTTTGTTATTTGAATGTGAATTCATTGACCAAATATTACCTACTAGAAACCAGGATCTTCTTATGGCAATTCTTTTCAATGTATAACTTTAAACTCTATGGTAATGGTTCATTCACTTCATGCCACTGGGGGGATTATGTCGTCCTTAATTGTTTTGCCCCTATGCCGATTTGTTACTAGCTTGAGGAATATTATAGGCGATTTACTTGAAGTCTACTGCCTAATTTTCAACTCTCAATGCGGTGCATTTTTCTCCTCTGTAAGACATAAGTTTGTGAGGTTTTCACCAAGATAAAAAATCCAGTATTTAAATTGTAACATTCTCACTACAGTATTTCTTTCCTGTATGAACTCTACTTCTATTTTGAAGAATTTAATAGTAAGGGTGCAGGGTGGCCTACTGAATTTTTTTCTATTGCTTTGTGTATTCTCTTAGCGAGGTGGGGGCCTTAGTCGCACCGAGGGTTTGAACGCACTGGCCAATATGGTTAAGTGCATCCAGGAGGAGATGGGTTTGAGAAGTTTCCCCTGCAGGGTCCATTGGCCCCTACGGGCCATCAGATTGACTTGATGGTCGGAGTTAAAAAAGACTTCAGACGGAGGGAGGAGTGTTCTGGACCTCCTGGATACACCCAAGGGTGGTGGCCTTTTTTAGGGTGGGAAAGGTTTATAAGCCAGATGACCCCTCCAGCCCTCTTTGTCTCTGCTCTCGTCTGCGCCTACACGAAGCAACAATTTCCCACCTATCCATCCCCTAGATTCCTCATAGAAGATGTTTCTTAGTTTTTGCCAAAAATGCAGTAAAACAAAAGATTGTGGATAAGTTTATGGCACCTGCTGTTGAATTAAAATTGGTCTAAACTGACTCTGATGTGGGTTACGGGCTGGCTTGAGGTGAATGGGGCCTGCTGGTAGCGTTTGCCTTCTAGCTCTTCCCTCTAGGTTGTTTACATCATGGCGTCATCATTTGCTGGATCATGATTTCAAAGTCTGAAAGGTGTGTTATCACTTTCATATGGTTCTAATGCCTACCACGTCTTATTACTCACATTGCAAACTGTGGACCCAAGGTAATGGGAGCAAGTAAAATTGTCAATTGTTACACCAATTACTTCAGAGGTTTAAGGCTGTTGTAATAAAATAATCTACAATTGCTTAACACCAAACGGTGGTCATGTCTTCGTATGTGTGTGAAAAATACCTAAGTGTATGTACTAAAACTTATCTTCCACCTACAGATCTCAAAAAGTTATTTCACTACTCCCTGAACTAGATTTTTGATAAATTATTACAAGGGTGTTTAAGCAGAAATCTGGGATTTTTCTATGCACAACTGAGTAAATATATTGTTATACACATTCAGGCCTTCTCACAGGATATTGTAATTTACATTGTGACAATCATTATCTGGTAGTTGTTTACTCAGTCTTACCTGTGACTAATGTAAATATCCACCTAGGTTCACATATGACATTTAACTTCCATGCAACTGGTGCATTTCTTGCACCAACTTACCATTGCTCTACTGGAAAGTTAATTAAGTCAGTTGGGTTTAACCAATTTTACCTCTTATTTATGGGTGCAGAGCACACTCAATGTGACACTGAACAGCAGTGTCACAGCACACACAGTCAATATGCCAGCATTGCATGTCTTGGCAAAAATCTAAGGAAAGGCAACATTGCTACAAGAATCATGTTGATGGAATATTCACACAGGTACACACACACACACACACACACTTTATTTACATGACATCACCTCACACGACCTTTGACCTCACCGGAGAAACTAGCTAAATGTAAATTCAACAAAATATCATCCCTCATTAAAAACAAACTTGTGGTTTACAACGGCACAGAACATATATTTGCAGCAATGGCACTGAACATAAATAAATATTTGCAGCTCACAAAAAAAGTGTGTAACAGCTTATTCCCGAACCTGCCATATAAAGCTCGGTTTACTTGGCATAGTCCTAATCAGGCACATTTTACCAGTGCTTAATGAGCCTACAGAGGAAATCCAGTCATACATTTCGTTTTATTTATAGGGACTTTTTTTCCCACGGAGTTTGTTTTTCCAGCCACATGTCCATTAACAACTACCTTGAAAAGTTCTGCATGTCAGATCTCACACATGGCGCCATGTTTTAAGCAGGCACTTTCTACATTAGATCATACCGGGTCAGAGGTGAGGATCAGACCCCTTTTAACCGAGTGCTGGACGAAGTGCATGCTCATTTTTGAATTACAGAATGCATTTCCAATTTAGCATAGGCAGGGAAATGTGGCTGAGAATTATCTTCAATTGCCTTTGAATCAACCCCACAAAGGAGTAAGGCAGCAGAAGACAGATTGTGCTCATTTACATTGGAAAAGACAGAGAGGATCACGGGAAGTTCCAGCTGCCAGCAGCAAATGTTAATGGCAACATTAAGAAGTGAGTGGACCATTTTGCTATAAACACGAAAGGATGGCTGGTGCGGGGCCGGGCTAGCGGCCTTTCAATGTCCCATGCATCTGAACGCTATAACCATCATAGGGCAAAGCTTTTAAAACTTTGACAGGTCATCCTCAAAGTAAAAAGGACAAAGAACACACGTGGCGTCACCTCTTAATTGTGTAGCCATGACTGGCATTACCAGTGAACGCAACCCGCCTGCATAAGTTTCCCGTTTGTCTGAAACAAGCCAGAGCCGCTCCTTGCCGGAAGACAAGAAGAGGAAAAAAATGTTCCAAACCTTCGGCAGGTCATTTATTAATACACATAAAAGACAAAGCACAAATGAAAGGCTGGGCAGCCAATCGCAAGGAAATTAAATAGGAAGGAGAGGAGGCCCGCTCCACCTGGAAGCAAAGGCTGCATGCTCCTACTGGAACACTGCTACTCGAGGCAGATATTTGAGAACACAAATGTAGAATACATTGAATTCTCCAAATTACGTATAGAATCTGCGACTTGCCCATAGAAAATGGCGGTATTGGTCTCTCTTACAGTGTTACAACATTTCCCTCAAATTTTAACTGCTTTCTTACTAAAACATGATCCGCAGGAGAATGCTTTAGGCTGTCAGCAAACAGAGAAAACAAGCATTTGCAATGCAATAGGTCTCACATTTGCGAGAGTTAAAGCTACTGGCATTGTGAATTACAATGTCTTTTGCCTATGTGTTTTGGTTTGGAGTGTAGAGGATGTATGTGGTGTGGGGTAGAAATATGCGGGCTGTAGTGGAGTTGTTAGCTGTGGAATTGTGTGGGTGGAATTGTGTGATGTGGAGTGTATTTGTGTCATGAAATTAAATGGCGTGCTAAATAGTGGTGAGAGCTGCACAGAATAGATAGAAAGGAAGATAGAGAGGGACAGGTAGTTTGTGTAGGAAGTGGTGAATGAACTTGAGATAGAGGAGCAGAAAGAGTGTATGAGAAAGAAAGAAAGAAAGAAAGAAAGAAAGAAAGAAAGAAAGAAAGAAAGAAAGAAAGAAAGAAAGAAAGAAAGAAAGAAAGAAAGAAAGAAAGAGAGAGCAGGCCACAGACGCATAAAGAGGGAGCACCTGTGTACACAGAAGACCCCCTAAGAAGAGGAGGAGAGGGTGGGTTTGAGGGATGGAAACCTTGCAAAGGCATGGGAAAGAAACAGTGCTTAGTGTGTGTGAGCAGGTAGTATAGAGAGGAGATAGGTAGTGTGAGGGATGAGAGGGGACTGTGGGATTGTGAGATGAGAGGGGTAGTGGCAGTGTGAGGGAGAGATGAGTGGGGCAGTGGGTGTGTGGAGGAGAGTTGAGAGGGTTGGTGGAAGAGCAAGGGAGAGATGTGTTGGATTGGAATTATTTGTTGTGGAAGTGAGAGGTGTGGAATTGTGTAGTGTGGTGTGAAGTTGTGTAGTGGAAATATGTGGTATGTCAGTGACATACCTTTCAATGTTGATGAGAATTTGCTTCTGGATGATGTTGGTTTTTCTTCTACACAAAACATTTAGAGGATGCTTTAAACAAATATACATGCATGAAAGCGGTTGGTCAGTTGCAAGAATAGCAAATTGCACATCTGTATCTCACGAGGAAGAGGGAAGGAACCCAGTCACTGTGGTAGGTTCAGTTGTGCTCATCATTTGTACCCTTTAGGGGTTCACCTGTCATGAGGAAAAATGAGAGTCCACTAGGAATGATACGAGCTGCACTAAAAGGCCATCCTTGGACAGGTCTATGGTGAGAGAAAATGTCCACTGGACGAGGCTCTGCTGGCAGCGTCCAGTCTGTCTGAAAACTGCTGCCTCAGCAGTTTAACTCTGTGCCCAAGTGTATGAAATAACACAAGTACAGCATCACCTGAACCATACGAACAGTATCACATGTACAGCATCAGGTGAACCATAGGAACAGTATCACAAGTACAGCATCACGTGAATCATAGGAACAGTATTACATGTACAGCATCACATGAACCATAAGAACCGTATCACATGTACAGCATCACGTGAAGCCTAGGAACAGTACCACATGTGCAGCATCATGTGAACCATATGAACAGTATCACATGTACAGCGTCGCATGAACCATGGGAACAGTATCACATGTACAGTATCACGTGAACCTTAGGAAGAGTATCACAAGTACAGCATCACGTGAACCTTAGGAACAGTATCACATGTACAGATTCACGTGAACCTTAGGAACAGTATCACAAGTACATCATCACATGAACAATAGGAACAGTATCACATGTAGAGCATCACGTGAAGCTTAGAAACAGTATCACAAGTACAGCATCATGTGAACCATAGGGACAGTATCACATGTACAGCACCCATAGGAGCAGTAGCACATGTACAGCATCACATGAACCACAGGAACAGTATCACATATACAGCATCATATGAACCATAGGAACAGTATCACATGTAGAGCATCATGTGACCCATAGGAACAGTATCACATCTACTTGTGCATAACATTCCACACTTCCCATATGTATTGCGTTCCTTATGTGCATCGCTTTGCCTCACAAGTTCTGTCCATTTATTAGTCCTATATTCATCACTGCTCCCAAAGTTCAATGAGTGCTCTATATGTCTTATGGCACCCTATATGTTTCATAGTGCCAATTTGCATCACATCTGCTATGCATATAACACTACACTCCATAGATTACAGGCTCCTTGTGCATCAAGACACACAAGTTGTTTCCCCTCTACTAATCCCTGAATTGCCTGCTGGACATGTGTTCGTATCAGCTTTCTGATTAAGTAAAAATTCGTGTTTGTGAAAAAATCCTCCACTAATGATCTTAGCCCCTCCTGTCCAATTATATTTAAGACACTCAGACAGGATCCTTTGTAATGCCCCCAACACACAGACTATAGAGACTGCATCTGCTGGAAAGTACACCATTAAATTGCACTCTTTTTCACCACAGATCAATGTTACTTTGTGTAGAAATCAAGCGATTTATTTTAGGAAATGTATGACATGAAAAACCAAAAAGCTGTATTTTGCTCTGCGGTTCATTAAATAGCAGGAACCAGGCGGGATGCCTGAAGCCTTGTGTGTGAATTCTGTCTTCAGGGGTGTGGATAATTCACGATTTGGCAGCAGCTTGAGCGCCTGGAGTCTTTTGGCTGAAGTCTGAGTGCTTTGCCCAGAATATGGAGTGACTTTAGTTTGGAAGTTGGAATGACATCTACACAAGTGTCAGACCATGTCTGGAGCACTCCATGGAGGGTTTTCACTGCAGAAGTTCCGGCTGTATGTGCATTTAAAGAGCTTTTAAAAATCTGAAACACTGATCAACATTAAATTAAGTTTAAGAGTTTCCAAGTGTATGGATGTAAGCCGTAATATAGCATGTATGATTCAGGGGAGAAAGTCACATGAAAGCATAGAGAAAGTTCCTTGCATTCAATGGTGCTGTAATGCGTTGGGGGTGGACATAGTCAAACAGTTGGCTCCCTAGGCTAACAATGTTGTCTGAGACATTTATTTATTTATATCCTTCTAACTTATCTCGGTATGTGAACAGTTTTCTCTCACAAGTTTTCCGTATTACTTGCAAAAAAAGGCAAAAGTTGCGAAGTTATACATGAAGTGGCCTTTTGCCTGTACGTTGGGAATGCGGGGGTAATTTGCTATACATTTTCCTGGTGAGTGTTGAGACATTCATAAAAGCTCTGCAAGGTATGCAACTGTACAAAATACTCATGAGTTACCCGTGACATGATTTTAAGGTACTTGCTATAAACACAACCGGTGTTAGTGCCAACTAACTCTCGCGAGAGGAAACATCTATCTGAGCCATGGGGTGGCTCTGTGAACTGGATGAATGCCAGTACTCACGCACTGATTGACATTCTACACACCTCTCACTCTAAATTACCGGCGTTGTAAGACTAGGTATTAAAGGACTGAGTTCACAATACTCTATTTGAACTCGGCTGCAATGTTAACCATGCAGGGGAGAATAGGAGACAGCCACAGTCCAAGGAGAGGGAACAATCGGCAGTACCAGGGTGGGAGCCCGAGAGAGCAGGGGGAGGATAGCGAGCGTCTGAGAAATTTAAAGGCACTCAGCCAGGGAAACACTGGTTGAGAATAAAAACAAGTATTTAATTAGAGCAAATCGGGTGCCGTGCTGAAACATAAAGCACGACCCATGCAAATAACTGTGTGTTCCTGTAAGACTTTCCCTGGCAGCAGAAATGGATAGTTAAAAAGCAGATGGGTGGTGGTGCAATAGAAGTCCGCGACGGGTGGAAAGCAATAATTAACAAGCATTTGCAATGCAACAGGTCTCGCATTTACCTGAGCATGAGCTATTGGCATTGTAAATAAAAAGGCCTTTTATTTATGTTTTGGTTTTTGAAATATAAATAAAACGCATTGTCATTTACAATGCTAATAGCTTAAACTCGCGTAAATGTGAGACATATTGCATTGCAAATGCTTGTTGTTACCAGTCATTGGTACATGCTTTTTCATCCTTGCCTCATCTGTCGACGTTCCATTTATAACCAAAAATTATTCCACCAGTTTATCTACTCATGTTCTGTATTTTCTGTTAACTTAGCTATCTGACACATGCTGGTGATCCAACATCCTTAAAATTATTAGCTGATTTTGCTTCAACCACAACCATAAATGTTTTCTTAATGAGCATTACTAACCCTAATGCTGCCTAGGCGAGACCTAAAAAAATATGTTTTGTGGTGCTAAGAAAGCAGTTTATATTCACTTTATGCTGTGTAAAAAGCATATTTGAGGAAGGTTGTTAGCAATGTATGGTTTACCACATTTTGGAAATCAAGCATTGGTTTTGTAGCCATGAATACAAATTAGAGACTGAATATTTTTTACATTTTGCATTTTTTCCATCAGGGAGCAATCACAAGGAGGCAGTGCCACCTATCGCACCACCATAAGTTTAAGATGTGGTTATAAATATATGGATCTCGGGAAAAAGAGTGTGTGTGTGTGTGCGAGAGAGAGAGAAAGAGCGAAAGAAAGAGAGAGGGGGAGGGAGAGAGGGAGAGAGAGAGGGACAGAAAAAGTGAGAGGGATAGAAATAGATGGAGAGAAGAGGGAGGGAGAGAGAGAGAGGGGAGAGAGATAGAGAAAGAAAGAAAGAGAGAGAGGGGGAGAGAGAGAGAGAGTAGAGCGAGAGGGAACGAAAGAGAGAGAAAGAGAGAGGGAGAGAGATAGATAGAGGGGGAGAGAGAAAGGGAGAGAGAGAGGGAAAGAGAGAAGGAAAGAGAGAGGGAAAGAGAGAGGGGGGAAAGAAAGCTAGAGTGGGAGAGAGAAATAGAGAGAGAGAGAAAGAGAAACAGAATGAGAGAGGGAATGAAAGAGAGGGGAGAGAGAGGGAGAGAAAGAGAGGGAGAGGGAGGGAGAGAGAGAGAGGGACTAAGAAAGAGAAAAAGAGAGGGAGAGGGAGAAAGGGAGAGAGAGGGAGAGAAAGAGAAAGAGAGAGAGTGAAAGAAAGAGAGAGGGAGGGAGAGGGGAGGAGAGAGACAAAGTACAGTGGGACAGCAAGAAAGATGGAGAAAAGTCATCATGGAAGAAGCGAGGGGGGAGAGAGAGAAAGAGAGTGGGAGAGAGAAAGAAAGAAAGAGAGTGGGAGAGAGAAAGAGCAAGAGAGAGGGAAGGAAAGAGAGAGAGGGGGGGAGAGAGTGAGAGAGAGAGAGAGAGAGAGAGAGAGAGAGAGAGAGAGAGAGAGAGAGAGAGAGAGAGAGAGAGAGAGAGAGAGAGAGAGAGAGAGAGAAACTGACAGGGAAAGAAGAGGGAGAGAGAGAGGGGTAGAGAGAGAGCGAGAGAGAGAGGAGAGCTAGAGGGAAAGAAAGAGAGAGAAATGAAGGGAGAGAGAGAGAAAGAGAGTGAGAGAGAGAGGGGGGAGAGAGAAAGAGAGAGGGAAAGAAAGAGAGAGGGAGTGGGAAAGAAAGAGAGAGGGAGCGAGAGAGAGAGACAGACAAAGGGAGAGAGAGAGAGAGACAGAGAGAGAGAGGGAGAGAGACAGAGAGAGAGAGAGAGCGCAGTGGGACTGCAAGAAAGAAGGGGAAAAGTTATCATGGAAGAAGAGGCTGAGATAGGCAAAGAGAATGAAAGGTAATAAAAGTGGAGAGAGAGAATGGCGGGAAAAAAAGATTTGCCTATTAGCTGAAAATATAGACTAGCATGCCAAAGACATGAGACAAAAAAAAGTACTAACAAAAAAAGACAACAGTAATAATAACAAGTAAAATAATAACGCCAATACAATAATTATAGGACTGCAATAGTTATTATTGATATTAATAATGATAATAACTATAAGAAGGATTTAATGTTGATACCACTATAAGTAAAGCTATTTTATCTTTCTATTTATTATTTTACTGTTTTAGTGAAATGGTCTAATTCTTAGATATGAATGGATTCAGGTGTGATATAATTATTGAACGTGAGGGGCGCCTTAAACTATTGTGAAATCAGGCTGGTTATCTAAACAAGTGTTCATTTCTGTTTATGGCTTCATCAGTGTCACAGTAGGGTCAATATTGCATTCGTCTCGGAGCCGGTGTGCCGATGTTTAATACTGGCACTGCCCACTGTGTAAGCAGTAGTGCCATATGTGGTATCCATGGCTTTAAGGCGCCGCGTCAATGTGAAATTCATATTTAAAAGCAAGTAAGAGGCTGGCACACACATCACTGCACATGCATAATCCCTTCCAGAAGCCGTGTGCCCTGCTCGGTGGGTGCGACCACCGTGCACAAAGGCCGTAGATGTCCCTCGGGCTGGGGGATGCCACGCAGGGTTGGTACAGCGCACTCTGGGCTTTGATGCTGTGCCTGCCAGCCCCCTCACATGCCAGGCCTACTCTGCGGGGGTGAGCCAGCTGCACGGGGCCTGGGGTGTGGGCAAACATATGCTCCATTTGGGAAGGCTAGGCCCCGGCCCGGGGTAGCTTGCTCTGCAAAGGGGGCTGGACTCTGATTATAGGCAAATTTGTTTACGTCTTTGATGTCCACTGCCAGTGACAGCGCTGTGCTATGTCCTGTTTTACTAGGAAACATTTAGGTCTACAGCTCGAGTAGGGGCATCTAAGTATACGTGAGTGGTTCCGGAGCGAAGATAACAAGCATTGGCAAGGTCAAGTTTCAGATTGCCGATGTCCGACATTTGTGTCTGCCAATGTGCAGTACGCCTCGGCGGGCTTCTCCCTACCTGAGCAGGGAGATGGTGGAGGCCTGCTCGCAGAATGGGCGGACCACCGGAGGACTGCTTCTGCTGTGTTTGTGTTCGGAGGGTGGAGGGCGGCTGATAATGGAACAGAAAGCCATTGATTAAAACAGCGCGTGTGGGCTTGAAGTCAAAGCAGTGCACTTCATAAATATACAAGGAAGTTAACCGCGAAGTGACAGAATCTTGCCAAATTGCATAACGGGAGCTTGTTAAAGTGCGGCCGCGAAAGTGAAAGTGATCAAACATCAAAGCGGCCGAGCGGCCGCGAAAGTGAAAGACAACGAGTGCTTTCAGGCTGCCAAATGGTGCGCGCGCCCGGAGCACATGCACTGTAGTTGGCGGCCTGAAAGCACTCGTTTGCACTTCCAAAAGTGCTTACTATAAGTCTCGCCAGAGCAGCGCTAAAGCGCGGTCTCAGGCGAGACCTAAAAAGGAGTTGTCTCAAAGGAGATAAGGATTGATTGTGCAAGAAACCTGTGCTTGGCCGGTGCTCCTCAACCTTAAATGGAAGTGAGGTATTGGCCGAGCCTATGAGTTAGGAGGTAGGCAAGAAGAGCGACAGTGGACTGTACCTATGGCAAGCAGCAGGCGGGATTCAGTACGAGTGATTCCAACAGCTCTTGCAGACAGCGCATTGAAATTATGAATTCATTTGGTGGGTACCTATAAGATATTGGCCGGGCTTTACAGCATAAATTTCTTAAGTTTGAACGTGTAGATAGCTCGGGTTTGCCCTCCATTCCCCACTCTCTTGTTTCCTTTGTGAAATTGGAGGATCCCCTTCAGAGAGAATCTCATGGAAAAGGATTTTTCTTGAATTCACTAGATGAATTACAATTTAAAAAAAAAAAAAATTGGGGCATTTTATTAGAAATAACAGCACAAAACACAGAGCAAAATAATGGGGGAGAAAAGAAAGTAAATCAAGTGAGACATCAATGTCAAGGCATACGTCAGTAGAGAGTAGAGAGGGGCAGCAAGGAAGAAGGGGTAGGGGGGTGGTGTAATGTGTTTTGATAGGAGAATAGTTAAAGTTAAGGCAGTGACGAATGAAGGGAAGGATTTTCGATTAAGGGAATAGGTTGCGAATTAAGAGGTCTAACTTTTCCCAAATACATTGTGACGTCACTGCGGAGGTTTTCTTGCTAGATGGTGCCATGGGCATACTTCTCGAATAGTTAATCCAGGCCCACCAGGTATGGTATGAAAAGTTGTTGTTATTCTTCCACTCGATCAGTATTACTTTGATGGCAATGGTGAGTAAGAGGTCAAGGAGGAAGAGGTCCATGTCATTGAGGTCAATTGCATACCTGGAAATATGGTCCCCGTATAATTAGGGAGAAGGATAAGGGTATAGTTGTATTGAATATTTTTTGTAGTTGTGCGGATGCGTCATGCCAGTAGGAGAGCAGGTGAAGGCAAGAGAAGAACATATGTTCTTTATTGCCAGGTGACGAGTCACATGACCAGCATGTGTTGGTGTCTGTTAGTTTTACTCAGAACAGTTTTGCTGGGATCCAGTACACAAAGTGTACAGCAAAGAATTTGGTCTGACTTAGTGAAGGGATTCATTTATGGCTCAATGGGTGTGACCCTATTTTCGCCCAGGTATCCTCATTAGGGGGAATAAGGTCTTTAGAGGAAAACTAGGTAGTCCATTTCTATGCCAAAGGTGGATGATGTGGCATTTTGGTAGTGGTGAGTATTTTGTAGAGCTTTGAGGCAGCATGGCCACTCATGAGAATTGATTGAAGTTTTTTTGATATGGATTAGTTTTGGAAGGGGCCGATCTTAGATATCTTGGACTTGATTCAAAGAAAGTCGTAGAAGTCCATGTTAGAAAGATCATGTTTATGTTGTAGAGAAGCAAATGAGAGTCGTTTGGAGTTAGCGTAAAGGTCACATATCGTTAAGATCCCTTTGGAAGCCCATATCGGGCTGATGTATAATGAGTTGAGAATTGTAATTTCCTATTATACTATAAAAATACGAAAGCTGATTTACGAATATTAGTCACTAGGGCTGAATATCAGGACAAAATAGCGGATTTAGTGGGGTTAATGATTGGTTGTGATTGTCTATAAGGATCGTGAGGGTTGATAGTAGTGAGAAGAGTTGGAAAATAGAGGCTTCTACATTGAGCCAGATTTTTTTTTAGCAGATTAGTTACAAACCATCGCGAGCCTTGGGCTGCTAGGTAGGCAGTTTGACAAGTAGTCCAATTAAGAAAGTTGCATCCTCCTACTTTCGTAGATAGCCTCAATTTTTTTTAAGACTAATTCTAAGTGTTTTGTTCTCCCCTAGCAAGATGGAAATAGCCTTATGAATTTTAAGGAAGAATTCTGCGGGTAAGCGAGTTGTGAGCAGGCTGGCTAGGAAGTTAATTAAGGGTGAAACCATCATTTTACTGGTCTTGAGTTTACCCCACGATGATATGTGTGTCAGTGACCACAGTGATAATAAATCTTTTATTTTATTCCGAGCTTTGTTTCCATTTGTGGAGACCGACTAGGCAAGACCATTAGAACACCATATCCGAAGGTATTTGATAGTAGATTTCAATTGGAAGCTGGAGGAGCCAAGTAAATAAATTCTTGTCCCAAAGCATGTCTCGAGAGAATAGCTTTGAGGTACGGCCATGATAATTTATTGAACGCCTTCACGGCGTCCAAGGCAATAGCTGCAGCTGCAGGAGTATGCAGGTTCGAGGCTCTTTCAATAACATGGGAGAAGAGGTGAATGTTGTCGCTCGTGAGCCTTAATAAAACCAGACTAGGTATGGTAAACCAGTTTGGGAATCGGGGGACAAGACGATCAGCAAGTATTTCTGCTCACATTTTTGCCTTCATATTAATGAGGGATATAGGTCTGAAATATTTAGGATCAGAATGATTCTTCCCATCTTAATTGATAACTATGATGATGTCTTTAGAGGCAGACCCTGTAACTGAGACAAAGGCAGCAAAGTGGAATAGAGTCATCCCGAATGTGTCAATAATTGGTTGGGTGAGGTTTTGTAAAATTCGATTGGGAAGCTGTCCTGCCCGGGGGCCTTTCCAGGCTGGGACGATTTTGATGGTGCAAGTGATCTCTTCTCTAGCGATTGGACTGGCTAGTGATTTTTGTTCAGGTCGAACATCTGCTCAATCGGTTGGGACTTTAGGAGTTCTGAGCAGGCATTAAGGGGAGTGTTAACTGAGGGTGTGGAACGCTTGAAGTAAAAACGGATAAAGACTTTAAGTATCACCTCAGTAGAGGTTTGGAGTTTGTTTTGGTCATCCTTAATCGAGTGAATAAGATTGGTGTTGCGTTTGAACATTAGGTAGGCCACCAAGGATTTACCAGCTTTGTTTAAGTAAAATTTGATTTTACCGTTTTGGGCATGAACCCAAAGATGAGCACGCTTGCTAATTATAGCGTTGAATTCATATTTAAGCCACTTCAGGGTGCCAGGGTGGTTGGGTTGTTATTTTGCTGGTAATTTACTTAATTGGCTTTTATGTCTGATGAAAACTGGTCTAGAGATGATTAATACCTTTGTTTTTCTGAGACATCCGGCTCTTATATAGCATTTCAGGGAGTCCAAAAGACTTATTGGTGATGACACCAAATTTGTGTTTATTTGAATGAATTGGGAAAGTTCAATGTGGAGTTCCTTGATCGCATTTGAATTCTCCAGGATTTCTAGATTCATATGCCAGATCTTTGCTTCAGGTGGAGGGGGAGGAATCTGTAGGCACATCGATATTGCAGCATGGTCTGAAATAATAATAGGTTCTATAGAGGTAGAGGCAGTGTGTTTAAAAATGCAGAGTCGACTAGGAGGTAGTCAAATTCTGGAGAAGGTGTTATGTGGGGGTGAGAAAAAGGTAAAATCGCTGCTGCCAGTGGGGTTGTAGAGTCTCCAGACATCAGTCAATTTGTGTGCCGCACAAAATGCATTTAGTGCTTTCTGAGATCTAGGTGTTCTGTATCAAAAAGCAGATTGTCTGCTCAAGAGAGACAGTATATATACCTATATATATAGGTATAGGGAAAGAGGAGGATTAGGGGTAGGGGTAAGATTCAGATGGGTAAGGAATATGTTGTCAGGTCATCTGGCTTCAACGCGTGGGTTGGAAAGGATGTGTCTCTGGCGGATCAAGCGGAAGGGTTCACTCCTAATTTGAAGTTAGGGTGTGTGTGTCTCATATTACAGGCCAGCGTGCTGGAGAATCATGTAGTGTTATAGTGCCTAGGGATTAGTTGTAGGATATTAGGCTGATTTGTGGTGGTAGGGGATTTTGTCTGGAATATAATGTAAGATAAAGCTATATAATCTGCATTTGCAGTTTGCGTGGGCAGAGAGCAGATCATGACCTGGTGTTCATGAAAGGTCATGAAAGATCTAGAATGTCAGACATTCATAACTTGATTGAACATGTGTGAACATGAGTGAACATGTGTAAGCAAGTGTAAACATACTGAACCTGAAAATGAAACATTAGGGGGATTGAAGACATTAGAGATATTAAACATGTTCTGGAGTGATACATACCAGATTAATGTTAACTGGAAGGGTCTGAAAAGAGATATATTGACCTTAGAGGAGAAATAAATCATCGAAGAACTTAAAGGACAATTTCACAAAGTAGGATATTCTGAGATACAACAAAGGATGTAAGTGGGTTGAGCTGGATGAATCCTAGATTGACAACTATCTTCAGCCTGGACAGTTCAGAGAGTCTTCCATGCAAGTCTCTGTACTGTTGTCAAGGAATACACGTAAATCATACAGCTCCGGGAACACATGAGTCTTGCCATGATAGATAATCTTGAATTGGGCAGGGTCAGTAAAGGAATGCTGGATTGCTCTGTCCCGCACTGGTCGTTTGAGGGCTAGGAATCCTTTCATTTTGACAGCTGCTTCTCTGGCGTCATCCAGAGAAATGTTGTTCCTTGAGCCTTGTTACAAGAGAAAAAGGGGATTAAGGGTTTTTTAAAGAGGTCCAGCGTACTGGCCCTATCAAAGGTTTCCGCAAAAAAAGTTACGCAGTTCCTCAACTTGTATGTGTAGGACCTATAGAGTGTAGGTCAGTGTGCAGGTTGTGTCCCATTCATCCAAGAAGGAGGGGGGATCCTCCTTTCGGAACTAGGGCCCTCACACACCCAGCAAGCTAGGTGTCATGCTTCATCATATGGGTCTGCTCCTCGTCGGGTCGGCGCTGCAATACCCGACGGGCACCCATAAAGGGGCTCTTTGCCGGAGATCTTTTGTTCCTGCCGTATGGGTGTCGTGAGTGTGAGGGGCCTAGTGTGCGTGTAGATTGTCTGAATAGTAGAAATTTAAAACAAGTAGGGAATCCTACGAGCAACTTTATTCTAGAGGGATCCCTGCCTGATTAAAAGTAATAGGGAGAGGCACAACTGTCAAGCTATCAAGAGTCAAGAGGAGCTCTACTCCTGAATGGTCGACATGTTCCACGCCAATAAGTCCAAAGGATCAGGCGGCGTTTCTTCAGGACCATGAAAAGTGACTATCTACAACAAGTGGGGTGTAACCACAAGATTAGCATGAGCTTTGTATGGCTTATAATCAGGTCAGGGTAAGCCTCACGCAATTTTATGTGGCAGACAGATACATCAGGTTAGGTCAGAGTGCTTGATATGTGATTGGTGGTGACGGATTATGAGGAGCACTGTGGTGCCAGTATTGATCCTTTGAGAGAAACAGGGCTACAGGGATCAGAGAGTCCCAGTAGTAATGATGGGCACGCTGTGCGTCCTAGATGTCACAGGGCTCATGCTTAGATTGAGTTCAGGTGTGCCGATCCAGTAAATGTGAAGCGGGCAATAAGACCTCAAAATAACTGACTACAAAATGAGCAAGGGAGCAACTTTAGTAGAGGGGACAGTAAAGCAGCATCCCTGACTGTGTCAGCGGTTAGATGGGAGGGCGCTGCAGAGATTGTTAATGTGGACCTAGGGAAGAAAATCATGAAGGCCGCACATTGGAGCACACAGCAAGATTCAGGAGCAGGTAGGAAGAGCCACTCCTGAGGGTAGGAGAGGAACGAGGTCTGACAGCATTGGTGTAGTGTTGTGACCGGGTGCTGTATGTGATAGCAACTGATGCTTATCTCTGTTGGTGATTCGTTGTGTGAATTTATGAGCCGGAATGAGATCGGATCCGTAACGCTCAGTACTCCGATCAAGCGCTGCTGCCATTTTATGGGTCGCACTGGTTGTGGTGTAGCGGAGTGAGAAAACAGTCTCCGTGGGAACCAGTCATCACGGGGACCCTCCAGACAGTTACACCTCCATAGTGAGATGTCAAATCTTGCAAGAGGTCGGCAGAATGGTGTTTAGGGCCAGGGAATAAAGTCAATGCAATAGCAGGCTCGGCAGATCTCAGACAGGAGCCGCCATTTTAAGTGGATGCTAACTACGCCCCCCCCATGAATTACAAATTATTGGCTGCCTAACCATATTGTCGCTCATACTGTGCTATGGTCTTCAGCTTTAAACCATTGGTTATTAAGGATTATTAAGGATTCCAGGAATGTGGTACCTTGTGAGTTCCCAGGTTCTGCATTTCTGCTTTGGTGCATGCTGTAGATAATGTCCATGTGTGCAATGTCCCCTCTCCCGTGCTTCAATGATAATGTCAGTGTGTGCAATGTTCCCCCTTCCATCAGTCATGGCTGGGTAGGCTGACCATGATACATTGAGCTTGTGATGGATCTTTAGCCTGTAACCTGATGCATGAAGAATAGTATAAAAGTCCACATTTGAATCTGCATGATTCTGGTAATTTGGATTATTACAAGGAAGTTATACGTTGTATTGCATCTTTTGCCAGACATGTTTGTTGAACACCACACATGATCCACGTGGGCATTGCACCAGTACGATCAATGAATGTTTGCAAGTCAAATTCTAGCTTTATTATTGGACTTCAAAATCTTTATCAAACCTTTTCAAGAGTAAATTGTAAAACAATTAAAAATATTTTTTCCAAATCTCTTCCTACCCTACTAATTTTTTAAGAGTGTATTTGGTCTAAATGGGCAGATCAGACAATACTTGTTTAAATAATGATTTGTAACACCCTTAATCCCTAAGGTTTTCCATTTACTGAGCACTGCATTTGTTGGACCTGGCATCCTTAGGGTGGTCTTCCCCTGGACGTTTTTCCCTTTTGCATCCACAATTTGCTGATTCTTTTTGCTGACCATAGGACTCTACCACTGCTGAACACTGCTAAAGTGCATGCGCTTCTCCCCAAAACATGATGACATTGGTGTAAACCTGATTGGCAAATTTGTTGCACTGGTAAGTCCCTTGTAAAGTGGTGTACCCATACCCTGTGTCTGTACTTCAAATGGGCTGCAGCACTGCCACTTCGACTTGGAATTTAAAACTACTTCCCACGTCTTAAACTTCCCTTTTATGACATAAAGGCATATAAGTCACCCCTAAGGTAGGCCCTAAGAAACCTCAAGGGCAAGGTGCCATGTAAGTAAAAGTTAGGACATGTACTTGTATGTTTTGCATTTCCTGGTAGTGTAGTGGCAAACAGCCTCTTTCATTGTTCACTACTATGAGGCCTTCCCCTCTCATAGGCCAGCATTGGGAATCCCTTAATACATTTATAAGCTGTAATTCCTGATAAGACGGGAGTAGCTTTTTCATGTTTCATATGTTTGGAATGGTAATGATGAATTCTCCTTAATGGTGAAGTCGGATTTAACATTGCTGTTTTAGAAATGCCACTTTCAGTAAGGTGAAAATTCATTGTACTTATTGCTCTTTGTGTCTGACAGCATGTATCCAATACATGTCTTGCCTGGGTGACAGCTACACTTTGTTCATTTCCTCTAGACAGCCCCAAACACATGAAGGTGAGGCTCATCTGCATTCTGAGCACTCATCTGCATTCATCTGCATTCTGATGGGGATTTCTGGGCAGGGAGGAATGGGAGGGACTGACACACTTCAATAGATAGTGTCCTACCCACACACAAAGCACTGATTTACCCCCCACAGGTAGCCTGGCAGACAGGACTGGGTTGAAAGGGATCCTTGCGCACCTCAGAGAGTTGCTTTGAATTTACCACCTACATCAAAGGTACTTTTGGTTATAAGTACTGGGTCCCTCATCCCCTGAAATCAGACACTCCTGGATCTTGAACTAAACCTCTGTCAGAAGTACTCCCGTTCTGGTTGAAGGACTCGCTCTTTGATACCAACGCAGATGCTGTTGAATGACAGCGGTTCTAAAGCCTGTGCGGCCCAACGATGATGCTCTACACGGCTCCACATCGCATTGTCTTTACTTCAGTGAAGCTCGATGACAACGCAGCTACCCAACTGTATGGAAAAGACCAACGTATCTAGCCCTCTACGTCGATGCTTTGCTCCATCCAAAGTACTTTTTTAACGGGCCTTGCATGGGTTCTGTAGTCGGCCTGCCTTCAATCGCGGTTGGACTGAACGTTGGATTCGCACCGGTCCCTTGTGACCTCAAGAAACCTTTTGACGGCTAGTGACTTCTAAGCACTATTTTTGCATTTAAGCTTTAAAAATTCATATCTCAACTTCTGCTGATTCGATTTTTGGCATTTTGGTCTTCTGTTTGCTCAATCTGTCTGTCTTTTTATGGTGTATTTATTGTGTTACTGTGTGTGTGTGTGTGTGTGTGTTGCACAAATACTTTACACTTTGCCCCTTTAGATAAGCCTGAGTGGTCTGTGCCAAGCTACCAGAGGGTGAGCACAGGTTATCTTTTAGTTTGTATCTAGCTTACCCTGACTAGAGCAGTTGTTCGTGCCTGGGTGCATACATCAGCCAACCAGGAATCCCATTTCATACACAATTTATGTTTTGATCCCTGTCCAAGGAAACAGCACAACGCCCTTAATCTCTGTGTTTCAGCTTCATTGTGTTCTTTATTTGCCATATCTAGGGTGGCACATCTGAATGAATGATTGAATGAATGAGGGATTTTTTAAAGCGCAACAGATACTACAAGTGTCCTGCCACTAAGGTAGACGTCAAGTGATGAGGGACCCAAGCTGACAGCTTAAACAATTGAGTTTTCAAGAGCTTACGGAAGGCGTTCTACTGAGAGATACATCTGAGAGAAAGAGGGAGCACATTCCAGCATTTAGCCACAAGGACCGAGCAGGCTGCACCACCCCACTTCTTCCATTTGATACGTGGGATTGTTGACAACCTTGTTGGCTGAGACCGTAGGATTATTTTAGGACAATGTTCCACCATCCTATTGGACAACTATTTGGGTCCAGTCTCATAAAAGGTAGCATGAGGCACCCTCAGTGCTTTAAACCTAATCCTCTTTTTAACTGAAAGCCAATGTAATTTATTCCAGTATTTGGAAATTAAGGAGTGCATGGTAAACTTAAATAAAAGGTGAATTACCATATTCTGTACCACTTATAATCGATGAATTAAATAATCTAGGACCTCCAGGTACAGGATGTTTGCATAATCCAGTCTAGAAAGATTTAAAGCTTTGACCACTGTTTTCTGGGCATCCCAAGGAACGAGGTTCAAATATTTCCTTAGCATCCTCTGAATCCAGCAGGAGGCTTTAACCACAGCTGTAATCTGGGCTTTAAAGGAAAATTGCGTATCAATGAGCACCCCTAGATTCATAGCGACCTCCTTGGGTGGGGGCGGAGAGGGACAGCTTGCTGGCCAAACCCCTAACCAGCCAAGCAAGGGGTTAGCACCAAACAATAAAACCTTGTTTTTCTCCAGGTTACATTGGAGTTGATTGGTCTTTAACCACTCTATTACTGCTACTACGCAAGCAGAAAATCTTGACCTGGATTCTGACATATTGTCATAGGTCAGCAGAGGCTGAGGGTCAGTTGCATATGAGATCACTTGGAAACCAAAGGATTCAATATGGTATGCCAGTGGCGTCATGTCGATTTTAAAAAGTGCGGGGCTCAGGACCGAGGCCTGAAGCACTCCACAACAGAGTATTTTAGTCTCAGAGTAGAATGGTTTTAGCCACACTGCATGTTCTATATGCTCAAGGTAGGAACACAACCAAGCTAGTTCAGGCTCCTCCACTCTAATGCGGTCAGGTGTTGTAACACATTCTCGTGAGAGACCGTGTCAAACATCGCAGAGAGATCCAATAAAATTAAGGCAGTGGTCTGACCAGCGTAAGGTGCAAATGTGATGGGATCTGTTAATTCCATAAGCACCGTCTCCATGCTGTGGAGATCCCTCAAGTCAGACTGTGATGTATGGTGTTCAGATAGGTCGACAGTTTACTTTTGACAATCTTCTCAATGATTTCCGAGACCCAGGGGAGCAGAGGTATTAGTCTGAAGTTAGCATGGTTCTTAGGATCTTCATTAGGCTTCTTGAGAAGGGGGATGATGTTTGCCCTTTTCTAAGAAGTGGGGACTATGCCAGAATTAAATGAGGTAGGAAAAAGCTCCTAATAGATTTGGTTTACGATAGCCCCTAAGTGCCTCACAATCCGAGAGAAGGGATCCATGGGGGAGCCTGATTTGCTCTTGGCAAATAGGTCTGTTAGTTCAGAGTCATTAGGAGGTATAAACTGGGAAAACCTGCCCCGGACTGGTGGCATACATATAGAATAGGCATCACACCTGCTACTGTGCATGTGAAGCCGGTCCCTTAATGAAACCTAAACAGGTTTCTCCTCAGCCCTCCTTTGGGTAAGATAGAGAGCTGAGAGTGTAACACATCATAAATGTATTGTTTGACAATGATTCCTAAAACAGTTATTAATTAGGAATGTTTGTAATTTCTTTTCCCATGTAGAGTAACTTTATCAGATTAATGACCTGGCATTCCTAAACCTCACCCCATAGATCTTCAGAAACAGCTAGCTGTACACAAGGAATATGGTAATATAAATGTGTTAGATGTGAAAAATTGAAAAAAATAAAGGTATTCATTTTTTTTAAATAAATAAAACAAAGTTTTCTTGGTAGTTGGGGGACACTGGAGGCAGTAAATTTTTATGTGCATCTGGATTTCCTTTCCATAAAGTTTCTCTCATAAAATGCACACCGGGTTAAATGTCTATCTAAGCATTTATGGTTGACATAGATCAGTTTAATCACTAATATGGGGGTATACCTGCTCCTCAGGGTCTATAAGTGAAACCTAGAATACTTGCCTCTCTAGGAATTAGAACTACAGATAATGACTGGCACTTGAGTTAAGGATGGACAGAGTGCTATGCCACTGTGGTCTGCCTGGTTGGTTATAAAACAATGGTATACTACATTTCCTTGATAAAATGTGTTTCAAAATACATGTTAGGGCTCCATCAATGCTCTAATCAATGAGAATTGAGCAAGGTCTTACATCTTTGTAGGATAATAGGGAATAGGCTGATGAAAGCAGAAAATAGAAAATGGCCAACTGTTAAGGTTTCAGCCGTGTGTCCTAAATAATAGTAGTTTTTAAATGTTGCATCTTAGCAAATAAACAGTGAATCTTCAGGAATATTCAAGAACTTGATTTACATATAAACCAGAAAATGTACAGCAAATTAAAGAGTATTTAAAGTCATCTGGCATGATTTTGATAATAAATTAAATTATATTAGCTATTTACCGAGAAAGGAAGTACGACCCATATGATGAGTTCTTTGGCTGGAGCAATTCCATATTTATCATCTGGAGGATATCAAACTAAACAGCAGATCTGCTAATAGTAAAGGTCTATGCCAATGGGAGATTAGATTATGAATAATAATAACCACATTTATTTTGTTTTTTTCACTGAAAATAAATCTGTTGCGCTTCTTGCTACAACATGAACAGATGGGTAACAATGGGACACATTTACCTAATTCATGCACCGTGGCACAGCAAGGGAACTTGCTGTGTTGCGTTGTGTGAAAGGAAGAACAGAAATGCTCCATAGTCTCAAAGATATGGGAATTTCTGCCTATTCTTGCGCTGGCGCACTGTGTGCCACCTAGCGCCAATGCAGGCAATCTTGCACCATGGTGCGAGGGTGCCTGCCTTATGTGCAGGGTTGTTTTCATGCAGAAAGTGATACCTTCGTGAACAAAAACCATTGAAAGAGGCATTTTCCTCCCTCTTTGTCTGATACACAATGCATGATGCATAGCAAAAGAAAATAACGAGGAGTAACAGATTTCTCTCCTCTTTCATGCCATCCTCTGGGAGGCAAACTCATTTGACACAATCGCAGGATAACAAACTTTTGTAAATCTGGAATTGTGTCCGATCCATGAGGTGATTCATGGGAATACCCTTGCTCCACCCATGAAATATCTCCCAGATCAAAATGTAACATAGCCCAGCTTAAGTAACTGTGTTGTGTAACATTCCTTTACAACGCCATGCAAGTAGGCGCAAATAGCCCCTTAGGTTCAATGACACAATATTGATGCACACAAATTGATGCACAAAAATACCAGTAACTAAATATCATTAACAACAATGGGCATCATTACAATGACGGTGGAACCCCAAGTGGCGGTCCCACCGACAGGAAGCACATCGGGCCGACCTCTGCATTATGATGCAGGCGGTCGGACTCTTGACTGCCAGAGGATGGACCACCACATCCGACAGGATCTACTGATCCGGACGGGACAGTGTAAGAATGGGGATCCAGAACGGAGTTGGTGACTGAGCAGGGACCTCCATCAGGTTTACAATGTCCATTTCTGACAGCCTTTTCATGGAGGTGAGACCACCATGAAAAGGCTGTCTGAAAGGTACTGTGGGGGCCCCAAGCAGGGCCCCCATCCCCCGTGGGCCACTTCTAAGTGGCCTGGGTGCATTTGTAGTGCCCCCCACACATCCATGCACCATATGCCAGGCACCCTGTGGTGCCTGGCACAAACTGCTTTTTTCTACTGCTGCTTGTGTTGCTGCCTTTTTCCTGGGCTGCAGCTCAAGCCACAGTAGAAAAAGGCAGTTTCTGACCGCCTACAAGTCGGTCTTATCATAATATGGCAGGTGAAATCGCCGACTCCTTGTCGGGCGGTCTCATTCCTGATGCGATGTCTGACCGCCATTGTAATTAAGCCCAATGTCACCTTCGAATGGTTAACTAATAAAATCACAAATATCGAGAACACAAATATCATTGTTAAAAATATTGGTTTTTACTTATATCGAAAAAAATATATAAGAAGCAAAAATATTGTTACCTTTAAATAAACGTAGTAAGTCAAAAATATCGCCTCACACAATATCGACGACAATATCACCAAAATAATTACATTATCATTAATAAACATAAAGATAACCCTTTTTCAGGTTAAACAGAACATTAAAATAAACATTAAACAACAAATACATGTGTTTACATATTTTTAATTGAATATATTGCATTATCAAACTAATTACAAAAAAACAATTGAAGGACAGAATGCTGAACACTGCCATACAGTCACCCCTTGCACAGAGATCTGGGCCTAAATCCATTGTTTTTGGCTCCCCATGCCATTTCAGTTTGAACCCAGCCATATGCAAATTAGTCTTGACCCTGTTGCCAATGGGAGCAGACCAGCCTGAACTGCCAAGCCAGGTCCTCCGTGGACTGGAAACAAGCATCCTAGGACTGGTTTTGGGATTGCAAGCTTCATCAGCCAGGCTAGCTTGACTCCAGTGGCATGGAGAGCACAGGACCCACGTCTGGGCATACCAGTACCACTCGGGGTGACAATTGCAAAAGGAACAAATGATGGACAGAATGCTGAACACTGTCATACATTCACCCCAGTACAGAGATCTGGGCCTAAATCCATAGTTTCTTTGCTCCCCATTCCATTTCAGTTTAGACCCAGCCACAGTGGCATAGCTAGGGGGGGGCGTGGGGGTGGTCCGCCCCAGGAGGCACTATTGTGGGGGAGGACAAAGGCATTCAGATAAGGCTCGGCTTGCTTTCGTGGACGTTCGGGAAGGGCAGAGAAGGAATAGGACTCGGGCAATGTCCTCTTCCTTTTTGTGCTGGCAGCTGTCCCCCCTCTCTTCCTATTATTCCCTCTCTTTCTGTCTTGCTCCTCACTTACTGAAAACCGTAACTTGAAGAAACGGTTCACAGCCTCTCTTTCCTTCTTTCATTTAGTTGCTTCCCTGTGAAATGGATCCAAAAAAGAAAAACACTCTTGCGGGAAATGCCCTTTTACTGACATTTTTCTATTCCAAAGTGCAGCGGGATGGAGAGAAATAGAAGGTTTTAAATATGAAAAATAAATACATAACTAAATAAAGCAAGACAGAGTGGTTGCAAAGTGGCCAGATTGGTTTTATTCACATCCAAACACATCAGCCTCACTTTACAGACTTTGCAGTGAAGCGCTACTTTTGTTTTCTCATCTTTCTTTGAACAGCATTGTTGTCCCCAGGTGGGGAAGTGCACCATTCCTGGAGGTACTGAAATACCTGGTTGATGGATGGATTGGAAAACAAAATGTGTACCATGGCTCTGTTTATGGATGTGGTCTTTTTATGGTTTAAATCTTTTATTGGCATTTCACAAAAAAGACATACAAAGAGGCTCCAGACCGCTCTTGCGGCGAACTCCGTGTTTAGTCTCTAAGCGGTGTGTGGGTCCCACCTACCCCGGCCGCGGTCGGGAGCAATCGTGGGTTAGATTGGGGAGTTCGACGTGATTCCCGGTAGCTGTCATGGAGCAAACATTATGGTGAAGGTTAAACACCCCCCTCCCTCACGCCACCCCCCTCCCCGGTTCCACGTCCATCTATCCTCCCGCCTCCCGCATCTCAGTCACTCTCCAGCCGGTTGTGGTCTCTTTAAACCATACTGCTTACGTTTATTAAGGATATAAGCAATGGACATTGAAACGGTTCCCTTCAGGGCCCTGTAGTCATGTCCTTAACTTTTCAGATAAAACCACTCGCTGATTTCTGAATAGTGAGTGAGAGATCGTTAAGGTAACCATGTTGTTTCTGCTTACATTTCACATGCTTTACTTAATCTTGCATTCCCTATGAGTGTTTGCTTTTACTTTTTTTTATAGGCAGCATATTACTCCTATCAAGCGCATAATCTGAATTGAGCCACACCCAAGTGTTTATAGCAGGCACAATTAGGTTGTAGCTGAAGGCAGTGCGAGTTTCTCTCAGTGGGGCAGTATGGTGTTCAGTGGGGGAGGGGATGTGGCACTATGGCCAGAGCTGTCGAATTTGGAACTGGGGAACTGGGTTCAGCCTTAATGACCAGTACACCAGACCACTCTACTGAGGGAGCACATTCCCATGCTAGACCTTACAAGACCCCACTAGACCTTAGAAGGCTTGATGTCTTAGCACAAGCAGGTGTACCCTAGTGGTGTCAACTGTGAGTTATCCTTGAAGGCCTGTCCACCACAATCCATACTGAAATTCATCTCTAGTCTTGCGAGCGGCCCTACGAAGCTGCACACCCTAGAGCAACAGTGATCCAGTCACTGTGACTCTGTCACTGAGGTCACATAAACCTTGAGCAGGTTAGGGTGGTGCAAACGGTGTGACCGCACTGGGTACCTATTTCGGGTGGGTGCGTAGTGTTTGCAAGTATATTATGGTTTAAAAAAAACTTGCTGTCACCTTCCTGGCCTCCAGCAATTTTCAAAAACAATAAAAATGTCACGAAAACTTCGGTGATTAATGTTCTTCCTAGAGAGAGATCCGAGTATTGTCTAGTGGAAGGGTTGACTCCTGGAAAGGTAGCACAAAGGGTTAATATGCCTGCTGCAAAGTACATGTACCATGCAGATCACAAAGTGCACTGCTTTAATGGGGGGACCATGATGAATGGTCATTTAATGTCAGCTGTAGATGATGGATCCCTGAACAGTGTCATGTATGTGCATGTTTGCATTGTGCTGAGGGGATTACCAGGTAATTGTTCACGCAGCTCTCTGATGGATCTCACATGCAGAGTCCCCAGATAGATTATGCAGTCTGTGTTCTCTTTTGTACTGCCAGTCACTGCTAATCAACGGTGTATTCAACTGTGTAGCCTTGGACCGTGTCATGTATGTGCATGTAACTTGCATGATCAAGGTAACTATTAGCGGCGATACCATGTGTCTCTCGGTCCTCTTTCAAGTGCTTGCCGTCCTTTTTCCCCAGCAACCCAGGGGCGGCAATCTGAGGGATAGCCCCGGGCACCACAAGCTCTAGCTACGCCTCTGCCCAGCCATATGCAAATCAGTCTTGACCCTGTTCCCAATGGGAACAGTCCAGCCCGAGCTGCCAAGCCAGGTCCTTCCTGGACTGGAAACAAGTATCCTAGTACTGGTACCGGGGTTTCACCACTCATCATCTTGCTTGACTCCAGTGGCAGGGAGAGCACAGGACCCACGTCTGGGCATACCCATCCCACTCGGGGTGACAAATGCAAAAAGAACAACTGATGGACAGAATTTTGAACAATGTCATACATTCACCCCAGTACAGAGAGCTGGGCCTAAATCCATTGTTTATTTGCTCCATGTGCCATTCCAGTTTAGACCCAGCCATATGCAAATCAGTCTTGACCCTGTTCCCAATGGGAACAGTCCAGCCCGAACTGCCAAGCCAGGTCCTCCCTGGACTGAAAACAAGCATCCTAGGACCTGTTCCAGGGTTTCAACCCTCATCAGCCAGGCTAGCTTGACTCCAGTGGCATGGAGAACACGGGACCCACGTTTGGGCATACCCGTCCAACTCGGGGGGACAAATGCAAAACGACCATTTGATGGACAGAATGCTGAACAATGTCATACATTCACCCCAGTATAGAGATCTGGGCATAAATCCATCATTTTTCTGCTCCCCAATTATAAATCACCCCTAATAAAACTGTACCTAAATACGTAACAACACTAGTTAAATATACATTATATATTTATGAAACAAAAATTTGAATTTATCATAATAGGACATAACTGATAATGAAAATTAAAAACAAAACAAAACTAATCAATAAAATGAAGCAATAAACAAACTTAACCAATAAAACCACACAAACAATTAATCAACAATATAAAAGGCACACCTATTGTATCAACTTAATACTCCAAAAATGACAAAAGCTACAAGAAGAGGAAACTCTGGTGGATTCTCTGACAAGAACCTGAAAACAGAAATATGTCCATATTGACAACTATCTTGCAAAGTAAGTAAAACTTATATTTAAACTAAAACTAACTTTTAATTACAAATAAAATTAGAAAATGACAGTCTACAAATTTGATATCTTTGCGTGTACTTACTAAAAGAAAGTACATCAAGTAAGTGTTAAGCTACCAAAAAACAACACCAATCACAAACCAGAACAAGCATTGGCATAGCCAGTAGATCCCGCTTTTGGGACCTTATAAGTATTTAGTTATGCAGCACAATCTCCTTGGTGCAACAACATCAACTGTTGCAAGGGGTAATCACTTATAAGGTTCCAAGGGCGAGACCTATTGGCTATGCCAATGCTTGTTCCTTTTGCTGCTGTTCTGTCATCTATATAAACCATTGCCTCGAGAGAATGCTTCGATAGCTCGTAAAGAAAAGCCTCCTGTACCAAACATCTCAACTTTTGCCTGCTAAAATTAAAAACTTGATTCAAATTGTTCTTCAAGCCTCAGAAAACAGGGAGCTCTGCCAGTTTTTGCGGCATAATTAAGTATACACGCAAATGCAAGCACTTCTACAAAATGTAACCAATGCAAACATTCACTGGAGTTACAGTATCCTGCACGTGACTGAACAAAAAGGGTGCACTGACATGGCGGTCCCTGACATAGGTAGGATCTCACCTGGCTTGAGGGAAGGACGGTCAACAGTCACTACTGTTGCATTTGTTTAAAATGAGCACACTTAACACTGATGCACAGGAAGCTACGTTCAGCCCTCCTTGGCTGCTGAGGGTCGTATGCGAGGGTACCAGGGGCAATAGAAGGGCTGATTAAGATAGAGGGGGTTGTCTACCTCCTCTTTGTTTCCTACGTGTGATCCCGTGCCCATGGCATGCCGTCTGCCTCGTTTGGCCCTGTATTCCTGATTTCTGCAGTGGCCCTTCCTGCTCATCCTCCAGTCACTGTGTGCCGGCCCACCTTGCCACAACTCCTCGACTGGTAGGATCACCTTGGTGGTGGTTTTGGGTGTAGGCATCTTCAAGAAAGGCAAAGTTGCATGATGGAACTATGTCTAGTAGGAATAGGCTGCTCACCCTCTTAGCTCAGTATGCAGACCAGAAAGGATCACGTTAATTGACGTCCCTCAATTCCTGTTCATCTGACAGAGCGCCCACAGGATGGACAGACACGTCTGATGATGCCTTTCTCCAACCAACAGATATTTTGCATACATCAGTAAGCTCTGGCAATACCATTGGCATTATCTATTCACCTGGGGCAGGGGGATACTCTAGGCTTGTACCTGTATGTTTGAGAGAGCTTTTTTTAAAAGTTGCAGGTAGGCCTAGCATGCCCCTTTTTCCTACCGACAGATTTAGCCTATACCAGGCCTTGCTATGCATGCTCTGTCCTGAACGATAGCAGCAGAGCCTAGCGCTTTGACATATCCTAGACAACCAACTTTGACTTACAGAAGGCAGGGCCACTTGTTAATCATTCAAGCTAGAGCATCCCAGTCCACAGCTGCATGGGCACCCTGCCCTGTTTACGTAGGACAGTATTTTTTACCAATGAACACCTCAAAAAGCTCTAGTTCTATGCATTGTGTGATTTGGGAAACAGAGCAAAAAATTTGCAATGGCTTGTGACATGATTCTTGTCCGAAAAAACATTCTCACTTAATTTGGTTAGAGTTGACTATTTAATGGAACAAAACGGACAGTTGGCTCCTAATTTTACAGCAGTTTGGATATACAACAGCAGAAAATTGTGAAAAATGCTACTACACATAGGACACCAATAAGTAAATATTTCTGCACTTAGACGGTCATTTGCATTATTACCCACTGCTTCATAAACCAGCGTTGAGCATATAAGAAGGATGTAAAATTATTTTTGAACTGCACAGGTTCATGGAGAAATAATCAGAAAAGCTGCTGACTTAATATTAATATTTCGCTACATGAAACACAATGCCGCAGATGTCAGTGTCACATCAAGAAATGTCCACTATTGTGAACACAAGCGTGAAGAATACTATTCAAATGTAAGAAACGAGATTAAAATACAGGGCAGATATTCAAAATGGTAATATGTTGCGCAAAAAAACCTTTGAAAACCATGTTGGAACGCTACACGAGTATATCGAATTTCCATATATTTTCGCTAAGCGACATTTCTCCTATCATCAAGCCCCACGCTATGAAGCATAGTGGCAAGAAAAGTAGCGATAACCCTTGTTATCGCTACTTTCCTTACGCCTGCTTCAGGACTGACTTAGCCATGATATCCTATGGAAGGTGGATATCATGGCTAAGTTTGTGAGTCCCTATCCTCAAGCTAACGCCACATTGCGTGAGATTATAGCTGGGTTTCCAGCGATAATCTCACGTTAGGCAGTTAGCGTGAGGATTCTTATCGCTTTTGAGATAAGCGTTGCTAATAGCACGCTATCTAAGCGATAAAAATCCACGCAAGCTGGCGATAATTATCCTAGCGCTAAGTGCGCTTAGCGATAATTATCGCCGGTTGTTGATATGCCCCCTAATCCTTTTATACAATTGGACAATTTCTATTGATTTACCGCAAATAGAAAACAGAGCGGAACAAGAGGGGCACACTTATTTATAAATATACCTTTGCTGCCTTAACGCACGATTAAAAAAACCATGCTGTGCACTGCTTTTTCCCCTACAAGCGCTGTCGATATATCTATGGTTCGTTCCTTCGTCACATTCAGTGGCCACAGAACTGAACACAGGGCATCACAGTGTGTTATCCTTGCACCCCGACCACCTGGAAGCCACGCACCCGCCGGTGCTAAGGAAGAACTGTCCATATGCACCCAACTGTTTCCATGTCAGTGGGGTCAGACCCACCATCGCTAGGAGGCGGCTTCCAGCCGCACATAAAGCAGTAGGAGGGAACACAATGAATACACAAATCTCTCCGAACGCTCCACTGAGCGGATTCTCACTAGACGACACCCCAAACCTTACACACCGGGGACCGGTGACTCAGCTTTATAGCTAGGTCACCAATAATGCAAAAATGTTGTGACCAACCCCGTGTTTGCTACAAGACCATGGTGCAATCATTAAAAAGGTTGTGGTGTGTATTATGTAGTAAAACATTATTGTGTGCACAGTATTTGTTGCAGTGTATATGCACAGAAAGACAGACAACACTGGGAGATTGCGCTTATAAAACAGACTATTTTATAACTCCGATTCTTGAGGGCTAGTAGACGTTGATTTGATTGTTTTTTTAAGACAAGAAAACAATGGTATTCATAACGGAGTAGTACAACCTAAAAAAACAAGCATGCGCGCCTCGCGCTGAAAGAGGCAGCAGGGGGAGGGGAGAGAGGAGGGGGCCTGCGCCTGTTTCCCTTGCGGGATCGAGCAGGAACCATCTGTTAATGGTTTCAAAACTCGCTCCCGCAAGGGACTCGCCAAACGTGCACGCGTTTTCATTCAAAGCAATGTAAAGCGTGCACGTTTTTGGCCTCAAAACCAAATCGATTACAATAGGGCTTCTCCTACGCTGTGCATGCGCGCTGCGTAGGCGAGACCTAAAAAAGACATAAAAAAGTAAGTATATGTAAATTATTGTAAAACAAAAACTCACCCTAAAGCCAAAAAAAATAAAACCTAATGACCTCAACCTCTACAAATTATTAACAGATAAACATTAATAATGAAACTGAGGTTCTTTTTTTCTACTAACAGAAAGAAAGCATCTGCTCCACATTACAACACCCCAACGGGAAAGCTGCAAAAAAGTGTGAAACATCTAAAAAGAATATACAAGTGTTGATAGGAAAAATAGTTGCAGAATTTTACGGGTAAATAACAAATGTATAAACAGTTTAAAATTTTAATTCTTTATACAATTACACTATTTTTAGACATAACGACAGAAAGAGGGAGATATATAACATCACAGAAAGGAAAGTAATTATTAAGTCACAAGAGCTACATTTACAACCAAGAAAGTACATTGATGGGGTGTGGTTTGGAAACAGCCAAGATGGCCGCACAGTAGGAGAGCTCTGCTGCAGCCTACCCACTCTCAATGAAATCCGGCAATCATCCACCTGTCCCTGAGGTGCAAGGATTACCGGGGTGTCTGTGCTGGATGCGGCTTGGGCCTGGAGCCAAGGCAGGACCGAGAGCTGCGCTCCCGGAGGCCCATCAGAGGAGAGGAAATCTGGGCTGAGGACCATCTGACCTGGACTCTGCCGGAGAAGGCCTCTTTTTTTGAGGCAGTGAAAGATCGAGGTTGGCGGTTGCTCGAGGGGATGTGCGGTCTCACGCAACACCTTGAGATTGACAGTTGGACCCAGCCCCCCCCTTCCTGGTGGTGAGTGAGGGCACCTGGCAGTGCGCGATGTGCCTCTCAGACCTATGGAGACTTCACAACCCAACCAGCAGACAATATACACATATTTCTGCTGCACATGGTAGTGGGGCACGTCTAGACTACCTCTTAACACAATGCATGCCTTTGGGACATTTCCGTGGGGCACAACATAAGCCAATGGGCACATCTGACCACTCTCCAGTTGAGGTTCTGTTTCGGGCCCTCCCAGAGATCATACCCACCCACCACATATAGCTTCCTGGTATTTAGTTTAGAGAGCAAACGCAGTAGTACTTCGATGAAAATGCGGGGTCAGTTAAATCGCATTGTATTTTATGGGAAGTATACCAAGTAGTGGCCAGGGGTTTTGAACAGGCAGCAATAGGGGGACAGAGGAAAGAGAGGCGCTCCAGGGGTGATGAACTGGAATGCGAAATAGACGCCCTAGATCGATCAAGAGTATATAACGAGACAGATGACCTTACACTGAGACGTAGGGTAAGCCTCAAACAAAGGGAGCTTAGAGATCTAGTGGAAGACGCAGCACAAAAACATGCAATAGCCCCCCGGAGGCGGCTATATGACCTGGGAGACCAGGCCAATAGGCTTATTGCATGGTTGGAAAGGAGAGACAGAGAGCGGAATTGGGTTGAGAAGATTAGAGTGACTGACGGAATGGTTCCTAGGTCAGGGACAGATATTGCTGAGGCCTTTGCGTCCTATTATGAATCACTATACCAATCGGCGACGACTAGGACAGGAGAGGAGAGTGACAAACTACTTAGAGACATCTTTCTGCCGATACACTTGATGGAAGAGAGAGAAACCATTGACCAAGAGTTGATGAAGGAAGAAATAGAAGGGGCCATCCAGGACCTACAATCTGGAAGGCCACAGGCCTGAATGGGCTTCCCGCAGAACTCTTCAGATGCGTGGCAACAGGGGTGGCACAACCTATGTTAGACATATTCCACACTGCATTGCAGGATGGGAGTGTACCAGAAGATCTAAGATTAAACACATTTGGGGTCATTCCAAAGAAAGACAAACCATTGGATCTGGACAGCTCCTACCGGCCCATTTCCCTCCTTCATTTCGAAACCAAGGTGTTATCAAATCGACTTGGTCCCATTATTTCCACAATAATCCACCCGGATCAGTAAGGATTCATACCTCAGAGGAGCACTAGGCTGAACCTTAGACGCCTTTACGGTGTAATGCACGCTATGGCGGTGCATCCAACTGAACCTGCCACAGAGCTGTCACTGTACGTCCGCATGTCATTCGATAGCATTGAATGGCCCTACCTACAAACGGTTTTGTCCAGACTGAGTTTGGATCAAAATGTTGTGCCTGGGTCTGCTTTCTCCATCGCGACCCAATGACCTGTGTTCAGGTGAATGGGTCACTCAATCAATCAATCAGGGGTTTATAAAGCGCGTCAGGGACTCAAGGTGTTGTGGGGGGGTGCAGCTCTGGATCAGTCGAAGAGCCAGGTCTTGAGGCTTTTCCTGAAGGTGTGCAGAGTGGGGGAGCGTCTGATGTTGACTGGGAGCACGTTCCAGTCTCCAGATCGTTCACACTTCACAGGGGTATATGCCAGGGGTGCCCCCTCTCCCTCATAATCTTTGGGATGACACATAAACCACTCACGGCGTGGGTCCGAAGGGACCCCCTGATCTGAGGTATTGACATTGAGGTTGGGTGGAAGTAGTGTATTTCCTTGTATGCCAACAACATATTACTGTATGCATACTGACCCAGACAGATTTTTCACAGACTCATCAACATACTCCGACTCTTTGGCAGTTATTCGGGGTAACAGATAAACTGGGATAAATCCCTCATTTTTAGCCTATCTGGTGAAATCCCGCCACTCGCAACTGATTGCGTGGACCTAGTTCAGAGTGACAAGTTCAAATACCTCAGTATATGGATCATGAAATCGGACGAGGATTCCCTAAACCTAAATATACAGGCCCAACTGACAAGACTGAGTGGAGACGTAGCACACTGGCGGCTGCTACTGATATCCCAAATGGGTAGAGCAGTATTGTTCAAAATGATGGTCATCCCTAGTTTGCTATATACACTACAGAACACCCCATGAAAGATCCCGGACAATTGTTTTTGGGCCATTGAAGGGGAGCAGTGCAACCTCCTGTAGAAGGGTGTCAAACCACACATATTGTTGCAGGGATTCTGCTTATACACAAAACTATGTGTAGAACCCCAGGACCTCAGTGAGTTGTGGTGTACCAGAAACTCACCTCAGAACCCAGAACCCAGTATCCGGCTAGCATAAGTGTCCCATTCGTTATCCGAGATTTAGCTCGGCGGTCCCAATGAAAAGACAACCCAGAACAAGCGACTCAGTACATACTCAGGAATGGTGGGAATCGGAAATACCTGTTCGTATATTATTCTCACATCAGTCCACAACAAGAATCAACAGAGACACGGTGAAAATAAAAAGAGTTTATTTTATGGACCACGTGTCCTAATATGCAGTACTTTGGCTAATACAAGCAGACAAATGATTAAAATCAAAACCATCAGCATAGTTACAATTCCATAGAATATAAAAGGGGTGATCATGTTATAATGACAGTGGATACTACCACCTTCCCTTTACTAAGAAGCTAATATTATTATTAGACTAACAGAAGGTCTCTTAGGCTTGAATAGGGGACCCCATACCTCAAAGATCAGCTTAGTGAAATCACATCACAGGAGCATCAGGAGTCTTCTCGCAGGAAGGTTCGTCTTCGGTCTGAATAATAAACATGATGTCTGTGATATTAAAAGCACCAACTTTCAGGTATGTGCAGCTGCTCGTGTGTTATGACTAAATAGTGGGTCGATCAACCTAGAGTGGAAAACATGCATTGTCTAACAACTCAGACTGTTTGTCACATCGTGTGCAGACCAAGGTCGCTGCGCAGAGCTCAGGATGGTAACAACAGATTGCTCTCGTGTGAGGCAAAACTCGAGTCAGCAGTTTGTTTAAGCAATAACATGTGAACGCAGTGTCGTGTGCAAAAGCAGCAAGATGGCTTTCTAACTTCTAACGTGGTTATGCTAACTTAACAATGTATGTACGTATTAAGGAAGTCCTTACTACAATATCTCTGCTCAAACTTCAGCGAAGGGTTTTGAAGTGTGGACTGTCGGTCCCAGACATCCCAAATTACTACTTGGCGGCCCAGCTTATTAATGTTAATGCCTGGGCTTTCGTGCCCTACTCTGAGCCGGCATACCGGCTCGATCGTCACGCAATTGGGAATGGGGGTACTCTGCAGTCTGCAGGAGCAGGGAGAGGTCTCTACCCGCACACACACAGGCAGTGGTACAAGCATGGTATGTAGCTACAAAATCACTGGGATGGGAGTCCAAACTGACTCAACAAACCCCGCTCTGTGGAAGCAATGTACTGGGCGAAGTAGGAAACCTACAGGTTTTCCGTAGATGGAACCTTATTGGCATACTCTTTAAACAACAGAAGAGTGTGTAAACAGAAAGAACAGAAAATTACCATTAGCAAAATTATGCTTACATACACATATATACATACATATACGGATATATATACATACATGCATATGTGAATTATGAAGTGCCACCGAAAAATCAATCAGATATATGCGTAGAACCCTCACTCACCGACCTAGTCGGTGACATGCTTCATCATAGGGTTCCACCAGGGGTGCCAACTGCACCTCTGGTGTGCTTCGACGCTTTCGTTACAGCGGAGCGCAGATATCAGACAGACGAAATTCTCGTGTGTGATAGGTGAAAAAACGTGAAGTTAAAAAATGCCAACCATTCGCCCATAAACAGTTTTAATGATGACGAATCAGGCACTAGTTAAAAACAGTGTAGGATGACTAATACTGATAATTATTGGTCAGATACATCCTATTAAGTATTTATTAAATTGGTCGACATGTTTCAGCTTGTTATTGTTATTCACAAAGCTTTCTTCAGGACCTCGTAGAGAAATACAAAATGACACCTTGGCGGTATAAGCTCTCTAAGGCTTATCCTGACCTAAGGTTCAGAGAACCGGGTACACTCACGGTTCCATGCGAGCCCTCGAAAAATCCACAAAGGCCTCAGGATATCTGAAAGAAAACATAATGAACTCTAAAGTACTTCTATTGTTTTAATTTCTAAAGCACAGCTTCATTTAGCGGCTTCCATACATTTTGAGTGAAAAAGTCGACGGCACATGGACATCTGGTATATTAACGTTAGAGAGTTAATTTGTACATTGACAATATCCCTTAATAACCAGTGCTTGCAGAATCGTGAAGGATTTCAAAAAACTTTTATGAAGAAACCTTCAAATCCATTATGCATAAAATGAGTAAATCTCCTCAATTATGCCCTTTGTCAGATGAGATAGAACTCTAAGATTACTATGCGATAGTTATAATCACACTTAAACTTCGGCACATTCAATAAATGGAGAACATATACATAAGGCTTACGTGTTAAAATGAAAAAGCTTGCTCCTTAGGCAAGAAGGTGGGTGGCGGGACTACAGAACAGCTAGAATCGGGAAAGAAGAAAACAGGGAACGTTACTATCCCTGTAAAATCACAAACCCGGCGTGCACCGCTATATTGAAAGTGAAACGCGGTACTCACTTCATCCAAGTCCTCTGCCAGGTAGGTCAACCTAATTAATACCACCGAGCCCGGAGTCACCGGAAGTTTGGAAATTTCGAGCTTAAATAGCATTAAGAAATGCCGACGATGATGTCACTCAATCTCCACAAACCGATCAGCATATCACGTGACCAGCGTAAAAGGCGTCTACATCGACAGAGAAGAGAGACAACGCCGCCTAGTTCACTAGAGGGCTAGAATGTAAACTCCTCTAAAAGCAAAAAAAGGAGTGAAAGGGACCCGTAACTTTATGTGGATCGTGACCCACGCGCAACAAATCTCAGAGTCGGGAAAGTAAAGAAAGGACTTGAGAATCCAAAAGAGCTTGCATATCAGCTCAATTAAATGCAAAATTAAACGGTTCACAGGTTAATACAAAAAGGCCTTGACAATAGTAAATCAGCCCAAATAAGGGTACAACAAAAAGCTCTCGTTATTTAGGTGAGAACCAGCCCAGTAGACCTTAAGATAGAAGCCAGAATTTTATTAGAATATTACTGTGGGAGGGAGAGAGAGAGAGCTAGACAGTCAGTTGCTGCGTCTCATGACCGATCCCCACGGGATATTGTCGTTTAACCCCACTAGATGTGTTGACATGCGATAAATCCATCGCTGTTCTTTTTCAAACAATAGCTTCGATAAATTGGACCCTGTTTTGACTTGCTCTATTATGGTCCAATGTAGATCATCCACAGTGTGGTTCAAACGTACAAAATGCTCAGTCAATTTGGTAGTGTTTTTCTTACAGCGGATGTTACTTCGATGCTCTCCAATCCGCTGTTTGACCTTCCTAGTAGTCATCCCCACATAATTGAGCTTACATGGGCAAGTGATAGAGTAGACCACATCAGTGGTGTTACAATTCGTGTGCTCCCGTTGTGTCCAAATTTTACAATTTTCTAGACTCAGGTGCCGATTACGATCCTGGAAAAACCGGGTACGAACCGTCGGTCGGAGCGTTTTCACCGTCCGACTCGTACCCGGTTGTAAAACTTTACAAACATGGAAGTACGATTCGCACGGAAACACCATTTCCGTACGAATCGTAAAAAACCCCGTCCGACGAAAACATACATACGAATGTGATCCGGGAATGCCCCGACGTGACGTCGGGACGCTGTCAGGCAGCGTTTCACGACCCAGGAAGTACGATTCGAACCGACAGCAGTCCGGACGGCAATATTTTTACGGCACCCAAAAAGTGCCGGAAAAGCGAAGTACGCCGCAAAACGACCAGAATAGGGGGCCCGTTACGTGCCGTACCCCCCCCTCCAGCCCCCGTGAGTACGCGCCGTACCCCCCCCAGCCCCCGTGAGTACGCACCGAACCCCCCGTGTATGTACACCCCTGTACGTGTCGAACCCCCCCGTGTATGTACACCCCTGTACGTGTCGAACAGAGGTTTCTAGGTCTAGTGTGAACCAAAGAGTCTTTTATACTTCTGGCCTTTTTATACGAGAACAGGGGTCTCTCCCATTTGATGTTATTACTCTCTAGTATCCGCCAATGTTTTTTGATGGATTTTGAAATGGCATTAGATGCAACATTATAGGTGGTCAAACACGTCAATGGAATATTGGTTGCCTGTTTAGGTAGGTCTTGCAGGAGAATGTCTCGAAGTTGGTTCCTAGCCCTCTTGCAACTGTTAGAAAGGATCCTTTCAGGATAACCCCTCTCGTAATTTCTGTGTCAGCTCTTTCGACTGTGCTACAATTACGACGAATGCGTAAATATTGCCCATAGGGCAAATTTTCTTTAAGGAGTCGTGGGTGGAAACTGGAAAAGGTCAAAAGGTTGTTTTTTGCAGTGGGCTTATAATGTGTTTTAGTCAATAAGCTCCCTTCTGCCTTAGTGACCGCCACATCCAGAAAGACCATCTCATCCCTACTATGAGAATGGGTAAAGAGCAAATTAGGATCACAGGTGTTGATCCAAAGAAAAAATTCAGAAAGAATATTCTCAGGGCCTTGCCAAATGATAAAGATATCGTCTATATACCTCTTCCAAAATGAAAGATAAGAGGAAAAGGGGTTAGACGCACTCAGAATGTGTTTACATTCGAAATCATAGACATACAACGCAGCCACACTCGGCTCAAAAGTGCTGCCCATCGAAGTGCCTGTGGACTGGAGATATAATGTACCCTGGTATTCAAAAAAATTCTTCTTAAGTGCCAAAGTGGCACAATCAATAATGAATTGTTTTGGTGTTTGGAAAGTCCAAGTAACAGAGTCCAAAGCTTCCCCAATGACCTTGATGGTATCGTCCTGGGGAATGTTCGTATATAGACTCTCAATATCCAATGATACGAGGATAGTAATATCATTATCTACCCTCAAATCTTGTAAAGAGGCCAAAAAGCTTTTGGTATCTTTTAAGTAAGTCGAGGTGTTCTGAATGATTGGTTTTAAAAAGAAATCACAATAGATTGAGAGGGGTTCTAACAGAGACCCTATGCCCGATCCTATTGGGCGACCTGGAGGTGGTAGCTTGTTTTTGTGAGTTTTTGGCAGAGTATAAAAATATGGAATTGTCTCTGCCCCTTTCGTAAGGAAATCTGCCTCAAGCTTGGTAATAAACCCACTAGACTCTGCATGTTCAACAAGGTTGTTTATAACAGCCTTTAAATGTGGGGAAGGGTCACTAGGTAGCACAAGATAATGTTTAGGGTTGTCCAAAAGGAGTCTACATTCCTGATCGTAATCATTGACATTCTGAATCACAATACCACCCCCCTGGTTTTATAACAATTGAGGAGTTGGATTGTAAGGACTGTAGGGCCTGAAATTCCACTGAGCTCATATTCTTAAAAGCTCCTTGATCCTGGAATGACTCCACATCATTGAAAACCGCTTGCTCAAAAGCAGTTATTTCTGCTGGAATCAAATGAGGGGGGGTGTAAAAGTCGATTTTAGACGTAAACCAGTATCACTGGGATGATGTACAGTGGTGTCAGACTGGTGTTTCTCAAAGAAGAACTTCAGTTTTAATTTTCTAAAAAATTCTGAAAGTTCACAATGTAACCGGAAACAATCCAGTCGTGCAGTAGGGACAAAACCTTATCCCCTCTCTAGTACCTCACTTTCAGTTTGGGTAAGGATAACTGAGGATAGATTAGTCACTAGACTCTTTGGTTGCTGGTCCCGGCCTTGCTGCATGTGTGGTTGCCTATCTCCTCCTCCTGGTCCCAATGTACCTGATTGTTTCCTCTCCTTCTCCCTCGTCCTCGCCGACCTCTCTCTAAAAAAGGAGGGCGAAAGAAATTCTGTGGAAAAGGAGGTGGTTGCATGTAACCGGGATTCCAACCCATAAATGGAAATTGGGGAGGTAGGAACTGGTTATGATAACTCAAACCCCCTTGATTGGGGGAAGGTTGCCAATTAGGTTGATACTGATAAGATCTGTTCCTACCTTTCCCTCGTTGTTTGAATTTCATACTCTCATTACTGGAGCCACTTGAAAAAGAATCATTGTCATCTGTCATGTCAATTTGATCCTCATTTTTTGTAGGAGGAATGTAGTCAGGGTGGGCATACGAGTAAATTTTGGTAAAGGAAAAAAGCTTCATAGACAACCTCAGGGATATATAGCGGAATGGGACCATGATCACCTTTGAAGAACTTCAGGCAGAATATCAAATGGCCAATGAAGACTGGTTTTGTTATCTACAGTTGAGACACGCCTTATGTTGCCATGTGCCAGAGGGGGAGTCATTGCCCGATTACTCCCCGCTGGAGGAACGACTGTTACTCTACCCCATGATTGATAAGGCGGTCTCCCTCACATATCGGAAACTAATGAACAATCTTCCAGTGTCCCTGGGCCCACTAAGAGAAGCATGGGAATCAGACTGCGGGCTAATAGAAGATGATGAGTGGTTAGAAGCGATCCAGAGCCCCAGGGAGGTTGCCATAAGAGTGTGATTCAGACTAATCCAACTCTGAGTCCTGCATAGGTCATACGCTCCCAGACGCTCCAACACAGGCTGGGCAGATGCGATACAGACCAATGCGCCAGGGGGTGTGGGGAGATAGGCACTTTCTTTCATATCATCATGGCGTGTCCCTAAATTCAGCGATACAGGGCAGGAGTGGCTGGGGCGATGTCCGAAGTGATGGGCTTGCACATACACTAGACGCACACTGGCACTTGCTGGGAGTCACTGGAAAGTTCAGGTGGCCCACACATACTGCAATCTGGTGCAAGGTAGCCTCGGGGGTGGCAAAACAAAATATAGCAAGGTCATGGGGGGCACAGGACCCACCGAGACTTACAAACTGGAATAGGGACCTAGACTGGTACCGACAGGCAGAGAGAGTCGTATATAAAAAGAGGCTGGCCCCAAAAATTCCGTCAGGGAGCTCCTGAAAGGTGCATCTGGTTTATAATTGTGAACCGTCATATGCATGCAATTTAATGTATCTTGCTCCAGATATTGCCAAAACATATCTGCTAGTTGCTTATTGACTGTAATGGTGGACCAAGTAAATGTTTCAATAAAAAGAGTAAAAAAAAAAAAAAAGAAAGTACATTGATGGAAACTCCGAATTGGAAATGTACAAAATATTAATCTAATGCATGCTATGTGAGGGTCACAACAAAAATGATGTTGGAATTAATGTAAGGGAACACAACCACCCCCCTCCAAATATAACAGAAGTAGAAGTGAGGGAGGTAATGCAGGCTATAAGAGAGACAAGCACTAGTTCCCAGGAGCCTACAACAAAAATCCTAAAGGATATAGGGCCTGATTTAGAAGTCAGAGGAGGGAATACTCATTACGGATACTCCATCCACCGTATTACGATCCAGATTGGATTGAATGTGATCATAATACAGCTGACTGGATATCTATCTCATTTGTGAGTGAGTGTTCCCCTCCATCGGCTTCTAAATCAGGCCCATACTCCCTAAAGTTCCCGAACACAACCACCACCTATACCCACTTTAAAACATTAAATTGCACGAACTAAAAATTCCACCAGCGATACCCCTCCTGTCCCTAGTAGATACCTAGATATAGAAATACCTGAACACTTAAAAATTACACATGATCAGGAACACTTCCTTTTATATGACAAACTAAACAACAATAGACAAATTATAATACTTTCGATTCATTGGGAACGATTCCGAAACTGATTCAGTTGGAAGAGATTCCAGACGACATCATAATCGGCCCGATAATAATACATGTAAAGTTGGACACTAAAGGGGTGACACTTTTCCCACTCCAAACTAAAGCATTTTAGGGAAGGTCTTGAAAACTTCGGCACATTCAATAAATGGAGAACATATACATAAGGCTTACGTGTTAAAATGAAAAAGCTTGTTCCTTAGGCAAGAAGGTGGGTGGCGGGACTACAGAACAGCTAGAATCGGGAAAGAAGAAAACAGGGAACGTTACTATCCCTGTAAAATCACAAACCCGGCGTGCACCGCTATATTGAAAGTGAAACGCGGTACTCACTTCATCCAAGTCCTCTGCCAGGTAGGTCAACCTAATTAATACCACCGAGCCCGGAGTCACCGGAAGTTTGGAAATTTCGAGCTTAAATAGCATTAAGAAATGCCGACGATGATGTCACTCAATCTCCACAAACCGATCAGCATATCACGTGACCAGCGTAAAAGGCGTCTACATCGACAGAGAAGAGAGACAACGCCGCCTAGTTCACTAGAGGGCTAGAATGTAAACTCCTCTAAAAGCAAAAAAAGGAGTGAAAGGGACCCGTAACTTTATGTGGATCGTGACCCACGCGCAACAAATCTCAGAGTCGGGAAAGTAAAGAAAGGACTTGAGAATCCAAAAGAGCTTGCATATCAGCTCAATTAAATGCAAAATTAAACGGTTCACAGGTTAATACAAAAAGGCCTTGACAATAGTAAATCAGCCCAAATAAGGGTACAACAAAAAGCTCTCGTTATTTAGGTGAGAACCAGCCCAGTAGACCTTAAGATAGAAGCCAGAATTTTATTAGAATATTACTGTGGGAGGGAGAGAGAGAGAGCTAGACAGTCAGTTGCTGCGTCTCATGACCGATCCCCACGGGATATTGTCGTTTAACCCCACTAGATGTGTTGACATGCGATAAATCCATCGCTGTTCTTTTTCAAACAATAGCTTCGATAAATTGGACCCTGTTTTGACTTGCTCTATTATGGTCCAATGTAGATCATCCACAGTGTGGTTCAAACGTACAAAATGCTCAGTCAATTTGGTAGTGTTTTTCTTACAGCGGATGTTACTTCGATGCTCTCCAATCCGCTGTTTGACCTTCCTAGTAGTCATCCCCACATAATTGAGCTTACATGGGCAAGTGATCAAGTAGACCACATCAGTGGTGTTACAATTCGTGTGCTTCCGTTGTGTCCAAATTTTACAATTTTCTAGACTCAGGTGCCGATTACGATCCTGGAAAAACCGGGTACGAACCGTCGGTCGGAGCGTTTTCTCCGTCCGACTCGTACCCGGTTGTAAAACTTTACAAACATGGAAGTACGATTCGCACGGAAACACCATTTCCGTACGAATCGTAAAAAACCCCGTCCGACGAAAACATACATACGAATGTGATCCGGGAATGCCCCGACGTGACGTCGGGACGCTGTCAGGCAGCGTTTCACGACCCAGGAAGTACGATTCGAACCGACAGCAGTCCGGACGGCAATATTTTTACGGCACCCAAAAAGTGCCGGAAAAGCGAAGTACGCCGCAAAACGACCAGAATAGGGGGCCCGGTACGTGCCGTACCCCCCCCTCCAGCCCCCGTGAGTACGCGCCGTACCCCCCCCAGCCCCCGTGAGTACGCACCGAACCCCCGTGTATGTACACCCCTGTACGTGTCGAACCCCCCCGTGTATGTACACTCCTGTACGTGTCGAACAGAGGTTTCTAGGTCTAGTGTGAACCAAAGAGTCTTTTATACTTCTGGCCTTTTTATACGAGAACAGGGGTCTCTCCCATTTGATGTTATTACTCTCTAGTATCCGCCAATGTTTTTTGATGGATTTTGAAATGGCATTAGATGCAACATTATAGGTGGTCACACACGTCAATGGAATATTGGTTGCCTGTTTAGGTAGGTCTTGCAGGAGAATGTCTCGAAGTTGGTTCCTAGCCCTCTTGCAACTGTTAGAAAGGATCCTTTCAGGATAACCCCTCTCGTAATTTCTGTGTCAGCTCTTTCGACTGTGCTACAATTACGACGAATGCGTAAATATTGCCCATAGGGCAAATTTTCTTTAAGGAGTCGTGGGTGGAAACTGGAAAAGGTCAAAAGGTTGTTTTTTGCAGTGGGCTTATAATGTGTTTTAGTCAATAAGCTCCCTTCTGCCTTAGTGACCGCCACATCCAGAAAGACCATCTCATCCCTACTATGAGAATGGGGAAAGAGCAAATTAGGATCACAGGTGTTGATCCAAAGAAAAAATTCAGAAAGAATATTCTCAGGGCCTTGCCAAATGATAAAGATATCGTCTATATACCTCTTCCAAAATGAAAGATAAGAGGAAAAGGGGTTAGACGCACTCAGAATGTGTTTACATTCGAAATCATAGACATACAACGCAGCCACACTCGGCTCAAAAGTGCTGCCCATTGAAGTGCCTGTGGACTGGAGATATAATGTACCCTGGTATTCAAAAAAATTCTTCTTAAGTGCCAAAGTGGCACAATCAATAATGAATTGTTTTGGTGTTTGGAAAGTCCAAGTAACAGAGTCCAAAGCTTCCCCAATGACCTTGATGGTATCGTCCTGGGGAATGTTCGTATATAGACTCTCAATATCCAATGATACGAGGATAGTAATATCATTATCTACCCTCAAATCTTGTAAAGAGGCCAAAAAGCTTTTGGTATCTTTTAAGTAATTCGAGGTGTTCTGAATGATTGGTTTTAAAAAGAAATCACAATAGATTGAGAGGGGTTCTAACAGAGACCCTATGCCCGATCCTATTGGGCGACCTGGAGGTGGTAGCTTGTTTTTGTGAGTTTTTGGCAGAGTATAAAAATATGGAATTGTCTCTGCCCCTTTCGTAAGGAAATCTGCCTCAAGCTTGGTAATAAACCCACTAGACTCTGCATGTTCAACAAGGTTGTTTATAACAGCCTTTAAATGTGGGGAAGGGTCACTAGGTAGCACAAGATAATGTTTAGGGTTGTCCAAAAGGAGTCTACATTCCTGATCGTAATCATTGACATTCTGAATCACAATACCACCCCCCTGGTTTTATAACAATTGAGGAGTTGGATTGTAAGGACTGTAGGGCCTGAAATTCCACTGAGCTCATATTCTTAAAAGCTCCTTGATCCTGGAATGACTCCACATCATTGAAAACCGCTTGCTCAAAAGCAGTTATTTCTGCTGGAATCAAATGAGGGGGGGTGTAAAAGTCGATTTTAGACGTAAACCAGTATCACTGGGATGATGTACAGTGGTGTCAGACTGGTGTTTCTCAAAGAAGAACTTCAGTTTTAATTTTCTAAAAAATTCTGAAAGTTCACAATGTAACCGGAAACAATCCAGTCGTGCAGTAGGGACAAAACCTTATCCCCTCTCTAGTACCTCACTTTCAGTTTGGGTAAGGATAACTGAGGATAGATTAGTCACTAGACTCTTTGGTTGCTGGTCCCGGCCTTGCTGCATGTGTGGTTGCCTATCTCCTCCTCCTGGTCCCAATGTACCTGATTGTTTCCTCTCCTTCTCCCTCGTCCTCGCCGACCTCTCTCTAAAAAAGGAGGGCGAAAGAAATTCTGTGGAAAAGGAGGTGGTTGCATGTAACCGGGATTCCAACCCATAAATGGAAATTGGGGAGGTAGGAACTGGTTATGATAACTCAAACCCCCTTGATTGGGGGAAGGTTGCCAATTAGGTTGATACTGATAAGATCTGTTCCTACCTTTCCCTCGTTGTTTGAATTTCATACTCTCATTACTGGAGCCACTTGAAAAAGAATCATTGTCATCTGTCATGTCAATTTGATCCTCATTTTTTGTAGGAGGAATGTAGTCAGGGTGGGCATACGAGTAAATTTTGGTAAAGGAAAAAAGCTTCATAGACAACCTCAGGGATATATAGCGGAATGGGACCATGATCACCTATGAAGAACTTCAGGCAGAATATCAAATGGCCAATGAAGACTGGTTTTGTTATCTACAGTTGAGACACGCCTTATGTTGCCATGTGCCAGAGGGGGAGTCATTGCCCGATTACTCCCCGCTGGAGGAACGACTGTTACTCTACCCCATGATTGATAAGGCGGTCTCCCTCACATATCGGAAACTAATGAACAATCTTCCAGTGTCCCTGGGCCCACTGAGAGAAGCATGGGAATCAGACTGCGGGCTAATAGAAGATGATGAGTGGTTAGAAGCGATCCAGAGCCCCAGGGAGGTTGCCATAAGAGTGTGATTCAGACTAATCCAACTCTGAGTCCTGCATAGGTCATACGCTCCCAGACGCTCCAACACAGGCTGGGCAGATGCGATACTGACCAATGCGCCAGGGGGTGTGGGGAGATAGGCACTTTCTTTCATATCATCATGGCGTGTCCCTAAATTCAGCGATACAGGGCAGGAGTGGCTGGGGCGATGTCCGAAGTGATGGGCTTGCACATACACTAGACGCACACTGGCACTTGCTGGGAGTCACTGGAAAGTTCAGGTGGCCCACACATACTGCAATCTGGTGCAAGGTAGCCTCGGGGGTGGCAAAACAAAATATAGCAAGGTCATGGGGGGCACAGGACCCACCGAGACTTACCAACTGGAATAGGGACCTAGACTGGTACCGACAGGCAGAGAGAGTCGTATATAAAAAGAGGCTGGCCCCAAAAATTCCGTCAGGGAGCTCCTGAAAGGTGCATCTGGTTTATAATTGTGAACCGTCATATGCATGCAATTTAATGTATCTTGCTCCAGATGTTGCCAAAACATATCTGCTAGTTGCTTATTGACTGTAATGGTGGACCAAGTAAATGTTTCAATAAAAAGAGTAAAAAAAAAAAAAAAGAAAGTACATTGATGGAAACTCCGAATTGGAAATGTACAAAATATTAATCTAATGCATGCTATGTGAGGGTCACAACAAAAATGATGTTGGAATTAATGTAAGGGAACACAACCACCCCCCTCCAAATATAACAGAAGTAGAAGTGAGGGAGGTAATGCAGGCTATAAGAGAGACAAGCACTAGTTCCCAGGAGCCTACAACAAAAATCCTAAAGGATATAGGGCCTGATTTAGAAGTCAGAGGAGGGAATACTCATTACGGATACTCCATCCACCGTATTACGATCCAGATTGGATTGAATGTGATCATAATACAGCTGACTGGATATCTATCTCATTTGTGAGTGAGTGTTCCCCTCCATCGGCTTCTAAATCAGGCACATACTCCCTAAAGTTCCCGAACACAACCACCACCTATACCCACTTTAAAACATTAAATTGGACGAACTAAAAATTCCACCAGCGATACCCCTCCTGTCCCTAGTAGATACCTAGATATAGAAATACCTGAACACTTAAAAATTACACATGATCAGGAACACTTCCTTTTATATGACAAACTAAACAACAATAGACAAATTATAATACTTTCGATTCATTGGGAACGATTCCGAAACTGATTCAGTTGGAAGAGATTCCAGACGACATCATAATCGGCCCGATAATAATACATGTAAAGTTGGACACTAAAGGGGTGACACTTTTCCCACTCCAAACTAAAGCATTTTAGGGAAGGTCTTGAAAACTAAAAGGTATATATAAAAGCACGTTAAACTATATTTTGAATTACATAATCAATATAAATTATATTACATTTAAATTAATACTTTTAAAATAAATATTCATGACAGAAGTTATTCCAATAATGTAAATATTAAACATTTATTATTAAAATCGTTTTAATACAATTAAAATAAGTAAACCTATAATATAAAAATATGCAAATAAATATTTAATAATACATCATAAATAATAGATATTTTTTCTATTTTCACAAATAATGATACCTGATTTCGAATAGTTTAAAAATATATTTAGAAATTAAAAAACAACAACATTATCATTTTCTTAATTTATAAACAATTGAAAAGTGTTATAACATCTCATTGTACAATATGTTTAAGTTATATATGTCATAAATTTTAATTTTTGTCAAACATTTCTGTAATTAAAACACTATTTCATTATTTATAATAAAATGCGATTTATTTGTCATTTAATATAATTTATCAATTATCAATACAGTAAATAACAGTTACAAAAATTAATAATTTAAAAACATTAATTTTGAATTTTCTAATAATAATTTGCATATTATTAAAATATTAACATTACATTGAAATTAAAGTATTCATTTTTTTAAAACTCCCCACTCTTGTCCCCTAAAAACCAACATCCCGCTACTAAATTCCAATTATTTTCACACATTAATAAAAAGAAAAAGAAAACATTCAAACATCTCATAATAAATACATTATTTTGCTAAAAACATAAATTTTAAATTACAAACACATAAAATCAAACACACTACCATAAAATACATATAAAATACCACTTACAAGCAATATCATTTACAAGGATATTTTCTAAAAATGATGGGGCCGACTACTATATTCGACGATCGGCCCGCCGACCGCTGCTACAATTCTCAGGAGACTGCCCGACAAGCATTTGGCAGGTCCGTCAGCCGAATCATTATACCACCCCCTTGCTGGCAGTTGGAAAAGTGTACTTTTACATTGCGGCTTGTGCTGCGGCCCAGGAAAAAGGCAGCAGCACAAGCTGCAGGGTAAAATGGCACTTTCTGCACATCCATGCACTGTGTGCCAGGCACTATATTGTGCCTGGCACACAATGCATGGATAAGTGTGGGGGAGCTACATGTGCCGCTAGGGCCCTGCTTGGGGTCCTCAAAGTCCATTTCTGTCATGAAAAGACTGTCGGAAATGGACATCCTTATCCCTAGGGCAGTGTCTGCGCTGGCACGCCTCCGTGGAAGGGATAGGATGCCAACTGCCTCCCCGATGGGATCTTGGATTCTGTCAGACTTGCTGGTCTTTCTCACCGACCTATGCGGGCCGACCACCTGCATTGTTATGCACTGGTCGGAACGAGGGCCTGTCGGTCGGACGGACCGCCACTGACGGCCTGTCAGTAGCTGTCCGCACCACATCGTAATCAGGTCCTATATTTTTTACAATATTAAAAAGAACACTTAAAACGCCATTCTTACCTTTGATATTCCTGTCCACAATATTTTTGACATACTGAAATTTTTGAAACCATATTTTTGTTTCTTGATATTTGTTTTTTGATATTTTGTTTAAACACAGCCCCTTACATGGCTTTGTAAATGTGAATTAGGGAATTGTGCTGCCTACGACAACATAACTTTTTTTTAATAATGATGTATAAAGACATTTTTGGGATACTGAAAGTCTATTTCTATAAGGTAAAACCTTATATGGTGATTTGCAGGGTAGATATAAATATTTTGTAATATTGTAATTCTTACAATGTTTGGAAAATATGTGTGTTTTCATTTTACTGCTCTTGTTGTGTGGATCTTATTCTACTATTTCATTTTATAGGTAGATTTTGGTGCCAATTACGATCCGGTAAAATAATTCCCCGTACGACTCGAATCCGGTCTTTTTACCGTACGAATCGCACAAGTGCCGTACAAACTGGCAATCACGATTCGCATGGTAAAAAGCCGATACAAGTCGCATTGGGAACAATTCCCCACACGTCCTCGGGTCGGAAAAAGTGTCCGACACGTCCTCGGACGATTTACCGTACAAACGTGAAAAGCGAAGTCCGACCGGGGAATCACGATCCATCCCGGGCGTCCGAACACCGAACTCCTATAGCGACCATGGAGACGTCCAAACAGGTGCCCGGTACGTGCCGTACCCCCCCCCGCCCCCGCATGTACGCGCCGTACCCCCCCAGCCCCCGCATGTAAGCGCCGTACCCCCCCCGCCCCCGCATGTACACGCCGTACCCCCCCCAGCCCCCGCGTGTACGCGCCGTACCCCCCGTGTATGTACACCCGAGTACGTGTCGAACCCCCCGTGTATGTACACCCGAGTACGTGTCGAACCCCCCCCGTGTATGTACACCCGAGTACGTGTCGAATCCCCCGTGTATGTACACCCGAGTACGTGTCGAACCCCCCGTGTATGTACACCCGAGTACGTGTTGAACCCCCGGTGTATGTACACCCGTGTACGTTCGAGTTGTACCCCCACCCGTGTATGTACGGTGCGTACCCCCAGCACGTAGCGCTGGGGGTACGCACCGTACATACACGGGTGGGGGTACGACTCGAACGTACACGGGTGTACATACACGGGGGGTTCGACACGTACTCAGGTGTACATACACGGGGGGGTTCGGCGCGTACAGTTCGACACGTACTCGGGTGTACATACACGGGGGGGTTCGACATGTACTCGGGTGTACATACACGGGGGGTTCGGCGCGTACAGTTCGACACGTACTCGGGTGTACATACACGGGGGGTTCGACACGTACTAGGGTGTACATACACGGGGGGGTTCGACACGTACTCGGGTGTACATACACGGGGGGTTCGACACGTACTCGGGTGTACATACACAGGGGGGTTCGACACGTACTCGGGTGTACATACACGGGGGGGTTCGACACGTACTCGGGTGTACATACACGGGGGGTTCGACACGTACATGCGGGGGCTGGGGGGGGTACGGCGCTTACCGGGCCACCTACTCTGGTCGTTTCGCGCCGTACTTCGCTTTTCCGGCACTTTTTGGGTGCCGTAAAAATATTGCCGTCCGGACTGCTGTCGGTTCGAATCGTAATTCCTGGGTCGTGAAACGCTGCCTGGAAGCGTCCCGACGTCACGTCGCAGCATTCCCGGATCACATTCGTATGCATTTTTTCGTCGGTCGGTGTTTTTTACGATTCGTACGGAAATGGGGTTTCCGTGCGAATCGTAATTCCATGTTTGTAATGTTTTACAACCGGGTACGAGTCGGACGGAGAATACGCTCCGACCGACGGTTCGTACCCGGTTTTTACCGGATCGTGATCGGCACCTTTGTGTTTAGTCTGGCTTCCCTTATTAGTGGCACCCAGATTATTGTTCTATCTACATCCTCCTCATTAGGAGCATGATACGGCATGACATGAATGCCACGGTCACTTTATTCTCCTGACCTTAATAGGTCCCTACATAGTGTGATCTTGGTTGGAGGGAAGGATGGCATCCTTTTGTTGTGTTGTTTTCTTGGCATCTCTAAGCATGGAACATAGGTAGCTTCTCTGTCTGCAGGTTTGTCTTGTGATCTTGTCCTTTGTTATAATTTGTTCTGCTGAGTAAGGGTGCTTTAGCTTTCCATTTTACCTTTGTTTCACAGAAACTCTCCTCAGGTGTTTGAGCCCCCGCCAGGTTGTATATATGAAGGTCTGGGTGGATCTCTGCTTACGCCACTTTTCTCTCTATCCTTACAGCAAAGTTTGATTGCAGATTTCATATTACACACCTGCTCTGTCATTGGTTCTACAATCAGTTTGAAAACAGTTCTTCAAGACCCAGGGTACTCAGAAACAACTTAGCAACCCCTGTACCAAACACCCCTGTTGTCCATGGAACTTCAGAAACCAGATATGTCAATAAGGTCACTTAATGCCAAAACCATCGGGGCTTATTTACAAGCCCCCTTCGCCGCCAGTGCCTCACTTTTAACATGGGAATAAGTGAGGCACCGGTGGCGCACGGGGCTTGTAAATAAGCTCCATTATCTTTATCACGTGACTCTTAGGTCCTCAGTAGTTTTAGTCGAGACGGATGATTTCTCAGGAGAATGGTGACGTGAGCGTTTTCCTTTTGGTAGATTTTGTTGACATTTCGTGGCATTTTAGATAAACATCAGGATGACGGTTTGTGGAATACATAATTTGTATTCCTCTTCCTAGAAATGTACACATTCCTGCCCGTTACAAAGAATATATTTTGTTCTCTGAATAAAACATTCCGGCAGTCGCCGGCCTCGTATCAATCGACTGCTGTTTATTGGTGTTTTGGAAGGCGCGCGCTGCACTTCAGTTTCAGCCGCTAAGGGAGTCAGACTGCCACATCTAGAGCTTATGTCTGTCTGTCTAAGCTAAGGAAAAAATCTATTTTGTTTGGAAAATGCTTGTAGTTGTGCCTTCTTATTTACTAGCGTGTCAAGTAAGAATCTGGCGGTCTCTTTAACTCCAGTGACAGATTCGTTAATGTGACCCACTCCGAGAATATAAAAATAAATAATGTGTACTTTCGGTGCAGATTTCTAACGAGTCAGATAGTGTTGCAACTTCTGTTTTCTGGTGTGAGATGCATCATGCATCCCCTGAACACACTTAAAAATAATCACTGGCTTCAGATATCACTTCTCCCAAACTTGCCTGGGCTGGTTCCCCTTTGCTAAAGTCAGCTCCCTCGGCCTGCCCATCGTGGTCCCCCCGTTCTTTGCTCAACATCCATATTCACTTTCCCACCAGTGGTGTAACTTCTGAGGATGGGAGACCATGGCTCGTTCTTCCTCAAGCTGCCAGTTCTCTGCCACTTTACCTGTGGGTGCTCTTTTTTCAATTTAACTTTAGTGCAAAAAGATTTTTATGCTCAGAAATAATGCAAACAGCTTTCCCTGAATTCAATTCAATTCAATATTTCTTTATTTCGGCCGGTTAGGCCATAAAAGATACAACAATATAATATCACATAAACAGACACTTGAATAAAAACATTAAATCGTAAAAATACATTTATATAAAAATTCTAATCACGAGGAAGGATTACAATTCTTATCATTAATGTTTAGTTGTTTAGTAATTTTCTCCTTATCTGCCACATGGCCATTATAAATTTAGCAACTGCAAAAATTATATGGGGGAGAGTACTTGTTTTCAGTATTCTGTACGAATGCAGATGGCTCCTTATACCCAGGTTTCTACATAATGGCACTAGCCAATATTTCCTGGGTCTATTGTAGGCTGGGCAGAAGAATAGTACGTGGACCTCGTCCTCCTCGTGGTTGCTGCACCCTGGACAGATTTTATCGTCCCTCTTTGTCCATTTGCAGGTGAAAGTTTTAATGGGCAAAGTGCCTAACCTCCATTGAATAAACTGTTTTCTAGTTAAGATGGGAAAAATAGTATCCAGAAAACCTTCAAAGTGATAAGAATTTTTAAAATCCAGAAATCGATCGGTTAAAATGCCATTTTTAGATGCAGAGACCAGAGAGGCTAGACTTTTCTCCTTGTATATCTCCACCAGTCTTTTTCGTGAAACCCTTTGGCAGCCTTGTTCGGGAAGCTCCCATAACTCAGGGAGTCTCAACCGATAAAGTTCTTTCTTTATAAAAGCCAGCCACGGGATTCTATCACACTGGTTCAGATTCATTACGTGAATGAGCTCTTGCCTGTAATGCGCGAGCTCACCAGTGGACCAGAGCCTGTGCCAGAATCTTAATGGCATTAATTCCAAATCCTCTCCTATAGAGGGAAGGCCCAAATCTAATCTTAGGGGGAACAGGGGTGTACCACGGGGAAGGGCCAAGAGACGTCTAAGGAAACTATTTTCTATAGTGACCAGGTCTGCTCCTGCTTTATGCCCCCATAGCTCTCCACCGTAAGATGCGGCCGCTTTAGCTTGGGTTTTATACACTTCTACTGCCGGGCTGATGGGTTTGAAACTAGAAGTGTTTACAACCTTCAGAATTGCCCCAGACAATTGGGACAGCTTTAGCCGCCATCTTGCTATTTGAGGTTCCCAAGATAAGTTCTCTTGCAAGGTTACCCCCAAATACTGAAAGGTTTTTACCCTCTCCAGTCTTACTGAGCTCAGTAATGGATTAGGTCGGGTTTTGGGTGAGGGATTAAATATCATGAACTTGGTCTTCTCAGTATTGATCTCTAGACCATATTGTCTACAGAAAAGACCAAATCCATCTAAGATCCGTTGAATCCCCATCGGGGATTTTGAGAGCAGGAGCGTATCGTCCGCAAACATAATGGCAGGTACCCTCCTGCCCGCCAAAGATGGAGCGTCATTGTCCCCAATATTGTCAAGATGGGATATGACATTGTTAACATAGAGACAAAACAGGGTTGGCGCCAAAACGCAAACCCTGTCTTACCCCTCTAAGGACTGGGAACCTAGATGACAGCGCTCCATCCCTCCCACACCTGACCTGAGCAAAGTTGTTATCGTGGAGCCTAATTATGGTATTTAATAAATGGGTAGGAACACCCAGCTCCTTTAGGACCTCCCATAGTTTCTTACGAGGGACTAGGTCAAAGGCTGACCTCAGATCCACGAACACCATGTACAGCCTCCCACCCTCAATCCTCATGGTTTTCCAATAGAGGAGAACAAGGCGGAAGATCTGGTCCATGGTGGACGTTTGTTTCCTGAAGCCAGCCTGGAGGGGGCTAAGGATTTCCTTATCCTCCATCCAGTCTAAAAGATGGTCCAAAAGGAGGCGAGAAAACAGTTTTTGTGAAACATCTATGAGGCTGATCGGCCTGTAGTTGGCTGGGAGAAGAGGAGAGCCATTTTTGAAAATAGGCACAATCTCCGCCCCCAACCAAGTACAGGGGATCTCCATACCCCCCGCGATGGAATTAAAAAGAATGAGGAGGTAAGGACCCCAGATCTCTGGGTGATGACGAAAAAGGTCACCAGGCAATCTGTCGAGAGCCGGGGCCTTCCCCGTCGCCAGACCCCCTATTGCACTGATCACCTCGCCAAGGGTAAATTCCAATCCAACTACAGGATTGGGTGGAGCAGCAGTGGTCACAGTGTTAGCATATTCAGAGGTTTCTTGGTACAATTTACCAAAATGGGCCTCCCAAACGGAAGCTGCAATATTTGGCTCCACCGCAGCTTTAGGTTCCCCTGTGCCAGTATTTACCAGGGACCAGAATTTTTTCAAATCCCTCGCTTCTAATGCTAGGGAGAGACCCTGCCATCTATTCCGATCCCATTCCGATCTTGCTAATTCCATAGCTTTCCTGTATTTCCTTCTGAGCTCAGTGACCTTGGGCCTATCAGAACCTACTTTTATTGTATTTATTAGTTCTGTCTTAATCTTTTTACAGGAGGAATTGTACCAAGTTGGAGTTTGGGTCTTTTTCTTCCATAGCGGTGCCACAGGATAAAAAACCTCACCTAAGGCTCCCACTAGGTCTACGTGAATTTGGGCTAGCTTCTCGTTAAAATCTAAGAATCTAGGCTGATTTATTAGTGCATCCAGTTTTTTTAGCTTGGGGAGGGCAAGCTGATATATTTTACTTAAGCTTTCTTCGGAGTTTGCCAATTTCCCCCATTTAACCCTGCGTCTGTTAGAACTGAGAACCAAATTCCCTGGATCCTCACTGGGCTCGGTGGAAGGTGATCCAACGGCACATACAGGATGCACTATATCCAGTAGGAGTGCATTGTGATCACTGTCCGTTCTTACGATCACTCTGAAATCCTGGACCTTGGACCAAAGACTAATGTCTACAAAAATGTAATCCAGCCGCGATTCATGGTCCTTCCTGTTGAAGGTGCATGATGAAGGGATGCCGGAAGGGGTGCGACCATTACACGCCCTCATCGCAAAATTTAGTGTTAGGGACATGATTTGTATTGCAAGAGGCGACCAGGATTTGGGGTGGGGGGATTGGCACGGCGGGACACCCCAAAAGTCGTCTTCAGCAGTAAGGGCACCTTCCTTTAGACCACCCAAAGGTTCGAAGTGACAGTTAAAATCGCCGCCTATCACTATCTTGCAGTCATTTGGAAGTTGGCCCAGAAAAGACTAAAGATCGTCTAGTGTGGGTGATTCCATGGCCGCACTAACTGGACGAGAGTACACGTTAATAATTGCCAGATTTAGAGCATTAGGCCACTTGAGTAGAACGCACTGTATGTCCTGCGAGAACGTAGGTACATTCTCCGCATTGCACCCAATGTGACAGGCTACCCAAATCGCCAGACCACCTGAAGGCCTCCCTTTACCAGACCAACTTGCTTTAATCTCAAAAACGGCATATCCTACTCTGCGCAGCGGTTCCCTCGCCCAAGTCTCTTGGAAAAGACAAATGTCACTATTGCCCACTAAGGAGTCCCATTAAGTTGTGTGTAATTTGTTGGCAATACCCGCCACATTCCAAGAAAGAACCTTCAGAGTTTCAACTGGAGGTTTAGATCCCAGTCCCCCAGTATTCTCAGTTACAATATCCAGTGTTGGAACTAGAGGCTCTTGCAGGGATACTTCCGAAGTGGGTGGAACAGTGGGAGTTGTATTGGGAGCGGGCAGGACTGGCGGTGTTAAAATATGACCAGATGGACTCTGGCGTAAGTTAATTACTTGCTCGCGGAGACTAATAGGAATTAAGTTCTCCTGTCGAGATGTATCAGGTCCTCGGGTAATTATTTCTATAACGCCCCGCACCGTCCCCTGTCCCACAGATTTACTAGAGGTGCTTTGGGTGTAGCGTGGGGATGCACCCTTATATGGTCAATCTACATGGTCAAGACAGCTGTACCTATTAGGGTGTATATAGTTGCCATGAGTAGTTTAGCTTTCCCTAAATTGTCTTTCAACTTTGCTGCAGTGATGCGCGCTTAGCTCTCAGTGCCAATGGGCTATATTTACTGGGCTTCAGAAATATAGGAACTGGAGCCTGTGATCTCCAAACAAATGAGTGTAGAGTGAATATCCTATAGCCTAGTTAGGGCCCAAAACAAAAAGTCCTCAGGACGGCCTGGCTCAAGTGATATAAGGCCTGATTATGAGTTCGGCGGTCTTACCGCCATACCGCTGCGGTGGCGCTCACTTGAAGACAGCCGCGGCAGCGATCCCTAGCCCGCCGTATTACGATGTGACCGCTGGCCCAGCAGCAGTGTTTCTGATGACGGCGTATATTTCTTCATATATGTCGATGCGAAGCATGTGTGTACATTGTGACTCCACATGTATTGAATGTACATAGATGCATGACGTGAAAAAAATACCTACTACGAGTACTTTCCCATTGCTGGCGTCTGGACCATATGTGCCCAGTCCAGTCAAAGGTAAAATAGTACAAAACGGGCTTACTTGGTTTTTGGCAACAATAGGGACGTTTTCTTTGAAGTTAAGATGCTGCTGTGATGGGGGGACATGGAGGAAAGGATCTACCTCGGAGATTGAAGCTAAGAAAAGGAAATGGGTGAGTATGCTCCCCAAATCCTTTGATTCCGGTGACTCAAAGCAGGCAGTCTTCTCACCACAGTCGGCTCGTTGGAAAGCCAACTCGTAATTTGGACAGCAGTGAACTTCTCTTTACCGCCTTAAGATAGCTGCTTTTCCAAGGTGGTCTGCGAATAGCTGTTGGTGACTGCGGTGCTCTTTCAGTCAGCAAGTCTGCAACATCATAATACTCGTAGTACCACCTATTTGGCAGTGGTGCCAAGTCTTATTTCCCTTCTGTTTGAACCCTCTTACATATTAAACCAGGGATTTTGGCCACAAATAAGGCTCATCTTTGATTCATGCAGGAAATTTTAAGTGGCAGGCCTAGTCATATAATCCCACAATCAGTAGGAACACAGTGGTGTCACAGGAGCTCCGGCAGCACCAACGGTGCAGCAGGGTCCGCTGTTCCAGGAGCACCCTCCTACACTGTGCACGGGTGGGAGGCTCCTAGACTGAGAGCTCCTGACTGGCTCTAGAGTGGGGGCCTCAATGTACTTTGCAGGGGGGCCCCCTCAAGTTTGATTACGCCACTGTAAGAACATACTGGCACATGCATCAACAAAGACTTTTGCGATTCCTTAATTGCGATTTTTAAGGAATCTCAATTAAGGAATTGCAAAAGCCTATGCATGTAGGAATCGCTATAAAAATAGCGATTCCTACAAATTCCTTAATTGCGACTCGCAAATTGCGAGTAGCATTTAAGGAATGCCGTCCCATTCATTCCTAGGGGCCTCCAGGCCCATAGGAATGAATTGGAGATTGCATGAGCAAATTGCGAGTACCAGTAGGTACTCGCAAATTGCTCATGCAATTTCAAGGGTGCAAGGGTGTCAAAATGACACCCTATTGCACCCCTGAAATTGATCTGTGCACATATGTTGCACACACACATGCTCTAAGGGCATGCGTGTGCGCAACATGAAACTTTGAAAAATGCACAAAAGTGCATTTTTCAAAGTTTTTGCAAATTACCATGAAGTTCAACTTCATGGTAATTTGCTCCCCCTATTAGCGAAATCGCTAATTTTTTAACTTTAATGCATTGCATTTAAGGAATCTCAATTTGGGATTCCTTAAATGCAATCGCAATTTAAGGAATCGCTATCTAGAGATTCCTTAAATTGCGATTTTTGCATTTGGGATGATGCATCCCAAATGCAAAAATACCGGTCGCAAAGGGGCAGATTCTGCTAATCTGCCCGTTTGCGACCTGTTTTCTCGTTGATGCATGTGGCCCATAGTGAGTTGAGGTAACCCACAAAATATATTTGGGGCACATTCAGCCAACTATAGCATTCCTTACCACAGCGTAGTCTTACCAATCTCATTTACAGTTGCCATTTGCAACATTACTTGATGCATCTTTAGTCAAAGGCCTAAATTCCACCGCCCTAGTGGCTATATTTTTCTTAAAACAACAAGCTTTTACTTTTTAATGAGGCACTCTTCTGCTTTCTCAATAGAAAATCAGACTTTTAACTAGGCCTGGGCGGCAAAATCCGTTCCGCTCGCGGAATTTGCGGAATTTCGGTAATTTCGCGTTCCGCGGAGAACGCGAAATTGCCCAAAATTCTGCTTTCCGCGACTTCGCGAAATTTTTTCTTGTTCGCGTTCTCAAAATGCGTGTTTGCGAGATATTTCTCCCCGAGCACGCAAACAGCAACTGTGAACAGGAAAAAAGCATCGCGAACAAGCAATTCCGCGTGTTCGCGGAATTTCTGCATGCTCGCGGAGATTTTTTACCGTTTCGCGGAGATTTGCGTAACGCGATTACGCAAATTCCGCCCACCCCTACTTTTAACCTCCAGCTGAAACTGCTCAGTCTCAGATTGACTGAATTTAACCACTTAATTATATTTAAACACATATTAGTATCTACCTGCTCAAAAACATATATGAATTGAGTTCATTGGAAAATATATTTTATAAAGTGGCTTATGTCAAATCAATAAATGTCTAAAGACTATGCACCTTTCTTAAGCTTGTTCCATAAACAATCACACTAAACTCATAGGCTCCAGGCTCCACTAAACTCATAGGGTCCAGGCTCAAGGTCTTACCCTAAAATACTGGTTAGGTCTATAGAAACAAACATTAAAAAAGTGCTTGTGTTTTTTTCCAAATAATTATTCATTTAGCGAAAATGTATAATCTTGTTCTGTGCTTTGTGCAGTCTTTCTGAGGCATTAGTGTTTACAAAGTCAGATACATAAAATGGATCAAACTTCTCTATGCTGGCCCAATGGCACAGGTGACCGTTAATTGTCATACATGCCGTCAATTCCAGCAGGGGAGAGGAATAAGGCAGCCATTAATATTTGCTCTGATGTTGGATCCCCTGGTGATGTGGGTTAGGGGGGACCCATGATCAGAGGGTTAAAGTGTTCTGAGGAATATGAGGACAATATATCGCTGTACACAGATGCTGTTTTGTTATATGTGGTGAAGCCAGCTGCCTCCATCAGTAGAGTCCTTCACATCTTTTCCATCTTCAGCCGACACTCAGGCTACACTATTAACTGGTTCAAAAGCATTATCTATGTTATTCATGGTCTTGCCCCGAAACTGCCGTCAGACTGTAAAGCGGCGTTGACGAGGGAGGGTTCCCGATATTTAGGGATCTTTATAACACCGGACCCGCTCCTATTCTATGACAATAACCTTCTGGGGACCCGACACGCCAACAATAGGACATACGTCATTGGAAAACACTACCTCTGACAATACTGGGTTTTGCGGCCCTATTTAAGATGCTAGCCCTTCCTCGGTTTTTATACACACTACAAAATACACCTTATAGGATTCCTAAATCATATTTCAATAACCTCGAGAGTGCGGTGGGAACCCTATTATGGGAAGGGAAAACCCCACAAATAGCGATGAGCAAGCTAATGAGGGGTTGGTAAGACAGGGGGATAGATCTACCCAACACCAAAGTATATCATTGTGGATCTCAGCTGGTGGTGGTAAACCAATGAGTATATGACAATACAGCTGAACCTGGATACATGAGGGACAGATGGCTAATGGGTCCGGGTAGATGTAAAAGAAAAAGAGCCCTCTACATGAACTCCATCCAGCAAAACCTGACGGGCCCCACGGCCCACACAATAGCAATATGGCACCAAGTGACCAAGAAACTAGGCTGGCATAAAAAACATAACACAAGCAATATCTCTGTGGGAAGCACAACAATTAGGCAGACTAAGTATTTGCCAGGGTTTCAATAAATGGGATACAATCGGTATCTCAACAGTAGGGGATCTCTGGATTCGGGAGGGAGTGGTTCCGTTTGCCAGGCTGCAATCTGAATGTAATATGGCACACACTGAACACTTTGTTATTTACAAATACAACATGCTTCAATCTATCAATCAATTTGTCTTTATTTCAATTAAATTCATCATAAAAGACAGTACAATATAAAAAGTTCCATAAATATACAAAAAGGATAAAAACATTACAGGAATAAAATCAAGATAAAAACTAAATAAAAACACATCACATGGTTACCATTAAATCCTATTTCTAATAATCCAAACCCATCCTAGAAATTTGGCCACAGCAATTACAATGGGTTTGCTAGTGTCATATCTTAAAATTCTTAGGGCCACGAACCCCACCCTAGTGCCCATGTTGTGGCAAATGGGTTTAAGCCATTTCGCCCGAGGGACTGCATAGGCCGGGCATTCAAAAAATATATGACCAACCGATTCCCTGCAATCAATACACCAACGACAGGATTCGGTCACCTCCCCCTTCCAATTTTTGGTAAACAATCTGGTGGGTAGGGAGCCAACCCTTAGCTGGTGATAAAGTTTCCTGTCACTGGACATGCTAATAATATCCCAGTAATCTTCTAGTAGTGGGTCACTTTTACACTCAAGGAACTTGCCGGTCAGTGACGTTGCCAAGATTTTGTTGGACTGTTTCTGGTGTAACTGGGACCAATATAAACTTTTAAATAATTTTTGGGGAGGAAAAGGGTTGTCAGCAAGGTCAGACCACAGGTTTCCCAAGCCCATAGATTCCAGAAGCAATCTAACTTGCTTTAACCATGCTATATTTCCAGAACCCAGGATAGAACGAACATCCAGGAAGGCCTTAGCATAAGGGGCTAATTCCGGAGTAGTCCACAATCTTCTCCATAGGGCCAATGGTTTGAACCGGGCAATATCATCAATTGAGTGACAGCCAAGATCCAATAATAATGGTTTCACGGGGCTTGAACTGGGGAGACCCGTAAGGTTATTCAAAAATTTGTTTTGCACCTTGACCAAAGGAGATAGGGCTGCAAAACCCCAGAGTTCCGCGCCATAAAGAATCGCCGAACTAATCCTGGAGTTATAAATCTTTATTGCTGGACCTATCCTTTTGGTCTGTGACAGTCTCTGTTCTTTCACCAAACACCCTGAAAGCTGGGCAAACTTGAGGGATAAAATGTCAATTTGGGGCTTCCAGCTCAGTTTACTTTCTAGGACAATCCCCAAATAGGTCATAACGTTTGTATGTTCTAACTTTTCATTATTCATCGTAACATGACCTGCCACACGTCTTCCTTTATTAAAAACCATATACTTGGTTTTAGAAACATTTACTTGCAGATCATGATCGAGACAGAAAGTGTCAAACTTGTTCAAGGCCGCCTGTAACCCCATCTGTGTCTGAGACAATAAAAGGGTGTCATCAGCAAACATGAGCAGCGGGAGCTTGTTACCACCCAGGGAAGGGGCGTCAGTTGAAATGGATGAAAAATACTGCACAACTCTATTTATAATTAGCAAAAAAAGAGTTGGCGCTAGGACGCACCCTTGCCTGACACCCCGTGTTACTTTAAATCTGTCTGTGACCTGCCCTTGGTTCCCCCATCGGACTTGGGCAAAGTTTTCATCGTGCAACCTAATCACAATATTCAAGAGATCAGCGGGCATCCCTAGCCCATCTAGGACCCCCCATAGTTTGGTCCTGGGAACTAGGTCAAATGCTGACCTAAGGTCGACAAAGGCGGCATATAATGTGCCGCCACCTAAATAGACCGTTTTCCAGACGATCAGTTGGAACCTGAGGACCTGGTCAATGGTGCTAATGCGGGACCTGAACCCAGCCTGTAGCGGCGATAAAATGTCCTCCTGCTCAATCCATAACTGAATTCTTGCCAGAATCATCCTGGTAATGATATTTTGGATCGAGTCGATTAGACTGATCGGGCGAGAGTTCCCTGGGCTTGAGCGATCACCCTTCTTATAGATGGGCAATATCTCGGCACCTTTCCATGATTCGGGGATAACCGCCCCCTTTGCTATGGCGGTAGCCAAGAAGGCGATATAAGGTACCCAGATGCTTTGATCAAATTTGAAAAGATCCGCCGGGACACAATCAATACCCGGGGCCTTTCCATTGGGTATCTTTCTTAAAGCCGTCTCAACTTCTCTACAGTCAAACGAAAAATTTTGGGTGGTAGACATATCCCGAGAAATTTGGGGGATTGTTTCATCAGTCTAGTTAGTACCAGAGAACTGGGACTCAAAATGCTCCACCCATATCTCAGGAAGAACAGGATTAGAGGGAACCTGCAAATTCGGGGAATTACCCCACTTCACAATATGCCAGAACTTGGTCAAATTTTTAAGTTTGCTGGCGACTAAAAGGTCTTGCCAATGGTCATTGTCCCATTCTTGTTTGGCCATAGTTTTGGCCTTACGGTAATTACACCTAGCTGTTCTAATATTGGCCATATTTTTAGATTTTATTGCGGATTTCAATTTGCCGTAGGTCTCTCGGCACAATTTGTTGTACCAGTGATTGCGCTTTGGTTGAGTTTGTTTCTTTGGTTTACTGGGTTTGGAAAAATAGGTTTTTAGGCCCAAAAATAGAGTGTCATGAATTTGGGTAGTCTCCCTATTTACAGCTTCTTGGGATGGGAGAAAGTGCAAGGCTTCCAGAGCGCCAGTGACTTGTGAGCTGATTTCGGCTAATGCTTCAGTGTCAATAGCTACCCTTTCCCAGCGCACTCTCCGTTGATTATTGGTGAGGAAGGCGTCTGCGGTGACTAACTCGGTTTGTTCGTTGCTTCGGTGATAAGCACAGAGCAGAAAACTTAGTATGAGGGGGTTATGGTCACTCTCAGGGCGATCTAAAATCATCATATCTCTTAGGGTAGACCAGAACTCCACTTTGATGAGAGCATAATCAATTCTGCTGTGGCGAGGACCGTCAACAAAAGTGTCGCTACCCATTTTGTCTGAGTCGGTCAGTCCGTTTGCCGCCCTAAAGCCACGCCCCAAACACAGACTCATCCACTGGATGGCAGATTCGGTCCACTTCTTGATGGGTGGAAGATCGAGAAGAGGGATGTTCCAAAGGACATCCACTTCCATCGTGAGTGAATCCCCGGTAGTATTCAAAGGCTCAAAACAACAGTTCAAATCCCCCACAATTATTACATTAATGCCGGGGTTAACTGTTTCCAGAAACCCGTCTAGTTGTAAAAAAGTATTAGTGCCGCGCCCTCCTGGTTGACCTCTATTGTAAACATTGATAATCAGAATATCTGGACTATCATGGAGGTGCAACAGTAATATTAGGATATCTGGGCTGTCTACAACCAATTCAGAGGGTCTACACTTAAGGGATTGCCTGACCCAAATACTAAGACCTCCAGAGGGTCGGCCCTTTGCCCCTCTAGTAGCTGCTTTATGAAAGTTGATGAAGCCGGGTGAATAAACCGGGTCCACTGCCCACGTTTCCTGGAAAACCAGAATATCATATTTGTCCACCCATGTAGACCACTCGTCTATTGAGGTTTTACTCCTTAGGCCAGCTATATTCCATGAGACCAAGGTGAAGAAATGGTGGTCACTGTCAGCAGGTGATTGGTCCGAGGACAAAATCTGGGGGGCAGTATGATTTTCGGTCTTGCCGGGAACCGAACGCTCTGGTTCACCGGGGCTAAGTTCTAAGCGCGTATGATTTATCTTATCAAGTCTAGTCACACTAACATAAGGAGCTGCCACTAGATCAGCGGGCAAAGGGCAGAGATAGTTTCTACCCTGTGATCTCTCAGAGAAATCGAGAACTAACAAGGGAGAATCTGGTTCACTACGGGGCACGAGGGATAGAGAAGGTGCAGTATTTAATCGCTCACCACCAGCTCCTATGAGTCGCCCCGTAAAACAACTACAAGTTACTTTCCCCATCCTGGTAATACTTCCATACCCATTTTTATTTGCACAAGCAAGGCCTATATAATTGTAAGCCAGTCAATCCACCCCTTCCATGCTGCTCAGTGGTCCGAAACAATTATACAAAGGGAGGTGGAAGTCCTGTCTAGATGGACCTTGTTGGCCTCTGTAAACCCTTTCCCACCCAACTGGCTGAGCTTGATGTGTGCCACAGGGGGCGGTAGGGTAAAAATACCACAAGTCAAAAGTAAGTATTCCTCTATGAGTATTAGGGTGGCAACATATGTGCCTCACTACTCTAGGGTCCCTAAAATTGATAATTATACAATAACCCTCCACATCCTTAGGTTTGGTGCCTAGCCAGCTCACCCTTCGTACAAACAAAATTTCTGCGCACAGGTTGGGAGGGAGAGGCCTATTGCCATTAAGCCAGTGTATGACCTTATTCTTAAGCTCTCTATGGGACTCTGTCTTATTATGTGGAATCCTTGGGACGCCTGCCAGGATTGCCGTATAAGGTGATGACTCCGGAGGTAGGTTAATACATGGGAGTTTGGAGAGTGAACCATCACTCTGGGGGACAGTAATCCCTCTTATGTTGGGCTCAGAATTAGAGTCATTTGTAGCCAACTTCTTCCTACCAACTCGGATTTGTGTATGGGCATCTTCCCTAACGGGGTCCAAAGCAGAAGTATTTGCAGGCTCTTTAGATACGGAGGGTATAAAGCAATTAGGGGGTTTACTAGACAGTGTAGGGTGGATAGTACCATTCGAAACAGTCTTTACTTTTGCGGCAGTACCAGGGGGTGATGTGGTCCCAAGGCCAGGATAGGGCTTTAGGGTTTTTCCTAAAATGACCGTGTTGGCAAGCACAATACTTTCCAATTTCCCTATATTTGTACTAAGTTGCTTAACTCTCTCAAGTATTGGTAACAAAAGTGATTTTAACAATTGTTCGAGAGTTTCCAAAAAGCCATTGGGGGGTGGAGTAACACAAGACTGGCAGGGTATGGTCTTGTTAAACATAGGGCTGGGGTTGACTGGGGGTATATTACAGTGGACTAGGGGGGGGTTAACTTTGGAGGAATGTCGGGTTTGGACACTTTAGCGCGTCTATCCTTGTTGATCCCTCCCGCACGTTTTCTTTTTCCAACTGTAGACTGGGTCGTACTCCCCTTTTCCAAGGTAACATCCGGTGGTATATTTACAAGGGGCAGTGGAGGAATAATGCTGTGTTTCACAATGGGAGGTCTGTTCTCTAAGATGGATATACTATCGGGGGTAGTATCCAGGGTGCTGTGGTTAGTTATATCCGACCCCACAATCTCGGAACTTAACGCCAGGTCAGATTCGATTCGAATCGGCAAGCACTCAGGGGAAGCAACAGACATTATTTTACCCAGGGAGGATCTCTTTGCCGTTAAGTCCAGAGACAATCTTTTTTCGGTGAGGATAATTTCGTGCTCAAGAACACGAACTGCTCTGGAGATAAAGTGATCTAGAGTCCCAGATACTGTACCCCCTATACTATCCTGTACGATCTTTCTCACAGACCTTAAAGAAGTTGCCATTTGTAGACGTGTTGTGTATATTAGAACTACAACCACGTCAATATCAACAGCAGATGGGCCTTAGTCGCACAATATATGGCAAGGAATATCACGTACACATGTGGAAAACAATATATCATAACAAAGCGCCACGAGCTTAATAACAGTTTCGTAGTGAGATCTCAGAGGAAATGATAGTATCTCACATCAAAGGTATACGTCCAGGATCGCCGATGAAGGGGGGGTGGCACGTCCCGTCCTCTATCGGCCCCTGACGGCCACAGACGGCCCGCCCTTGTCCCGGGCTTCTCCCGCGACGCGGAGGAAGCCTTTCCTTTTTCAGCGCCTCCGGGCGCGATGCAGCAGGGAAGTAACGTGGTGCCGCAAAGCACCCTTGGAGCTGTAGTCTCCCCCAACTGCGGCCGGTGCTCTCTATTCGGTGGCAGGGAAGACAGGCAGCGTCTAAGTCCCAGGTGCAACAGCACAGCCCAGGCAGGTACGAGCGCCACGAAGCACACACTCGCCAGATAGACAACAGCCCCCGCTCCACCGAGGGAGCCTCTCCTTTTTCAGCGCCTCCGGGCGTGATGCAGCAGGGAAGTCACGTGGTGCCGCAAAGCACCCTTGGAGCTGTAGTCTCCCCCAACTGCGGCCGGTGCTCTCTATTCGGCGGCAGGGAAGACAGGCAGCGTCTAAGTCCCAGGTGCAGCAGCACAGCACAGGCAGGTACGAGCGCCACGAAGCACACACTCACCAGATAGACAACATGCTTGATGTCTGCAATCCCCAACAAAGAGACCCTTCCCAAAGGCTCCTCACTAGAGGACAGACTCCTGAGGGAACACCTGAATCGCAAGGCCATATCTATGACCTACTAGAAGCTTGTAAATATTCTACCGGACCCACTTCTGTGACTAAGGGGCCTCTGGCAGTCAGATGTGGATATCTTAGAGGATGAGGGGTGGCAGGAGGCCCTGGCCCCACGGGAAGTAGCTATCCCACTGAAATTGAGACTTGTCCAACTCCAAATACTACACAGATCCTATTTGGCCACGGGAACGTTAGTTAAAATGGTCAAAAGGTAGGGTTACGAGTGCCTCCGCCGCTGTACCCAAAAGGGCACGTTTCACCACATGATCTGGGAGTGCCCAGCGATCAGGTCAGACTGGGAAGATATCGCAGCAAAATTGCAAAGATTGTGTACTGAGAAAATGGTCCCAACCCCGAAACTCTGCCTACTTAACATTAGGGGGGCCACAGACCTAAAACACACACAGAACGTTCTTGGGTCTCCTTGGGGTTGATGTTAGCAAAGCGTAATATCACCCAGAAATGGGGGGTAGAAGACACACCAACACTGTGAGGTTGGGTGAAAGACATGGATCAATCTATGATCGCTGAAAAAGATGTATTTAAAAATAGAGGGTGCCTGGGAAAATGAACCATAAGTGGGCGAAGTGGAATGCATACAGGGGGTTGGATTTGCATCTTCCCCCCGGAAGAACTACAAAGGGTGGAGGGAGGGAATGATCCACTAAGTGCAGGCCATTCATTCTATGTACAAACTAGTAACTGAATGGTTGGATCCCAGAAGACTGTGGGGAAATGTATTTTCACAAAAATGTATTCATACACACCCTGTTAAAAAGTTGCAAGACTGACAAACATTTCAATGAAAAGAATGTAATTTTTTTTTAAATGGGAAGAATCCCATGAAAACATAATAAGTTTCCACACACATTCTCTGCCTGCTAGAATCAGGAGAGTATGTATGGAGAAGGGTCTGGAATCGGCAACGACATACCGCAATGGAGCCTGGAAACTCATAATGGCTGGTCAACGTAGTGGAGTGCCTGACGGAATCAGAACCTCTGGTTCTTGTGCCTCCTCCTCCAGTTACTGTCTACCTAGAAGAGAGGGTGCGTACTCATACAGCCATGATGTTCTGGTGCTGTGTCAAACAGCTGACTCAGAAGAATGATAAGATAAGACTGGGGTATCAAAGGGAAAGCGGATGATGATCCACAACCTTCTGGTTCATACAAAATGGTAGAAGAACCCAAACTACAACTGAAAGTTGCCTATTGACATGAAAAAATAGGAGCATCTTTCTCTCTGTTGGATAGGGGCAAAAATAGCAGCAAGAGTTCTACTCTTGATGATGATGGGAGTGGGTTAGGAATGGACGAGTCAACAGGCCCCTCAGAGGATTACCACTCAGTGCCAAATTTCTCAAGCAGTGGTCCTTACAGCAGCACTTGTAGGTGTTGAGTATGTAGTTTGTTAGCTAATTTAAATCAGGTATTCAACTTTGCAGGATAGTCCACCTCCTTCTGCTTCCAATCGTAGCAACAGCAAACCTTCACAGTTGGTCCTTGTTATAAGAGAGGGCAGCCAAACCTCCAGATTATGATTCAGTCATTTCTGTCAAATGGTGGTCAAATCTTGTGCTAAATAATCATGAATCCTGGTTTTATGATATTTATTTCTTTATAATATACATGTGTATTTATCAATATTTATTTTTTGCCTAGGCTATTAGTATTTATGGATCTTTCTTTTGTGTTTCAATGAACAAATGAAGTTGTACCTAATACTTTTCCAACTTTATTTAACTGATAAATGTGTACTAATACTTTCACATCTGTCGTGTTTTAGCACTATGAGGCAGCCAAATATAATATACTAATACACCTCTACACAGGAATCGTCAAGCAACTCACTAGAAGACTACGAACTATCTGGAACTCGGCAGCCTGACTGCTCCTCTATCTCTCATGCAGAACTCATATCACACCACACCTCAGGGAGCCCTTCTGAATTCTGATATACAAACTCACTCAATTCAAACTCCTCACACACTCATTCAAGGGACTACACAACTCAGGCCCTACCTTCCTATACAGACCCATCTCATTCTACCTTCCACCCAGACACCTTCACTCTGCAGGACTCCTGGTCGTACATATGCACCACATACAAAGAACCAAGTTAGGAGGATGGGTGTTCTCTTACATCCCTCGCAAAGAGTGGAAAGGCCTCCCAGTCCATATCAAAGCCTCCTTGTCTCTTGAATTCCACAAGAAGCTGAAGACCTGGCTCTGTAATTAATAAACCTTTCATCGGCAGCGGTAGGCACACACCTGTTCAGCAACATGATTCCTTCACGGGTGATAGTGCGCTTTACAAATATACGGCTTCACCAAATAGTTTAAAATACTTGTACCTGACCCGTATTATTGAGCGGCTGCCAATTGTTACTCATGTCATTGTCTTTGGGATAAAGGTAATGCATGTTCAAAGGAAATCTCATTGATTCAATTCCTGTCCAGCAGAGTGATGTTAAGTTTATTTTTTCAATTTATGCCAAAACAAAAATAAAAAGAACTGTAAAAATATGTATGTGTGTCTAATTACAATACCAACTGAAACATTTGCGGGATACTAATTTAAGATAGTCAATTTTAAAAAAAGGGAACATAAAAATTCATGCAGGACTTTTATCAGCTAAAAATAAAAAAATAAAATGGCATATATATGATCTATACACAACGTGTTTACAACTTAACAAACTAACTTTCTATATCTGATTCCCTTCCATAGTATGCCCCTTCTTTTTTGATTGGGCATCATGATGCCCTTCAACAGTGATCAACTGTTAGGAATTGGGTTTCTGGTTGGCAGAGGTATGCACTCTGTCCAAGCAGGAACCACAAATTTACGGAGGGTAAGTCAGATACACACCATAAATTAAGCTGCGCTCACCCTCTGGTAGCTTGGCACATACCAGGCAGGTTTAACCTAGGAGGCAATGTGTCAATTATTTGTACAACACATAAAACAGCAAAACCGTAAAAACACCACACAAAAGTAAGTAATCCACACATGGTTAGAAAAATAGAGCTTAATTTAATGAACAAGACCAAAATGACAAAAAATCCAATAAGTAGCACCGGAGTTATGAATCTCTTTAAAGAATATCTGAAAATGTAGTGCTTAAAGGCATAAAGCACCAACCGGGGCTATCTTTGACCTGGTCAAATCCAAAAGTTCAGGCTGACCTCAATGGAGTGCAGGTCAGATACAGGGACCAAACTTGTCTGAAAAACGACCTTGTTGCGCCATCGACAGGGCATAATGCTTGGAGCAGAGGAGGCGATGTGTTGTTGTCGATCCCTCTGATGTATGCTATACATCAGTTCCGAGTCATACAAATCGAGATGTGTTTGCGGCAGCTTCTTTTGACGTAAGTGATGTGTCCCCATTGAGCTGCACAGCCGGCTATGCAGTGTCCTCCAAGCAGCGATGCGTCAGAGGAGACGTAACGGTTACAAGCCGTGCAACAACAGCGATGTTTGGATTACAGTTGCAGCACTCTAAACCCAATTCCAAGGGCATATGACTGGATTGGCAGGGCAGGACTCTAAGATGGCAGAGCCCAGGTCCTGGTGGAGAGTTGATTGCAGTCTTTGATGTCCCTTACACTTTAGAACAGGAGGCAAGCCAGCAAGCCCTTGAAGCCACTTCGGTTCTGGGGTGTAGAGAGGCAGGTTCAGTCCTTCTCACTCCATCGCAAGGAGGACATCAGGTAGCAGGGCAGGCACAGCAAAGCAGAAGTCCAGCAAAGTCCAGCAGAGTCTAGCAGAATGACAGTTCTTTCAGCAGAACAACAGTCCTTCTTCCTGGCACAGTATGCACAGATCAAGAAGTGTACTGAGTTGTTGGAGTGAGTGCTCCATTATGTATACCCAGTTATGCTTTTAAAGTGGGGGAGACTTTAAAGAGTGGCCCTTGAAGAGTCCCTGCCCTTCCTGCCCTGGCTCCAGATTCACTACAGGGGAGGGGTGCAGTTCTTTGTGTGAGAACAGGCACAGCCTATTCGTGTGTAAGTGTCAGCTCCTCAGGATTTGGATGGCCCATCAGTTACACCTAAGCTCTCTTTGTGCGTGACTATCTGGAGGGAATGAACAAAGCCCAGCTGTCCCCCACCCCAGACTTGTATTCAGAGACAGGCAGAAGGCACAGAATGGTTTAAGTAAGAAAATGACAACTTTCTAAAGTGTCAATTTCAGACATAAAAATCTAACTTTACCATAAGTTGAGATTTTACTTTGTGAGTCTAGAGACGCCAAACTCTAAAAATCCATCTTTTCCCAATTGGAAATTATACTCAGAACATGTAACAAGCATTTGCAATGCAATAGGTCTCGCATTATTGAAAAATTGAGCTATTGCATTTGCAAATGATAATTATTATTATTTTTTGTTAAAATAATATCCCAGCAGTAGGATAAGTAATAAAATCCATGAAGGAAGAATGGGGTAAAGTATCTCTATTAGCCACATGAGCTACTGCACCCTTACTTATGTTACTGATGGGATATTCTTTTATCAAAATGCTCACTCATATTCCATATAATATAGCAGAGGTATCCAGGTGCTAGTTGAATTAGATTGGGGTTCAATCCAGTATTTTCCAAAAAGGGTATAAGCAAAATATCTGAGTTAAGGAAATGGTCGACAGGTGTATACAGGCATGTTAAATAAAGCCCCTCCAGATGTTTTATCAAATAAGAAGTTAAACACTAACAGGTCGATTCCGATCCGGGTCAGACAGTCCTCCGAGAGCTGTCCGTAGCCTTACCTCGCGACCGACTCGTACCGGGAGCCGGTCCGTCTCGTCGATGAAGTACGATGCGCAAAACTGCCACAATTCCGTCCGACACATAGGCTGCGATTCCAGCAGCATTTCCCATACGAGCCGTACCTCCGAACGCCGATTCGAGTCGCCCGGAAGTGTTGTAAATTGAAACCACGATGTGATTAAGCATTTACTAAAGACATGAATTCTCCTTCCTTAGAACATGTCTTTTTCGTTATGTTGACTAAAGTCTGGACTCCATTTTGTATTGTCATGTCTCCACGTGCTCAACACGAGAAGAGTCCTATCTTCATGTTAGTTGCTCTTGTAATCTGCCTAGTAACAGTCTATAAATAGTTCCTTTGTCCGCCTGGCGCATGCCCAGGCTTGACCACATCTGTTATCAGTTAGTCCTTGCTTGACCATGTTTTCGCGGGCTCAAGGAGTATGTCAGCTCCGCCCACATATTGATCTTGTATCGAAAATGTCCATAAAAGGTAACATTCCTTGCCTCATGTTGTATCCGCCCACTTATGAGCCCCTCTGTTGTGTATAAAAGGGGACCGTGTACGCAAGTTCTTTGTGCTACTCTATGCAATACTGAAGGGTGTTGTATGGATTGTAGGACCACCCTTAAGGGTTAATAAACTTTGTCTTTGTACTTTGCAGTTTCCGTGCCAACTTCCTTATAGATTCCATTGCAGGAGAGAGAACCCTTGTGTCCTGCGGGCCTAGCTGGGGCCTGTATTCATCAATTGGCGCCCGTCACGTGGGGCTCATCGGCGACTCGGATGCTCAAAGGATTGGTCGCGACGAAGGTGAGGAATTTGGCCGGGGATGTGATCACTGCCAGAGGCACTTTAGTCCTGGCATCCCGAGGTTTTTCTTCCTTCCCTTCCGAGCTGACCATCTGGGTGGCGCCGGTCCTCGACTGAGACCTCTTCTGTCGGTCCTGCCGTGACAGCCGTTTGGGCGAATTTTGGAGCTTGGCAGTTGGAATCTGGACTCTTGATTGGTAAGAACCGTTGTACGGTACTTGCTCCGAGTTTTTTGAAGCCTGGTTTGGCTCTTTGAGTTTGATTTGTGATGACCGGTCATATCTTGTATTGGCTATTGTGAGAATATATGCGTTGCAACACATATAGGCAGGTAATGTGGAGATATTTCTCCGGAACTGTGTAACTTTGAACGGCACATTGTTTAAGTGCCATTTTTTTGATAATACTGCATATTCTGCATTATTTTTGAGCATGCCTGCTTTTAGCGCACTCCGTAAGTGGTGCTGCTGCCTTGGAAACCGGTTAAACATCGAGGAATCTGCTCCAGCCCCCCCTGAGGGGACTCCTAATAGGGATATGTATGTGAAGCATGGTCTTTCCTCCATAATGTACAGCACAGTATGGATGAAATATACCAGAAAGGATCCTGAGTTACGGTGGCCGTTGTATGGATCGTTTGATATGCGTAAGATTGAGTATGTGGAACAGTGTATGTGTAAGCGGCGTGCTTGTCAAGACATGTTTGAATGTGTGCGATTATGGGTGAAGGAAGTGCGTGAGCGAGAGAAACGTGAGAAAGCGCTGTTTGATAAAGAGCAACGGAAGAATGATCATGTGAGAGCACAGGAAGCAAAGCGTCGGGAGGAAAGAGAACAGACGGAGAGGCAAGAGAAAGAGCGTAGGTTGCAAGTCTCGGGTCAATATGCTGTTCGCCAGTCACTTTATCCTGTCCTTAATAATCATGACGATGATTTTTATTTATTAGATCGTTCTCCGCCTCCTTATGTCGGCGCGTCTGCCCCGAGGCCACAAGATTCTGGATCGGGTTCGGGTAAGGTAGACACGCGGTCCATGTTATCGACTGAGCGAATGGGTGAGCTTCGGCAAGTTTCCTATCGTGCACTTAAGGGCAAGTTATCCCTTGCTGAGTTGTTGGATTCCTGGGAGTTGTGGCAGGATAGAGAAAAGTTGTATTTTCTGGGCCACTTTTCTGAGGAAGTGATTGCTGCTTTCCGGAAATATTCCAGTGTCTTTGAGCCTGACGATGTGGAATTAGATGCTAAAGCATTGCGTAATGGTGTTTTCTCTCCCTCTAAGGCGCCTGATGCGGTTCGGCGGCTGTTTGCGTTGCGGGACGCGGTGAGGGACCTTAAAGAGAAAGCACGCCAACAAGCTGAGGAGGAGAAGCAGTCGGATTCGCATACCGGAGATGGCCACTCATCCACCTCTCAGTCAGATAAGAGCGACCTAGTGCATGCTAGACCAATGCGAGAGGCGGCGCCTTTGTATGTTCCTCCTAAAGGAGCGGGGACTAGCTCGGATATTACCTCCGCCGATGCTAAGGGATATTTTGTGTATAATTGGGTTTATACTCCCTGGCACAGGGCTGACGTCATGGCATTAAAGAATGCATTGCCTGACCCCCGCAAGAATCCAGCGGCCTTTTACGAAGAAGTCGAGGGGGCCTTGAATTCTTGTACTATGACCTTAGCAGATATAGATTTGTTCTTTGGGCTTATTTTACCACCAGATATGTGGCGATCTGTGCGGAAGGTGGACGATGTTGCCGCCTTTAAGGCTCGGTGGTCTGAGCTTGAGGATGAGGATAGGGAGAGGAAGCCCGCGCAGAAACCACCTCAGCTTATCTTAGATCTCCCTGCTGCTATTCTGACTAAGTTGAAGACAATCATTCCCCCTAAAAAGATTGACTGGAATATGTTAGCCTCGTGTAAGCAGAAAGTTGATGAATCAGTTGCAGATTTCTTTACGCGCTTTGAGGAGACGTTTCATGATTTTAGTGGTCAGTCACTTACGGATGATACGGGTCGACACCTTTTTGCTGATAAATATGTGGCGAATTTACTACCGGCGATCGCAGCCCGCCTAAAAGCGAGTGAAAGTTCTTGGTCCACTGCGACCCCGACAGCCCTCCTGACTATAGCTCAGTACTATGAGCGCCAGGAGCAAGAAGCGAAGGGGCAGGAGGAGAAGAAATCGAAGGATTTAAAAACGAAGGTGATGTTAGCGCAAGTATATGGTCCGCCCCGCCGGGGTGTCAATAGAGGTAGGGGAGGATTTTATGGTCCTCCCTCGGGCCGATCTGATTTGAACAGGAATCAATGTGCGTATTGTAAGTAATCGGGACACTGGGCCAGAGATTGCCCGGCGTTGCATGCTTCGCGTCAGGGACACAATCAGGGTGGCCCGAGAGGTAGAGGGGGTTTCTCGAATTTTAGAGGGAATTCTAACGATCACGCTCGTTTTGACCCTGCCGGGCAGCAACGAGATAGGCCTAATGTTTTCGATCGACAAAACCAGTATCAAGTGTCGGGGATTGACCGTTCTGGGTACCACGATTCTCAGCATGCATAGGAATGCATTGGATGGGGGTTAGAATCAGTTGAGGTGCCGGTTGATCAGAAGGGTCCTTACGTATCAGCTGAGGTTTTGGGTTCTACTGATCAGTTCCTAGTGGATACAGGAGCGACTCGTAGTGCGCTGTCTAAACAATTGGTTCCGAGGGCTCCCCCATCTGGCTTAATGGTTACATCGGTAGGGTTTGATGGTACACTCTCCCGAAGCCCTCTTTCGCGGCCCCTCACATTTCAGGTTGATTCTTTTTCTGCACCCTGTCCGTTTCTGCTTGCCCCGAACACGCCGGACAACATTATGGGCCTTGATATGTTAAAATACTTCAGAGCCACGATCCGCTGCTCCCCTGCTGGAGTGCGGGCGATATTAAATGACAATTACCCCCGGTCTGAACGGATGTGTGTGGTTGCAGAAGATGCTGTGTTAGCTACCCTCCCTTGTGCTTTGTGGGCCACTTCGGATACTGATGTGGGACAAATGGTGATTCCGCCTGTTCACATTAGTGTCCAGGAGGGGGCGGTGTTACCACGCCTTCCACAGTATCTTATTTCGCAGGAGGGGGAAGAGGCTCTTATACAGATTGTGCAGGATTTGATTAAGGTGGGAGTAGTGGAGGAAGTTCCCTACAACGTCTGTAATAGCCCGATTCTACCCATTTTGAAAAAGGATACGGATGCTAAAGTCTATCGGTTTATAATTGACTTGAGAGAAGTGAACAAGATCGTGATACCTCAGTACCCAGTGGTTTCTGATATCACGACGTTGCTTACTTTGGTCCCGCCTACGGCGACCACGTTATCAGTTATTGATTTGAAAAATGCCTTCTTTTCAATTCCTATTCATCCTGATAGTCGATACCTTTTTGGTTTTACTCTAAATAATAGGTCTTACCGATTTTGTAGAATCCCTCAGGGCTACACGGAAAGCCCTAGCATTTACAGTCAAGCTTTGAAAAGACAATTGGACTCCTTTGTTCTGCCCGAGGGTGTCGCCCTCATTCAATATGTCGATGACATCTTGCTGGCGGCCGACACTCCGGAGTTGTGTGAAACGAGTACGTTGTCTTTGCTTTCCTTTTTGGCATCCCACAATCACAAAGTATCTCGGAAAAAGTTACAGTTCTGTAGACCAAAGGTGACTTATCTGGGTCACCTTTTGTCTAAGGAGGGGCGTGCACTCACACCAGATCGTGTCCAAGTAATTCTGGACACGCCGACGCCGTCCACGCAGAAGGACGTGCGTGCATTTTTGGGTCTTGTTTCGTTTTGTAGGCAATTGATACTAGGGTTTTCACACATAGCTAAGCCATTGTTAGCCCTTTTGACAAAAGACACACCTATTCCGCTTCCTTGGACGAATGAGTGCGACACTGCCTTCCAGAAATTGCGACAGGCCCTCTGTTCAGCACCAGTGTTAGGGACTCCTGATTATACCAAACCTTTTTCGCTGTATGTGCATGAGAAAGATGGATGTGCATTATCAGTTTTAGTGCAGATGCACGGCGACAAGCAGCGCCCTTGTGCATATTTTTCGGCTGTACTTGATCCTGTTGCCCGAGCATTGCCTGGTTGTTTCCGCTCGGTTGCGGCGACAGCTGTGTCAATACGCCAAAGCGAGGGAATTGTGTTATCTCATAAGCTGTTGGTATTAGTCCCCCATGCTGTTGATGCCCTGCTTAATCAGACAAAGACGCAGCATTTGACCAGTGCCCGTTTAACGGGATATGAGCTGACGCTTTTGGCTCCTCATATTACGTTAAAGAGGTGCGTAACGTTAAATCCGGCCACATTGTTGCCATACCCCGAGACTCAGTCTGAAGCACGGAAAGCACATGATTGTATTCTTGTGACTGAGGAACAAACAAAGGGTCGTATTGATCTCCAGGATACGCCCTTTTCAGATGTAGATGGAGAACTGTGGGTGGACGGGTCATGCCTGAAGCTACCAGATGGTACGACTTCAGCAACGTATGCAATTACCACATTGCAAACAATAGTGGAGACAGCACGCATACCACAGAAATCAGCTCAAGCAGCGGAACTGATAGCATTAACACGAGCATGTGAGCTCAGTACAGGATTGTGTGTGAATGTTTATACAGATAGCCGGTATGCCTTCGGAGTAGCGCACGATTTCGGCCTGCTCTGGAAGGAGAGAGGGTTTTTAACGTCACATGGAGTACAAATAATGCATGGGGAGTTAGTTCATAATCTTTTAACTGCATTGACATATCCGAAGAAAATTGCCATCGTTAAATGTAGCGCCCATAGGAGAGTAGTCGATAAAGTTGGAGAAGGGAATGCGTTAGCAGACCGGGTGGCACGGGAGACTGCGATGCAGCCCGGTGCTACTGCCATGTATGTAGTGAAGTCGCAAGTAGAAAGATGGCACGATGCGAAGGAAGAGGTGCGAGGAATACAGAGGACCGCTTCTGATAAGGAACGGGAGCAATGGTCCAGTGAGGGAGAATTGGATGATGAGGGTTGCTGGAGAAATAAGCAGATGGATAGATGGAAATTACCCACGGCTTTTGTACAACCTATGGTTCAGATGGCACATGGGCTAGCACATGTTTGAGCTTCCGCAATTGTAAAATTGCTTACCCAAGTCTGGGAGCATCCAGAGATTGCTAGCACGGCAAAGAGAGTGGTGCAGACCTGTATGATCTGCCTGAGGTACAACCCAGGAAAGGGTACTCGAACTCCAGCAGGAGGATTTGTAATACCTACTGCACCCTTTGAGGTTTTGCAGATGGATTACATCCAGCTTGAGCGTTGTAACAATTTGAAGTATGTTCTAGTAGTGGTTTGCGCCTTCAGTAAATGGGTTGAGGCATACCCTACGAAAGACAATACTGCAATGACTACCGCCAAGATGCTGTTGAAGGAGTTCTTCCCTCGATATGGCGTTTGTAGACTTCTGTGGAGTGATAACGGACCCCACTTTATAGCGGATGTTATAAAGTATGTTTTGAAGGGTCTGGGCATCACCCAGAAGTTCCACGCAGTGTTTCACCCTCAATCTGCAGGACTAGTCGAGAAGTATAAGGGTACACTGAAGCTCAAGATCGCTAAAATCCAAGCTTCGACATCTTTGACTTGGCCAGATGCTTTACCGCTGGCGTTATTGTCAATTAGATCGGTACCGCACTCTCGAACCGGTCTTACACCGTACGAGATTGTCTTTGGACGCCCAATGAATATTTGGGGTCCACCAAAACCTAAGACTGTGTATGATGTACCTTGTGTAATGATGAATGATTATCTGGCGCAGTTAACGGATAACTTGGTTTCTATTCATCAACAGGTCCGGGAGGCGCTCCCTGATCGGTCCACCGGTGAAGGACATAGTCTCCGGCCTGGCGACTATGTCATGATAAAAATCTTTGACAGGACGAACAGCTTGGAGCCGAGATGGATAGGTTCTGAGCAGGTCCTACTTGCAACGAGGACGGCTGTGCGAGTTTCCAACAGAAAGAATTGGATCCATTCCCTGCACTGCCGCAAAGTACCGCCTGGATTGGTGGAGCCTGCTGTATTGACCGATCAACGAGAGATTCTGACCGCAGAGAAAGGCCGTGCTGTGGAACCGAACGACGCTGAGGAGCTCTTTCCGGATCACGCGACTCCTGGAGGAAAGCGATATCATCTCAGGCCAAGGAAGTGAATTCTTCAGTATCGGGGCATGTTGTCAGAACGGCCCTTGGGTTAGTGAAACGGAGAGCCAATGAGGCAAGGGGGGGGGATCAGCCCTGCATTAGTGTAGCGACACCCGTCTTGGCCCGTTGGTGAAGAAATCGACCGCTGCCCAAGGGGAAGAGTTCTGACAAGCCTTTTAGTTTCAGGAAGATATTGATTCTTTATTCTGACATGGAGAAAAAGAAAATTCTTTGTGCAACAGGTTTTATGCTCACAGTAGCTATTGTTGGGATAACCACATGGTTTGTGGAGGATGTGACTCCTGCTCGAGAGTTACTTGTGTTGACCACTCCAGTGCCTGAGGAGCACTACTTCTATACCCTTCCGTATCAAGAATTGAAGCATCGTCAGTCTTATTTGAATAACACTTTCATCCAGATGTTGCATCATACCCACGTTGCCACGAATGCTACGAACTGTTGGATATGTGGTATGATGCCAGCTCATCAGAAGAAAGGAGGAACGCCATTCATACCTCTTCCTTTCTCTCATAATGGCTCTTGTAGAGCATGGTACACTTTGCTTTTTGCCACCCGGAAACCCACAGTGGGACGATTACTCTTCAGACTCAATAAAGAATGTCATCAGGATAAAGATGGATATCCGCAAGCGAATGGGACAATTTGGGAATGGGAAGAGTATCGACCAGACAACGACTCGATTCCTTATATTTTCACGAACACCAGAGACACTGTGGGAAAAGACAGATTTGTGATTCAAGTGGCTCAAGCTCAAGCGGACCTGTGTGTCCAGAGTGTGGGTTATATTCCTGTTGGTGTTAGTGATTGCATTACCATATTAAACATCGACGGGTTGAATAACAGTACCTTCTTAGCATCCCATAATACATACTTCGTATGTGGAAATAAAGGCTATTACCGTTTGCCAGCCGGTTGGTCCGGAGTATGTTATGTAGCATTTCTATTGCCTCCTGTATTTTTGGCACCAGCGTCCTATCATAAGGATTTGAAGTTGTTAAATAATGTGACTGTAAATAGGTATAAACGTACTCTATCAATTGATGATGTGGATCAGACTGACACCAGTCTGCAGCAGTACATTGATTTTAATTTAGGATTGTTTTTCTTCGTTGGAGCTGCCCTAAATAGTAGGAAAGTTCGAAGGTTAACAAGAGTGGTAGAGGCTGTGACAAACCAAACCGCTGCTGCTCTTGGGAATCTTACGGAAGAATTGCAGATTACTAGAATTGTTGCATTGCAGAATCGTATGGTGTTAGATGTTATGTTAGCTGACCGAGGTGGAGCTTGTAAAATTATCGGGAGTAGTTGCTGTGTGTTTATCCCTGACCACACGCCGTCAGTCTATAATGCTATCAACAGGTTGCATAAAATTGCAGCTGAAATCCATACAGAAAACGGCACTTGGTCCTTTTCTGGATGGTTTTGGGCATTGATCACTGCTTGGGGTTGGAAGGTTTTAACTGGTCTCTGTATAATTATAGCAGTTCTGTTTTCTTGTTGCATCTGTGTCCAATGTGGTCCCTTGCTCTGTTCCTTATGTGTATCATTCTGTATTCCCGATAAGAAAGCTATTGCCAATGTCACTTATCAGAAACGTTTAGCTAAAGAAGTAGAAGAAATGATGACAATTGACATATACGATGATTATCCTAACAAACCGGATGTCTTCAGTAAATGCTGAAAGGGTCGTCTGTTGTAAATTGAAACCACGATGTGATTAAGCATTTACTAAAGACATGAATTCTCCTTCCTTAGAACATGTCTTTTTCGTTATGTTGACTAAAGTCTGGACTCCATTTTGTATTGTCATGTCTCCACGTGCTCAACACGAGAAGAGTCCTATCTTCGTGTTAGTTGCTCTTGTAATCTGCCTAGTAACAGTCTATAAATAGTTCCTTTGTCCGCCTGGCGCATGCCCAGGCTTGACCACATCTGTTATCAGTTAGTCCTTGCTTGACCATGTTTTCGCGGGCTCAAGGAGTATGTCAGCTCCGCCCACATATTGATCTTGTATCGAAAATGTCCATAAAAGGTAACATTCCTTGCCTCATGTTGTATCCGCCCACTTATGAGCCCCTCTGTTGTGTATAAAAGGGGACCGTGTACGCAAGTTCTTTGTGCTACTCTATGCAATACTGAAGGGTGTTGTATGGATTGTAGGACCACCCTTAAGGGTTAATAAACTTTGTCTTTGTACTTTGCAGTTTCCGTGCCAACTTCCTTATAGATTCCATTGCAGGAGAGCGAACCCTTGTGTCCTGCGGGCCTAGCTGGGGCCTGTATTCATCAGAAGCAGTTCCCACAGCAGTTTCCGGCCGGACAAGTACAATGCGCAAATCCTATGGGCCGGAGGGGTCGCCACTAGCAGCACGTCACAGCATCCGGTAGAGCTGCATATCAGGTCTGATTAGCGCCCCAACAGGATCCACGGCTACAAGACAGACCAACTCTCAACGTGTACGAGATGGAGCAATGAGCAGCAAGTACGAGACGAACCAACGATGAATCCCCCATCGCGCAGGTCATCCCAGTACTATATATCTATGACCGGATCAGGAACAGATGCGCACATCGCAGACGGTAAGTCTGACACACACACAAACCAATGTCACGTGCACGTGAAATGCCTCACACACATGGGGGGATGACATCCCTTCCACCAGCAACAGCAATACCACAGGGGTAGCATGTTCCTCACTACCAGCAGTTCCCACACCTAGGGGGGGTGCCCATCACCACTACCCCCAACTCATAGGGGGCTGTATGCCCTGCACCACTACCCTCCTCACAAATAGAGGGCTGTATGCCCTGCACCACCACCCTCCCCACTCATAGGGGGATATATGTCATGCACCACTACCCTACCCACTCATAGGGGGATGTATGTCCTGCACCTCCACCCTCCCTACTCATGGGGGGCTGTATGACCTGCACCACCACCCTCCCCACTCATAGGGGGATGTATGCCCTGCACCACTACCCCCACCTAATAGGGGGATGTATGCCCTGCACCACCACCCTCTCCACTCATAGGTGGCTCTATGCCCTGCACCACCACCCTCCCCATTCATAGGGGGATGTATGCCCTGCACCACTACCCTCCCCACTCATAGGGGGCAGTATGCCCTGCACCACCATCCTCCCCACTCATAGGGGGATGTATATCCAGCACCACTACCCTCCCCACTCATAGGAGCCTGTATGCCCTGCACCACCACCCTCCCCACTCATAGGGGAATGTATGTCCTGCACCACCACCCCACCCACTCATAGGGGGCTGTATGTCCTGCACCACTACCCTCCCCACTCATAGGGGGCTGTATGCCCTGCACCACCACCCTCCCCACTCATAGGGGGATGTATGCCCTGCACCTCTACCCCAAACTTATAGGGGGATGTATGCCCTGCACTATCACCCTCCCCACTCATACAGGGCTGTATGCCCTGCACCACTACCCCCAACTCATAGGGGGATGTATGCCCTGCACCACTACCCTCCCCACTCATCGGGGGCTGTATGCCCTGCACCACCACCCTCCCCACTCTTAGGGGGCTGTATGCCCTGCACCACTACCTCCAACACATAGGGGGATGTATGCCCTGCACCACTACCCTCCCCATTCATAGGGGGCTGTATGCCCTGCACCACCACCCTCCCTACTCATAGGGGGATGTATGTCCTGCACCACTACCCTCCCCACTCATAGCGGGATGTATGTCCTGCACCACCACCCTCCCCACTCATAGGGGGCTGGATGCCCTGCACCACCACACTCCCCACTCATAGGGGGATGTATGCCCTGCACCAATACCCCCAACTCATAGGGGGATGTATGTCCTACACCACCATCCTCCCCACTCATTGGGGGCTGTATGCCCTGCACTACCACCCTCCCCACTCATAGGGGAATGTATGTCCTGCACCACTACCCTCCCCACTCATAGGGGGCTGTATGCACTGCACCACCACCCTCCCCACTCATAGGGGGATGTATACCCTGCACCACCACCCTCCTCACCCACAGGGGGATGTTTGCCCTGCACCACCACCCTCCCCACTCATAGGGGGATGTATGCCCTGCACCACTACCCCCACCTAATAGGGGGATGTATGCCCTGCACCACCACCCTCTCCACTCATAGGTGGCTCTATGCCCTGCATCACAACCCTCCCCACTCATAGGGGGATTTATGCCCTGCACCACTACCCTCCCCACTCATAGGGGGATGTATGTCCTGCACCACCACCCTCCCCACTCATAGGGGGATGTAAGTCTTGCACCACCACCCTCCCCACTCATAGGGGGAGGTATGTCAATCAATCAATCAATCAATCAAGCATTTGTATAGCGCGCTACTCACCCGGAGGGTCTCAAGGCGCTAGGGGGAGGGGGGTCCGCTACTGCTCGAACAGCCAGGTCTTGAGTTGCTTCCTGAAGGAGAGGTGGTCTTGGGTCAGGCAGAGGTGGATGGGGAGGGAGTTCCACGTCTTGGCAGCCAGGTAGGAGAAGGATCTTCCTCCTGTTGTGGCTCTTCGGATGCGGGGGACGGCGGCGAGGGCGTGGCTGGTTGATCGAAGCTGGCGGGTGGGAGTGTAGAAGATCAAGCGGTCGTTGAGGTATCTTGGGCCTCGGTTGTGGAGAGCTTTGTGTGCGTGGGTGAGGAGTCGGAACGTGATTCTCTTGCTGACGGGGAGCCAGTGTAGGTATTAGGGTCTGCCTTCAGAATCATGCTCAATCTCATGTGACTCTGTAAAGTATTGTTTCCTCATACTAAATTCTGTGTGACTCTGTCATATTATGTTTAAAATGCTTTCATTTTCCATATCGCTGTCTGTGCTTTAAAAGGACATTAATCAGATCGCTTTTCTGGGTAATGATTATTCTGGCGCTTCTGTAATCACGTTTACAATTGTATGCACATGTTTTTTCTAGAAACTTGTTTGTGCCTCATTTCTATTAGACATACGCCCTTGAGTCACGTTGCTTTGAGCCAGTTAACACGTTTCCGATATGCACCTGTGGCTTGCTGCGCAGAGAAGTGTTAATAACACGTGTACACGTGTATGTCTCCGGTGCGTGTTCTGGCAACCCCACCCTGTTCCAAGCCTATTTAAACCCCATGCGAGCTTAAGGCATTGCTTGCGCTCGTCATTTTCCCCGCTTACCTGAAGTCCATCGTCTTTCTCCGGATCCATCCAGCATACCAGGCGATCTTCTTGCTTCCGGATGCTCGGCTCAGGCTTCCTGTTCCCTTCGGTTCTTCTTCCCCACCGGCAACGAGCAAAGGACCTGCTTCTTCATTCCGAGAGCAGCTCTTAAAGGAGCCACGACCTAAAGAAATACAAAGCAGAGTGAGTTAGCGATCGCGCTCAGAACAATGCAAGAATGCAAGTAAGTTTTGGATTTTCTTTTTTAAAACGGATAAGAAAAGACATTATACCAAGACAAAGAACATAAAGTAAAGGAATACAAACTTATCTTTCAGCAACCCTTCGCCGTTTTTGGCACCAAACTCACGGAAAAGAGAACAGTATCTTTTCTTCACAGGTCTGAAAGAAAAAACAGGAGAACTAATATTTCAAGGAGAAAGACACATGCATATTGAATTTAGGCAGACTATGTAGTAAGTTTGAGATGTGAATCCACCATAATATGTAACAGCATTCATTTTAGGTTTGTAGGAATTATGTTATAGTGTGTTCCATTCTTTTTTGCAGATTACAGTGCGTGATTTCACATTAGTAAAACAGCATATAGACCATAAAAAGTTCTGGTGGAGAAAAGACCAGAATAAAGAGGTATGATGATTTGTAGGTGCATAAAATAGATAAAGGTGATACTCTATTGCATTGTTTGATGTATGTGATTAGTAATTGATTTTTATGTTCTTTTCGGATAATTAGAGATACTTCACTGCAGAGGACCGAATAATCACGACTGAACAGAAGAGTGGAGTGTTTCTCTCTCTTTATTATTTTGTCCCACTTCCCCCTTCCCTTAAGTTTTTGCGTCTAGTAAACTGTCTTAATATTCAGTTTGCTGGAAGTAAGTTCTTGGGGGCAGCTGAGAAAAATCTTCACGTCTCTCAAGGTGAACACCCAGGACTTCAGGTGAGTGAAGGTTTGACAGAAGCGCAAGCCTTTACAATCAGGGTTCTCCTTGAGAGACATGGATTTGGAAGACGAAGGAATTGATAGTCAAGCAATGGCTCAGGCCTTAAAAGAAGATGTAGACAGGGACAAAACAATCACAAATATGATGCGTAAAATGCAATTGGAAATAAATACGTTAAAACAAGAAAATTTGGTTTTGCGACAAGAAGTAGTCCGGTATAGGCCTAGAGAGTCATTATGGGATGTTCCTTTTCCCCCTTCTGTCCCGGGGCCTTCTGAATATGACGAGAAGACTAAACCTTTTAGGGGTTTTTTAGATTCAGACACCAAAGCACCTCCAGTACAAGTCACAGTGTCAGTGCCTAATGTAGTTCCACTGTCTGCTCCAGAGCGTTTCTTTGGAGATAGTAATAAGTTTAGTGTATTTATCAGTCAATGCCAATTGCAGTTTATCTGTAAACCACAGCTCTTTCCTACTGATGCAACAAAGGTGGCATTTGTTCTTTCTTATTTAGGCGGTACAGCAGCCAATTGGTCTATACCCTATATAGACAGAAATGATCCTATTTTGCATAACTGGTCCCAGTTCAAGAGAACAATGACTAAGTTGTTTGCACGACATACGTACATTCAGGCTAGTGATAATGAACTACTAAATTTAAAACAAGGCAAACAAGATTTGCTAACCTATGTCACAGCTTTTAATAGGCTGTTGACCGAGACTCAGTGGCCAGAAGAAAAGCGCACCTCATTATTTTATAGAGGTTTGCGTGACGAGTTAAAGGATGCATTAGCGCACATCGTAGATCTCCCTGATGACTATTCCGAGTTTGTGGATTTAGTGGTAAAATTAGATCATCGTTTGGGTGAACGAAAGGGTGATAAACCACGATATGAGGCGAGGTTTACAGTGTTTAAACAAGACAAGAAAGAATCTGAATCTAAGTTAGCGGATGTTGAACCTATGCAAATAGGAACCATCAAAGGACCGCTATCCTTAGAGGAAAAGGATAGAAGAAGGAAATTGAATTTATGTTTGTATTGTGCCCGGTGTGGACATTTCGCAAAAGATTGTCCAATAAAACCTAAGGGCCCTAAAAAGGCGAATGCCCTCACACAGAGTACAGCAGAACAGGAAAACTAGAAAACTCGTCAAGAAGGGAGGTCACTTGCACGAGTAGAAAAGGTTTACAGATCTCCAACATGACCAATACGGTACCAAAGATACCTCGACATTTTGTTATACAAGTAGTGTTAATACTTAGCACTCATATGCGTCATTCAATCCCAGTCTTGTTGGATTGCGGAGCCACCGGTAATTTTATAGTTATACAGTTGGCTCAAGACTTACAAATACCTACGGAGTGGAAAACCCACCCTGAATCCGTGTGTGCAGTTGATGGTTCTGCACTCTCTTCTGGTATGATAACCAAAAGAACAACTCCACTTATCATGGTTTGTCAAAATGGTCACACTGAGAAAATATCCTTTGATTTAATTGATACACCTACTTTTGGCCTTATTTTGGGAGTGCCTTGGTTGTCTTTGCATAACCCTAAAATAAATTGGTCTTCCAGAACAGTAACTTTAGATTCCTCAAGATGTCGGGAATTATGTTATCAGGAAGCATCAAATGACTTCATGACTATCTTGCATTGTGCACAGACAGTAACTTCTGTTTCTACTATCCCAACAGAATATCAGGACTTTAAGGATGTTTTTGATCCTGTAAAAGCAGCCTTTTTACCTCCGCACAGATCATATGACTGTCGCATAGATTTAATACCGGGAGCGCCCCTGCCTAGTAGTAGAGTGTATGCTCTTACTGAGGAAGAAACTAAATATTTAAGAACATATTTGGACGAGCTCTTGGCGTCAGGTTTTATAAGGCATTCAACATCGCCTGTGTCTTCGCCACTATTTTTCATTCCAAAACCTGATGGTAGTCTTCGCGCCTGTATAGACTATCGCGGATTAATTAAAGCTACTATTAAAAACAAATATCCTTTGCCTCTTATACCTGTCTTGTTAGATCAGCTGCGTCATTCAACCATTTATACAAAGTTGGATCTGAGAGGGGCATATCACCTTGTAAGAGTAAAGGAAAATGATGAATGGAAAACAGCTTTTAAAACTAAATTTGGTTTGTATGAATACACAGTGATGCCTTTCGGTTTGTGTAATGCGCCTGCAGCATTTCAATATTTTATTAATGAAGTGTTGCATGAGTTCCTTGATGTGTGTGTAATCGTGTATATTGACGATATCTTGATTTATTCAAAAGATAAGGAACAACATGTTCACCATGTCAGAGCTGTTTTAAACAAATTGTTGGAAAATCACTTGTTTGCGAAGTTGGAAAAATGTATTTTTAATGCTGATACAGTTGACTTTCTTGGATATTGCTTGTCACCTGATGGAATTATGATGGATCCAAAAAAGGAGAGCGCCATAAGAGATTGGCCAGAACCCATGACTGTAAAAGAAGTACAGAAAGTGTTGGGGTTTGCTAATTTTTATAGGCGCTTTATCCCTCAGTTTGCTGAAACCGTCTTGCCTCTTACTAAGCTATTGCACAAGGGGCAGGTATTCTCCTGGTCTAAACAAGCAGCTTTAGCATTTGAGTCCCTTAAACAAAAGTTCACTACTGCTCCTCTGTTAAAACATCCAGATCCAGATTTTCCCTTCTTTGTAGAGGCAGATGCTTCACAGATGGCTGTAGAAGGAGTGCTTTCTCAAAGAGATGCTCATGATGGGCAGTTACATCCTGTAGCTTTTTATTCAAAGAAATTGCTTCCTGCTGAGCAGAATTATACAGTAGCCGAAAGGGAGCTTTTGGCAATAAAGTTGGCATTCACAGAATGGAGACACCACTTGATGGGGACACGATTTCCAGTCACTATCTTCAGTGATCACAAAAACTTACAGTTTTTTAGCTCCGTAAAAGCGTTAACACCAGGACAAATGCGATGGTTAAATTTTTTTAGTGATTTTGATTTTGTGATCACTTATAGACCAGGGACTCAACAGGTACAGTCAGATGTCTTATCCAGGTATGGTTATACACAGGACTCTAAAAAAGATTTGTCAGGACCTCCCATAATCCCTCCACAAAAGATAGTAGCACCACTAGTTCAGCAAGAGTTTATGACTAAACTGAGGGTTGAACATTTGCAAATTAATGCACAAAGGTGGTTAAAAGATCCTCATCATTCCATTCAGGATGGGTTGCTTTATCACAAAACAATGTTGTTGGTGCCTACTAAGGAGTTACAAGAAAAGATTATGGAATGGCATCATGATTCTATGTTGGCCGGTCATCCAGGGTACCAAAAAACTCTGGATAATTGTAAGAAACATTTTTGGTGGTCTTCCATGATTGCAGATGTTAAAGAGTATGTTAGTACATGTGCTACGTGTGCTAGGAATAAATCATTGCATAAGGCTCCTATGGGTTTGTTACAACCGTTGTCTACTCCACCCCATCCTTGGCATACTGTTAGTTTGGATTTTATAACTAATTTGCCAGACACTAATTCCTACAAAACCATTCTGGTAGTGGTGGATTATTTATCAAAAATGGCACATTTTGTACCGCTAAAGAAACTTCCAACTGCGGTAGAATTGACAGATATATTTCTTGAAAACATAGTAAAATTGCATGGCTTGCCCTCGAAAATTATTTCGGACAGAGGGAGTCAATTTACTTCTAAATTTTGCACACATTTATGTAAAACTTTAAAAATGGAAATCGCCCTTTCTACCGCCTTCCACCCAGAAACTGATGGCCAAACTGAAAGGGTGAATCAAACTTTGCTACAAACTTTACGATGTTTAATGGCAGACTTTACTTCCGAATGGGATAAAGCATTACCTAGCGCTGAATTTATTTATAACAATAATGTACATTCAGCAACACAGTGTACTCCATTTTACTTCCTGAACGGTTACCATCCTAGAGTTCTACCAATCACAATTAGTCCTTCTTCTCCCCCAGAAGTCACAGAAAGACTCTCCTCTTTGTTAAAAATTCAAGAAAAAGCAGCAAAACGTCTTAATAAGTACAAAGAGGTAATGAAGAAGCAAGCAGACAAACATAGAACTGATGTTCAGGAGTACCAAATAGGACAGAAAGTATGGCTCTCAACCAGAAATGTAAAACTATTGGGTACTAGGAAGTTATTACCTAAGTACATAGGGCCATTTTCTGTAAACAAGGTAATAAATCCTGTGACTGTGCAATTAGAATTACCTTCAGAATATTCAATCCATCCTACCTTTCATGTCTCCTTGTTGAAACCATATAACCCCGAAACTAGATCAGAACTCCCACCACCCCCACTTCCTATTGATGGTCATTTGGAGTATGAAGTCCGAAAGATATTGGATGCCAAACGAATACAGAGGAAATTGTATTATTTAATAGCCTGGAAAGGTTATGATGCTTCGGAGAACTCTTGGGAACCAGCCTCTTTTGTACATGCCCCTAGGTTGTTAAGACAATTTTATATGTTATGTTATGTTATGTTACAAAGCATTTATATAGCGCTCGGCTACTCCGATAGAGTGTCCCGGCGCTTTTGCGCATACAGCTCAGCAAAAGTAACATAACTACATGGAAACAGCACAGACATAAAAGGAACAAGTAGAAGACCTAGAGATTAAAAAGCCAGGTCTTAAGGCTCTTCCTGAACAAAAACAAATTGGACGTGCTGCGTAGAGCCAGAGGCATCGAATTCCAGAGGTGGTGGGCATTCAGGCTAAAAGAACGCCCACCAATACGAGCTTTCTTGACACGTGGCACCACAGCCAGGTATAATGCCTCTGAACGTAGAGCGCGGGCGGGGCGATAAAAAGTCAACCTCCGCTGCAAGTACTTAGCCCCTGAACCAAACAGAGCTTTGTGCATAAGAGTCAAAGTCTTAAACATGATCCGTTTCCGGACAGGCAACCAGTGCAATGCTTGCAGTAGCCCAGAGACCCCCGCTCGCCTACGGAGGCCAAAAATAGCACGCGCCGCCGCATTCTGCGCCACCTGCAAGCGCTGGACCAAGTAGTCCGGAAGCCCCAAAAAAAGGGCGTTGGCATAGTCCAGTCTCGAGCCTATTAGCGCCTGGACAATGATCCGCCTATGCTCCTCAGAGAGCAGTGGTAAAAATTTGCGGAGCATCTTCAGAATGCCAAAACAGGTGCCAACCAGACCAAGGATATGTGATTTTAGCGTAAGCTTGTTGTCCAGCTTAACTCCTAGGTTTTTGGCGACCAGAGAGGACTGAGCCGGAGGACACATGTCCATAGGCCACCAAACCTGCCATTCAGGGTCAGCGGTGCAACCAAAGAAAAGGACCTCTGACTTACTGGAGTTGGCCTTGAGACTGTTCTGCTGGAACCAGTCAAAGACCATCCCCAGACAGCCCCGAATGCCCTAACCATCAAATGCCTGATCTTTCTTGCACGTGAAGAGCAGTTGAGTGTCATCTGCATACGGTACAATCTGGGCCCCAAAAGCCTCCACTAGTGCCGCCAGAGGGGCCATAAAGATATTAAAGAGGGTCGGGCTCAACACAGATCCCTGTGGAACTCCGACTCCCAATGGCGGCATTTCTGCGGTGCTTTGGGAAACCCAGACTGTTTGGCGGTGGCCCTCGAGGAAAGATGTAAACCATTTAAGCACCGTCCCCCTAAGCCCGATGTCATACAGCCTGGCGAGAAGCGCCTCATGGGGGACGGTGTCAAAGGCCGCCGACAGGTCTAGCATGACAAGCATGGCCTTGCCGCCTGCATCCAATGTCTCCCGAATAACCTCCGAGACTTCCAGCAATGCCGTCTCGGTACTTAAACCGGGACAGAAACCAGATTGTGATGGATGCAGGAGATGGTTGGTTTCTAAGAAACCAGATAGAATGCCATGGACATGCTTCTCCGTGATTTTTGCTAGGGCCGGGAGAAGGGAAATTGGCCTATAATTGGCCAACACCTCGGCGTCTAATCCAGGCTTCTTTAGGAGGGGGATCACCATCGCCCTCTTCCAGGCGCATGGGACCCTGCCCTCCCTCAAGGAGGCATTAAGGAGAGGGTTGACCAATGGATTCACAACTGATGCCATCCTGGCCAAAATTTTGGCCGGGCAGGGGTCCAGTTGCGAACCAGATTTCAAATTGGTCAGCAGCAATAGGGAAGCTTCATTGGAGATAGCAGAAAACTCCTCCAGCACAACATCTGGCATGGACGATAGATCAGGACCCACCCCAGTGCTACACCTCCCCTCGCCAGTCCTCTCCGCAAAAGAGGCCTGGATGACCTTAATCTTCTCAGTAAAAAAGCTAGCAAGATCACAAGCCCATGTATCGGATGACACTAAGAGGGGCACAGTGGATCTCAGGGTCATAAACTCCCTTACCACAGTGAAGAGCTCCTTACAGGAGTTCATAGACACCTCTATCCGCCTAGCCAGATATTCCTTCTTCGCTACCACGATGTCACGGTGATAGACTTTCACTACCGCCCTGTAGGCTCGTTTAGCCTCCCCATCATAATGGGAGCGCCAAGTCCTCTCTGCGACCTTACACTGGCAGCGAGACAGGCGAAGCGCCTCTGTAAACCAAGGCGCAGATAATCATTTGGTCATGGCCCGAGGGACAACTGCAGGGGCAAGGTCATTCAGCCTTTCAGCCAGCCAGAGCTGCAGGGCCTCAATATCCCGCTCTAGATCACCCGTGGCGGAGCATGGATGGTCCACCAGCGTCTGCGCAAGCATCTCAGGCGTAACTTTGTGCAATGCCCTGGAGGCTGAACTAGGTTGTGTAGAATTGTTACTGCGTGGGACCACAACCCCCGGTATGGAAAATTTAATCAGCCTGTGATCTGTCCATAGCACTGGCAGAGCATCGATGTCCGCCAGAGGGGTCGAAGAGAACACTTGATCTAAAGTATGACCCCGATCATGGGTAGGCCCCGAGACAAAAGGTACAAGACTCAGCGGAGATGTAATATCCATCAGTCTCAGTGCGTCTAAGTCATCCTCCACATCCAGATGGAAGTTAAAATCACCCGCCAGCAAACAATGCTGTGAGGACAGGGCCAAATCGGACATGACCGTTTGCAGGTCCTCGAAAAAGGAGCCTACCGGACCTGGAGATCTATATACCAATAGCCCTTTCAAGGCTTGATGCGGGGACAGACCAAGCGTGAAAGCAAGAGCCTCAGAGCCAGAGAGAGAATTCAAGGGGAGTAGAGAGCAGGAGACACTCTTCTTCACCACCACCGCAACTCCCCCTCCCCTACCCTTGACCCTATCCTGCCGAAAGATGTTATAGGCTGGAGGAATGGCAGCGAGGATGTCCGGGTTAGACGCCTCACCCAACCAGGTTTCAGTCAATAAGAGGCATAAAGGACTTTCCCTGACCAGCAGATCATAGATGTCCAAGGCATGACTGCCTAATGATCTGGTGTTGAGCAGAAGGCAGGAAAAGACACCACAGGCCTTATCAGGTCGGCGGGCGGCAACCGGAGCCCAAGTAGGCATCCAGCCACAGCCCGGGCAACGTCGTTTCCCCTTATAGCGTCCCGGAAATGTTGTCCGACAGGAACGAGAGGAAGTCCGCATAGTATGAAGGGTGGATGACGAATAACAAAGCATCCTAACGGGGCGCCGGGTCTGGCCAGAGTAACCCGCCGCTCCGTCGCCTCCGAGTCGCTGACGGGCGCAGACGGGCAGGACTCTGGCGAGACTCAGGCGTAGTGAAGGCACGTCACCGCTGTGCGTGACCGCTGCGCTGCGGAAATGATGTTATATAGAAGTGACAGGCGGAGCACTTAGAGCGCTCACCTGGATGTAGAAGGAGCGTTCCAACCCGCTCCAAGATGGCGGCTAAAGTGCACGCGGGAGCCCCGTGAGCCCGGACCCGCCGAAACAGCGGTGCGTGTTCCACAGATTTAAAGTGCAAGTAAGGGCCAGGGAAGGGAAACCCCGCACTAAAAACAGGGATAAACGAAATGAAAGCTAACACAGATAGAAGAACAAGGGAGCTTAAAAACGCTATATGCAGCCAACAGAGGAGCGTGTACGCGCAGCAAGCGCTAGATGGCCAGTAACGGTCACCTTTTCCAGGCTGACCAGCGAAAACTCCACACCTGAAATAGGTTTTCCAGGCGGAGCACTAGAGCGCTCACCTGGATGTAGAAGGAGAGTTCCAACCCGCTCCAAGATGGCGGCCAAAGTGCGCGCGGGAGCCCCGTGAGCCCGGACCCGCCGAAACAGCGGTGCGTGTTCCACAGATTTAAAGTGCAAGTAAGGGCCAGGGAAGGGAAACCCCGCACTAAAAACAGGGATAAACGAAATGAAAGCTAACACAGATAGAAGAACAAGGGAGCTTAAAAACGCTATATGCAGCCAACAGAGGAGCGTGAACGCGCAGCAAGCGCTAGATGGCCAGTAACGGTCACCTTTTCCAGAAATTTTATATAAGATTCCCACACAAACCACGTCCAGTAGGGGGGCCTTTGAGGGGAGCGACTGTTAGGGTCTGCCTTCAGAATCATGCTAAATTTCATGTGACTCTGTAAAGTATTGTTTCCTCATACTAAATTCTGTGTGACTCTGTCATATTATGTTTAAAATGCTTTTATTTTCCATATCGCTGTCTGTGCTTTAAAAGGACATTAATCAGATCGCTTTTCTGGGTAATGATTATTCTGGCGCTTCTGTAATCATGTTTACAATTGTATGCACATGTTTTTTCTAGAAACTTGTTTGTGCCTCATTTCTATTAGACATATGCCCTTGAGTCACGTTGCTTTGAGCCAGTTAACACGCTTCCGATATGCACCTGTGGCTTGCTGCGCAGAGAACTGTTAATAACACGTGTACACGTGTATGTCTCCGGTGCGTGTTCTGGCAACCCCACCCTGTTCCAAGCCTATTTAAACCCCATGCGAGCTTAAGGCATTGCTTGCGCTCGTCATTTTCCCCGCTTACCTGAAGTCCATCGTCTTTCTCCGGATCCATCCAGCATACCAGGCGATCTTCTTGCTTCCGGACGCTCGGCTCAGGCTTCCTGTTCCCTTCGGTTCTTCTTCCCCACCGGCAACGAGCAAAGGACCTGCTTCTTCATTCCGAGAGCAGCTCTTAAAGGAGCCACGACCTAAAGAAATACAAAGCAGAGTGAGTTAGCGATCGCGCTCAGAACAATGCAAGAATGCAAGTAAGTTTTGGATTTTCTTTTTTAAAACGGATAAGAAAAGACATTATACCAAGACAAAGAACATAAAGTAAAGGAATACAAACTTATCTTTCAGCAACCCTTCGCCGTTTTTGGCACCAAACTCACGGAAAAGAGAACAGTATCTTTTCTTCACACGTCTGAAAGAAAAAACAGGAGAACTAATATTTCAAGGAGAAAGACACATGCATATTGAATTTAGGCAGACTATGTAGTAAGTTTGAGATGTGAATCCACCATAATATGTAACAGCATTCATTTTAGGTTTGTAGGAATTATGTTATAGTGTGTTCCATTCTTTTTTGCAGATTACAGTGCGTGATTTCACATTAGTAAAACAGCATATAGACCATAAAAAGTTCTGGTGGAGAAAAGACCAGAATAAAGAGGTATGATGATTTGTAGGTGCATAAAATAGATAAAGGTGATACTCTATTGCATTGTTTGATGTATGTGATTAGTAATTGATTTTTATGTTCTTTTCGGATAATTAGAGATACTTCACTGCAGAGGACCGAATAATCACGACTGAACAGAAGAGTGGAGTGTTTCTCTCTCTTTATTATTTTGTCCCACTTCCCCCTTCCCTTAAGTTTTTGCGTCTAGTAAACTGTCTTAATATTCAGTTTGCTGGAGGTAAGTTCTTGGGGGCAGCTGAGAAAAATCTTCACGTCTCTCAAGGTGAACACCCAGGACTTCAGGTGAGTGAAGGTTTGACAGTAGGTTTCTCAGGTGTACGGAGATGTGGCTGTGTCGGGGAATGTCCAGGATGAGGCGTTCTGGATGCGCTGGAGTCGTTTCTGGAGTTTGGCTGTGGTTCCGGCGTAGAGGGAGTTGCCGTAGTCCAGTCGGCTGGTGACGAGGGCCTGGGTGACCGTCTTCCTGGTTTCGGTGGGGATCCACCGGAAGATCTTACGTAGCATGCGTAGGATGTTGAAGCATGATGCGGAGACGGCGTTGACTTGTCTGGTCATGTAGAGGGAGGAGTCCAGGACGAAGCCCAGGTTGCGTGCGTGGTCTGTTGGTTTGGGTGCGCTGCCAAGGGCAGGGGGCCACCAGGAGTCGTCCCAGGCGGAGGGTGATGATCCCAGGATGAGGACTTCCGTCTTATCTGAGTTCAGTTTCAGGCGGCTGTTCGTCATCCACTCGGCTACGTCTTTCATCCCTTCGTGTAGGTTGGTTCTGGCGGTGGCGGGGTCGTTGGTGAGGGAGAGGATCAGCTGGGTGTCGTCGGCGTAGGAGATGATGTTGAGGTTGTGTTGGCATGCGATGGCTACGAGGGGGCTCATGTAGACGTTGAAGAGGGTGGGGCTGAGTGATGATCCTTGTGGTACGCCGCAGATGACTTCGGTGGCCTCGGATCTGAACGGGGGTAGGCAGACTCTCTGTGTTCTTCCGGCGAGGAAGGAGATGATCCATTCCAGTGCTTTTCCTGGATACCGATGTTGTTGAGGCGCTGCACTAGGGTGCGGTGGCAGACCGCGCCGAACGCCGCAGAGAGGTCCGGGAGGATGAGGGCCGTTATTTCCCCGTTGTCTAGCAAAGCTCGGATGTCCTCGGTGGCTGCGATGAGGGCGGTCTCGGTGCTGTGGTTGGCCCGGAAGCCGGACTGCGAGTGGTCGAGGGATCCGTTCGTCTCGAGGAAGGCGGGCAGTTGTCTGTTGACGGTTTTCTCGATGACTTTGGCCAGAAAAGGAAGGAGCGAGATGGGGCGGTAGTTTTTGAGGTCGGTGGGGTCCGCTGATGGTTTCTTCAGTAGGGCGCTGAGTTCGGCGTGCTTCCAGCTCTCTGGGAAGGTGGCGGTGTCGAAGGAGGCGTTGATGATGTCCCGCAGGTGGGGTGCGATGACGGAGTCGGCCTTGTTGAAGACATGGTGAGGGCAGGGGTCGGTTGGAGATCCTGAGTGGATGGAGTTCATCGTGCGGATGGTGTCTTCGGTGTTGACTGGGGTCAAGGTGCGGTGGGTGGCGGTGGGGGGCGTTGTTCCGGTCGTAGGGTGCGTTGGCTGTGTGCTGAAACTGTTGTGTATGTCTGCGATCTTGCTGTGGAAGAACGAGGCGAGCGAGTTGCAGAGGTCTTGCGAGGGCGTGATGTTGTTGTTTCCGGCGCTGGGGTTCGAGAACTCTTTGACGATGTTGAAGAGTTCCTTGCTATTGCGGGCGTTGTTGTCCAGTCGTTCCTTGAATGCGGATTTCTTGGTGTCGTGGATCAGCTGGTGATGTCTTCGAGTGGCGAGCTTGAGGGTGGTCATGTTGTCTGTAGTTGGGTCTCTGCGTCAGGCTTTCTCGAGGGCCCGGCAGTTCTTCTTGGAGCTCTTGAGTTCGTCGGTAAACCAAGATGCTTTCTTGGTGCCGGGTCTGGCGGGGGGGGGGGGTCTTCAGTGGAGCGAGGTCGTCTGCGCAGTTGCTGATCCATTTCGTGAGGTTGTTGGCGGCTTGGTTGGGGTTCGCTGATCTGGTGGTGGGGTTCTGGCTCAGGGATGTGGTGAGCTGGTCGGCAGTGATCTTGTTCCAGCTTCTGCGGGGGACCAGTTGCGGGTGGTGGTGAGTTGTGGTCCTTCTGAAGCTGAAGTGGAGGCAGCTGTGGTCTGTCCAGTGGAGTCCGGTGGCGTGGCTGAAGGTGATGTCCTTGCTGGAGGAGAAGACGGGGTCGAGCGTGTGGCCGGCGTAGTGGGTGGGGGTGGTCACCAGTTGCTTGAGTCCGAGGTTGGTGAGGTTGTCCAGCAGGATGGTGGTGTTGCGGTCGTTGTTGTTCTCCATTTGGAAGTTGAGGTCCCCGAGGAGGATGTAGTCAGCGGAGGGGAGGGCGTGCGGGCTGATGAAGTCGGTGATGTCTTCGCTGAATTGTGTGCGAGGTCCTGGGGGTCTGTAGATGAGGGTGCCTCTGAGGGTGGTCTTGGGGTCGGTGTGGATCTGGAAGTGCAGGTGTTCGGCGGCTGTGAGGGTGTCTTCGGAGTTGGTCGTGATGCGGATGGTGTTCTTGTGGACGATGGCGATGCCTCCTCCATTCTGGTTGGCGTGGTCCCTCCTGGTGATCTTGTATCCGTCCGGGATGGCGATGTCGGGTGCTGAGGAGGCATTCATCCAGGTTTCCGTGAGGAAGGCGATGTCTGGTCATGTGGCGTCGAGCAGGTTCCAGAGTTCCACTGCGTGCCTGTGGACGGAGCGGGTGTTGAGCAGGATGCACTTCAGGTGCTTCAGGTGGTTGCTGTTGGTGCTTGGCTTGGCGGGTGCGGTACGGGTCCGGATGCAGGAGAACTTGCAGGATTGGCAGGTGAAGGGTCCGTGGGTGCGTCTTGGGGTGGCTCTGCAGCAGCCGGGGCTCCGGCCGGTGTTGAGTGCGATGAGAGTGGCGGCGTTGTAGATCTTGCGGGTGGGCTGGCATCTGCGGGGGCCAGGGGGTCTGGCGCTGGGCGCGGGCCAGGCGCGGACGGGCGCAGACGGGCTTGCCCTAGGCACGCCTTCGGTGCGCCAGCGGCGCACCCGCTGCGCGCGTCCGCTGCGCGGCCTCCATATGAGTGGGAGAGGGAGGGAGGAGCAGCTGGGAGGTGGGGGCGGGGCGGTCAATAGGGTGCGAGGGGGCGGAGCTACGGGACACGGCGGCCAATAGGGTGCGAGGGGGGCAGAGCTACGGGACGCGGCGGCGGGAAACGGGCGGCGAGGGGGAGACTCGGGGAATGACAGAAGAAAAAAGGGACACAATCTGGGCACCAAAGGAGAGGGGAACAATCAAGGCAGCAAAATACACAGGTACAGTGGGGGAGAATCACTCACTCGTGGGTACAGAAGAGAAGGAGGGCACAGTCACTCTTAACGCAGGAAGACACAATGCAGCAGCGGTCAGTGGTCACACAGGGGGCTGCGTGGCGGTGAGGGGAGCGACCTGCCTGGTAAACAGGATCAGAGGTCACTCTCTCTACCGCTGCGCGGCCTCCATATGAGTGGGAGAGAGAGGGAGGAGCAGCTGGGAGTGGGGCAGCCAATAGGGTGCGAGTGGGGCGGAGCTACGGGACGCGGCGGCCAATAGGGTGCGAGGGAGGCGGAGCTACAGGACGCGGCGGCGGGAAACGGGCGGCGAGGGGGAGACGCGGGGAATGACAGAAGAAAAAAGGGACACAATCTGGGCACCAAAGGAGAGGGGAACAATCAAGGCAGCAAAATACACAGGTACAGTGGGGGAGAATCACTCACTCGTGGGTACAGAAGAGAAGGAGGGCACAGTCACTCTTAACGCAGGCAGACACAATGCAGCAGCGGTCAGTGGTCACACAGGGGGCTGCGTGGCGGTGAGGGGAGCGACCTGCCTGGTAAACAGGGTCAGAGGTCCTGCACCACTACCCTCCCCACTCATAGGGGGCTTTATGTCCTGCACCACCACCCTCCCCACTCATAGGGGGATGTATGTTCTACACCACTACCCTCCCCACTCATAAGGGGCTGTATGCCCTGCACAACCACCCTCCCCACTCATAGGGGGATATATGTCCTGTACCACTAACCTCCCCACTCATAGGGGGATGTATGTCCTGCACCACCCCCTCCCCACTCATAGGGGCATATATGTCCTGCACCACTATCCTCCCCACTCATAGGGGGCTGTATGCCCTACACCACCACCCTCCCCACTCATAGGGGAATGAATGTCCTGCACCACCACCCCACCCACTCAGAGGGGGCTGTATGTCCTGCACCACTACCCTCCCCACTCATAGGGGGCTGTACGCCCTGCACCACCAACCTCCCCACTCATAGGGGGATGTATGCCCTGCACCTCTACCCCAAACTCATAGGGGGATGTATGCCCTGCACCACCACCCTCCCCACTCATACAGGGCTGTATGCCCTGCACCACTACCCCCAACTCATAGGGGGATGTATGCCCTGCACCACTACCCTCCCCACTCATCGGGGGCTGTATGCCCTGCACCACCCCCCTCCCCACTCATAGGGGGCTGTATGCCCTGCACCACTATCTCCAACACATAGGGGGATGTATGCCCTGCACCACTACCCTCCCCATTCATAGGGGGCTGTATGCCCTGCACCACCACCCTCCCCACTCATAGGGGGATGCATGTCCTGCACCACCACCCTCTCCACTCATAGGTGGCTCTATGCCCTGCACCACCACCCTCCCCACTCATAGGGGGATGTATGCCCTGCACCACTACCCTCCCCACTCATAGGGGGCAGTATGCCCTGCACCACCATCCTCCCCATTCATAGGGGGATGTATGTCCAGCACCACTACCCTCCCCACTCATAGGGGGCTGTATGTCCTGCACCACCACCCTCCCCACTCATAGGGAGATGTATGCCCTACACCATTACCCTCCCCACTCATAGGGGGCTGTATGCCCTTCACAACCACCCTCCCCACTCATAGGGAGATCTATGTCCTGCACCACTATCCTCCCCACTCATAGGAGTCTGTGTGCCCTGCACCACCACCCACCCCACTCATAGGGGAATGTATGTCCTGCACCACCACCCCACCCACTCATAGGGGGCTGTATGTCCTGCACCACCACCCTCCCCACTCATAGGGGGATGTATGCCCTGCACCATCACCCTCCCCACTCATACAGGGCTGTATGCCCTGCACCACTACCCCCAACTCATAGGGGGATGTATGCCCTGCACCACTACCCTCCCCACTCATAGGGGGATGTATGTCCTGCACCACCACCCTCCCCACTCATAGGGGGCTGGATGCCCTGCACCACCACCCTCCCCACTCATAGGGGGATGTATGCCCTGCACCATCACCCTCCCCACTCATACAGGGCTGTATGCCCTGCACCACTACCCCCAACTCATAGGGGGATGTTGTACTGCTCGATTTTTCCGGCCTTCTTGTGTTGTAGCGCGATTAATATGACTCTTTCAGTCTCTTTCCATCCAAGTCTAAGGATTAGAGTAGTGAATAGGGCCTATTTATTAGACACTTTGACACGATCCTGTGCTCCTCCCCATAGATCAGGGCTTACATACATAGCCTAGGGGATAGATTCGTTAGTATTAAGGATAACCTGCCCTATAGTGAGGGTATTTCATGGAGTCGTGCTGAATTCAGGCCTGGTAGGCCTCAGACAGGAGAGACTCCATCTTTCTTTCTGCCCCGGCAGCTTGGGACATTTCTAGGTGAATGGTGATATTTTAGTTATGAGGTGTTATTCGCTCGGAGAGAACCGGTTCAGGCCGGCCCTTATCGAAGGAGTGTATTCTTCCCCTGCCGAAGACACTACATCAGGCCGGCCGGCTGGGAACGTGTCCTTGGCACGGGGAGGTACAGGAATTTGGTGGGCGGCAGGTTTCGAGCTGGAATTTTCCATGAGAGAATGCACCTCTATATTAGTGAAAGTCTGAGTTAGATATTGGCACTTGCTTCTAGTCCATAGGCGGCACCTGGCCGTTAGCAGAAAAGCTACTACTTATTTCAGGGAAGACAGATGATGAACTTGAATCCAAAGAGGAGAGAGTAGCCGATGAGGAAGAGGTTCCAGTGACTCGGAGAGGGAGAAGGGAGTAGATCCGCGACTGCGGAGGTGTGACTTCCAGGCGAAGCCGAGGCACAGACGAGAAGGGAACCTAGATGACCATTGAGCACAGGCTACATACGACTAAGGTGATGTCGACCCCTTTTTATTGAAGTGTATAACTTAACCTTTTACTTTCCTTGCAGGTTGTATATATGATGTATTCTGTGAGTGTGCATGTAGCAATTAAATAAAGTATTTAGCTTGTTGTGAGTCAGCATGTGTTGTGTATCCTTGTATAGGAGGATAGCCTATTCTTCTAGTCAGATTCAACTTGACATGAACAGATGTTAATCCTGATCAGGTAAGTGGTAACTGAATGAGGGAGAAAAGAGCCCCTCGAACTAAAGAACAGGTTGTGCTCAACTAATAGTCTTTGTGTGATCTGATACATAGTAACCCCGATTCCCCTATCGTGTACTACGGTGATAATAGGATGAGCTCGTGCTAAGGCTGCCGTCTGGGTAGGAAGTACTGGGTCCGTTCGAGACCGCGAGGCTAAGGCTGCCGTCTGGGTAGGAAGTTCTGGGTCTGTCTGAGACCGCGAGGCTGTGAGGTCCGAGACTGCGAGACTGTGGCTGCCGTTTGGGTAGGAAGTTCTGGGTCTGTCTGAGACCGCGAGACTGTGGCTGCCGTCTGGGTAGGAAGTTCTGGGTCTGTCTGAGACCGCGAGACTGTGGCTGCCGTCTGGGTAGGAAGTTCTGGGTCTGTCTGAGACCGCGAGACTGTGGCTGCCGTCTGGGTAGGAAGTTCTGGGTCTGTCTGAGACCGCGAGACTGTGGCTGCCGTCTGGGTAGGAAGTTCTGGGTCTGTCTGAGACCGCGAGACTATGGCTGCCGTCTGGGTAGGAAGTTCTGGGTCTGTCTGAGACCGCGAGACTGTGGCTGCCGTCTGGGTAGGAGGTTCTGGGTCTGTCTGAGACCGCGAGACTGTGGCTGCCGTCTGGGTAGGAAGTTCTGGGTCTGTCTGAGATCGCGAGGCTGTGAGGTCTTGATATATATATATATATATATATAATAGGAATTCCCTGTCCCTAGGTGGTACATATATATGTGGTTATTTAGGTGTAAAAAGGCCCTAGGGAGGGGGTAACGTTCTGGTTTGGGTTAGAAAGGCTCTGTTGAGCGGGTTCCACCTGATCCGAAAACCCAAGCAGAACATTTGGCGTCACGAACTGTTTACGAAACCTGTGTGCGTTTTGTTTGTCTTACGTTTGCTTTCGGTGTGTGCGTGGTTTTCTTTGCATTCTTTTTTATATATTTGCGTGTATAGTTTTTTTTCCTCTCTCTCTTTCTCTCTTCCTTTCTTTTCTCTGCGTTTCTTTTTCTTTCTTTTTTCGCGATGTTTTCTAAGAAATCTAAATCTACTCTTAAATTGTCCGTTGATATTCCCGGATGGGATTCAACGCCTTATGGAGCCTTAGCCCGTGAGTGGGCTGACTCTACTGGTCTGAGTGAAAATTGGAACTCTTCTTTGGAGTCGGCGGAACCGGCTGACGTGATTACTTGTTTGCAGACGGCACCTGTATTGAAGGGTGAGGAGGTTCCCGCTTTGGGGCGCAGAGGTTGGGTTATTCTGTCTGCGTATCGGATTCTGCATGAGAGATTGTTGAAATTACAGATCTCTCTTAAGGATGTGGAGGCACACTTTGTTGAGATTCAGAATTCTAATACTCTACTGCGATGTCAAAATAAGTTGCTTTCTGACAAACTTGACACTTACCAAACGGTTGCCGAAAGGGCGGCTGTGCGGATTGCTCGTTATAAGTACAAGAACAGGCGTGGTCGAGTTTCGACGCGTAAGGTGCGTCTGGTCGTGGCGAAAGCTGGACTAGATTGGAATCCTGATGAATGGGATGGTAATATCTGGGACTCGAGTACCTCTTGTTCCTCGGGTGAGGAGTCTGTTACGCACGAGTTTTCTCGTTCCCGTCATGAATGTAAGTCTGCTTCTCGCACCTCTGATGGTGCACCCCGTGATTATGCTCGTTCTTCGGGCGGGATCGATGCTTCTTACACTGATTGTCCCTCTACTAGTACTGCTCGGGCTCCTTGTGATGCTCGTCCCGTGGTCTCTGCGCATCCGGTTTTTCGTCGGAAGTTGCAGCAATCTCCTAATGCTCCGCAGGGTGTTTCTTTGGACTGTTTAGAAGATTTTACTCAACAAGAAATTAGTGATATTTTGCAGCGCTTTCGACAGCGGACTGGTGAGGCCTTGCTCACATGGATGGTGCGCCTTTATGAACTGGGCGCTGCCGGTATTATGCTGGATACTGGCGACTGTTTGAAATTTTGTTCTTTGAGTTTGGATTCTACTGTGCAAGATCATTTTCGTAACTATAATGGTGGTGGTCAAATTTCTTTGCTCCAATTGGCAACTGAGGGTTGTAATTTGAAGTATCCTACTGAATCTGACTGGCCTGTCAATGACAAGCCGTGGTATACCTTGCGTGATGCTGCGCAACGTCTTAAGGAGGAAGTGATGAAAACGGCTATTTTTCTGGGCACTGCTGACAGGTTGCTTGATGGGATGTTGACTTCTTCTGTGCGGAATCGTATCATTCGCTCTTTTCCTGTCGCCTACAAGCAGGTCATGATGACTTTGTTGATTAACCAGACTGGTAATGTGCTATCTACGGTGTTGGAATCGGTGCGCCAACTCGGTGAGTTGGGTGAGTGGTTTAAACCTGAACGTCAGCCCCGGTCTGACACTCGTACTCCTGGTGAATATAAATTTACTAGACGTGATATCTTTACTGGTCTTTTGGCTGATGGTGTACGTCGGGAGGACATTGATGGTGAGACTACTGCTCATTTGTGGGAGTTGTTTTGCAAACGGGGCTTGGATCGGAAGGAGGGTGCCCGGCGTGTTCGAACGACTGAGTGTGATCGTGGTTGTTCTGATGGTAGCGGTGATGACGATCGCCGTGGGCGCTCTGGTCGTCGTGATGATCGGTGTCCTGTACGTGATCTGTCCCCCCGTCGAGAGCGGGACAGGGAGAGAGAGGGGGAAAAGGAAAGGGGGAGAAATGATCATGCTTACAGCAGGCGTAGAGATGATAGGGATCAATCTCCTGAGTTAAGGAGGAGAGAGAATCGTCACAGCTTGGTTGATTGTAACCCACGGTATAATACTGAAGACTTGAATCCGTTCCGTACGGGGAATGGATATGAACAGGAGGTACCGATACCTAAGAAACGTGAGAGTCTTTATCCTGATTTGTCCTGGTACACAGAATGCAGTCAGAATGACTAGGAAATAGGTCAGGCTCCGGTACACAGATGGGCTCATAGAGATAATAGACCCTATGTAGATATTGATATTTATTGGAGACATCGTAATATCCAAAGGGCCCGAGCATTAGTTGATACAGGAGCGGAGGCCACTCTTATTCATGGAAAATCAAAGAAGTTTACAGGGCAGCCTTTTACTATTACCGGATTAGGAGGAAAAGAAACCCCTGCAGTTCAAACTTTGCTTGAAATGAGAATAGGTAGAATCCCTAGAAAGGAATATTCTGTATTAGTGGTGCCACTCTTAGAATTCATAATTGGAATTGATATTTTGAAGGGAATGACGTTGCATCTTGATGATGGGTGTTACCAATTTGGAACGACGCATTATATCTCGTCCAGACCTATACGGGTTGGTCGTTTAAGGATGCCCCCCATACAAGTTCCCCAGGCGACCAAAGTGGTTTGTCAGAAGCAGTATCGTATTCCGGGTGGTCATGAAGAGATTAGTACCACCATTCAGGAGTTGGTTGATGCAGGTGTTATAACTCCAGTTACTTCTGCTTGGAATAATCCTGTTTGGCCGGTGCGTAAGAGTGATAATTCTTGGCGCATGACTGTTGATTATCGAGAATTGAACAAACACACGCCCTCTTTGACTGTTGCAGTACCGGATGTTATTACCCTGATTGAAAGAATCCAAACACATCCAGGTACATGGTATGCGTCCATCGATATTGCTAATGCTTTCTTTTCTATTCCAATTGCCCCTGAGTGTCAGGAACAGTTCAGTTTTACGTGGAACGGGCGTCAGATGACGTTTAGAAGTCTTCCTCAGGGCTATGTGCATAGTCCTACGATTTGTCACCGGCTGGTGGCAGAACATTTGGCTGAGGTACCAGTTCATCCCAAAATTCAGATATGTCATTATATTGATGATGTTTTGATCCAAGGCGAAACACAAGAGGATGTTCAGACACAATTAGATAGAGTCATTGAGTGTCTGCGTGAGAAAGGTTGGGAGATCAATCCGGATAAATTACAAGGTCCGTCCCAAGCTGTAAAATTTTTAGGTATTAATTGGCATGAGGGACTCCGCGAGGTGATCCCTCAAGTTAAACAGAAGATTCTTGATTTTTCGGTTCCGAGGAATAGGAAGGAAGCCCAGAGCTTCATTGGCTTATTTGGTTTTTGGCGCCAGCATATTCCTCATTTGAGTCAAATATTGGCCCCTTTGTACCGAATTACACGTAAAAAGAATGCATTTGAATGGGATAAGCAACAGCAAGATGCATTTAGTCTGGCGAAAGAGGCAATTCAACATGCTATGGATCTATGGCCTGTACGTGATGGTGATGTGGATTTGAATGTGTCTGTGCAAGGCCCTTATGCAAATTGGAGTTTGTGGCAGAAACAAGGCAGGAGTAAGGTACTGTTAGGTTTTTGGACCAAAAAGCTACCTGATGCTGGTGAGCGTTATACACCCTTTGAGAAACAGCTACTTGCTTGTTATTGGGCTTTGGTGGATACCGAGCAATTGACTTTAGGACATGATATATTCTTGCGTCCTGAAATTCCTATTATGCAGTGGGTTCTGAGTTCACCGAAAACTCATCGAATTGGGCATGCTCAAGAGGCGAGCGTGATTAAATGGAAATGGTACATACAAGACAGGGCACGTGTGGGCCCGAAAGGAGTTGCGTCTTTACATGAGCAAGTGGCGCAAGCACCGTCGACTGAGACTGAGAGTGAGTGTTCCGTACCTTTAGAACAGGAGTCTCCTGTTAAGTGGGGTAGACCTTTTGATGATTTGTCCGCTGAGGACAGAAACCATGTTTGGTTCACAGATGGGTCGGCGAAGTTTATTGGGACGACACGGCACTGGAAGGCGGTGTCTTATAATCCGGTCACACAGAAACTGTTGAGCACAACTGGTGAAGGGAAGAGTAGCCAATTTGCCGAGCTTTACGCTGTTTACCAAGTTTTGAAACAAGAATTACCTGGTACATGTCATATTTTTACCGATTCTTGGTCAACTGCCAATGGACTGGCTGTTTGGTTGCCAACTTGGCATTCCCATAATTGGAAGTTACATTCCAAAGAATTGTGGGGAAAAGAGTTATGGCAAGAGATTTGGGAGATGCTCCCACAGAGTACTGTTACAATCTTCCATGTGGATGCTCACACTCCAATAGACTCCCTTGACAAATTTTTTCATAACATTGCAGATGAAAAATCTAAAATTGCTGAGGCAGTGGTAGACAGACAAGATCCTGATATTGCGGGATTGGCGAAATGGGCACACCAGAAGGCAGGACACTTTGGAGAGAAGGCCACTAGCAGGTGGGCTGCTGATAGAGGAATTTATATTCCCCTGGATCTAATCAAAAATGTTATTTTACATTGTCCCGTCTGTCAACATATCAGACAGCGTAAGGTACCCCAAATTGTTAGAGGCCATTTACATCGCGGGAAATTGCCCGCTCAAATTTGGCAGATTGATTACATCGGACCCCTTCCCATGAGTAGGAATTGTCAATATGTTTGCACAATTGTCGATACATATAGTGGCTTGCTGGTAGCTCTTCCATGTAAGCAAGCTACCCAATTGAATACCATAAAAACATTAGAATTAATTATGATGTATTATGGTGTGCCATTCCAAATTCAATCTGATAATGCATCCCATTTTCGTGGAAGATTGGTACAAGAATTCTGTGTGGAAAATAATATTGAATGGATATTTCATATACCCTACTACCCGCAGGCCTCGGGCCTGGTGGAGAGATTGAATGGCCTGTTAAAGGACCAATTACGAAAGTTAACAGATGACAAGTATAAAAACTGGCGAGACTTTTTACCACAAGCACTATTGATTCTGAATAATCGTCCTTTTTTAAATGCTGAATCTCCACTTATGCGTTTGTTTCCCCCAAATGTTGAGACTATGCCTAATGTAATCAGTGAAACTGTGATGTATTGGGAAATTACTCCCGGAGCTCTGACTCCATGCAGAGCTACCCCAGGGTCGGCAGGTTTAGACTTGCACGCCATGGATGACACCGTTCTGGAGAGTAAGAATCGGGTCATCATTGCTACTGGTGTTGGTATTCATATACCACCTGGGAATTTTGGATTGATCGCCCCTAGATCGGGGCTGGCTGTAAAAGGCATCCAGGTACTTGGAGGTGTCATCGACAGTGACTATCAGGGAGAGATTAAGGTACTTCTGCTAAATAGCAGTGAGATTGACTTACTGATACACCGCACTGACCAAGTGGCTCAATTACTCATTATGCCTGTTTTCAGTGGCGAGATATTGAAAGGCACTGCCCCAACTTTGCTAACTGTACGTGGCCAGAAAGGCTTTGGCTCTACGGATAACCCTGGGGCCAGGGTTTGGGTGCAATCGCCTAAGAATCCCCCTGAACAAGCAGAGGTTATTGCCACCGGTCAGGACAATACCATTTTGGTTATGAGGCCAGGGAAAGATAGCTGGGAAGCTGTCCCAGCTGATAAATGTTATTTACGAGAATGATTAATGCCTGTATTTGGTTCTTTTTCAGATCATTCTTTGGATTGTTGCTGCAGGATGTGTCGGAACTGGACTCCTTTTGGATTGGTTCGGCGAGAGAGAAGGGATCCCCTCAACCCGGGATGAACTGAGGACCCGAGTGTTGCGTTCCTTCAATGCGTGGGATTCGTCATCGAACTTTTGGACATTACTGGCCAAGAGAGTGACTGATGCCCCTCACTTCTGCTTGACACCGATGAGATCTGTGCATGACATTCTAGCGACTTGTCTAGTTGCTGTCCCCGCCTCACTGGAGACTTTAATTAGTATCTTTAACGTTTCGAAGGCTCGTCCGAATATTATCCTGGGTGATTTTGCTACCCATGTATATTGTCCTTTGTGCACTGAACTGCCGAATGAGCAACTCCCCATCCAGTCCCAAATAATTACGTATAATATCACACGAGGTGACCTATGCTTCTTTCTTACATGTAATCCTAATGCAATTTCTGAATGCCTACGCCTCAAGTTAAGAGGCGCCACTTCATTCACAACTCACGAACGGACTTTGTGTTTTCAGAGGACACCGACCACATGTGTCTCAGTCCAGAACAATATGACTTGCAATAGTTTGGTAGTTACTCCCAGTCACTATCGTGCGATGTTGCTACCTGCCGGATGGCTTTTCTCATGTGGTAACACTTCCTGGCCATATGTCCCTGCAAACATTTCCGGAGGCCCGTGTGCCATTACCAGACTGAGTTTGCTGATGTTCTCATCACATCCAAATGCCAACTCTCGTGTGCTTCGAGATACTATGATGTTACAGGAGGATTGTGACTCATCTTTGCATTTATATTCCAAGTCTGAATATCTTAGCCTAGCTGTTTCAATTATTGGTGTTCCTGCTTTGGCGGTTTATAATGCCAAATCTATTGGGAAAATGGCTTGCTGGATGGTGAAATCTATTAATCATACTTCTACAGTCTTGTCTGACTTGCTATTGGACGCCCAGGGTGAACGTAGGGCCATTTTGCAAAATAGAGCAGCCATTGATTATCTTTTGCTTAAACATGGACATGGTTGCTCGGACTATGAAGGCCTCTGCTGTTTTAACTTATCTGATCATACACAATCCATTCGTGCACACCTAGATAAGTTGCATGACTTAACGGATGAAGTTAGAAAACACATTGATCAGGGCTGGTTTGACTGGCTCTTTAATTGGTTACCGGACGTGCATATGTTACGCCACACATTAGGTGGCATTTTGATTGCTATCGCTGTTTTGATTTCTATCTGTTGCTTTATTCAGTGTATCCCTTCACTGCTTCACTTCTGTACACTCGGTACTAGACATAGATCAGTTAGTTTTGTTTCATATTATTCTTCCACCGATGTTAGTTCTGTTTAATAGATGTATAATAGACTGAAGTCAAGGGTGAAATGTACTGCTCGATTTTTCCGGCCTTCTTGTGTTGTAGCGCGATTAATATGACTTCAGTCTCTTTCCATCCAAGTCTAAGGATTAGAGTAGTGAATAGGGCCTATTTATTAGACACTTTGACACGATCCTGTGCTCCTCCCCATAGATCAGGGCTTACATACATAGCCTAGGGGATAGATTCGTTAGTATTAAGGATAACCTGCCCTATAGTGAGGGTATTTCATGGAGTCGTGCTGAATTCAGGCCTGGTAGGCCTCAGACAGGAGAGACTCCATCTTTCTTTCTGCCCCGGCAGCTTGGGACATTTCTAGGTGAAGGGTGATATTTTAGTTATGAGGTGTTATTCGCTCGGAGAGAACCGGTTCAGGCCGGCCCTTATCGAAGGAGTGTATTCTTCCCCTGCCGAAGACACTACATCAGGCCGGCCGGCTGGGAACGTGTCCTTGGCACGGGGAGGTACAGGAATTTGGTGGGCGGCAGGTTTCGAGCTGGAATTTTCCATGAGAGAATGCACCTCTATATTAGTGAAAGTCTGAGTTAGATATTGGCACTTGCTTCTAGTCCATAGGCGGCACCTGGCCGTTAGCAGAAAAGCTACTACTTATTTCAGGGAAGACAGATGATGAACTTGAATCCAAAGAGGAGAGAGTAGCCGATGAGGAAGAGGTTCCAGTGACTCGGAGAGGGAGAAGGGAGTAGATCCGCGACTGCGGAGGTGTGACTTCCAGGCGAAGCCGAGGCACAGACGAGAAGGGAACCTAGATGACCATTGAGCACAGGCTACATACGACTAAGGTGATGTCGACCCCTTTTTATTGAAGTGTATAACTTAACCTTTTACTTTCCTTGCAGGTTGTATATATGATGTATTCTGTGAGTGTGCATGTAGCAATTAAATAAAGTATTTAGCTTGTTGTGAGTCAGCATGTGTTGTGTATCCTTGTATAGGAGGATAGCCTATTCTTCTAGTCAGATTCAACTTGACATGAACAGATGTTAATCCTGATCAGGTAAGTGGTAACTGAATGAGGGAGAAAAGAGCCCCTCGAACTAAAGAACAGGTTGTGCTCAACTAATAGTCTTTGTGTGATCTGATACATAGTAACCCCGATTCCCCTATCGTGTACTACGGTGATAATAGGATGAGCTCGTGCTAAGGCTGCCGTCTGGGTAGGAAGTACTGGGTCCGTTCGAGACCGCGAGGCTAAGGCTGCCGTCTGGGTAGGAAGTTCTGGGTCTGTCTGAGACCGCGAGGCTGTGAGGTCCGAGAGTGTGGCTGCCGTTTGGGTAGGAAGTTCTGGGTCTGTCTGAGACCGCGAGACTGTGGCTGCCGTCTGGGTAGGAAGTTCTGGGTCTGTCTGAGACCGCGAGACTGTGGCTGCCGTCTGGGTAGGAAGTTCTGGGTCTGTCTGAGACCGCGAGACTGTGGCTGCCGTCTGGGTAGGAAGTTCTGGGTCTGTCTGAGACCGCGAGACTGTGGCTGCCGTCTGGGTAGGAAGTTCTGGGTCTGTCTGAGACCGCGAGACTATGGCTGCCGTCTGGGTAGGAAGTTCTGGGTCTGTCTGAGACCGCGAGACTGTGGCTGCCGTCTGGGTAGGAGGTTCTGGGTCTGTCTGAGACCGCGAGACTGTGGCTGCCGTCTGGGTAGGAAGTTCTGGGTCTGTCTGAGATCGCGAGGCTGTGAGGTCTTGATATATATATATATATATATATAATAGGAATTCCCTGTCCCTAGGTGGTACATATATATGTGGTTATTTAGGTGTAAAAAGGCCCTAGGGAGGGGGTAACGTTCTGGTTTGGGTTAGAAAGGCTCTGTTGAGCGGGTTCCACCTGATCCGAAAACCCAAGCAGAACAGATGTATGCCCTGCACCACTACCCTCCCCACTCATCGGGGGCTGTATGCCCTGCACCACCAACCTCCCCACTCATAGGGGGCTGTATGCCCTGCACCACTACCTCCAACACATAGGGGGATGTATGTCCTGCACCACTACCCTCCCCATTCATAGGGGGCTGTATGCCCTGCACCACCACCCTCCCTACTCATAGGGGGATGTATGTCCTGCACCAATACCCCCAACTCATAGGGGGATGTATGTCCTACACCACCACCCTCCCCACTCATTGGGGGCTGTATGCCCTGCACTACCACCCTCCCCACTCATAGGGGGATGTATGTCCTGCACCACTACCCTCCCCACTCATAGGGGGCTGCATGCACTGCACCACCACCCTCCCCACTCATAGGGGGATGTATACCCTGCACCACCACCCTCCTCACCCACAGGGGGATGTTTGCACTGCACCACTACCCTCCCCACTCATAGGGGGCTGTATGCCCTGCACCACCACCCTCCCCACTCATAGGGGGATGTATGTCCTGCACCACTACCCTCCCCACTCATAGTGGGATGTATGTCTTGCACCACCACCCTCCCCACTCATAGGGGGATGTATGCCCTGCACCACTACCCCCAACTCATAGGGGGATGTATGCCCTGCACCACCACCCTCCCCACTCATAGGGGGCTGTATGCCCTGCACCACCACCCTCCCCACTCATAGGGGGACGTATGCCCTGCACCACTACCCTCCCCACTCACAGGGGGCTGTATGCCCTGCACCACCACCCTCCCCACTCATAGGGGGATTTATGTCCAGCACCACTACCCTCCCCACTCATAGGGGGATGTATGCCCTGCAACACCACCCTCCCCACTCATAGGGGGCTGTATGCCCTGCACCATCACTCTCCCCACTCATAAGGGGATGTATGCCCTGCACCACTACCCTCCCCACTCATAGGTTGACCAAGCAAACCATCCCCCTAATATCTTGGCAAGATTAGATGTTTGTGTGTGCAAAAGGGCCACAACACAGATCCTGACAGTGAACATACAATGTGATTCACATCACATGTCTGCCCAAATGCTTATTGTGGGGTTCCAAAAACACGATTTCCAGGATCATTGTGGTAATGAATGAATGAATGAATGAATATACATTTATAAAGCGCATGGCTACCAAAGGCATCCCAGCGCTTGGGTCTAAACCCCACATCACTACAGTGAGCAAAAGGTGAGTGTGGGGTCCAAAAAACCTGCATTGTCTAATCATTGAGGTAAAGGGGTCTAAAACCCCCATCACTACAGTGACCAAAGGTGAGTGTGGACATAAGAATAGCAGCATCACCAGACCAGCATTTGTGACTACTGGACCCAACAGCACAACCTATGTAGTGGCAACGTGGTAGTTGTGTCACATACAAACATAGGTACGAGAGGCAAAGAATGCTGTGTAGCACAAGAACTCCCTCTGCCACGTGGAGACAAGCATTGGCCATGACCCCTGACAATGCCAACAGCGCACAATTAGACTATGTGAAAAGTGAGCATCATGATGCATACACACATGTAAGGTGACAAAGTCACATGCCACGGCAGCAATGGGACATACCAAACATGATCAATGTGTAGGATGATGAGCTACAAGATGCATGCACACTAGGGACAAACCCCCAAACAACATCCCCCCAATGGAATGCTAAAGCCATACCAATGCTGAGGCGCAGATGCACAAACACAGACAGGCAGCCACACACTGCATATCATAGACAACACGTGTGTGTGTCTCAGTGTCCCCAGACTAGTACACAACGCATGACTGTGGGTTGAACTGCAATAACACACATGTGTACAAAGTGTCATACAAAAGTAACTCTTTAACTCTGCACACCTTTGTGGGCAAGCAGGCATTGTCAGGTGAGTGGGATCACAAAGGATTCATGTGACACAAGGTGGGTGGAACAGCAACCAACACAGCAAGAGACAGACCCAACACAGCACTACACTCTAGTCCCCTAATTTGTGGTGACATTAGCCTGTACGCAAATCCCACTGTTATGATGAAGCTAGGTTTTCCCCATACTGCGTAGCACAGTCAGATGTACGTCCTGGGTCATGTGTCCGGGACAATAAACTCACATCACACCTCCATAAACACAAATCACTAGCCATGGCCTGCAAACAATGGGCAAAAAGTAGGTAGGGGCCTAGACATGAAACAACTCCCATTTGGCCACCCTCAACACCACACACGTTGATCTGCAACAATGTGCATCAGCTAGGCACACAGGGATTGGTGATCTTGCTCATGCACACATGACAGTCCCAGGGCTGATGGGGGAATCGAAGGTACCCACAAATCCTCACACATGGGCTGACAACAACACCTGTGAAGGTCTGCCACACTACACAGCATGCGACACATTGGCATAATGTGAAAATTACACAATTCTTTCGGAACCCTGCCACACACCTACACCAATGTTGCACCGAAGGAGAGCCACAACGAACAAATGTCGACACCTTCCGACATAGCAGCAATGACCCTGATGATAGGGAGTAGTCACACACACATACAAGTGAGCCTCTCACTGACAGATACCACATAGGGAAAACAACATGATGTTGGTAACACATAAGTGCCAATGGTAATCAAGAATATGTCCCACGTGCGTTGGACAACATGCCTGGAATTTACAACTGAAACAGCCAGGGATGAAACCCTATTGACCAGTAGTTTCTCATGCACCTACATCTCAGAAAAGGGAGAGCAAAGAAGTTAGATGAACACATGCCAAGTCAGCAAGCCCGCAAAACAGGTACATCTGTCTGGAATACAGTCTGCATCCAAAAAAGGGAAGTGAACACACACAGACATGCTCACACAACACACACCATGTGCCCAGGCAATGTCACGGAATGACACAATGCCATGAGGGGACTCCACTCCTGGGGAAGGTCAGCTGTGCCAAACTTTGTCTGTGCAGGCTTCTGTCATGCCAGCACAACACTTGCCCAGTAATCCAACAATTACAACACAAGAAAAGCTCTGGTCACAGAAGCTTGTGTACGGGAGTCTTCCTCCAGTCATGTGCCCATACACAATACACATGTAGAGCAAGTTAGACTGATGACACAGATGACTTGTGTAACATGGATGCACAAACATGCCTGTCCAGTGGAGATGGTCCGAGTCAGGGAATCTTACTATGTGCCCAAATGTAAGCACAACCTATGTGCAACAGTGTATGGAAAAGATGTAAAGTAGCAAACCCATAGAGAAAATCCGGGTCACAACATTTTGCCATCATCACACCCTGACATTGCAGCTAAGGATGTCATGGATACATATCAGAAAAGTACACATATTCCATGGGCCACATGGAGTACATCATATCAACAAATCATTCTGTAATACCTTTGAAACACCTGTACAACAACAACAAGTCCATGACACTCATCATCAACATCATGTACATTTGATGCAACAACACTGGATAACAACAATTGACTTTACTGGGGACATAACCCTTTGAAACCCTATAGTCACAATGTCAAAAGGCCAATGGCCAGTCCATATCAGGAGTCCACCCAGGGTGAGATGTGACAAGTTGTCACCCATTGATTGCATGCACTACTACGGACAGGGGACATCTCACCTTGGAGGGACATACACAGTGGCAGGCCAGGCACCGCAGGGACAGGATCAGGGGACAGCAGAATGGGGCAGGGGAGGGCTGGTGGGTGCGGGAGTGTCACTGGCAACTGCAGTGGAGGTGTCTGATGCAGTGGGTGCCGTCACCACGGCAGGGCCCAATTCCAATGGGGTGGGTGCTGTCACCACTGCAGGGCTCAAGTCAGATGGGGTTGTTACCGGCACCACCGCAGTGGGCAGGTCACATGTTTGGGACGGGGTCTCCACTGCAGTGTCAAACTCCAAAGGAGTGTCATGGGGCTCAGGTGAGGTGAGCAGGACAGAGGGGGGGCATGGTCCCCACATCAGTGGCAGGAACAGGCTGAGCGTGTGAGGTGGGGGTGGAAGTGCATGTTGTAGGGGGAGGGCCTAAGCATTTTGGCGATGCGGTATTGGTGTGTGGGGGAACCAGGGGCAGGGTGTGGAGGGGGGACCTGTGGAGTGGTGGCCTTGGGGCTACAGAACGGAGACTGTGACTTTGAGCGGCAGGATTGGGGTGTCCTGCTCTTCCTGCTCCAGGGTGACTTGCGGATGGGGGCCTCAGTGTCCGTGCATCTGGGGGAGGGTGTCTGTGTGGCAGGGGAACTACCCCCTGTGCATGGTGACTTCCTCTTCCCCTTGTGCGTTGGAGCAGATGGATCGGTGGGGAAGAGGCCAAAGTGCCAGAGGAAGAGCTGCTTGGAAGGGGGGGTTGCAGGTGAGGTAGGGGAAGTGCTTTTGGAGGGAGAGGCATCTGAGGTCTGCGGAGTGCTTGTGGATGCCTGTTTGTGTGTCTGTGACCCATACCCTGTGTGTGTGCCATCAGTCCCCGGAGTGTACGTGCCTGTGGCTTTTGATTTTGACTTGCGTGGCTGTGTGCTGCTTGGATCTGTTGTGGTGCGTGCCGGTGCCGGTGTGTGTGTGCGTTGGACAGGTAGGGTAGTGGGGACTGTGGATGTGGCAGAGGTAGGAGGGGTGAGGGGCTGTTGGAGGAGGGACACTGCTGCTGTCTGTGTGGAGGCCATGGACTGAATGGTCCGGTGTAGGGCAGACATGTTGGATGAGATGCCCTCCACGAAGGACACCAGTTGAGTCAACAGAGTGGTGTGGGAATGGAGGACACTCAGCATCGCGGTCTGCCCTACATGGAGTTGCTTCAGTAAGTCCACAGACTCCACACTCAGGGCAGCCGGGGAGACAGGGGCAGGGGGTGCGGTGCCTGGACCAAAGGTGACATGTTCCCTCACACGAGGGCTGGGAGCCGATGGGAGGGTAGAGATGTTGGTGGTAGCGGGGACAGACTCGCTAGGTGTTGTCTGTGGTCTGCTGACACCTGCCTCCACAAGGGAGTCCTCACTGGAGATGCTGTGTTCCTCAGCCGAGGTGGTCATAGCTGAGGTCTCCTCCGTGTGGCTCCCCTCACCCTCTGTGCCACTAGGTCCCTCCAACTCCTCTGAAGCGGACCCAGTCTGGCTCTGCGGCTCCTCTTGGTCCATGGAGCTGTCTCCTCCAGTAGCCGTAGATGTATCTGCAATCAATCGGGATAAACAGATCCACATCAGTCACCTGTTTCACCTGACACATCAGTACAGCACATCAGAGAGGACGCCTTTGCATCAAGTGGCAGATATTGCAAAAAGGGCAGACATTTCATGAAAATGATACCTGTCAGTCTGCCAGTCAACCATGCCCCTCATATCCTGCCCGTCCATGGTCCCATCTGTCAGATGCATGTAGTACATGTAGTATGCCACTTCTCATATGTGGGCACATGCACCACATAGACATGTCTCAGAACTGCGGAAATCGTGATTGAAATCTGCCAGTACACACACATCCCATCTCCTGGCACTGACTCAGTACATGTGTCAGGATTAGGGATGGCCAAAATCATTGTCAGTGAAATGGATATGCTTCATTCACAAGAAACCATGAGATACCCATGTCTTGATGGTCAATGCCACAATAGAGTGTATGCTGTACAACTGACATTACACATCAGCAAGTGGGATACCATGCTACGGCCCAGTATGGCTAAGCAGCCATCACTGGCTTCAGTCTCAGGGGCAGTGCATCCAAAATTAACTAGTCTGCTCTGTGTCACAATCATTAACAGTTTTGATAATGTAAGCCCTGCAGCTGTCAAGTGCACAGGTACCACCCACTGCTACCCATATCTTCAGGCATCCGATGATCACACGCAATACAAATGCAACAGTTGAGTGACTGCAAGCACCAATATGTAAGCATGATTACATCACAGCATGATGAGAACAAATTGAGGCTGCCTGCACTGTGATGTATAATCCAACATTATGCACTGTCAAGTGATTGCACACCTATACATTAACCCATTGTGATGGTCCATTAGCCACACCTCAGCTAGCTGCCCAGACCAAAATGACCAACGCCACAGGAGTCTAAGAGGGTAGGCCCCTCCACAATTACACCGAGGAAGACACCATATTGCACATTTCAAAAAGCACAAAATGTAGGCTGACACACAGGAGTAGAAGAACAGAGTGTACTTCATGTACGGAGTAGGCATACCTGACCAGGAACATGTGCAACATGGGATTACCCTGGATACCAGGCATGTGTTCACGCATGTGTGAAACACATGATGTACATTCTTCTGATGACCCTTAAATGTCGTACCTGCTGCATGGCTGTGTGGCAAATACCCCTGGCTCATATGGTGTGCCAAAACATCAATTTGACCACATATCAATTGCCCACACAGAGTACATGTCTGATTTCTGGCAATGTGCAGCAACATGGGAATCGTTAGCCTCACTCATGAAGACAAAACAATGCACCAGTAGCAGATGCTGTTCACAACCTAAAGTTTGGACAACAGCAGGGACACACAACCCAAGTTACACAAGTCACAGACTGAAAGGGGCACACCTGAGTATCAGATTAGGATGGGCCTTGACCTAATTTGGGCACTTGACTCCTGTACAAGCAGACAGGAGATCTATGGAAGTGTAACCAGGATGAAGGAGTGCAAAGAGCATGTGAGACATAGTTCACAGAGAATGCATGCCCTTAGCCCCTCCTTGCTGCTGTTTGGCCTTTAACTGCCCATCCAGGTCTGGGAAGACCACCGCCAGAATCCGGAGCATGTGGGGTGTCAGTGTCCATCGTCCGACCCTTTTGCGGGGAGGCGACAGCTTCAGCTGGACTCTGGCAATCCTCTGGGTCCAGCCATGAAGGTCCTGCCACCTCTTCTGGCAGTTGCGGATGCGGCGTCTGTAGACCCCCACAGAACGAACAGCCCGGGCAATGGTCATCCAGATATCCTGCTTCTGATAGGTATCAACCTGTGAGTATGACAAGGATAAAAAAGTCCATTACTACACAGGCCACAAGTTTGTGCATCACACAGTCGGATGTACATGTCTTTCTTACAAGGGCATATGATGGACACAGGTAGTGCAAATATGGTGATTGACAGTTGTCCTGCATTTTCAAAAGTGAAACATTGCCCGAGTATTACAACCGTGTGAAAACTAGGGGTGGGCGGAATTAGCGAAAGTGCCTCTCGCAAAATATCACGAAACGGCACAAAATCTCCGCGATCTCGCGATATTTCGCGTGATCGTGGAGATTAGTGCTTCCGGTTGGGGTTTAATTATTTTTGTGACAAGAGCATCGTGCCAGAATGAATCCTGCCCTGCATATTTACCCAAGAAGATGCCACCATTTCGTGCAATACCTCTACTCAACTCGAGTACTTTCTACTGGCTAATCAGTAAGTGCTCCCTCGTTGGGTAAATGTATAGTGCTTTTCCTACACTACAGCTGCGTAAAGGGCCAGAAGAGTTGTCTCCAGTCACAGTGGCAATGTGTGTCTGTAACGTTGCCACGGCGCCGACGGCCCTGGGGTCCCTCGAGTCAGCTGTCCATCATAGTGGGGGAAAGGGCAGGAAGACGTTGCCCACCGCTGGTGTGTGTGGCGGGGCTTCCATGCACTTCACATGCCGCTTGTTTAAAGGGCCAGAGACCGATCAAAGCAGCAGACGAGGAGACAGAACCTCCTGGTGTCAGAAGGTACATGGAGATTGCGCTCGAGAAAGTCATGGGTGCACAGAGCTCCATCAAAGATCACAGCTAATTTTTGACGGTAGATATGGGGAGAAAAGCACACCTGCCCAGCCTCGACCTAGCTCCCGAATGTTTTGATCTGATTAATGCGTTACTGAATTTGAGCTTCAACTCGGGCCCCTGCTTTATTTATATCTGTAAGTGCTTCCTGTTGAGGTTTAATGTTTGTGACAGGAAAGGACTCAAGGCGACAATTTTAGTTCCCTCGCGGATCGCGGAAATTTCGAAATTTTCGCGTTCCGCACGGAACGTGAAAATGTCGAATTGTCGCAATTTCCGCGAGCGGAACGGAAATTGTCGCTCACCCCTAGTGAAAATGCTCTTTTCATGCACAGTACCTGTCCAGTGCAGGTACCTACACACCTTGGGGGTAACAACTACTCAGTGAGCATGCTAGACACTGGTAAACACAATGTCACTGGTGCCAGTCAGACAACATACACAATGAAAAAGAGATGTGGAGTGCACACTCACCTGCTCCCCTGGTTTCCCATACAGCTTGCTGTACTGTGGAAGGAGGCAGTCCAGCAGTGCCTTGTTCTCCTCCTCTGTGAAGGCTGGGGTCCTCTCCACAGTACGTGCCATTCTTGGAGCCAGAGGATGCAGAGACAGCAACAGTGGTAGCAGAGATGTCACTCTGGAGCATGTAGTGCAGGCAAGTGAGCTCCCAGGGGAACAGACAGCCTTATATCTGTGCTGCAGAGGCAGATTCAGTCCCATGTGTCAAAGGCAATAGGTCCGACACGTTTGCATCCTATGAATCTGGCCAATCCATCGCATTGCACGCCTCGTACACGCCTTCCGCATCGTTTGAAATATTCAAAAGCATTGCACTGACGAGTCTGATATATTGTTGCAGGCCGTCAACGGATTTTCAAGTAACCGATTCGTACCAGGCACGAATCTGCATCAGTCCCCATAGAAGTCAATGTGCAAGGTGTGCGTGCAAGGCGTGCGTGCGGCTCCTTCCCTAGGTGTCCGACGCTTTTTTCGAATCGGTCACCCGCGTCAGTCACCATAGAAGTCAATGTGCAAGGCGTGCATGAAAGGCGTGCATGCGACTCCTTCCCTAGGTGTCCGACGCGTCTTTCGAATTTGTCACCTGTGTCAGTCACCATAGAAGTCATGGTGCAAGGCGTGCCACTCACCATAGCTTGCCATTGACCCATGGGCACACCAACAACAATACAGTCTGTGACACAGTATCTCAAAGTGCATGTCAGGCTGCATTACCTGTGTGTGAACATGTGATTTTGTATGTTTCACTTAGTGGTACCCACTCCCAGGCAGGGCAAGGTGTCATGGGGACAGATACAATTGTGGCCTGCACACATAACCACTGTGGTTGTCAACAGTACATTTCAGTGCATGAGGCATGTACACAGTTCCCGGTGTACATTGTGTATGTCATGTGACATACACCCTGACTCTTCAGTGGAATGGTATGTGTCTCACAGGGTGTCACAGTGCCACATATGTGATGATCATCCACAGTATGTGTGCATTTCCATGTAGAGATGACTCAGATTTAATGTGCTCAATCTCAAACGGTCACAACATCCATGTCAATGTGAGTTGATGTTGAGTCGGTGTGTCACACACATCCATGTGTGAGCTGGCAAGAAATCATGGGGCACTTCATGTGTGTGTCATGTGTGCGTTGTGTTGTGCATATGGGATGCTACATCATGATGGTGTCCATGTTGCAACACAAGGTCCCTGTGTGTGTCTGTCAAAAACCTGTGATGTGGGGTAGACATATGTTCTCACTAGTCACTGTGGTGTGTGTCTGGTATGTGACACTCGTACTGATGTACTGTGACAGAGCCCATTGATTGCTCACAGCACAACATGGACCTTGTTGTGTGAACCTGTAGAGCTGAGATGTCAGATGGTGCGCATGTATCTGACATGTGTGCCCATACTCAACAGCACACACATCATGTGCTTATGTCCTGTAATGTGGTTCATGTGCTATTTGTCATGTACACTGGCACATAGATAGGGGGAATGACAAACTGTCTTTGCTCATCTATGTACTGCAGGAGACCAGCTGTCCACAGACCATTCCCTGACCTTAAAACCATGGTTGAACGTGACTGCATGCAACGGTACCACTTCACCAGGCCACTGATCGAAGAATTGGCGGAGCAGTTGGCCCCACATCTGCAACCTGGCTGGATATGCCCTACAGCGCTGACCCCCAAGGTGAAGGTGATGGCAGCCCTAAACTTTTTTGCCACAAGTACTTTCCAGCACACTGTTGCTACTGCTGGTGGGATGTCACAGACTATGTTCAGCTGTGTGCTTTGGGATGTGTTGGAGGCGATGTTGCATTTCCTCAGCCAGTACATCCATTTCCCCAAAGCACAACAACTTGCTAACTTCAAGGGGGACTTCTATGCCCTGGGCAGGATGCCACATGTCATTGGCTCCATTGATGGGACTCATATGGCTTTGGTACCACCACAGGCACATGAGCAAACGTACCAGAATGGGAAGCATTTCCCCTCCATAAATGCTCTGGTGGTTTGTTTGGCGGACATGACCATTTCCCATGTGTGTGCACGGTTCCCGGGCTCAGCACTAGGCCTGGGCTAAAATTTCGTTCCGTTCGCAGAAATTGCGATAATTTGACATTTTCGCGTTCCGCGGAAGGCGCGAAAATGTCAAAATTTCCGCATTCCGCAGCTTTGCAATAATTTGGTTCTTGCTCGCGCTGTAAAATAATACATTCTCGTGTGCGCGCGATCGCCTTACCTGAATTCCTGCGTTCGCCGACAAGTTTTCTTGATCCGGTCGCGTTCTCCATGAGATGTTGTATTGTCTCGCGACAGTTCGCGCCCGCAGTGACGTCATGCGTCGTGCGATCACGTCTTTCTTCTCGCGATCATGCACCGCGAGACAACTGAAAACAAGATGGCCGCACCCGCGAGCAACCGCATGGGTAAGTTGGCGAGCCGCAACCATGCAGAAAATCTCGCGAACATGCGGAAAAAAAAACTTCCGCATCTTCGCGATATTTCCGCGTGTTTGCGATAATTTTTAACATTTTCGCGATAATTTGCGAAAGTGGATTTCGCAAATTCCGCCCACCCCTACTCAGCACACAAAGCCTACATAATGAGGAGTAGTCGCATCCCAACCATGATGGCACAGATGCAGTACCAGCGTTCCTGGTTTGCCGGTGTGTACCGACTGTTTCGCATTGTGTGTGTTTGCTAAAGTTGATTGGCACCCTATTTTCACACTCAACTAATGCGCAATTGTCTCTCTGTACATGACTCCGGATACCCCAACATGCCGTGGTTGCTGACACCCCTCAGGAACCCTGTGACTCCGGCGGGGATGCACTACAATGAGGCACATGACCGGACCAGGAGGGTGATCGAGCGGACATTTTTCCTCCTGAAAAGCAGATTCCGCTGCCTGGACAAGACAGGAGGGGCCCTCCCATATGCACCTGCGAAGGTGTGCAGGCTCATCAGTGTGCTGCATGGTACACAACCTGGCAGTGCGGAAGCGGTTGCCTCTCATCCAGGATGACGATGACCAACCTCCGCCAGCCGTTGAGGATCCTGGCCTGGGGCATGATGCCAGTGGTGATGAGGGTGATGGTGATGTTTGGAGCCAGCTGATCCAGAACTTCTTCACATGAATGTCAGTATACAGGTATGTGTTGCCAAAGTATTGTGTTAGCCTGACCTATGTTGGTGGTGCACTGGTGCTGATTGAGTGTGGCAGTATGCTACTTGTCAGGATCCTTGCTGTGATGTGTCCTTACTGGTAGTCAGTACTCCCAAACACTGTTTACCTGATTGTCAAGTTGTGTGTGGGTAGTTAGTGTTTTGTGTCGGGCATGTATTTTGTTGTTGTCTGCTGTATATCAGTGTTTTTGATTGTGTTTTCTGTCTGTCCTTCACAGGGTACTTTGGATGCTGTATCGTTTGGTCTGAACCCCAAGACTCAGATCCTTGTTCCAGAGTGCAAGTACTCGTCGTCCCAACCAATGATGTGCCACACACCCCTGGACTTTCATCGTTCACCACATGTTAAATTGTTTGCTCACTGTCACAAGAGGTTAACGTGCATCAGTTGTGGAATTCTCACATTGTGAATATTTAATAAACCTGCCCTTCACTTTGGGATGCGCTCCGTGTGTGTCCACACATCCAACAGTAATTTGCATCCTGTATCTGTGGGCTGCTTGCCACTGACCCAGGATGGGTGTTGTGTGTCCACTGTATTTCCTGTTGACATCAGTGTTGATGATGAGTTAGAGGGCCCTGGTGAGTATGTGTTGTGTTGTCCTAGTGGTGTGTCTCCCTCATATGTGTCACATTCACATGACTCACATAACGGTGTTCTCATTGCTGTAGTAGTTTGCATGCACAGTGTTCCTTAGCAGCTCATCATCACCATGGCACAAACCAAGTAGGAATCACGACAGAGGCAAGTATTGTGTGATTGTGATTTTATTTCCAAACATGTGTAAGGATGGTGAACGAATTTGAAGTGCTGTACAATGTGATGGTAATCCAAAGTTCACAGGTGAGTTGGTAGTCTTGGGAGTTGGAATGTCCAGAGTAGAATCCACAGTCATTTGGTGCATTGTCACAACTTTGACCCTCGATGTCAAGTGGGTGATTTGGATGTAGGTCGACGAGGTTAACTGGTTTGCACACTAAGGACGATATCAGGACCAGGTTTTGGGTGCCTGGGGGATATACATGGCCATCAGTGTCTCAATTGCCCTTCTTCGGATGACCCCTCTTCTTTCTCGGGGGACCCTCATGTGCAGGCTGCTGCCTCCCTATGGCTGTTGCGGATGATGTGGGCGCACAGGGAGGTGTGGTCATGTTGGTGCTGATCTGGCGGAGGCATGTCAGCATGTCCCTATGCACCGCTGTTAGTTCATCCAATTTGTCCCACTTGGACTCCACCCGGGACATGTGGGAGTCCAAGCGGGCATGATGGGCAGCCTGCTGTTCTTTGAGTTCCTTGAGGATCCCCTTGACCTGTCCAAACCCTGCGGTGCTTTCCTGGTACGCATCTATGATGCATTCCAGGTGTGGCTCTTCATGCAGTCCAGCCCCCTCTACAGGCCGTGTCCTCTGCCTGCCCACCCTCCCACCGCCCCGACCCACACGGGCAGGAACTGCGGTGGCTGGCACAGGCGACACTGGGCCCCCTTGAGTGTTTGCGCCAGTGGTGTTGTCCGAGGTGCCCTGTGTACCTGTTCCGTTGTTGTTCTGTGGCCTGGGCCTGTCCGTATCGACGTGAGTACTCTATCTGGTGTCAGATGTGGCAGAAGTGGTTGCCGGGGCTACTGATGTTACTGCTGCTGGGGCTGCACGATGACTCATGCCAGAGGTGCCAGGTCGGTCAAGGTCATCGTCTGAAGAGGACGGAGAGGGATCCACGCCAGGAGCACAGTGTCTGCCAGTGTCTGGGACTGGGACTCTTCTTCAGGTCCTGCTGTGTCCCCAGCATCCCCTGTGGTTTGAGGATACACACAATGTATGTTATGTTTCTATCGACCTCAACATTTCACACACATGACATTTGCCACTGAACATCATTATGAGAGTCTGTACATTGCATTGTCCTAAGTTGTGACAAACAGGGGTTGATATTGTTGATGCACTTTGTAATGGCAACCTGGAGTATTTCGATGTGCACGTCAAGCTCTGTGCATGACCAGCTCATGTATTGAACAATTGTCTGTAGATGGCCATTGCCACTCAGGTTCCATCACATGCCTGACACAGCTGTTTTATCCCTGTCCACATTTGTGATTTAACAATGACATACGTACAATTGCACCTGGGGTATGTAGCACGCTTGGGGCACGTGTTGTGTGATTATTTTCTTTCCTCTGTGCTTCACATTGGTGTGTCTATGCAACATGGTTGCAGTACGGTTTGCCTGGGATCCAAAGTGAGATACTATTTTGTTGTCTGTGTTCCTAGTTCACATCTCTTTTCATACAAGTCATGGTTTTGGCGTAGCTAATGAAGTTGTAGCTGAGTTTTGTAGGTGCTAACGCCTTCTATCTTCTCAAATTCCTCCATAGTGAGAGGGATTGGGCACAGAAGCTCTCTTGCTTTTCCATGCTCATGACAGTGATGGGCAGAGGTGTGTGTTATAGTTCAGCTTCCTCCTCAGGTGCAGTCCAGGTTAGTCATTGTGTTTGGGGTGTCCATGACAGTGAATGATGTGTTGTGTGAATGATGCGTACAACACAGACCGATGTGGGATTGAACTGCAGCTCACAACTGCACATTTTGTGAATGACACCATGATACACTGTCAGCTATATGTGAGTGTCCGTTCTAGTCACTGTCAGGTGTCCACTGTCAATGATGTATAGGTGACATTGTGTGTGCTTGTTGCTATGTACTATGTCTACATCTCCCCAATTGTCATCTACGAGACACACCTTCACAGCCAGGTCAGGGGACCCCATAGGGACACTGCATCTCCAGAGAGTGGGAGGATACCTAGAGTTCCAATGGCTGTGAGTGTAGATGTGTTTGAGTTGGCAAGTGCATAGGTGTGACCTTTAGCCAATTCATACATCATGACCATGTGTCAGCCATCTTGCCAAGGCATTTACTTTTGGAGTGATTGGTCCCAAGGGTGTACTTTGTTGTGGCTGAGAAGGTGTGCTTTGAGGCTGCATTTATGGCATTTTAAGTCATTGCAGGACCTCCTTCACCCACAGAGGCCAGATAATCCCCCATCTGTCATGCTTCTATTGCAGGGAGTCACAATTTACGTTCAGGCTGTCAGGCATTGGTGTCCTGTTGTCAGTTAGAGCCCAAGGCCCAGCTGGGCCTTATGCTCCCCGCAGCAGGGCCTAGTGTCAGCCATCTTGGCAGTACTTTTGCAATCCCTGTGAGGTGAGCATGGTTCAGTGAGAGCTTGCAGGGACATGTGGGTGGGGGGACTGGTGGCTGTGAATGCAACTCCCATCATGCTTTCTGCTACATGCACATTCCCAGCAGCCCAACCTTCCTTCATTTTGACTCAGCTTTCCTGTGAGATGGTGTGACAGTGGTGGCAAAATGGATGACAGTGTTTGTTGATTATTTATGGTCATGCCTTGCAGTACTAGTCTTTAGGTTTGTACATGTTAGGACGTAGTTCCCTAGTACTGTGGGATGGCAGGTATTGTGTTTGTGTAACTGATATACACGACACAGGATACTTGCCTTTCCGTTGCGATGGCTTTGCTGGTGGTAATTGGTTTCACAGTGCCCTTGCCAGTGCTATATGTGTGTTGCCAGACAATTTTGAGTAAATTGGTTGTGTACTCACCAGGCTCTGGTATTCCTGTTAATTCATGTATGCTCTTCAGTGGTAGGATGGCCCGCACCTTCACCTCCCAGGACCTGAAGTGCATTGGTTTGGCAGGAGAGCCACCGCCAGTCTGCCTGCTCAGGGTGTGTTCCTTGTCGATGTGCTTCTTGACCCTCCTGCGTACATCATAATACCTGTTCTGTATATCGTCCTTTGTGCGCAAAAAGGTGCTTGTGCGTTGACCTTGTCCACAATCCTCTCCCACATCTTGGTTTTCTGTGACATGGGGGTCTGTTGGACCAATGTGCCAAACAACTGTGGCTCTATCCTGAGTATTTCGTCAATCATGACTTCCAACTCACTATCTGTGAACTTTGGATTCTTCTTGGGGGGCATGGTGCTGGGTGGTTGTGGGGATTGATGTGCGGGGGGGGTATATGTGAGTGTGGTGGGTGTGAGTTTGTCAGTGAATATGTGATTTAGTTTTTGAGTGGTGCAAATGGTGTAGTTGTTGTGTGTTGTGTTAGTTGTGATTAAGCCTGGGTGTTGAACTACGCTCCGCTCGCGGAGCTTGCGAAGTTTAGGTAACTTTGCGATTCGCGTAGAGCGCGAAGTTGCAGATTGCTACGCAATCTTTCACGTAGCGTAGTAGTTTTGCTTCCTCGCGCACTCAATATTCATTCTTGCGTGCGCGATAACGTCTTATCGTGATTCTGCATTTGCCAACTCGCTTTTCTGTCCGTTCGCGCGCGCCACGAGATTTGTAATATGGCCGCCCGAGCCCGCGAGAGTGTGCGAACGCAAACACGTCATTCGGGCGCGCGAGCTGACTTCTGGCGAAGAATACAAAAACTACAATCTGGCGAAGAATATCTCTCGAGCTTCATAAAACCTTCTCTAAATGATCATTTTGCTCAGAAAAACTCCTCAGATTGTGATTTTGCTGTAGTCTTTTTTGTAAGGAGTCCTTTAATTTTTTTTACTCTTTTTTTCAAGAGGAAGGAAGTACCCCTAAGTCTCCAACTTCTTGTTCCTGTCCAGCAGACTCCTCCCAGTGCTTTGTCCATGTGCTGTTCACTTTCATTTGGATTTGGAGCTGGAAGGATCATTTTTTGTGTCTGTCTGCTGCATCATACCATTGGATTGGATTTATTTGAGGACTTTTTGATTTGAGATTTAATTTACAAGTAAGTTGGAGAATTGGTGTGTTTGTTTCATTGGGGCTTGTTTGTCCCTATATTTTTCTGGTATTTCCATTGTTTTTAAAAATTATTGTTGTGGGTGGCCTTTACTTTCAATAGGGGCCTAGTTGTTTTTCTTTGCAATTTCAGCCAGTAGGGTACCCATGGGTCCATGTTTCTGTGGTGTCTGTTGAATTTAAACATCATGTAGGGCATGGATGGCATAGGATTGAAATGCTAAATGTGGCTGTGGTGTATTTCACTGTTTGTGTGTGTGTGTGTGAAATACCTTTGTTGGATGTGTGTGCTTGATGTGTAACTTCATTCCAGTCCTTTCGTAGCCCTGTTGATTTTCATTTTTGTATTAAAGCTGTGTTGTTTAGCAGGCCTCCTTTGTCTGGTCATATATAGGCCTGCTTCAGTTCATTGTTTTCCATGGCCTGTTGTGACTGTGAGTGCCCAATGCGGCTTGTGGCAATTTTGTGGTGGTAGTTTAGTAGTGTGTACTTCTTTTTCCATAAAGGCCTGCATTTCTTTTCTTTGTTCCCCTTGGCTTATGCTTGTTGTTGTTGTGTCCTGGCCATGTGTGTGGCGGCCATTTTGTGAAGGCAGGCATTGTGCTTTTGCAATAGGCCTGCATTGTCTGTCTTCCATTTCATGTTGTTGTGGGTGGGTAGCGGCCATTTTGTGGAGCCATCCAAGCAGTGTGCTTGCTTTTGCCATTCTGTTCCAAGCTTGTGGCCTAGTCTGCCAGTAGGCCCAGAGGTAGTCATCCTTAAATCATGGGTGCATAAAAACAGTTTGTGTTGTCTTTTGAATTTTTACACCATGGATGGCTTTGGATTGAATTGCAAAAGGTGTCTTTTGGGGTGTCTTTTGCGAGCAACATAAAACCTTCTCGAAAACGCTGATTTTGTGCATTTTGCTAAAAAAAACCTCCTCAGGTTGTCATTCTGCTGTAGTTTTGGAGCACGGAGTCACTTTTATTTTTTAAAAATATTTTTAGGAGAGGAAGTAAGTTCCACAAAGACTACAACTTCCTGTTCCTGTCCTTTGTAATCACTTTTTTGTTATTATTGTGGTGGGTGGCCTGAGCATGTGTGTGGTGGCCATTTTGTGAAGGCAGGCATTGTGCTTCTGCAATAGGCCTGCATTGTCTGTCTTGTATTCCTGACCTCTTCTTGTTTTTGTGAGTGGCCTGGCCATGTGGTGGCAGCCATTTTGTGGGACCAGCCACTGTGCTTTTTCCATAGGTCTCCAAGCTTGTGGCCTAGTCGGACAGTAGGCCCAGGGGTACTACTCATCAATCATCACGGGTGCATGGAAGTTAAACAACTGTTTTTGTGTTGTGCTTTAAATTTCAACATCATGTATGGCTTAGGATTGAATTGTAAAATGTGGGCTTTGCTTTTTTTCTGGTGTATATTTCACTTTTTGGGTGTTGTTAATAAATGCCTTTAGTTTTTATGTGTATATGTTCATTGTTGTTGCTCCCTGATGCTGCATCCATCCCATAAGATGCACACATTTTTATTTAGGGAAACAGGCTACACTACATTTATGTTTTTGTTCTTTGCTAATCTTATTCTTCCTGAGTGTACACAGTACAGTACAAGTACACCAGGAGTTGTTGATCACTGACTTAATAACATTTTATAATTGTGACCACCCACCACACACTAAGAAGTTATATATTATATTATTGATTTTTTGACTGATGTTCTTCTGGCTTTTTTGCTTTTAGGTGCACAAAAGACGGAGGAGGTGTGTCATCATCATCGACCGTTGTGGTGCCAGACCGACGTCCTGCTGCTGTACACGTCGTGACGTGACGTGACGAGTGAGTGACCTGACCAGCCATCTCTGCAACTTATGCAACTGAGTGCTGTTTTGACATCTGAAGAAGATGCCCCCAAAGAAAGCAGGTAGCAGGTCCTCCGGTACCAAGAAAGTTGCCATGGAGAAGAAGGAACAGAAGAAGAAGGAAGTGTCACTTAAGTGTGGTGTGCCTCCCAAAACCTTTCCATATTTACATTAGCAAAGGGCCGGCAGCGTCCTACATCCAGCACAAGCACCACCTCAGCATAAGTAGGTAGTGGTACTGCACAGAGTCAAATTCAACACACACCCTCCAGTTCATCCGGCATTGGAAGTGGCACCTCCATCAGGAGACAAAAGCTAAACTCCCCAGTGTGGGATTTCTTTACGGTTAGCGAAAAGGAGGAGAACATTGCTGTATGCTCCGTTTGTCATACCTCTGGTAGTCGTGGTAAGCTTGGTACAAACTATGGTACCGGAGGCCAAATGACCCATCTGAAAAAACACCACGCAATCCAGTGGGAGGAGCACCTTCATCGCATAAACACTGGAACCATTGCTGTTGGGGATAAACGAGTAGAAAGTCCGCTCACGGTGGAACAGGAAGAAGAAGAAGAGGGAGACATTTTCTGTGGTAGTGGTACACAAAGTAGCCCTGTCCCCAGCACTGCAGTGGTAACGCCCACATCCTCAGCAACATCTCAGTGGCACAAGAGTAAGAGTCCACCTGAGACACCAAGGAGTATTGCTTTTTAAAAAAGTGCGACGTTGAGCACAGGAAGGAATACCACGCAGCCTACCATTCTTAGCATGTTTACTAGGCCGGAGGGGCAGTACGAATGCAACCACCCAATAGCATGTTTGTACACTGCGAAGCCGGCTAAAATGTTAGCACTGGACCTTCTCCCTTTTTTTGTTGTTGAAGGGGTGGGTTTTCTTGAATTTGTGACCATCTGCCCAAAATGGAAGTTTCCCAGCCGCTACTATTTCGCAAGAGTTGCTGTTCCAGCACTACATCACGACGTGCTGGAATTGCTTGGAAAAGCCTTAAAACAGAGTGCTGTTCAGAGTATCCACCTGACAACAGACATGTGGACCAGTTGCCAAGCCACTGATTACATGTGCATCACTGCACACTGGGTCTCTTTTTCGGGTGTTAAAGATAAGATATCTGAAGGTGCTGTTGACACCACTGAGATTTTTAAAAACACTCACAAACATGCAACTGTAGCCATGTTTGCTATGGAGAAATCTCATACTGCTGCAAACATTTTGGATGAGTTTAGCAGCAAGGTGTTTGAGGGGCTGCGACCAAGAGGGCTTAACATTGGTTTTGTTGACACGCACAATGGCAGTAATGTAGTTAGGGCCATGAAAGATGGTGGCTAATTCAGGGTCCCATGTTTGGCACACTGCATTAACATTCTTGTTCAAGACTTTCTGAAAAATGAAAGCAAAGTCAGCAACTTACTGACCACCTGCAGAAGAATATGCACACATTTCAACCATTCTTTTAAAGCCCGGAAGCAGCTGACGGTCATTCAACGTGAGCATAAAATGCCAGTCAAAGCACTCATCCAGGAGGTGCCAACACGTTGGAACTCAACTTATTACATGCTTGAGCGTCTGTTTGAGCAGTACATACCACTCAATGCTTATGTCATGAAAAGGTCAGGAGATCATACTGTGAAAGGCATGACCATTGAGATGGCCCAATGGGACCTCCTTAAATGCCTGACAGAGATGCTACTTCCTTTTGAGGTCTTCACACGTGAAGTCAGCAGGGAGGACTGTACTATGGGCCAAGCTATCCCATTGTTGTACATGCTAGAGCAAGAGCTGAAGGAGGTGTCAGAAATGTACGCAGGTGTGGATGACAAAGTAGACGCATATTATTTGGCAGACACCTTAGCCCTTCGCTTATCTGACAATACAAGGATTCAAAATAACATTGTATCACATCGACATTACATTACTGCCTCAATTTTGGATCCACGTTACAAATTATTGCTGAGCAGTAATGAAGTAATTCCTTTTTCAGAAGTGGATGTTGCCAAGTACAAAACTTTGATAGCTGAAGAAGCCACTGACTTTGAAAACGAATGGATCTTAATTAGAGGCCCGCCACCCCAGGGCAGAAAAAGTACTACAGGGCACCCAGAGTCAAGTTCTACTTCAGAGGTCGAGAGCAGTGCGTTTGCCTCCCAGCAGTCAACAACACTGCCAGCAATAACATCAACAACAGCACCAACATGATCATCAGCCACATTTAAAAAACGGTAGGTGATTTGTTTCTACGGAAAGGGTTTTGTACGTCCATTACTGATGCAAAGGCAAAAGAGGTCAAGCAAATCGGAGCACCCCTGAACATTGAGCGGATGGTTCAGGCCTATCTAGATGACACAACAGAGGTCTTCATGGAGCAAATCCCATTGGTGTATTGGTATGGGAAAATACGCCAATGGCCAGTGCTCAGCAGGCTGGCGATAAAGTATGTGGCTTGCCCTGTTGCAAGTGTCTCTTCAGAGCGTGTTTTCAATGCTGCTGGTTACTGTGAAAAGCACCAGTCACTCGCCCAAAAGCGTGGAGAGGTTAACCATGATCAAAATGAATCAGCACTTTATACCACCGGAGTACAAAATATGTGAATCACAGCAGAAAGAGGAGAGCGACTTCGATGACATAAGTAGTGGGTTAATACATGACGTACTTCTATCTGAACCACCAGAGTTTGAGGACGAGCTCCTCTTCCCTGGCAACTAGGCTTTCAAATTGTTCTTTCTTCCTTTATTTGTGTGTGCCTGTGTATCTGTTTTTCTGGTTCAAATCTAATCACAACAAATCCATCAACAGTCTCCTCTTTTTATTTCCCTATTGGAGTTGCACGTCTGTGCATAACTAACTGTCCACTCCACTCCTCAGAGTCCTGCTCCATCTTCCTTACTCTCCCTAAATACATTTCAAGCGAGCCAGACATTGGATGGAGATGGAGAATAGTACAATACATGTTGCCTCTAACAGTCCCTCCATAAGAAGTGAAACGTGACTACAGCTATATTCCGTTTTGTTTCCAAGCTGAAAGAAACTCATCACTGACTGTCAGACGGCTAGGCAGGCATCTGATCTGACAGCCAAAGAGAACAGCAAGACAGGTAATGAATGATTATTTGGAATGATGGCATTCATTGCATTGGATGCTTGCTGACTACGAGTGAATGTGCATGAAGACGAACTATACTAGTTTATCTACAAAGTAAAAGTGACTCAGGTGACAGTCAATGTTTCCTTATTGTTTAATAAACACATTGTACTCCTACCACTGCAGGTGCCGGCCAATAACCATTGCAATTTTGTTATATGGAATATATTATAAACTTAATCAGTCACTACAGACTGAGTTGGTGTTGGAGAACACGTACCACACGGTCATGATGCTAAGCATACGATCTTTGCACACAGTCAGTCAGTTGGATCGGAGATAATTGATGGAATAACTGCGTTTCATGGACTGCCTTAAAAGGTAAACAAACAGTTTCAACAAGAACCACAGCAGACCTAGGCTACATTTCCGTGTAGTGGTGTGTACTGGAGTAGAGTGTAGTGGTATGAGGGACAGTGGCGCATTGATTTAGTCACTTCATTTGGAAAATGCTAGGTTGCTGCAGTGCATATGCCTTTTGTCTGGCTCTGTCAAAATTTAAGGTAAATGGGGGTAGGGTTCCTGGCCTGTGCCCTGGTTGGCCTGTTCTGTGGCTGTGCTGGCTCCTGTCCCGTTGTTGTTGTAGCTTAATGCTGTAAAGTCGACACTATGTAACCTATCCAAGCCGCCTCAGTCTGAAAGCGCTCTCTCAAGAGTCTTGTCTTCTCTTCTTGCACTCCACTGTAATTGAGTTTTTTTTTTTTATTCAGTTATTTTTCAATACCCCTTTTGTTTTTCCATCTACACTTACAGGCCGGCCTTTAACCTGTGTTATAGTGGGAGAAACAACTCACACTTACCTTACCAATCCGCATCAGGCAGGCAGTGGTACCCAAGATTGATGTGCGGAGTGTCCATGGAAGGGAAGACCAAGAGGAATGACGAGAATGATGCAACTTCACATTTGGACCAGGATAATACAGTAACTTTAGTATCATTCATCATTCGTCTTTAAATGTATTTGATTCCTTTTTTCTCTTCAATCATTACGACTGTGTGTTGTGGTTTTTTTGGTAATTGATCCCTACAACTATTTTTTCATTTCCTTTGCTAGCTTGAAAAATAAAAGTAAGCCCGGGACAGCATGTAATTTGGTTCGGTCTGAGGGCAGACAGGCAAGGCAAATTTCATATTAATAATTTCTGCCCTGTACTTCTAATTGTGTAGTAGTAGTTAGTAAGTACAACTCATTATCATTAACCATCAAGTTCTCTTCATCAGCATGTATGCATTTCCTTTTTCTCACTGTATAGATTTCTTTGATAATGGATCATGGTCGTCTTCCAAGATTGTGTTTTACTTTTGTTGTGTCCATGCATACTGGCTGTTTTTCTTTGTCAAACCTTTCCCAAAACCCCCCTTCCCATCCATTCATCAAACCCTAACCCTCTTCCCCCGGGCTGTGCGATTTATATTGAGGTGTGATGTGACTACATTAAATGTACACCAACAATTGATCACACGCTTGCTGGGGCAGATGTGGTGAAAGCAACACTAATTGAATTTCAACTAAGGCAGGGCAAGGATCTTCTTCTGCTTGCCCACCCATGCTGTACTTTACTTTGTTCTACTACTCCTCCCACAGTCTGTCTCAATCAAGTGACTTTCGCTTTCTTTTTTCAAATGCTATTGCCAGTGTCTACTATTACCACTACAATAATGGCATCTTTTCCATTCATTTGGGAAACCAACCATGCAGCCATCAGTGTGCCGAACTTTATCATCATCAATCACAGTTAAGATACGTTTGGTGGGAGGTATAATGGACTAGGAGGAGAGACTGATAGTACTAGTATGACAATTAAAAATAACTCAGTGAGGGGTACTGCATCTATCTGTTTGTGTGTTACAAAATCGGCAGATCTTTTAAATCAAAAACTGGCTGCGGGCATGCAGCAGCAAGGAAACAAAGTAACAAACCATGTGACGTAAATTGAATTCGGAAAATGGTAACCCACCACAAAACATTAACAGGGTATGTTTAAGTAAACAATACAAAATTTAATATATCCTAACAAAAATAAACTATCCCACTCTGACCTAACCCACCCCCCTCCCTAACCCCAACCAATGTCCAAAACGAAAGTCAAAGTCCCAAATGTCCGTAAGTGAAACCCCAACGCCCAAAACCCACCCACAAACAAAAGGAATTAAAAAAGGGGCAAATGACAAGGTCCTATAGTCGACGGGCCTTCAGGTGTTTATCCACCAGGATTTTTACATGCTCCTCTAAGTGCTCCTCCAAGCGGGCCATCCAGCGGATCAGCTGGCAGCGAAATGCCCTGCAGTTACATGCAGGGTGGGGGGCAGCAGTGGTAGAGATCGAGGCACAGCGGTGGGCGGCTGCCGGACCACGGCGCCATAAAACTGGAGGCAGGGCCTGGCTGTGGCCCGGGGCATTGGAGGAGGCTGCAGCTGCAGCCGCCTCCTCCTCCTCCTCCGCCAGAGCCACCAGCCGGCGATATTCATCGAAAATGGCCTCCAGTTTACGGCGCCGGGCCCTGGCTGCCAACTCCTTCCTCGTTGGTTTTGGTGTGGAAGAAGTATCTATATCAAGAAAGAAAAAGAACATGTTGTAACCAATACTCTTAGCAAAACAGAAACTCCAAATTCATTCAACACATAGTGGCACAGTATCACTAGCAAGCACAGTACATAACATTTGTGATTTGGTGGTAAGTATCTATACTCCTACTTCCTCAGACTCTAACATTTGTGGGAGTTTCCAACATTATACTCGTACTATGTACTCCGGTACACACCAGTCGTGTTGTTCTTATCTCTAGTGTAGCGCAATTACATAACATTGTTGTAGCCGGCATGCTAGCTCAGTCAGCTAAGCTTGCACCCAAGAGAAACAGATATGAGTCACATGAAGCTGACTCACGTTAGTTTTATTTACTACTACTGTCTGCAGGTGGGGAAGCTCATATTTTTTTATTACGGCCGGTGGCACTGGCCATACTCTGTCTGTTACATGAGGGCAAATGATCAATTTCACTTTCACCCTGCCCTGGGTACTACAAAAAGGCTGATTATTTATCGTATCCAATGATCATTGCTTATATTATAGATGGTAATACGACATCAGGTCAGTAGCGGTCAGTGGTGGGAGTGCTACCGGGCGGTGACGTGGGAATGTGCAGGGTGGGGGTAGTAAACTATGGATTACGGACAATCACAGGTAATTAAACAATACATATACATAAATTAAACAAATTTCGTTGCTCGCACTGCATCGCATTTGGTGGTGCAGTGCGCACAATGAAAATCATTTTATTTATTTTTATGTTTACTTACCTGTATTTGGCCGTAAGTTTACTTGCCACCCACCCTGCCTCTCCCCATGTCACCGCCCGCCAGCACTCCCACCACCGACCGCTACTGCATAGGGTACTTTGCTTTCATTGATTGTGTAACCAACAGATAGGCCACCCTTTGCAGTCTGGCTGACCCAATCGAAAATACATTAACATAGGTAGGGAGTGGTCCTCGGAGTCAGAGGAAAGCGCTTCGGCTGGATAATATATATATATATATATATATATATATATATATATATATATACATATAAGACGTGCTTGCAAACTACTGCGAGTCAACTATATTCTGAAAAGACTACTTATATTCCCCTCCGCTTTGCTACTCTGGCACAGTTTCTTTTACATTTTCTACAAAGTAAGACTCTCCAGTGACAGTCTCAACCCATGCTGTCTATTGATGATAGTACATCCTGGCATACCTCCATTAAAGTAACCATCTATCCTTCTTTTTTATATATCTCTTAACAAACCTTAGTTGGTTTCATCAACAACCACTCATGCGTCTGCTCCTTCCTTGCTTGCCTTGGCTTTGAGTTTGAACCAAACACCGCTGATTCTTGATATCTAGTACTATCCACCCCTACCGTGTCGCCCACCTAGGCATGCATCCTCTTTCACCTTCCACCCATCCTTCAACAACCCATGCATCTGATCTGATTACTATCAGCCACCTATGCATGCTTCCAACATGTCCTTCTCTGCCAGTCAGTCATATTATTTATCTCGACCATCCTTCCACCCTTCTTTCCCTCTTTGCTCAACACATCCATCAAGGTCATCTGATCTGATTTTGTCTTCTCCATAAAACCTTCACAGCTGATTTGGAGTCAAATAGAAGAGGCCATTGGTTACTCAACTCACACTGCTAATGCTAAGTAATGGGTGTCTTCTTCAACCGTTGTATAATGTTCACTACAACTTAATAAGTCGCATAGTACAGTGAAGTAGTGAACACACTTCCATCTAGTAGTAATGTCAAGAAGTAATGAATATAACTTACCACCATCGGCCACTGCTGCTGGCTCCCCCCCTGTCGCTCCTGCAGGAGCCGCCAGTTCTCCTGCCCCCTCCGGAATGGCCGCATCGCCATCGCCGCTTGCCCCGCCAGAACTGGTGGTTGGTAGTATGTCTAGAACAAACATTACATATTTTTAGATGCCTGGAAACCTCCCCCTATTTTATTAGTGTTCACTTGGAACATTGAAAAAAAAGTAAATACAACATACATCAGCACTAGAATAGTACAGTCAGTAGACAGACACTAGTAGTGATATGGTTCCTAGGGTCATCTAGTCCTACTCTACTCTTTTGAAAGTTAGCCTGAGCCACGTGTAACCCTTTTAGATTCATCATGTCGACTACTACTCTTTTTGCGCATATTTAATTATACCTGGCAGCTTATTGACATGTGCAGTAGACGCCTTTGAGGCCACATGACGGTTGCGTACAAGTGAAGAAGTCGAAAAACAAGCCACTTTGTTATTGAGTTTGGTTAGTCCGTATTGCTTAGCCATCACATACATGTTACACTTTTTGCCATGACTGCGAAATGCTTGCATTCAGCAGTATACTATCTAACGGCTAACGCGCAGCATTTTTCTCATATAATAGGTGGAAGATTCCCTTCTACAAACCAGAGATTTACAGAGCTTATGATGCATGATGTAACCAGTATTTCTACGTTCTACGGTGAGGGGTCTTCCAGAATTCAACAGATCTTTTGTCTTTTTCTTGTTGTCATGCACATGTAAATGTTTACTGTTTAAATCTTATGCTTTTTGCTGACTTATTGACAATGGCTGTAGTAAATTAAATTTCATATAACGACATACAGAGCTTGTTACTTGTTTCAAATAAACCTTTTGAACTTACACATAGACTCTGTGGTATTTGGTGTGGTGGGGTGGACTTACACAAGTGAGCGAGCAAAATGGTGTTATGTTCTGGGTTGTCTGTCTCAGTCATCATCATAGTGTATCTTCTTTGTGGGGGGTGGGGTCGGGAGTGGGACCCTAATGTGAGACACTATAGCTAGTCGGTCAGGGGATCGTGGGTTCTTCGGACTGAGGTGTGATCAGTAAGGTCCAACCTCCCATCACCAACATCCTATTTTGTTGTGCATAGTTGTGCATAGTTCTGTATGTGGCTCTGCAGAATCACTACAACAGTAGCAGTATCATGTACTATCCGATCCAAAATACTAGTCAAATATCTGGTTGGGCATTTTGTTTGTGCGAATTGTCAAAGCCTCAACATTGAGAAGACTAGAAGAGGACAACCCAAAGGACAGGACACAGTGGCTAGAGCTATTGGTCAATCAGAGTTTTATTATTCCAAAGAAAACCTTCAATAAAGAGTGGGCAACTGTGCAAGCTTTGCTACAGACAGAATAATAGTAATAGTAGTAGTATAGAGAGTCATAGCAGAGGCAGTTAGAAGGAACTTAGTTAGAGGCAGGGATAAACAGAATTTGGAAACAGATAGACAAGGTCAAAGAAGGTTTTGTAAAAAATAGAATTAGAAAGTGGAACCATAATTTATAGTTCGGAAAAAAAAGACGCAGTAAAAGTTAGGGAAATATAACTGTTAATATAACCACTGGAGGACTTCCTGGGGCCAGCAGCAGGAGCCTCGGTAGAGGAGCGGTCCTGTGGTTCTCCCGCCGACTCGGACCCCGTCTTCTTGCCCCTGGGTGGTGCGGATGATCATGTAAAATATAATAAAGAAAGAGACAAACATTAAGGAGTGCTGTGAAACAAATAATAAATCATTTGGAAAAATAAGTCAAAAAACATTTTAGGAAACAACAATTGCAATAAAATTGACCTATCTAATCAGATGGATCGACTACTGGCTGCTTGCTGGATTCACGGATCGTCTACTTATTTATGAAAACTCCAGTGTTCCATAATCATTCTGATTACAAATACTAACGAAGCCTAGTAAGTACCACCTGACCTACACCACCTATTCCAGAGGGGCCAATTGTTCACTAAGTCTGCATTTCCATTTTATTTAGCCATCAAATGCATAGATGAGATGGAGGAGACATGCATAAATTTGTGCATACATACAACAAATTGTGGGTTGGTTGCATGATTCTGATCTAGTTCTGCTACTGACTGACCATGCTAAGCCTACCAATCACTAAACAAAGTACAAAAGGTTCTACGGAGGACTGGGGTAAGCAGCACTCAGTGACAGAGGAGGCGTCACGCAGACCGCGTACAACAATTATTAACTAATACTAACTAAACGGTAGGGACGACGGTGGCAGCATCTCCCGACCCCGCTGGGCGCCATTATCGATCAAAGTTCATTGCTGTGTGCTTTTTTTAACTTAGAACTCTGTTGAGCTGAAACTTTCTTTTAAAAATATTGTGTCACCTTCTTGTAATTTTAGTTGGCTACATGATGTTATAAATTTAGTGTCACGCTGTCAAATTATTGCATTCTCGCACTCATTGAGGGGTTAGTTGCTCTAGTATCGTTCTAGAGTTTTGAACTGTGCCTGCACGCCCGGTCTGACCCAGTAGCCAATCACGAGTGCGGAGGGCGGGGCAGTGACAGGCCCACACAGGAAGGCGAGCGGTTAGCGCTCTAGCTTCTCCACACTTGAGGGCTATTTAGGCTGCGAGGAGGCTCCGACTTTTGCGGTAGGGACGACGGTGGCAGCATCTCCCGACCCCGCTGGGCGCCATTATCGATCAAAGTTCATTGCTGTGTGCTCTTTTTTAACTTAGAACTCTGTTGAGCTGAAACTTTCTTTTAAAAATATTGTGTCACCTTCTTGTAATGTTAGTTGGCTACATGATGTTATAAATTTAGTGTCACGCTGTCAAATTATTGCATTCTCGCACTCATTGAGGGGTTAGTTGCTCTAGTATCGTTCTAGAGTTTTGAAATGTGCCTGCACGCCCGGTCCGACCCAGTAGCCAATCACGGGTGCGGAGGGCGGGGCAGTGACAGGCCCACACAGGAAGGCGAGCGGTTAGCGCTCTAGCTTCTCCACACTTGAGGGCTATTTAGCCACTCGTCGCCTCTAGCGCGCAGCGTTTGCGCGCAGTGTGGCGCCTACTCCTGCGCCTAAGACGAGCCGAAGACAAGCCCGTCTGCGCCCGTCCGCGACAGATCGGGGCGAGGGGCAGGGGGCTATGAAGGAGTACCCATCCAGCCCAGAGAAATCTCCCAGCAGCAGGATAACATATACCTTACAGGTATTAATAGAGATTGGCACACATGTTCCTAGGGTATGCACACATGAGGTGGGAACCAACCTAGAGGGCCCGTTTGCCTGTCGGGGATGTCATGTGCAGTTTCATAATCCCACTGCAGCTGGACAATACTTGGAGCGCCCCCCGGAATTGGCGGGACAAATACAACATATCACATTGACACACAATCCTATGGGTAATCTACCATTGGGGAGTAAGAACCTGTTGTGTAACATTCGTTCATTAGCCAAACACTCCATTGAGGTATGGGACCTCATATCATCTGAAGAACCAGATTTATGCTTTTTGACTGAAAAATGGCTCAAACCTCACTCAGTCCCGGCCATAACCTTGGGTATACCGATAGGATATCAAATATCCAGGTTGGATCGCCCTAATAAAACAGGGGGGGGTAGCTATTGCATATAAACAAGAAATGAATGTTACTATCATTGAGGAACTTTGCACACCTCAGATAGAATTAATGATTTTTAAAATTAATTCAGCATCTAAGGAAAACAGGAAGGGAGCTGTGGTGTACCGCCCCCCTGGCCCATGTGAGAATTTTTCTGTTCTTCTTATTGAGGCTTTAGCCCCTCATGTACAAGAGAAATCTGATTTTCTTCTTGTAGGGGACTTTAATGTCCACAGTGAGCTGGGTAATTGTCTGGAGGCAAATACCTTACTTGCGTACTTAGACTTATTGGGACTAAAAAAGTACAATCATGGCCCGACTCATCAAGCCGGCCATACTTTGGATTTAGTCATGTCTAATTCGCCCTTGATTAAATGTATGCCTCCTACTCAAGTGGACTGGACGGACCACTTCATTCTTAAATTTTACACATTTGCTAACCATAAGCCTCGGGCTGGACAGATTGCACTAGCCAGCACAAGGAGACCTTGGCATAAACTCACTTCGGAGAATTTTAGGGAAAAATATAAGGAATTCATAACTAATAGCCCGACAGATGATATTACAATCGAATTAAATATGTTTGAGGAAGCAGTCGCTAAGGCCATAAACGCTACCATTCCTTTAAGAGTGTTTAAACCCCGTGTAGCACATAAGCAAGAGGTCTGGTTTTCTGATGAATTAAGATCCCTTAAGTTAAAGACTAGGAAACTAGGAAAGATATGGAGATCATCGCGGAGGACTGAAGATAAGGAACATCATAGGATCGCTCTTAAAACATATCACAAGGCCATTCATGCTGCACGTAAAAACTATATTGCTACACAACTATCTGCAGCTGGTGAAAACTCGAAAATGTTATATCAAATTTTACAAACTTTCACTAAGCCAGCAGCATGTGAAACGGCAGCACTAGCATCCCAAGAACTTTGTGACGAGATCTCACTATACTTTACAAAGAAGATAGATGGGATCTATGATAAAATAATGCATTCCAACAATACTGCTCTAATATATAACATCCCTCCACTGACTGCTGGAGCCCATTCCCGCTCCACCCTGTGCCTCACTGAATTTCCTCCTATATCTATAGAGGAGGTAACTACTTTAATTATGCAAATAAAGAGTGGTTGCCCTTTGGATACCATCCCTGCACGTATCATGCTTATATTGGCTAACGATTTGGGCCCGAGAATTCTGCAATTAGTTAATCTGTCCCTGAGTACAGGGGAGGTTCCCCTAGACTGGAAACGGGCGCTGGTAAGAACTCTAAGGAAAAACAATGCCATCCCCTGGACAGAACTGTCCAATCTAAGACCGATCTCTCTTCTTCCCTTATTGGGCAAATTAATCGAGAAGTTTGTAAACCGCCACCTGTCGACTTACATCGAAAAAGCAGGGGGACTGGACTCTTCCCAGTCAGGGTTTAGGCCTAGACACAGCACCGAGACCACCTTGCTGTCCGTTGCAGACGATCTACATATGCTCTAGGACAAGGGTTATTCCGTTATACTGGTGCTGTTGGATCTGTCTGCGTCGTTTGACACCGTGTCACACAACATCCTGACTTCCAGGCTAGCTAATATTGGCCTGGGAGACAAGGCGCTGGCCTGGCTGAGGAGTTTCCTAACAGATCGTACCCAAAGTGTCATCTTGGGTACATTTCGGGCAGAGGAGCTGAGGATGTCTAAAGGGGTGCCACAGGGCTCCTGCTTGAGCCCTACGCTTTTCAACATCTATGTGGCCCCCTTGGCCAACATCATGAGATCCCATGGGTTCATCCCGGTGTCTTACGCGGATGATACCCAACTCCTCTTTCCATTTAAAACACTCACTACAGAGATTAGGAACTCGTTTGCCCAGGGAATGAAAGCAGTGGCACATTGGATGGCGTCCAATTATTTGCAATGCAATGTTGCTAAAACAGAAGTGATGCTATTTGGGGAGGCTAAACTCCTGTGGACCCCGGACTGGTGGCCTCAAGATCTTGGGCCAGTCCCTGAGCCTAAATCGGTAGTGAAAGACTTGGGTGTTAGGTTGGACCAGGAGCTTTCCTTAAAACAACATGGTAACCAAGTGGTGGGCTCATGCTTTCACATCATTGGGCTGCTTCGGAAGGTGTTTCCTTTACTCCCAGACGCCACAAGAAAGACCTTGGTGCAAGCAGACTAGATTATTGTAACGGCCTGTTATTATCGGCGAACGAAGGAGTCATCTCAAGATTGCAGGTGGTTCAGAACACTGCTGCTCGCCTGGTACTAAACGCACCCCCTCGAACACCCTCCAAACCTTTGTTGATTAAACTTCACTGGTTACCAGTGAAACAGAGGGTGAAGTTTAAAATATGTTGCATCATACATAAATGTTTGACGGGGAGAGGCCTGGCCTACTTGGCCAACAAGTTCATTCCATATGTTCCCATACGCTCTCTTAGATCTGGCGAACGGGCTTTGCTATGTGTCCCCAGAGCTAGGAAAGCAAGATAGGGGTCCAGAGCTTTATCTGTGGCAGGTCCCATGCTGTGGAACAGTCTCCCCATAGCTATCAGATTGCACAGAGAATATCTTCCTTTTAGGAAACAATTAAAAACTTTCCTCTTTCAAGATTAAGATACCATTTTAATGTTATAAATGTACACGGCTAGTAATTGCTCTTTGTTTATTGATGGTGCTAAAGGGTGCGGAGATACTCCTTAGGGAGTCGATTCCAGCGCGGTACAAACATGCAAATAAAATAAATAAATAAACCTAGTATCCAATATCCATCCACCACTATTTCACAGTAGGACAATGGAAGGACTAGAGTCTCTCTAGCAAATCGCATTACCTAACTTCAGTTCTCTAAAACAAACTCTTACATTAATCAGCACAAGCTATCGCAAAGTTGCAAACAAGTAAGAGTAGCACCGAGCACCTGGGTCCTACAATCACAGAAGATTTTCATTTTTGGAACGTAATTTACCAGCAACGCGTAGCACGCAGCAGTAATCTTGTTATTCGTCAAAAATTAAATTTATAAACAATAAGTTACTCACCAAGCCCAACGACCTCGACACCTAGCAGGTCCAACAGGTCCTGCTCCCGGTCCAGGATGTCGGACCACCGGTGGGCCAGCTGATTATGGGTGCGCCGGACCCCTGAGCACCGGAACACTGCCCCGCGCACCTTCCCCCACCGACGGTGACGCTCCTGGGTAGTGTACCCGGAGCCGGGCCTGCCGCCTGCTGCCAAGGTCAAGGGGAGGTGGCGCTGAATGAAAAAAACAATAGCGGCTACCTCCGCCTCCCCAAAAAGTTGCCGGACCTGCACCCCTGCAGGACGCATTCTGCCGCAAGGCAGGCGGCTCTTGTCCGCAGGTCCCTTGCCCTTTGCAGCGCTAGATGTGCCCTTGGCCATGGTTCTGGGGTGGGTGGGAGGCGGAAAAGAAAAGTTAGAAGGGGAAAAAAAAGTTAGGGGGAAGAAGTAAGAAAGAAGTAATAAAAGTAAAAAAAAAACCACAGTAAAAGTAGAAATAAAATGCAAAATATAAACTTAGGGAAAGAGAGAGATAGACGATAACTAAAAAAAGTCAGAAATAATGTTTTAAATACAAAGGATTACAAAGATTAAGGGAGGATAGAAAAGTAGGCCCAGAACCATAGCATAGAGTGAAAAACAAGATGGCCCGCCCATTCGTGACCGTGTGGGTAAGTTTGCGTGATATTTCTCGTGAACATGCAATAATCATCGCGAACAAGTAAAATGCGCTCCCGAACACGACATGCGCATCGCGAACACGCTATCCGCGACCCGGAACAGGAAATAAGTCATCGCGAGCGGGCGAGACAATTGAAAAACATGATGGCCGCTTCCATTGGTGACCGCATGGGTAAGATCGTGAGATATTATCCCCCAAGCATGCAAACAGCTCCCCGAACACGCTCACCGCGCTCCCAAACAAGAAAAAGTCACCGCGAACGGGTGCCCCAAGCAACTACGCATGCTCGCGAAGCTACGCATAGCACGCGTAGTGCAAGAACATCTTTGCGTAGCTTCGCAAAGCGCGACTACGCGAACTACGCCCAGGCTTAGTTGTGATGTGTCTCTGCAGTGTGGTGGTGGTGTCTTCTGTCCTATGCCTGTAATTTGCAAAGGATCATGGTAGGGATGGTTTGCCTTTATATAGGTGGAGTTGTGGGTGTGTCTTTGTTCCTTTGTTCCTTTTTTTCTTTTTATTTATTGGCATTGTTATTTGCTTTTTTGTGCTTTTTTTGTTACATTTCCTTTTCTGTTGTTGTGCATGATAGAGATGTTCGTTTGACTGTGTCGGACGCTCCCAGTGGCTCGCGCGGGCTAACCCGAGTCTGTCACACTAATATTCTGCTGTTTTTCAACATTGGCGTACGCGTCGGACGCAGAGGGGTCTGTTATTTGGTAGTCACTATTTGCTGTGCGGCTCGGTTTTCCTGATTGTACTCCGTGCGAGTCGGTCTCAATTCACACGTATTGCATCGTACTGTGCGGCTCGTGCATCGCAGGTACGTTTCGGTCACGTCAATTCCTGATGCGTGTCGGTCGGTACAATTCCCGGTCATTTTACGGGTGAATCACTGATTTGTGTACGGTTCGGTCGTGCGGCTCGTGTACCGTGCGAGTGGGTTGTAATTCACACGAGTTGCATCGTACTGCTCGGGTTGTACGGCGCCGGTCCGTGTCGGTCGGTCCCCGTGCCTGGTCTGTGTCGGTCGGTACGTTTTATGGCCGGAATCGGAATCGACCCCTGAGTGTTAAATTTAAGTCAACATAAGCGATAACATGCCTCGCCTTAACCATCAAGTGACTGTTCTCATGATTTCAAGTTGCCATATCATGGAGCAGAGAAATAGCCAACGACTGTGAAAATAAATATGAAAAAGGCAATAGATATGATTTCGGAAAGTAATTTTTATTCTTTTTGCAAGCATGTGCATTATAAATTAACACATTTAAAAAAGTTGTCATTTATGATGGCATGCATATGTTTGCAAAGAAAAATAAGTTGAAAAAGAACTACTGCAGCTGGAAGTCAATGGTATTCTGAATCCTTTATTATAGGTTTATCGTTCCAGGATGTCTACCACATTTAGAAGCACTCTTTTGGCCATCTTGGAATGATAAAAGCATCATAAATTATGTCGAATACTATTCAAAGATGGTTGGTTGCTCTGGGCATGGCGCAGTGCAAGTTGCAGCAAAGCAAGTGAGTAGGCCAAGAAACACAATGTGGGAAGCTGTCAGGCAATAAAAGAAAGGCAAAGACACAAAATAAGCCACTAAATACTTCAAGAAAAAAAAGTACCACAAACAAAGCACTCATCCACCTGCCCAGGTACTTGATTTCTTACTGTGAGCGTGAGAAAAGGTAAATTGTCATCACTTATAGTGCAAGATAGCCAATGTGTAAAGTGGGCTGAGGGCCTATTGCATCTTGCAGTAAGCTAAGGACTCTAATCAAAATGTGAAACTCACAGACCTCTGGATGTTATGGGCTAGCAGACAGTCCGTATTGTATATATATATATATATATATATATATATATATGTATATATAATTCACTGAAAAAACCATAGGTTTCACACACGTTATAGTTAGGAATTAGCATTTAAAAACCTTGCAAATTCACTTAAAAAACCATAGGTTTCACACATGTGGATATTTCACTCGTAAAAAACCAATGAAATTCCCCCGTTAAAGTTAGTTCAGATAACTATAACTCGCGCGCACAAGGGCCCTTTCAATCATTCATGCCTAAAATCACAAAAGGCTTGTTAAAATGGCAAGGGAGGGAGTTTTTTCACTAGACAAGCTATTCATGCACGACCAGCAGCACATTATAGGGTTAAGCTTGAATAAGAGTTGTGGGAAATTGATTGTGGTTGTTAGTACAGTTCTGGGAATTCCAATAGAGTGAAAGATATGTCTTGAGCTTTATGTGAAAGAGCCTAATTAGACGAAAAGTAGAGTATGACAAAGTTGTTTAAATGTGGAACATCCTGTGCAGCTTAATAAGTAAAATGTGGTGGAGCCACGGAAAACTCGAAACAGACACCAAGCTTTCCAGTGGCTTTTGTCAGCAAACCCACGCTCTCACCTCAAGAAACACCCCCAACCCTTTAACATTGATTTTCAAGACAATCCAGCCCACACAACGATACCGGCCCTGAAATGTAACAATAATACCAAAATAACGCATTCCTGCAGACACAGGAAGCAGCAGCCACGACCCGTGGCGATGCAGCACGCGCAACGAAATTCGTTTTAATTATTATTTTCGTAACTTACCTGAAATCGGCCGTATGCCGCATTTTACAACGCCCCACTCTGCCCCTCCCCCGCCCCACGTCACTGCCCCGCTAACACGCCCTATACGGGCCGTGGCTGGGAAGCAGATAGCTCACTTAGTGTGGCCGAAATAATTCCTAAAAGATGCAAATAGAGAAATTTACAAACATCCGCCACCGAAGTTCCCATCGCCAGTCAGGCCACCCAAGTACTACAGCAACAGTAAATGGCAGCCTCGAGCCTCCTACTCATACAGAGAAGGAGAAGGGCGTTGGAGCTGTGATTGGATAGACGACAGCAAAGCTAGTTTGTGATTGGGTATGAGAGGCAAAGATGACGTATCCCTCTGTAATTGGTCAGCCGTTCACACCTTCAGATTGATGTGGTGTAAAGTTTCGTGAAACAGAGTTTTAGGCAGAGCTGTTAAAATGATGCAGAAAATAAACACTCAAGGAGAGAAAAAAACTTAAATGAGTGCTAGTTTGTGAATAATAAAAACACCGCTTTTGTCAAGAGGGTGGAGAGGAAACATACGAAAGGGAGGAGAGGAAACATACGAAAGGGATATGGGTAATGGGCACAGCTGCCGCCCGGGAGCTCGGGAACCAGGTTTGAGTCTCGGCTTACCCGAGCCTCTACCAAAATGAATGTTAGAGTGTTATCTAAAACCGGTGCTTGTGTACAGCATTCCACTACCTACGGTTCCAGATCGCTTTGCATAAAACTGCAAAAGGGGAGGAGGGAAGTCAACACACTCTACAAAGAGGTCTCTGAATACTTCGAACTCGCTGGGAGGAGTGGGCAAGTGGGAGTGGTGAGATGGTGGTGGGCACTGGGAGAATGTTTGCATTGTCAGCATTCCGTCCATCATTTGTTTGCTGTAACACTTTTCGCCCTAAGTGGGATGGGTATGCCCAGACGTGTGTCCCTTGCTCACTGCACCACTGGATTCAAGCTAGCCTGGCTGAAGAAGGGTGACATACCCTGAAACCGGTCCCAGGATGCTTGTTTCCGGTCCAGGGAGGACCTGGCCTGGCTGTTCGGTCTGGACTGTTCTAATGGGGCAAAGAGTCAAGACTGATTTGCATATGGCTGGGTCCAAACTGGGGTGGCGTAGTGGGCAAAAGAACGACGGATTTAACCCAGATCTTTTGACTAGGGGAGAATGTTTGCATTGTCAGCATTCCGTCCATCATTTGTTTGCGGTAGCACTGCATGAGAGACAGGGGAGATGAGTCATGGGCAAGCTAAACAAGCAACCAAGTGGGAGGCAGGGCAGGGAAGGCAGCAGTAAAACAACTGCGGTGTTAACAGGAGGTGGGAGGAAGAATGCTATATTTAAATGTAAGCAGCTCGGGCACTGAAGTTGAACACAGACAACCACTAACAGAGCAGGAAACCAAGAAAGAAAGGAGTCCCCCAGAGAACAGATAAAGAACCATAGTGGAATGAGACCGTACTTAGTCCCTGCTGCATGGGAGGAACAGAAGAGAGAAAGGAGGGACAAAGAGGCAGGACTGACCACTGGAAAGCAAGGGTTTTTGAAGGACATTGACAGAGACAAATGAAAAGCTGGGGGATAGCTTTAACCCAACATAAGAAATTATAATAGGTCTCGAATGTTCGACCTAAAAAGGGAATCTCAATGTTAACCTATTGGAGAGTTAGGCCTTGCAGTATTGAAAAACGAATTTAAGGGTTTTTCACTACCAGGACATGTATATCTTAAAAGTACATGTCCAACTTTTTAGATAAACTGCACCCTGTCCTTAGGGCTGTCCAGGGCCTACCTTAGGGGTGACCTGTATGTTTTAAAAAGCAAGGTTTGGGCCTGACAAGAGGGATAAATTGCCAGGTCGACATAGCAGTTTAAAATTGTACCACAGGCTCTGCAATGGCAGTCCTGAGACATGTTTCAATCAATCAATCAGTCTCAAGGTGCTGTGGGGGGGGGGGGGGTGCAGCTCTGGTTCAATCGAAGAGCCAGGTCTTTAGGTTCTTCCTGAAGGTGTGGAGGCGTCTGATGTTCACTGGGAGCTCGTTCCAGGCTTTGGCTGCGACGTAGGAGAAAGCTCTTCCTCTTGCTCTGGTTCTGCGGGGGGTCTCTGCGAGGGCGAGGTCTGCGGAGCGAAGGTTCCTCTTGGGTACGTAGAAGGAGACTCTCTCGTTGAGGTATTTGGGTTCGATGTTGTGGAGGGATTTGTAGGCGTGGTTGAGCAGTTTGAAGGTAACTCTCTTCTCGACTGGGAGCCAGTGGAGGTTACATAGGTGTTGGGTCATGTGTTTGTGCCGTGGGGTTCCGAGGACGAGTCTGGCTGCGGCGTTCTGGATGGTCTGTAGCCTGTGTATGAGTGTTCTGTTGATTCTGGCGTAGAGGGGATTGCCGTAGTCCAGTCTGCTGGTTATGAGTGCATGGGTGACGGTTTATGTTTAACGGATTACTTGAGTGGGTGGCACAATTAATCCTAAGCGCCCACTAGTAGCATTTAATTTGCAGGCCCAGGGCACATGTAGTGTACTTTACTAGGTAAATTAAATATGCCAATGGTGCATATGCCAATTTTTCTAATTATGCCTTGTTTTTAGTAGCGAGCACATGCCCTTTAGCACTGGTTCTGATTCTCTTCCATTGTTTGTCCAGCTTTCTTGTTTGGGCACCATGATGCCCTTCAACGCAGTGATCAGTTATTGCGCAACTATTGTGCAATACAGTGCAAGAGCATCACAATTATTTCGCATGATATTGTCTAAATATTGGAAGTGCAAAGTCTTCTAGTGAGTTGCTTGACTATTCCTGTGTAGAGGTGTATCAGTATAAAATATTTGGCTGTCTTTTGGTGCAAATAATGCATGATAGGGACCCGACACCCAAAACTAAAATGTTCCTTCTTCCATTGGTTGAGAATGCATCAATTTGAAACTAATGGTCAATAGTGCATTGTGCTTTGAGGTAATTTCAATCCATGTCACTTTTGGTCCCCGAATACTGTTTATATGCTAAGTATGTAATAGCGAACTAGTTCATACTGTACTCATCCCATATTAAGTTTCCGAAACCGTTTATTAGGGGTGCATGGAATTTGCGAAATTCACTTTCGCAAATTATCGCGAAAATGTTAAAAATCTCCGCAAACACGCGGAAATATCGCGAAGATGCGGAAGTTTTTTTCCCGCCCGTTCGCGGTATGTTCTGCGTGGTCGCGGCTCGCCAACTTACCCATGCGGTTGCTCGCGGGCGCGGCCATCTTGTTTTCACTTGTCTCGCGGTGCATGATCGCGAGAAGAAAGACGTGATCACGCGACGAATTATGTTACTGTGGGCGCGAACTGTCGCGAGACAGCGCAAATGGCTACCAACAATCCAACATCTCGTGGAGAACACGACCGGATCGGGAAAACTCGTCGGCGAACGAAGGGATTCAGGTAAGACGATCGCGCGCACGCGAGAATGTATTATTTTACAGCGCGAGCAAGCAAAACATTTCCGGTAAAATGCGGATTGCAAAACGCGAAAATGTCAAATTATCGCAATTTCCGCAAGCGGAACGTATTTTTAGCCCAGGCCTACCGTTTATACCTCCTTCAACGGAGCTGCTGTATCTTGGTTGGGTTGGGCCACAGAGCTCCTCTATCCAGATTGGTAAGTATACATTTAACATGGGCAGACCCCAAACTATGAGCCATGCTGTTTAATGCGGTCAATTTCCTTGTTGACTTTCTACAAACATCTACAGATCAATTGCTATTTAGCCTCGTCCAATCAGATCAGAACAGGAGTCAGAGCAATAAGGTAAAAGATGGGCTCTACAGCAAAGCTCCGGATAAAGGGCTGTTAGTGGCGCACCGGGACCCAAGTGTAACAGTGACCTCTGGAAATAATTTTCAATGACTAGGTTTTTGTTGGCATTGGCGCAGCCCCAGAGCTCTGCTCCATAACCTGCACGGTTACTGCTTTGTGCCTATACATCGAAGTACTGCATTAGCAGTCCGGCCTAATATACTAGCAGCTTTATTGATGTGAGGGGACCTGTAAAGTTTATAGCTAAAACATATCCTAAAATAATAGAAATGGCTGACACTCTCTAGAGGTTGCATGTTAACAGAAAACAATTTTCGAGGACACGCAGACTTTGTCTCTTTTATAACCTTAATTTTGCTGATGCATCTTGTTAAACCCTCATTGCAGCTATATTGCACAAAGCCATTAATTAGCTGATGCATGGAGGTGTCAGTCAATAACAGGTCAACAGCATCACTGGCGAATAATAAAATAGGTCTCCTGTAATTGCACAGCTTTGGCATGTTAACATCTGCTTCTTTAAGGCAAATGATGACATCATTCAAAATAAGCTAAATAATAACGGAGATAAAACGAAATCTGCCATACACCAGGGAATAGGGAATCTACCTGTGCATGACCCACTCAAATGATAACATACTCCTGCCGCTGTTCTGCAGTAAAGACTTGGAATCACCTCTAATAGTGACCTATTCCCACCCATTTAGTCTAAAGTTAAGCATCATTTCAGCCTGTGCACCATGTGAAGCACAGATTTAATAATAACAGAAGCCATATAAAGTGCCATTTCCTTAGCTTGGAAGAACTTTGGAAATATCAGACCATATAAAGGTAAATTGCTTGGGCTACAGTTCTCAGTCCCGTCCTAAACCCAACCTTGAGACCCTTTCGTACAACAGCTACACGCACCCTGTATCCACCCAGCTCTGAGTTTGCTGAGTACCGTAAACGCATAAGCCAAATTTGCCTCGTCAGGTAAGGAGACAGGTCTGTAGTTGACAGGGTTACTTTTGCTCCCTTTATTACCCAATGGGATTGCTACAGCGGATTTCCGAGATATTGTGGTATTCTCTGTAATAAACATGGCACTGAAGACCTTTTGCAGCACTCTGATACAGGTTCACTGGCATCGGATCTGGACCTGGCGCTTATTAGGTTTCTGACCAGGGATAGCAGATCCCACTACCTTGAATAACATTATTAATTAACTGGTATCCCTTACAACTTTCTAATTCATTGTTTTTCTCATGTACCCCAACTGATGTGACCCTTATTTTGTGATACAGTTTTTTTAAGTCACAGATCCATTGCAAAGACATAAAACCCTAATAAAGACTTTTGTCTATAAAACACATTGCTAAAGCCAATAGTTCTTGCATATGCAAGAGCTATTTGACTTTGTTAATGTTCTTTTTTATAGTGGGTGTGGTGCGGCTGAGATGGGGCAAGTAATCAAATATAATAATATATATTAAAAGGGGAGGGAGTATACATATATATATATATATATATATATATATATATATATATATATATATATATATATATATATATATATATATATATATATATGTATATATTCACTGAAAAAACCATAGGTTTCAGTGGCGTTATAGTTAGCTGGACATTTCACACGTACAACTCCAGAGAAATTCCACCGTTATAGTTAGTTCAGCTAACTATAACTCCTACCCCGCAATGCACTGCTCATGACGTCATATATTACATCATTCATGGCATGGTCAGTGACATCACTGATGACATCTCAAATGACATCAATGATGACATCATCCACGTGAAAATCTGATGTACCTCTTCACAGTCTAATATAACCATTGATACATCCACTGCAAAATACAGACAACCATTTTCGAAATTGTTAACACACCAATACCAGTTACTTCATACGCACTCACTGATTTCTAGGTCTAGACACACATCTACTCATTCATCCATACAATCACTCATACTCACTCATAAAGGAGTGTGATTTTACCTCCTGAGGCTCAGCCGGGAGTTTGCTTACTGTAATTGCTGCTATTTGCGTCTTTTGCACTGATTTGCTCTTATTAATTTAGCGAAGTTATTTGTACTGAGTTGCTCTTTTAAATTAGCGAAGTTTTGAATACAAAAACAACTTACTTTGCTCTCTGCCTTTTTGGGGGCTTATTACTCCTCTCCCGCAACCACGAGCACTGCCTTGGCTTTCACGCTGTGAGAGCGCGGGTCCGCCATCTTGGGCAGGATCGCGGTTGGCAGTCTAGTCTTTGTACAGGTAAAGACTATTTAATCACGCACTGGCGTGAGCGCGCCGGCGGCGTGCCGAAGGCGCGCCAAAGGCAAGCCCGTCTGCGCCAGTCCGCGATCGTTCCGCGACCAGCGCCAGCCCCCCTTATAGTGAAAACTTAGGTATTTCTACTAAATTACAATACGATAGCCCATTTTACAAAGTATTAACTCTAAAATCTACCCTATTAATAGGTTCCATCCATGCCTTTGCATTAATCTAGAGGATGGCCCTACAAAGCATCCTAAGGATTGCCCAGGGTGTGGAATGGAAATCCCAGAGCTTCTGTTTCAAACTATTGACTCTCCTACTATGAAAGAAAAGTCAAAAAGAGAGCTGAATACTATTACTTGGAAGTGTGTCCTCATGAATGTAAGATCATTATCAAACATAGCTTGGAATGTGCATCATTTATAGAGGATGAAGGCGTAAAAATTGCTTTCATCACAGAATCATGGACAGATAATGCCTCAGGTCCGGATCTAGTTAAAGCCACGCCTCCCAACTATGTTTGTTACACTTTAAACAGGTCCATTGGAAGAGGAGGTGGTCTAGCGGTCATTTATCACTCTTCATTGGCAGCTATTTTTAATCCTGGGGGGGTGGAAGGCTGCGAAGTGTTGGACTTCTCCTTTCACCTATCCCCTAAATACACCTTTCAAGGTGCTTTGATTTATAGGCCACCTGGCCCAAGAAGCAGTTTTTGTATTCAGGCTGGAAAATTTGTAGAGTAGCATTCCCGCTAGCTCCTACACGGTTTTAGGTGATTTTCATTTTCATTTGGAAGCCATCTTAGATACTGACACAGCCAAACTATTAGATCTTATGAAGTGTAACAACTTAGTGCAAATGGTGTCAGGCGCGACCCATCAGGCTGGACATACACTTGATGGTATCTTTTCAAATAACCCACAACTGCAGGTGTTGTCTATTCTTCCTTTACTTTGGTCTGATCATAAGGCGGTTCTTTTTAATCTCACCACTCCTGAGCAACTGGTTCAAAAACCTACGGAAAAAAAATTGATGATAAGAGCCTGGAATAAGGTATCAGCTGGAGACCTCATTGAGGTCCTCAATGATACCTTAGTTTTGCCTCCTAACAATCTGGACATGGCCACACGATGCTACTCAAACTGGCTAGGAGATGCAGGCCAAAAACTAGCTCCGAGTGAAATATGCCAGTTTACCAGACAAGCACCATCTGCCCGTGGTATTCACAGGATTTGAGTGATCAAAAGCTTATTTGCAAACATCTTGAGAGAAAATGGCGAAAGAACTATCTAGATTGTGGCAAGGAGGATTATAAATGTGGAATTGCTAAATATAAAAGGCTGATCCACAATGCTAAGGCGTCTTTCTTCTCCATGAAGATTAGCAAAGCAAAAAACTCAGTTAGGGAACTATTCAATACAGTCACCAATCTGGCTAATCCAGGAACTATTACTATCACGCCTAGTAAGGGACTTTGTGACAAACTCACCAATTTCTTCCATGAGAAAGTGAATGTCATTTTCCCCACCTTTTCTCAAGGTAAATCTGAGACTATCCTGGACAATGGGGATGATCCCATACTAATAAGGAAAGTCGGTCTGGATCAATTTCTTGAGCTCACAATCGATGACACTATTAATCTTATGACAGGGATCAAATCCAGATCCCCCTCAGATCCTTGCCCGATATCCATAATTAAATTAGCGGCAGAACCAATTTCACGAGTTCTTATGCCCATTTTCAATACTATGTATAAGGAAGGATACTTTCCTCTAGAATGGAAAAAACCTCTATTCTGCCTCTCTTAAAAAAAACAAATTTAGATATAAAAGACCCCAATAACTTTAAGCCTATCTCTAGATCACCGCTGCCGGACAACATTTTGGAGAAAAATCTAAATACTCAACTTAGTCTGTATCTTGAGGCGGCACAAGTTTTGGATCCCACCAAGCACGGCTTTAGAGGGGGCCATAGTACGGAATCGGCTCTTCTTAAATCCACTGAAGAGATCCGAACCATTTTAGATAATGGAGGTAAGGCTGCTCTCATTATGTTAGATCTCTCTGCAGCCTTTGATACAGTCCATCACAATTTGTTGATGGACCGGCTGCAGGAGATCAGAGTTCAGGGATCTGCATGGAAATTATTGAAGTCCTTTCTCACTAATCGAAGTCAGTCAGTATAAGTAGGGGAATTCTCTTCGGAACCCTTCTCTTTACCTTGTGGGGTCCCACAGGGATTTTCTTTAAGCCCCACTTTGTTTAATGTATATGTCTCCTCCCTGGCGCCGCTCATTCAGTCTTTCGGGTTTAGCCTGACCTCCTACGCCGACGATACACAAATAGTGGTTTCTTTACAAACAAATGAATGGAAAAATACTGCAATTCGTTTTAGGGACTGTATGAGCACTGTTGGGAACTGGATGGCTAGAAATTGTCTTAAATTGAACTCTAATAAGACTGAGGTGGTTTGTTTTGGCAATGCCCCTACGTTTTGGACCCCTGAGTGGTGGCCTGACAGCATGGGTTCGCTCCCCACTAATAGTAAAAAGGTAAAAAATCTTGGAGTTTGGGTGGATCACAAGCTTAGTTTTAGCGATCAAGTGAATTCAGTGTCTTCTGCCACATCCTTTGCCTTAAGGTCTTGCAAGAAAGTTCTCCCGCTCCTTCCTATAGAGTGTCATCAAACAGTAGTCACTGCACTCATTATGTCCAGGCTGGATTATGGCAACAGCCTATATCTTAACATGCAGGAAGGAATAATGAACAGATTGCAATTATTGCAGAACGCCGCCGCTAGGCTGATATCAGGTATCGCTAAGTATGCTCCAGTCTCCAAGGAGATACGGAGGCTTCACTGGCTTCCAATTAGAAAACGCACACAGTTTAAGGCCTTGTGTCTGGTGTACAAAGCGATCCACGGAACAGGTTCAGCTTATATAAAAGAGCGGCTAGTATGGTATACGCCCGCCAGACCGCTCCGGTCCGCGGCAGTGAAACAAGTTTGTGTACCTCGGGTAAATAAAGCCTCTTGTGGGGGGCAGAAGTTTTGTAGTGAATGCAGCTAAAGCTTGGAATAAGCTCCCATTACATCTAAGAGAGCTGACTAATCTTTTGGCCTTTCGTAAAGCCTTAAAAACATGGTTGTTTTCGGAATAATTCTCCTCTTTGATGCTGAGTGTTTTTGGTAATTCTCACACAGCGCCAGGACACCTTTGGGTAACAGCAGCGCTTTATAAATGTTATAAATAAATAAATAAATGAAATACACGCAGTCCCTCATGAATACAATATTATCATATGCACTCATACACCTATACAGACAATAACACACCGCTAGTCATCCATGCAGTTACTCACACACCCACTTAGTCATGCAAAGAATCTATCACAGTCCCCTTTACTAACCTATACAATTATATACACACCACCTCACTTATTTATACAGATAGTAACGCATACTTACTCTCTTATATAATCACTGATATATGTACACACTCATCAAAACAGCCACTGTCAGAATCACTCACTCTCACATATAGTTGTTTATATACACCATCACTCACATATACTGCCTTTTACATATGTAATTACTTGAAGATGTACCACTGAGACATCCATTTACTCACCAACACAACCATACACACACTTACCCACCCATACAGCTGTTTCCACATGTACTTTTGAACCCATACACCCAGTGACTCATCCACTCACACATCTATGCAAAGAGTCACACACCTCCCACCCACCCACACACACACTCAGGCACCCATACAAATACTCAGACAACCAATCAATAACCCGTATAGACACTCATGCAGCTACTCACCAACCCATGCAGCAGCTTACACAACAACCGACAGACTGATATAGACATTCACACAGTTTAGTCACTAACCCATGCATTCAGTAAGACACATTTAATCACTCACTTATACAGTCAGTTACGCACCTACTAAATCCTACTAACCCAATACCGCAGGGCCTGACCCATTAAAAAAAAAAATAATAATTTAAAATGGGATGGGGCCGTGCGGCCCCCCTCCCTTGCCCCATTTCGACCTCGGGGGCCCCATCCCCCGAGGCATGGCCACAGATTTTTATTTATTTATTTTCTCAATTTAATGGAGGGGGGCCACGTGGACCCAGAGCAGATGCCTTTATCTGCTCTGGGGACCCCATCCCGTGGGGTTTAGCCTAATTTCTTTTTTAATTAAATATTCGGGATGGGGACCGAGTGGCCCCCTTTCCCTGGGTCACTTTTGGCCCTGGGGACCCATCCCCTGGGGCCTGGTCTCAGTGCTGGGGACCCCGGAGGGAGCCCCAATGCCCCCACAGTCCCTGCCGGCTCCCGGCCTCCTGCGGGAGCAGGCATTGCTTTTGGGCGAAGGGAGCTACTGACATGCAGCTCCCTTTGCCCAAAAGCAATACTGCTTTGTTCGTGGAAGCCAGAGCAGGTTTCCTGCTCTCGCTTCCATGAAAGCAGAGTTTGCAATGACAGGGCAGGAGCAGTGCTCCTTCCATGTTATAGCAAACTGCAATGTCCCGGGGTGGGCACCCGGGACATTGCTGGAGCCGGCACTGGGTGTGGTGGTCCCCAGGGCCATCTAGGGCTCCAGGAGGGGGGCCGCGGGGCCCCCCTCCCAGCATGATTTAAGCCCCTGGGAGGTGGTGGTCCCAGGGCCTGGGTGTCCGTAAAGGACCCCAGCCCGTAATTAAAGTTTGCCACGGGGAGGTGGTGGTCCTCGGGGCAGTGTGGGGAGGGACAGGAGCCCCCCACACTTTATTTGACATTATTTAAGCCCAGGGAGGTGGCGGTCCCCGGGGCTTGGGGGGCCCACGAGGCCCGACGCTCATCATTACTGAATTCCCCTGCATAATTTAAACAAAGCCCGGGAGGTGGCAGTCCCCGAGGCTGCGGGGATGCTGTGTGCCCCCACACAGTATTAATCATGCCCCAGGGTCGGGGCAGTTCCCGGTGCTGCTTGGGAGCCTGTGGGCCGCCGCATATACTTTCCTTATTGCCCCCGGGACCTGGCCCAACCGTGGGCTTATTAAAACAAAACGCGGGACACCTTGCTTCATTTTTGTTTACATTTTCTCGGCAGGATTCAGGCACCCAGCGTTAATCCTGCCGTCTTTAAGAAAAAAAATGCTTTTTGAGGACCAGGCCTAGGGGGTCAGGGTGTTTCTACCCTGCCCCCTTTTCTTTTTATTAATCATTGTATTTCCTTTTTTCTTGTGACTTGGTTTTACAGAGTCACAAGATAGCTGCCAACACTTCTTGGTTTGGAGTGTTGGCAGTCAATCAGAATCAAGCTTGTGCTCGGGAAGGTTAGCGGATCCACCGCAGTCACCAGATATCGCTACTTTTAATTTGTGAATTTCTCAGGAACTACTGAACATATTTACACCATTTAAAGCAAAGAGTGCACTCTGGACCAAGAGCTACCTATCTGCTAAATTTGGTGTAATCCCATTGAGCAGTTCGGGTTGTAGCCAAGACAAAAGTTCCTATGGAAATTAACATGGAGAAAATGTGTTTTGGGACCCCCCTTTTTTCTCGGCCCCCGCTTGACAAATCACTCCAAAACTTTTAAGACAGGAGCTGACCGGAGGGCCCCATTAGTTTTGAAAACTTCCTGAAGATTCGTCAAACGGCACCAAAGATATCACGGCTGTTTTATTTTTCAGAGCCGAGATGCCGACCTGACACGGTGGACTCAAAACAAGTATTTAACAATTCAGTTGTTTATACCGACCTCGATTCTTCAATAAGACAGTCGGTAGTGTTGTTTCCTGGATATCAATTTGGATCCCATAGCCCTAGTCGGCACATACCCTCATTGATTTATATTTAAGTAATTTCATGTGACCGACTTTTGCATACCGACAGTTTAGGTCCCCATTAAATTCCGGCATTTGTGTCCGATACACAAAGTTTGGTGTTCTTTCTTCGTGATCAGTGTGGAGATCCGTTGAGAAAATAAAGTGGACGCTCTTATATTTGAAGTCTTGTCCTGAAGATGACCCCTAAACTACCCGTGGGTCGAAACGCCGTTGACGCTTGAAACATGGCCTAAATAAAAGAGGACACAATTGTTGTATTGTGTATTTTTATAGAAGTTGCTTTGTTGTGTTTTTTCTTTGCCATTGTTTGTTCAGTTTGCACTTGTCAGTGTTCACACTTTTATCATTGTTTGTGTAACTGTATGAGCGCCATTATTATTATGCTTATTTTTGGTTTATTTTCTTATTGAACCAACATTAAATATTTTCTTTTGATATAATTTTGGTACATGGTTATTGTGAAATTCAGTCAGCACTGGTTTTTGTTCTGTGTAACTATCTTCTGTCTATATGTTACTTTATTTTGTTATTTTGGATCATAAACCGCTGTTTGGAATACATTATGTATTGCCCCAGGTTCTTGTTCTAGGGTTGACCTTGTTGTTTGTAAATCATGGCATGTTCTAGGACATCACTGATGACATGTTTCAAGCTTCTTTTGTACACATTACTCTAAACGAGCATGGCATTAGAGGTCTGTAAGTAAGTACAAAATAGCTCACAATTATATGAAGCATCATTAATGCTATCACACATACAACTCCCTTAGGTGAGCTAGTGTTATGGGGAACATCGATTCTATACCACACATTTGATGGGTAGCAGCATTCATATTAACAGTCAACCAAATATAGAAGTGTAACCCCTACTGCACACGGTGTTCAATATGAATACAACTGTTCGGAGAAAACCAAGTTCCTCCAGATACCCAACTTCTGTTACATAACTAATGCCCTACTATTGACAGCCTTTACCTGTATCAAACCCTTCACAGTCACTAAACCTACAGTGAGAAATAGAATGGATATGAGTAGAAAAGTGGGTAATGTACACAGTGTTTGCTCGATGAAGAGAGTTTACTCTGTACCACACTATTTTCAGAAAGTGAAACTCTCGTGAGAAATACACCACAGAGAATTAAAAACTATTTACTAAGAACAGTGTTCACTTTATGTAAACATGTCCAAACAGAGAAAATTCATTAAAAATCCCAAGGGTCTGAAGGTGCTAAAGGTCATACTATCTGCAGCCTTCATACTGCAGTGAAAACTTTACTTCTTCTGAAGCAACTCATGCACATGTACATAGGTTAGTACCTGGTCCACAGTCTTCTATCTTATGTAGAAATTATCAAGGCTGCCTACAGAGAGTTATAACATGTTTACTACCTCTACACACTATGTTGGACTCAGTGCTGTACATGGGCAATGACCGATTCGGTGAAGCAGCCATTTCCTAACACCTCACACAGGGAGTCCAACTCGACAGGGCACCACCACTGGACCTTGCTACCTCCAACGCTTTACTCGTTCTCACAGGGCACACTGGTGTTGGCTAGCAGGCAGGCGCTGGTGCTCCAGGGCAGATGATCTTAGATTTCCTGGGTGTTGTCCCCTCACCCAGCTGGGAGACCAGCAGAACTTGGTCCCCAGTCCTTGTCACAGGCAGAAGTCTTGCAGAGCTTCCCCTCCTCACACAACCTGGCTGGCTGCTCAGCAGATGACTACTTTTGGCGTCTCAAACTCTCCTTTTTGTTCATATCCGGGCACCAAATATGTTTTAGGGCTCAGTCTTTGAAGCTTCATGTTGGAGTTCAGCTTCTTTCGAAGTGCATGGTCCTTTGCTCCCTCTTCCTCCTGAAAAGCTGGCTGTCACAGCAGGGATGCCTCCAAAGCTGATAATCTCACAACACATGCCACAGGAGTGACTAGAGTTCACATCTCTGACCATATTGTGTATATGGAGCACTTTCCCTGTTTGCGCCAGAACGTACCTTTAAATAGGTGCACCGAGCGCAAACAGAGAAGGGCACTTTATTTCAGTGGAAACACTGCCCCCAAGGCAGCTACAAACTTGTTCTACCCTGGGGGCAGCGCATTCAAGTGAAGTATGGAGCAGCTGCTTCAAAGATGCTCTGTGTTGCACTGTGCAGGTGGCACCCGCCTGCAGGGGGATATCTGGGGGGTCGAGGGGACCCTCTTTTCCATTCCAAAGGACTGCCATCAGGGGTGGCATTGACAGTGTGCCACCTTTTTGCAGTGAATTTTCAGTGCTCCTCTTGACAGCTTCTTTGCCTTTGTGCTCATGTCTAAAATAGGGCACAGAGGCAGTGTCATTTCCTCATTTGCATGAGGCCACACCATCATGCAAATGAGGGAACACCCTCTGAAGATAGCATTGGTGCTCCACATGGACCAGCTCTTACTGTATTGCAGAAGGGACAGCACAAGCATCTGTCCCCTTTCGGTAATACCAAATTGCCTCGGAAAAGCACAGAGTGGCACACATGCACTTTCTGTAATGCGGCCCCTGGATGTCAGCCACAGTGACATGTACTTCAAAAGGTCATCCCAAGGCTCTCAGCCCTACTCTTTATGATTCACGCATCAGCACTATCTCCTTCATGAGAAGTGCTCAGCCCCCTTCGTTGTGACCCCTCACTGAATCAAAGAGCACCCTTTGAAGTGTACAGGAGAGGTCTGGTCCTTCCCTCCCCAGTATGTGTCCCACTCAGCTCACAGGAATGCAGCAATCCACAAATCTGTCCAAGGGGGAGCTCTCTACCTCCTTCCCATGTTTCACCAAACAGGCCTTTGTCTCCTAAAATGAAATCCAGGGCCCTCCATCTATTATACCATTCACAGACATACATGCACCCTGTGCATATTTACAGGAGACACACACTGCATAGTACTGTATCAGTGGCACAGCTAGAGGGGGTGGAGGAACCACCCCGGGCGGGACTCTTTTTTGGGGTGGGGGAGGTAAGCAAGTCATCGGTCGACTACCACCTCCTCCCCCCTGAGACCAAGTTGTTTGCCGACCGCCACGCCCCCCCCCCCTTACCTGCACCTGGCAGCAAACTCAAGAACTGCCCCGGGAGGTAATATGTCGAGCTACACCATTGTACTGTTTCCTCCATGTACTGCACCATTCAGAGGCCCACATACATTCAGCACTTGCATTTAACATGTGCAGACTAACAAGCACTGTATCCTTTATGTACTGTACCACTCATAGGCCCACAAGTACCCAGCACATGCACCTATCATGCAGGCACTGTACCCTACATGCAAAGTACCACTCACAGGTACACATACACCCAGCACATGCGCTTAACCTGCACACACTGCACAGCACTACATACTTCAGGTACTGTACCAGTCTCGGGCACATGTACTTCTAGCACATCAATACACCATGCAAGCACTCCTCAGTACTGCATTGTCACTGAAAGAGTGATTCACACATTGTTCTCGCCCTGTGTCTCTGGCATTGAGAAGGCATGTGCACTGCTTCATCTGTGATCCACTCACTTGTTGATGATGCTGCTCTGTTCCTCAGTGATTTACTCACAGTTTGAACTTGGCAGCTCCTGCCTCTTTAACTGAGAAGGGTGGCTGTGTTGGGAATCTGTGAAACAGAGGTCTGTTGTACCTGGCAGAGCTCCATCCTTGCATTTGCAGGCATTAGGAGAATCTTGCAGGCGGAATCCCTGCTTCATTAAAATAAATGGTAGGGATTCTGCAAATCCTGCCAAATGCTGCGTGTGCGCGGGGACGGATTAGTTCATCACTAAAATAAACTACTATTGCATCACAAATGAAATGCAAAGATTGCATTGTGTAGTCTGACCCGAGATTAGTGCACCCATCCATTACTTTATTGTCATTGTATAGCGGTTTAATATTTACAATACAATGCAGAAAAACAGATTTCTTCGATTGCCTCATTAATAAATCACTTTGAAGGTATCATTTATAAATCTCATTGAAAAATATATTACAGCGATTAAAACATTTTTAGCATTTAATAATAGGCTCGTTTGACGCAAGAGATGATAAAACTTAAGTTCACTATTAGCCCTTACTGAATTCATGAGCTCTTTTATCGATGTCTCTCTAAAGCCCGCAGATGTCTGCCAGTGCAAGATAACACGAGAAAGGATTCTCTAAACATCTTATTTGCGAGCAAAAAGAGCCCGATTCACAAAACGTTTTGTTGTGACTTACTGTTGTACTACTCATGACTCACATCCGGGATTTCAGAAATATCCCAAGAGTAATACTCCTGGCCTACTCCAGGAATTCAGGAATAAGCCAGGAGTACCACACGTCGCACATACTCATAGCAACATTTATATGAATTGTCCTAACATATGCAGCAAGGTGGCAACAACAACCTTAGTGTGCCCTGGCTGACATCTGACTCAAGACCCAGACTTCAGTGCTCGCCCAATTGAAATTTCAGCCACTCTCACCTGCCATGTCTCGTGAGCAGGCCCTAAATATTTAGCCATATCTTCACCCATCTGTCTCATACTCCACTGGTTTTTGCGAGCTTCCCTCTATATGAGTACTCAATACAAATTCAGATTATAAAAAGGTTTATTGGTACGATCTGTCATATGGGTGAAACCATTCCTCCTTAACTGAATGAAAGGAGAGGGTGAAGGCGGTACACAGTGACCAGTGTCTCTGCTTCAAAGAACACGATTACCTAGACTAAAAACAGAAACCCCCTCTACGGCCCATATTCCGATCTTGAAAAAAAGGAGGAACTGATTATGACCACTTCCTGTTTTTCCTTTCTCCAAGATTGGACACAATTGTCTCCTTAAAGCTAAGACTTGTGTTATGTTACTAAGGGTCAGATGTAAGATGCTTTTCTTAAGTCGCAAATAGCCAGACTCACAGAATCAGGCCACTTGAGACCAGAAGAAAGCATTTTTCGAAGTACAAAGCCCTATTTTGCAATTTGGTAAACTATTACCCGAATTGCAAAATCGGTTTGTGATTCGGTATTAGGACAGGTCGTGTAAAGGGTGTCCCTTTCTAGTAGCGACTCGCACAGTGGCGTAACAAAACCTTAGGGGGCCCCCCTGCAGTGTACTGCAAGGGGGCCCCCTTATTCGATCACTCTTCTACCCGCTTGTTTAAAGCACCTCACCCTCATCACCTACCTCAAAGCTCGCATCAGGGTTTTCACTGATACAAATGGCTTCAAGGAGATCAACAAGTTCTACAGCCAGGAACACAGGGTATATAAAAACTGTTTTTGGGTGTTATTGATTTACAAAATGGAGCTTAATGGGAAAAAGGGGAGATGTTTGGTGACATGAAGGGATCCCAGGGCACAGTCAAAGGGCTACGAGCATTTGAAAGTTAGTACTGAGCAAAAGTGATGCTTTTGTGCAATTGAAAATTCCATTTGCAATGGACCATATTACCGGTCATTTTAATCTCTCACATTTCTCGATCAATCTTTTCCAGTCAGCCTATCATCTTTAGCCCTCATTCTTTCATCACCTTCTCTACTTTGAACGGTTCACCTAATCTCTTATTCTTCCAGCAGTGCTACCCTTCTCCAGCATATTTTGGCCTCCCTCCCACTAGCACTGCTGTCATTTAACTTTGTCATTCTTATTTCTATCATTCTCAGCTTCCCCGCCCCCCTTCCTTTTCTCTTTTCTCTCCCAGTTCTCTTAATTCCACGTCTTTCCTGCAGTTTAATCAATTTCTTTGGGGTTCCTCTTCAAACACAAGCATATGTCCCTCAGTCTCATGCTGCTGTCATGATCCTTCATGCTTCCCCTACTTGTTCTGACAATTTCTCCCTCTGGTCTATTTTTCCTGAGTTTCTTTGCACCTCAGTCTCTCATTAGGTCACTCTATCACTTCCACTTTGCTGCTTACCTCCAACTCTGATTTTCTCATTCTCTAATCTATACCTCTTACTTCTCGCACTCACCTTTATTTCTCCCGGTTTTACTGCCACCCTAACGCTCATTTTCCTCTCCCTTCTCATATTTACCTTCAACTTGCACACACCACATTCTCTAATATCTATACCATCTATCCCTCTAACATTTAATTTTACATTTGACCACTAATTATCTCTCTTCATTTCATCTCTTAATTTCCACTTTATTCTTCTCATTCTTTCACTATCACCTCTCCATCCCACTCTCAGCACTGTCTCTGATCTACTTGCTACTGCATGCCCAGTTTCCGAACTACCTCCATCTCTACCCCACTTGCTTATTTCCAAACTACTATCACACTTGTTTCCTTCACAGATACCTCTTTCATTCCCATGCACCTACTTGCTTCTTGTTTCTGTTTTACTTTTGTTACTCTAAATTTTCCTTTCACCCTAAACTTCCGCTTCCCTTACTCCGTACCCTTTTTAATTCCATATTTTACACTTGTGTAATCTTTCCTTCACATTCCATAACTTCAATCATGTTATGTTATGTTAATAGAAATTTATAGAGCGCACGGTCACCAGAAGGTTTCATGGTGCTAATTGTTGCAAAATGACACGGCAGGCGAGCTAGTCGTATGAAAGCGCAAAGAGCCATGTTTTGAGGGCTTTTCTAAATCCCATCAAGTTTTCCTGCGCTCTGATGTCCAGGGGCAGCGAGTTCCAAAAGCCAGGTGCAAGATACGAAAACCTGCGCCCTCCCTGGCGTTTGAGTTTGATGGTAGGGATAGCAAGCAGCCTGAGGTGGCCAGACCGTAAATTGCGACGTGGGATATGTTCCACGATCAGGCCGCTGATAAATTTGGGGCTCCTACAGCGCAGAGCTTTAAAGAGTAAGCATCCGGTCTTAAAAGCTGCGCGTTGTGCGTATGGGAGCCAGTGTAGTTTAGCCAATAGGGGGCTGGCAGATGGCCATTTTGGTTGCTGAAATATTAATCTTGCTGCCTGGTTCTGTACTATTTGAAGGCGTTTGAGCAGAAACATAGGCAGGCCGAGGTAAATGGAGTTTGAGAAGTCGAGGCGTGACAGTACGAGGGCTATTACTGCCTGAATGAGGGCCGAGGGGGTGAGTAAGTGAGCAATTTTCCTAATTTTCCTCAGTTGGAAGACGCATGAGGAGACTACGGTCCCCACCTGTCCTCTGATCGATAGATCAGAATTTAGTGTTACTCCAAGGCTTTTTACTAAGGGGGAGGGGGTGGGGGGGTAGTCCGAGGTCGGTCGGCCAGAAATGGGGCCCCCACATGATCGCGCTTTTTCTCGGTAGGACTAATTCTGTCTTGCTGGGGTTGAGTTTAAGGTGGTTAAGATTCATCCAGCGCTGGATGTGGAGCATAATAGCTTGGAATTCAGGAGCGGAGTTTGGTCCATCCAGTGTAAAGATAAGTTGTAGATCATCTGCGTAGTTGAAGGTCGTAACCTTCCTGTGTTTTAAGGAGTTAATGAGGGGTCTGAGATAAAGATTGAATAAGAGAGGGGAGAGGGACGAGCCCTGGGGGACCCCGCAGGAGGTGACAATCCTGGGAGCAGTGAAAGTGCCAAGACGAACTGCCTGTGTTCTATCTTCGAGGAATGATTTGATCCAGTTATATGCAGGGCCTTGTGTACCTGCTTGTTCGACACGGGACAGTAAGATGTTGTGGTCCACCGTGTCGAACGCAGCCGACAGATCCAGAAGAATGAGTGCCTGATGGATGCCTTTGTCAGCGTTAGCTCGCAAGGTGTCTAATACGGCGAGGATGACCGTTTCAGTAGAATGTGCGGGGCGGAACCCGGCTTGATTATGTTCCAGGTGGTCAGACTGTTCGATGAAGTTCGAGAGGGACCTGGCGACGTGGGCCTCAAGAATCTTTGCGAAGAAGGGAAGTAAAGAGATGGGGCGATAGTTGGAATGATTCAGTGGGTCGGCCCAAGGTTTTTTTAGTAATGGGACCACTATCGCGTTCTTAAAAGCAGTGGGAACCTTGCCTTGGAGGAGGGATTCATTTAGGAAGGGGAGTACACAGTGGGAAAGGTTAGACAGGGCCTCCTTTAGAATATGTGGGGGACAGCAGTCATTGGGGGAGCCGGATTTGACTCGAGCCAACAGATCTAATAGTCTGGGGGCATAAGGCAGGGAAATGATCCAAGGTGAAGGAGTTAGTTGTGACAGGGTCTATGTTATCTGTGCAGCAAATGGCGGGAATGCTGGCTTTGATAGTGGATATTTTATCTAAAAAATAGGTATTGAGGAAGTTACAGAACTCCTGAGTAGGTGGCTGATCGGGGTGGGTTCTGTCTGTATTGCAGAGGTCATTAATTATAGTTACAATTTCTTTACATTTGTTTTGAGCATTGAGTATTCTGGCAGAGAAATATGGCTTCACGTATAGCCTTTTTATAATCATTTCGGGCTAAGGAGAACTGAAGTTTATCCTCCGCGGTATAGTTTAATCTCCATTTGCTTTCTTTTTTCCGTAGCTCGAGCTTTTTTTTTTTTTAGCTCTCTGGAGAACCACTTATGGACGTCAGTGTGGCGAGACCGTGTGAATTTGGTGAGAGGGGCATGAGAGTCACAGGCCTTTAATAGCCAGTCTGAGATCGCGGTGTCCATGATGTTAACGTCTGAGTTAAAGGGGGGTGTAGACTTTGCTAAGGAGTCAATGAAGCCTAATTTGTCGACGGAACTCCATTTTCTGGACATGCCTCCGCCTATTGAGGGAGTCTTAGTTTTAGTAATGGTAGTAATCGTGAAATTAATTAGGTAATGGTCAGACCATATACAGGGTGAGACAGTGAGCGCCGATAGGGTAAGATTTGAGGACCATATTTGGTCCAAAATGTGTCCTTTAGCATGGGTGGGAGAAGAAACTTGTTGAATAAAATTCAGGTTGGCGAGTAATTCGGATAGTTCCGCAGCATGTGGCCCACCCCGGGCGTCATTGAACCAGTAGTTCAAGTCGCCTATGAGCATAATGCTAGCATAATTAGTGAACAAGTTAGCCATTTGTTCGCTAAGGGCTGACGGGAAAGTGGGCATGGCATGGGGGGGTCGGTACAATAACACAAAGATGATAGAGCCAGTAATGGCGCCAGTAATGGTGTCTAATTTGATAACTGAGTTCTCCACCTCTGGGAGGACCAGAGGGGTAAGAGCATTGAAGACATGATCCTTGTGGATGATGGCGGCAACTCCACCAACATTTTTGCCCTGAGGTCGATTTGCAGCTAATATGTAATATTCCGAGGGGAGTGCTGCTAGAATGTCAGGTGCAGAATCCTGTGTAAGCCAGGTCTCAGTAATCAGAAGAATATCTGGTCTCTCAAGACTGAGTAACAGAAAGATATCCAGTTGGTGTTTGACCAGCGAACGGGTGTTAAGATAGAGTATACGTAGAGCGGGCTGCCTTGTAGTTTTGGGAGTAATAGTGATAGGGTAGTGAGGGCGTGGGGTAAGGGGAATGACATGGTGATGAGGTTCAGAGTATATGCTGTGTTCCCTAAAACTGTTTTGAATAGACAAGTTGAGGGGTGAGCCGCAGCTAGCTAGCGAGCGCAGTGTTTTGGAGGAATAAGTAATGATTTGGCCATGGTTTTCGGTCCCTGGTCCCGGCTGGGCGCGGAGGGGCGCAGACGGGCTTGCCTTTGGCCGGCCTTCGGCGCGCCGCCGGCGTGCCCGCTGCGCGCGTCCGCTGCGCTCCCGCGCTGCTGCGTGCATTAGTAGCTAAGCCCCGCCCTCTTTCTCCTCCTCCTTGCGGCCGATTGGCTGGGGGCCTGGGGAGGGGAGTGTCAGGAAGAGAGACGACGAGTGAGTGAATTTAGGCAAATGCCGTGGGTTAAAATGCGGTTACATCCTGTAACATCCATGCATATCCAGTCTAAACTCCTTACCACTTTGCAATGTATATTTCTCTCCCATTCAGGTTTATCACCCACTCTTGCACAGTCTTTCCCTCATGGGCTCAGGCTCCTGCTCTGTGCCACTCTTCAGCCTTTGGTTTTACTCTTTCTATTCTTTCTGCCCGTACATTCGTTTTTTCAACTTTTGTTCTTTTCCAGTCAGTTCCTTTGTTTATGTTTATTTTTGTTACTTTCATTTTCCTTTCAGATTTCTTACTCATCTTGTATTTCTTAGTTATTAACCCCTTTCGTATATTCCTTTTGCCTTTCCTTTCTCACATTCTTTTCTTTTTCATTTATCACCATTCCTTTCATTCTCTTCCATAGAGGTGTTTTCCATTCTTTTTCTTTTTTCTACCCCTCACTTCTCATTTCCCCGATCGTTGTCTCTCCCTTTGCCTCCACTTCATTGTTCCCTTTCCTTCACTATTCCTTTTCTTCTCTCTTTCTTCTTTTAACTCTTATTTTCTTAGCATTTCTATGTCACTATGCTTGAGTCCTAACTCCTACACCCTCAATTTTGTCACATACTTCTCCTCACTTGGGGCCAGATGTAGGTGGCTAAATACCGGTCGGTAATGCAGAAATTCGCAGAATTTCTGCGTTACCGACCGGTATTTAGCCTTGTACAATGAATATCACACCAAACGCCATCGCAAATAAGGAATCGGTAAAAATAAGGGAAACCAGTTACCGAATCCTTAATTTGCGATTAGTTGACACCGAACCCCCAAATACCGAATCGCTAAATAAGAAATCCTTAAAAACTCGCAAATCGATGTACCAAAAGTCGGTTATACCGATTTTTCCATTTTTCGGTATTTAGGAGTCGCTAATTACCACTGACTCAAAGCAGGTGGTAATCAGGTGCACTGCATTTAAACATCCCCAAAATGCAACAGTGTGAACACAATGGCGGCCCTCTACGTCATTGCAAGGCGGCTTTGTATGCAAGCAGCAGGACTGAGGATCTGGAGACGGGAGGAACGCGTGTACAGACTGCGCGTTACACTGTTCCAACTGACTGAGGCTAAAATCCATGAGAGGTACAGGCTAGACCCCCAAACCATCCTAGACCTGATACGGGACCTGCACCCACTCCTGGAGCATCAGACACTAAGGACGCACGCTATACCAACATATGTTCAGGTGCTCTGTAGCCTGCACCTACTTGCATCAGGTGATAGCTGTGGCAGGTGGTGTGTCACAGAGTTGCCTGTCCCGTTTTTTAACACTTTCCTGGATGCCATGATGCAAAGAATTCATCACTACATATGCTTCCCAGCACACAGGCGGAACTGCAGAAAACCAAGATGGATTTTTATCAAAAGGCACAGTTCCCACATGTTATAGGGTGCATTGATGGGACACACATACCAATCTGCCCACATGCAGCTACAGAGTACATATATCGGAACCGCAAATCTACACATTCTATCAACGTGCAGGTAATATGCGATGCGGACCACATCATCACTGACATTGTTGTCAAATTTCCAGGGAGTACCCATGACTCCTACATATTCCGGAACAGTGGGATCTGCACAAGTCTGGCTGAGGGCGAATTTGGAGAAGGATACCTGCTAGGTAAATCAATGTGACACACCCTGATGTATACCTTGGATGAATGTGTTGGTCACTGTAATTAATGGCACTTCCTTTCTCACTCAGGTGATAGCGCATATGCCATGCGGGTGTTTATCCTGACTCCATATCTCAACCCATGTACCCCAAGTGAGAGAAGATACAATGTGGCACATAGGGCGACGCGCAATGTTATGGAGTGCACATTCGGACTCCTAAAAAGCAGGTTCCGCTGCCTCCACAAAAGTGGAAGTGCACGTCAGTACCACTCCATCATCTGCGGTAAAATAAGTGCTACATGTGCCATGCTGCATAACCTTGCCACAAAGAAAGGAACAGCAGTGGAACTAACTGACTCCGAGGACGAAGGTGAGGATTGTCCACAGCCAGAGCACAGCACAGCAGGTGTGGCAGCAGCACCAGATGGGAGACACAGACGGGTTGAGATCACACGCAACTATTTCTGAGTAAGTAAGGAGACACAGCCAGTTACTGTAATTGAGTGATGGTGTTTTATTAACCTTAACTCAGGCAATAGCATAGCACACCGCCACAAAATGAAGGCCTCAACATGCCAGGCCAATATGCAATGGAGATCCCAAAGGAGAAATGGGTTACATCACCCATTTCACAATACCAGGTGATGGCTGGCATTACTTCCTGCGCACACGCGCAGCACTGCTGCGTTCCCTGGGCACACTGTCCTCACTGCCGATCTGTCCTGTGGCAGCGCTGTGCCATATGCTGCGCCTCCTCGACTTGGTTATCGAGGGCGTGAGGCTACTGCGGCTAGTTGCCTCTTCACTATTCCCCCATCACCTGCACCTGTAGTGGCTATTTGGTTTGTTTGTAGCACTTCCAGTGCAGTGGTCACTATGACCAGCCCCCTTGCCATGTCACGGCTGCAGTGGGCTATCTCCTCCTGCATGGCCACCAAGCGCCTGCAGAGCACAGGGGTGGCAGTGGAGAGGCGGTTCACCGCCTCAGTGTAGTTTTCCAATTTCTGCCGGTCCCTGCGCCTCGCCAAACGATCCTCATCCATTTTGCTGCACAGCAGCCTCACTGCCTCTGATATGTTGCTCATGCCCTCAGCCACAGTATTGTTCATGCTGTCCATGCCCTCCTTGATGTCCAGCATGTGTCTATTCATGTGGACCATCTGCCGTTGCACTGATCTGATTGCTTTGCCTTGCAGGTGCTGCACCTTGAGCATATTCCCCTCAAGACTGGCAAATACACTTGGATCCTCGCCCTGTGAAACAGGACTGGCTGCCCTTGCTCTGCGGCGTCTGACACCTGTGTGGGCGCGCTCGGTGGGGGACTGTGTGTCTACACTGTTGTCATCCTCTGCCAGCATGGAATGTTGGCCTCCCATGCTGGCCTCCTCGGACACCTCCATCTGCTGGAGGCTAGCCACTGTATGCCTCCTGTCTCTCGGTGACGGTGACGGTGGCAGTGATGGTGGCGGTGGTGATGCTGGTGATGCTGGTGATGGTGGTGATGGTGATAGTGGTGATGGTGGTGGTGGTGTGGTGTGCTCTGCAGGCGACAAGACCTCCTCCTCCTGTGTTTTCTCTCTCCTGGGTGCCTTTCCTGTGTCCCCTTCTGCAGCTCTGCGCGATGGCTCGCCTGTGGAGACAGAATGTACATTTACTCACTTGTCTGGCAGCATTTGCGTTATAATAAATTTCACGACTGCCAATCAAACTGACTGTCCTCTGCTTGCTAATTGCTGATGTGTGTCACATGCCTTTGGGTTCAGTGGACTGACTGTTATGATATGTGTTACCTCTGACTACATCTCCCATAATGCATCGCTGGTTTTTAGTAAAACATGTCCTGGAGTGGGGATCATACTGCCTCATTGGGGATTGGGGTTAGGGAGTGGGGGGCACAGCATGCTGTGCATGCATCTTACCTTGCCTGTTGCCAGCTCTGGCTGAGCTGTCTGCATCCCCATTCCACTCACACTCTCCGACTGGAGGGTGGACTCCACTAGGAGATTCAGGACAGTTGGTGCAGGTGCTGTAGATCTGCCTCCACCTGTCTGCTTGGCTTGCTTCATTCCCTCAGCCAACCTCTCCTTTGCACGCTTCCTGAGGTCATACCAACGTTTTTTAAGTTCTTCAATGGAGCGCTGGGTTGCACCTATGGCATTAATCCTTTCCTGGATAACCAGCCATATCTGCCTCTTCTGTGATTCAGGCACGTGCAGGGAATTTTTTCCAAACAGTTTATCATGGTCCTTTGTAACCTCCTCAATCAGAACCTCCAGCTCCCTCTCACTGAATTTGTGTTTCCTTTTGCGCTCTCCTGCCTCCTTTTCCTTATCCTGATTGTCCATTTCTGGTCTTGGATGTCAGCAAAAACTTGGAAAAGTTGCTCCTGGGTTGTTTGCTGTGCTCCCTGCCTCTCCAACAGCTTCAGGATCAGTGCACCTGCAGGGGTGTGGCCACTTCCTGGTGTGAGGTCATGAGGAAGAACAGGATTGGCTGATTCAACAATTTGCGAGTTTTTAAAACACCGAATTCGCTAATTACCGATTCGGTATTAAGGAATCGGTACTACCAATTCGGTAATGGGGTTTCGGAATTTTTTTTAACAAATTTTTACCGATTCGGTAATATTTACAGATTTTTAACGAATTGGTAATTTTTACCGATTTTAAACGAATCGGTGATTTTTACCGATTTTTTATCTACATCTGAAATACCGAGTTCTTAATTACGAATCAGTAAAATTCGCTTTTAAGGACTCGGTGTTTCAGTCTTACCTACATTGGGCCCTTGGTTATTTATGACACTATGCCTACGTTTATAGGATTATTTAAAAACTTGCTATAGAAAGCAATAGCCAAATCCGCAAAAGAACAAACCTCTCACTCAAACAACAAGTACAGCATCCACAGGAGCAATTCAAGTTTCTCACATTCACAAGAAGCTGTTCATAGGTAGCAGCAGTGTAACCTTCATTCACATACCCACAGCAGGTATTTAGCAGGTAGCAGCATTTGAAAGGAGAGGAAAATGTCGTCATTCAGGTTAATAACAAGCAGCACCGGTGTAAGTTTCCTTCACCCAAAAGAGAAATAGCACACACAGCTGTAATGCAACCTGTCCTGATGCAAAATAGGCATAGCAGAGGCAACTTCTGTGCAAGCTTCCTCATACAAAGAACAGGCACACCATGATCAGCAGCACTGCAAACTTTCCTCGCACAGAAACGGTACAGGATGGACATCACCATTCAAATTGCTATCGCATCAGTGTGTTACTGTGAGCATCAGTGTAAGCGTCCCTAGCAGAACAGGTCCAGCATGGGCAGGAGATGTGCAAGCTTCACTCACACTAAACATGAAAAATGGGAGCAGCAGCTGTAGAGGTCTCCTTCAAGAAACAGAAAGAGCACAGAAAACATGAGTACTGCAAACATCCCTCACAAGACCGTTACATCATGGGAAACGCGACGCAATGACAGCTACGCTCTTTGGAGAGGTATTGTAGTGGCAGCAGCTGTGCAAGCATCTCTCGCCCACACAGGTAGAACACCACAGCAGCAGAGCAAGCCTATGTGACAAAACATGTGATGAAGTATGAAGGGATAGGTGTGCACAGGTGCCAACTGGCAAAATGTCACATGTGACACCGTCGGTCAATCCTGACGTTTTATCCACGGCTCAAACAAGGATTTCTGGTCCCATGTTTAAAAGCTAAACACAAAACTACAAGTTACAGAATGCAGAGTGATCTTGGATTAAAAGCTAGAACTAGCTGAAGTTTCTCATATGGTGGCAGGAGAGTGTGGGTGAAAGTGAAAATGTACCCACCACTATGTCAAATTTGCCAGGCAGGAATCGTAAAATGTGATGCAATATACAACCCCAGTGTGCCATTAGGTGCATGTGGGTTATGTATTTCAGAAGCATTTTAAAAAAAAAATCTTGTAGCTTTCAGAGTTAAAATATATAGGTTTTTGTGATACCTGCAGGATCAAATATGCTTTTTAAAGATTGTTTCTTTTTATTTTACCAATGGTTCTAATTCACCTTATGGGGCATGCCTGGATTCAATTTCAATGTGTTTTTTGGTGTCTGTATATGATTTCATCCATTCAGGCCATTTAAATGAATAATAAAAAACTTAGTTTGGAGAGTTCATAGTGATCTAAGTATAGAGGTAAGTCAGGGGACTCTGCACCATGGAAAATGAAATGTGAATGGGTGATTGGGACTGACTGTGTCTTACTGTCTACATCCAGGGTAAATCAAACAAACACTGAGTGTTGGGTTTAGCATTAAGGGCAACCAGTATGGCAATCCTTGTTGGGATTACGAGGCACGAAACATGTCGATCTATAGAGTAGAGCTTCATGACTAGACACCTTCTCTAGTACACTAGCCACTCTACACCATTTTAATCGGGTAGTTTACCTTCCGAATAAACTATTGATAAGGACTAACTGACCCGTTTTAATCTCACTCCTTCACACATCTACACACATTAGGCCCCTCACCCCCATGCACCAACCGGCAGGAACAGAAGATCCCCGATAAAGAGCCCCGGTTCGGGTGCCCGTCAAGGATTGCAGCGCCGCCTTGACGAGGGGCAGAGCTCATATGATGAAGCATGACACCCAGCTTGCTGGGTGTGTGAGAGCTCTAGTTCAACCAAGGGAATTTCCCAAGTCACTGCCAGGCCTTTCCGGTTCTGTATAATGGGATTGACATCCTGAGCAATCTCTTCTATGTACCAGAGGAACTTTGTACCCAGTTTTGTTCTTTTGTTCTTAATCCTTGTTGGCACTCTGCCCCACTTCCCATGACCTCCATCTCCATGGATTCCCTCGCTACCTCCCTCCATCCGTGCACCTCATCTCTCCATAACCCCAATGTATTGTGTCAGAGCATGCTTTTCACACACACATATTACACAGAAAAAATAAATCATACACATGTGTAAATCAATATAAGGAAATGTTACATAAGACAATGTGATCTGCAGGGTGTAGGAATCATGTCATCCATACTGATCGGCATTATGGGCCACATGCATCATGCATTTAACCGGTCACAAGTGGCTGATTCGCTAAATCATGCCATTTGAGACCAGTAAAATGCTTTTTGGTATGTATGAATTCCAATTTGCGATTCGGTCACATGTTACCGAATCGTGATTTGGAATTGCGAATACATACAGATTCGGTACTAGAAAGGGGCGTGTTTAGGAATCGCAGAGGTATGTTGGAATGTTTTGCGACCGAAATGCAGTTGCAAAACATTCACATTTTACCATCTTCTTCTCATAGTAGGTGGTAACTCATTTGCACTCGGGAAGGGGTTCCCTTTGTGAATGTTCGTAAAAAAAAAATTTAAGAGTAGGTAGTGGTCCCACGGACCACTGCCTGCTGTTAAAAAATGAAAAAAAAAAACTTCAAATGTTTCCTTTAAGGAAAACGTCCTGCATTAAAAAAAAACGTTTGCTTTATTTAAAAGAAATCACAGACATGGTGGTCTGCTGACCTCAGTAGGCCACCATTCCTGTGATTTTGGCGATTCCTAATGGGTGGCAAATTGCGACCTGCCTCATTAATATTAATGAGGTAGGTCGATTTGCGACCCATTAGGAAACGCTAAATGAAACTCATGGAAATAGTGATTACCTAATTGCAATTCGTAGAGAATAGCAATTAGGTAATCACATTTGAAATTGGTACATATTGCCCTATACGTTAAGAGTGATTTCTCTGGAGAAACACAAACTCAAAATTTAAAAACAGTGGTTGAGGTTGTACATATCACTAAGAAGTTTTTTACTTCTGAAATGAACCCTTTTTAGGAACCTTACAATAACAAAAGTTTGAAGAAAAAACAAGGTTCTAAGCTTATGCCTTGCAGTTTGCATGCAGCTCTTTGATAATGGCACATAGCTCACTGTGCTATATTAGGAGGAGCTTACGAACGGCAAGTACCAAAACATTCTCTGTGAGAAAAGCAGTAGCCTACTGAGCTATCACCATAAAATGCAAGTATGTGATCTGCTGGTTACACATTTGCAGGAAGCTCATTAACCCTTTCTACTGCTTCATAAGTCATAACCATGACTAGACAAAAACAGCTCTCTGCAGCCAGTACTTTATTCACCAGAGCTGTCTTACTGTTATTAGTGTGCCTTGAAAAATTTGGGGCACACAAAGATCCCTGCAGGCTGCTTTTGTCTCTCCGGTCGTCTGGCTTGCCTCAAAGACGGCGCTGAACTGCTTTCCAGTTTCCTCTCCAGTGCTTATCTCTGAGGCCCTTTATGTGTAAATTTGAAGTGCAGCGGAAGAGTGAAACATTTTGTAACCCTCTAAGCGCCCCTCGCTTTCGAATAAAAGGCACTCTTCAGTGAATTTTTTTTTTGTCCACCTCTGCCACTAATGTGAGGCCTCTGCATTGTTTTAAATGATATAGATTCTCGGCAGCTGGGCTGCTGGAACTGTAGGGCCCCCCCTCTGACCTCTAAGGTGCCTGGGCCCCCCGCACACCGCGGGGGCTTTTGTTACGCCCCTGGACTCGCAGTGGTATGTGTGAATGTTTTGCGACTCAAATGCGGTCGCAAAACATTCGCATTTTAACGCTTACATCAAGTAGGTGCTAACCCATTCGTAAATGGGAAGGGGTCCCCCAGGTGCCCCTTCCCCTATGTGAATGTTTGTAAAAAATAGTTTTTAAGAGCAGGTAGTGGTCCCACGGACCACTGCCAACTCTTAAAAAACGAAAAGAAAACTTTTCATTTTTCTTTTTGAAATGCATCCCATTTTCCTTTAAGGATAACAAGCTGTATTTAAAAACAAAAATCACAAACATGGTCGTCTGCTGAATGCTAACAAAACCGAGGTTTTGTTAGTAGGGAAGAACGCTAGCCTCTGGAGTGAGAGTTGGTGGCCGAATGTCTTGGGCAGTGCTCCTAATCCTAAACCGGTGGTAAAGAATTTGGGGGTTTGGATGGATTCCTCCCTCACTTTTCAAGACCACACAAAGAAAGTGGCCGGCACATGTTTTGGTCTTCTACGGGGTCTTAAGCCTCTTCTTAAGTTCTTTGACCCCCAACACGCCAGCTAATTGTCCAGTCAGCTATTCCATCTCGTCTGGACTATGCTAGTTCTCTACTGTTAGGGGATAACCAGGCAGAAATAACACGGCTGCAGCGCGTTCATAATGCTGCCGCAAGAGCCTTATTTGGGCTCCCGCGCTTTTGCTCTCCTGTCAGTGCTATTCGTAAACTTCACTGGCTCCCCATAATGGAGCGCATTCAATTTAAGACGCTCTGTCTTTCATTTAAGATTTTGAAGCTGGCTACTCCTAGTCTGCTTAGCAATCTACTTGTTCCATATATTCCTGTGCGTCAGTTGCGCTCCTTGGGGCAACACTTGGTCACGGTCCCCCGTATTAAATGCCTTCGTGCGGGGGGGGGGGCGGTCTTTTCGCTGCTTAGCAGCAAAGCTCTGGAACTCTCTGCCTGTCCAGATCCGTAGCATGACCTGTTTATCCGGCTTTAGAAAGGCGATTAAAACTTTTCTTTTTCCCCCTACTTAACGCTCTTCCTTCTTATGCTACTCCTCGTGCCACTCTCCATTTTAGTTATTTGGTTCGCTCTCTGATGCTGCAACGCCGGGACGTAACATAACATAACATCCCAGGAATGTTTGTGTTTCCCAATGGGTCGCAAACCGAAACTTACCTCATGAATACTATTGAGGTAGGTCTATTTGTGATCCACTGTGAATCACTAAGTGTGTGAAACACACATTTGTACATCGCGGTTTGCAATTAGCTATTAGCAATTAGCTGTTTGCGATTCACTATTAGGTAACCGCGAACAAAAAGCTATGTAAATCTGTGCTGCAAAGTCATCCTTGTGCCCTGGGCACCCCCCATTTTTTGTGACTAATACTCGTTGTAGCTGACTGACTGGCCCTGGGCTTTGCTTAACCAGGGCCAGTGCTATGCTGAAAACACACTTGGAATACAGTGAAAACACCTACACTAGGGTACACTATGGGTAAGTCCTATTATTTGCAAGTCTCCCAGAGTTCTGTCTGATTGATCAGAGTTAAGTGGATTAGCCTGGCTGCTTTGATGAAGTGATAATTAGCCCTGGGGTGAAGAAGCCATCTTGGGAAGACATGGTTCTGCTACATAGGAATGCCAGATCAGGGGGTAGGGTACATGAACAATATCTACAATGAAGTAGGAAACAGTTTCATTTACACCCCTACTCTTTGAACCCATCAAGATGGCAAGCTTAAGGAAGGAATCTGCAGATGCCAGGGGGAGGGAAAATGTGGAGACGGGCCATCCAAGAGAGTTGGTTTTGTTAGCTCTTACCTCTCTACTGGGACTTCAGCCATATGAAATTTAGGAGAAATAGTGCCTTCTGGGAGATCATTGTGCCTCACTTTGGAGGAAATGGTTATGCTCTGGGGGTGTCGTCCTGCATCTTATTGTACATGAGTGCCCTCCTGTATAACCCCAGAGAACACTGAATATGTATCTGAGAGGGGCAGTGCAGCTTGAAACTGTGAGAAAAAGAAGTATTGCCAAGCTGGAAACTTTGGGGCATATTTACAAGCAGGCGATAAAAAATTATTGCCGCCTTTGCGGCCGTTTTCGGCCGAAAAGCGGCGATAATTTTATTGCCTAATTAGCAAGGCCCGCTAACGCGTGAAACCTTGCTTTAGCGTCAGGATTCCTAACGACCAGCTTTGCATCTCTAATGAGATGCAAAGTGGGCCTTCCTGACCTAACATGACAGGAGAAATGTCGCTAAGCGACATTTCTCCTATCATCAAGCCCCACGCTATGAAGCATAGCGTCACGAAAAGTAGCGATAACCCCTGTTATCGCTACTTTCCTTACGCCTGCTTCAGGACTGACTTAGCCATGATATCCTATGGAAGGTGGATATCATGGCTAAGTTTGTGAGTCCCTATCAGCAAGCTAACGCCACATTGCGTGAGATTATCGCTGGGTTTCCAGCGATAATCTCACGTTAGGCAGTTAGCGTGAGGATTTTTATCGCTGAGGAGATAAGCGTTGCTAATAGCACGCTATCTCAGCGATAAAAATCCACGTTACCCGGCGATAATTATCCTCGCTTTAAGAGCGCTGAGCGATAATTATCGCCGGGTGTTGCTGATATGCCCCTTTATGTGCACCATCAGGCTCTGCTTTCTTGAAAGACTACACCTGCTGCATTATGTGGAACTACAGCCCTTTGGATGTGCCTTGCTTCAAGAGGAATAAAGAGTGGAGGGCATGCTAGAAACTTGATTTGCACCATCAGGACCTGTATTCTGACTGACAGGGCCTGCTGCATTATCCGGAACTACAGCCCTTTGGATGTACCTTGTTTAAAGAGAAATTAAGAGTGGGCTCCCTGCAAGCTATAGGTTAACAGAGCTCACATGCATCAACTCTTCCAATAGTCTCCTTCCCGGAGTGTATCCAGTGGACTTTTAAGGGTATTGTCCAGGTGCATTGTGGGAATTGTGGTCCCAACCTTTCTAGGACCATCTTGAAGATTCCAGACCCTTGAATTGTGTTTCAGGCACTTTGGACCCTCAAGAGGAACTTCAGGAAGAAGTTCCAGAACTTTGGGAAAGTTTGGTGAACTTTTGTGAACAAACTCCAGAGGGTGACGGGACTCTCACAGAAAGGCAATCCGACAAACCCTCACTGAATCAGGCCTGCTGGAGGAGGCTGCACGACATCTGGTGAGAAATCCTCAAGAAATGTTTCTACGTGTGAAGGTAAAATATTGACCGGGGCCTCCCGCTTAGTGTATCTGACCAGGGATCAATTCCTGTCAGCCTCAAACTTTGACTTTGTCCCGGTCAGAGGTGAACAAATATCCCGAAGTGGCACTATTGGTTTCTAAGCACTAGTAAGTGTTTATTCTTTACAAAATCTCTGGATCCCTACATTGGATTATTTTCGTTTTGGGGTCATTTGAAAGATAAAAATATTCCCCATATTTATAAATTGGTAATGGATTTTCATTGTATGTTGTGTCCTAATTATTTACTGAATTGGTGTTTTAAATGCTTTACATACCTGCCTCTGAAGTGAAGACTACCTGCTCAAAGACAAGCTACCGAGTGTTTGACCATGGTAAAACGTTTCTGAGACCGATTCAGAGCCCTAGACTGTGTTAGTTACCTAATTGCCAGTGACAGATGCATATTTGCCCCTACTAATAACCCACTTTCCAACAATCTGGTACTAAATGTGTTAATTTTTTTTTTTCTTTTCTGTGTTTTGTTGGTATTAAGCTTCTCTCTAGGTTACTTCGCATTGCAGTTTACGGTCATTCCGGTGTGCTAAACAGGTGATTACCGACACAATTTTATCTCTTGCGACGCCCTTTTTTCATAACAAGATTTTGACATTTTTATAATGAAGTGCAGATCCCTGCTACACTCAAAAATATACATCTTTCTTACTAACAGCTAACTGGGACACTGCCTGTCTTTAAGATGGTGGCTCCCACAAGAGTTTGGAAGACGCATTGCTTGGTTTCCTAGGTAATGGAGAAAAGGAAATTTGTAGTGTTTCAGTGAGCCTTGGTGCATGCCAGCATGAAGGCCCACACTGGTATGTCTACAGAATCCCCCTCTTTGGCAACTATACATCAGATGATTGAAGCAGAATTTAGTGCTATAGACACTGCTTGGCCCTCTCCACCAAAGGTTCCCAGGCTTCAACATGAGGACGTCCCTCTTGACAACCCTGATGAGGAGGAGAAAGGAGGCTGTTTTGTGCAGAGCCACTGACTTAGCACAAATGTATTAACATATAAAAGAAAATTTGGATTTTCCCATCCCTCATTTGGGAATTGAAGAAGATGATTTCTTTATTAAATACCAATGCCCAGAGCCAGAGTATTTGCACCTTCACAGTGCTGTTTGTAAGGTCCTAACTCATGACTGGAAGGACATTGATAAAATATCTTTTCCACAGATCATGTTCTATAGGTTACCCTCTTGACCGTTTTCTCAGATGAATTGCCACCTTCGGTAAAAGTGTATAATATGATTGCAGAATTATTGCAACTGTTATTTTGGAGGATGCATTACCCTCAGATTGGGTGGACTGAAAGGTAGAGAGTACAACCAAGAGGGCCTGCTATACTACTAATTTTTCTGTGAGAGCAAATGCCTACCTGCCGTACACCATTCAATCTCTCTAGAAAGATTTCCAGGCATTGGTCGAGTAGATGCATGAAAGGCTAGATAGATCTGCAGTCTTGGCTAGGATGCCATCTCAAGTCCAATTTGTTAGCTGCTATAATTTGACAATTTATGCACATCTACGGGCACCAGAACCTCGGCTTCTATGGGAATTCACACAGGCATATTATCAAGCCCATTATCGCCGCTTTAGCGGCAGTTTCCTGCCGCTAAAGCAGCGATAATGTTATCGCCCTTCCTTGATAATATGGCCCCTAGTGCTAAATGCTGGAAGCATGTTGGGAAAAATCCTTCCCCAAGTACACATTTAGAGAGCGTGAGGAGATGCTCGAGCTTGCTATTCATGTTCTGTTGCATTTAGTGCTGTTTCCTAGCTAAAAATGCATTCTCCTATCTATTTTGGGTGCGAGGGGGCATTTTTGCGCTAAGAAAATAGAGCTTAATTACAAATTACACTTCTCAAATGATTCTGTGTAATCTTGTGGAAGCTTTGGGTAATCCCACGTGGTTACTACTTACCAAATGTTCAATCCCCCACTTCTAGTTACCACACTCACCAGTGGAGCCCTCCGAACCTGGTCACTTGTTAAGAGGTCCTCATTCACAGTGGCTGCTGGTATTTAATGGCAGTGGGGGTCAGGTCGCGGGGAGGGAATGAAAACAAAAATGTAAATGCTTACCTTTGTGCCGCCGCCAATGACCCACCTCTCGGTCCTCTTCGCCCGCTTCATGGACTCCAGGGCAGGAAGCAACCGGGTCCCAGGCTCGCCATAGCCAATCACAACGCTGCAACGCGTTGTTCGGCACTCAGTCAGGGAATGGGAGTCTGGGCATGTTCTCCACCCAGTCTGTAATGTAGCCTGGGTGGAGAACATGCAAAATGCGCATGACAGTTTGGCCGGCCGCAGGTGGAGGGTCAAGGTAACATGTACACTTGGAGTGGGCAAACCACTCCTCCCTGCTCTGTGATCAGAGAAGCCCACCCTGCCCCTACCCTGCTGAGCAAGGACATAAAAATCAAATGATAATAACAATGATTTATTATCATTTTATTTTTTCCTTTTTGACCTGCTCAGTAGTGTGACACTCCTACCCCTTAGCGGCGGAGTCGCCCCTGCTCATTCATCCAGTTTTGAGCCCAGGCCTGATTCTTCTGTGGTGGATAAGGAATACATGTCAATCTTCACTTACACTAACATATTTGATTTTGGTTTTGCAAAATAAATGAGGATTTGAAACATGAATTATAACATTGTAAAATTGACAGCTGCATTGCATGCATGCATGCCCATGGCCAATAATGGCAGCTACATGTCTTCTGCCACCACATACCAACTTTAATTGTTTTTCCATCTTTAATTTTTAACATTTCATTTCCAATTGGTAGAATGCTCCAATAGCTTTTTAGCCCTTCTGCCTCAGGCCATACAATCTGTAAAGGCTCTCTCTCTTATAGGGCATCACCTGTAGCTCATGCCTGTAACTTAGGTGGAGGGTCTTTACTGAAGGGTATAGCCCTCAACAGCAGTTGATACTAGCACAGGTGACACACCCTTTATTCCAGCAGTCACAACAACAAGCTGTCTTTGCAACGCAGTCACGTTACTGTGACGTTAACGTGTTACTTTACCACTCAACTCGTTACAACAACTTTCTTTAGGGAGAACGTTGTTGGACTGGGGTTGGGTTTTTAAGTCCAACACCTTCCCTACTGTTATATAGACTGGAATTGGAATAATAATTTTTACCCCTAAAGCAAGTAGTCATAACAACTTGCGTGGTAAAGTAACTTGCTGTAATGTCGCCGTCCGTATAGTGACTGTGTTGCAAAGGCATGCAGGGTAAATGTATGCGGGGTTCCCTCATTCAACCCTAGCATGGCCAAATGTCATGTATCAATAGTCGGACTAACGCAAATCATTACTTATTACTGCATTCCTGCACTGGAACATTTTGTCACATATTGTTGAGAGCACCTCTGAGCTCAGCAGCAATTATTTGTGTGCCAACCAGTGTAAACATTTGTCAGTGCGCTAACAACGACTCTGGACAGAATTTAGCTGCTACCAATGTGAGCAGACCTTTCAAATGTTGATGGGTGGAAGTAAGGTTGACAGTTGTCATGGTTACACCTCTGAACAGTGTGCATTGTTATGCATGGCTAATGGTGGGTGGTCCCTGTCTGAGCGGGTGCAGACAACTTTAAATTCAATGACAGTCTGCTGTCAGCGGGCAGCAAAACTGCGGAAGGGGACGCATCCAGCTGCTGGGAGCCCACATTTCAGTGGAACTGTGGGTGGCCATTTGCCAAGTGACATCTTAGTGACTCGGCAGAGCACCACAAGCAGCAGGGAGGAGACCAGGAACATGATGCCCCCAGACTTCTCGGCCCAGTTGAGCTTGTCAATCAGTCGGATATCACTAGCATACTCCCATAGCTCTCCTCTGTTCTCACCCCCTAGCCTAGATCAATGAAGGAACAGGAGCAGTACCAGCCCAAAACTGGAGAGAGAGAGAGATAGAGAGAGAGAGAGAGAGAGAGAGAGAGAGAGAGAGAGAGAGAGAGATAGAGAGAGAGAGAGAGAGAGAGAGAGAGAGAGGGAAGTGGGGAGGGGGACGAGAGAGAGAGAGAGAGAGAGAGGGAGCGGGACAGGGAGAGAGAGCACCCCTGTACACGGTGACTGTGGGGGAGCCAGAAAATGGGGAGGAGTGAGTTCACAAGCTAGCTCAGTTCCAATCCTCAGCTTCAGTGCAAGAAAGTTAACTTGAACAAAAAGTAAGTGGCACTTACTCATAAGGCTGCTAGTGGAGGGTTCTGCGGCCAGGCACCACTTTTACCAGGCCCACCTCTTCCCCTCTGCAGCACATACCTTGCCATGTTTGCCTGTGTTTTGAATTTCCTAGGCTGTGACTTCCCTTGTTCCATACAATCTCCGCCTCTGTTCATAGCAGTAGTCTGGGTTCCCAAATTTTTCTCCGCTGTGCTAGGACAGCTTCTTTCGGCTCATGACACGCTGCGAGCACCAAGGCAGTCCTGCATTGCTGCAGTGGTTGAGAGGCAACCCTCAATGTTTAGACTCAGAGTTTAGAATCCCTAGCCCACTTCCATGTCTGCATCATGTGCCATGGACTTGCTCCTATTGGTGCAGCAGGTACAGTTACATAAGGCCACAGAGCCCTGAGGGGTCCATTGAACCCTGATAATTGCTGTACTTTACAATCCCTACAGCAGTCAAAGGGGCCATTTTCCATGCTTGCACCAGGACCCATGGTATCCTTGCTTCCCCACTGCCATATACCCATGATTAGACCTCACCCATGCTGGGGCAGCAAGATCAGCTCTTGCTGTGATTACAAATTGTTACCAATCTGTGCCCCCAGTAGATCAATGATGCTGAAACAGTTTTGAGAGTAGTGGTGCTGGCCAATGGCATCAATTCACTAAAGTCTAAGGGTTGTGAAAAGTCCAAAGGGTGAGTAAAGTCCACTATTACTAAATTAATGAATCCCAGTCTGTTAGAGGGGAATAGTGTAAGGTCCAACAGTGAATTTCAGAGCAGATGTTCAGAAATATATTTATATGGTTAGAACGAGGAGTAGGTGTTAGAAATGGGATTTCTGGTTGGCTAAGGCTTGCACCAAAGCCAGGCAAAAACCGCCACTCTAGTCAGGGCAAGGGAGTTACACGCTGAAAATAACCCCTGCTCACCCCCTTGGTAGCTTGGCACGAGCAGTCAGGCTTATCCCAGAGGCAATGTGTAAAGCGTTTGTGCAACACACACACAGCAGCAACACACTAGGCACACTACAAAAGAAACTCCACACAAGGTTATATAAAAAAATAGCCTTTGTATTATCATAAAGACATTAGATCATAAGCACACATATACACTGTGCCAATTGGCACTAGGCAATATTCAAAGGGGATTACATACAGGACCAGGCCAATCGGGCCACGGTCAGAACCATCAGAATACAGGTAGCAAACATAAAACACAAGCAGTAACTACTGGTACAATCTTGACCTCAGCATTTTCACATTAGGCATAAAACACATTAGGCCCAAACCTCATTACCATAAACACATTACGCAATAGGCCTCACCAGCATGAACACATTATGCAATAAATCACATTAGATTAGGCATAATGAGCAACGTAAACACCTTCTTTCATAGGCATCACAAAAACCACATTGAGGTCTAAACCTCCTAAGCATAAACACATTACGCAATAGGCATCACAAGCATAAACACATTATGCAATAACCTCATAAGCATAAACACATTACGGAATAGGTATCACCTTGAGGCAATAACAGTAGGCATAAATCACATCATGCACTAGACATCACATTAGGGCTTTGAGCCCTACCAACATGAACCTGACCCCCAGGCCAACTGGCCTTTTACTACAACTCAAATGCCCTATGTCCAAATTGTCAGGGCATCTAGTGGGGCCTCCCAAATGGCCCCCTGGCTGCGTCGGCTACCTCGGCAGCGAAACCAAAGTGTGCAAAGGCGCTGGGGTGTGGGGTCCAAATCACCACTTCTTCATCTAAAAAGAAATAGCCCCCTCGTTGCAGCTGCCTGCGCTCTCGCAGGGCAGCTGGGATTGGCACAAAGGAGGACTGGTACCAATGTGTCGCCTGGGTCCCCACTGGAACTCAACAATACAATGGACCCCAACGTTGCAGCTGCCCACTGTCCGGTGGGGCAGCTGTGAAAATGAGCCCTGGCACCACTGTGCCTCTTGAGTCCCCCCACTGGGACTTCTACAAACAATTGGGCCCCTCGGTGCAGCTGCCCACACTCTTGTGGGGCAGCTGGAAGCAGCAGAGGGCAAACACTGGCAACACTGTGCCTAGGGTGCCCCCGTTCACTGGGCTCCTCCCAGTGCCCTCAATCGGCACCTAAAATGATCCTGACAGCTCCCACTCACCGGGGCTGCTGCAGAGGGAACTTGGAGTAGTCAGCGATCACCCGCAAGGCTCCAGTCATTCTTCTCTTGCCTCACTCACTGGGGTTCTCCCTGCAGTCGTCAGCGAAGGTGCGGGGTTCTCCCTCTCCTCACGGGAGACCCGCGCAGGCATGCACCCGCTTCCGTGGCCTCTCCTGGACTTCTCGGCGTCTGAGGAGCCCGTCCCTCACTCTTCCGGCACTCCGTCACGCCCACAGTCAGACGGAGGTGTCTGACTTCACGTTTTTCCACTCGCAGCAGCGGCTCCCCTTCTCCTCACAAGTGCAGGGTGGGCACCCGCCAACAGGAGCATAAATGCGGGGTAGGCACTCGCTATTTAAATTGCCAGTGACGTGGGGTGGGCTCCTGCAAAGTACACAATGCGGGGTGGGCACTGGCTGCAATAAAGGTACAAAAAGCGGGGTAGGCTCTCGCCACCACCGGGCACCAGTGCAGGGTGGGTTCCCGTCTAACGAGGCACAAACAGCGGGCTGGGCTCCCGCTCACGGAACCCAAGTGTGGGGTAGGCTCCTGCCTTAAATAAAGATTGCAAAGTGCGGGGTGGGCTCCCGCTCGATCCCTGCATCGTGCAGGGGAATCCCCATGCCGGGATTCCCTCGAGGCGCCTCTGCAGCCCAGCGCTGCAGAGGCCAGGCGCTCCTCTTATCCTGGAAATAAAGCGTAAGCGCTGTCCAGGCGCTAAAGTCCTCAAGGTCCAGGGAACCCAGCTGGGCCCAGGCAGGCCAGCACACAGGGCCCTCCAGCAGGGAGGCAGTCTCTTGTAGCGGTTCCTCCTGGGGCCCCGCAGCAGCAAGTTGCCTGGAAGCACAAAGCACAACCATTTCATGGGGTCACAGCCCCAATATTTATACCAATGTTCTCTTTGTCTGCCCTGGCACAGGTCTTGGGGGAACCAGCCTAAACTGGTTCTTGGGGGTTTTGGAGCACTTTGTTGACAAGGCTCCTCTTCCCCTTTGTCAGGTTAGGACTCGTCATCAGACACACCACAGGGGGCAGAGCCAGCATTCACATAGGCAGGCAGAGCCCAATTCAGCGTCAGAGGACTACTCCTCCCACTACTCCAAATGCAGGTTCCCTATTCAGCCTAGCGCTGACTCACCCTGCCCCTCCTGGAGCCACACACACCTTACAAGCCCCTGTCACTCCAAAGCCAGACATGCAATCCACATCAGGCAGGCAGACACATAACACACAGAAATGCCTACTTCTAAAAGTGGCATTTCTAAAATAGTTATAATAAATCTGCGCACACCATTGCTTAGCATTTATTATCACTATTCCAAATATACCAAACTTGACCATGCTGCTTCTCTCATATCAGGAATTACCACTGAAACACTTATCAGAGAATCCCTAATGCATTCCTATGGGAGGGCAGCCTCACAGCAGTGAGAAACCAAAATGGTTGTTTATCACCACTAGGACATATCACACACTTAAGGTACATGTCCTACCTTTTATCTACAATGCACCCTGCCCATAGGGCTAGCTAGGGCCTACCTTAAGGGTTACTGACATGTAGTAAAAGGGGGGTCACAGACATGGCGCACACTTAAGGTGCCACATCACAGCAGCAGTACCACTGCACGCACAGGGCCTGCAATGGCAGAGGCCTGAGATAGGTTTGAAAGGCTACTTTGGTGGGTGGCACAATCAGCGCTGCTAGCCCACCAGTAGCATTTAATTTACCAGCCCCGGGTATATGAGATACCACTTTACAAGGGACTGACAGGTAAATTAAATATGCCAAACAGGTGTAGACCAATCTTACCATGTTTACCACAGAGAGCACACACACTTTACACTGAACAGCAGTGCTAAAGTGCCCAGAATCCTAAGACCACCAACACCATGTCAGAAAAAAGGCTAGGAGAAAGGCAACAAGTTTTGGGATGACCCTGCAAAAAGGGCCAAGACCAACAGTAGGGTATTGCTATTTGTACATAATATATCCTTCAAAGAAATTGGCTACTGGAATGGTAACTCAGTTTTCACTGGGGGAAAACAGTCTTAATTTTTTTGATAATTCAATAATCTGATTTAAAGACGGGCCTGTGGAACAAAGGTATCTCAACACAAACTGGCACTACGGTAAGACCTTTCACCTCTGGGTGGCCAGTGCCTTAAACAGTCCTGCCAAGTACCAAGCATCAGGCGTTAGACTAACACATTTCAGTGTTGTTGTCCGCATCACCGCACTGAAATGGAAAGTCATGCATAAAAGGCATAGCGCCTAATTGGCTGTCAAGCCATGTATTAGCACTGCTAATCAAGCAGCACTGAAATGCTAAGTTAAAGCTCTAGTGGCAGCGCACAGTGGCGCTGCTCCCAGCAGGCTTGGGGGCTTCTGCTACAATGTAACAACCATTCTGTTCTTCTGCGCAGCAACACCGCACATGACTTCCTGCTGCTTGCTGATGCGGCGTGAGTGGGTGTCTGCAGTTCCTGAGAATGAAGTTGTGGGAGGCTCCAGGGGCAATGAACGCTTCTCGCACCGCAGGAATTATTTTCAAAAATGTGTCCCTGCGACCAGACCCACCCGACCCAACCTCAAGGATCACAGCGGCCTCCGCAGCCCAGGGTACACCGTTGTGCAGCTTTGCTACTGAACCTGATTCATGCCCGGGCAGCGTGGTTTGCCCCGGGAGTCAGTAGGGCCACAAGGAGGCCAGGCCGTACCGAATTGCTGCTCGCCTGGAGTGAGGTAATGGTATCTCTCACTCTGCTAGTTTTTAATAAAATAAAAAATGTGCTTCTAAATTATACAGCACTTTCTAGTGCGTGGCGCTGGGCCGGTCAGGGTCACTGAGCCGCACTGTGACAACAAAGTTGTGGGAAGCTGTGGTGGCAATCAGTGCTGCTCGAACCACGGGAATTATTTGCCACCTGTGACCCTCTCGATCCAGCCCCACGGACCGCCGCGACTGTGGAGCCCAGAGCACTCTTTTGTGCAGCTTTGCTGCTTAGCTATGTGTGAATAATACCCGAGAGGCATGGTTTGCTCTGGGAGTCATTGCGGCTACGATGCAGCCGCGCCATACCGAATTGCCGCTCGCCTCGAGTCAGTGCATTGAGTGAAGTAATGGTATCTCTCACTCTGCTAGTTTCTCATAAAATTAAAGATGTGCTTTTAAACTATAACAGTACTTTATATTGCCTAGTGCGCAGTAATGGTCTTCAGCTGCCTGCTCTGTTACAAGATGTAGTTTTGCAGTCACTCACAGCCTGTGTCAGGTGAGTCACTCGTTTTCACCAGATGCGCCACATACAGCCGCACTAAAATCGTGTTAGACTGCTCAGGTCACTGAGTCACATTGTGTCACTTAAGTCAACAGGGCCTATTGTAGCTCTGACAGCATGTGGGGGTCATGGTGTGATCTGTGCCTCTGGCAGATAGAGGTTCCCCAACCGGGGGGAGGGGGTAGGACATCTCAAGGTCAAAGACTTTTATTAGGGTTTGAGTCAAGTTAGCTTTTGAAAAAATACATATTTCTACTGATTTATGTTTAAAAGAAATATTTAGCCCCTGCATGTTTTCCTCGTCTTCATTGCTTAATGTTTTTTTAGTGAATGTGTCACTCATTGTCATTGAAATGTCACTCATAATTTCAATGAAATGATGAAATGTCACACATACCAGTCTGAAACCTTGGCAGCTATGCCTAAAACCCTATCTCCGCTGGTGAGCGGTCCATGTAAATATGTGAAATTAGACACGTGGTCTCAGGCTGACTCCTACTTCTTTCTTAGCTTGGTCATAAGTATATCCCAGTCACAAGGCCACCACATCGGTTTGACACATCAATAAATTGTATGTCAGACAATAGGCAGAGGAATACTGGATGTAGTGTCGTCGCACATGGTATCTGAGTGCGGCATTAGGACCATGGAGGGCGAGGCAGAGCGGAAGAGGGAGGTGTGGGCGGAAGGAAGGGGGAGCACAAGAGAGGAGGAGGGGCAGAAAAAAGAAAGGGGGAAACGGAGAATTATCGAATAAAGAATCAACAGAATAAACTGTGTCCATCCCTGTATAAAATTCACCGTACACTGGACAGTTCAAGAAGTTTCATGTTTATCTTGCAGTCTTTCGTTCAAAGAAGGGGAGATAAAAAAGAGAGGGGAGTACTATTCTTGTTGCTACCGGGATTTTGCAAACAATATTTACATCATTCTGTTAGTCGAGGTGTAATCATTTAGAGTCCTCGTTCTACTGTTTCTCGCCAGTTGATACACAAACACCCTGAAAACCTGATAAGACGTAAGGCAATGACTTAGAGAAAATATGTCATACTTCATGGTTTCAAATGAGCCTTGGATGCGTTAGTTCTTTGTAGTTTGAAAAACGTGGGTGTTCACAAAACAAACAAAAAAACAAACAACAGTGTTAACTCAATTTGTGTAATGTCAGTAATAGCCCGACTCTGAAAGACATAGCCACAGCAGAACAACTGCCTATCAAAAATATTGTTCCAGAAGAAGTAATAGCCAGGGCTTTAAGTGGGAAAAAAAACTGTGGTTGCTCTAAAAGGGGCGGGGCAAACCTCGTAAAAGGGCTGTGGCCTATCCAAGTAGGGGCGTGGTCAACATCAAGATAACTAGCATTGTGTGCTTAAGAAAATCTCCTCCAATTATCCTACCTTCGGAAAACACTCTCTTTAAAGGATTTCCCTTCCTCCTACAATGCGGCTCACCTAGCATGATGTCTCCACTTATCAGTAGTTAGCAAAATGAGCATGCGCACATCGATGTGCATGCTCTCACTGCAGTCCAATAAAAAAAAATAGAAAACGGACTACCTTTGCGAGGTCTGAAAATAGAGCCTGATAGAGACCTTTTTCGAGGGCCCCTGAAAATAACTGCCGGTGCTCAGACCCGGCCCACTTAAAGCCCTGCATCCATCCATCCTAAGCACTGCACCATCCAACCATCTTTCAATCCATCCATACATTCCTACCTACATACATCTGTCCCTGCAACTATCCTAAGCATCTATCAGCCCACCCGCCTATCCTAAGCACTGGTCCCTTAATCCATTCATCCTTCCATCCATCCATTCATCCACCCATCCATTCACCCAGCCAGCAATCCATTCATTTATTCATTCATTCATTCATTCATTCATCCATCCATCCATCCATCCATATATGTGTCCCTGAACCTATCCTAAGCATCTATCAGCCTACCTGCCTATCCTAAGCACTGTGCCATCCATCTATCCATACGCCCATACATCCATACATCCATCTGTCCCAGAACCTAACCTAAGTATCTATCAGCCCACCCGCCTATCCTGAGTACTGGTCCATGCATCCATTCATCCTTCCATCCATACATACATACATACATGTGTCCCTGGAACTATCCTAAGCATCTATCAGCCCACCCGCCTATCCTAAGCACTGTGCCATCCATCCATCCATCCATCCGCTCATACATCCATACATACATCTGTTCCAGAACCTATCCTAAGTATCTATCAGTCCAGCCACCTATCCTAAGTACTGGTCCATGCATCCATTCATCCTTCCATACATCCATACATTCATCCATCCATCCATCTAGCTATACATTCATCCATCTGGCGATCCATCCAGTCGCCCTTTATTCACCTATCCGTCCTTCTTTCCGTGCACCCTCCGCCCCCTATCCTAAACACCCCGTATTATACTTATCCACCCAGCCCCTAATGGGCCAAAAACGCTGGTGATTACCTTTGACAGGCAGATGTTTCTGATAAAGAACAAGAAAGCTTTCAGTTGCTCTTTGTGGACCATAGTCCATCCTTCTCTAGTGGTGTTTTAAACAGAGGTTGATCCAGCGAAGGAAATATAAACCAGCTTTTCAGTTTAAGACGCTAATTTAGAAACATAACCTTTTGTCCATTTCTATATAGGAACAGTGCTTTAAATTGGCCGTGACTGACAGATACTAAATACCTGTAGTTCTTACATTTGCGAGAGTATACCAAACAGCTAATTTGGGGTGGTGAGAACCTGCCCTTCTATATTTCCATGTAAAGCACAGTATAGGAATATAAAGGTAATTCCAACGCTACTATATTCATATTAAAGAGGGGGTGTGAGAACTAAGTGAGCCAGGCAAAGCGTGTGTTTTTGTAGCACTAAAACAAGACACTGAAAGGTCAGAGCAGGGTCGAGCTGGAGTTGGCTGCCTGTGGTCGTCTCCAGAGGCGCACCAAGAGCCAAATTTTGGGGGAGGCTAATTCTTCCAGCAATAAGCAGAGTGGGGATGCAGGGACTCTAAAAAGGGGTGAAAAACAGCAGAGCCTCATTTACAAGCAAATGGTCTTTTTAAGACCTGTGAAGTACTCGAGTGCGGTTGGGTGAGCCCGGGAAGCTGTCTCAGCCCGGGGCAATGGGCGTTGTGCGCCTGGTCGTCTCTCTATTAATCATCCCTCGATGATACTGCTGTTTCTGTGCTGCAAAAAGAAAAGGGAAATCCTGAGAGAAAATGGCTCTCTTTAAAGGATTTCCCTTCCCATACAACGCGGCTAACCTGGCATGACGTCTCCACTTCTCAGTAGTGAGCGATGTGCATGCTCTCACTGCAGTCCAATAAAAGAAAAGAAAACAGACTACTTTTGCGTGGCCCGAAAATAGAGCCCGATAGAGACCCGTTTCGAGGCCCCATGAAATTAACTGCCGGTGCTCAGACCCGGACAGAACCGGCCCACTTAAAGCCCTGGTAATAGCGACCAGGAATAATACGTTATTGAAGCAAAAAATAAACTTTATTCTGCCAGACAAACAGTGCCTTCAGATTTACTGTGTGCCCTCTAAAATAATGTTACATAGTGCTTCTCTGCAATGTAATAATCCCCCTCAAAACAAAGAAAGTTGAGCCCCAAACAATGCCCGTAAGGACCAGTTGCCTCTGTGTACCAGGCGCTGTTTTTGCCACTTCAGTTGCCAGGGGTTGCAAAGGCAATGCCAGGGGTCTCAAGGGCAGTGCCAGAGGTAGCAAGTGGCAAGCCAGGGGTTGCAGCTGCGACTCCTGGTCACCCCTAAACGACGTCCTTGCCCCTCAATACTATCTTTTGGAACTGTGCTTCTTGGAATTCCGGGTCAAGAACAGATGCGGTTCTGAACAAGACGAGATTTATGGCTTCTATGTCATCTCATGTTGCCTACCTGTGCCATCTCATGGTCCCTACCCGGGCCATCTCATGCTCCCTACCCCTGCCATCTCATGTTTCCTATGATTGCCAGATCGCTGCTTGTGGGCAGAGCACCGGTTTGTCAGTTCTTTCCTTGTAAAAAACACATTGTTAGTCCAGTCATTTTCATTGAAACTCAGAGAATGTGTGTATTTATTAAATGAAAGCACATCCTGGGTCCTGATGACAGGGAGCAATCTGTCAACCAAATCCTCTGCACTGGCGTGGGTGAAGCTGACTCGGAGCAGTATCTTTGGCCAGTTTCCCACACTGCACCACACCCATGGGGAGCACCCGCAAATACAAGGGTGAACATTAAGGGTATGCAAAATTTACCCAATTCGTTTCCACATAAACACATGAAAAATTACGTGCAATTATGAATAAATATGTAAAATTCAAAACACACATTTGGTACTGTATTTTGGTAAAATATACATCCTTGCGTCCACATTGGACACGAGGATACATTTCACACACAAAAAATACTGCAACCCCCCGCCCCCCCAAAAAAAAACACGAACAACAACGGCTCACATTCAATTCGTTCACATCTTTTCCGTGCATTCAAGGCAGGCCCGGACTGGCAATGCCGGGCACCGGGCAATCCCCCGGTAGGCTGCCAGGGGTGGGGGCCGGTTTTTGGGCCGGGGGCCGGTTTTGTTGCTGGATGGGGCGGGGGGCGATTTTTTTTGTACACTGTCACTTACTCACTGTTTGCTCTGTACTGTCTCTGCTGCGTGACTGCGTCTCCCTCGCTCGGTGCGGAAAAAAGCAAAATTTATGAACACAAACACAATTAATGAATTTATTTAATCTGCTGACTGTAGGTCAGTGCTGGATAAATAGCGCGGTGCGCTGAAGTCTCCACCGCCGCGTCTGCGCGGCCTGCTCTTAGTCGCAGACTCGCAGTTCACCCACCTTAGGGTGGTGGGGCGGGTGCGGCTGTTGGTGGTGAGTTGACACATGCGCATTGGAGCTCACGCAATAAAAAGTGCGCGTGATCCCCAGGTTCCAGAACCCAGCAGAGACTGAGACCTTGACGAGTCGACCAGAGGCCCTCTCTGACCACCCCATAATTTAATTTATTTATAGCCCCCTAGCCCCTGCCTGTCCCAGTGTGTCCCAGTGCCGCCCGCCGCCAAGTGAGTGTTGTTTTTGCATTTTTGCTAATTGCATTTTCAATCAGATAATGCACAGCAGTAGGAGCGCGGGGTCAACAGGTAGGGATCGACCTGGTATTCTCTGATTGTCGTGTTCACCGAGCTCAGGTTTGTGTATGTAAGTTACGTAACAGAGCAACAGGAGAATCCAGATCAGAGTCTGATCTGGATTTTCCTTTTGCTCTGTTACGTAACTTACATACACAAACCTGAGCTCGGTGAACACGACATATGGGCAACTGCGTGCATTGTTCCGTCCTATGGTGTGGTGGCACTGTAGTGTCAGGGCAGTGCTCCTGGTGCGGGGGAGTCGCGACTCAAGACCGGGCTGGAGCGGGCCAGAAATTTCAAAAGCAAAAGGGGCCTAAGGAAGTAAGGGGCAAGGGGGCTACTACTAGGCACAGGCCCGGGTTCCGCAACGTAGTGGCACTGCACCGGCTTTTGTTTGTTGCTGTTGCTTGCCTAATATGAATGTGAGCAGGGAGCGAGGTGGTGGCTGGCCTCAGGCCTGGCACTGCAGCCAGCACGAGTTTATGATTATCGCCTACTGCCTGACACGCAACGCTGCTCCCTGACACTAAAAGCCGCAGGACTGGGTGACTGTCCAGCGCTGATTGACAGTCTAGTTCACGGTGCGATGTGCGTCCCCTGTCTCATTCCTCTCCTTTCTTTTATTTGCTCCCCTGTGAAATGGATCAAAAAAAAAAAAACACTTTTGCTGGAAATGTCGTATTTTTCTGTTATTTTATTTCCAAGGTGCAGCTTCGGGAATAAAAGGTTAAAATATGATAAAATAACTAAATAAAGTAAGACAGAGTGGTAGCAAGCTGGCCAGATTGATTTTATTAACACCCAAACACATTAGCGTCACTTTTACAGAGTTTGCCAGTGAAGCGCTATTTTTGTTTTCTTGTCTTTGTTTTTCCTGGGCTTGCACCTAGTGCACCAATCCTGGAGGTGCTGCAATGTGTGGATTGGAGAAAAGAAATATGTACTGCGGCTCTGCGTCCAGGGATGTGGTCTTTTTTACCCTACTGCTTACATTTTGTAAGGATATAAGCAATGGACTTTAAAATGGGTCCATTCAGGGCCCTGTAGTCATGTCCTCAACTTTTCAGGCAAAAGCACTCACTGATTTCTGAATAGTGAGTGTAAAAGCGCTAAGCTAACCATGTTGTTCCTGCTTACATTTCACATGGTTTGCTAATTTTGCATTCCCTATGAGGGTTTGCTTTTTCCAGGATGCTGTCACTTTTTTTTGTAGGCCACATATTGCTCTTGTCTAGTGCGTCATTTAAATTGAGCCACATCCAGGTGTTTATAGCCGGCAACAATTGGGTTGTAATTGAAGGTAGTGTGAGTTTTTCTCAGTGGGGCAGTAGGGTTTTCAGTGGGGGAGAGAATGTGGCACTATGGCCAGAGCTGCTGAATTTGGAACTGGTGAACCAGGTTCAGCCTTAATAACCAGTCCATTAGACCACTCTCCTGAGTGAGCACAACCCATGCTAGACCTTAGAAGGCTTCGCAAGACCTTATAAGCTCTGGTGTCTTAGCACCAGCAGGCGGATCCTCGCAGTGGCAAGTGTGGTTTAACCTTCAAGGCTTGTCCACCACAATCCATACTGAAGTTCACCTCCAGTCTTTCGGGCAGGCCTATGAAGCAGCACACCCTAGAACAGTGACTGTCATTGAGGTCACAGGACCCTTGAAGGGCCAGCTCTAGGGCAGTGCAACCGGTGTGACCGCACCGGGTGCTGACTTTGGGTGGCGGCATTATGTTTGCAAGTATATTAAGATTTTAAAAGCGCTTGCTGCCTCCTTCCTGGCCTCCAGCAATTTTCGGCATCAATAAAAATGGCATGATGAATCTGGTGTTGAATGTTCTTCCTAGAGAGAGATCTGCATATTGTTTAGTGGAAGTTTTGACTTATGGAAAGGTAGCTCAGAGTGTTAATGTGCCTGCTGCAAAGAACATGTACCATGCAGATCACAAAGTGCACATAATGTAAATAGGTCAGTGGGCTACTGCTTTTGTCAGAGAGATCCTATTGTTACTTGCAGTTAATAAGTTAAAATCCTAACATAGAACAGTGAGCTATTAATGCAAAGGGCACCACCAGTGCTAAGGCCGTCTCTGCCCTTGAGGGCAGTCTTCCTCACTGACCTGCCTGTGCCTGAGGCTGCGAGCAAGACTCCGGCTATGCTAGCAGGCTGCACCACTACCTACCAGGCCCGGTTCTAGAGGGTGGGCCAGGCCCACCAAACATGAGCCTCCTTAGCCCTCGCAGTCGCAGTGAATCTGCCACCGATGTACAACAACAATAAAAACTGTTAACTTGTGATTTACGATCCTGCTGCAGAGCAACCATTTGTCGGTTGGTAGTTCGTAAATGCAGATAAACTGAATTTTATGGGAATAGCTCAGTGGGTTACTACCTCTGTCACAGATATCCTTGTGTTACTTGCAGTTCAGAAGTTAACATAAGACAGTGACCAATGAACTGTCATCAAAAAACTGAATACAAACTTCACTTTTTTGTGTTGTGATGTAGTTAGAACTTCTCCATTCTTTCATTATTCTAATGTTACTAATAAGAGTTTGTTTGGGCAGTTATACATTTTTATCAGTAAAGCCAACCCTGACCACTGCAGTACTCTTTAAATCCTGACTTTGTGCTTCTCCGAGTCCCGACCAAACCCCCGTAAAATATACTGCCCACCAGAATGGATGAAGTGATTTCTACACCTTGTAATCCTCATTAGTTTATGTGACATTTCGCGTAAACTGATTTTGATTTATTGTCTCTGTATAATGTGTGCTGCTGTTATGTAAAGTACTGTGACACCTTACACTGATATGAGTAGTGCTATACAACGAATGGAATGGGTATGAGAGGGGCAACGGAGAGATAAGGGGCACTAGTGGAGGGTGGCAGTGAGGGAATACCAGAAAGAGGTCATGGGGTGGGGGGAGCTACGGAGAGATGAAGGGTGTGGGTGGCAGACAGTGAGGGAGGGTGGCAGTGAGGGAGTCAGAGGAGGAGGTCATGGGGTGGGGGGGAACTACAGAGAGCTGAGGGGCACTAGTGGAGAGTGGGAGTGAGGGAAACCAAACCGAGGTGGAGGTCATGAGGTGGGGGAACTACAGGAGAGATGAGGGGTACCAATGGAGGGTGGCAGTGAGGGAAGCCAACGAGGATGTCATGGGGCAGGGGGAACTACAGAGCGATGAGGGGCAATAGTGGAGGGTGGCAGTGAGGGAATCTTATGAGGAGGTGGGTCACAGGCTGGAAGGGAACTACAGAGAGATGAGGGGCACTGGTGGGGGTGGCAGTGAGGGAATCCGAGGAGGAGGTCACGGGGTAGGGGGGGGAACTACAGAGAGATGAGGGGCGCTAGTGAAGGGAGCAGTGAGGAAATCCGAGGAGGTAGTCACGGGATGGAGGGGAAACTACAGACAGATGAGGGGCGCTGGTGGAGGGAGCGGTGAGGGAATCTGAGTAGGTCATGGGGTGGGGGGCTACAGAGAAATGAGGGGCACTAGTGGTGGATGGAAGTGAGGGAATCTGAGGAGGAGGTCATGGGGTGGGGGGGGCTACAGAGAAATGAGGGGCACTAGTGGAGGATGGCAGTGAGGGAATCCGATGAGGGGGTCATGGGGTGGGGGGAAACTACGGAGTGATGAGGGGTGCTGGTGAAGGTTGGCAGTGAGGGAATCTGAGGAGGAGGTCATGGGGTGTGGGAGCTACGGAGAGATGAGGGGCACTGGTGGAGGGTGGTAGTTAGGGTGTCTGAGGAGGAGGCCATGAGGGGGAGTGGCTACGTAAAGATGCTTTATTTTAGCACTATTTACAAAACTCAGGATATAAAAATCATTTAATGTTTGCACATTGTCTTGTACACTTTTTACTCTGAACCTTTGCACAATTGTTTGACGTTAAGTGCGTTTTTAAATGTCTTTATGCTATTTTATATGAAGAATAAATTGGTTATATTTAAATTCATGTTTTGTGCTCGACATTTCATTTTTTAGTGTTCTCTGTAGTAATGTCTGTGTTTTATGACTGTGTATCTTGGTGCTCCTTAAGGTAATCATTTACTATGCTTTAAAAGTTAATACAATCCAATATGTAATGAAAAATGTGTTGAAAAATACTTTTTTTTTTTGGCCTTTCTGTCTCCCAAATTTCTTGTGTGGGGGGGACAAGTTCAACCCCCCCAAACTCCCCCTAATAGTGGTTGCTCACTGCGCTAGCTCGCTACACACCATGTGGGGGCTGGTCTCACTTTTATTTCTCTCTGATTTACTACTCGTGCCTATTTTTGGTGCTCTCTGAAAGAATGTCTATGGGTACATATGACTGGGTGGGTAACCTGGTGCTCTTGAAGGTCATCATCTACTATTTACTGTGGTTTGAAAGTTGATACAATTGAATATGTAATGAAAAATGTGCTGTAAAATTCACCATTTTGGTCGGTTGTTTTCCAAAATTTTCTTGGGGGGAGAAGCCCCCCAAACCCCCCTAGTAGCGGTCCGGCTCGCTCGCTGCGCTCGCTCGCTACGCGCTGGACGGAGGCCGGTCTGCCAAATTTGACGGGGGCTGGTCTGCCAAATTTTGCCAGGGCTGATTTCAGTTCCCAGTCCGGCCCTGATTCGAGGTTAATTTTCCGTTTGTGGTACATTTTTTTTTTCACCCCAAATGGTACATAATTACTTGATGTGGCGTAATAGTATAAATCTGAGAATTTTGCATAACAAGATTAACATGAAAATATGGAAACTTCCAAAATTATGCTAATTATGCCAGTGTCATGCAAATTTCAACTGGGCTTAGTGAATATGTAGGCTGCTGCATAATGCCGCAGCAAGAAGGCAAGCTAACCCAGCAGGACACTAAGCACCCCACAGAGCCTTTCCATCTCCCAAGTGATGCTTTTATATATTGATTACTGTAACTTTGTACCATCTATTATGTATAATAACATTGGAAACTTGGAGGATCCTAACTGCAAGTTTCCAATTCTGCATGACTATATGACTTATTAAAAAGTGAAAGGTAAAACAGAATGTATTTTATGTCTGGCCTTTAAGATAGCTTTAGCTGTCTCACTGCCTATTTTTGTTTCCCAAGAAATTATACATAATGTACATAGACAGGGAGGTTTTTGGTTTGCAGGCTTTATTCATTAGTTTGCTAAATTGTCTGTCACCTTTCACCTGCTCCCACCACAGTATTCGGAATGGGGCAATGAGTCAGCTCTCATTAGCCATTGGATCCTTTCACTTTGAGTGACAGCATAAAGTGAGTGCACGTTTCACGTCTGTCTAAGAATAGATCCTTTTTTTAGGTCTCGCCTAGGCAGCGCCTGCACTGTCTTGTTGAGACAGGCAGTATATGCTTTAGTGAGGGAGTTTCCACCTCCGTTTTCCTATTTGTTTTTGAGTGTGTCTTTCAAAATGTCTTACTTGCTATTGGGTTAGCGTGTTTTATGTCCCTCCTTTTTCCCTGTTGGGCATGCCTATGGCTATTGGCCTCTTTACTGGTGTTAGTGCATTTTTTTTGTGTCTGTTGTTTTCTGTGGATCTTTTTTTTTTTTACTTCAACGCAAGCTCATTTCAGTTTTTTTCACGCGAGGCAATGTTTTCATTTTTTATTTGAGCCGCTGCTTGCCCGTCCTTTTTTCTCATGCTTGTTTGCTCCCTCCTCTCAGCGGTGGGTGGAAATGGCCCTGTTCTTCGCATTACGAAGACTCGGCTGCAGCGGCTCCCGCTTACTGTGCCTATTGTCTCCCGGAGCCTCTACTCGTCCCTGCCAGTCACCGGCATTGCACCCTCCTCCCTGACCGCCTGACCACTGCTCCGCGCTAACGGATTTATCAGTGGCTGCTGGGTTTATGCCGCTGCCACCTTTACAGTTCTGGACCAAGCCAGCGGAACCGAGATGCTGCAAGTGTTGGACTGCGGGCTTCCAGAGAACTGGGAAGTGGTGAAAGCTGCTTAAGGCTTGTTAAAATAACTACACCAATAAAGTTAACAAGCTTTAATTTGGAAGCATAGCCCTTAATCCTAGGCACCAAGGGCTGGATGGGCAATGTTTTTTTTTTACACATTTTTTTATTAGCAGCTGATTACTGTTTTCCGTCTTTTTCAAGATTACATTTGATCTTACTGTGTTGTTTTTCAGCCAAGTGTGCCATGTTGATAAAGTGCAAAATGTGTCAGCCTTGATACACATGCATTGCTGTACGAGGACGGAGACAGCAGCGGTATTCCTTGACATACACACACACATTGATGTGTGAGAACGGAGACAGCAGTGCTATCCTTCAACATACACACACAGTGATGTGCGAGGACGGAGACATCAGTGCTATTCCTCGAGATACCACATAAACACGCAGTGCCTAGCGAGGAAGGAAAGAGCAGTGATATCCCTCAAGGAAGAAGACAGCAGCTCTATCCCTCAACATACACATACAGTGCTCAGCAGGGAATGAGACAGCAGCGCTATCCCTCGAGGTACCATGTAAACACCACACAGTGCTCTGCGAGGAATAAGACAGCAGCGCTATCCCTCAAGATACCACATACACATGCAGTGCTCATATAGGCAATGTTTTTTTTTGTCTAAGCCGATGCTTGCCCGTCCTTTTTACTCGCGCTTGCTTGCTCCCTCCTCTTAGCGGTGGGTGGAGATGGTGCTGTGCATTCCAGACGGAAATAAACATTTTTTTATTAGCAGCTGCTTACTGTGTTTCCGTCTTTTTCAAGATTACATTTTATCGTACTGTGTTGTTTTTTAGCCAAGCGTGTCATGTTAATAAGTCATGTTGATAATGTGCAAAAGGTTTCAGCCTTCATACACACGCAGTGCTATGCAAGGACGGACATAGCAGCACTATCCCTCAAATCCCTATGACATTTTCTAATTGCAACAAATAGAATTTTTTTTAAATATGGCGAGACCGATTGGCATTGCCAATGCTTGTCACTAGTTGCAAAGCAGTTCACAGTGTGTTTTTTTAATTGTATGTGTTTATTTTTATTAGCTTTAAATACTGTCTATTTAATTTGCTTGCACTCCATTTGAAAGTTTATGCTATAAGGCATTTAAATAGTATTGTAAAATGTAAGCTATCTCCAATTTGACATCTTGGCTACGTGGCTATTTATTCTTGTCTCTTGGCATAATAATAATACTAAAAGAAAATACGTGTGCAACTGAAATGCCTGTTGTTAGAAATGGGATTTCTGGTTGGCTAGGGCTTGCGCCAAAGCCAGACAGAAACCACCACTCTAGTCAGGGCTGGGGAGTTACACGCCAAAGATAACCCCTGCTCACCCCCTTGGTAGCTTGGCACGAGCAGTCAGGCTTATCCCTGAGGCGATGTGTAAAGCGTTTGCGCGCGCACCCAGCAACAACACCCAAGGCCCACCACAAAGGAAACTCCACACAAGGTATTCTATAAAAATAGCCTTTGTATTATACACAACACATTAGATAAAAACACACACTCTACAATGTGCCAACAGGCACGGGCAGAATTTACAAGGGATTATATGTACAGGGGACAGGGCCACATGGACCACTGTCAGGAATTAGCACTTAGAACATAGCACAAATCACCAATAGTAAACGTAGAACATAACACAAAGTAACTGTAGAACACAACCAGTCTCTACTGGCGCAATAATGACCTCAGCGTCATCACACTAGCATCAGGTATAAAACCTATCCTGTATCTATCACAGGGGCATAAATCACATTATGCAATTCTCATTGGTCTAACTCATTAGACCTAACCACCTAGCTATAACTATACTAGGGGCGCACATCGCACAGGGAAGTACATTCTCCCTACCATCAACCTAAGCAGGTAAAACAACCTTCTAGGCAGAAATAACCACATTTAGAGGTATCAGACACAGGGTGCGCAAAACATGCTATACACAATACATTTCCTAGCACCCAAAAGCACATTAGCATGAATCGCAATAACACCTCAATCACATTAGAGTCCAGGACGCACCAGAACCTAAACGTAGCAGCTGCCCACTACTTGCTGGGCAGCTGGGGACAAAGCAGGGCCTAAACGCTGCAGCTGGCACTAAGTGCTGCACAGCTGTGGAAGGCAAATAAGGCATGGGCTCTCACTAGCCCTTGGAACAATATCCACAACGTTGGAGCCACCTAGGCTCGAAAATGACATGTCCCCCTTGGAGTCCCTCTGGACTCTAGACAGATGATGACCTCTTCGTTGGAGCGCACGAGCGCTCTAAAACAAATATGCCCCCACCGTTGGAGCCAGCTGGCTCTGGGAATAATTGGCCCCCAAGTCCCCCTGGGACTTCTAAATCTCGAATGGCCCCCAAAGCTGGAGCCTTTCCTGGCTCTAAAATAATCGTGGCCGCCTCGTTGGAGCCTCGGGGCTCTAAACAACAACAAAAGCACCCTAGAGCCTCTGTGGCTCTGTAAACTAATGTGGGGCAAGGTGGGAGTGGCCCGCTGCCATCTGGGGCCACTCAAACACGGCAGAAACGCCCCGGTAACGTTGGAGCCCTCTAGGCTCGAGAAATAATCGTGCCCTCAAGGGGGCGGGGGGCGCCTAAACACAACATGCCCATGTGGGAGCCTCTCTGGCTCTAGAGATAACATGCGCCACGAACTAGTGGCCCGCTACGGCGGCGCCACTGGCAAAACTGGCCCCCTCTGGGGCTCTAGGCAAAATGATGCCCAGGTCGTTGGAGCGGCCCGCTGCACACACGGGGCCGCTCTGACTCGGTGCCTTGCACCAACACCAAGCCTGCTCCCACTCGGTGCCTCGCACCAACACCAAGCCTGCTCCCTTGGGGGAGCGCGAGCACTGTGCCGCCCTGTCCCCTGCCCAGCCCTTACTCACCGGGCTCCGGCGCAGGGGACTCCACTTCTTGCGGCGGCAGCACTTCTCCGGCGGCGCGGGGCTTCCCTTGCAGATGGGAGCCTCGCGCTGTTCTCCGATTTCACCCGGGCACGCAACTCTCGCGCTGCTTCCGCTCCAGCCGCTGGCCCCGCCCCCGTCACAGGCAGTCTTGCCTGACTTCCGGGCGGCCGCGGTTGGCAGCGGCGGCGATTTCCTCGCTTCGAATGAGGGGTAGGCTCCCTCGAGCGTGACAATAACTGCAGCAGCGGGGTGGGCACCCGTGTGGGATGCCAGTAAGCGGGGTGGGCACCCGTAGTATGTAGAACATGAGACGAAGACGCAGGGTGGGCACCTGCGCACTAAAGCAACGAAATAAGCGGGGTGGGCTCCCGTCAGGCACACGTCATGGGGGAATCCCTAGTCTGGGGATTCCTTCTCCATCGCAGCGTGATGCTGCACCGCCCCCAGCTCCTTTCTCTGGGGAAATAAAAGCGCTCTCCAGGCGCTAGAAGGCTGCACCAAGCCTGGGCAGTGAAAAAGGACCAGCAAAACGAGCCAAAAGGTCCTGAAGGCGTCCAGGGGGCAAAGCAGGGCCCAGGGGCCAGCACACAGGGCCCTCCAGCAGGAAGGTAGCCCCCATGGCGGTCCCTCCTGGGCCCCAGCAGCAGCGCGCCCCTGGCAGATTCAAGTCAGAACAAGAACATTTTGTAAGGGGACACAGCCCCTTTTTATACACCAAATCCCTTTGTTCTGGGTTCAGGGTGAGGGGGAAAACCAGTCGCAGCTGGTTGGGGAGCACCCTTGATGTGCTCAGCCCCTCACTCTATTCACTGGCAGGGCTAGGGTCGTCAGTCGCACCACAGGGGGCGGAGCCAGCAGTGTGTGGGGAAAACCCTGCCCTATTCAGGTCCAAGGTGCACTCCTCCCCAGCCATCAGCATGCTAATCTCACACTCACCACTGGGGCAGACCCAACCAGACTCCTGGAGCCAGGCTCACCAGCCAGCTCCAGCCAATCACACGCCAGACGCACTGCACACAGAAGTGCCCACTTCTAGAAGTGGCACTTCCACACTAGGTACATGCACGCCGCACACATCATCGCGCAGCATTCACTCCCACGAGTCCGCACATACCAAACTCGGGCCTGCACACCCCACGCATCAGAAACTACTAGGGACACATACATTCCCCATGCATTCCTATGGGAGGGCAGGCCTATCTCACCACATGCACTCAGAGCACGCACGCACTTTACCCTGGGACACAGGGAAAGTGCGCAGAAACCAAGAAAATCACCACACCAAGTCACCAATAAAAAAGCAAAAAGTTCAGGGGTGAACCTGCCAGAAGGGCCAAGTCCAACACAACCCCCTTCCAGCCAAAACGCAGGGCAGACCAATCACCACCGTGATGGTCTTCCCTGCTTGGGGCGATAGAACACGGACGCAGGCCCGCACTGCAGGGACACTCTCCGGTTCTACGCCATTCTCAATCAACATGGTTCCATCTGAAAAAACACAACCGAAAAGAACTCAGGCCCAACTAGGCTACCCCACTGGTACTACCTAGTTGTCCACGGCCAGGACCAGGCCCTAGGCCACCCAGATACCACCGGTCCTTGCCAAACCCAGAGTGGGGGGTAGTAACCCCTGGCGTACAAGCCATTCTCCACTCTCCCTCTCAGTGTAGTTCCCAACTACCACTGATCCTTCAACCTAGGGTCCGCACCCTCAGGCTGACCAGAGGTCACGGGCAAGAATGCCCCACCCTACCTCTACTTCTGGGGTTCCGCACCCTCCCAGGGAAGCACCCACCAGAACACAACTCTCCCACCAGTTCAGGACCTCTCTCCACCAACTGGTCTACCACCTGGGATCTAAGGGGTCAGAGGCGAGGACTCCCTCCCTCTGCACCCCCTTCCACTGTAGAGCAGGGTCTCTTCACCTAAGATGAGCCCCACCTGCCCTCAGGACTACAGCTGCCCTTACGTCCAGATCCGAAAACACCGACTACTGGCTCCCCAACCGAGGGACGTACCCTTTGGTCAGATGCCTGGCGAACCAGGACTTAACGAGGGTGACACATAACTAATGGGTCGTGTGACAGTCTGCCTGGCGCTGATCTCACTACCTTCTGTCCATCTGACAGTGCGTGCAGACCCCCCAGGACAGAAGTGGCGACACCACGGTCACTCAGTGGCGACACAGCCCTCCCGGCTGGTCCCTGACCTACTGGTTCCCACTGGGGAATCCCTCCCCCTCTCACCCCTCCCTCTGGACTTCTGCACCCTCCCAACTGGAGCGGTACCGCCAGACACCAGGACTACTGGAGCTCTGATTACAGACGCTCCACGTCCTCTAGACACTGGGAGATCCTTCTCAAGTGACCTATTGGTACAGCCTAGGCCCCCGACCTGATGTTCCCTAAAGAAACCATCCAGGCCCTGACACTGGGTTTCGGGCACCTGGAGACACGCAGTCCCACCCACTCCTTCTCCGCAGAGACAGGCCGTGAGCCCCTACACCGAGACCTAGCTGGGCTACTCTGAACCTCTTCCACCACGCTGGGCTGGAAGACACCTCAGCCACTACTTTTGGAATCACTCCCCAATGCAAGTTCCCTATCCCAGAGAACTCACACCCAATCAACCAGCAAGCTCCTTATTTCAGAGAACTCACACCAAAGTATTCAGCAAGCTCCTTCTTTCAGAGAACTCACACCATTCATCCACACTCACACACCCCCCAGACTAGTAAGACAGTTTCTACCGCCCCTGATTTCTCAACCTGACCACCACGTGACACAGGTACTATTACTCTGGGAACTGGGAATGGGACATTCACATTCATCCAGCGCATTACACATTCATCCCCAAACCCCTCCCAAGACTGGTAAGACAGTTTCTACCGCCCCTGATTTCTCAACCTGACCACCACGTGACACAGGTACCAACTCTGGGCGCAGGGCGGGGGACAAATGTACTGGACACTATTACGCTGCCACCACTGGATCCCACCCTCTGGTGAATCCAGAAACACAATGCACTAAGGGGGATGATCTACCCTCCCGAGCTAGGGACACCTAACTCACAGTGCACAAAACCACATTTCCAAAGAAATGACAATTAAAAACAAACTTAGAACAATAATCCCTATACCATGTGATTTATCTAAATGCAGAGTTTTGTAGTGCGGCCAGTTGCCGCTGCGGTACAGCGCAAACGCAAGTCCAAATCCCACCGCTGATCACCAATGTTAGAAATGGGATTTCTGGTTGGCTAGGGCTTGCGCCAAAGCCAGACAGAAACCACCACTCTAGTCAGGGCTGGGGAGTTACACGCCAAAGATAACCCCTGCTCACCCCCTTGGTAGCTTGGCACGAGCAGTCAGGCTTATCCCTGAGGCGATGTGTAAAGCGTTTGCGCGCGCACCCAGCAACAACACCCAAGGCCCACCACAAAGGAAACTCCACACAAGGTATTCTATAAAAATAGCCTTTGTATTATACACAACACATTAGATAAAAACACACACTCTACAATGTGCCAACAGGCACGGGCAGAATTTACAAGGGATTATATGTACAGGGGACAGGGCCACATGGACCACTGTCAGGAATTAGCACTTAGAACATAGCACAAATCACCAATAGTAAACGTAGAACATAACACAAAGTAACTGTAGAACACAACCAGTCTCTACTGGCGCAATAATGACCTCAGCGTCATCACACTAGCATCAGGTATAAAACCTATCCTGTATCTATCACAGGGGCATAAATCACATTATGCAATTCTCATTGGTCTAACTCATTAGACCTAACCACCTAGCTATAACTATACTAGGGGCGCACATCGCACAGGGAAGTACATTCTCCCTACCATCAACCTAAGCAGGTAAAACAACCTTCTAGGCAGAAATAACCACATTTAGAGGTATCAGACACAGGGTGCGCAAAACATGCTATACACAATACATTTCCTAGCACCCAAAAGCACATTAGCATGAATCGCAATAACACCTCAATCACATTAGAGTCCAGGACGCACCAGAACCTAAACGTAGCAGCTGCCCACTACTTGCTGGGCAGCTGGGGACAAAGCAGGGCCTAAACGCTGCAGCTGGCACTAAGTGCTGCGCAGCTGTGGTAGGCAAATAAGGCATGGGCTCTCACTAGCCCTTGGAACAATATCCACAACGTTGGAGCCACCTAGGCTCGAAAATGACATGTCCCCCTTGGAGTCCCTCTGGACTCTAGACAGATGATGCCCTCTTCGTTGGAGCGCACGAGCGCTCTAAAACAAATATGCCCCCACCGTTGGAGCCAGCTGGCTCTGGGACTTCTAAATCTCGAATGGCCCCCAAAGCTGGAGCCTTTCCTGGCTCTAAAATAATCGTGGCCGCCTCGTTGGAGCCTCGGGGCTCTAAACAACAACAAAAGCACCCTAGAGCCTCTGTGGCTCTGTAAACTAATGTGGGGCAAGGTGGGAGTGGCCCGCTGCCATCTGGGGCCCCTCAAACACGGCAGAAACGCCCCGGTAACGTTGGAGCCCTCTAGGCTCGAGAAATAATCGTGCCCTCAAGGGGGCGGGGGGCGCCTAAACACAACATGCCCATGTGGGAGCCTCTCTGGCTCTAGAGATAACATGCGCCACGAACTAGTGGCCCGCTACGGCGGCGCCACTGGCAAAACTGGCCCCCTCTGGGGCTCTAGGCAAAATGATGCCCAGGTCGTTGGAGCGGCCCGCTGCACACACGGGGCCGCTCTGACTCGGTGCCTTGCACCAACACCAAGCCTGCTCCCACTCGGTGCCTCGCACCAACACCAAGCCTGCTCCCTTGGGGGAGCGCGAGCACTGTGCCGCCCTGTCCCCTGCCCAGCCCTTACTCACCGGGCTCCGGCGCAGGGGACTCCACTTCTTGCGGCGGCAGCACTTCTCCGGCGGCGCGGGGCTTCCCTTGCAGATGGGAGCCTCGCGCTGTTCTCCGATTTCACCCGGGCCCGCAACTCTCGCGCTGCTTTCGCTCCAGCCGCTGGCCCCGCCCCCGTCACAGGCAGTCTTGCCTGACTTCCGGGCGGCCGTGGTTGGCAGCGGCGGCGATTTCCTCGCTTCGAATGAGGGGTAGGCTCCCTCGAGCGTGACAATAACTGCAGCAGCGGGGTGGGCACCCGTGTGGGATGCCAGTAAGCGGGGTGGGCACCCGTAGTATGTAGAACATGAGACGAAGACGCAGGGTGGGCACCTGCGCACTAAAGCAACGAAATAAGCGGGGTGGGCTCCCGCCAGGCACACGTCATGGGGGAATCCCTAGTATGGGGATTCCTTCTCCATCGCAGCGTGATGCTGCACCGCCCCCAGCTCCTTTCTCTGGGGAAATAAAAGCGCTCTCCAGGCGCTAGAAGGCTGCACCAAGCCTGGGCAGTGAAAAGGGACCAGCAAAACGAGCCAAAAGGTCCTGAAGGCGTCCAGGGGGCAAAGCAGGGCCCAGGGGCCAGCACACAGGGCCCTCCAGCAGGAAGGTAGCCCCCATGGCGGTCCCTCCTGGGCCCCAGCAGCAGCGCGCCCCTGGCAGATTCAAGTCAGAACAAGAACATTTTGTAAGGGGACACAGCCCCTTTTTATACACCAAATCCCTTTGTTCTGGGTTCAGGGTGAGGGGGAAAACCAGTCGCAGCTGGTTGGGGAGCACCCTTGATGTGCTCAGCCCCTCACTCTATTCACTGGCAGGGCTAGGGTCGTCAGTCGCACCACAGGGGGCGGAGCCAGCAGTGTGTGGGGAAAACCCTGCCCTATTCAGGTCCAAGGTGCACTCCTCCCCAGCCATCAGCATGCTAATCTCACACTCACCACTGGGGCAGACCCAACCAGACTCCTGGAGCCAGGCTCACCAGCCAGCTCCAGCCAATCACACGCCAGACGCACTGCACACAGAAGTGCCCACTTCTAGAAGTGGCACTTCCACACTAGGTACATGCACGCCGCACACATCATCGCGCAGCATTCACTCCCACGAGTCCGCACATACCAAACTCGGGCCTGCACACCCCACGCATCAGGAACTACTAGGGACACATACATTCCCCATGCATTCCTATGGGAGGGCAGGCCTATTTCACCACATGCACTCAGAGCACGCACGCACTTTACCCTGGGACACAGGGAAAGTGCGCAGAAACCAAGAAAATCACCACACCAAGTCACCAATAAAAAAGCAAAAAGTTCAGGGGTGAACCTGCCAGAAGGGCCAAGTCCAACACCTGTTGTTTAAAATAAATCACTAGTAAAACATCCCCAGCTGTAATTATTTTTTGAATTTAACATGCACTTATGAAGCAGTCATGCTTAGGTTACAACATATTTTCTTTTTTTCTTTTTCTTTTTGTGGCACATGATTGCAATAAAACATTTTAAAAAATAGCACCAGCTTGCCAAGGCAAGACCTAATGGCTTTCCCGGCTTTATCAATGCTTGTTATTTAGTGTCACACTTAATAGCATGCATATTTTGGCAAGTGCTTAGAACAAAGGACATAGGCCATCTTAACTTAATGGATGAGGACATGGCTGGTAAACAACAACTGATCCACGCTTAATGTTAACAGTAGTTCAGTGGGTAAATGCACCTGCTCGATGAGTGATATTGTTTAAAAATAGCATGACAGTCTGCAACTATGTGGAGCATTCCATATCACAAAATCAAGAAACACAACGCTGTGCATGTAGAGCTAAGCACTAAGGGGCATATCAACAACAACCGGCAATAATTATCTCTAAGCGCACTTAGCGCTAGGATAATTATCGCCGGCTAGCGTGAATCTTTATCGCTGAGATAGCGTGCTATTAGCAACGCTTATCTCAATAGCGATAAAAATCCTCACGCTAACAGGCTAACGTGAGATTATCGCTGGAAACCCAGCGATAATCTCACGTTACCTTGTTGATAGGGACAGGCAAACTTAGCCATGATATCCTCCTTCCATAGGATATCATGGCTAAGTCTGAAAACTACCAGCCAGTAAAAAAGCAGCGTTAACCGCGGTTAGCGCTGCTTTTTTTGTCTCTAACAGGGTTAGCGACATTCTTGATAATAGGAGAAATGTCGCTTAGCGACATTTCTCCTATTATTTTACTCTGGAACGCCCCCTTTGCATCTCATTAGAGATGCAAGGGGAAGCGTAGAGTAAAAGGGTGCTAACATGCAAATTTGCATGTTAGCACCCTGTTGTTGATAGGGTGCTAGTTTTATCTCTCCTTTTTTGGCTTTTAAAGCCAAAAAAGCAGAGATAAAGCCCTTGTTGATATGCCCCTTAATTGGGAGGAAATGCACAGCAGTTGTAACAGCGCCACTCTCAGCTCAACCTGCCATTCAGTGTTTGTGTTTTTATCTATAAATAAGGCAGGACAAGCAGCAACTCAGTTATTTCATCCCTCTGCACCCTTCTGTCTACATATTTTACAGCAGCATTTCACTGCTGGGCATGGGCCAGTGATGCTGTGCTGTGGTTTTATCATATAAACAAGACCGTCAATGGTGTTATGCTTCCTGTCCTGCTCTAAGCTAACAATTCATAAACGTGTAGAATGTGGGGAGACCCTGCTTTCTAGTGCCAGTACCTAAGGAGGGTGATAAATGGCATTGCACTGCAATAGTACATTAGACTTGCCAGCTACCTCAGAAAATACAGCAATTTGGTAGCTTGCAATTTTGTCCATTTTTAAAGAAAACCAAAGAAGTTCATTAAATAACATGGTTTGTTTCGATCCCACTAAAATGATGACTCCCGTCACACTCCAGAGTTCATAGAGCGAATCCTGACACAGGGGAACATTGGGTTTGGTCCCATCTCTGCAATCCAGGTTATGGGTAAATACTGCTCTCTGTTCTTTGAACACATGTTGCTGATAATACTCAGAAATGACACAATATTCTGTGTTTTGTAGCTGGGACCATGTGAAAATGTGGCAAGGAGCACGTATTGGCACCCATGGTAAATACAGCACAATCAATAGCTGTTTTTACGAAGTGGGTTATTATCTCTCCATATACCCCAAATAATGAGCCCCAATGTGTGTCATTGCTGTTGATATATAGTTTTAGTTACTTGAACTGCTTAGCTAGCAAACACATGTTTTATTTACATGTGTGTTATAAAATACCAGCCTGTTCCTGAGGATACCGAAATAGGTTATACTACGGGAGAGACCTTATCACCAATATGTGACTTATACAGGCTCCCACCTCCCAGGACCAGAAGCGAGAGCCAACAATCCGATTAGTGTAATTAGGGGACGCGCTTTCCTGACCTGGTGATACACCGGACACCCATGTGCCTGCCGTGAGGGGAACGGCCATCAGTGGGGGTCACTATATCAGCCCAGCACAGTGAATCTTACCGCAACCGTGAGGGGAACGGTTTACGAAAACTACATATCCCAGCATCCCCAGCATTGGGCGCTCACCGCCGACATCATCTGGCAGTGCCGGGGGGATACTTAAGAACACCAGTAGCCCCGCTGCGCGGGACGCGCTTTCCTGACCTGGTGATACACCGGACACCCATGTGCCTGCCGTGAGGGGAACGGCCATCAGTGGGGGTCACTATATCAGCCCAGCACAGTGAATCTTACAGCAACCGTGAGGGGGACGGTTTACGAAAACTACATATCCCAGCATCCCCAGCATTGGGCGCTCACCGCTGACATCATCTGGCAGTGCCGGGGGGATACTTAAGAACACCAGTAGCCCCGCTGCGTGGGATGCGCTTTCCTGACCTGGTGATACACCGGACACCCATGTGCCTGCCGTGAGGGGAACGGCCATCAGTGGGGGTCACTATATCAGCCCAGCACAGTGAATCTTACCGCAACCGTGAGGGGAACGGTTTACGAAAACTACATATCCCAGCATCCCCAGCATTGGGCGCTCACCGCCGACATCATCTGACAGTGCCGGGGGGATACTTAAGAACACCAGGTGCCCCGCTGCGCGGGACGCGCGCGGGCGGCGCCCGGGCCAGGGGCGGGCCCGTCCTTGCCCGTCATCGCCCTAAATAGGCTGGGCTGGGCCAGGTCTTTTTGATTGATATCTTCTATCTTATCGCCCCACTGGCATCAAGGCTTTGCTAGTTGGGTGAGTTGTACACGTGCCCCTAAATGTACTGGTGATTCAGTTACTGACATTTTGCTCCACCTATATAGTGTGTACTGCTCTGAGATTTGCACGAAGGGACAGAGTATCGTCTTCCTATTCTTCTGTTTTAGAAGGGGTTCATTTCTTTTTGTTTTTGTATCTATCCTTTCCCATTGTTTGGAAAATGGGGAAAAGAAAAACGATGGATGGGAATAGTGGTGTTGGGGGGGGGGGGGAATAGCATTAGAGAATCCAAGGGAAAAAGGGTTAAGAAATCTCTGAAACAGAAGGTAATCGCTAACAATTGTACCTTGGATAGAATCGATTTATTGATCAATGACTGTGAGGACATATTAAGTAATGACACATGTATCCAAGCTGTAATTGATGAACCAAGAATAGATAAGCCACATCTTCCTAACCCTACTGCAGGTCATCGGATATTAATTCCGGCAATGTTCCATAAAACTCATAAGGGGGACTCTGCAGCGCAACAAAATGAGAGCCCTGTTGTCAATGGCCAAGCTCCCGGCGGAAGAAGGATTGATAAAGGGGATAGTGCGGTTGCTTGTACAAATAGATTTGCTACTCTCTTTGACTTGCCGGAACAAAAAACGGGGGATGTTAGCTTGAATAATTCTATTTTGCTCTCATGTAGCCCCCCACCTGTACCTTCTCGAGGCATTGGTAATGATTCTCGGGGTCTGCTTTCCCTTCTTAATGAATTAAAATCTGAGGTAGAACTAGTACGTACACAGTTAGTAGAACTGACTGTGAAGATTGATTTCCTGTCGCAAAGGACCCCGTACACTCTAGAAAATCCTACATGTAGGACACTACAGTCACTACAGCCCGAGCAAGTAAAGCCACCATCCAAATTGGGAATTCGTCCAGATATACCACCAATGAGTGCACGGAGTAAACCTACTAGCGTGCACTCGCAGATCGTGGGGGAAGAGAATAGATCTACTGTAGAATTGGGCGGCTCTTCTTATGCTACTGTTTTAAAATCACAGCCTTTGCAGTTGAAGCCTAGATATCCTCCTAATTCAGTTACAGGGACCAACCGAAATAAATAGAGTCAACGTGGTTTTACATCACCAGGGACTTACTTGGATCAGGAACCAAAAATCTTTATGGTTAATGTTCCCAAATACAATACTGGGTTTAATAGAGAAAGTGCAGATTTTCTTACAAATAAAGTAATCCACTGGATTTGCCACGTTAGGGGCTGTCGGTCTATCATTAGGGATGATATTACGAGAGCTCGTAGACTCTCTTCCAGGATAAGTCCTTGGGACTCTATTGAGCCAACATTAAAAGATCATGCCCTGGTCGAGAACTTGTTGGCCCTGGAGTTCCACACATCTTCCCCAGATCATTCCTCAATTCAATTTAGATGAGTTCCATTTATATTTGGCCAGAAGTGTCTTGGTGGGCTTGTTGAGGGTGCTCTTGGAGGCCCCTCAAATTTGGACTCCAATGACTGACAAACAAATGTGTTACAGTCGATTACTCATCTTGATAGGGTCTTCCTTGATAGTACTCTCCCTGTCATTGAGAATGTTTGTATGCAGATGCCCCACTCCCCCAGCATTGATGTGCCAGCCTCTAGAGGAGTCGTTAAGACAACTAATCATCATGCTTTTCCACCTATAATTATCCCCTCTTTTGCTCCTATATTGACACCACAAAGAGCAACTGAGCCTTCAAATTCCTATGTTATTCCATCGATTAAGGGGAGACCTTTATGTTTATCTAAAAACTCATTATCCAAATTATCGGTGGTGTCATGGAACATAGCTGGTCTAAGTTCCAAGATTATTTCGCCAGAGTGGCATTCATTTATTGATCAACATGATGTTTGCCTATTTCAGGAATCCTGGGCGTTGGATGTAGTTCATTGCGTAGGCTTCTTGAATTATTATGTCCCTGCAATAAATGGAGGGAAGGGGAGACCCTCAGGAGGTTTGGTAGCTTGGATATGCCGAGAGATTGGTTTTAAGATTCAGGTCCTTGAACCTCATAATAAGGACATATTAGCGATTAGGTTGTTATGGGGAATGGCTGAAAAACTTGATATTTATAATGTTTACGCAAGAGGGACAAAGGGTAGGAAATCAGAGGTCATAGTAGCCCTGGATACTCTTCTTGGCCAACATTCCATAGGCACTAACGTAATAATAGCAGGTGATTTTAACATGACTTTTGAACCCCTTCTAAATGGTAATTCTAATTTCTGTAATCCTAAAGATGTCTTCTGGAGAATTCCAGAATTAGATATAAATCCGATAAAGAAATGGACGGATGTGGTGGTGCAGATGAACTCCCTTTGTATGGAAAAAGGATTAAGGGCACTAAATGGTAGAACCCAGTCTGATGGAGCTGGCGCATCAACTTTTAATAATGGTTTTAGTCAGAGTCGTATAGACTATATATTAATTAATTCCCAGTTTTGGAATGCGCTAAAGGACATGAAGGTTGTCCAACGTGCTGAGAGTGATCACAACCCATTGTCTGCAGTTTTTGAGATAGTGGTTGAAAAAGGGGTTTCTCAGTCCCCTAGGGAGCTGTCAACCTTAGACTTAGCCCCCACAAATGACATGAGGCGTCTAAAATGGGTAAATCTAGCAGCAAAACCGGAAACTTTAACCAGGATTTCATTAGATGTAGGCAAGGCGCCTATAGAACTGGAAGAACTCTCATCAAATTTGGCACCCTCTGAGATGTTCATTGGATTACATGCTGATCTTTTTATTCTTCTTCGCTCTTACTTTTTCAAAGTATGTAAGGGTATCCATCAAGCGAAGGGAAGAAAATGGTTCAATGGAGATTGTAGGGAGGCTCGTAGACTATTGGGTCTAGCCATCAGGAAAGGTGACATCCTTAAGATCCGGCTCACCAGGTCGAAATATAAGAAAGCCCTGGTTTGGGCAAAAAAATATTGGGATGATAATAGGTGGCAAGACCTAAAAAGGGTTTGTGAAAATAGTAATCAAAATGTATTTTGGGATATGGTCAAATGGGGTAGGGAGAGTTGCCCAAGAGAATTGGTAAATTATGTAAGCCAAGATCATTGGGTATTGCACTTCCAATCCCAATATGCAGGTGGCCCTGGTGAGAGGGAGATACCCGAGCTTCTCTACACTTATTATGATGAACCGGTATTTAACGAAGATGATATTAATATTGCATTGGGTTCCCTGATGGGTGGTAAAGCGCCAGGTCCCGACGGGATCCCAGCTGATCTATTTCTCTCCAATAAAAGTATATGGATCTGTTATTTTCTGATTTTAATGAATGAAATAGCTAAAGGTTTGCCGATACCAGAGTCATGGAAGGGAGCTGAGATAATTCCAATATATAAAAAGGGTGACAAATCATTACCCGGGAATTATAGACCCATTAGTTTAATTGACACATCACAGAAGATCCTGGGTCGGCTGGTCTTAAATAAAATCCAGGATTGGATCAGTACTAATGACATTTTATCTCCCTTCCAGGCCGGTTTTCGGGCATGTACTAGTACTATCGATCAAACCTTCCGTTTTACATTATTATACTGGAAGACGGTAGTCTTGGAAAAAGGCAGCTTGTATGCTGCCTTTGTAGATTTAAAATCAGCTTTTGACCTTGTCTCTCGTAACAAATTATGGAGAGTTCTACAAGACCTAGGGATGCCCCATGCACTATTATCACTCATTGCCAGACTTCACCAGGATACATATGCAAAAATCAGATGGGGTGGTCAGGGCCAGGTTACCCCCCCCCCCCATTTGGCGTGGAAAGAGGAGTGAGACAAGGCTGTGTGATGGCCCCAACCTTGTTTTCCATCTTTATAAACGGGGTAGTAAAGTTCTTGGAAGACACTCCAACGGATACACCAAAATTGGCGGGAGTAAGAATTCCAATTCTTATGTTCGCCGATGATACGCTGTTATTAGCAAAAACACCGAGCGGCTTACAGCGTGCCCTATCTCTTTTTGAGGAATTTTGCCATCTCCGGGGCCTTGAAATAAATGTCTCTAAAACAAAATATATGACATTTAACGCTCATAGATCGTTCGGTGGAACAATGTTCCTAAACAAACGTCCGCTGGAGCAGGTAAAAGAATATACCTATCTTGGGGTTGTCATACAGAGGGACATGAAATGGGACAAACAATTGGATATGGCTACACTAAAACATAGACAGTTAGCTGGAACACTATTAGCTGAGTTTAAGGCATCTTTTACAAAACCAGTTACCCCAGTTCTGACGATCTATAATATGAAAATCATTAGTGCTGTTCTTTATGGAGCAGAGCTCTGGGGCAATAAAAATCTGTCTAAATTGACCGTTGCAGAAAACTGTTTCTTACGAAAACGTATTAATCTCCCGCAAAGTACTCCCGTATTGCCCTTACTTAGCGATCTAGGAATGAAGGCATTGGCTGACAATGCCAGATTGTGTCCTCTAATGTATTGGCGAAGAATTTGGACAACCCCGGAACTGTCCTCGTATGCTGAGGGTTTTATAGATTTAATTAGAGTTGACCAATTTAAAAAAATTAAATGGCAATCGAATCTTAGGTTGATGCTTGAAAACATTGGTATGGCCGATCTTTGGGAGAATCCAGAAAAAAAAGCAGTTTCCTTCGAAAATGCAACTGAAGGAAAGGTATTGGGGTTGGGTAGAAGCCAGCACTTTCAGGAATAGTGATCCATCGACGTTGACAGGCCAATTTCTTATGGTCAAACCAAGTCGAAGGCTTGAAGCCTATTGGGACACAATCACAAAGCCTCTTGATAGAAAGCTTTTGTTTCAACTAAGAGCTGGCACACTACCCGCCAAGTCTTTCACAGCAAGCTGGGGGAATTCAGCTGATATGTCTTGCCCACTTTGTCATGCACCTAGGGAGTGTCTGCCCCATTTATTATTCGTGTGTCCTGCTTACGCTATTCCTTGGCGTATTTGGCTGGTCTCTATTTGCCGTCTTTTGAGCACTCGAAAAGCCGAGGTTGCTCTTAGACTGATATGCACTGAAACTTGGTTTCCTCTTCTTTTAGCTGTAGCCAAGTTTCTTGGTTGGGCATGGATAATACGATTGAAGGTGGTGGTGCCTCTATAACCCATGCATGTTATTTTGATCTTGAATGCAAAATTGTTTTGCTCCCATTTTGCACCCTGTCTTGTTGTTACCCTCCCCGCGAATGTAAATTGCCTTGCTATTACCTGCACTTTGTATTATAGTCTGGTAATGAGCTTATTAATTTTATTCTTGGTGTTTTTATACTGTTTTATGGTCTTTTTAACGGAAGAATAATTACTTCCTATTAATTTTACCTTATTGGCCTTTTATTGTGTATTGGATTGTGCTTTTATGACATATTGTCGAATAAAGCTTTTTTATGACTTGTAGTGTAATAGCCCTTGTGATGACCCAAAAAACGGTCAGTCCTCCCAGCATATATACAGTACTCCTTAGCGCGAGTACTAAAAATGCTTTAACACGTGGTTCCTTTTTTACCACTCACTTTTTCACTTCACTTATTGTATTTGAAAGGTCCTGAAGAAAGCCCCAATATTTTCAAGTGGGCTGAAACATGTCAACCATCAAAGGATAATCATAAAGTACACATAATTATTACCTACTCTCTTGTTTTTAATATACCCCGGATCACCAGGAATAAACTAATAGGTAGAATTCCGGAGGTATTTTATATCTACACTCACTTCATCACATTCACCCACACCTCAAACCTGCTCCACTGTAGACAGGTGTAGTAGCACAGCAGAGTAGCATTCGGCTACTCGACTGGACCCGATGATGAAGCATGACACCAACCAGGTTGGTGTGTGAGGGTTTTCTTAACAAACCTTTGAGGTGCCAGACACTACAGTGTCAGACAGTCATTTAATGAGGCCATCTTAGTTGGTTTACTGTTATAAAATATTGACACATTGAAGCCTTCTTATCTCACAGTGGATTGCACCCGGGCAAAGGTGTTACTAGGTTCAAGTTAGAAAATAATTATCAGCAGCAGGTGTTCAGAAGAAGCTGTCTGACATTTAACTCTGTCTTTAAACAAACAAACATGCAAAGGGCTTTTCATGGCTAATTTTCAAATTAAATTCCTTCAAGGTTATCTGTGGGTGCTGCAGCTTTATGAATTCTACTGTTAGAGAGCTATGTTGTGCCAGGGTTTTTTTTAAATATTTTCTTCCTACTGGGATTTTTCTGCTTGGTTTTAATCATGTTTAAGTTTCATTTGAAGTGTCATCGAGGAGGCAATGAATGTCACATATTATCACAAATTAACTATCGTACTCTTGCCCATGAGCAATTTAAAAAAACTTAGGGGCATATTTACGAGCCCCATTTGCCACCAGAGCATCACTTTTTTTGATCCTCCAGTGGCATAGCGCCATTTCCCATATTTACAAGGTGTCCTCACTTAATGTTACTTAACACCACCTTGTGGATATGCCCCTTTTTGCTGCAGTCCTCTATGGCAAAGGGGCATGCAATGGGTGTTGCTGTGGGAGTTCAACCGCAACACCTATTGCTTTTTGACCCTGTCCCAGGTTTACAAGGCTGAGGCGGCGCCAAAAACTGACTCCAGGGATGGCGATATGGGGAGAAATTATTAATTTCTCCTCGTTGTTTGCTCTTTCTATGTGTGCTGCAGAAAGATACAATCACCATTATTGATTGTTTATGTGCAGGAAGGTGCGCCCTTCCTGCACATAAACAATCGCCTCTGCAGCGGGCCACCCTTGCCACATGGTGGCAGGGTGTCTGTGCTGCCAGTAGACAGCTTTTTTGTGCCAGTGCTTGAGGAAACACAGGGGTGCGCAGTATTCTTGTCTAAACTAAAGACCTGCCCATAAAATGAATGCAGCATTTATTCCATCTCATAAGGGCACGGTTGCTAGGTCGCAATTCCCAATTGCGGATTCTGGATATTGATCTAGGCCTGCTTTTAAGGGGAGTCGACATTTCGACATCACACAGTGGGCAGGGCCACTGAATACTTTAAATTCTGGTCTTCATCAGGACTGAAAGTGTGAGTAGTAAGGAGCAGCCTGGATGCAGCTGTCTAAGAAGCGTGACAGTCAATGAAGAAAACGAAATAAACAGGCGAAAGGGCTCCACCTAGCAAGATCTTGTAATCCACCTGGATGCTGTTGTCATTCAAGAGCGTCCATCAAATTAAAGGGGCTGCCGGGTTTGACTCGTCAATTGTAATGGTCATCCCCTTCTTAAGGAAGAAAGGCAAGTGCTGTTTGCCCTGGCTCCAAAAGCTTAAACTGAAAAATGGTAACTTGATTACCCAAGAATAATGTCCATATGGCTGGAATCTCTCAGGTGATTCTGAACGTTGCTGTTCCATTGCTCCATTGCCACTATGCTACATTCATTTATTGGACAGGAAAGGGTTAACATCTTTGCATTCTTTCAGGAGCAATATATTATTGAACTTTAAAAAACAAATCCAACTAAAATCGACTGAATAACTTATATGTGTATGTATCTCTCATTTCTCCTGAGTTGACTGGAGTTCATCACGCGAATCCCTCACATGGGTTGCTCTCTCCGATTGGACCATTATTTGTCGGTACTGTGAGCTTTTACAGCCTACCTTAGAGTGATTTATTAATTTTTAAAAGGAAGGTTTAAGTCTGGGAGAAGGATTATTTGCTGGGTCAAAATGGTAGTTTTAAAACTGTGTTACAGGCTGCAGTAGCCGGCCAGAGGCATGTATTAAAAGGCTACTTGAGCCTGGCTTGGGTGGTCTTGACTACTAGCAGCATTTTATCTACATGCACTTGGAACAGGTACTACCATATACCTCCGATTTACAAGTGGATTATATGTGCCAATCAGCTGTAGGCCAATTTTACCATGTTGTAAAGGGGGAGCACAGGCGCTTAACCACTAGTTAGAAAGGACAAACTGGGGGTGACCCTGCAAAAAAGGGCAAGGCGCAACAATCCTTTTCAGCTAAAGTTATGTTGATATGCAGTAGTGAACATAAGAAGTCAAAATTTCTCTTTTTTTACCACATTCTTTTCCTGAGGATCGATCTAGCCAGGGTTCATCACAGCTGGACCTAAGGAGAGAAGAAGATCCCTGACTATCGAGGCGAGCACAACCATTCAGCACCACCAGCAAGGGGGTGGAAGCCACCCCTAGCCGGAGTAGTGCATGTGCCCGGAGACAGAAAAGATCTGTCATAGAAAATGGTTCTGGAAAGACACTGGAGAGGCAACTTGTGAGGCCAACAATGTGAACACCGCCAGCCAGCTAGCCAGCCAGGTAGAGGTGTATCTAGGGGCTCCTCCTACCCTTGAACAACAACAGCAACCTTTGGTGTCCAAAGAGAAGGCCCTACCATCATCTAGGCCTGCACTCAACCCCTCATTAACTCCAGAGGCCTCCATACCTTAGGGGCCTTAAGCTGCAGCCCTTGCACAGGACTCATCTCTAGGCCTGGGCAAAATGTTAAGTATGCCGGAGCAATCGGAGTAGCTTTGGTAATTTTGCATTACTCTTTTGGCATAAAATTACTGAAAATTATGCCATGAAGCCTTTTTGCATAGTTATGAGAGATTTGGCACAGAAGTTCTACCCCAGGAATAAACACACTTAGAGAGTGCAAGCAGCTGCTAACTGCTGCTAGCTGTGTTCTGTTACATTTAACACTAAATTCTTAGCGCAAAATGCATCCTCAGGTCTGGTATGGATGCAAGGGTGCATTTCGCAAAAAACAAATAGCGCTAATGTTGGCTTAGAATTTGTTGTGATCTGGATTAATTTTGTCGTAATTTCACATGATTGTGCTACAGCATATTATTCAAATTACTACCACCCTATATCATCTCCTCCTCTTACTGCCTGCTGAAAAGAACACCAACCATTGAAGAACACTTCAGCCCCGTACACCCCTGCTTGTGTAGCACACTTCCTTCCCCCACACTGTGTGTCCTTCACTGTTCTGATGGAGGTTCTATGGCCAATCGGGGAGGTTCAGGGGTAATTTCTTGGGATATCCATTACATAATTGGTGTTGTCCTTTTCCGCTGACAATCAGTCAGTAACTCTCCACACCTATGTTGTCCATCTCCTACTTCATCTGTGATACCTGTTTTTGTCAGGGTCAGGGCAATTCTTCTCTGGGGTGCGACCTCGTGGAAGTGCGATTGTTTCACAGAGGCTAGTCCCAACTCTGTCTCATGACTAACTGGGCCCAACGCTAATTTGCACTTGAGATTCTGCCAGGTAATGGAATTGAGAGACGAGAGATGATGTCCTCCTGTCTTGCCATTGGATTGTCTGATCACATCATGAGTAGAGATTACTAGGTCCCATATGGTAGTAGGGTACGAATGGCAGAGTTATCTGGTTTGTGTCTGAGAGAAAGCAATATGTTAGGTGATTGTATATGTAAGCAATTCGATCCTTCCCACCTCACAAGCCCTAATCCTTAGTGTAATCTGAGTAGGTGAGTTTACCATCCGATTCCTGCTTTCCCGTTACTCATGGTGATGATGGCCAGATAGCACGGGGAAGCTCCTTAATAATAAGAGAGTGAGTTGGGCCAGTAAGAACCTAGCAACACTCCCTTATCTAGATTCCTATCTTCCCATTGATGAACAATAACTTGCCACTAGCATCTTTTGACTTTAGATGTCTCCCAGGAGTGATTGACTGAGCTTTCAAATGCCACACTCCTGATCACTTGTGCCACTCAATTCTGTCAAGCCCGGTATTGTCAGGCTGTGCTGTATATCATCTGTATTATCAAGTATCAAAGTCCAATGCTCTTTTCTCTGAGTTGCACTGTTTTCGCCACTGCTTTGGTTCTCCAATTTCAGTTGCCTTAACTTTTGCTTTGTCTTATACATAAGGTTTTAATGAACTAGCGTGTTATCCTACACTCAACCACTAGATTGAAGAAGAACCACCACTGGGAGACCCTCGCTGGGACGGCAAGTATAATCCTCCTGTACGGTCCCCAAAAATAAGTTCCTGTGGCCACCACAGGCAACCAATGACTCAAATTAAGCACTGGGTTTGTGCCTCATACGTTTAGGTGCCTCTGTAAAACTCCTGCACCTTTTTGATTTGAAGAGTGACCAGGACTTTTTTGTTTAATTCCTCTGTCATATTCATGGCCAAAGCATGTTGCCTTGCAATCTCTTTCCTAAAAGATCGAAGATATTCTTGATGCATCTTTGCCATGTCTTGGTGGCATTTTGCAATATTACGCACTGCATGGTTCTGCCTGTAAATCGTCTGAGGAAGTCCTGAAAGGGAGGCAGCTATTTCATGGCGAGTAGCCCCCATTACATTAAACAGTTGTTGTTAAAACTGATCCCCACAGTGACCATTATTAGAGCATGCCAACTCCTGCCTTCAGATGCGTGGCCATCCGACATGGCCAACTAGTTGTCTAGCATAGTGAGGGGTGCAATATAGTCAGTTGTGTGTGGGGGGGGTTGAATGATTAATGTTCTATTCCTGCTCCTCTACATGGATTTTATCTCCCTAGGGTGCTTTAGAGAAAATCTTCAATGCACCTTCATGGGGGGAGTGTGTAGGAGATTGTATTTTAATAAACATTGTTCTGCAAATAAATAATAAAGATAGTACCAAGTGAGCATAAAGAAACATATGAATTTAAGGGTTGATCCATAAATGGTCTTATTATATCTCAATAAAATGAACTTAACAGCTCGAACCATAAAGATTTGAATTTTTGGGATGCCCATGAGACCAGCACCTGCACATGTGTCTTTGTAGTTGGTGTTTCAAAAGTATCTCCAGATCCAGCAACTTTTGAGAAAAGAATTATGCTCAGTAAATATTGTCAAAATATATAAGGCCTCATAACCTCAAATGCTGACAAGAAAGGAAAACACACAGCATCAATAAAAAGACTTTTATCATTTGAAATACTTAAAAATTAGATAAATACTTTATTGAAAGGACTGATGAGGAGATACGGAAAGATCATAAGTTCCCGGACTCACCTAACAAATGGATGGATGAGAGACTATTAGCTGCCGCCAGGATATCTTTTGATGTCATCGGTGATGAGGTTCTCAAGGTGGACACCAGGGGCTGTTGAATGACATAAGCTGACATGAGCGAGATAGAAAGATACATATGTCGGGAGTGAGCCATTATACAAGATGTTACTTATATGTAGGGCTCCCGGTTTTATGATATTTTGTTTTTACATTTCCGTCTGTATTGATCCATATTTAATTTTTGTCAAATTTATCTGTATTTATCTATATTTATTATGGGTTCGGTGAGAAAAATAAAGCTGAAACTGGCATATTTCCACAGTTATTTAACCAATAAAAATGCAGTCATGCTTGAATGCCTGCCAGGTTTCAGTATTATGAACACCCCCACAAGATAAATCAATGCACTTACATGAAAATATGCACATTTCAGTATCAGCTTTGTGCATATCTACTGCTGTTTAAGCCTCTTTACTAAAAGTCCTTTCTTTTTTAACCCCCTTACCCATCAATGCACACAGTAATTGGCCTGGCAGTCACGCAAAGTGTATATAGAATCACTCAAAAAGCACACAATTTCCGTTTTTATCCACATTTATAAAAAAAATACAGACAAGAAAATAAATGGTTTTCAGTCTGTATTTATTTGTAAAAATCAGTAAAAACGGAAAACATGGAGCCTTGTTTATATGGTTTCAATTCTCATTTCAGACTCACGAAGATTGCTTTCTTGCAAGTTAAGAAAAACCCTAACATCTTAAAGTGCTATCCTTACATCAGCAAGCGTAAACTCAACTTTATAAGACAATATATAATATGTAAACAATAGCATTACATACTGCGCATGGTACTCTTCAGGGGTAGCAAGCGCTATATAAAGGCAAATCTTTTCCTCTTCTATACCTCCACTATCCTTCTCAATCAAAAAACAAGACTAACATATCCAACGCTCAAATGAATTTCATATTTCACTATACTAGTTCACCACTAATCCTTTTTGAGTTCTGGAGGCTACTTGCCGAAAAAGTGCTTTGTCGCCTCGTCAGGGGTAGTAAGCGCTATATAAGTGCAATTACAATACAATACAAACCAACAGGGATGTGCGCCAAAAAACATACAACTACCCTGTCAGTAATAAATAAAGAGGTTTGATTCAAAGGTAAGAGAGCATACATCTTACTTACTTGTGTGCATCATCTGTCTGCTCTGTGGTGCTAGTCTGAGTTATGGTGTACTGCCAGGAGCCGAAGTTGAGGTTGTAGTAGGTGGGGCATGGGACAACACAGGACGTTAAAAAATTTTTTTTAAAAAGTAGGAGCATAAAATAATGCGGCAGAATAAATATCAAGGTTACATTTGACTACACTTAAAAGCCATTCCAAAGCACATTGGCGAATATCGTGTTAGGGTTTAAAAGAACATGTGAAAGAAAAATCCTCTATAGTGTATTGGTCAAATCGTTAGCATAAGTATATACATACATGTGTGTAGAGGTCGATTGCATTGCAATGCCAGCCCTGTGTGTTTTCCTGTTGCACTTTCGATGACTCTTTTCCCACCTGAAGCAACAAATGTACTAAAATGAGTGGCTGCATGAAAAGAGGATACAAAATACATATACAACATGTTGGAATTTAGAGTGCTTGTGTTAGAGGATGTGCTTGAGTGGTATATATGTGATGTGAGGATAACAATGTAATAGGTGAAGGACCGATATGGCTGGGGGATCATAGGTTTGCTTTAGGAGAGATCAAGAGAAAGGAGGGAATTAGAATCCGACCTGTTACTACATTAAATGTAAAATGTAAATGTAAATTTGATACTTGTATAGCGCCCTACTCACCCGCAAGGGTCTCAAGGCGCTTGTACAAATACCACTGCGGAACCCATCCTGGCTTTCCCTGTGATGCGACCACTCCTGGGCACCCCCAAGGTGAAGGCCAGGCATCCTTAGCATTGTGGGGGCTGTTGTGGAGATTAAGCAAGCTATTGCCCAGAGTTGCAGTGTGGTAAATAATTTAATTACCGGGACTTAATTTGATACGGAAACATAATAAAATAGCTCAGTAAATAAGAGGCAGAATCCGTGGTATTAGAGGTTCGGAATGGGCTTTATTCCAATGATCGATTATAATCGGTTGCTCCAAGTTCCGTCACCACGAAGGTTCAGGAAGTGAAGTACATACATTATTGACAAGAAATGACTTTTATAGAACATACATTACAATGAAATAGATGCGGTAGGCGTAACAATTGATAAGGAAAATGACGATTCACCTGCGTAACCGAAAATGGGCGTAATGAGGAGTAAAAAGGAACATAATTGGTTATGATGTCATATATAGGTGGATCTATAAGATTATACTTAGCATAGATGCGCGCGCAGCAGCATGACGTGTGATTGACGTGCAACTAGGGGGTGAGGGGGACTTGACATTTAGCTCTACATGTGGAGACAAGAAGTCTGGGGGGTCAAGTCAACCTAATCCCAAATCATATCTAACATCCTATGTTTAAAGAACTATGTTATCCACAAAGGAAGGACTCTTGGACAAAATCTATTCTATACTGACTGTGTGTGCGTGCACAAGCGTCTAAGTGTCTACACTAGATGTGAGGGCAGGAATCTTCCATAGTAACAGGGCTATGAATTACTTGCATAAAGACAGAGAAGCCGGGCCCTTTGCTCGGTAGCTGGAAGAATGTTTACTTAAACTACTAGACAGGAATGCATTGGGCAGGGAACGGAGCAGATAACTCGAAGGTGAAATACAGTTTTTGGCAGGCAGGCAAACCGGCCGATGTCGGCTCCGTGAGCCGCGCAGAGAATGAGACAAAGTTCATGGTCACAGATGCAGGCTCAGACTGGAGCTTTCAGAGGCAGAAGGCAAGAAGAGTTTGATGACAGAATCAGGGCCTACTTGCCTGAACTGTAAAATGGCATAAGTGAACCATATAAAGCCGGTGGCCTTTCATACTTAGGAATGGAATATCCGGCCTATTCATGGCGGATCTGACAGAGGACATGTTGACGGTGGACGCACATGTGTTTGCGTCTTCATAACTGGAACTGGAGGGAACATACATGTACTTGTGATACATACATGGAACCGTTGGGGTCCAAGATAGGGGACATAACTGATCAGAAAAATCCATATTTCCACATTCCCTCCTTGTCCCCTACTTGCCCGTTAAGAGATATCAATCTTCATCAATCCATTGATCTGTTCATATAACATCATTTGTTCTTCTTTCTTCTTCCGTGATGAATGAAATCCTGGTGGTGGAATACACGATGTGGCACACAGACCACAGATCGCTGGTCCACATTGTAGACATAGACAGCAACTGAATAGTATGAGAAGGCCAATACCTAGGAAAGATAGGACCTTCCATCCAAAGGTAGATAATACACTCCAAAACCAACCGGACCAAGTCCAGGTGCCTGGGTTCTGGTGTATCTGGCTTACAATCTTATGAAGGCGAGTTATGGCCTTATATACAGATGGCGAATTTTCTGGTATGAAAATGCAACAGCTTGATCCGATGACCCTACAAGCTCCGCCCCTATCAGCCAGGATGACGTCAAGGACAAGACGATTTTGAAGCACAACAATCCGCATAGCAGACTGCTCTTCTGTTAAATTGCCTAAAGCGGAAATAGTTTCATTCACTACTGCTTCAAGGGTTCTGGTTAATCTACGTATCAGCTTACTATTGGTAACTGTACCTATATAGGGAAAGAAACCTTTATTGAAATCTGTGTATTTTTCCCATGCTGTTTCAGTGTAATCGACTATTGGGAGATCTCTCCTTACTCTATTATTTACTAAATGAATATTTCTGTGATAATCAGGAGGAGCTAAAAAAACAGGTGGCAAAAGGAATCCAATGTAGCAAGTACCATCCCAATCTAGAGGCAAACGTACATATGCCGTCTGACCACATATGAAATAAGAATGGCGAGAAGCTCTAAATGTAGACTTGCCTTGATCACTAAATTCTACTACAGTGGTGCATTTACTATGGCCCATATGTATGGAACCATTTTTCCTTACACATAGTTCACCCTTTACTGGAAATATTGACATAGCGGGCAAAATTGGAGTAGCTTCGGATTCGACATTTAGGATCATAAGGTTAAGCGTGAAATTACCTAATCCATACACTTCATTTTCTAGATCAGTTCCTGTTCTCTGGGGAAGTCCCTCCTTGTTGGGGTAGCAGACCTTAAGTAAAACTAAGTTCAGGTTTCCCCATACCCAGTTGTCTTGATAAACTGCGGAATTCGAATCTAGGGAATTAATCAAACTAAACCATGCTCCACAGGAGCCATTGTGTGTGAACGGATAGAGAAAGAGGGGCAAAACTCCCTTATAGTTCTGATAGGGGGGGAGTCGGCCACAGACCCAGCAGTCTGTAGCATTGCTAACCTGATGGGAATGATGTAACATACGAATAAAAGTGTTATTGCGCAGCGCAAATCTATAAGACAACTCAAGCGGAGGTAATTCACTAAAAGAATGTTCAGCAGTAACATTGTAAACATGTCTAGAAATAGGATAATATATGTGCAACAATATACTTGCAGTAATTATTAAAAGACTCAAGAAAAACAAAATTAATAACGTCATTATGCAATGGCTACGCAGTGATTTACAGTACGCCTGTCGTTTCAACATTTTTCGCGATTTTCCATGATTCAGGTCTAAGGGATACATGTCGGAGACAGATTCAACCGCTTCACCTTGGAGAGGACTTAAACAATCAAATCGTCGTTCGGTTTAGGCCTGAGTTTTAGTTTATAAAGTTCCTGACTGTTGGCCTCAGTCAAAGGTAGTTTTGAGTCAATGGGTGAAGACACACGAGGTGGGCTATTCACATCCGAAGGAAGTCCATGAAATTTCTTGATATGACTTGAATGCACCCATCCTTTTCTGCCTTCGATCTTCACGGCTGTCCTTGTGGTGAGCAGGACCAACTTGGGTGATTTCCACCTGGGCTCCAGCTGAGTCTTTCGGTCGAAATTCCTCACAAGAACAAGGTCCCCCGGAACTACGTCAAGGGGTTTCACCTCAGTGTTGTCGGGAAAAGCTGCAGCTACCTGTGAACGACAAGATTGTAGTGCAGACATCAAGGAAGCCAAGTAATCTGTCAGCATATTACAGTCAATATCAGTTATTTTTCGTGGCATAGGCGTCCCCCACATATTTGGTGGTCTGCCGAAGATCACTTCATACGGGGATAGCCCTGTTCGAGAGTGTGCTACCATTCTCGTGTAAAAGAGTGCAACTGGTAGTGCTACTACCCAGTCGACACCTTTCTCCCTGCATATTTTGGACAATCTAATTTTCAGGGTCTGATTATGTCTTTCTACGAGACCTGCTGCCTCAGGGTGTCGGACACAGTGGAATTTCCACTGATAACCTAACAAAAGTGAAACATGTTTCATTAATTCGGATGAGAACGGCTGACCGTTATCTGAGTGAACAACACGTGGTAAACCGTATCGTGGGAAGAATTCTCGAACCAACTGTTTGGCAGTAGTCGGGGCAGTGTAATCTGAAACCGGGTATGCCTCCGTCCAACGGGAAAGAGCACAAACAACTACGAGAACGTATTTGAATCCTCGACATCGTTCCATCTGGATATAATCCATCTGGAGGACTTCAAAAGGGTGATCAGGAGGATGAAATCCACCCTGTTCTACGGGAACGCTTTTTCCTGGGTTGAACTGGCAACAGATCATACAGGTACGGACCTTTTGTTTGGCTGCTGCTCGTAAATGTTTATTGAACCAAATGTGTTGAATGCTATCTAGCATAGCTTTTTCTCCTAGATGTGCTGGACTATGTATAGTGTTAATTATAACTTGGACCATTGAATCAGGAAGGAACCACACAGACTTTTCCTTCATCATCCATCCTTGATCCGTTTGGATCCCTCCTAACTCGGTCCATTTCTTTATTTCATCTGGTGTAGCATGTGTCTGGATGTCAATTACGTCAATAGTAGGATCTTTAACTGTCATACAATGTGTCGGGACTATTGTCTTTGTCATGTCGGATGTTTGTGTTTGAGCAGTCTGTTTAGCTGTTCTGTCGGCTAGATCATTGCCTTGAGAAATGATATCAGTGACTTTCGTATGAGCTTTACATTTCATAATTGATATTGCAGTCGGTAGATGTATCGCATCTAATAAGGCATGAATGAGGGGTCCGTGCTGAATGTGGGCACCGTGGGAAGTTAAATAACCTCTCTCTCGCCACAGCACGCCGAAGTCATGTACAACTCCGAATGCATAACGTGAATCAGTGTATATGTTGACTTTTTTATTTGTGGCTTGAATACAGGCTTGTGTCAGAGCGATGAGCTCTGCGGCTTGAGCTGACAAAGTATTTATACGATTTGTTTCAATGACTTCAGTATCTGTTGTGACTGCGTAAGCAGCCACTAACTCTCCTGTATTTGTTCTCATACATGAACCATCTACATACAATGTCAGGTCTGGATCTGACAATGGGACATCGGTTAAGTCTTGTCTGGGTTTCGTCGTTATAGTAATAACTTCAATACAGTCATGAGCTAGTGGGTCTGTTCCGATTACTGGCAAAAGTGTGGCAGGATTCAAGGTGTTACAGCGTCTTATTTCTATATGTGGCTGGAACAATGTAAGTTCGTACCCTGTAAGTCGCGCAATAGTCAAGTGTTGTGTTTGCGTTCTATTTACAAGAACCTCTACTGCGTGTGGTACTTGAACTGTCAATGGATGTCCTAACACTATGGCGTCGCTCTGTCTTATTGCTAAAGCTGTCGCTGCCACTGATTTCAGGCACGCAGGCAAAGCCTGAGCTACGGGATCTAATGTACTAGAAAAATAAGCGCATGGTTTGTGTGATCCTGCTTGTTCCTGTGTGAGTACTGACAAGGCAGTACCTTCGCGCTCTGTAACAAAGAGTGTAAACTGTTTATTGTAACATGGTGTTGCTAAAACAGGTGCTTGACATAAAGCTTTCTTTAGGCTTTCAAAAGCTTGTGTATGTTCCTGAGTCCAAGGGAGAACAGCCGATGTGGCTGTCTCCTGGGTTGTCAACTGAATGAGCGATTTTGCTAGAAATGCATACTGAGGGATCCACTGCCTACAGTATGAAGTGAGGCCTATGAAAGCCCGTACCTCCTTTTGTGTCTTGGGTATTGGCATGTTAGCTATTAACTGAATGCGATCGGGTGTAAGCTGCCTTCCCTCCTTGGACAGCGAGTGTCCAAGATAAACAACTCGCTGGACACAGAATTGCAGCTTAGAAGGGGACACCTTGTGACCCTTTTCAGCTAGAAATTGTAAAACTGTCAGTGATGCTTTCTCACATTCGGGTTCGCTTCTCGCGGTGATCAGCAGATCATCGACATATTGAAGCAGAGCAGTGTTAACTGGCATGTGGATACTGTCAAGTTCTCGTTTCAGTGCTTGGCTATAGATGCTGGGGCTTTCTGTAAATCCTTGAGGTGCGCGTGAGAATTTAAAGCTACGTCCATTTAAACTAAATCCGAACAAATATTGGCTTTCCGGATCTATTGGGACGCTGAAAAAGGCATTCTTGAGATCAATTACAGTAAAGAATGTTGCTTCGGAATCAATGGCTGCCAATAATGACGAGATATCAGGGACCACAGGGAATTGTGGCACGATACACTTGTTTAATTCGCGCAGATCAATAACCAATCGATATACTGGTGGGGCCTTTGGATCTGTTCGTTTAAGAATCGGAATTATTGGTGAATTACATACATTGGAGTCTGTTTCCACAACTACTCCTTGGGCAATGAGCTCGTCAATGATTTGCAGCAAAGCCACTACAGCATCTGGGGGTAACTTGTATTGTCGCATTCGTGGTAGTACCACTCCTGCCTTTAATGTGACTCGATATGGTGTAATATTCATGCAACCAACATCAGTAGGGCCTTGTGCCCATAGATGTGTAGGTAAAGTCTGCAGTCGGGGATCCATGTCTCTAGATACATAGTGACCTTTAAAATCACGTAAAAACAATCTTACTCCTTCCGGAGAACAACATATTATAGCTCCTAGAGCTTTCAGTGTTTTTATTCCTAACAGATTTTCTGGACATGATTTAGTAAGCAATAAATCTGTAGTTCGGGTCAAAGGTCCTATCGTAAGTGGAAGAGGTTGTGACACTTCATTAACAATAGGTTTTCCTGAAAAACCAAGGGAAATATTCTGAGAGCCTGAGAGGGGTGCCCCTGGAACTTCACTACGTTTTATAGTTGTTCGACTTGCCCCTGTATCGAGTAAAAATGTTCTGTCTTGGCCTAATAATTCACTATATACATAAGGTCCTTCTTGATCTACAGGGATCTCGATAAGGGGTAAGTCAACTTCCCTCTCTAGGCTGGTTCATGCGTATCGTTGGTAATCAGGATAGTCGTACTGTGCGGTCTGGTACAGTTGTCGTGTCGTGGTTTGTGTGGCAGCAACAGGTAGCGCTGGTGCAGCTGGCACAAACTGTACAGACTGTGGTGGAGCTGGCATGGACTGTGCGTGCTGCGAGGCTCCTTGTTCATTCTGATCCTGTCTAGGTGGCCGTGGTCTTTCTTTTGTATTACCTATGGCGATATTATGTTTCAAAACTGGACAATCGTGTACGTAATGACCTGGCTTTTTACAATAATTGCATGTCCCTTTTACAGGTCCTGCTGAATCACCGGAATGTGTCATACCCTTTTTATGTCCTTCAGCTGGAACTGTCTGAGAAACTAGCATTTTCATTTTCGTGTCTTTCATGCGTCTGTGTTCATGTTCTTGTTCCTCTCTAATTCTATTGTGATGGTACTGTAACATTTGTAACATTTGTGATGGAGTGTTACCTTGCCAGGTACTCTCGAATTTTAATACTCTATTCTTTACTTGGGGCAGGGCATTTTCTACTAATTTTGTTACAAACAGATGCGGGTATGATTCGCTACTTGCTTTTATGCCACTATTTATACCAAAACATTTTTCAAATCGGGCATAGTAATCACTAGTGTCTTCATCTTGCTTCTGTTTACAGGCTGAAATTGTACCCCAATCTTCCTTTTTCGTAGTTAATAAACGTGGCAGTACCTGTACTAATAAACCTGGTAGTGCTTTAGTTTTATCCCCAAGCCCTGCTCCTGCAGTTCGGGCCTTTTCTTCTGCTTCTAATACTGACCATTCTATCTTTTGGTCTCCTACCTCCCACTCCTTTTCCCTGAGTTTCTCATAAATGCCAGCAGGCATCAATACCTTTAATATTGTCATAATGTCGGGATAGGTATACTCTCCCATGAGTAACATGTCTTTAATTTCTCGGTGAAAACCCGCTGGATCTTTGTCATGACTGGGTACCACTTTCTTCATTTCTAACAATTCTATTTTCGATATGGGCGTGTATACAAATACGCGTTTAAACTCATTGTCCTCGCCCTTTATTGGGTGTACTTCTCGTAAAGGATTCTGTCTGTCCATGTAATACGTGGTTCTTTCCTTAATGGGTAGTGAAACATGTTCTGAACATACAAAAAGAATGTATTGCTTTCTTGATTCTAGTATTTCTTTAATTAATTTAGTACCTGAACCTCTCCATCTATTCATGAGTAATTCAGTCAATATATCAGGTAAGGGACCAGGGTCCGAATGCTGACTCTGATATAGTATAAGGAGTTGTTGAATCATATAAATTCCAGCTAAACGCTGTTCATCTGGGGTGAGATTCAAAAACGTGCGTGCTACTGTATCATCACTGTACTTTCCGGGACTGTCAACCCAATGGACAGCTGACCTGGCTAATTCTTGTTCATCCATACAATCGAGAAAATGATAACCCCTTCGTTCTCGGAGTAATTTGTCAGCTGCTTGGAACGAATGCTCGTTAGACCTTATATGGACTATGGGTGTTGGGAAACTCCTGTTATTGTCTGGATATATCGGACGTAACGGGTCAATAAGACATCTATTACTATTACAAGATCTTCCTCTACCTACATAGGCTATAGTGTCTGACTGTCCTGTGGGCAGTCCTGATCCTTCTTCTTCGTTTTGTTCGAACTGGTCTACCGCTAATCTTTCTTCGTGTAGGCGTTCTATTTCTTTTCGGATCTTTCGGCACATGGCTATTATACAATTCTGCTTATCATGTCTTCCTTCTGATATATTCTGACTCCATCTGGTAAGAATTTGCATTGCTTCCGGGTCTACCCCTGGTCGGTCTTGATTTCTGATCACACAATTTATGAGGAAACGTAACAGTTCCCCCTGTATCTCCACTTTCTGATATTCCATAGCTCTGTTAATACATTCAGAATCTCGCCCTGTTTGAACAAAATAGTATATTTTATCTAGATGCGCAGTCATTCCTGGTAGCTTCCCTAAATACACCGCGGCTCGTCTGATACGTAATGATGCCATGATCATTTCGTCCTCTTTGCCGGGCACAGGGTCATATCTACAATCTACAAGAAGTTCCTTAAGCGTACGGGCGTTTATGAGTTTGGGGGTACGTGAATGTGCTGACTCTTGAAAGGTAAGTTTATTTATTCTGGGTGGCGTAGAAAAAGTGTTGCTAGTACCTCCCGTAGCCCCGTCTGGGGTGTCGGGCGTGAAAGGATTTGTTGAACGCGATACAGCAACTATAGGTGTGGACACAGCTATAGAAGTATCTGCAGGGACAGATGTAGAAACAGATGTGCTTGCCGGAACTCGTTGCTGTAGAGATACGGGTACTGGATCTTGGCGGTGATCCTCCCTGGCAGGCGGTCTATGTGGGGCGGAATTTGCATACTCGGGAGCTGCGTCATCTAAATATGAGGAAAGAAAAACATCTTCTGCGGTTCTAGGATGCCCCTTAGGATGTACCTTTATTGGAAACAATGGGGTTGGCAAGTCTTTTGGTATCTCTGGAGTAGCCTTAGGTAATCCTTCGGCCAGAAGGGGATACATACCATTCATAAGGGCATTTCTTTGTCTGTCTACTTGTTCTGATTTTACTCGGATACCTTCTTCAATTAATAGATTTTCTCGAACTTTATTTGAACTCTCTTTATTCTTCTCTTCCTGTCGGAGTGCTTTTTCTGTACGTCTATGAGATTCTTTACGCCATAACTCAACGGCATCTTTCTGTGACTGTCTGACTTTCCTTTTCCATAACTCTTCCTCGACTTTCATGATGCACTCTGCATCCCAGGTCCCCGCTGCGGGCCACCTCTGACTTTCTGGTAATTCCTTGGTGTAGTCTACCCATAAATCAAGAAATAATATAGCATCTAAGCCATGTTTATGATACATGAAGTACCCTGGAGTGTCCCTAGGAGGAATAGGAACGGCTTCTTCGAGTACCCCTTTTCTTGTTGTGATCTGTCTTAATTTCGAAAAGAGCGGCATATTGAAAACTGATCTGATACTTGATTTTGAACAAACTTAATATAGTAAACACGATAATGAACAGTCATTCATACCACAATATGCAGAACGTACTTAAAACATTTAACATTTAACATTTACCTGAACAGTCAATAATGATGACGATCTAAGGAGAACTTAAAACACTAAACATAATACTCGACATTAACTGAATCATTCTGAATTATATACTTGATATACTGCTAAACAGTACAGATACACTGCTGAAACAGTGCAGACCGGATTTGTGTACCCAAACCCGTCTTGACCGGCACAACCTATGTGCACGTCAGAAAGCCTCCCCAGTAATGGTACTCACCGGGTAGCTCGGAAACGGAAGGCCTCGGAAACTGAACTGAACTTGAACCGGACTGGACTCGACTCGAACACTGCGGAGACTGGACTTGGCTTGGGACTTCGGAAACTGGTGGGCCTCTGTATACCTCGGATCTTGCTCTCTCAGCTAGGCTCTGGTCGGGATACTTCGCACTTCTCACCGCCTCGTCTGGGTGTTGATCGCAGCCTCAGTCGCCCCCGCTTGACCGGAGGGAGATACAGGAAATCCTGCTGGTACGCGTTATTGTCCGTCCAGCTGTGGCAGGAGACCGGGCCTGCAACTCACCGCCGGCGCGTGAGATGAGAAAGTGTCCCTGTTCGGGCGCCATTCATGTGGTAAATAATTTAATTACCGGGACTTAATTTGATACGGAAACATAATAAAATAGCTCAGTAAATAAGAGGCAGAATCCGTGGTATTAGAGGTTCGGAATGGGCTTTATTCCAATGATCGATTATAATCGGTTGCTCCAAGTTCCGTCACCACGAAGGTTCAGGAAGTGAAGTACATACATTATTGACAAGAAATGACTTTTATAGAACATACATTACAATGAAATAGATGCGGTAGGCGTAACAATTGATAAGGAAAATGACGATTCACCTGCGTAACCGAAAATGGGCGTAATGAGGAGTAAAAAGGAACATAATTGGTTATGATGTCATATATAGGTGGATCTATAAGATTATACTTAGCATAGATGCGCGCGCAGCAGCATGACGTGTGATTGACGTGCAACTAGGGGGTGAGGGGGACTTGACATTTAGCTCTACATGTGGAGACAAGAAGTCTGGGGGGTCAAGTCAACCTAATCCCAAATCATATCTAACATCCTATGTTTAAAGAACTATGTTATCCACAAAGGAAGGACTCTTGGACAAAATCTATTCTATACTGACTGTGTGTGCGTGCACAAGCGTCTAAGTGTCTACACTAGATGTGAGGGCAGGAATCTTCCATAGTAACAGGGCTATGAATTACTTGCATAAAGACAGAGAAGCCGGGCCCTTTGCTCGGTAGCTGGAAGAATGTTTACTTAAACTACTAGACAGGAATGCATTGGGCAGGGAACGGAGCAGATAACTCGAAGGTGAAATACAGTTTTTGGCAGGCAGGCAAACCGGCCGATGTCGGCTCCGTGAGCCGCGCAGAGAATGAGACAAAGTTCATGGTCACAGATGCAGGCTCAGACTGGAGCTTTCAGAGGCAGAAGGCAAGAAGAGTTTGATGACAGAATCAGGGCCTACTTGCCTGAACTGTAAAATGGCATAAGTGAACCATATAAAGCCGGTGGCCTTTCATACTTAGGAATGGAATATCCGGCCTATTCATGGCGGATCTGACAGAGGACATGTTGACGGTGGACGCACATGTGTTTGCGTCTTCATAACTGGAACTGGAGGGAACATACATGTACTTGTGATACATACATGGAACCGTTGGGGTCCAAGATAGGGGACATAACTGATCAGAAAAATCCATATTTCCACAGCAGAGTGGGACTCCATAATTGGAATAGGCACCGAGGCGAGAATTATCAAGTCCGTGGAATTTTTGAGCCCAAGACCCACCGAGGTGGGGAATTGAACCCTGGACCCAGGCTAGATCTCTGCATCAGGGTCTGCCACTCTAATCATTGAGCCACATTTCTCCACAAGTTAGTGCTGTCGGAAAGACCACCCCATAGAGCAAGTAAGGGTGGATTGTGGAGCGGGCAGCTTTCTCAAGTGGGGGGGGCGAAACAGGGATGGGATCCAGTTCATCCCCCCTGGAAGAACTTCAACCAGAACTTCTCGGATAACTTCCTATTAACCCTCCTGCTCTCATCCTGCCACCAGTAGCAGCTGGCAGGGATCTGGAGAAGGGGTGTGTGTGGGGGGGGGGGGTAAAAAAAAGCAAGAAAAACATACCTTCTCACCGCTTTCTTGCCACGTCTCTCCTCCGTAGTCCCTCGCTCTGGCTGTAACAGAAAACACACCCAGGCTCCTCGAAGTCATTCACAACGCTGCAATGCAGTGTTGTCATTGGTCTGAGCACCATGGTTCAGTCTGCCTCTTCCTCAGCAAAATGGCTCTGCTTCTTTAAAAGTGTGGTCTGTATCTTCAGTCAGAATGTAGTGGCTGTAGTATTTTAATAAGTGTTGCAGGGATTCTGCTTATGCATAGAACTATGCACAGGAAACCAGGACCTTAGTGAATTGTGGTGTACCAAAAACTCACCTCAGAACCCAGAACCCCTTATCCGACCAGCATCAGTGTCCCATTCGTTATCCGAGTTTTATCTCGGCACTCCCAATGTATAGACAACCCAGAACAAGCAACTTAGTGTATTCTCAGGAATGGTGGGAATCAGAAATACCTGTTCGTAATTATTCTCATATCAGTCCACAACAGAATAAACAGAGACACGGTAAAGTTTAAAGAGTTTATTTTATAAACCTCGTGTCCTAAGATGTAGTACTTTGGCTAACATAAGCAGACAAATGATTAAGATCAAAACCATCAGCATAGTTACAATACCATAGAGAATGAAAGGAGTAATCATAATAAAATGACAGTGGATGTCAGCCACCTTCCTTTCACTAGTAAACTAATGTTATTATTATTACTAATAAAAGGTCTCTAGGCTTGAATGGGGAACCCCATACCGTAAAGATCAGCTTAGTGGAATTGCTGGAGCACGGTTTTCTTTTGAAAATTTATCGAGTTTTAAGCTCCAGTTTTGTCTATACGTCGAGACTAAAATTCACTAATCTGTAATCGATAATTAATGGTTTTGTGTGAAAATATTTACTAACCAACATGGTTAACCTGAGAAACTACACGTGGGAATGCATATATGTTGCTTAATAAAAATGTGCAGGTTTAACTAAATGAATGTTGCTAAGTGCTGTTTGTTTAAAGCACAAAACGCTTTTGAAATAACGTGTACTAATGCTTTATTGTGTTGCAAAAGGCTAGATAATTACATACACATAAGGATATTAGTGGGGTTAACACTGTTTAATCACTATGCTGTGGTAACGTTGTTTTTGTCTCTTTTAATTAAGATGGTCCGTTTTGGCCTGTGACAAAATGGCTGCCTTTTACAGCCTGCACTCGAGTGATCGAATTTTGATGAGAGGGCCTTGCTGAACATGGTTGACAGTCACCTGACCATGGCTTCTGCTGGAGTTTTGAAAGTTTCCGTGATGACTGTGACTCCAGGCAAGCGTCCAAATAACCTTGGAGGACAAGAGAGCCACAATGAACTTTGTGATTACAGTGGTGGTTCCGAGGAAATGTGTGCGCGAAAGTAACATTTGTAAAACTCGAGTTTCCTTCTTCCGTCTTTTTATTTTTGTGATTTTTCTGAGCGGAGATTTTCCAAATGTAGCGATGCTACATCCTTTCCTGCTCGCTCTGCTCAGTGGATTAACGGATATTCAGAACATTTTATGTTGCGTTATTTTTGTAAGATTTGCTATAAGTATTGTTAGACTAGAGAGGGTCTAAGGCCACTTCTTCCCAAACCTGCGTTGGTGAGGATCGATGCTGTGAGGACGGCGACTCGGGAGACTTCTACTGAGAGACCTGTCCTGACCCATTCATGACATTTAGCTAGAATAGGTAATTATGAGAATAATGATTTGCTTTGATTGAATTTCATTTTAACTAATTTTAGATAAAGCACTATTATTTTAAATACGGTGTTGGTGGTTATTTCTTGTCGTTTATTGAGTACTCTATTTTGATTATTGTTGTTTAGATCATGACTCAGGACAGTATCAAACTGGTCGCATCGGCCTTACTGTAGATACAGGGAGTTTCAGGAGTTTCTCTCATGTTCAGTGCTGATAGAGTAATCGAGCGTATGTTGGTGAAATGGGCCCAAGCGTGTGATGAGTGCATGTGTGTGTATCTGTGAAATTACTCTATCCGTGGAAGTAGGGAGAATTTGTATGCCCTGATCTGCAGCAGAATCACATCACAGGATCAGCTAAACTCTGCTCCTGGGAAAGCTCTTCTTCCGAACGTCTCTAAAGCATGTAGCCTGCAATATTAAAAGCACTCGACTTTCAGGTATTTGCAGCTGCGTGCGTGTTATGGCTAAATAGTGGGCCGATCAACCTGAACCCAACAACATGCACCGTCTAGCGACCCAGACTGTTTCTTTACACAATGTGCAGACAAGGTCGCTGCTCGCTGTTAGCGATGTGAACAACAGACCGTTCTCATGTGAAGCAAAGTCGAGTAAGCATTTCTCAATTAATAACATGTGACTACAGTGCTGTGTGCAAAAGCAGCAAAAGCGGCAAGATGGCTTTCTAACATCTAACGCGGTTGTGCTAACTTAGCATTGTACGTATATAGATAGCAATCTTCACTACACCCCCCCCTTGATCGGACCACTAACCAGTAGGGGCGCACTTGCAAGAACACAGAGTTCAAGTTTGATAGAACGGAACCAAGGGCATGAATTGTAAGTCCATATAAGGTAAGTGAAAAGTTCGAAGAGAAAAAAAGAAAAAATTAAAACGAATCGAGAAAAAAAAAAACATGTAAAGGGAAAAAAAATATTACCGATGGATGTACATCGAAATGAAGGGGGAAAAAAGTCAATCCATCAAGGTATAAGCACAATAAGTTGCAACAGCTTCCAAGAGGAAATCATTGGAACGTTCTGCAAAATTATCTGCCATCCAGTTCAGCAAGGGGAAGGAACACACATGTTCCTCGACAACCGGAGCCTCTAGCACCATTCGAGGACAACTGGTGTGTTCTTCAAGATAACTTCTCGCTAAGAATTCAGCTGCAGCCATTCCGATGTCCCAATTCCCTAGGACTCCATGTGCTGTTCCACAGGCCATAATCCTGACACCAGAACAGTCCAACTCATGAGCCACTAAGGGGCTCATCAGCCGATCATAATCCGGGGCAGGAGACACCGAGTTCGACAGGCACAAATCCAGAGCCCATTGGAATGGACGATCTAGGCAATGAAAGACAGGCTGTTCACAAGTAAAGTAGGGAAACTGGAAGGATAATGCATAGGCTATGCTTAAAGTCGCCAGGGGTAAAGTGCCATAGTATTCAAGCATCCGGTTACGAAGATGGAGCAGCCGGGACATGCTGTTGTGTGACGCAAGTTGTTCATCCATAGCGCAGTATGCAGATCAACAAGAGCACCCCAGCTACGAGGGCGAGAAGCAAATGGAGAACTCCTAAGACGCTGGAAAAAATAGAATGAAAAAATGCCGGGATCACACCAAAAATAGTTTGAAAGGATGTCACGAGGCCGGAGCCCACAATTTTAAAAAAATGAGCCAGGCCACTTGTTGACAAGGCATTAAAGATAGTCTGAATCAGGGCCCCAAAATGAAGTGGGAGATCAGTATTCAAAAGCGCTTGCACCTCTGTGCGCGTATTTGCTACGTGAAGGACAAATGTTTCCCTGGACGAAGTCAACGCGACTTCTTTTTTAGACAATAGAGCCCTTATTCTGCTCATCTTATTGAACTCTGCTTTCAAGGTTGGAATGGAAGGCCAGATGGATACATCGAGCCGTCCATGCGGAGGTGGGAAAAGGACGTTATTACAGCAAACTACTCTCTGTGATACAGTCACTATGTAGGGAATTCCCACTAACATCCCACAGCAAGCTTCATTATTTAATAGCAAATAACTACCGTTAGCAAACAGCGTAAAAGACGGTGTTATAACTGGTACCGGGATCCCTTTCAGGACGCAAGCTAAATTAGGAGCGTGCACATTACATGCACCATTCAATAGAATGTGCCGACATACTACAGAGTGATCTGGAGTGGAAGTGCACTCTTCACCTTTTAAGTAAACCTCTCTTCCGTCCCTCACGCATCTATACGTGAATGGGAGTGACCAAACTTCGTGCAGGAAGGCAGTACCAAGTTTTTCATATCTGCCAAGGGCATAATGTTTCATGCACGAACTGAACTTAAACAGGGGGAATGGTTCACTACAGAAGGAAGCTGAAAAAAGCAGGGTCTGTGATGTGATGTGGCCACCATTTATGTTGTTGAAACGGAATTGGTGTCAGGTGTGCCTGTTTTTTTCCAGGTGTATATAATTCTCCTATTCACTTCCAAGCAGAGGTCTCCCTCCTGATTGTGTAGCTCTCGCAAAGCACGGGGAAATGAAAATAAAAGGCCGTATAATTACTTGTTGTACCCTTATAGTCGACGGTCATATGTTATGTGTATTCTAACTCCAACATCTAAATTAAAACGGTGCAGACATGTAAGTTTACATCTTGTAGGAAATTTACATTTGTAAGTGGTGAATAGCCCCACGTAGTAAATTTACATCAAAGTGTACATTTACACACATGCAAGTTTATCTTTGTAAATACTAGCCCCCTCTGTGCTAATGCCATAGAAAGCTCTGATAAGGTCTGTAAAGTCAGTGCAAATGTTAATGTCAATTGTGAGTTAGACCATCATGGAAAATATACAACTCACTCACATCTGTTTGGTGAGAAAATAGTTCTGATTCACATTTACTGCTTGAGTTCACACTGAATTTTCTGTTTCTCAATTGCACTTCAAAGACCTAAAGTCTGTGGGATTTATGTAGGATTTGTAATGCGCCAACATGACATTGAAATGTTCAGCCCAGTCACCCTGCCAAGAGGATTCTAAAAGAACCTGCAGGAATATTTCATTTCATAAAGTGAAGCTCGCGGCCCACTCCGCTGCATTGTAAGTGCTGTTTTATTTTAAATTATTTTCACACATAAAAAAGCAAGAGGGTGCAATTTCCATGCCGATGCCAGAGTTTCGGCTCTGCGCGCGTGGGCATTGCTTCCGCCAGATGTGACGGCAGGAGCGCGCGATTGACGTGCAGAACGTGCTGCGTTGAATGCGCCCTGTAATCAGAGGGGCTGCTTTCGCTGCAGGTGTCTGATGAATTTTACAACAAGACATCATCGGCAGCCCGGGAAACTTTGCCCCTGGAAACGAGCTTATTTGGTCACCGACACGTGGGATGTAGGTCTCACTTGGGAATTCTTTTGACAACACGCACAGCTACAACGCAAAAGCTAAGTGGTGTTTCTTTCTTCAGTTGCAGCAGTCAGGCACGTGTGCTACACTTCTCCCACTTGTGATAGACTTCTGTTCTCTTGGACGGTTCTGCATCGAAATAATGTGATTGCTTCTGAAGGACAAAATGTAGGTAGATAACTCGAAGTCACATTCCATTTTTTTCACGAAAGCCTACAATATCAGACAAACACGAATAATTAATAACTACCAACAGGAAAAAATGGACTAAGAAAAACTTGCGACACATCTTGGCCACACATTATAAAAGATCACATCACAGCTCTAGAAGTAATCATCTTAAGCCTGTGAAGCAGGGTAAGAAGACAGCCGAATGGAGGCAGTTCAAACCAAGCAGAGAGAGCTGGAGAGGGAGCTTAAACTAAGAGGGATTATGAAGGACCAGAAAGGAGAGGCAACTAGAAGGCAGAGCAGCCACGTGGTACAAAGGGGCATTAGCATCAGTTCGCTAGCAGTGGTGCTGGAACAACTTTTAGAGCGGGGGTGATGATGGATGACATTTCCACTCATGCCAAAGCCATGTCTTCTGGATGCAGCAGTCAAGAGTCAGCCAGGAAACAGCTTCAGCTGCTTCCTGGAAGAAGGAATGTTTTTCTTGGAAAAGGGGGACCGGCGAGGTTTGGTTAGAGCTCTACCCTCAGCCTCTTTGAGGCAGTGAGCAACATAAATAGGGCAAGGCTACCAAATAGTGACATAGGACAGACTAGAAACCCGCTTTCATCCAAGCAGACATACAGAACAAAGCACAGTGAAATGAACGCTCTGATGACAAGTGCTCATGGCAAGAACTAGCATCATCAGGGTGTGACTGGTTCCTTGAAATGGAACTCCTATCTAGCTTTCAACTGCTAGATTTCTACTTCCAGCTTTCAGATGTCTTCATAGGCCATAGCATGCAGCTGCTCAGACAGCTATATCCTGAGGTTGTCGTGCATCTTTTTGTCCTTTCCACATTCCTTTCTCGCAAACTAATGCTGGAGAGGTTTGACCAGCTGACGTACTCCCTTTAGCGACACCTGAGCCGCAGAAAGCCTTGAGGAGAACAAAGGTTTATGCCTCGAGTCAGAACCATGACCAAAGCACCTAATGATAACGGAACCAAAAGAAAACTAGGTACATCTGGCTGCTAGCGAGGAAGAGATACCTGAGATATTCTTCTAACAGGGGTGGGGATGAGGGGCAAACCACACCAGTGATTGTACTGAAGAAGGGAGTCAGCAGAAAAATGACGGGACACACCCTTTACAATGCTGCCTTTACAGCTGAATGCCTCCTTTACAATGCAATGCCTTTACCATTCAGTGCCTTAACCACACATGCCTTTATGACAAATGCCTTTACAAAGGTAGTAAGTATATTTAAGGTACGTGTTTGTGTGTGTATATATATATATATGTAAACTACTGGCAGTCGCTAGCAGCTGCTATAGTTACAACCAAGTTTCCATAGGAAAAACGTTTTTTTGACTTGACTATATTTTTGGCACTGGTTCACGAATCTTCACACATTTTTTCCAAAAGTGTATCCCGGTGATTCTTGTTGTGCATGGAAACTCTCAGGGCGGTCTGTCAGCTATGGGGGCTGAGAAAATTGGGGGGGTCAAAGAATTTGCATTTCCCATGTTAATTCCTCTAGGAATTTTTGTCATGACTAAAGCCCGAACCTTTTACACAATTGCACACAATTTGGCAGAAAGGCAGGGGTTTGTCCAGAAAGCAAGTTTTTTGTAAATTGGTGTAAATCCATATAGTAGTTTTTGAGATATTTAAAAAAAAATTATATATAGGAATGCGGATCTTCCGAGGATTAAACAGTCTCTATGCTGAAATCTGATTGGCTGCCAACACTTCAACGAAGGAAGTGTTGGCAGCTATCTTGGTTTCAGCCGAGTTCCACAAAAAGGTTTACATAAAAGAAAAAGGGGCATGGTAGGAATATCCTGACCCCTTAGGTGTGGTGGTGGGGTCCTCAAAAATCAGGTTAAAAAAAAACAAAATTGCAGTAAAAATGCAATGGAGCCGCGAATCAGTGGCAAAAATGTTAAAAAGAACATTTGTTGCCCCGCATTTGTTTTAAATACAGCCCCTGAGTGAGCACAGTCCCAGGGACTTTTTTTTTAATGGAGGGAAAGCACGGGCCGCTCTCCTTAGGCTCACTGCGTCCTGGGTATCACCACCTCCCCAGGGCTTTAATTGAAAATTCGAGGGGACACACAGGGCCCCCTCCATGGGCTCTATAAGCCCTGGTGACCACCACCTCCTCAGGGTTAAAGAAAGATTAATGTGCGGCCATGCAGACCCACACCCGAGCCCCATGGACCACCACCTCCCTGGGAGTAAACAACACCCTCAAGTAAGTCCCTAACAGTGGGATTGCTCAGACCTTGTGGAGGGCCCTACCCCTTACTCAACCACCCTGCTACTGGTGGAGGGATGAAGTCCCCTTGGCTGCTGAGGGTCGTTGGGGGCCAAGAACCTCTATTGTTGCCACAAGTAAGTCCCCTACAGCGGTATTTCTCAGACCTCGTTGGAGACCCCAACCCCTTTTTCAACCACTCTGCAAATGTGCCTCCTGGTGCATTACTGGTTAGGGGATGAAGTCTCTTTGGCAGCTGAGTGACTCCCCTTTTACTGCATGTCAGTCACCCCTTAGGTAGGCCTTAGCTAGCTCTATGGGCAGGATGCATTGTAGGTAAAAGGTAGGACATGTACCTTAGGTGTGTGACATGTCATAGTAGTGACAAACAGCCATTTCGGTTTCTCACTGCTATGAGGCTGCCCTTTCATAGGAATACATTGGGGATTCCCTGATAAGTATTTCAGTGGTAATTCCTGATATGAGAGGAGCAGCGTGATCAAGTTTGGTATGGTTGGAAGAGTAATAATAAATGCTGCTCAATGGTGTGCGCAGATTTATTATCACTATTTTAGAAATGCCACTTCTAGAAGTTGGCATTTCTGTGTGCTATGTGTCTGCCTGCCTGATGTGGATTGCATGTCTGGCTTTGGAGTGACAGGGGCTGGTGAAGTGTGTGTGGCTCCAGGGAGGGCAGGGTAAGTGCTAGGCTGAATGGGAGATCTGCATTTGGAGTAGTGAGAGGAGTAGTCCCCTGACGCTGAATAGGTCTGTGTCTGGCTGGGTGAATACTGGCTCCAGCCCCCCCTGTGGTGGTCTGATGACCGAGCCCCCACTTGACAATGGGGAAGAGGAGCCCTGTAAACAGAGTGATCAAAAAAAAACCAGAACCAGTTCAGGCTGGTTCCCCCAAGCCCTGTGCCAAGGGCAGACAAAGGAAAAGGTTGTATAAATATTGGGGCTGTGACCCCAGGTAGGGGTGTGTTTTTTGTGGCTGCCAGCCTGCCAGGAGGGACCGCCACTGCGGCTGTGTGCTTACTTGGGACCTGCTGGGGACTAAGACACTGCATGGACTGCAGTGTGAGGAGGAACCCCCAAATGGACTGACCTGCTGTGTGCTGGGGAGCTGGCAGGGCTCCCCCTCTCATAGGAAGCCTTGTGTGCTGGCCTACCTTTGCCCAGTGTTGCCCTGTGTGATTTGGAGCCTCAGTGCGTGGTGAGCTTTTTTCCCCTCTCCTGTATTTTATTGGGGCGGGAGAGCCCCACCTTTTGGGACTTTACAAGAGCGCTGCATGGGTCTTGTTTCCGTCTCCATAGCAGAGACCAGCTGAGCGCTCCAGGATCCCACTTTGCACATGTGGGTGTGTGGCTTTCACTCAGTGCCAATTTTTCCCAAGCCCAAGAAGAGGGCTTCAGCTCTGCTTGTTCCAAGCATCGGAACAGTAAGTCAGCCAAATTGGCGCCTGTCTGTGGACGGGGCCCCCGTGATGAAAGAGGAGCCCCCCATGGTGTCTGGAGGCCATTCGGCGGAAACAGAGGCAAGTCAGGAAGCCAGGCAAAGGTCGCCTGGTTGTGGGCGGGGCTCCCGTGGTATCAAGGAGAGCCCCGCATATCATCTCTGCCTGAGATGGAGAGCCCTGGGTGGTCACCAAGCCCTGCTGTGGGCGGGGTCCTGTCAAGGGAGGAGGTTCCATACCGGAGAAGAGTGGAGCCTGTAGTCGTCACTTTGGGCTTCCTGGTCAGAGGCTGCCCGCATTTCTTGATGCCCCCGGCGCAGATGTGAGCTGGATTGGCACTGCAACCATGTTACCTGGCCACCGCTGGCCCTCCTATGGTCTACAAGCGGCCGCCGAGTGTGGCTCCAGTCGCTGTGAGGTGGGGGCATTGCCATTTTGAGTCAGTGCCTGAGAGGAGTCAGAGGACGCCCCAGTGAGTGGGGCTGCACTTGAGCCTTATCTTTTTTTACGTTGTGCCGAGAGCGGCACCAGAAGAGCCCCGGTGAGGGGGGCGCTCGTTAGGCATGGTTGGTGCTGGTTTAAGAAGGAGTCACCGTGGGGGGGCTCTAGAGGTGCCATGATTGTGAGGGGCCCAGCTGCCCTACCGGACAGCAGGCAGCTACCATGTGGGGGCAAGTTTGTTGAAAGAGTCCCGGAGTGGGGCTTCAGTGGCACAGTGGTGCCAAGGCCCATTTTCACAGCTGCACTGCAAGAGCGGGCAGCTGCAACAATGGGGGCATGTTCATTTGGAGAAAGGAAAGGGGTGAGAGACACCCCACGCCCCCAGCGCATTGTGCGCAATGCGTTCGCTGCCAAAGCAGCCAGAGGGCCAGTGGGAAGGGCCCAGGATTAAGCCCTGACATTTGGGACAAAGGGCAATCGAGCCCCAAGGAAGGCCAGTTGGCCAGGGGTCAGTTGTATGTTTGTTGGGTGCGAGTAACTATTGTGATTTATCCACCATGACTATTGCATAATGTGTTTATGCTAGTGATGCCTATAGCATAATGTGTTTATGCTTAGGATGTTTATACATAATGTTTTTTTATGTCCAAGGTGATGCAGACATGTTGCTAATGCTAATGTGATATGATGCTAAGTACAGTATTCTACCAGTAGTTACTGGTGGTGTTTTACATTTGCTACTTGTGCTTCTAAAGGTTCTGACAGTGGCCCGGTTGGCCCTGTCCTGTATATAATCCCCTATAAAGTACTACCTAGTGCCAGTTGGCACAGTGTATATTTTTGATTGTGATCTAATGTGTTTATGAGTAATACAACCGCTATTATTTATATAACCTTCTGTGGATTTTCTTTTGTGGTGTGCCTAGTGTGTCGCTGCTGTGAGTGTGTTGAGCAAATGGTTTACATGTTGCCTCTGGGATAAGCCTGACTGCTCGTGGCAAGCTACCAAGGGGGTGAGCAGGGGTTATCTTCAGCGTGTAACTCCCTTGCCCTGACTAAAGTGGTGGTTTCTGCCTGGCTTAGGCGCATGCCCTAGCCAACCAGAAATCCCATTTCTAACACTCCACCATCGGTGCCCATTCATACTCTCTCTTACATCCACTTACAAACTACTCAGACACTCATACACCCACTGAAACACTCATGCACTCACTCACACACTTAGTGTCAAAGGTTAGTGGTTGCAGTTAGGAAATACATTTGAAAAAACCTTACCAATTCTCCTAAAAAAACAAAGGTTACAGGGACGTTATAGTTAGGAAATAGAATTTAAAAAACAATAGCAATGCACTGAAAAAGCCAAAGGTTATAGGGACGTTATAGTTAGGCTCAGATTTTACTTGTACAAAAATAGTGAAATACAACAGTTATAGTTACCTGAGCTAACAATAATGTATGCCCCCTCAATGCACTGCTTATGACCTCACATATTACATCACTCATGACATGGTCAGTGACATCACTGATGACATCTGAAATGACATCACTGATAACATCATCCACAGACCCCCTCACACACCCACTCACACTCCCATACAACCTCTCATAAGCCCATTCACACACCCACACAACTACTCACATTCCCATTCACAGACCCATATAAGTACTTACACAACCACTTACTTATCCATAAAGCCACTCATACATCCACTCACTCACTCATAGAGCTTTATCATACAACCAGTCACTCATCCAGCAGCCACTCACACAGTCACACACTCACCCATACAGCTACTGACACACCTAGTTATTCACCTATACAGACACTCACACACCCACTCACTCACCCATACAGCCTCTCATCAGAGCCACTCACCCACTCACTCATATGACCACTCATATACTCACTTACATACGCACACACCCACACAACCACACAACCACTTACATACCCATTCATACATCCATAAAACCACTTACACAACCACTCACTCACCCATACAGCCAATCCCACAGAGACACACTCTTCCATACAGCCACTCATACACCAATTTACTTAACCAAACACTCACTCAATCAGCCACTCGCTCACTCATGTAGCCACTTACACACCCAGTCACTCACTCATAAAGCCATTCAGGCACCTACTTACTCACCCATACAGTCACTGATGCACCCACTAATTCACCCACACAGCCACTCACACAGCCACTTACTCACCCACCCAAACAACCACTGACCCACCCACTCATTCACCAATACTGTCACTCATACAACCACTACGTCACCTACAAAGTTACTCAGACACCCACTTATTCACCCATACTGTCACTGTCACACCCACTCAGACACCTGTGAAGCCATTTAGACACACCCTCAAACACGGATACACACAATCACACAGCGACTCATAAACTATGTTATAAAAGGAATAACTCATTAGTAGTACACAAAGTATTCTAATTTAACTTTTAAGGTACCTTAGTAGATACGTTTAACACACAAAAACCTTTGGAAAACACTCACAATCACTAGATGTTGTCATCAGTGATGTCATTTGAGATGTCAGCAGTGATGTCACTGACCATGTCATGAGTGGTATTATATGTGAAGTCATAAACAATGCATTGCATTGGCGTATGTTTTAGTTAGCTCAGGCAACTATAACTGCTGGATTTCACTGGTTTTCTACGATTGAAATCTGAGCCTAATTAAAACACCCATGTAACCTTTCAGAGTGGGTAAGAGTGTGGGGTGGAAATGGTATTTTTAGAGTTGGGAGGTGGAAAACGGTATAGGGTGTTAAGGGTGTTTTTAGAGTTTAGGGGTGGGGAAGGGTGTAGGGTGGTATGAGTATTTTTAGGGTATAGGGATGGGTAAGGGAATTGGGTTGTAAGGTTTATTGGGATATATCCCCCAATTGAAAAAATACATACAATTATTTTTAAGTTCATATATATATATAAATATATATATATATATATATATATATATATATATATATATATATATATATATATATATATATATATATATATAAGAATGCCGCATGACTCCAAATAAAAAGTCTGAGTCCTCAGTATTGGGCCTCTTTGCTTTTTTCATTTGCGAGATGGTTTGACGGGCCCCTCCGTGCCCGCCTCAAGAGGTCGCCCTGAAGGGTCGGGGGCTCCACTTCGGAGACTTTTGCTGTGGATGTTTATGATGGAGCATGACCCACTCGCAACACTGTAACCTACGAAGGTAACGCTAAACAGCAAATCACAGTGCAGCGTTGGAAGGGATTCAGTGGGGAGGACGTCCTCGCTGATCGTGCTGGGGTCTCAAGACTTTTTACGGAATCCGAAAAATACCAAACATGGCTGCAATATATACTTACGTGACTTTACATTATTTGAACATCTAGTGCACCGTCAAACATGGAGGGAGCCCGGCATTTGCTGCGCTAAAGGAATGAGAATTGCCGAAATATTATCATCATTGTGATATGTTTGAAGTGCATGATGGAACTTGTATGTCCATAGACAGTCACGTGGGCAAAACCTTGAAATGCACGCATTGACGCACTTTGTGGATGACTTCCTTCCGTGAACAAGGCTTACTTGCCGAAACATGTCGGAGAAGGGGAAGCTATAAGAATGCCGCATGACTCCAAATAAAAAGTCTGAGTCCTCAGTATTGGGCCTCTTTGCTTTTTTCATTTGCGAGATGGTTTGACGGGCCCCTCCGTGCCCGCCTCAAGAGGTCGCCCTGAAGGGTCGGGGGCTCCACTTCGGAGACTTTTGCTGTGGATATATATATATATATATATATATATATATATATATATATATATATATATATATATATATATATATGTATATATATTATCTACTGGCGGTCGCCAGTAGATAGTTATAGTTACAACCTAGTTTCCATAGGAAATCTCAAAATTCTATTTTGAATAACTTTGGCGCCGGTTGACGAATCCTCGCGAAATTCTCAAAACTAATGGGGCGCTCCATTCAGCTCCTACCCTAAAATTCTCGGGGTGATTCGTCAAGCGGGGGCCGAGAAAAGGGGGGGTCCCAAAACACGTTTTCCCCATGTATTTTTCCATAGGACCTTTAGACACAGCTACAGCCCGAACGGCTGAACAGAATTACTTGAAATTTGGCAGAGAGGTAGCCATAAGGTCAAGGAAGTGCCTTTTGCAGGTCTGGTGTAAATCTGTTCAGTAGTTCCTGAGAAAATCAAAAGTAAAATCATATATATATGTGGGCGGAGCCTAACCACACATCTCATCCTGAGATCTGATTGGCTGTCAGCACTTCATCTAAGAAGTGTTGGCAGCCATCTTGGGACCAATATACATGATAGCACCTCATTAAAAAGCATTGCAGTTAATAGAAGGTTTTAAGACTTTAGTTACATTATAAATCATTTGTTGATGGTACCATACTCATTTTAGGAATTGTGGTATGTTCTAAGGTGATTTCACCATGTGAAAAAGCCTTCTGCTGGGATATCATGATTGAGAGAAAAATATTTTCTCATGCTTTTCCCACAGAGGTTTGGAAGGTGATCTATAAGCTAAACTGAGAGCTTATTTTCTGTAAATTCACATTATCTTTCTCAGTCATGTGAGAATGAAGTCTGACATTCTCAGTAAAACATGTACATCCAACAAGGGCAGAGACTATCAGTTGATTCCTTTGTGTTCTACTGCAGCTTCCCAGAGTGTTCCAAAGAACAACTAGAGCGCTAACAGTCCTACTTATGATAAACGTATGGCACACCTGAAGCCATCTTGCTTGAATTAAAGTGGTAACTCTTAAAACATTTAATTTAAAAAGGAACAAAATGAAGGGGTTCATTTTTCCATAAAAAGCATGATTAGTGCTGCAGAAAGAAAAATTAGGGCACATTTTGAGTGACTTCTCAAATCCTCTTCTATTTCATTAAAAAAATTCTGACATGCAGACTGAAACATGCACTTTCAATACCAGCAGCAGTTTTCCCTGGTGAGCAGTAGCTTTACTACAGTGATCTAATGAGCAAAAAGAGTGCTAACATTCTGAATTTATGGCAAATGTGTGACACATCTGAATGCCTTCTTGATGGAATCAAAGTAAAAAACTGAAAGTATTTCCTACTGAGGAGACTGCAGTAAATGAGGAAATTAGGAAACTTCATAACAAATAAGTCTCCCAAGATGGCCACCAGCGACAAAAGAGCCCAAATGTAGCCCAAATATCATCCAGATGTAGCCCAAGTCTAGCCCAATGACAGAATGTCCCAGAGTGTTCTTAAAAACAACTAGAGCGCTTACTGTCTTCATTATGACAAAAGTATGGCACACCTGAAGCCATCTTGATTCGAATAAACTGGTAACGCTTAAAACATTTAATTTAAAAAGGAACACAATGAGGGGGTTCATTTTGCCATAGAAATTATGATTAATGCTGAAGAAAGAAAATGAGGGCACATTTTGAGTGACTTCTCAAATCCTCTTCTATTTCATTAAAACATTCTGACATGCAGACTGAAACATGCACTTTTAATACCAGGAGCAGACTTCCATGGTGAACAGTAGTTTTACTACAGTGATCTAATGAGCAACTAGTGTGCTAACATTCAGAATTTATGGCAAATGTGTGGCATATCTGAATACCTTCATGATGGAATCAAAGTAAAAAACTGAAAGCATTTCCTACTGAGGAGACTGCAGTACATGAGGAAATTAGGAAACTTCATAACACATAAATCTCCCAAGATGGCCACCGGAGACAAAAGAGCCCAAATGTAGCCCAAAATCACCCAGATGTAGCCCAAATATAGCCCAATGACAGAAGTGTGCGAAACACTTAGGTGCCGATTACGATCCTGTAAAAAAATTCCCCTTACGACTCGTATCCGGTCTTTTTACCGTACGAATCGTACAAGTGCCGTCCAAACTGCCAAGTACGATTCGCATGGGAAAAAGTCCGTACGAATCGCATTGGGAATAATTCCCCACACGTCCTCGGGTCGGAAAATGTGTCCGACACGTCCTCGGATGATTTACCGTACAAACGTGAAAATTGAAGTCCGACCGCGCAAGTACGATCCATCCCGTGCATCCGATGTCACAACCGTATGGAAAAAACACCGTCCGCACCGAAGTCCCATTGCAACCATGGAGACATGTGCCCACATACGTGCTGAACCCCCCCCAGCCCCGTGAGTACGCGCCGTACCCCCCCAGCCCCCGTGAGTCCGCGTCGAACCCCCCCGTGCATGTACACCCGTGTACGTGTCGAATCCCCCCGTGTATGTACACCCGTGTACGTTCGAGTCGTACCCCCCGTGTATGTACACCCGTGTACGTGTCGAACCCCCGTGTATGTACACCCGTGTACGTGTCAAACCCCCCGTGTATGTACACCCCCGTGTATGTACACCCGTGTACGTGTCGAACCCCCCCGTGTATGTACACCCATGTACGTTCGAGTCGTACCCCCTCCGTGTATGTACACCCGTGTACGTGTCGAAACCCCCCCGTGTACGTGTCGAACCCCCCCGTGTATGTACACCCGTGTACGTTCGAGTCGTACCCCCGTGTATGTACACCCGTGTACGTGTCGAACCCCCCATGTATGTACACCCATGTACGTGTCGAACCCCCCGTGTATGTACACCCGTGTACGTTCGAGTCGTACCCCCACCCGTGTATGTACGGTGTGTACCCCCAGCGCGTATGGGCCCCCTATTCTGGTCGTTTCGCGGAGTACTTCGCTTTTCCGGCACTTTTTGGGTGCCGTGAAAATATTGCCGTCCGGACTGCTGTCGGTTCGAATCGTTCTTCCTGGGTCGTGAAACGCCGCCTGACAGCGTCCCGACGTCATGTCGGAGCATTCCCGGATCACATTCGTATGTATATGTTCGTCGGACGATGTTTTTTACGATTCGTACGGAAATGGTGTTTCCGTGCGAATCGTACTTCCATGTTTGTACAGTTTTACAACCGGGTACGAGTCGGACGGAGAAAACGCTCCGACCGACGGTTCGTACCCGGTTTTTCCAGGATCGTAATCGGCACCCTATTATTTTGTGTTTTTGCAGTGTTATATAGTGCAGACTTGTCAGGTATTGGAGTGCTTTACATGAGCATTGGTTACATCACACAAGAACAAATTCATTTTGGTTGTAGACATGGGGAGACTAAGTGATTTGACCAGAATCACAGAATGTCGAGCTGAAGCAGAAACTCCAACCTGGTTCCCCAGTTGCAAAGTCTGCAGTTCTAGAAGTAACACCACATCCTCTCCCCTAAGTGCAACATTTAATCAAGTGGTCAACTGGATAAAAAAACATAAAGATAACAAATAATTTAAAAGTGCTTTGTCGCTATTTGAAAACTCAGAAAATATGTCCTTATTTTAGTCTTTTAGAGCACTAACCATAATTTTGATGCCAAAAAGACCCTCTCATATATGTAATTTCTAAAGGAAATGCTCTAGGTATTACAGTTTTGATTACATCAAGATGATGTCAGGTGTTCCACACTTTTGTAATAAATATAGAATGTTAGCAATCTAGTTGTTCATTAGGATACTGTTGAGAGGCAGAGGCCAGGGGCACGGACTCTGAAAATTGAAGGCAGGTAGGAGGGTGCAAAGGCAACAATTTAACCACACTGAGCAGGCAGGAAGGGCCGTGGCAGCACAACAGACTATGGAGGGCAGTGGAAAGGGGGGCAGGGGCAACAAACCAACAATACAGGACTTGCAAGAGAGGCTGTGGCAATGTAATAGACCATTGTGGGCAGAAGGAAGAGGCAATGGTAGTACAACCATACATGCCAACAGACCCGATTCAGCCAGGAAACGTCCAATGTTTTTAAGCTCAAAAGGGCTTTATTTGATCTGTCTCCTGTCTACAATCTCCTCTTTTTCAATGTAACTCAAAGGGGAAAATCAATACCCCAGTTTTTTTTCAAAATCTCCCTCTTACCAAGTTCAAAATGTTCGCAAGTATGGTACATTGGATCATGGAAGGAAATGGGGTAGGGACATGGACTTGGATAACAGAAGACAGGAGGGACATGGAGAGATGCACCAAACTGACCCTGCAGGGCAGGCATCAGGGTTTGCAGCAGCACAATACACCACACAGGGCATGCGGGACGGGAGTGCAGCACAACAATCCATAGAAAGCAAGAGGGAGGGGACAGGACATGCACATGGACAACAGAGAACAGTGGGGCAAGAGGCAATGGTAGCTAGCTGACCATAATGGACAGACAGGAGAGAAAGCTGCAGCATAACAGACCATAAAGGGCAGGAGGGACAGATCAGGGGCATTACAACGGAACAGACAAGCCAGGAGGGAGGGAGTAGGGGTCTGCACATGTAAACAGATGGCTGGGGGCAAGGGGGCATGGCAGGAGCAGCAAGATAGCCATGGAGGTCAGGCAGGATGGGCACTAGAAGCAAGACACACCATGAAGAGCAACAGTGAGACTGTGATCGCATACACACAGACCATGGAGGGAAGGTGGGAGGGGGTCAGGGGCAGCTAACTGACCACACAGAGAAGGTGGGAGGGGCCATGGCAGCACAGAAGACCATGCATGGCAAGTGGGAGGGTTAGTGGCAGCACAATGGCTATGATGGGCAAGAAGGAGGGTGCAGGGGCATGCACAAAGGACGATGGAGGATAGAAGGGAGGGTCAGGACCTGTGCACAGACAAGAAAGTTCAGGGGAAGGGGCCTCACAACAGACCGCATGGGGCAGGCAGGAGGAGCAGTTGCAGCACAACAGACCAGGGAGGGCAGAAGGGTGTGGCAGTACAATGGACCATGTAGGGCAGGAGGAAGAGGATAGGGGCATGGCATGTGGACAGGCAGGGTGGAGGTGGCAGGGACAGGTTACAGTCATCTGACAATGCTAGGCAGGTGGGAGGGGAGTGGCAGCTCAACAGAACACTCAGAGTAGATAGGAGTGGCAGGTCCATGGAACATGGTGGGCAAAAAGGATGGAGCAGGGGCATGCACAAAGACATCGGAGGGCAGAGGGAAGGAGAATAGGGGCAGCAAGCTAAGCACAGAGTTTAAGCAGGAGGTCAATGATGGGGCATATAATTGGGCAATGGAGGGCAGGAGGAGTGGACTGGTACATCATACTAAATTGAGGGCAGTGGCAGCACATCAGACCATGCATGGCAGGAGGGAGGAGGCTAATCCATGGATTCACACAACAGAGGATAGGGAGGAGGGGGATGGGGCAGTAAGCTAACTGTTCAGAGAAGGCGGGTATAGGGAACTTTATTGTTTTTAAAACGTGTGTCTGTGCGAACTACTTAAAATATGAACAAGTATGCAGCATAATCTCACTTTTATTCAGGAAGAAGAGGACGTTTGTGACTGTGACTCCGGGCTCACTTGGCGGAAACACCCCCTGAGCCTCCACCCCCTATCGCAAAATGTAATGCCCGTGAAAAGGGTAGGTGAACACAGTGTTATATAGAACATAGTCCTGAGAGCACGATTGAAAATGAAAACTAGATATAGTGTATGGTATGAACTATGCACCAAAAAGTGTGATATAAGATGAACCGGGCGTGAAATATAATATGCAATACATTGTGCGTAATGACAGATTCATTGGAGAGCGCGAGATAGCATAGGCACTAGCGCGTGCTATGCGATATGCGCCTTGGAGTGTAATATGCACAGGGCAGTGTTGTGTAACCTAACTAGTCTCTAAAGTTGTAATATAAAATATGTGCTGGGGAGTGTAACGTTGCATATGCACTGTGACAAAGATATGGATCCCAGATTGTAATATGTATGGCATAGCACTGTGCGTTATAACATAGGCATCGAGGAAGGCACGTTAGATGGGGCAATATAACCCATGCGAAGACAAGTGTGGCATGACATATTCACGGGGTGGTGTTACAGTGCACATGGGCTAGAGAGTGTCATAGCATATGCACTAGCTAGTGGAATACAACACAGAGGTGTGTGGCACTCAGCAGGCAATGGTGGGTGTAACACAGCATTGGGCTCTGCCAGGAGCGCGCTGTGACTCTCAAGTGATGTTCGTCCCCTTCCAGAGAGTAAAAAAAAAGTATTACACATCCGGCAGTGGATGTGTGTTTTATTAACCGTGAGGGGGTTTCTTGCAAAGTTTTGGTCGAATTTCTGTCGAATTCCCTTTTGAATGGCTTGGGGTGCAGGTGTATTAAATGTGCCCGTCAATAGCTACCCATGTTTGTATAAATAAACGACAAGGGTGTCTACCGGGATTAGGCACCGTAGGGCATCAGACATGTCAGAGCTTCACTAGTGGTGTAAATACATTCCACGTGGATTCATTGTATGCATAGTCACCTTTTAATGAATATCACGCAAATCGTCATGGTGATAGGTACGTATGGTTTGTCCAGCATGTCCTAGGTGTGTCTATAAATATATATTTTTTAAAAATAATAAAAAAACAGTGGCCGGCCCTGGGGATTGGGGTCAAAAAAATATAATTAGGAGACAGGCCCTGGGGGATGGGGTCATCAGGGCCAATAGATTAGAATAAGAAGGGGAACCACACAGCCCCCCTTCTTAAAAAATTAAAATAAATAAAAGACTGGCATCGTGCCGGAGGCCACGCCCCCTCCTTGCAGCACTCTGCAAACGCACCCCCTGGCGAGTTGTAAGTTGGGGAATTAATTCCTCTTCAATACTGAGGGTCCCTGAGGGCCAACTAGCCAAACAGGCATCTCCAGTATGCGCCAGGGAGCTGCGCTGCAGACAGGTGTTCTGAGGCCAAGCCCCTTTTTACACCTCTCTGCAACGCAGCTCTGTGGCGCTTACTGGAGGTACCTAGTGGTCTAGTTTGACCCTAGGGACCCTTAGGATTAAAGGGGACTTAATCTCTCAACTTACAACAGCCACAGGGCGCGTTTACACAGTGGTGAAGGGAGGGGACGGGGCCTGAGGTGACGTGTGGAAACACGCACTATGGCACGTTTTAAATTGGGGATATAATTTCCCTTCAATACTGAGGGCCCCTGGGGGCTAACTAGCCCACCAAGTGCTTCCAGTAAGCGCCACTGAGCTGCATTGCAGAGAGGTGGTCCAGGCCGTGCCACTTTTTACATCTCTCTGCAATGCAGCTCTGTGGCACTTACTGGAGGTACCTAGTGGGCTAGTTGGACCCTAGGGACCCTCAGGATTCAAATGAACTTAATCTCCCAACTAAAAACGGACACAACTAAAAACGGACACAGGGCGTGTTTACACAGTGGTGTGTGCAAAAACACCCTGTGGCCTGTTTTAAGAGGTAGTTTTAATCCCCCTGCCCTAATATATATTAGGGGCTTACAGAGGAGGTCATGCTAATCACAGGGGGACCCCAACGCATAGTGTTCCCTAGTGTATTTAGGTGTTTTCACTGTATTCTAAGTGTCTTTTAACATAGCACTGGCTCTAGGACTGGTTAGTCAGACTCAGTTACCACCAATATCCGTCTGAAAAAGTTGAGGGTACAGGATGATTTTGCAACAAGGCTTCTTTCTGCTCTTCTTTTTGTTCTCTCTGCACATTATCCTTCTCCCTGCACTTTTCTTCATCTTTGAGGACTTCTGTTGCTTCTTTCTGCACTTCTTTTTTTTCTTTCTGTGCATTTTTTCTTCTTTCTTCACATGTCCTATCTCTGTAGGCATAGTTAGAAATTAGCATTTAAAAAACCTTTGAAATTCACAGAAAAAACCATAGGTTTCAGGCACGTTATAGTTAGGAATTAGCATTTAAAAAACCTCAGAAATTCACTGAAAAAACCATAGGTTTCAGGGGTGTTATAGTTAGCTGGACTTTTCACTTGTACAAAACCATTGAAATTCCCCCGTTATAGTTAGTTCAGCTAACTATAACTCGCGCGCCCGCAATGCACTGCTGATGACGTCACATATTACATCACTCATGACATGGTCAGTGACATCACTCATGACATCACTGATGACATCTCAAATGACATCACTGATGACATCACTGATGACATCATCCTTGTGATAGAGTGGCAGACCTCCTCTCACCTTAATATAACCTTTGATACACACATTCAAAAATAGAGACTAAAATGTTCAAAACAATGGACATACCAATACCAGTTACAACAACCTCTTCAGTAATTCTAAGATCCACATACACATCCACTCATTCACCAACAGTCCTATACAGTCACTCATACATGTACTCACTCATCATATGTACTCATACACCTATACATCCTGTTACACAATGCCACTCATCCATAGAGTTACTCACACACATAGTCACTCATGCTAATAAAGAATCCAACATACATTTACTTGCATATACAGTTATACACACACCACCACACTTACTTCTACGGAAACTTACACATACTAAGTCTTTTAAACAATCACTTATAGAAACACATACTTATTCATACAGGAACTCTTTCAATCTCTCACTCTCACATATACTCACTTATATACACCAATAGTCACATATACTAGTTTAAAACATATGTAGTTACTCATAAAGACACTATTGAGAGTCATTCACTCACTAACACACCCATACACACACTCTTCCACCCATACAGTCCTGCACACATGCTGTCTTCAACACATACAAACACTGAGTCACTCATTCATGTACATATGCACTACGTAATACCCCCCACCGAACCATACAGACACTCAGACACTCATACTGATACTCAAAAAACCAACTAATAACCTATATAGACACTCATGTAGCTACTCACCAACCTATGCAGCCACTTATACACAAAGTGAGAGACTGATACAGATATTTACATATTTAAACATTACTCACTAAGCCATGTATTCACTAAGATACACTTAATCAGTCAGTATACAATCAATTTTTCAAAAACAAGTCATCCATTTAGACACTTATATACCCATTTATTCTTCCATCGACCTTGAGATATACATATATAAAACATATTTAATTTTCAGAAATACACACATTCACTGGATGATGTCATCAGTGATGTCATTTGAGATGTCATCAGTGATGTCATCAGTGATGTCACTGACCATGTCATGAGTGATGTAATATGTAATGTCATCAGCAGTGCATTGCGGGCGCGCGAGTTATAGTTAGCTGAACTAACTATAACGGGGAAATTTCAATGGTTTTGTACAAGTGAAAAGTCCAGCTAACTATAACACCCCTGAAACCTATGGTTTTTTCAGTGAATATATATATCTATATATATCTATATATATATATATTTCTCTCTGTAGACGACTTATGTATATATATGTATATAGATACATATATATATGTATTCACTGAAAAAACCAAAGGTTTCAGGGGCGTTAGAGTTAGGAATTGGCATTTAAAAAACCTTTGAAATTCACTGAAAAAAACATAGGTTTCATGCATGTTATAGTTAGGAATTGGCATTTAAAAAACCTTAGAAATTCACTGAAAAAAGCATAGGTTTCAGGGGCGTTATAGTTAGCTGGACATTTCCCTCGTTCAAAACCCTAGAAATTCCCCTGTTATAGTTAGTTCAGCAAACTATAACTCACGCCCCCGCAATGCACTGCTGACGACGTCACATATTACATCACTCATGACATGGTCAGTGACATCACTGATGACATCACTGATGACATCTCAAATGACATCACTGATGACATCACTGATGACATCATCCATTGAGTATGTGTTTCTGAACAGTTTTATTATGTTTAATATATATAGGGAAAGGCCTGTTGAAAAATTAGTGGGTGTACAAGTGTGTGAATGGATGATTTTCTAGGTGCGTAACTGAGTCTATAAGTGAGTCATTAAATGTATCTTACTGCAGACTAGTGACTAAACTGTGTGAATGTCTGTATGTGTCTGTGTGTTGGTGTATAAGTGGCAGCATGGTTTTGTGAATAGCTATACGAGTGTCTATATGGGTTATTGATTGGTTGTCTGAGTATCTGTATGGGTGCCTGAGTGTTTGTGTGGGTAGGGTGTGTGTGACTCTGTGACTAGATGTGTGAGTGGGTGATTCATGGGTGCATGTTTTTAAGAGTGCATCTGTGATGGACTGTATGGTTGGGTGAGTGTAAGTATGGGTGTGTTAGTGAGTGAATGTATATCTCAGTTGTACATGTGTCAGTAACACAGTGTATATCTGTGTAAGAGTATATAACTATCTATATGTGAGAGTGTGTGATTTTGGGAGTGGCTGTATGCGCCAGAGTGCAAAGATATCTGTGTCATGTGCTGTTTGTTTTTCTGCAGGAAGACACAGCATTTGTTAGTATTTTTATGAGTAAGTGAACTTGAGTGTTTTTAACTGTATAGGTGAGTAAATTTTACTGTGATTAATTATTTGCATGACTGACTAGATGTGTCAGTACCTCAATGGATGATTGGCGGTGTGTGAGTGTCTATATAGGTGTATAAATGCACAGAGTGACTGTACGTTTGAGTGACTGTACAGGTGAGTGAGTGGAGATGTATGTAGACCTAAAAGTCAATGAGTGGGTGAGTAGTTATTGGTATTGGAGTATCTATGGTTGTCAAAAAGGCCGTCTGAAATTTTGAGTCGGTGTATCGAAGGTTATATTAGGGTGTGAGAAGATGCACTAATTTATCACATGGATGACGTCATCAGTGATGTCATAAGTGATGTCATTTGAGATGTCATCAGTGATGTCATCAGTGATGTCACTGACCATGTCATGAGTGATGTAATAAGTGACATCATCAGCAGTGCATTGCGGGGGCGCGAGTTATAGTTAGCTGAACTAACTATAACAGGGGAATTTCTAGGGTTTTGTATGAGGGAAATGTCCAGCTAACTATAACGCCCCTGAAACCTATGTTTTTTTCTGTGAATTTCTAAGGTTTTTTTAAATGCCAATTCCTAACTATAACTTGCATGAAACCTATGGTTTTTTCAGTGAATTTCAAAGGTTTTTTAAATGCCAATTCCTAACTATAACGCCCCTGAAACCTTTGTTTTTTTCAGTGAATATATATAGATATATATATATATATATATATATATATATATATATATATATATATATATATATATATATATATATATATATATATATATATATATAGTGTGTGTGTGTGTGTGTGTGTGTGTGTGTGCGTGGGTGTCTTATTCATATACTTATACATATCTATACCTGCATGCATACACACACACACACATATATATTTATATATACATATATGTAAATATAGGGGTTTGACTTACCTCATATACTTACCTTGCTTTGTAAAGTAATGCACGGTATAGGTATATGCATGGTAAAAACAAGCATGCTAATGGCATTGTGTGATAAAAGCATTGCATGCTAAATAATGCATGGTAAAGGCATAAAGGCATGCATTGTAAATGCATGTGTTATAATGTCATACAAACCAAAAATTAAGAACCCCCTTCAGAGTACCATAGGGCATGCAGACCTACTGGGTACAACTGTGAAGGTAGAGGCCTTTTACTCCAGATGTCCTGGAGCCCAACCTTCTATGGATCCTGCTCAACTGGACCAAGTAACTCTTCTGTGTTTGACACTCAGTGGTAGCTGTGGTTGAAAAGTCAAGGCTCCAGCAGTGGGGGATGTAGAAACAGGTCAGTGATCACGACTATTAAGTCAAATGCAAACAGCATGAACAATAAATCAATTTCCCACCAAATACTTGCTTTTATAAGAAAAATAAGTATTTTATTTCGGATTCTACGCATGCAAAGTACAACAACATTCAGAAGCAACAACACAATCCACTTGAGGTCGAGGGTGTAGTGGTTGTCAAGAAAAACCTCTGTTCCACCCTTGTTTTTGTGACTTGTCCAGGATTATTCCCCATTCATTAGTGGTAGCACGAGGGAATGCAAACTATTAGGCCATACTCAAGAGCACTCCCTTCTGACCTTTTAGGAACTTATTCAGAAGTGACAATGGTGCTGCAGCACCATTAGAAGCAAGTCCTCCTGGGCCCCATAGACCCGGTTTCAGTCTTACTTGCTCCGGCAGTATGGCGTGTTCAGCGGTGTAGCTAATGCCCTCTTCTCGGGCACTCCCCTGTCTGGTTAGGTTCCAGTGATCAAAGCTGTTCACACTCGGCAGACAATACAGGTAAGGTGCTCTTACCCATAATGAGAGGGGATGCTAGTGTGATCCTCTGGGTCCTCACCAGAGCTCCAACAAGGGCGCGATGCCCTTAGTGGCATCTGAGAAAACTTCTGGAACTTCATCAGGAGTAGATCATGGCATGTGGGCTCTACGCGCTGGTCACAGCAGTTCTTCTTGGGTCCTGGGAAATTTCCCAAACTCTAGGCCAAAGTGCTACCAGCAGCCCCTCCTGATGTGTGGTACTCATGTACTCAGTACTTGTGGTACTCACAATCAGGGCACAGACTCTCCTTGGGCGATCGTCTTCCCTATGGCACCACTCTTGACATATGGGGTCACCGATCTGCACACAAGTAATGGCCAATCAGTTTACAGACTCACACCTCACTCAGGGAATCCTCATGCAGGGCTCCCTACTGGACCTTGCTCCCTCCAACACTGTTCTCTGCTTCACAGGGCACACTGGTCTTGGAAAGCCGGCAGGCTCCAGGGCAGGGTGTCTTGGGTGATGTCCTCTCACTCAACAGGGAGAATAGCAGGCCTTTGCCTCCAGACCTGATCACAGACAGAAGTCTTGTAGAGCTTCCCTTTCTCACACAGCCTGTCTGGCTGCTTGGCAGATGACACATTTATGGGGACTCTACCTCCCTTATAATCCTTTTCCAGACACCAAATGTAATTTAGGGTCTGAGTCTTTGAAGTTTTATGTTTGGGCTTTGCTTCTTTTGACATGGGCACTTCTCCTTTTCATCTTCTTTCATGAGCAAGGTCTGTCACAGCAGCCATGATTCCAAAGCTGATTGTCCACAACATGATTTATGAGAATGACTAAAGTTCACACCTGGATATCGCCACAGTGACATGTGCATCAAAATGGTAGTCCCAGAACCCTTGCCTAATTTTTATGCTTCTCTTATCAGCTCTGTCGTCCTTCCTGAGATGTGTCCAGGCCCCTTCTCTGTGATCTCTCACGGAATCAAAGAGCAATCTTTTGAGATGTAAAGGGAGTCTCTTCCCTCCCTCTAGTGTGTGTTCCCACCCACTCTACAGCGATACAGCAATTCACAAATCTGTCTGAGAGGATCCATCTCCTCCTCATGTCTTCACCAGGATGGCCTGTGCTTCCCAAATATGGAACCCTGGGTCCTCCATACCATATACCCTTACAGCCTCATTTACTCAGTGTACTCTCTCAGCACACATATTGTTCAGCACTAATACCTCAATGCATTGTACTCTGACATGTACACATGCATCCAGCCCACATACTCTGTCAATGCATACTATTCATCACCAAAGCTTTCCTATCTTTAACCAGGGTGTATTATTTCAACACACGCACTTTCAGGACACATACTCACTATGTGCGTGCTGCACAAGTCTTCATCCTTCATGTATTGTACTTCGTGCAATCACACATATACCCAGCACATGTTTTATCCACACATGCACTTTATTGCAATACATCTCCCATGTAATGTATTCCTCTCAGGAATACTTACACCCAGTACATGTACTAACCACACATGCATTGCATAGTACTGCCCAATCCTTGTACAGAACCCTTCCCAGACACACATACAATCAACGCAGTCACTACTCCTGCGCTGCTCAGCCCTCTACATCTACCTGATGACGGCCAAGGGTGAGTTAAGCTCACAGTAGCAGAACTTTTAAAAAGGTGAGTGAGCCTGTAAGCCTCACTCCAATGACACAGGGAAAAAGGTCCTGTTCACTACTACTAATCACTATATGGTATGCTGCCACCACCATGCTTGTGCTGCTTACCTCTTGGTGAAGGCACCACTGTGAGAGTAGCACTTTGGGCACCCTCCCCCCAGTCCAACAAGACTGCAATTCATGAGACAGGACTATGTCATGGTGCACATGCATGATCTATGTTCGCCAATGACAGAAGAAATCTGCATTAGAGATCCAGACAATAGTACATGTGGGCATTCAGGGCAGAGGTAATAATCTCTTACCATACAGAATACTTTTCTGTCCCAAAAAAGCATGGCAAGCAGGCCATAATCTCTGAATGCTGTCCTGAGGCTCATTCTGTCAAATGCCCAGCCATTTCTCATTTCCGAAGCCATGCATCCACTCGTTGCCAGATTCCCAAATGTGGGAGCCGCTCATATCAGATTTTGCAGAAACTATTCTGCAGAAGTTAGCTGATGACAACATAATAATACCTCCCTACATCTCGCTGGCGGGGGAAAGTTTTGCTGCATTATCTGGGATGCTGCAGAAGGCACAACGAGGGGAGCTCCTTCAGTCTGTCCATCACTATCCTGTTGAGTCTTGCCACAAATAGAGTGCGATGCTTAAGGCTCCCAGCTATCTACCAGGACTCGGAGGGAAGGCCCAGCAGCAAGTATGCCATAGAAACAGGTGTCCATAATGAAATAATCAAGTGGTCCTATTGCTTGTGTGTGGTGCTCGTAACTTGTGTTGGCACCCTGTGTATCCAAGCACCTTACCCACAAAGGAAACCTACAATACAAATGTTTTCCAGGTCTACAGAGTTCTGCGTTTGAAGGGCAGGCAAAGCACACAGGGCCTGATTTGCAAAGATAAAGTTACACATTTGTGTAAGTTTACTCTTTTTCATTATTCACAAAACTGCAATTTAATAGTAACTGTATGACTGCTGAGACTCTGCAGTCTGGGAGGACAGCTCCACACATAAAAAGATAGACCTGTCATATCTTTTATGTGCGGAGTTCTCTTCCCTGATTGTGAAATCTCTGCAGTCGCAAAGTTAGTTAGAGAGGCTTGTCCTATCTTTTAACGTGTGGGCGAAAGCTAGAAAAAAGGAATTAAGGAATGAAAGAATAGAAGAAAAAAAGATTTTAAAAAATAGGAATGAAAGAATGAAAGCAAAAAGGAAGGGAAGAAGTACTACAAGAATGAAAGAAACAAGGAAACAAGAAAAAAGAGAGAACGAAAAAACATGAATTAAAAAGGGAAAGAAGGAATGAAAGAAAAAAGAAAAGCAAGAAATAAGTAAAGAAAGTATGAAAGAAGAAGGAAAGATGGATTGAAAGAAAAAAAAGAAAAGCAAGAAAGATGGAAAGAAGGCCTGAAAGAAAAGTGAAGGAAAGAGAATAGAATGAAAGAATTTATAGAGAGAAGGAATGAAAGAAAAAAGAGAAGGAAAGAGGAATGAAAGAAAAAAGCAAAAACAAGAGAAATAAGGAAACAGCAGAAAACTGAAGAAAGAAAGAAGAAGGAATAAAAAAGTATTACAAGTGAATGATAATTAAAAATGATAAAGGCGGTTTTCTTCCTGGGCAAAGTTTGTTAAAGAGCCATTGGAGTGTCCTGTGTTTATATGAGAAAGTTAGGGAAAGAGCAATATGCAGTCACTCAAGGTGAAGTTATCCACTGGCTGAAGTGCGCTGACACGCTACCCTATGTTGTATGCTATATGGGGCAGAAGCAAAATGTGAATGACACACCAACAGACCAATGGGTGAAGAAACCTGGCTTAAAGCCCTTTTAGCTAAGTGAATATATATATATTTTTTAATTAAAAGTACTTGTCTGAGAGCCTGTCAGTGCAGCACAGCACTGCATGTATGCTTCGACTGAACGCAGAAAGCACTGTTGCAGGAGGGGTAAGGAAGGCATTGGTAAAGGATGGCAGGTACGATATTTTTTCTCATTTGGGTCAGGGCGGAGAGGCCATGTTGTATATGCTTTCCCCCCTCCTGTTTGTTACTCCTCTGCCCCTGAGTAGCAGTTGAAAGCAGGGGTAGATGATTTTGCGCACCATACATAACAGAAATATAGATAGATATAATGTGAATAACGGGGATGTTTTTCCACCTCCGGGAATTGGGTTATTTATCACTAATGATAGCCTGGTATGTGGGGGAAAACTTGCTGCACTTTAAGAAATTGTGGGGGGCAGGGGAAATTGTGTTTTTCGTTTTCCTAAAAAAAATAGCAGATGTTTCGTGAAAAATGCATGCATTTTTATAAAATAGAGTTTTGTTATTTATTGCAAAATGAGTTGAGAAAAAACACTTTTTTAGTGGAAAATTAATCCATTTATCAAAATTGCAAGTTGATAATTTACTTACTATATTTCCCCCTATCAGTTTATATTCATTGAAGAACATTAGTAGCAGCTGCCCTAGATGTTTTATGTAAGAGGCAGACGAGGTTTATACGTTCGCTACCGGTGCAATGCTGAAGAAGTCATGATGGGCGATAAATTGTGAATTATTCACAATAATTGGTACCATGATCAATCTTAGCACTTAGGGGCATATCAACAACAACCGGCGATAATTATCGCTAAGCGCACTTAGCGCTAGGATAATTATCGCTGGCTAGCGTGGATTTTCATCGCTGAGATAGCGTGCTATTAGCAACGCTTATCTCAAAAGCGATCAAAATCCTAGCGCTAACTGCCTAACGTGAGATTATCGCTGGAAACCCAGCGATAATCTCACAAAATGTGGCATTAGCTTGTTGATAGGGACTCACAAACTTAGCCATGATATCCTCCTTCCATAGGATATCATGGCTAAGTCAGTCCTGAAGCAGGAGTAAGGAAAGTAGCGATAACAGGGGTCATTGCTACTTTTCCTGCCGCTATGCTTCATAGCGTGGGGCTTGATGATAGGAACGCCCACTTTGCATCTCATTAGAGATGCAAAGCTGGGCATTAAGATTTTGTATGCTTAAGCAAGGTTTCACGCGTTAGCATGACCTTGCTAATTAGGCGCTAAAATTATCGCCGCTTTTCGGCCGAAAACGGCTGCAAAAGCGGCGATAATTTTCTATCGCCTCGTTGTTGATATGCTTCCATATTTTATATTTCAGGAGTAGATTTGGAAGGCTATACATCTGCTATAAAAATAGATATGTTTGATGTCTGAAATCAATCTGTAAGGTCTCTCGAACCTAAACAGCCACTGTGAACCTGGAAGAGGTCTCTCAAATCACCAGATTTTTCTTCCCTGATGCGAAATAATGCTGTTGTGACTGATATCTGTTTGTCTGGTTTGATAGTACAGCTGTACAGCTGTCTGCATGACCTATTGTTACCAGTTCTTTAACATATATATAGAGTGCTCTTTGAGTTTACCCCACAGGAGGATTATCCTCTCACTTCATGTGACTTCAAATTTGATGTATGACTACTCTTCCTGTGGAGTGCATTAATTGTACTGCATGAGTGACTATTTTATATTTCAAAAGTACAACAAATCAGGGATGTTACCAAGCTGCCTAAGTTAGCACTGAAGCTCAGTATGAAGCCCTGAACATCCGTACAGGATTGGCATACTGCAGTGAAAATATTGCAACTTCTTGGGTGTGGTGCAGCTGATGGCACTATAGCTTCTTTAATGAGAGAGCACTGTGCAGGCCAGGTAGAGTAGGAGTCTTGGGCAGCCACAGCGGCCAGGTGCAAGAAGAGTGGCCTGCGTGGGCCATTGAGGAGATGGTGGTGTGGTCATTCGTGCCTCCCCCTTTACCCTTGGAGTGAGCCAGGCCATGGGAGCCCCAGTAGGCAGGACAATGGCTCCATGGTGGCCTCTAGAGAGAGAAAGAGCATCCCCCGGGTGTCTGGGCCTGGTCACAACCAGCGAGGTGGCCATTTGTGCTCCTCCCATCACCTGGGAAGTGAGGTGTGCTGTGAGCAAGCACAGGGACCTGGTGATGATCCGAAGAAGGTTATGGGGCAGCAGTCCGCAAACCCTCTCATTGCCTGATAGGTGAAGTGTCTAGAGGAAGATGCCCAGACTCTGGGGGCAGCTCCATGCTCAGGATCCCATGAGAAGACAATTCAGAGTAAGCCTTGGACTTTCACATCAATCAATCTATCAATCAGGATTCTTATAAAGCGCGACTACTCACCCGTGATGGTCTCAAGGCGCTGAGCAGAGGGAGAGATAGGTGGTTCAGTCGAAGAGCCAGATCTTGAGGTTCTTCCTGAATTGTAGCAGTGATGGTGATTGCCTGAGGTGCAGAGGCAGGGAGTTCCAGGTCTTCCCACCGAGGTAGGAGAGGATCTTCCTCCCGCTGTGGCCACATGCCATAACAACCAAACCACTAAACCCTACACAAAGAGGAGGAAGGGGAATCAGAAGGTGCCTGGGAATGATCCCTCCCCAAGGCTTTTTGGTGGCTGACCCAGGAGACGAAGACAAACAGCACCCTACTCTAGCTGGTGGTGGACCCACGAGATTACCGCTCCTGTTGAAACTGTGGGGGTGATGCCCCTCAGACTACCAGTTGTCTACCTCCTCCCCCACAGCAACCAGTGAGTAATCTGACCTGCAACTATCTCCATGATGAAGGGAGGTGGAACATCGGCCTCCTCCCAAAGGAAGATTGTCTGCTCAACCAGGTACAGTTGCAGCTACTGCCCCACTGGATAACAGAACCAGAGAGGTGAGAGAGAGAGGGTTGAGGAATCAGAATCTTTGATGATCATACTGCAGGACATACGAGAATTGCATGAGGTCCTTGAGGGGCCATTGATGGGGTGGCCTCCGAGGAGTCTCTCTTGCAGCAAGACCTCTGTAAAGTGTCAGACCAAATAATGGAAGTGGAAAGCAGGGTCTCCTTGGCAGAGGACGAGCTACAATCTCTCATTCAGGATCTCACGAAGTTGCTAGAGGTGGCAGTAAAGGTGGAGAAACATGTGCAAGATGCAGAGTTTAGCTCCTGGTGTAACAACCTTCTCCTTGTGGGCCTCCTGGAGGGCCTCAAAGGAGTGCACCCAGAAAGGTTCTACACGCAGTGCTTAAAATCCAGGATCTCACACATAAGTTTTCTTCCTGCTTCATAATGGAAAGAGCCCATTGATACTTTGCCTGCCGCCCACCTCCTGGGGCTACCCCCTAGAATGGTAATTCTTCAGCTGCACAACTACTTGGACAGGGACACCATCCACCAGCTGGTACACAACTGCTAGACAGTCTTTATGGACTCTGTTTGGACCTTGATCTTTCCTGTATACACTCTCCGAGCCCAGCAACAGTGACACACGTTTATAGAAGGGAAGGACAAACTCCAGGTGATGCAAATTAAATACATTCTCCTTTATCTAAATAGACTGAAGGCCATCCATTAAGGGAAGGCTCACATCTTTGATAACGCAGATGATGCCTTGCACTAAATGAGACATAAACTGACTGCTTCCAGAAGCGACCGTCCGTCCCACCTGGAAACTGGACAAGTGATAAGTGGTCCCTGTGCCGAGACCCCGGTGCAGCAGATGCCAAAGCCAAGCAACGTCGGTCCAAGACAGGGCAGGTGCTGGCAAGGACTCATCGTTGTTTAACAGTGACAGCCCGCCTGGACTGGTAACACTACCCCAGGCAAATCCGAGCCCTCAAAACCAACATTACCTTGATGATAACTATCTTGGCCCAGACCCCCAGCAGACAACATCAAATTCATGTGACCCGCTCCCTGGTGTGGAAGTGGGGAGAAGAACTGCAGCACTAGACAACTACTTGCTCACCAAGGCCTCAGGGAGCAACATTAAATCACCAGCAGTGTGCTACAGTGTAAAATGGGGTAGAGGACTGGTGGTAGGCTATTGATCTGTGTTTGACATGTGAAGAAGTTCTGGTTTAGGGTGACAGATACTTCCTTTCCAGAAGCATGGGGTGGGGGCAGTTATCACAGGAAAGGCTGGTTGCCTCTCCAAGTTGTGGAGTTTCGGTTTAAAGTCCACCAGGGAATCAGCCAGCATGAAGGGCCAGCTCTCTATCACAATGGGAAGACAGGGACTCAAGCCACTTCCAACCAGTGGTGGCGACCGAGGAATGAGGGCCCTAACTTCCTATACAGAGATAGGGTGTCCGGAGCATCGGTGTATGGGGAAGACCCATGAAAAATAAAGCATGATGCAGCTGCGCAGACGCAATGGATTAACTGGACTAATTGCCATTGTTAGAAATGGGGGTCTCTAGTTGGTAGAGATGGGTACCTTTGCCCAAATAGGGACCCTTGCTTCTAGTCAGGGTAAGGGGGATACACTCCTAAAATAACCCCTGCTCACCCACTTGGTAGCTTGGCATGAGCAGACAGGCTTATCTCAGAGGCAGTGTGCAAAGCATTTGTGAACACATACAATAACACAGTGAAAACACTACAAATGAACACTACACCAGTTTAGAAAAATAAATAATCTTTATTTATTTTTAAAACAACACAAAAACAACAAAAATCCACAATACAGTATCAGAAATATCCTTAAAAACAGGTTATTCACTTAAATCAAGCTTGTAGCAACAAATAACTCCACTTTGAGTTATACGACGTTGTGACAGATAGAAATCCCAAAGTACAGCGCCGACCGCGAGGTGTGCGGTGTCGGGCCCGGAGTCAAACAGACCCACAAAGAACAGTACTTCGGAAAAGCGATGAAAACAAAGATGGCTCACGGCGTCGGGGAGGTGCGGCTTTATTGGCGCTGCGCGGCGTCAGTTACTTATGACCCCAGGGGAACTGTAGACTCTGTTCTTTACTGCAGGGGAGGTGAGATGACGATTCCTTACTGCGTCGGGGAGGTGACGTCACGATGGGCCGAACCCATTGTTCCTTACGATGTCACAATGTTGATGGATTCAGGGTCACCCACGTCGAGGATGGGCTCCGGGATGATGAAGTCGGCTTTGGAGTCGATGCGGCACAGCAGCCGGGGGCGGGCCCACGTCGCAAGTCGGAGCAGCGCTCATGGCTTCAGACAGGTTATAGTGTCGCTCGCTGGCGTTAATGTGGCACGGCAGCTGGAGTTGGGCCTACGTCGGAAATCGGAGCAGCGCTCACGGCTTCGGTGCAGGTTTCGGCGTCGCTCGCCGGCGTCGGTGTTGCAATTTCCTTCTGTAGCAGCTAAAACAGTAGTTCTAGATGCTGGCAGACAGAAGGGGTGACGTCTTTGTGTTCCTGAGACTTCAAAACAAGAGGCAAGCTCAGTTTCAAGCCCTTGGAGATCTTCGCTTCAAGCAGGTGACAAAGCAAAGCAGCAAAGTCCTTTTTCTCCTTTCCTTGGCAGCAAGCAGCCACTGCAGACCAACCCCAGACAGCAAACAGCACAGGGGCAGTATTCCTTCTCAGCTTCTCCGTCTCTTCTCCTTGGCAAAGGTTTCCTCTTGATTTCCCAGAAGTTATCTAAAGTTCTAGGGTCTGGGCCCCACTTTTTATACACACAAATCTCCAGCCAAAACCAGTTCTGTCCTCACTGGTGCAGCTTCCTGGCAGGAGGTGGAGACAGCATTGTTGAAGGCAGACCAGGCCCATTCAGGTGAAAAGGAAATCTCCTCCCCCTACTCCAAATGCAACCCAGGTCTATTCAGCCCAGCCGTGACTCATCAGACTTCTGGAGCCACAGCCCTCTCCAGCACCCTGTCATCCAAAAGCCAGACATGCAATACACAAACCTAGCAGAGGCACACTGGATGGTTAGGCAAGAAAATACCCACTTTTTTAAAGTGATATTTTCAAATACAGAATGTAAAATTCACCCTCACTAAAAGATGCACTTTATCAATCAGGCATACTAAACGTTATCTTGTCCCTGGGGTCAGTTATGTTTATAAGATGTTATAAACAAACTACCCATTCTGGCCTATGGGAACAGATAGCCTTGCAATAGTGAAAACAAAATTGGCAGTGTTTCACTATCACGACCTGCCACACACCTCAGGGCATGTCCTACCTTTCCCATGCAATGCACCCTGCCCACAGGGGTACCGTGGCCTACCTTAGTGGTGACTAACATGTTGAAAAGGGAAGGTTTAGGGACTGGCAAGTGTCTGCACTTGCCAAATCGACATGGCAGTCCCAGACTACACACAGGCTCTGGAATGCCAGGCCTGAGTCACATTTCACAAGCTGCTTCTGTGGGTGGCACAATCAGTGCTGCAAGCCCACCAGCAGTATTTGACTTACAAGCCCTGGGTACACATGGTGCACTGTACTAGGGTCTGACAAGTAAATCAAATAATACAATCATGGAATCACTAATCCATACAACAATTGACAAAGGGAGCACTTGCACTTTGGCACTGAACAGCAGTGGCAAAGTGCTCAAAGCATCTAGACCAGCACAAACAGATGAGGCAACAGCAAAACAAATGGCAGGAAGACCAACGTCAATGGTGCCAAGTCTAACAGCCATCACACATGACATGCCTGTGGACAAACCGTACCAACTGAAGGTCTTGTCGTAGAACATCAGACGACTGCTTAGCAAGCTCAAATATGGGGTGGTGGCACACTATACTAAGAGACAGTCCTGTACGTGTTACTGCTACAGGGAACAAATCTAGTGATCAACAAGTTCCTCTGCCTTAATAGGGGTCAATACACAACATTGGCTCACTAGGGCTACATGGGGGGTCCCTGGGGGTGGTGAGCCTGGGGACAAAGAACCCCCCCTTCCGAATAGATAAGACTTGGCTTGACCCACAGAGCTGATACGTGGGGGCCAGGGTTCCAGAGGAAGATCCCCTGTATTCGCCATGATTGTTTAGGTGGCCCCTACACTCCAACAACCAGACCAGTCCTGGAGGCCCTGGGACCTCTCCTCCGGGAGGTAGAGGCCAACATACACATAGTAATGACCATTTCAATGAGGTGATGGAAAGATTGATGGACTGATCAACCACAAAATAGCACTACCCCCCTGAGAATCCAGATGGACACGCACAATTTGAATGAGCATTGAGCCTCCTGGACGTCTGGAGGGTCAAGCACCCTGTGGGCACATAGTACTCCTTTTTCTCTGGGACTCACAGGATCGTCTCCCAACTGGCTCTGTCTTTGTTCCAGAGGGGGAATACCCAGCCGATCTCCCAGCAGAATATTAGCCTAGAGATATTACAAACCATGTACCTATGACCGTGATATTGGGTACAAGGAACAGTGCTGGGAACGGTGTGTGGTATCTTAGTTGCAGCGAGCTTCATGACGTGGTGAATGAACTGCAAACTGCATCTCCCAATACTTTGATGAAAATAAAGACTCTATATGAAGCATATAAAACAGTCCTCAGAGACAAGGCACAAAACATTATAGGCCATAAAAAAGCTGGTACAGCTGGAAACAGCAGTACAAGACACCAAAAGGCTCTATGTCAGGGCTACCAACACAATGGCCCATGATGCAGGTAAGAAATACTCCCAAGGACATTGAGGAAACTACACAAGGTAAAGGACAAGGAATGCCTCCTTCAGGCCTGGCTGAGGAAACAGGAGGAAGCAGCGAGGTGGGAGGATGAACTCATGGACAGGTGAAGATAACAGGCCTGAACCCCTTTATGAAAGCCGAAAGGGTGTTGTATGCAGCAAGAGGGTGCCCCAAAAAGTTTGAGCGAATAAGGGGAAGCTGGAAAGAACGTTTTGAGGTGATATGTTCTCAAGGCATTACCCAATGAATGGCCACACTGCAGAAACCAGACCCCAAACATAAGGCCGCAGGCCGCTGTCTCCTCCCACCCTGGATTCCCCCTGCCAAAACTACAGATGAATGGTCCTAAGGCAACCAGACATATGGCCAATACCTGTCGACCGCCCTTACCTAAATAGGAACCCAATTATGTGGTAAGCGTCACGATGAATGTTGCACGATGAATGCTGTTCTTTAAAAACAATACAATTGTTTTTTTTATAAGGAAAACCAACTCATCGCACATTAAGGGCCTTAACAAGAGTTTGGTGAACACAGAATTTGTCACAAATATGAATTGTCTGCCATATTACGTGCCATTGATTGTGACAGAGCACCCTCTCCTCCAAACTCTACATAAGGAACTACATTCTTTGGCCCATATTTCTGATTTTTTTCATGCAGGCAATGCAGCAAGCCACCTTTCTGGGCTGCGTTGCGTGAAAGGGAAAGGGCAGGAATGTGCCGTATTTAACATCATACAGTGAATTCCTGTTCTTCGTAGCACTGGCACACTTTTGGCTGCCTGGCACCAATGCAGACACCCTCTTGTCATGGTGTAAGGGTGCTTGTGTTGTAGGCAGGACTGTTTTTGTGCAGGAAGAGACACCGCCCTAAACAAAAGCAATCCTGAGAGGTATTTTCCTCTTTCTATGTATGCTGCATATTGAAGAACACGTGGAAAGAGGAATAAACGAGGAGTGTCACAAAGTCATCCTGTGCATTGGGCAACCCAATTTTTTTGCTGAATGGTACTGGTGGTAACTGACTCTGACTGTCCCTGGGCTCTGCCTAACCAGGCCCAGGGCCAGTGCTATGCTGAAAATGCATTTACCATACAGTGAAAACAGCTACATACACTAGAGTACACAATGGGTTAGGAGACCCCTATGATTTGGCATGACCTCTCCTATAAGGCCCTAGTAAATAATTGGGCAGGGTGTTTAAAACTAACTTTAAGTCCCTAGTATTTACACATGGACATGGCAGTTTAGAGGCCAGTAGCCCTTTCTGTACATGAATGTGTGCACTGCTGAAGCCTGAAGTCAGTTTTAAAGCAGCCCTGTGTTTTAGGACTGCTTTTAAAATGTAAATTGTGCCTAAACTCTACTTTGGTGTTTGGGGCACTTTCAAATTAATAAACTATAATATTTAGCATATTCAGTGCCCCCACGATCTCCCCTAGCTGTCACAGGGGTGCGGGGTGAGATACTTATAAGAAGAACCCTTATAAAAGAGGTTTTATATGCCTTGAAGTTAGTGAAATTGAACAATTTGCTTCCCCATTATAGTAAATTACTTCATAAAATCAACTCTTGTGCAAGGAGCACTGTGGAGTGACGATCTGCAATAGTTTTAAATAATTAGAACCCCTAAAGTCTCCCTTAGGTGTGCCAGGGGTGGGGGTCCTGTGAATATGGGCAAGGTCCTTATAAAAGATGTTTTATAAGCCCTGGTGTTGGAGAAATTGCCCAGTTCAATTTCCCCATTGCATATCCTCAGCCTCATAGGTTAACATGGCATTCGGTAATTAATTAGTAACTAACACTAGGCTTTGCAGAAAAAATATCATTCAAAGGCTCAGGAAAATGGCATTCATAAATCCAATAATATGCTGTTGTTGAATTTATCCTAAAATCTACAGACAAGAAGTTATAAGACTTACTTGTCTGTAGGCCAAAATTCAGCCTTCAGGTGATCTGCCCTGATTGGCCAGAACAAGGGGGAGGGGTCGTAAACCATGAGCTTCAAAGGCCCAGGGAGACAGGCAGAGAAAGTCAGGTCCATCTATGCCCACCCCCTCTGAACCCAGCTAGATGATAGGCTTAAGGAAGGAATGTGCAGATGAGCCATCCTGGAGGTTGGTCTAGCCAGCTCTTGCATCTCTGCTGAGACTTCAGCCATGTTGAATTTTGGAGAAATATTACTTTCTGGTAGACCTTGGTGCCACACTTTGGAGGAAATGTTCATGCTCTGGGGTGTTGCCCTGCACCTCATTAGACAGGAGTGCTCTCCTGTGTGATCCCAGAGAAAACCGATTAAGTATCTGAGAGGGGCAGTGTCTCTCAGATATGCTTCTTGAAACTACAGAAGAAGATGGGTCCTTGCTGGACTGCACTCTGACTGACTGCACCTGCTGGACAGTCTGGAACTACAGCCCTTTGGATCAAACCTGCTTCAAAAGGACTAAAGAGTGGACTTACTGCAAAATACAGGTTAACAGAACTCACCTGGGCCATCACCACCAATGGTCCCCAGCCTGGATTGACTCCAGATGATTTGTAAGGGTTTTGTCCAATGAGATTGTGAGAATTGAAGTCCCAGACTTTCAAGGATCATCTTGGAGCTTCCAGACCCTTGGAGTGAGATTTAGACACTTTCGAACCCTCAAAGTAACTTCAGGAAGAAGTTCCAGAAGTTTGGATAACTTTGGAGCAACTTTGAAAAAAAGCTCTATAAATTGACCGACTGAACTTATCCAAGCAAGCCGGTGACCCTCAACTGCAAGTCGGCCTCCCCTTCAGATTCATACAGCTGAAAAGCTCCAGAGGTCCAACTTCCAGAGTTTGACCAGGAGCTGGTCGAAACACAAGCCGTCGAACCCTCACTGAATCTGGCCTGGTGAACAGCATCTAGGAGCGCCGTAAAAGTTTCTAAGTCCGAACGTAGAAAAGGTGACTGGGGCCAACCACGATAGTCAGGCCACCCACCTTCAGCCACACACCGGCCTGGATCTCTGGTTCGTCCCACTGGACAGCTCAGTAGGTCTGACTTCCATATGTTTGACTGGGAACTTGTTGCAAGGCAAGCCGGCGAACCCTCACTGAAACCGGACTGGTGGAGAGCTTCGAGGGTTTCTGGGAGAAAAAGCTCCAGAAAAGTTTCTAAGTCAGAAGGTAAAAACTTTGACCGAGGCCTGCCACGAGCGGTAGTCGCGCAGGGTTCCATCGTGGTCAACATGAAGCTTTGACATTGTTCCGGTCTAGCGCAACCAGATGTCCCAATAGGTGCTATAGGTTTCTATGTGCTATATAGTGCTAAAGTTTTTTTAAATGTATATCTCCGGTCCCCTACATTGGATTTTTTCAGTGTCATTTTAAAGATAAAAAATATTTCCTATTTTTATAAATTGGTGTTAGATTTTTATTGTGTGATGTTTCTCAACTATTTACTGAATTGGTGTTTTTAAATGCCTTACATACCTGTCTCTGAAGTTAAGCCTGCCTGCTCGCAGCCAAACTACCAAGGGTTGAGCATGAAAATAATTTGCTGCGACCTATTCTGGGCTCTAGATTGTGTCAGTGGGCTTATCGCCAGTTGTAGATGCATATTTGCCACTACTAATAATCCACTTTCCAACAAGAAGAAATAAAGTTATTTCTCCTCGCTACCCCTCACCAGGAGAGGCGCAGAATTTTCACACATTCCATAGCCTACCATTAATGATGAATCTGGGAGTGCACCAAAATCCATGGGTAGATGTATGGGAACACCACTTTCCACTTATGGAATGCCTCCCTGGGGCAGAGTAATGTAAGACAGCGATTTGCTCTGCCTAGCAATACGCCAGATTTATCAAGCCATGCAGGGCCACGCAAGGTAGCCTTGTGTGCCTTGATAAATCTCACTTAGGTTTTGCGTAGCCCTTGCATGGCGCAAGGGCGACTCAAAACCTTGGAAAAGCTGGCCCTCTATCTATCTATGTCAAATCTGGATGGTATACAGATAGAAATCATTTTGTTAAATTTTTTCAGTGCAGCAGTTGTTTTAAAAATATTGTAGTCATGACTCAAAATGAAAGCAAGATCTATTGGTTTTTGGCTTTTCCAGTGCTTGTTCATTTGCTACCTCTCACCAGGTAAGTTCCCAGTTATGCTACCATGCATGGTGTTACATTTGGCTCTCAAGAAAGTGTTTTGGGGAAACTACCCTCCTGACTTTTATTATTGTTGAGACAAACTTATAAACATGTCAGCGGATATTTAGTCATCGTTAGGATACTGTGGATTTCTTGACAAATTTCATGATTGCCTTTTCTGGACGTCCTGTAATACCCGTAGCTTTTTAGCTGCTTTACTAGAAATGCAATTTTTTGTCTAACGTTTCACAATTTTCTCAGGGGAGAATTGGCCAGAAATCCTCTGTAAATGGTTGGCCTCTCTTTCTTCTCTTGGTTGGTTGGTGCAGCTAAGTTTGACTATTTCAGACTCTATATTTTGAAAGTTTATCAGCTTCCCCTGATTTTGGAGAGTGCATCAACGCAGACACGTCATGTGTGGTCAGCAGCAGCGGGGCGGGCCGGAGGAGGGAGCTCGGGAGTGGGGGAGGAAGGGTCGGGGGACAATATAAGAATAAAAAATAAAATAATATCTTATCTGATCGCCGCCGCCTCCGCCGACTTCTCCATCGCACTTTTCCTGCTTTTAGGACAGGCTCCCAGACTGCATAGCAGCCAATCATGATGCTGCATGAATGCAGCGTCAGGATTGGCCTGAGCGCTGGGACTTAGCGCTCCCAGGCAGACTGGGAGCCTGTGCCTTGCTGGGGCTGGAGAAAGCTTCACTGCGCATGAGGGTTTGGCTGGCCTGAAACAGCTGGCCAAACACCTCATGCGCAGTGAAGGGACAAGTGAGTACATAAACTTCCACTTCCCCACCAGTGTCATCCCCTGGACCTGCCCCCAAAACTCGTCATATTCATGGGGGTGGGCCAGGGCGGAGTCAAATAAAACAATATTAAAACAGGTTTAAAACCTGTTTTATTATCGTTTTATGTGTGCCTGGTGGGGTGGGGGTGGGGGGAGGGGGCGGTGCTCCTCCGCCGTCGGTGCTCATTCCAGGTCTGCTTCTGCCTGTCTGATCGACTGACTGTCTCTTGGTTTTTACGTACGCCCTTTCTGGTCCCCAATTGCTTCGACTGACACTCTTCTTCCAGAATGAGCGACTGCTGACAGGACTTCTATGGGCCTAAAACAGTCTCAGATGAGAATAATAATCTCTATTATTTAGCAGAGAGTGAACACGCAGTGCAACAGCCGCCCGCGGAGCCTCATTCATGGCTGGATGCCTCTGTGTAGACTGCTTAACGTTAATAAGGGCTTGCTGGTTCACCCTTCTGAATCCGGCAGATGTTCACTCTTATGAAATACAGCCTTCAGCACAACCAGGAAGACATCTAATTAGGCCGTGCATGTGCCCGAATGTGCTCTAATGGGCGATAAGGACAATGCAGGATCATTTGCAGAAAAGTTACCTAATTATCATTGTCTGCCTTGCAAGGATGTGCACAGTAGTGCGATGGGCTGACGCTGGCTTCCATTTCTTTTGTGTGAATGTTTGTATCAGATAATCACTGCTAATATACAGAATAAGAGGGGCACGAAAGCAACTTTAAACAAGTAATTCTCAGCAGCCACTAATGCACTAACCTTGTGCTTTCCCCAGTCCTGTTCCCACCTCAGCTCCACTCTACAGTGGAAACTTGAAAACATACAAAGGGAACCCTACAGCCAAGCAGGGGAACAAGGTTGTGTATAGAGAGAAAAACAAGGCAACAAGTTCTGGTTCATGAGCTGTCTGGACGCAGTTCTTTTGTTTTCCTTGGTCCTCTTTGCAGCCAAAGGTAAGGGTAGCTCCTTCCTATAGCCGCTGTGCCACTATGCAGATGGTCACATGCACGGATGGCCCCTGCCTCCAAGAATGCTTAAAACTTAAAGGAAAAAAACACTGGTGTTAAACCTGGCACCACTGGCGTGGGTCTACCCTGCATATTTGCCGTTGCCTCGTGTTTTTGCTGTGTGTTGGACTCCGTTTTGCTGGTCTAGATGCTTTGGGCAGTTTGCCACTGCTGTTCAGTGCCAAAGTGCAAGTGCTCCCTTTGTAAATTGTTGTTATGGATTAGTGATTCCATGATTGGCCTATTTGATTTACTTGTCAGACCCTAGTATAGTGCACTGTGTGTGGCCAGGGCCTATAAATCAAATGCTGCTAGTGGGCTGCAGCACTGATTGGTCCACCCACTGTAGCAGCCTGTAAAATGTAACTGTGGCCTGCAATTACAGACCCTGTGTGTAGTCTGGAACTGCCATGTCGACTTGGAAAGTGCACACACTTGCCAGTCCCTAAACTTTCCCTTTTCTACATATTAGTTACCCCTAAGGTAGACCCAAGGTACCCATGTGGGCAGGGTGCATTGCACAACGTCCACCTACAACTTTTGCATGGTCTTGGCGTAATTTTAATCATGAGACCATCACTGAGAAGCTAACTAATACTATTCCCATGCTTATTTCTAATTCTAATTTGGATGCAGTTAATTATGACAATTGGATTAGAGAAGCAATGGTTCAACTAGCTCCTTTAATATCAGTTTCCCAATGCAGACACAAACCTACTGCCCCCTGGTATACTGCGGAGCTGAAAGACTTGAAATCAAAATGCAGGTGCACTGAACGTGAATGGAGGGCACATTATACCACAGAAGGCAAGCTTAGCTATAATAAGTCTCTTACAGAGTACAAAGAAGCTATTTGTAGAGCCAAAACTGAGTTTTATACTGGTACGATGGAGAAGGCAAAGAATTATACTAGAGAACTCTTTAAGACTGTTTCCTCCCTATCTAAGTTTCAACAAGGAGACTTGTTCTACCCCGACCAAAATTTATGTGACCAAATGGCTGGGTTCTTTCAGTCAAAAGTGCAAACAATTTACAATGAACAGGAGGGATCGGATTCTGGCCCCCATATTCCACCCGCTCAGGATGGTGTGGAGGGGTCAGCAAATTCAAACCATCTATCTAGTTTCTCCCTAGTTACACAGGACTCGGTAAATGATCTCTTATTGTCCATCAAGTCTGGCTCACCAAAGGACCCCTGTCCACCAAATATAATTCATGAGGCCTCTAGACTAACAAGGTCTCTCCTGACCCCCCTTTTAATTGCCATTGTAGGATCTGGAGATTTTCCTACAGTTTGCAAGAAAGGTTGCTTTAGGCCCATTTTAAAGAAGCCCTCCATGGACCCTAGGGATGTTAAGAGCTATAGACCTATCTCCTGCCTTCCTTTGGCGGCCAAGGTTCTGGAGAAAGCCATTAACCAGGAACTAAATGACATTCTCATCTCCAATAATACTCTGGCTACCTCATAACATGGTCTCTGTGCAGACCACTCTACAGAGTCCTCACTGGTTATGGCCATGGAAGAACTTCACATGCAAATTGATAGTGGTAGAAGGGTGGTCCTAATCCTACTTGGCCTGTCGGCTGTTAGGAATTCTCATGTAAAAACCTCACATCACTCCTGTGTAATTTGCCAACATCCTTCTGGAGTATTTGTAAATCATGTCCTTGTAATTTAAGCATGTTCTTGTTATTAATCATGTTCAGATATTTGTTTTTGACAATGCTTGTTTGGTTTCCTGGTATTTTGCTCAGACCGTTTACACCGTTGTTAGGAACGTCAATATCACGCTTGGAACAAAGACGTGATAGCGTAGAAACCACACCCTTGCTTCCTCTATAAATAGCCACACCCAACACGTAGCGGTGCTTGGCTTTTTGTTTAAGTCATGTGAGAATGAAGATCTACACTGCAGAGTCCCGTGAGAAGAAGGATGCCTGAATTCTTCAAGCCATCTGCAACCAAGAGGATCCTTCTCTCAAAAATAAACTAAGTGGCATTCGCGCTCTATTTATTGAAATACTTGCCGCGTTATCATCAAAGAAAACTCTGCACCTTAAACGCGCGTCTGATTTTTACCGCGTTTGGAGTGCAAATAACGTGCGCCGCATTGTCATCAAACGAAAACTCTGCACCTTAAACGCACGTGTGATTTTTACCGCGTTTGGAGTGCAATTAACGAGCGCTTGAGTACTTCGCGCAATAATCAGTCCACGCAAGGTATTATAGCGTAAAAGGCCATTTTATTAGGACAGGGTTGGACAACCATAACCAGAAACACAACACAAATCCCCAACAATCCCCAACCACAACAATCCTCACTACCCATGCTCTCCAAGACTCCAACTACTCCATCCCCACTTCACACCGCAACCTTCTCACTTCCATTCGCTTCCTCCCTTCTCTTCCAAAACTCCACCATCATCTCCATTCGTCGTCCACTGCTCTGACGCACCCCCACGTTTCCCCCAGTATCCCCCTCCCCGGAAGGGTGAGTATGCCCGTCATGGACTCCTCCCCCCTCCCCAATCCGCCCCACACACACACAACCCGTCCTAAACTGGCACGCTGAAAACATGACCTCCTCAACTAGTCATGTAATTGCCGGGTGGGCGGGTGGCCAACGAGCCACTAACTATCCCACCCTGAGGCGCTGGGGAATGGAAGAGGAAGGACTTCCTCTTCCTGCCCCTTTTAATCCCTACCTGCGACCCCACCCCTTATCCCACCCCTTCCTCCCCTGTCCTTCCCTTGCGCGAACTCCCCGGGGGAAGACTAGACCGCTGGTCTTACTTCCCCCGGGGGCCTCCTTGAAGGAGAACAGTTTACGAGGCTTACAGGAAGTTAAAGAAATCTATTTAGGACTTAAATCAAAAGCCTAAAAAGACAAGTTGTTCGGGACAATTGTGAAAACTAACTTGGGCAGTGATATTTAACTGTGTTTGGTTTGTTGACAAAAAGCTAACTTGGTTGACACATAATGTAAAGTTGCTGAGAAACAGTTTACTTATTTCTTTCGGCCTCAGTCTAGACTCTGTAGAAATCTTTGATGAACTTTGAACTGTATATCTTTCGGCCTCAGTCTTGACTTTGTGGAAACCTGTGATGAACCTTGAATTGCATGTTAGACAAGTGGCTTGTTATTTAGGTATGTTTCTCTTTTAATCGGTGGGCTTATTTAGGGAGCTCAATTCAATCAAGAGTGTGAAGTCATTGCACATATTTATTGTGTTTTTTGTATTTCCCTTTAACAAGCATTAGTTATTTCAGAATTAGGCGTAACCCATCATCACAGTCATTCCCAAGAACAGAGAGACTTACTGTGCAACGACAAACATTATAAGGTACTTACTAATGCAGTTTAGTCTTCTTTTGAAACAATTCAAGTTCTACTGATGTTTAAATATATTTTGTTTATTGTTTACAGATAGAAGATACAAACACAACACCTGCACATGAGAACTCGGACTTGAGCTGGGCACTTCGCTAGGGAGTGTTCAGTAAAAATCACTACTCGAAAGGCAATAGGACTCACTGAAAATCCACAAAATCCTCTAAAAGATTCACAGTCGGAAAACTTCTTGGCCCGATAAGGTCAGAGACCTCCTTATTATTCTCTTCGGGCAATACCGTCCCATACCTGGCGGACGTTATAACAGCCCCTCCGCGTCATATGACTCTAATTGTGACCTTGCTTTTTTCAAACCAAATTCAAAAAATAATACCAATACTATTGGATTCGGGGGCTACCGGAAATTTCCTAGATATCAGGTTGGCCAACACCTTGAATATTCCTACCGTAAAAAAAGATACCCCTGAACCTGTGAGAGCTGTGGATGGCTCAGAACTGTCCTCTGGTCTAATTCTCCATCAGACAAAACCCTTGATTATGATTTGTGCGGATTCGGCATTCGGAACAAATTCGGTTTGACTTGATAGACACACCTGTCTTTGGAGCCATTCTAGGTATTGCTTGGCTACAAACACATAACCCAAACATTTATTGGGATAAACGCACGATCACCTTAGATTCGACACATTGCTGGCATCATTGTTATGAAAATAGGCTTCAGCCTGTAATGCCCTTACATTGTGCTTCCACAACAGAGTCAATTGAACCCTTGCAACCAGTCTCTATACCTGTTCAATACAACGATTTCCATAAAGTCTTTTCTGAATCACAGCCTACTCAATTACCTCCCCACCGGTCTTATGACTGTCGTATTGACTTAGTGCCAGGGGCCACTTTGCCTTGCAGTCGGGTTTATTCTCTTTCAGAACCAGAAATTGTATTTGAGAGAGTATCTTGATGACTTATTATCAAGGGGATTTATACGACTTTCCACTTCTCCGGTGAGTTCTCCACTTTTCTTCGTCCCTAAGAAGAACAAAGAATTGCGCGCTTGTATCGACTACCGCGCAATTAACAAGGTTACAGTGAAAAACAGGTACCCTCTTCCGTTGATATCAGCCCTGCTAGATCAAGTGCAGAAATCAACCATTTTTACAAAATTGGACTTGAGAGGTGCTTATCACCTAATAAGAGGTAAGGCCGGAGATGAGTGGAAAACCGCCTTCTGGACTAAATTTGGTCTATTCGAATACACAGTCATGCCCTTTGGACTGTGTAACGCTCCTGCAGTGTTTCAATTCTTTATTAATGAAGTTCTACAAGAGTTTGGGGATATTTTTGTCATCTGTTACATCAATGACATCCTCATTTATTCTTCTTCAACTGAGGAACATATTGGTCATGTCAGGGCTGTCCTGCAAAGGATGCGAGAACATCATTTGTTTGCCAAGCTTGAAAAATGTGTCTTTCATGCTACCAACATTGAGTTTTTGGGTTATGTCATTTCTCCTAAAGGTATTGCCATGGACACTTCCAAGGTTCAAGCTATATTGAGTTGGAATGCCCAGGCTCTGTAAAACACATCCAACGATACCTGGGGTTTGCTAACTTCTATCGATGTTTCATTCCTCAGTTCTCTTCCATAGTGTCTCCCATCACTCATCTGTTAAAAAACAGGAGTGAGGTTTGAATGGTCCCCAGAAGCAGAGCAAGCCTTTCAGGTTCTAAAAAAGACTTTTACCGAAGCACCAATTCTATGTCACCCAGATCCCTCCCAACCGTTCTTTGTTGAAGCTGATGATTCACAGGTGGCTGTTGGAGGGGTTCTTTCTCAAAGAGATCCTGATTCTGGACATCTCCATCCGGTAGCCTTTTTCTCCCAAAAACTTTTGGCTGCCGAACAGAACTATACAGTTGCCGAGCAGGAACTGTTGGCAATAAAACTGGCCTTTCAAGAATGGCGGCACTACTTGTAAGGGGGTCGCCATACGTTCACTATTTATTCTGATCATCGAAACCTCCAGTTTTAAAAAAACGTTAAGGCATTAACACCACGGCAACTAAGATGGCTGATGTTCTTTAATGAATTTGACTTCATTATCACTTACAGACCCGGAAAAGAGCAACAAAAAGCTGATACCTTGTCACGATTAAGTTACCCAAACGCAGATAAACAGACTGGTTCCGCTGATCCGATCATTCCAGAACATAAGGTTGTGGCCTTGTGTGATTCCAAAGCTTTCCTAGTCACTTTACAAAAGGCACTACAGACTGCATCAATTCCTTCTGATACCTACAAAAAAGGGGGACTTGGTATATTTTAAAGACCAATTATTTGTTCCCACGGAACCCTTACGACAAACTGTCCTACATTGGAACCATGATTCTACCCTAGCTGGGCATCCATGGTATAAAAAGACCTTAGATTATGTGAAAGAAAATTCTGGTGGCCCACACTATCGAAAGATGTGGAAAGGCACGTGCAATCCTGCCCAACCTGTGTCCAAGCCAAAGTATCACATGTTGCACCTTCTGGTTTATTACAACCTATGCCTATTCCACCAATGCCTTGGCATACAATCAGTATGGATTTTGTCACTGAATTTACAAACATAAAATGGATATTCCATTATTTGGGTAGCAATAGACTATTTAACCAAAATGGCTCATTTCCATCCCTTAAAGAAAATGCCCTCAGCCAAAGAACTAACCACATTATTCATACAGCACATTGTTAGAGCACACGGCCTACCAACCATCATAATTTCCGATAGGGACCCCCAATTTATTTCCAGGTTTTGGCAAACCTTTTGCTCATCACTAAAAATTGATTGACGATTATCTTCTGCATAATATCATCCACAAACTGATGGGCATACGGAACGATTAAATCAACCATGGAACAAACCTTACGTTGTCTGATGTCTACCTGGACCACCGAATGGGATAAAGCATTGCCAATAGTTGAGTTTGTGTATAGTAACTCAAAACACTCAGCTACTGGGATATCTCCCTTTTTCTGTCTTTTGGGCTATCATCCCCGTATGCTCCCTGTAGAAGATACACCAATACATTCTAGGGCCCCAGCCGTACAAGAACATCATGATAATTTATTACATGTACAAGTTCAAGCACGACAACATCTGCAGTCTTATCAAGAACAGATAAAAACACAGGCCGACAAACATAGGCGACCTGCGCCCTCTAATGCAGTAGGAGAGAGAGTATGGCTTTCCACTAAGAATCTAAGATAGAACAGTTCCAAAAAACTTCATCCTAGGTACCTAGGACCTTTCCCTTTTAAACGTCTATTTAACCCTGTAACTGTTGAGTTAGACCTGCCTGCAGACTTACAGATACACCCTGAGTTTTATGTATCCCTAATAAAACCTTTCTCTGATGATACTCGAGATGGTCATCCGCCCCATCCCATTAAGGTTCAAGACAACTAGGAATTTGAAGTAGCTATGGTACTAGATTCTGCTCGAATTAGAGGAAAACTGTATTATCTCCTGGCCTGGAAAGGGTATGGACCAGAAGAAAGTTTTTGGGAACCAGCATCCTTAGTCCATGCCCCACAACTTGTGAGAACGTTTCACCAACAGAATCCCTCTAGGCCACGCTCGGAGTCAGTATCTTTAAGGGGGAGGGCTGTTAGGAATTCTCATGTAAAAACCTCACATCACTCCTGTGTAATTTGCCAACATCCTTCTGGAGTATTTGTAAATCATGTCCTTGTAATTTAAGCATGTTCTTCTTATTAATCATGTTCAGATATTTGTTTTTGACAATGCTTGTTTGGTTTCCTGGTATTGTGCTTAGACCATTTACACCATTATTAGGAACGTAAATATCACGCTTGGAACAAAGACGTGATAGCGTAGAAACCACCCCCTTGCTTCCTCTATAAATAGCCACACCCAACACGTAGCGGTGATTGGCTTTTTGTTTAAGTCATGTGAGGATGAATATCTACAATGCAGAGTCCCGCGAGAAGAAGGACTCCTGAATTCTTCTAGCCATCTGCAACCAAGAGGATCCTTCTCTCAAAAATAAGCTAAGTGGTACTTGTGCTCTATTTATTGAAATACTTGCCGCGTTGTCATCAATGAAAACTCTGAACCTTAAACGCGCGTGTGATTTTTACCGCGTTTGGTGTGCAATTAACGTGCGCCGCATTGTCATCAAAAGAAAACTCTGCACCTTAAACGCGCGTGTGATTGTTACCGCGTTTGGAGTGCAATTAACGAGCGCTTGAGTGCTATGAAGGAGAACAGTTTACGAGGCTTACAGGAAGTTAAAGAAAACTATTTAGGACTTAAATCAAAAGCCTAAAAAGACAAGTTATTCGGGACAATTGTGAAAACTAACTTGGGCAGTGATATTTAACTGTGTTTGGTTTGTTGACAAAAAGCTAACTTGGTTGACACATAATGCAAAGTTGCTGAGAAACAGTTTACTTATTTCTTTCGGCCTCAGTCTAGACTCTGTAGAAATCTTTGATGAACCTTGAACTGTATATCTTTCGGCCTCAGTCTTGACTCTGTGGAAACCTGTGATGAACCTTGAACTGCATGTTAGACAAGTGGCTTGGTATTTAGATATATTTCTCTTTTAATTGGTGGGCTTATTTAGGGAGCTCAATTCAATCAAGAGTGTGAAGTCGTTGCACATATTTATTGTGTTTTTTGTATTTCCCTTTAACAAGCATTAGTTATTTAGGAATTAGGCGTAACCCATCATCACAGTCATTCCCAAGAACAGAGAGACTTACCGTGCAACAACAAATATTATAAGGTACCTACTAATGCAGTTTAGTCTTCTTTTGAAACAATTCAAGCTCTTCTAATGTTTAAATATATTTTGTTTATTGTTTACAGATAGAAGATACAAACACAACACCTGCACATGAGAACTCGCATCCTAGCTGGTCCAGGTGGCAGACGATTGCAGTGTCTTCTCTTTTTCCTCTTGTCGTCCCAATCCGCTTCCCTTTTGGGACAATTGCCAAGCCTGCTGTTCTTTCAGTAGCCTTGAGAATTGTTCCAAGAGGAGTGGAGATCTAGCATCGCCCCTGCAAATCTTCCTGGATATTCAGGTGAGTGGCTGGAGTCTCATCTGACTTCGGCCACGTTTGACACGGTGAATCATCTAATTCTTATGCAACGGCTGAAGGCAAGTGGGATCAGGGACAAGGCGCTGGCTCTTCTCTCATCATTCCTGACAAACAGAGAACATAATGTTTGCTGGGACACTCTCAAATCGGAAATATTCTATCTCCCTTGTGGAGTCCCACAAGGGTCGGCGCTTTCACCCACCCTTTTCAATATTTATGTGATGCCATTGGCCAAACTAGTCAGAGACTTTGGCTTTTCTCTTGTGTCATATACCGACGACACTCAAATCATAGTTTCAATATCTTCAGTTAATGAGGTGCCGTCGGCAAGGTTTCATAGTTGTCTTCATCGCATCATACAATAGATGCACACCAACTATTTGAAACTAAATACACAGAAAGACCAAAATCATGGAGTTTGGCAATGGCCCTCCAATTTGGAATATAGCCTGGTGGCCAACGGGGGTAGGAGAGTGTCCGTCACCAGTGGACAAGATGAGAAATCTGGGTGTGGGCTGGGAGACACAGCATCATTTCTCTGCTCAGCGTAATCAAGTTACTTCAGCCTGTTATTTTACATTAAAGATTCTACGTAAGATCCTACCCTTTCTTCCAATGGAGATGAGCAAAACGGTGGTGGTTGCTCTTGTATTGTCTCGTATCGATTATTGTAATGCCCTCTACTTAGGGGTTGACAAATGGCAGCTTACTAAGTTGCAATCCCTTCAGAATACTGCTGCTCGGACATTACTCAACATACGTAAATTCAGTCATATTTCCGGAGTCATTAGGAGCCTTCATTGGCTCCCTGTTAAGCAGCCTATTGAATTTAAGGCTCTTTGCCTGGTCCACAAAACCCTGTATGGTGGCGGTCGATCGGCGTACCGTAACTTATTTCAATGGTATTGTCCACGGCGTTCACTACGGTCTGCCAATCAGGCCTTGGTTAAAATCCCAAAATGGAGGAAGGCCAGATGTGGTGGTAGATGCCTTTCACACTTGGCTCCCAAACTCTGGAATAGGCTGTCTTTGGATATCAGATCTCAACCAGCTCTTTCCAAATTCCCTGGCCTATTAAAAACCTGGCTCCCCCAGGTCTAGCAGTGGATCTTGTACCTGTGGATTTACCCTTCTTTCTATGTTTCTCCAGCGCCAAGACGCCTCGGCAATCAAGCGCTATATAAAACCCCTACTTACTTACTTACTATGTGAAAGGTAGGACATGCCCTGATGTGTTTGGCATGTCCTGAGAGTGAAATACTGCCAATTTAGTTTTTCACTATTGCAAGGCTACCTGTTCCCATAGGACAGAATGGGGAGTTTGTTTATAACATCTTATAATCATAACTGGCCCTGGGAACAATGTAGAAAAATAAAGTTTAGTATGCCTGAACTCAGAATGTTAAAAATGTATCTTTTAGTGAGGGGGAGTTATACATTCTGTGTTTGAAAATAACACTTTTAGAAAGTAGGTATTTTCTTGCCTAACCATCCAGTGTGCCTCTGCTTGGTTTGTGTTTTGCATGGCTGGCTTTTGGATGACAGGGGGTGGAGAGGGGCAGCGGCGCCAGAAGTCTGATGAGTCAGGACTGAGCTAAATAGACCTGGGCTGCATGTAGAGTAGGGGGAGGAGATTTCCTTTCACCTGAATGGGCCTGGTCTGCCTTCGACAATGCTTCCTCCACCTCCTGCCAGAGAGTTGCACCAGTGAGGGCAGAACCAATTTCGGCTGGGTACAGAACTCTCTGCCTTCAGAGAACAAAGGATTTTTGTGAATAAAAAGAGGGGCCCAGACCCCAGACTTTTAGATCACTTCTGGGAAATCAAGAGATACCTTTGCCAAGGAGAAGATCTGGAGAAGCTGAGGAGGAATACTGTCCCTCTGCTGTTTGCTGTCTGGGGGTTGGCCTGCAGTGGCTTCTTGCTGCCAAGGACAGGAGAAAAGGACTTTGCTGTTTGCTTTTTCACTTGTTTGAAAGAAGATGTCCAAGGGTTTGAAACTGAGCTTGCCTCCTTTTCTGAAGTCTCAGGGACACAAAGACTTCACCACTAGCTTCCCTAAATTCCCCTGCTGGGAATTCTAATCTGCAAAGAGGTGCCTGCTGCTGTTCTGGACCTCTAGAGACTGTTTTCCGCTGGGAGCTGGAAAATCGACGCAACTTCAAAGAAGCGAGACGCATCCGCACCTGTTTATGATGCATCGCCGAAGATACTGTTGCAGCGCCTGCCACAGCTCGAGAAATCACCACAAGCTGCATTGAGTGCACAGATCTCCGAATCCAAGATCATCACACTGAGTTCGACACAAGGCCTGCTGTGCACTTGCACGAGTTCACGCAGAGTCAAACTCAAATCATCAAATCAAATAAAAAAAACTGTAGACCGCACTACTCACCCGTGAGGGTCTCAAGGCGCTGAGAAAAGGGGGGTGCAGCTACTGCGCGAACGCCCCTCATTTAATACTTAGTGGTACGGACATTATTCCCCCACGTGGTCCCCTGACAGTGGGGGGCATCGGTGAAGGATGTGCATATCATCCCCCTACTAACATTCCATGCTTTCTAGATTCTCATCCACTTTAGTGGGCATCCTCTACTTTCGTATACCACTCTTTCCGCCTGCATGCACCAATCCATATCAGACTCCTAGTCCCAAAACTTGGGTTTAGCTACGCACTTCCATGTTCTAGCTATGTTGCGTTTCGCTACCATGCAACCCAGGGAGACCCACACTCTCTCGGTTCTTGATAAATCAGTTGCGTCCCAGATGTTAAGAAGGCACAGGCAGGGTGAGGCCTCAAAATGGTTATGGCAGGTTAAAGACAGTGCTGATGTGACCCTCCCCCAATATGTCTGAAGAATCGGGCATTCCCACCACTGATGTAGGTAGGTGCTGGTTTGACCACATCCACTGGGGCAGGCAGCAAAGCTCAGGGCACCCATTTTAACAAGCACTGAACTGGTATAGTAAGCTCTGTGTAGAGGTTTGACTTGAATACGTTTAAACCGGTAACGGATCGCCACCTCCCCGGGGGAAGCCAACGCCTCTTACCAATGTTCGTCGTCAATGTCCCCAATATCCTCCACCCACCTTGCACGTTTTCTCCCTAGTGTGTCTGGTGTATTATTGAGTATTTTCTGGTATGTCAATGAGATGGCCTTCTCCTGGAGGTAGTCGTCCAGAAGTCTATCCTCGAGGGGCGAGGAGACCGGTAGTTTTGTGCCTTTGGGTATCGCCTTTCGTAGTGCTTTACGGGCTTAGAGGTATCTAAATGTTTCACAGCTCTGCAATTGATAATCCCATTGGAGATCACTGAAGGGGACCATCTGCCACAAGTCACCAACCCTCGAGGGGCCTATCAAGTCCCACTTCTCGAAGCCTGGATGCTTCAATAACATTCCCAGCTGGTATGTGTCTAGCAATAGGGTGACTTGTGTGATTCTAGCTTTCCGCCCCAAAGCAGCTGTCGCCGTGTGCCATATGTCAATTGTGGTGGTGGTTGGGGTGTGCTTTGGTGCATGTTTCCCCCTCCATAGAATGCCCTGGGATAACTGCCAGGAAGCATATTGTGTCTATCCCTCCTGTAAGTGGGATCTGTCCCTGTTCTGTGCAACCAGTGATTGAAGACCACTAGCTGGGAGGACCAATAATCGCTATTGAATGCAGGCAAGGCAATACCTTCGTCGTACCAGTGAGAGAGCGTTGCTGATGTGAAATTTGTAGGGGTGCACCATATTCACCGTTAGTCAGCATCCGTATAGAATGCAAGAGTGTTTAGACTTATCATAGAAATATATTCGTTGATATAGAAAAGAATAAATGTAAACAGGCCTCGAGAAAAGAGAAAAGGCCATCAGTTATTACAAAATGTATTTGTGTATGTGTAACGTTTAGTTTTACAACGATATCATGTATTAAGTGATATTAGGTTATGTTAGAAGAATAGAATGTAGGTTGCTCATGTATAAGTATGAGATGAAAAAGTTGAATTGATAATCGTAATGTGTTTAGTTGATAGGCCAAGCATGTATGTAAAAGTGAAGGCCTCTCGTTCTTTATATTAGCCATGTTTTATTAGGCCAACAGGATTTCTAGCCAAGCTTACAAGTACAGTGAATTGTGAAACTTCATGATGCGAGGGTTTTTCTGTTCATTATTTTTGTTACGGGTGCAAGGCCATGCAGCTTGTTAGTTAAGAATAAGTCTTTGTGTAAATAAATCATGATAGAAGGAGTAGACAGAAAGGGAGTGAACTGGAATGTGAAATTGCAACTCCTGGTACAGAAGGAGCCTGGGACCCAAGGTTGAATTAATGAAAAGGAAGATGAAAGGGTCCGAATGGAAATCTACTGGAAGAAGATCTGCCTGGAGGGGTGTGCTGGAGGGCGTGGACAAGATTTTTGGGGTTTTGTATTAGGGACAGCGCCCAGAGGGAAGAGCAGACGAGACTTAGGAGAGAGACTAGAGGAGCACTATAGATCAAGCTCTCATTTAGTGAAGACTTCTTAGGAAGTTTCACTGCTGACACCTTTTTGTGCTTTCCTCACCTGAAAGGGTATGTTAAGTAGGGATGTCACTTTAGAATAGAGTAGGGACAGAAATGATTGATTCATGACTCTTAAATTTGACCTCACAATAGCCAAATTGTACCTGATGCTTCTAGAAGCTGTAGTTCTGTTTATATTTAGTCGAATGCGAATACTTCGACGAGTAGCTTTTGTGTTAGTTCCCATTTATCTTTTGTGTCTTGTATTGAGGTGCCTTTATATTCAGATGTTTTTGCTGATAATAAAAGGTCAACTTCCCAGACTTTGAGTCATCCTTTATGAAATGTCAAATTGCGGTAAATACGATCTGATAATTGTGTTTCTTCCCTCTACGCTATTTGGCAAATAAAAAGATCCTGGCGACCTGAGTGGGTTCTTGTAAGTAATTGGTTAGAGACAAGAATCCGGCGTTCCCACCAGCTTTTCATGAGTTTAGTCAATGCTATTTGAGGGGTACTGTTGTTCCAAAGTAAAGAGTGTACCTCCGCTTCAATGGTTTTGAAGTACTGTGCTTGGACCAAATAGGGTGTGTTTTGCAGGGCATAGATAAATCGGTGGAGCGCCATCATCTTAAATAGGGCAGCCCTGCCCAATAGGGTGAGGGACAGGGTTTTCGAATGTTGGACATCGGCCTGGAAGCAACTCAGTGGAGGAGCCAAATTGTGATTGTAAAATTCTGTAGGGTTGGTCGTGGCATAAATTCCCAGGTATAAAAAAACCGTCTGTAACTATCTTGGCCCCACAGCCCGAGGCAGAGCTGGGTGTTCTCCACTGAGACCAAAAATTTGAGACTTGTCCAAGTTAATGGTATAGCCAGAGTACTTCCGAAAAAGAGCATATATATGTAGGACACTGTGAATGGAAAAGTAGGGTCTGGCCAGGCAAAGCAAAATATCGTCGGCATAGAGGGAGATTTTATCCTTCCAGTCCGTTGACCAGTTGAGGCCTCTAATGAGGGAGTCCCCCTGATCCATATTGCCCAGGGCTCCAAGGCCAACCCAAAATGTAAGGTGGAAAGGGGACATCCCTGCCTCCTTCACATCTGTAATTTGAATGGTTTTGATCGCCACCCATTAACTGTAATTCGGGCAAACGGCTCCGAATCAAGAAGTCGCACCCAGGATAGAAATCTCTCCCCGAACCCGTATCTTTCGAGTGCAGCAAATAAAAAGGGTCACTCGATCATATTGAATGGCATCTTGGCGTCCAGAGACATGATCGCTGCCTCTTCCTGAATTGTAGCTGCCCTGCCCAGGACTTTGTGAAGCGCCGAAGGTTCAGAGCGGTATTTCTAGCTGGCATAAAACCGGATTGCTCCGGGTGGATCCATTTATGGAGAAGAGGTAAGAGACGCTGTGTCAGGATTTTGGGTAGTATTTTGAATTCTGGGTCTAGGAGGGAAATAGGCCTGTACGAGCCACAATGCTGGGGGGGTTTAACCTTTTTGTGTATAACAACAATGTTAGCCTATCTCTATGTGTCGGGCAGTACACCCTTACTCACACTTTCCTCATACATTCGTATGAGGTATAGGGCAATTGTGGATGCATTTGATTTTTAGAGTTCAATGGGAAGGCCTGTTGCAGGGATTCTGCTTATGCACAGAACTATGCGCAGGAAACCAGGACCTCAGAGAATTGTGGTGTACCAGAAACTCCCCTCAGAACCAAGAACCCCTATCCGACTAGCTTAGTGTCACATTCGTTATCCGAGATTTAGCTCGGCGGTCCCAATGTATAGACAACCCAGAACAAGCGACTTAGATACTCTCAGGAGTGGTGGGAATCCGAAATACCCGTTTTTTAGCTATATATCAGTCCACAACAGAATAACAAAGACACGGTAAAGTTTAAAGAGTTTATTTTATAAACCTCGCGTCCTAAGATGCAGTACTTTGGCTAACACAAGCAGACAAATGGTTAGGATCGGCACCATCAGCATTGTTACAATACCATAGAAAATAAAAGGAGCAATCATAATAATAATGACAGTGGAAAGCGACCACCCTCCTTTCTCTAGCAACTAATAAGGTATTATTAGACTAATAGAAGGTTTCTTAGGCTTGCATGGGGGACCCCTTACCTTATAGATCAGCTTAGTGGAATCACATCACAGGATCAGCTAGGCTCTCTCCTGCAACAGCTCTTCATTTCGAATGCAACAGAAAACATGCTGCTCTGCAATATTAAAGGGCTCCTCTTTCAGGTATTGGCAGCTGTATGTATGTTATGGCTAAGAAGTGGTACGATCAACCTGAACACAACAACCTGCACCGTCTAGTGACCCAGACTCGTTCTTTACACGGTGTACAGACCAAGGTCACTGCTCGCTGTTAAGCATGTTAAACAACAGACGGTTCTCATGTGAAGCAAAGTCGAGTCAGCAGTTCTCGAATGAATAACATGTAACAACAGTGTCGCGTGCAAAAGCAGCAGAAGCGGCAAGCTGGCTTTCTAACAGCCGTCGAGGTTATGCTAACTTAGCGTTGTACATAGGGAGTGGTTAACCCATACTACACCCCCCCTTGATCGGACTACTAACCACTAGGGGCGCACTTATCAAGAACGCAGAGTTCAAGTTAGAAAGAACGGAACCAAGGGCATGAACTATAAGTCCATATAATGAAAGTGTAAGTTCGAAAAGAAAAAAATTCAAAAAACAAAAAAAATATGTTGTCAGGTGGAAAAAAAAACATGAAAAAATGGGGAAAAATGACATCGATGGATACACCAAGAGGCGACCAAGACAAAGAGTCAATCCATAAAGGTATAGGCACAATAAGTTGCAACAGCCTCCAAGAGGAAATCATTGGAGCGTTCCGCAAAAGTATCTGCCATCCTATTCAGCAAGGGAAAGGAACACACGTGTTCACACACAATTGGAGCTTCCAGCACCACACGGGGACAACAGGAAGGTTCCTCGATATAACTTCGTTCCAGAAAGTCAATCGCAGCCTCTTCAATGGCCCAATTTCTAAGGACTCCATGTGCCGCACCCAAGGCCATAAACCCAACACCAGAACATTCAAACTCATGAGCCGTTAAGGGGCCCATTAGTTGACCAAAATCCGGTACAGGTGACACCGAGGTTGTCAGGCATAAATCCAGAGCCCACTGGAATGGACAATCCAGGCAGTGAAAGACTGGTTGCACACACGTAAAGAAGGGAAACCGGAAGGACAATCCATACGCGACACTTAAAGTCGCCAGGGGCAACGTGCCATAGTATTCAAGCATCCGGTTACACAGATGCAACAGCCGGGGCATGTTGTCTCAGTACGCAAGTTGCGCAGCCATTGCGTAGGACGTAAACCAACAGAAGTATTCCAGCTATAAGGGCGAGAAGCAAAGGAAGACCTCCGAAGACGCTGGAAAAAATAGAATGAATAAATGCGGGAATCACACCAAAAATAGTTTGAAAGGAGGTCACGAGGCCGGAGCCCACAAGTTTAAAAAAATGAACTATGCCGGTCGTAGACGAGGCATTAAAGATAGTCTGTATCAATGTTCCAAAATGGAAGGGGGGGTCAGTATTCAAAAGCGCCTGCACCTCCGTGCGGGTGTTTGCCACGTGAAGAAGAAAGGTTTCACGGGATGAAGTCAAAGCGACCTCCCTTTGAGACAAAAGAGCCCTTATTCTGCTTATCTGGTTGAACTCTGCGCTCAAGGTTGGAATCGAAGGCCAGATAGAAACATCGAGCCGGCCTTGCGGGGGTGGGAAAAGGACATTATTACAGCAAACAACACGCTGTGAAACAGTGACTATGTATGGTATGCCCTTTAGCATCCCACAGCAATTTTCATTATTTAAAAGCAAATAACTACCGTTAGCAAGCAGTGTAAATGAAGGGGTTATAACTGGCACCGGTACACCTTTCAGGACGCAAGCCAAATTAGGAGCGTGTACATTGCAAGCACCATGTAATTGTATGTGTCTACACACCACAGAATGATCAGGAGCAGAAGTGCATTCCTCACCCTTCAGATAAACCTCTGTGCCCTCCCGCATGCATCTATATGTGAACGGGAGCGACCAAACTTCGTGCAGGAACGCACTACCAAGTTGTTCATATCTGCCAAGAGCATAATGTTTCATGCACGAACTAAACTTAAAAAGCGAAAAAGGTAAAGTGATCACGCCGTGGATAAGCCACACGGCTGAATTCAACTCAGCAATAGAGAAAGGCAAAGGCTCTAATTTCTCAATGTGCAGTAATGAATAAGTCGCATCCTTCATAGACATAAACTGTTGTTTCGCAGTTAAATTAAAAGGGAGGAACAAAGAGGAAACATTCATGTAATCCCATGGGACCTTCCCTGCCTTTAACGTCTGCAAAGTCCATGCAAACTGCATAACAGACCGCAACTGATTCTGGCCATGATACAACACAGACAAATCATCCTGCACAATGTCTACGACAGATGAAACAATATTATCTAAAGTGTAAATTCTAGAAGACAAGGTATTTATACTATTATCAATCACAGCCAACACTTTTTCCATATTGCCTTGTCAATAGCACATAATCTGGATGCAGCCTCAATTTGCGACAATTTCCAAACTTCGTTGTAAATAGCATATACCCATCTTTTGGACCTGCCTATTGCAGGACCTTTAATAAAATCATTCAGATCAATTTTGTCATTTAAACGTGACAAATTAAGTTTAACAGATGCTAATGTGGAATGTTGCAGCCACGACTGGCAGAACTTACCCACAGAGTAGGTAGTTACAGTATGTGGTGATTCAAAACGAGGATCTACCCTGACTTTAGTGTACCCAGGTGCCAAGGCTAAAAATCGACGTTGACAGGAATCTGAACTAGTTTGCCATACCAACCACCCCTCAGGATTAAACGCTGAAACATTAAAGGTGGTTTTGGTAATGAGGGACTGCAACCTACTAAAGGAAAGATCTGTGTAATTACCCCAGCCGGGATAAGTACCCAGATCAGGGATCGTGGGTGAATTCAATCTTTTAGACGTTGCTAAACCAAAACAGGTTGTCCGATAAATAGATGAATTCAAAAATAATATATGGTTTGGGATAAGACAGGCGCGATGCAAAGCTTCTGTTCCCTGAACCTGCCATGGTTTAGTTCCCCAAACCGATTTAAGATCGATAGTAGCTTTCCATAGCTCATAGCCTCCGATAGCCAATTCGTCCATAAAAGACTTGGAATATAATAATTTGGTATGTGTCAACCTAACCTTAGAGGCGGACTCAGCCGCCACTTTAAAGTAAAAGGAGGTCGGTTTAGACACACTAAAATCCGAAAAATATGTGAACTTGTTCACCAATGTGGCAGAACTGCCATGATAAGGGGCCGGACAGTGTTCCCATTGTGTGTAATTTACAAAATTACGGAAAGTATTTGCTCTGTGTAGGAAATGTGTACCATAATGCCGATAACAAAATTGTTCACCATAATTAGCAGAATTTAAATACAAATCTTCAGCATCAAATGCAGCATAATATTTTAGATCAGAAAATAGTGCTTCTATTGCTTGTACATCCCAATCATCAGATCGGATATTCTGTTTAACAACATCACCCATAGAAACACGAAATACATTAGGCACATTAATCACTTCGGTAGGTCCATGTATTTGAAATGTAACAGCATCCCAAGCGATCCCATCACGCACAGGCCAGGCAGTAATGTTCACAAAAGTCTGGTCCCTTTTCATAATGTGTGATGAGGAATGGGGGGCCAAAGTTCCATCAATTACTCCAATCGTAGATCTTTCAGTCAGGTAGTGTCCATTGATAAGTTTAAAAAACACTACCACAAAGCCAAGTGTCATGAACAAAAAAAATACATATTAGCACCAGCCAGATGTAAGTCCATGGTGCCACCAAAAAATGTCTCTTGAACCAGGCAAAAAATATAGCAATTTTGGAAGGGGCAGTGGAAGTCATTGATTCAGTGTCAAAGGGAGAACGGGACTGGTTAATCGCTGTTGAATGTAATAGAGGCAACGGGACACCTGCAGGATAAGCATACTCAGGATCATCAGGCAAACCACCATCAATAGGCGGCATAGGAGGGGCAGCAACTGCATGCATCTCAACGGCAACCTCAGGCATGATGTTCGAGGGCGGCATCACAACAGAATTTCGCAGAATGGAAGGGCAAGAAACTGAAGGTGTCATACTATGGAGAATCGGCCACCCGCTGTAGCTTGACATTGTCAATCAAGATGTACCTGTTATCCTTGCGACCAGGAAGTGGTGGTAAAAAAACGGTACATGTACCCTGGACTCCAAGCAC